>NW_023425573.1:508909-1708909 GCF_014108245.1 Pipistrellus kuhlii | reverse complement strand
TGGGAGGAAGGTGGTTGGAAGGACTCTGGAGACTCAGAGAAAAGGCAAGGAGAAAAAAGAATAGTCCCATGCAATACAGCAGGTGACACCTGGGGATAGAGATTGCCAGTGAGAGGCCACCCACATGGGGCTGGCCAAGAATCCAAAACACCAAATATTTAATTTTAGGTTTCTCACTGTTATATATTGTTTGGTGATCCTCCTCTCTTATACTGAAAACTTCAGCAAATCTCTTTTCCATAAACATTTTGTTGTTCTTAGTGGTGCTTTGGAGAGATATAGAAGGAGCTGGTCCTCACCTAGGAAGAAGCATGGAAGCAAGTTGGATAACTGAGAATTCAAAAAACAAAACAAAAGTTATAAGCCTCCCTGAGAACCTTGGAAATATTGAAGATCACTGAACCTTGTATTATATGTGGATTGGGGACCAAGGCAATGTATTTGGCTACTAATGGAAAATATTATCCTCAAAAAACTGGAAGGCTTTGAAATATGCAGTTTATATCCTTCCCCCCCACCAAAAGAAAAATTAATAAACTCTGCTTGGGAAAATCAAGGAGTACTTCAGAGAGGAGAAAGGCTAATGAGCTGGGCATGAAAGGATGAATAGGAGCTTCTCAGGTGGGCAAAGAGATGGAAAGCAGGTGGGATAAGATACATTCCGGACACCTCATTGTTTTGTGTTTTTATGGAGGTTCCATTAGCTTGGTATGGTTGATTAAATCATTAGCTATTGGTGATTGAGTTAGTCTCCAGCCCCTCTCCCTTCCCTGGACATCAGAAGATGGTTGGACTGAAAAGTTCCAACCCTCTAATCACATGTTTGGTTCCTTTGGCAACCAGCCCCTATCCTGAAGCATTCTAGGGGCCACCAACTCATTAGCATAAATGATTGAAAAAGAACAACTTGTGTAGAGGCCAAAGGTATATTAGACACTATGCCAAAAACTTCAGTGAATCTGAAGAATAGAGTATCAAAAAAGGAAAGAGATTGGAGCAGCAGGCAAGGAGATGACTCAGTGCTTTGCATGCAAGTCTACAGAGCTTGGATTTCATTGTGGAAGCTCATGCTTTTTAAACTAACATATGTCTACCCACTGGCGCACATGTGGTTGGCTAGAGCTAATAGAAGAATACAAATGAATGGGGCTCCTAATTCTGGACCATAAATTTTATATGAAAATATCAGGAGAACAGGCTTTTTAGATTAAAATAAACATGGTACTATTTTGCAGAAAAATAGAAAATTTGCATAATTTTTAACATTAAAAAATAAGATCTCAAATAAAGTTCTTGATTGATACAGACTGTTCTAGCTATATTCTCTGCCCTCAGCCATGAGAAACTTTGATGAAACTACTATTATAAATGATAGAATGTCTTAAGCAGCAGGGTAGGATAATCAGCAATTATAGCCGCTAAGATTCTTTTGTCCTTTCTCTAAATATTTGGAGGGTTCCTCCAAATGAAGAACTATAAAAATTCTCTCTTCACACCAGCCAATAAAGATTGTGCATTCTTCTGGGATCAAGTGATATTAATATTGTAACTATTATTCTGAAACCAAGTAGATCCTTTCCCACTAGATATCTACATGTTTGACCAGAAGAAAGATGAGTAACATACAAATTCCTGTCTGAATTGCCTTTAGTTAAAAATCCTAGAATATTTTGGAAAATATTTACCATTTGGTTCAAGTTTTAATGGTCTCTGTCTGGGAGAGTTTGACTGTAAGGGCCTGGTGGGAGTAGGAATGGACAGGCTACAAGAACTTCTGCAGAGAAAGACCTGAAAAAGAGTCAGGACTCCTCTTCCATTTCTCAGAACTCTAGGTCAGAACTGCCCTACAAAGGTTTGGCTGTTGGCTCTAGGCATCTCCTGTGCTGTCTACCCACAAACACAAGTGGAACCATGGCAATTCAGAGTTTCAGACACTTAGGACACTAGGCCAACCTTTGGATAAAGGGTTGAAGACATCATGGGTAATGCATCCCTCTAATCAATTTCTGTCTCCTTATGTCCTAAAATTTTCACCTTATAGTGAAAGAATCAAAGTATGCTCTAAGACAGGCAGGAGAGGGGTTCCTAATTTTGGTAGATCCTCATTTTGGAGGACCCATGGTCCTCCTATTCCTTAAAAAAAACAAATTATGCATTCATAAGATTGTGTGGTGAACACAGAATCAAAGCCAAAAGAACTAGATGGTACAGTGACAAATTTGCCCTCAGCCTGGGTCAGTAGGGCTGACTATATCTGCTTCACCAGCAGCTTACTTTTCTAGGGGTGATGGAAGAAGGATAAACACAAATAGGCATCATTTTTTGGTCTTCTCATTCTACTCTGTTATAAAATTACTTCAGGGAAAGTAAAATAAGTTACAGTACATATTCTCTTACATTAACTGAATTTTAACGTACTCTGTGAGATTTGGGGAATTCCATAGCCTGATAAACCAGGAGCATGCCATTTTCTATGCTTTCCTTCAAATTCTGGAGTCTCTGGCTTTTTATGGAGTGACTGTAATTTATGAACCCAATGAAGGCAAAGCTTTTGATTAATCCTATTTTATAGAAAAAGTGAAAGCACACAAAACATAATACTTTCTCAATTATTAAAGATCTGTTGATTAATGGAGGCTTGATAGGAGATATTACCAAAGGAAATGTCTTTTAGAGAAAACTGCCTCTAAGTAAAGTCCTTCAATAATTAATTCCCCTTGGCTCATGCGCATGGGCCTTCTGACACCGAGGAGAGCAAACAACTTTTATTGAGGTCCCAGAATGCTTACTCTGAGATAGCTTTGTCCTTCCACACAATTAACAGTCCTGTGCAAGGGCAATGGGGTAACTATTTGGGTGCCCCTTGACATTGAGAGATCTAAAGGAATTTTTTTCCTTTCCTCTAAAATCCTCTGTGATCAAAGAAGACTTAAGGGTGTCAAGAAGAAAAACAAGCTAACAGAATTTGTATTGAATTTTGAAAAATCTTTCCCTGTAGCCATGGGTAACTGGATAAGAAAATACTAAACAAGTCCCTTTGGGGATATTACATGATGGTATTCAATTTTATATCTTGCCTCCTGCATTGGGGATTTCTTCAAGATACAGACAGGCTCTGAGAGACAGACATATAAATAGAAGCATTGCTTGGTGATGAGATTACCCTTGGCTATAAGGCAAAATTACTTCTAAATAATAGATTATGGCATTGGGGAAAGAAAGATTTCTGCGTTTGGTGCTGTAAGGAAGAGCCTGAGTATTTTAGAGGTTATCCATAATGCTCTAAACAGTCACATGTAAAATTATTTCAGATACAGATGGAAACTGTGATGATGAATATTTAATTTATTATTTAGACAGAGCAACCAAATCATCTCCTCCGCTCCCTAGGCTCACTTTCCTACACAGATCTAAGAGCGACAATGAATAGTGTGGATTTCTTGCTCCCAAAGATGTGGAAGAGAAATGCTACATGATTAGTTAATATTTTTCTTCACTGGGGAGTATGATTCCTAGGCAACTATAAAAATCAGGATTCCTACTGTTACCAGGTTATGTAATTAATTAGGGTCTGAACTATCAATGTTCAGTATGTTAATTATATGCTTAAGAACACTGATTATAATTTTTAATCTATCACTTTGCTGGATATCGTACCTTCTGGATATATAATTACATGGCCAAGAAATCTTAAAATATTCTCAGGTTGTTTTTTCCCAGTCAAGTCACATCACTCATGTAGTTAACATAATTTCTGGCTGTATAACCACAAAAACATATTGGGACTTTTCCATCTATGCCAGAAATTTTCAGACACATCCCTAATTCTTCATCGGACATATTCATCCTTTCTTTTTTCATTCATCTAAGGAATTCTTTTCCACAGGCAGAATAATGTCCCCAGAGACTTCAGAGCTGTAAAACAAGTTCCTTCCCTGGTGAGGACAAAAGGGAGAAGACTGTCCAGAGAGACGAGAGTGTCTTATCTCTAGTCTAGACTGTGACTTCTGGAAATTCAGAATGCCTACTCTCACAGTCCCTGGGATTTAAAAATAAGTATACATGTGAAAATGACACTCAGCAGGTTCCACGCCTCCTCTTGTTCCTGGAAACATATATTTCAGACAAGCCAAGATTGCTATATTCATGTCAACCATTTCATATCACTCCACTTATGGGAATCAATATAGTTTTTACCTAACCATACCCAGATCCATGACATTGAATCCGAGGAGATAAGCAGAGTCTGAACAGGCAGCATAGTCATTACTGCCTCTGTAACTCCCAGAGGCTTCTAGCCCCTCAGTAAACACTCACAAAGGGAAGAACAGTCTTCTAATGCAAAAGGGCACAAGGGAGACCAGGCTGGGATCTGGACCTCAGCTAGAGGGTGCAGTGGAAGCAGCATGGCCCACTGCAGGTCTCCCACATCGCTCCCCAATGGGCATGATGGCAGCCAACCCCCATGATGGTTCAAACCGAAGCTTCAGAAGGAGAGGGAATCAGGCACCAGCTGCCTTGCTGGCCACAACAGCAAAAGGGAGCAAGGCCTTATGGGCCTACCTATGAGCTGCCCCCTTGGGACTCCCAGAAATTTGACAAAGGAGGCATGAACATACAATAGAGTCAAGACAGTCTCTTCAATAAATGGTGTTGGGAAAATTGGGCAGAAAAATGCAAAAAATAAAACTAGACCATATACAAAAATAAACTCAAAATGGATAAAGGACTTAAACATAAGGCAGAAAACCATAAAAATATTAGAGGAATCCACAGGCAGCAAAATCTCAGACATATGCCGAAGCAATTTCTTCATCGATACCGCTCCTAGGGCAATGAAAGCTAAAGAGAAAATAAACAAATGGGACTACATCAAGATAAAAAGCTTCTGCAGAGCAAAAGAAAGCATCAACAAAACAATAAGAAAGCCCACTGCATGGGAGAACATATTTGCCAATGTTATGTCCAATAAGGGCTTAATCTCCAACATTTACAGGGAACTTATACAATTTAACAAAAGAAAAATAAACAACCCAATAAAAAAATCGGCAACAAACCTAAATAGATACTTTTTGAAAGAAGACATAAGGAAGGCCAATAGACATGTGAAAATATGCTCAAAGTCATTAATCATCCAAGAGATGCAAATCAAAATGACAATGCAGTACCATCTCACACCTGTCAGAATGGCTATCATCAACAAATCAACAAATGATAAGTGCTGGAGAGGATACGGAGAAAAAGGAACCCTCATGCACTGCTGGTGGGCATGCAGACTGGTGCAGCCACTGTGGAGAACAGTATGGAGTTTCCTCAAAAAACTAAAAATGGAACTCCCATTTGACCCAGTGATCCCACTTCTAGACTATATCCTAAGAAACTAGAAACACCAATCAGAAAGGACATATGCACCCCTATGTTCATAGCAGCACAATTCACCATAACTAAGATTTGGAAACAGCAGATGAGTGGATTAAAAAACCGTGATACATCTATACAATGGAATACTATGCTATGGTAAAAAAAAAAAAAGAAGGAATTCTTACCATTTGCAACAGTATGAATGAAACTGGAGAGCATTATGCTAAGTGAAATAAGCCAGTCAGAGAAAGATAAATATCACATGATCTTACTCATAATGAACAACATAAACTGATGAACAAAAACAGAAACAGAGAAGCATCGTCAAACCTCAGAGGGAAGGTAGGGGAGAATGGGGCTTAGGGGGAGAGATCAACCAAAGGACTTGTGTGCATGCATATAAGCTTAACCAATGGACAGACAACAGGGGAATGAGGGAGTGAGGTGGGGGTGGGCAATGGAGGGATAAGGACACATATGTAATAGCTTAATCAATAAAGAAATGTTTTAAATGGAAAAAATAATAATAAATTTTAAAAAATTAAATGTCATATATAAAAATAAATAAATAAACAAACAAACAAACAAAATTGAAACAGATTCATAGACACAGAGTACAGACTGATGATTGCTAGAAAGAAAGGGAATTGGGGGACTGTGTGAAAATGGTGAAGGGATTAAGAAGTACAAATTAAGTTACAAAATAGTCATGGGGAAGTAAAATATAGCATAGGAAATATAGTCAATAATATTGTAAAAACTATGTAGGGTGCCAGGTGGGTGATGCAAATATTAGAGTGAATACTTTGTAAAGTACACAATTATCTAACCACTATGCTGTACACCTGAAACATTAACACAAAACAGTACTGAATGTATGCTGTAACTGAGACATGAAATTTAAAAATAAAAATTAAAAAAAGAAAGAAAGAAATGAGCTCCAGGTAGTTGACTGAGGGGTAGGAAGTTCCCTCCCAGGAAGCACCTGGTGCTCTTTCCCCTCTGCCACAAAGCTGGCGTAATGAACTTACTTTCTCACAGTTGCTAATGGAAGAAAGTGCAAGCAATTTGAGAGAAATCCCACTGGCAAGAAGGCCAAGGAAGAGCAACTTTCCAGGAAAAAAAAAAATAATGCCTGCTGGTGTTCAGAAAATAATACCACTCTGAAAGCCATTTATTTTTAACAGTTAAGTAACCAAAGAATTAGATGAGACATCTATTTTTATTGTGAGGGTTGTTTTTTTAATTGTTTAAGTATTATGTTTTATGTTATGTTATGTTATATTATGTTATATTTTCTTCTCCATATTTCCATAGCTAAGACTTATTTCTACCCAAAGATGTCATTTTGAGAAGACTATATCCTAAGAAACTAGAAACACCAATCAGAAAGATCATATGCACCCCTATGTTCATAGCAGCACAATTCACCATAGAACATCTGGTAGATACATAAATGGTGAATCAGATTCTTAAACCTAAAATGGGGAATCTATATACCTATCTCCCTTCAAAACAAGCAATATTGAAATAGCTGAATAAGTTAAGTCATCTATCTACCAAAAATGTGCATAGAGTGAAATGAAATTGCTCTATGTTCCACCAGATAACCGAGTATGCTTTACTCAAAAAACAGGTAGAGAATGTGCCAGAGGGAGTAGACAGTAAATATTTTTATCATAAAGACATGATCTTTGAAGAATAAAATCCCTACTCCCTTGGCAGTAACCAAAAAGAAAAAGTGGAGGAGTGTATTCTTCAAAGGAGACCTCCAAGTGATGGCTCTTCTGTGGTTAACAGCAACTCGTTTAATCCTAATGGGTTGTCTGGCCAGAGCTGTGCTAACTAGTAACATGTTTCCTTGTCTGCAGTTTGAAATCCTCAAACACACAATCGTTAGTGGAAGAAAAGCATGAGAAGGTATCTAGATAACAGTTGTTACATGACATCTGGTTGCTGTCAAACTACAGCCAGGATAGAAGACAAATCCTTTCCAAGGACTGGCCACATTCTTTTATCCCAAACACTATGGAATTCTTAATGTCCCAGCCAAGTCTGTTCTTACTGTAGTTTTTCTCACCTTCTGAAATGTCACTTTGATTCACTCTTGTGCTCATGTCCATAGCATGCCTTCATCTTCATGTCCGATCTATTACCAAGTCTCAGCTTCATCTATTAATCTCAAACCACTCTTCTCACCCAGTTCACAACACCATGTCATCATCATATCAACCGGAAAGCTGCAAGAGCATCCCCCATCACCACTTCTGCACTTACCTTCTCTACCTTTCTCCAGCTAGAATGATCTTTAGATGCAAATCAGAAGTTAAGTCCCTGGGAGGTTTCCCTTCGCTCCTAAGAGGAAACCCACATCCCAGACCATGCCCTACCCTAAGCTGGACTTGAGGACTGGCCCCAGTCCCTTCTCCAGCTTGACTTCACGTCTTTGTTTCCTGCATGCATTACTCTCTACAGACACTACCTTTGATTCCATAAATATGCCAATCAATTTCCCACCTCAAGGTCTTAGCACATGTTGTTCCCAGTGCCTAGAACACTCTGGCTAACTCCTAGATCTCAACTAAAATACCCAGATTTATTTTTCTATCCCATCTATCTAAATTTTATTCTAAATTATGGCATTCTTTCTCAATGCATGTTCTTCTTGTTCATTACAGCTATTTAAACTTACTATATTTGTTGTATGTTTATCTTTTTAATGTCAATGTTTTTCACTATACTATAATCTCCATGAGAGAGAAACCACGTGTGTCTCTCTGGTTCACCTCTCTTTCCCCAGGGCCTAGCAGAGCCTAATTCATAGTAGGTGCTCAATACTATTTGTTTAATATGTGGATAAATAGATGAGCCAAAACCAAGGCTTAGGAATATTTCTACTACACACAAGGTTTTCATTTAAAAGGCATTGGTATTAATTGCATTTTTTGGAGATTAGCCGAATACAGAAAAAATATAGCTGATGAAACTGACTTGTTATCAAATGCTAGTAGCTGTTTAACAACTGCATCTTGGGTTTTTTAACTGTACAATGGAGATAATATGGCCTATCTCATAGAAGGTTAAAGATACTTTTTATTTTTTCTTATAAGTGTATTGTGCTTTCCAATTTTTCTAATATTATAATCAGAAAAGAGCGATGACTATTGTTTCAGGAAATTCCCATTTCACAAAGTTATTGTGAAAATTATCTACTAATGTGTAATTCAGATTGTGTATTAATTATCTAGTGCTGATTTTAAAAAACCCGGTGATGTAAAACAACAATATTGATTATGTCTCTATGGCTTGGGATTCCGGAGTCACATATCTGAGCACTTCAAGCTTGAGTCAGTCATGAGGTTACAGTCAGATCCAGCCAGAGCTGCAATTGTTTACCTAGGGCTGGAGGATCCATTTCTCAGGTGGTTTACTCACATGGCTGGCAAGTTAATGCTGGCGATCGGTTGGAGGCCTCGGTTTCATCTCTAATCATTCTTTACACAGAGCTGCTTGAGTGTCCTCAAGAACTGGTGGTTGGCTTTTCCCAGGACAAAAAACCTAAGAGACCAAAGCAAAGGTTGCAGTACCTTTTATGACTTGGCCTTCAGGCCATACATTGCCGCTTCCACCATATTCTGTTGGCCACATGGAATCAGCCCTGATTCAGTGTGAGAGGACTGAGGCCTGAAAGCAGCCACATGAGGGGATTTTTACCACGGAAATCAGCAAATGCTACAAATCAGGCCTTTTTTTATTTTGGTTTTGTTATAGTTCTGTCTTTAGTTTTGGAATACTAATTATTAAACATTTACCATCACAACACTGAATTTAACTATACATGCCTAGAGACAAAAATAATTACAAAACAAAATTACCACAAATTAGCTTAAATAATCACAGTGTTGGTAGTCGTGTTGGTATTTTTATTCTGAGACTGTCTTGTGAGTAATACAGAATAAATAAATGAGTAATTCCATTCTATTGTTAAGATCTGGGATTTTGGAGAGTATGGAAAAGAAGACACAAATGTAACAGAATAAGTAAAACCCTCAGTATTGCATTTCAGTTGGAAATACAAGTATGAAGACATGATTTTATTTTACTTTAATTAATACATACGTTAAATAATATAATCATAGGATAGACTCCGAAAAATACAACTGTGGGAATTATAGGACAAACCACACAATTTATTTAACAAAACAACAAAAATCACAAGAAAGAGAAATAGAGAAGGGTATGTATTGATTAAAAGATATGGAAAAGATATTTAGCCAATTTCATTCTGTGGACTTTTTTAAATCCTGATTCATACAAATAAACAAAACAAAACAAAAAGGGGAAAAAATGGAAGAGTATATGAGAAAGAGAACATTCCTAAGAGAATTAAGAAAACATGAATAACCCCTGGATAGTGATGTTATTAAAAATTTTCTATTGATTTTGTGATTATTGTGTATTAATGTATATATTATGATTATGTTTGATTAGCATAGTCACTATCTTTTAAAAGCATCTATTAAAATATTTATATATAAAATTATATTACTGATATGCCTAGAATTTGCTTCAAAATAATTAGAGAAAGGAATATTGAGAGGACACATAGAAAAATAAAATTAATCATAAATTGATAATTAGTTGAAACTTAGTGATAGAAACATCAGAAGTCAATATATAATGTGCCTATTTCTTTATTTTATAGACATTTTTCTTAAAATGTTTTTTGAAAACTACATTTCCTACACTCCTATGCCTACTAGATTTTGCTTTCCCCAAGTTGTTTTTTTTTGTTTTTTTTTTAATATAAGCATAATTTCATGAACACAGACCATGCTGTGGTGGAGGCCTAGCAGGGGCAGGTGTGGGGTGGAAGGGGTCTAGGGGTGAAAAAACAAGAATATCTGTAATACTTTCAACAATAAAGTTAAATTAAAAATAAATAAATATAAGCATATTTTATGGTGACGACTAACTGGACTTATTCTGGTGATCATTTCGTATTATATGCAAATATTGAATCATTATTTTAACACCTGAAATTAATACATTTGCCAATTATACCTGAATAAAAAATATAAGCATAGTTTTCATTGAGGTAAGTTTCTGTGAATGGTTTTGCTGTCATCATCTAAAAACCATTTACTAAATGCCTCATGTATGGACCTCAATTTAGCAAATTTCACAAATCACCAAAGTATAGACATAAAACTATATTGAATTAGGTTGTGTGTTGGTTTGTTGTTGTTGTTGTTGTTTTAAATCAACTCATTAGCATCCACTTATAGAGCAAAATGCCTTGACAGCAATTAATGAAATGCTTAATTAAAAGCTGCAATTTTTTCCCCCAAACAATAAGCAATTGGAACTTTTTACAAAGTCACGTGCCTTTAAAAGAGTTATTGCTGCTGTATAACATCATAAAGGCCCACATAGGAAGATTCTTTAAAACCTCTGGAACCCAGCACATCTGCTCCAGGTGAGCAAACAGAGCCTCCATAAAACCATGGAACAGACAACACAGGCTAATTGACCCAAGGGGCACTTGTATGAATAGCCCATCAGGAGGAGACAGAGACAGCACTTCTACCCACAGTGCATTTCTCAAGGACATGAAACCTCAAAAAAAAATACAAAGACACATCAGCCAAAACCATCCCCATTTGCTTAGGGTGTGAAATATCCTTTCCCATTCAGACAGACAGCAAATATTTAACAAGGAAAGAAGAGAGCAGGTGCAGAATTTGGGCAATCCGTGATGACTCCTCACACCATTTTGAGTCATCAGAGAGGCTTCTAGGACAGTGACCTTCAGACACAGATAGGGCTTTTCATCGTTATAAAAAGCAGGAGGCATTTTAGGAAGAGATTTCTCCCTGGCCCCTGGCCCTAGAAGTCCAACCAATTAAAAAACCCACACACCATGGCAAGTCAGTGGTGAGGAACCTCGGCCATTAGCCAAGGTGAGTAATGCAATAAACCCCTGAAAGTGTCCTGAAGCCAGACTTCAGGTGAAAATCAACTAAGTGTTGACTTTGGAGCTCCTAGTTAGTGTCCTGAAAGCCTCAGTCACAAAAGAGCACAGTTTTCTGAGGGACTCTAAACCAATGTCCCTGCACATGTACCTATTGGGCACCTGCACTGAGATGTTCCTAAACACAGACCTAAACAGAATGGCCTGTGTAGCCAGCGAATTGGAACTTTTAAGAAGACCTCTAAAATGCCATGCCACTAGACCAAGCCTGATCAGTGAATGTTCTCACAGATCACAAAATACCTAACAGCAGAAGCAAATGTTTATTATTATCTTATGTAAAGTGTGTATGAAATCATTTTGTAATCACATGTCTCATATCTATAAAACTTGGTGGGAATGTTAGGGTTAGGGTTGGAAGTTACTCAGGGTCAGAGATTCTCTCTAACTCCTGGTCCTCTGGCTAGATGTCTTATTTTTTTCATCTTTGAGTCATCCAGTTTGAGTGTCATGTTAAAAAAAATTGGTCGTGAGGACAGATACGAACCCATCATTTTTATGACTGTCTGCGGGTATAGAGTATATTCAAACATCTAGGACAAGGGTGCATTCATGTAACCTACTATGGAAAGACTAAACCTCACTCAGATTAGTGGGAACTAGCAAAATCCTAGCACTGGGTTGAAGTTCCACTTATCAGCTGTGTGATTTTAGATGTTCGCCTAACCACCAAACACATGTTTTCTATGTTTACACTGAGAACATACTGAAGGTATCTAATAGGATTATATGAAGTGCTATATGTAAAAGCCTTGTTATCTACTGAATTTCAATTGAGCATAAATTGTTAAAATTTTTATTCCTCCAACAGCCTTCAGTCAGTAACTAACACTGAGTGTACTACATGCCGCCACTGTGTTGGTAGGCACTGGGCTGTCGCCACTGAAATAGATCAAATGTAATACTTACATGACTGTATCAGGGAGGGAAGTCTATGGAAAACCTGGGTGCAGATCTCTACTTGCAGAATTGTGTAGGGTTCCAGCTTTTAAGTCAGCAAGGGACTAGAATATACCTCCCCTTTACTCCCAATCGAGGGATTTAAAAAAGACACTACTCTCTCCTCATCAGTTCTCAACTGGCAGACTTCTCTTGACTTTTCAAAAACTGACTGCTCTATGGAACCAATTAGTGTTAGTGATGGGACTTTCCCTCTGCCCTTTATGGGTAGGTGGATGTAACTGAGCTGGGTGCACTCAGAGAATCCCTCTTGGTTTGTTGTAGTGCCCAGATCTCCCCCTTCCTTTCCTATCCTCCCTCTCCCTCTCCCCAGGAGTCCTATATCCTGAGTCTCTCCTAGCAGAGAAAATTAATAAATCATTAATGTGATTTTGGTTTAGTTTAATGTGTTACTCCTCGTAGTGCTATGTACAATTTGGAAAGGAAACCAACAGAATGTATTCCTAATGATGGAATTTCAGGAGGGAATTTCTGGGAGCGGGGGGCTGTGGTACGGTATTTTGGGTCACCCATTCACATTGGAGAGTGATTATGCTTGCCACCCCAGACCTGAGAGCCAACTTGTTCCCATCATACTCCCTGGCCGTGCTTGGCACTCGGTCACCTCCATGGCAGGCAGCCATACATGGTACTATCATTTAACATTTGGTCACTTGTTTTTTTCAGAGGGAGCCAAAACTCATCATTTCCTTGGAGTCCCCCCACCTCTATCCTTCAGTCATTCCATGATGAAGAACCACTTTTGGTATCCTAAAATGATTAAGAATGTCACAGTGGGTTGGGCCTGGCATATATGAGGGAAGTGCTGAGAATATAATTCCTTGTTGGGGGACAATGGCCAAAGTCTCTTTCCCCTGGGAATTTCCCCAATTCCCTCACCTCTTTCAAAGTTGTGTGCTCCAACCTCACCTTCTCATGGGGTCCACCCTGAGCAACACTACTGAAAACCATACCTGCACCTCACCCCTTGCCTATACCTTTTCTTTCTACCATAACATTTATCAACATCCAAGAGACTCTACAATCCACTTGCTTAGTTTATCTATTATTCACATCTTTCTTCTCTCACTGGATGTAAGCTTCATAAAGCAGGAATATTTCGTTCATCAATATATTTTGTTCATCAATATATGCCCTAGCAGTGTGCCCGACACATAGTAGGTACTTCATAAATAGTTGCTATTAATAATAATATCATACATCAAATTAATGTAATTTAATTCATGATATAATAGTTGTTAGTAGTAATAATGGCTATATGTCATTGATGCTAATAAAGATCTTGAAAAAGCATGGTTGTTAACTGAAAAAGAGGTGGAAGGGAAAGGAGAATCTAATCTGTATTGGGCACTGCAAAGACATTCATATCTATTGATATAGTACTCCTCATTCCCTGCAGAGTTTCTAAAAGAAGGACCTTTAACTGACAAGTCCCTACCTAGCAGCAGGTCCTAAGGCCTTGCCTAGGTTGCAGCCAACAAGCATACCTTCTCCCCAAGACTCCTGGAACTCCTGACAGGGAAAAATAAAATTTCCGGGTCACAGATTTATTCCCTATGTGCTCCCACCACCAGTCCATCACCGCAGAAACACCTGGAAGGTTTTCATAAACTAAGCGGAGCTCTTCATCAGGAAGCCCTGGGGAGTTGCCGACTGTTCAGCGAGGACTTGCAGCAGGCCAGACACAGCTCACAAGTCCATCACCGCCTGTTGTAAAAGTAGATAAATCAAACATGGGTCTAGGCCATTAAAACTTCATTAAAAACAATATATATGAGCAAATAAAACCCATGAGACAGGAGCAGGGTTGCTGGAAAAATCATTGTCTCAAAACAAGAGGCTGGCTAAGTTTGGCCACTGCGTCCCACCAGGCCTTAATCAGCCCCAATCGCTCAAATCCTACTTGTCTACTGAAGTCTAAAACAGTAGCATCAGCACTTTGTATGCATCTGTCTTCAGAGCTGGAAGCCAAGCCTCTTATGGAAAAAAATCTGGAAGGGCATACACTAAATCATTAATAACAGTTACCTCTGGAAGAAAAAATCATGGAGAAGGAAGGGGAATTTTCAATCTGTGAATTTGCCCTAGCAGGTTTGGCACAATGGATCACGTTTTGGCCCTCGGACTAAAGGGTCCCAGATTTGTTTCTGGTTAAGGGCATGTACCTCAGTTGCAGGTTTGGTTCTAGCCCTGGATGGGCGCTTGTGGGAAAAATAATCATGTATTACTTTTGTAATTTAAAAAAGAAAATCAGTCATTAGTCTTAAGAGTTCTATGCTGGCCCTGGCTGGGTGGCTCAGTTGGTTAGAGCATCATCCCATGCACCAAAAGGTTTCAGGTTCTACTCTGGGGCAGGGCACATACTTAAATTTTGGGTTTGATCCCCGATCAGGGCACATATGAAAGGCAACTAACTGACCAATGTTTCCCTCTCACACTGATGTTTCTCTCTTCTTTCTCTCTCCCTTTCTTTCTTTCTCTCTCTCTCCCTTTCTCTCTCTCTCTAAAATCAATAAATATATCCTCAGATGAGGATAAAAAAGAAAAAGAGTTCTATGTTGGAGTTCTCAGCAGATGCACCATACTGTCTGAAAATTCTCAGTGAGAGGTAATTCCAGCTTGCTCCAGTGGGAAGCATAGAAAAACACACATTTCATCTACTGGTGAACACCAATGTCATGTCATCCCAAGAACCAGAGTTGTGCCTCTATGATGGGGCTCCACACCTGGGATTCTTTTGTGTGTCTTTCACTTCTATGCAGCCGAATGCCAGTGTCTTTTCCTTGAACAGCTCACTCTGGAAGGCCAACAATGTGTCTTCTACAAGTCAGCCTGCCCCAAACCATGGCTCTCTCAGTTGATCTCAAGTAATTTCCTTGTTTGCAGGACACCCAGAGTCCTGCTGAACAAACTGGTTCAAACCCTTGAGCCCTGTTTCAACAGGATACAGCAAAGGGATTTATGAGAAGTCATGTCTGGAGGCCAGAGGGAAATATTTGGTAATGTGAGCAGCCTGGTCCAGAGGCTGGCTGTGGTGTGCAACTAGACATCCACCCCAAGACAAAGCAGGGAGCTGGGTCATGCTACCTGGACCCACAAAGCCACAGTGGCCCCATTCACAAAATCGCACCACCCCACGGCCCAGGGCCAGACAGGCTCTCCACTGAGAGTGCTGTTTCCAAAATGTGGCAACGCAGACATATAACCAGAAAGTCTCATTTGCCTGTGGTCAGTGTCTGCAACTGAGAATGAGGCGAGGCTGGCATTGCACAATGCCTTTCAGAATCGGAAGGGACTGTGGGTGTATTCAGAGGGTGATTTCAACCTGGGCTTCACAGAGCCCCAGGAGTCAGAGCAGGCACCTCAAGGAACAAGGGTGAGCCTTAGGGGTGCTCTGGGCTGTCCATGCTGATTTGATCAAGAGTGATTTACCATTTATTTATTATATATCTTTTTTGTGATTTATCTACCTTATATCTAGCTTCTTCTCTGTGACTACCAGACAGCATTGTGGTCCACTCTGAACATGTTTAAAGAAACAGATGCCCATCAGAAACTATAATAAAAAAAAACAATTCAAATTCATGCTCAGCCTTTACAGAAGCCAAAGGGTAAAGTGCATTATTAATGCACACGAAGATATCTTTAAAATCCATTACTCCTAATCTCTGCCATTCTCAATATCTTCCCCATAGATGACAGGTGTTTCCTGAAGTCTTCCTCCCCATCCTGCTCTCAAAGCCACACCAAAACTTTCTCCAACATTCACCTGTCTGGTTTTCCCACCACCCCTACTCCCTTCTCCACCTCAGGTCTCCATTATGTAGCTCAACTAGCCTCTCTGGCTTCACTGGTGGTTTTGGTTTTCCCACTATGAGTCCTTCTTCTTTATAAGGGAGGGACCATGGAAAAAGACTGCAAGTTCTAATAAATAGGTATTTTTTTTCCTTGTTGCATTGAGGTGTCACAGAAAAAAAATTATTTTTAAAAGGATGCCAATGGTCCAGTCCATTTTAAATGGAGTCTCTGAGAAAATTCTAACTGGTAACCATTCTGCCTCTACACATTAAGTGGCAAGGGCTTCATTACATCACTAAGCAATATGCATAATATTTTTGCCAGCTTTCATTTGTGAAAGTTCTTCTTTCACCAGATTTTTTACAGGGTTTGAGGTCTGGCCAAAGATCCTTCAGCTGAAAAATATTTCTGTCCACCAACCAGCAGAAATGTCTCTTTATCTAAGGTTTCCACAGGACTGATGAAATATAAACATGTTCTTGAAAACAGGTAAACCCTTCAGTCACCAATACCAACTTCATCCTCTGATTTCATTTCTTGAATTCACTAGCCAGACAACTGGTGACACCTTGAGATTTGGGATTAGGAGTAAAGAAGAAAAATTTTCCAAAGCATGAGGTCACCAGGAAGCAAGGCCCAGTGAGAACCCACAGAAAGTGGAGGAGGACTGGAGCAACAGGAAAGGACAGAGCCAAAGACCAGCAGCATTAGAGACCCACAGGGTAACTGGCCTTGACCCACCAGACACAGCCATCTAAGAAGCCCTGAGCTGTCATCATTTGTCAACACTGTGGTGCCAGATGTGCTTTTGGAATAGAGTTCTCACTGAAGGCCCTCAGCAAATGCTCCTGGCCTGGCAAACTCACTAACTCTTCTCTCTTCTCTAACAATCCCAGGTGCCAGCTCATGATTGGGATCCAAATACCACACCCAGCCTATGCTCTCTGTTCTATCTTCTGTTCCCAACTTCACCCTGTTCAAGCCCGCCCAGCTGCCCACTCTCACCTCTTAGTGGACATCAGGGCCTTGTCCTGACTCATCCTAGTGTGCATCCATGACCCAATTAGATCTGGTCTCTAAAGACTCCCCTCAATTGGCCATTGTCTTCTCTCCCTTGTATATAATTTTCCCTCAATAACTATACCTGGTGTCTTCTACCTCTGACAAAGGTTAGTTCTCTAACACCTTTTCTGCCAGACATCACAAAACATAATGCTGAATTCTTCCATAATTAGGACTCTCAGAATTTTAAATGAGTAAATGAATAAATGAATGACTGAATAATTGAATGTTTTATAACATTTGGAAAGGCATGTTGTGAGAAATTACCAAATAAAACAACAATAAAAACAGCAAATATCTTAGGAGGTTAATGTCCATTATTTACCTGTCCTTGGAGCCCTATGGACATTCACTGTCTTTGTCCAATCAGCATCCATTTCCTTGCTTCTGATTTTTCTTGGAAATTGTCAGTCAAGGCACCATGATAACCAAGAGATGAGATATTGTCTAGTTGGGTTATCCAGGGATTTGCATTTTGAGTTGAGTGACCCAAGAATGGAAATAATTGGACCAAATACTTCCAGAATTTTATTCCCTATATAGACTTGCCAACTGTTTAAAAGATATTGTATTATAGAATCACATGGGTTCTAGAGCCAAGTTGCCCAGGATTGAGGATGGATACCATTTATTACCCTCATGTCTTTCAATTATTTAGGGTTACTTAACTCTTCACTGTCTTCAGTTTCCTTTTTGTATATAAAAGTGATATGCAATGCCCATTACGGGTCTTCTTAGGTTCAGCTAAAGAGTCAGACTCAGAAGACAGCAATAGACTCTACATTTGGCATTAGTTTACTCAGAGGCCTCTCTGATGTTCTTCAAAACAGGAGCCCTTACAATATTCCACACAGTAGTTTTCAAGTCCAAGAAGCCAAGATCCACATCAAGTAGGAATTGCTCTGGCATAAAAACCCTCCTTCCCACTCCAAAAAGTAGTGTAACAAATTCACAGGCATAGCTTTTCACATAAGAACATGGCAGTAGCAAGAGTCAGAGAAGCCACAAAACAATCACTTCTTAATAAGTATTTACTAGTCTAGTTTTCCCAGTCTAGGGGCTATTAACCAACCAGGGATCATTTCTACAATAAGCAATGCTATCTACCCTGTTTCCCCGAAAATAAGACAGTGTCGTATATTAATTTTTGCTTCCAAAGATGCGCTAGGTCTTATTTTCAGGGGATGTCTTATTTTTCCATGAAGAAGACTACGGTACACATTTATTGTTAAATGAAAATACAGGAAATTTATTACTTGTATACGGTACGGTAGTACAGTAGTTGTCAACACAAACCAGACAAACTGTGAATCCTACAGTATCAAGAATTTACTCATTTATTCAATGACAATCATGTCATCATCTTCTAGAACATTATCATAACAATCCAATTCCTGAAATTTCCTGGTGAATTTCTTGTGACTCCATTTCTTTCAGAATCGGTGGACCAAATCTCTCATGTTTAGTTTATTTTCGGGGGGATGCCTTATATTTCACTCAGAAGGAAACCTGTAAGTAGGTCTTATTTTCAGAGGATGTCTTATTTTTGGGGAAACACGGTAGCATTATAGTTGACACATATCATTATATTGGTTTCCAGAGTAAATCCTTTTGCCCAGAGGATAATAATGGCACCCACCTCATAACATTTTTGTGAGGGTCAGATGAATTAGTATGTGTCAAGGGCTTAGAACAATGGCAGGTTCCTAGTAAGCACTCAATAAATGCTAGCTATTTATTATAGATTTCTAGAGCTGCTTATGTTTTCTTCCCTTTATAAAATCTGATTATCCAGTTTTTTCTTCAATTATCTTAGCTGTCACTAATCCTTCCGTAAATGAAACTTTTGGCTAAGTATATCAGAGTAACTTTCTACTACAACTCATAACTTTGATTATGCAGAAGAAGCAAGAGAAGGAGCCTGTTGGAGTCAGGTAGTCTAACCCAGCCTGACTCTAAGCCCTCTCCTACATGCCAAGATTTTTTAAATTACAGCATGAGAGATCGAGACTACCAATGTCTCCCCAGCCGAGAGTGACATGGAACCTGACACTGATGTGGCTGTCAGCTGGGAACCTAAGATGATTCTGTCCCCAAGCAAAAAAGGGAAGAAGCCATGTTACTCTGCTTACCTGGCTCTGAGAGTTTAGGTTGCTGTGTTTATTAGTGACTTGAGGGCAGAGAACACAGGTCTTAGTAAAGACTTGTCTTAGAAAAGGTAAGTTGTTGCAGTAGTTCATTAAGGAAGTGGGCAGCGATAACTCAGGTAAACAAGACCAGGATGCTTGGCTGGAGTGCAGACCTAAGTCCAGGGAAGGGCAGGTGACAGTAAATTTGTCTTTAAAGGAAATGCAGCACAAATGGCACATTTATTTATTTATTTATTTCTCCTGCCATTCGAGGAATAGGAATAGCATCTGATGGTATCAGTAGATCTGTGCTCCTCTGTTTCCTTGACATAACTATCTGATGGGGAAGCAGATGACTAACTTGAAGGCATTTCTCCTCCCGTCTCCTTTGTATGGTCATGGTGTCTGGCATTCTGAATTGATAATTCCTCCTCTTGTCCCAGCTTCTCCAAGTCCCTTCCCTCCAACAGCCTGTGTCAGGTCTGCTTCCAACTCCTGCTTCTGCCACTGACTGAATCAGGCACAGCAAGAAACCAAGGCAGCTTTCCACTGTATTTGTTGCTAAAGTTTTCAGCCTGTTCTCTGGTTCTAAGGAGTATTGCCTGAAAGACTTGTTTAGAAAAGGTGAGAACATAAATATATACAAAAAACTAGCAAGTGTCTGAATACAGGCCAAGAACCCATTGACATCTTTTCCTTCCAAGGAAGTCCATGAGGTGCAGTCCACCATTTCTGCCCATTGGGTTCAAAATTCTTTGTGTTGCTGTCCTTCTTGGTATAGACTGGGCTGCCCAAGTGCCAGTCATGTTCCTTGTATAGGATCCTTACCTATAATATTAATTACCTATTTTATTTCAAAATTATTCCCTTCCTTTTCAAACATAAGTTCCTATTTACCCTCTACAAATTCAAATTGCCCATATAATCATAAATTTAATATGCTATTTTTATTATTTCCTTGACAAACACTTGCAGAACTCTTAGGGTACATCAGGCCCTACTCTAAGTACTTTACAAATATTAGCTCATTGAATGATGAGGAAGGAGTCACACAGTCAGCAGTAGGACTTGGTATGAAATCCAGGTTGGGTGGTTCCAGACTCAAGTTTAACCTGAGTTAACCACTATGCTATTCCATCTTTTTTAAAGTATTTTTTAAAAATATATTTTATTGATTTTTCACAGAGAGGAAGAGAGAGGGATAGAGTTAGATACATTGATGAGAGAGAATCATCCATCAGCTGCCTCTTGCACACCCCCCACTGGGGATGTGTCACAACCAAGGTACATGCCCTTGACCGGAATCAAACCTGGAACCTTCTAGTCCGCAGACCGATGCTCTATCCACTGAGCCAAACTGGTTTCGGCTATTCCATCATTTTAATATAGATTTAAATAACCTAACTATTAAAGTATTTTCATTTTAATTAATATACAACTTAAAATCATCTCATGTATCACCTGTGGCACATACCACACTTTGAAAAAACACCAGCTGAGTGGAAAGAACTCTGAATTTAGAGAAGATTCTCTTCAATTCCTTTCCCACTTCTTACTTGCTCTGTGGCCACATTTTCTGACCAATGTAAGCCTCAGTTTCCCCACATGTTGACTGTGGATAATCCCTACTTCTCTCCCAGTGGTAGCAGAGACTGGAAAATCGCTACCTTCACAAGTGTTTTGGGAAATACAACAGCACTTCCAGGAGTCAACATCGTCCCCTCTGAAAATGAATCAATGTTGAAAATTAAGGAAACAGTGCCCCTGTTTTTTCATTATAAGCAGCCCCTGCTGGTTGAAACATCATTTGAATAAAAAGTAGATCCTTTTGTTCCTTTGTGCTATAGAAGTTGAAGCTGCTCCTGCCAATTCCAAATAAATTACTTCATGAAGATTGGTCTGTTTATGTTATTCCACTACCTGATGACTTCCTGTGTATAACATTCACATGTGAGCATCTCAGCCAAAGGCCCATAAAGCCATTTCTCCCACACTTCACACTCGACCGTGCGAAACATCTGCTTTTCTTGGCCACCTGAGTTGATGAGTTTTACTTTGCGCCACGGTGAGGTCCAGGTGTCAAGCGAAGGCCCAGACATTTTCTTCCCTCGTTGCCTCAAGAGAGGTGTGAGTTTATAGCCCCATTTCCCCCGCAGGAGCTGATGGCAAGGAAGGCATGGCAGCTGGGCTTCATTACTCTCAATCAACGGCCATGACTTTTTTTTTAAGGTAGCAGACAGGGATGGAGGTTGCATTCTCGCATTTTCAGCCAGTTTGGAGCTGGGGCCATCTGGAAATATGGATATGAATATAACCCTCAATGAGGAAACTTTGGGTTTATTTTTCTTCTTCAGGAGCTCCTACAACTTAAAAATTCCCCGAGTCCTCCCGCTGGGAGTAACGTGTTCCCTAGACTGAGCCATGAGTGTGGACAGGATCTGATCTCTGTTCCGTCCTGCTCCGTCCGTTATCAATATGAAATGAGAATAAGTAATGTAATCTTGGTGGCGTGTTTGATATCCTCACCTGAACAGTAATCTGTAATAAATTAGTGAAAGCCTGATAGTACAGAGGCCTTTGCGGGAGTCTCCCTCCTGATTTCAACAACCCTTCAGCATCACAGGATTTCTTCCCCCACTCCTTCTTTTAAAATACGTTTTATTGATTTTTAGAGAGAGAGCAAGGAAAGAGGGATAAAGAGATAGAAACACCAATGATAGAGAAACATCATGAATCGTCTGCCTCCTGCATAATACTCACTGTGGATCAAGCCCGCAGCCTGGGCATGTGCCCTGACAGGGAATGGAACCAGTGATCTCTTGGTTCCTAGGTCTAAGCTCAACCACTGAGCCATGCTAGTCAGGCTCCAAGGATTTCTTTTGAGCCCTGTGCCCCCTTTCACCTTAGAGAACACATCTCATTATGACAGAGAACTTCACCAGACAGCTGATCATTGTGAAAGGAGAGGCAAGATAAATGGAGGGGAATGTCTCCTAAATCCTTCATGGCTTGTTTCTGTGCCTGTCGGCCAAACCACAGCCTCCTAACATGAAAAGAAAGCAACTCTCTTCCTGAAACAACATGGACCGTGTTTTGAAGCCCAGAGCTTATTAAGGCAATTATGCAAAACATGTTGTCACTGCGCCAGTACACTGATATCCCAGGCGCTGCGCACCACACCTTTTGTATTTAATACCCTGTGGGCCTTGACCTCAATCTGCACCAGCGTTGAGTGCCTCTTCTCTTCTTGCTTTGGAGCTCCTGCTCCAGCTCTGCTTGAGATGCACCCCCACCACCCTTGTGCCACTGGTGGCTCCTGCACCTGTGCCCGCTCCTATAAATGCAAACACTGCAGATACACCTCCTGCAAGAAGAGCTGCTGGTCCTGCTGCCCCATGGGCTGTGCCCAGTGCTGTGTCTGCAAAGGAACATCGGACAAGGGCAGTTGCTGTGCGTGAGGTCCGGGGAGCCTGCTCCCCACTGCGATAGAGCTATGTATTCAAACCTGCGTTATTTTTTATTCCACCCTGACCCATTCGCTGTATTCTCTGTTCTATTAAATATGCGAAGGATAATAAAAGTTGTTGACTTAAAAAATAATAATCATCTGTGGACCTTCATGGTTTACTACAAGTGGAAAATGAACCAAGAGAACAAGCTTACAGTCTTTCCTGAAAGGGGATTTGCACACAACATACTGTCTGTCTGACACACCTCCATGCTTCTAGTGGGTTCTGCCGGTACATTTCCTAAGCTACCCCCATTGCCTGTGTGACCAGAAAAGGTCATTTTTTTTAATGGTTCTGGTTGACTGTAAATAACTATATTCCTTTAATTGCTTGGGATTTTCCCCTTCAATCGTCCCTTTATTACAGGAATATATTAAAAAGCGTTAGACATTTTCACATGCACTACATCATTTATCTCCAAAACTGTAAGATAGGCAGAATGCCCCCATTTCGCAAGCAAGAAAACCCAACATGGAGAGGTCACAGGCCTTGCAGTGGTTGCTCAGGGTTCACACCCAAGTCTTCTCCAAGTCCTGCATGCTCTATAAAAAATGAACTCCTTCAACTTCTCTTCCCGGTGTTCTCAGCTATCTCAATTGCCATCATTAATTACAGTTGACCCTTGGAAAACACAGATCTAAACCACGCTATTCACTTACTCATGGACTTTTTTTTTTCCAATAGTCAGCCCTTCCTATATGTGGCTTCACATCCACAGATGAAACCAATAGCAGAGCAAAACCAGTATTTTCACATTCTCAACCAAGGTTCCCATTGGCTGACATAAAATACTGTTTTCTACCCATAACTGCTTGAATCCAGGGATAAGAAAGGCCAACTGTAGAATCAAAAGTTGTAGGCGGGTATTCACCTTGGTGGATGTCAGAGCCTTTTACCCCATGTTGTTTAAAAGTCACTGTGCTCGCCGAAACCGGTTTGACTCAGTGGTAGAGCTTCGGTCTGCGGACTGGGGGGTCCCGGGTTCGATTCTAGTCAAGGGCATGTACATTGGTTGCGGGCACATCCCCGGTAGGGGGTGTGCAAGAGGCAGCTGGTCAATGTTTCTCTCTCATCGACGTTACTAGCTCTCTATCCCTCTCTCCTCCTCTCTGTAAAAAATCAATAAAATGTATTTAAAAAAAAAAAAAAAGTCACTGTGCTTACTCTCCTCTTTGCAAGAAGTATCCTCTCTCCTTTCCATCCATGCATGGCAGCCCAGTGGGTCCAGACTCCTCCAGGACCAGTCTGCCCTGAATCTTATATTTTCTCTTCATGGATAACCTCCTTCTATTCCTTTGCTCTCTCAGCCAAATTTCAATTAAAAAAAAAACTACACTCTTCCCTTTGGTCAATTCCTATCTGCTGCTCACTCCCTCAAATGCACACCACAAGGACAGCTTTAATACACGCCTGGTCTTTTCCTTTAGTTTTACTAGGTTCTAATTCCTATCTGATTCCGTTCTGATTCCATTTAGCATACACATCAGCAAATGCTTATTTGCCTGAGGTAACTAAGCATTTGCTGATGTGTATGCCAAAGGGAGATATATATATAGTCAGAAACGTATTTTTCTTTATGAGTTTTTCAAAGTACCTTACTAAATATTTTTCCAGGTCTTTTGTTTTCTCTTTGCTAAACAATCCGAGTGACCTGGAAGCAAGAACTCTGTCCTCCTGTTTCAGTAGTGGGCTTCAGGGCCTGCATGCAATCCAAGAAGAATCAAATAAGAGCCGGGTCCGGTTTGGCTCAATGGATAGAGCGTCGGCTTTGGGGACTGAAGGGCCCCGGGTTCGATTCTGGTCAAGGGCATGTTCCTTGGTTGCGGGCACATCCCCAGTGGGGGGTGTGCAAGAGGCAGCTGATCGATGACTCTCTCTCATTGATGTTTCTAACTCTCTATCTCTCTCCCTTCCTCTCTGTACAAAAATCAATAAAATATATTTTTTTAAAAAAGGAATCAAATAAGAAATAGAACTCAAACCCTTTCTCCCAAATGGCATCTGCTGCACTAAAGACCAAAGCTCCCATAACTTCAGAGAACAGAAAAACAAGAGCCATGTTATTTTTTTTAAAATATATTTTATTGATTTTGTACAGAGAGGAAAAGAGATAGAGAGCTAGAAACATCCATGAGAGAGAAACATCCACCAGCTGCCTCTTGCACACCCCCTACTGGGGATATGCCGGCAACCAAGGTACATGCCCTTGACCGGAATCGAACCCGGGACCTTTCAGTCCCCAAGCCGACGCTCTATCCATTGAGCCAAACCGGTTTCTGCAAGAGCCATGTTATTTAGGAAACAACAGTTTCTTTTTTGAAAGCTGGCCTCTATGACAAAGAAGCCCCACTTTCCAAAGATAGAGGGGATAGAAAGAATAAATTGTTAGCTCCGTCAAAAACCTGAGCTATCTGTGTTAGCAGAAAGATAAGGAAAAACCACTTTGATGCATTGCTGGTGTGAGTGTAAATTGGAAACACTTTTTTTTGAGAAAGACATCAATATTTCTCAAAATAAAAAATACAGCCTGACCGGCGTGGCTCAGTGGTTGAGTGTTGACCTATGAACCAGGAGGCTGTGGTTTGATTCCTGATGAGGACACATACCTGGGTTGTGAGTTTCATCCCCAGTGGTGTGTGTGTGTGTGTGTGTGTGTGTGTGTATGTGTGTGCAGCAGGCAGCTGGTCAATGATTCTCTCATTGTTGGTGATTCTAGCTCTCTATCCTTCTCTTTTTCTCTCTGAAATCAATAAAAATATAGATATTTTTTAAAATATCTATGTTTTTAAAAATACATATACTCTGACCCCACAATTTCATTCCTTTAGAACTAATCCCACAGGTCTATGCTTAAGGAAATGTTTGTTGTAATATTCATTGCAGCATTTAAAAGGGAGGCAGATCAATAGCTATGCAATGATCTGCAAGATAAGATATAAAGAAAGCAAAATACAGAACAATATGTGTAATAATACTTATAAAGGTGAGACACACACACACTTTTTCAGGCAAATAAATACATACGTACATACACATTTGGGCTTCAAAAGACATCTCTGGCATTTCATACCAGACTAGAGGCCTGATGCACTAATTCTTGCATGGGTGGGATCTGGCTGAGGGGAGAGAGGTGCCATGGGTGGTTGGCCAGCCAACCCTGCCCCCAATTGAGGGGTGTGGGAGGTTGAAGGCGGAGCCAGCTGGAGGGAGGGGCCAAGGGCAGTTGGCCAGCAGGTCCCGTGCCCTGGTCAAACTCCCAGTTGAACTCCCGGTTGAACTCTCGGTCAAGGGAACAATTTGCACATTAGCCTTTTATTATCCTATATATAATAAAAGGCCAGAGGCATCATGACCGAAATAACCAGAGACCAGACCACCAATGGCCATTTGTGGGCTGGCCCCGCCCCCAAACAAGGGGTTAGGGGCAATCAGGCAGGCAGGCAGAATGGTTAGGGGTGATCAGGTAGGCAGGCAAGTAGTTAGGGGATATTAGGTAGGCAGATGGCCCCTCACAGGGCTGGCCCCACCCCCTAGTAAGCAGTTAGGGGTGATCAAGTAAGCAGGCCAGCAGTTAGGGAGATTAAATAAGCAGACAGCCCCTCACCAAGCTGTCCCCAACTCCAGGCCAGTGATTAGGGGTGATCAGATAGGCAGACAGCCCTTTGCAGGGCTGGACCTCCACCCCCTACCCTCAGCAAAGGAAAAAGGGAGGCCCAGTCCCCAAGCCTGTAGAGGGAGGCCACCATTGCAGGGGAGGGAGGGCAGCACTGCACAGATGGCAAGCAGTGACAGCCTTGGTTGTGGCACCAGCTGCCTGCAGCTGGGGGAAGGAAAGCCCAATAGCCCTGAACTCAGGCCAGGTATAGGAATTCTATCTGAGTGGCCTCAGATTGTGAGAGGCTGAGAAACCCAAGTGCACAAATTTTCATGCACTGAGCCTCTAGTATAAGATAATTCTCTGAGTTATTGTCTTTGAGGAGAGGAATTAGGGTCTGGGGGCTGGGAGTGGAAAGAAAACTTACTTCCTCTCTATGTTTTTATGTACTAAAAATCTTGTCTGGTATAAGTATAAAATTGTGAACAATTTTTTAAAGCTTGTGTTAATTTGAACATCTTCCCCCCCCCCAATTATCTGTGAATAATTGCTATAATTTAGCATTCCCCTCCCACCCCAGTTAACTGTGAAGAGTTGCTGTAAGATTTGAAAGGCCAACTCTGAATTGAGATGTTTCAGCCACAGATCTGGGATGGAAGAGGTTTTTTGTTGCCTTTCACTGGTTTTGAGTTTCACTGTTTTCAGAATTTTAAATGAAGCATTACTATAAAGAAGGCAAAAAGTAATCAATACACAAAGTCCTGTCTCATTAGTTCATATTCACGCCTCTTAAGTCGTACAGTGGTCAGAGCTGTACCTGGAATAGGTTCCCAGGAATAATCTCACCGTTCCTTGAAACAGTGTTCTGTCCCACAGGTTCTGGGTCTCAGGACGTGAGCAATAACATCCATCAACCACAGTCAAGGCTGTTCCTTCTACAGCAACTTCAGTCGATAACCTAAGTCATTACTACTCCACCATTTCAACTACCCCCTCAAGCTCTCTATTCCCAATACCAATTGCAAGTTTATGGTACCACCTTCAGACCTTCCATTTCTGGCTTAAGGTAACATTGCTCTCTTCCCTCAGGAGGTCCCCCTAACAGTCGGCCTCACACCCCAGGAGAGAAGGAAAGGGTTGATTCCAGAGACCATGATTCCCCAGCCATGTAGGAAGCACCCACAAGACAGCCATTCGCAGGTACTGCGGGACTTCAGACTGCTCTGGCCCTCATAACAACTGTTATTGGAGAGGTGGTTTTACAGCAGCCACTGTTGTCAAGTGGAAATAAATTTTTAATAATAAGAATAACAGCAGCAGATTGATACTTTGGCTCTTCTGGAACAGTCATCCAGGGGGATATTCAGCCTTAAAGTTCTATCAGTTCAAGCAAAAGTTAATGCTTCCACTCCCACAGGGGAACACTAAAGCTCTTAATCTCCTTTACAAGCAGCAGAGGACTTGAGAAGCACTGACGGCCGAGGACCTGGCCATTGCCAGGTAGCCTGTGAATGAGCGAGCTAGGAGGCTTCTCGGCCCTTCTCCGCGCCTCTGTTTTTCTCACTTAGCCTCCCTTTCGCCAACTTTCCTGTAGGTGTGGTGAATCCACATGCGTAATTCTCAGAAACCATAACTCGCCCTCTCTCTGGGTGCCAAACAACTCTAGAATGTTAAGACACTTTCAACAATCCACTTTCCCCTCTCACTTCAGCTGGTGGCATTGATCAGGGATAGAACACCACCTCATATGCCCTCCTCAATCTTATTCATGTGCTATCAAGACTCCTAGGAGAGGTGTCAAGTCCAAGCATGCAATGTAAATTTATATCTTTACACATCTAACATGCCAGTACTGACTATTCCTGAATCTTCCTGCAGTTTTGAAAGAGAACATAATGCAAGTAAAACCTAAAGTGATTTTAGCCTTATTTTTCTGTGAAATAAGGACTTATAAATTACTCTATGTCAAATTTCCCTTTTCCAGTAATCACTTTCAGTAACTTTTGGAGACCTAAACTACATGTATCTACCATGGGCCCTGACTGGGTTACTTAATTCAGGTGAGAATTTGGGGTGTAATGTTCTATTAATGCACAGATGACCTATTTTTATCATGATGCAGAGCCAACTTCTTTTTGAAATGTTGGACATGCTATAAACACAATGCAGGAAGAAGAAATTCTTCGTTCTGACTTAACCTGATTATTTTCCCAACTACTCACATAAAAAAGAAAAATCCTCAAATGCCCTCAAGTTTCACAGACATATTTTTGTCTATATGTTTAT
The DNA here is from genome assembly GCF_014108245.1 of Pipistrellus kuhlii. Lineage (NCBI taxonomy): Eukaryota > Metazoa > Chordata > Mammalia > Chiroptera > Vespertilionidae > Pipistrellus > Pipistrellus kuhlii. Next base: position 1,680,175 of record NW_023425573.1, on the reverse strand, counting down.
TCAAAAAAGAGATTGAGTCTATAGTTCCGTTTTCATATTTTAAATTAACAGCAAGAGAAAGATCCTAAACTAATCCAAAACCCCAGCTATTCTGAATTAAAGCTAAAATTATGAAGATTAGTTGTAAGAACAAAGTATGTCTGGTTTTTAAAATGTCTTTGATACACAGATATAATTCAGCCACACTTTGTGTCAAAAGAGCTTTAATGGTTTTTAAAGTCTTCTTCCTTCTTTTTCTTAAAACTAACTTGCTCAAGTCCTATGGCGCTAAGACCTGAAGTTAGTTACTATCATTCATAATGGACTTTTAAAACTTAAGGTTCAGGGAGAGAATAAAAGCTCTTGACCAATGTTTGCCTATTGGAGGAAGAAGAGGAAAAAATGAGTAAGCGGACAGAGCTTTATGATTCAAAGTGATGGATGGTGCTAAATTCCTCATAAAAAGGTAAATTCTCAAGGGTCACTTCACGTCTGGAGGTTGATTTTGGGCATGACTACTAATAAGATCCATGATCCCATGACTCAGAAATACCAGGCCAGTTCAGGCACATGGATTTTGTCAGCCAATATCTATGCCTCCATCTTTTTAAAGGATAGATATTTTTCTCCTATTTTTACCACTAAACTTTAAATGTTCTCTTTTGGTGTGAGCTATGAGGTCAACAAAAAGACAGAACTGATTTTTCAGGTGTTGTATTTTCCCCCCATCGTTGTGAGAATAGGGGAGAAAAGCATGCTCTCAGAACACCACTACTGTATAGGTTTTTAGCACCCTCCTCTCTTAGTGTTCCATTCACTTAGAAGGTCCTCTTCTCTCTTCCCGTATACGAGTCTTTCCCAACCTCAAAATCATATTAAAGACTGTTGTACTGACACTTCTTCCCCTAGTCCCAGCAAGAGCCAACCCCCACATAGCATCAGTCTTCCACCACATTAGTTGTAGAAGACTGATGCTATGTTTCTGCTCTTGAAGAATCTCCCAAGTTGTAACCTTTCAAGACTTTCATGTATCCACAGGTTGTAGTTCAAGGTAGGGCATAGGCTAAATAAGATAAAACATGGGTTAATAATCTTGGTCTAAAACTTGGCTATAACCGTCATCTCTGAGGAGCTATGCCTGTGCCCACACTATGATCAAACAACTGCCCCTGTCTCACCCTTCCCCACTCTTCTGAAGTTGTTTCACCCTGCCTTGTTGAAGTTGCTTGAAGAGGAATTCATGGATCTGTTTCTTTTCCTGAAAGTACAGTCTGTTTCCCCAAAGAAAATGTTACTGGACAATCAAACATATGTTAGTATAAAAAAATTGTAAAAGCCTTGAAATGAGCCATAAGGATTAAAAGTCATCTTCAGGGGAAAACTAGGCATTTTCTACATGCCATCTTCCAGGGCACTTGATTCCATGAGGCCTTTGGAATTTTATTGACTTTGAGGGTTTTTTTACTTACAACTCTGTAAATTGTAGATAACTGGAAGCAATGCAAATGATAGACATGCAAATAAAAATTTCCCTGAAAATATAATTGACATTCTTTCCTTGCTATGGAATGAGCCATTTCACATATTTATAAATTTATTGCTGTATTATTGCTGGTTCTTTGAATTCTTTGAACCATTTGTAACATCTCATTGGTTTCCTCATTAATTAATGACTTTGACAACACCTCTAACATGTATTAATTTGATATCTGAGATTCATGATTATACTTTATTTTGAAAAGTATCCTTAACACAAGGAATCCAGGGGACAGTAAATGTTCTTTATTTTCCTCATGAAGTCTCCCTGGAGTTCACCTCAGGTGGGCTTCAAAGAGCCCCTCTTCTCTCATCTCTCTTCTTGTTCTCTTCCACAACCACCACTAAATGTCTTCTCAATCTATTTAGTCGTTTACCCCCATGTTAGGCTCTCAATCATCCAGTTCCAACTGAGGGGAGGAGAGAATATTCTGACCCTTCTGTTACCTCAGCATCCAATAGCTATGGGATAAAAATAAATAAAATAAGCCTTTCTATTGCGAGTATCAATGACCAATCAGACCAAAACTCCAGTGAGATATATTAGTTCAAATTGTCAAAATTCCCTCTAACAAAGAAGTTGGAAGTAAAGGACCTAAAACTCCACTCTGCACTTCCTTCCTCTTCCTATTGAAAAGGCGTGTTGACGCCAAAGCCGGTTTGGCTCAGTGGTAGAGCGTCGGTCTGCGGACTGAAAGGTCCCAGGTTCGATTCAGGTCAAGGGCATGTACATTGGTTGCGGGCACATCCCCGGTAGGGGGTGTGCAAGAGGCAGCTGGTCGATGTTTCTCTCTCATCGACGTTTCTAGCTCTCTACTCTCTCTCTTCCTCTTCTCTGTGAAATATCAATAAAATATATTTTTAAAAAAGAAAAAAGAAAAGGCATGTTGCCGATTTGTCTTCTACTCACAAGGATGGTTTCAATTGATGTGCTCTCCTCTTTCATCCTGTTTCTTTCAGGACTCTCAACCAGTTACGTGCAGCATTAATTGAACATTTGCTGTGTGCGAGGCATTGTTCTATTTGCTGGAGATTCATAGAGCTCAAAGAGCTCACTGTTTTGAGAGAATTGGTCCCCAGCAATGGATAGTGATAGCACAATGCAGCCATGCAGCAGTTAAAGTTGTACAATTTTCAGGATGACTGTCAGGAAGATGTCCAGCCTGCAGCTAAGTCTCAGTACAGCACTCAGACCTAGCGTCCTTGGCTTATTTGGCCTTAAATTTGAACAAACCCAACCATCTCCAGACCAGAAGAACCTATCTAAACACAAAATAATAGAAATCAGGAATTTCAAACAGGTAATTATCAAGTTACTGACTGTTACTGGAAAGGGGATCAGGCCCTGAGCAGGTCTGCCGAGGGTCAGCCAATAGTGTGTGGGTTCTTGACCTCATGCAGGAAAAATTTCACAACATGAGTTCAGGTGAATTTTAGATGTTTATTAAAGCTGGGGACAGTGAAACAAGGAAGGGCCTAGGAAAACAGGAGAGGGACCAGGTAGGGATAGGCTGGGTTGTTTTGGATGAAAAGAAGTCAGAAGAAAAGGGGGCCTTGAGCACACATTCAAGGGGGTTTCCTGGGATGAACTGCTGCTGCCCTAGTTGCAAGCCTGGTGGGGTCCCTTTAAAGTCTGGTCAGGACACATGTCTGGGTTGCAGGCTCAGTCCCCAGTGTGGGGCATGCAGGAGGCAGCCGATCAATGATTCTCTCTCATCATTGATCTCTCTCTCTCTCTCTCTCTCTCTCTCCCTCTCTCTCTCTCCCTCTCCCCACATCCTCCTCTCCGGAATCAATAAAAATGTATTAATAATTTTTTTTAAAAAGGAGTTTTCTCTCAAAAAAATAAAGTCTGGGCAATTAGGGGTAGTCGTAGGAGAGGATCTCCATAGAATATCCATCAGTTTTACACTAATGTGCTAAGATGAGATTTATTTCCTTATCTTCATCTCTCCTTGGGTACACTTGGCAAATGGCACCAATTGGATTCCTGCTGTCTGTCTCCCTGAGTGGGGTGATTTAAGCTATTTGCCTTCTGGTTGGGGAAGAGAAGTGCAAACCATTTACTCTCAAGTGTCCTTGGTTTAAGAATGATAGGATTTACTAGATCGCTGCAAACAGCTTGGCATCTAGATTTTCTAGCAGGCTGCCCACTGCTGTTTACCTATTTGTCTCAGTTTCCCTCTTCTACTTGAGCTGGCTTATTGGTCTGTCTCATTACTACTCACTCCGAAAAATGTCCATGCTTAGTTGGCTTTCAGGATGACAGTTCATGAGGTACACAGTTAAGAAAGTTATCTTGAAGGGCGTTTCCGTGAGTGGGACACTGCGTGAGACTCGACATTGGGGAGGAGAGGCAGTCCTGCCTGGCGGTGCCTTTCTGAGGTGAGCGGGCACTTTATCTCCTTGACCTCCAAGGGGCTTCCAGGGTTTACCATGTTTATGAGTAATTTTTAAAGTACCTTCTAGGCCTCCCCTCCTTTCCAACTGCGCAGGCTTCCAGGCTTTTAAACTTTCTATTTCATTATAGAACAAACAACTCTACAGGCAGGCCTCCTGCTTCTCCCCTCCGGCTATGCAGAATTATTCATACTCCAAGTCTAAAGAGGAACATCAGCATGAGAAAATAAAAAATAAAAAAACACAGGAAGGAGTGAAAACAAATTAGCAATCCAAACAGCCTTCTCCCTGCCTGTCGGGAGAATGCCTTTGGTGTCTCCTCCCAGAGTTAAAGGGTTTTCTGAGTCAAAGATTAAAGGATACATTTCGGGGCTCAGAGAACAAACACACTGGAACATATACCCACCCAAGGCAACCAGGACAAATTACATTTAGGCAGAACCAGGGTGTGCCTTCTACCCTGCAGGAGCCTCCCAAGCCTGAGGAGCCTCGCTGGAAGTTTGGTGTTCCGCACCTACCAGGCACAGGTCTAACAGTGCCTTTCATATTCCCCTTCCTGCTATGTGGAAAAAGAATGGAAAAACAAGAAGAAAGAAAGATAAGCCATTAAACTACTATCTTTGCGAGCATTTCAGAACCTTCCCTTAAATCAGTTGTTCCCAACTGGAGTAATTTTGCCCCACAAGGAAACATTTGGCATACTGTGGGTAAACTGTTAGGACAATAGGGCAATATGATCTTTTGTGAGCTTCCAGCCATAGGAGAACAAAGACCAGTAAAATAACTTTCTGGACACCAGGAGTCAGACCATATAAGGAAGTGAAGCCGTCATGAAGTCACCAGATCCCACACCTGCATTCCATCCGCATTCCAAGCCCACTGTCTCAGCCCCCAGACCCACTGACAAGAGCTTCCCGCCAGGAACTGCCTGTAAGGATGAAACTCCAGCTCCTGAGTGCTGCCATCATCCACTCAATGTCCCCTTGCTCAGTGCTGTGCAGCCCTTCCCTTTGTCTATCCCATCCTTCATTGCCTTTCCTTAAATAAATTCAGTTTTCCTTATCTATCAATTTAGCCTGCCCAACGACCACCATGTTAACCTTTCATAGACAACAAAGAGGATGCAGCTAAACATGCTATAATGTGCAGGTCAGCCCTCAACAAAGAATGAGCTGGTCCATATGTCAATAGCATTGAGGTTGAGGAACCCTGCTTTAAAGAGACTAAGCAGCGAAAACAGAATCATTCTCTCTCTCTCTCTCTCTCTCTCTCTCTCTCTCTCTCTCTCTCTCTCTCTCACACACACACACACACACACACACATACACACACACACACACACAGGGGTGGCTTCATGGGTGTGAAACCTGTGCAGTTGCAAAGGGGCCTACTCAGAATAATCCCTGCACTTGATATAATCCCCCGCTGTTGCCATATGAAATTCTTAATACTATTGAACAAGAGACCCAATGTTTACATTTCACGCTGGGCCTGCAAATTATGGACTTAGTACAAGTCCCTTAGTTTATTAAAGCTGGAGACAGTTAAACAAGGAAGGACCTAGGATAGAAGAACAACAGGAGAAGGATCTATAAATCTAGGCTGGGCTGCTTTGGCTCATTAACAAGTCAGAGAAAAGGAGGCTTTAGGGACAGGTTCAGGGGTTTTGTCTCCCAACTGTTGGAGAATTGAGAGGGTGAAATTCCTTTTTCCCAAAAGATGGCATAGGTAAATGCCTGTACTCTTCACCTCTCACAACCGTATCAAAATTACAACTAATATACAGAAAAACTATCATCCAGAACCACTGGAAAGTTAGCTGAATGGAAGTCCTACAACTAGAAGAAAGCATACTGAGACTGGTAGAAGATGCAGAGGTGCAGAATGGGCTGTTCCAGCACCCACCTGTGCCATTTTTTTAATTGAGAGGAAGATCATCTCTGCAGAGGCTGCCCAAAGGAGCAAGGGGTCCCAGCATCACACCAAATGCCCAGCCCAGGGTCCCCTCTTTGCAAGAAGTCCCTCTTATAGGCAGTAAGAACTACAGGCTGTAAAACAAGTGTGGATTGGGGCTCAGTGACACACAGGCTGCTGGAGTCCCAGCTGTTCCTCTTAAAAGACTGGCACCATGAACTGAACTTACAAGGTCCTGCTTCTTCTGAGCTCCAGCACCAGGGCAAGGATTTGGGGGGCATATACATATATGAGGAGGAACTGGATTGTCTGGCATCGGGGAAGATATTCAGGGGCAGCTTTCTCCCAGACAGAGGTGCTCACAGGGATCATCATTCTTATGCTGGGAGCTCCCAGGTGGCAGGGCTGACTGGCAGCCATTTCTGTTTGCGCTGCCCTGGTGATTTCCTAAGACTCCACTTTCATCCAATTTACCCCACCCAAGCTGCCTATAGTGGTTTTTGCATATGAATGGCCTGTCCTTGCTCAGGATAAAACCTCTCAAACAAGCTGCAGCTGGGTCAGGGAGCCCCAAACCTATCAATAAAAGACCCAAGACCTGGCACCAGCACCAGTCTGCCTTGCTTCCCAGTTGGGCCTCATCTGGGCACTTCCAAACCTGATGCAAAGAGGAGGAATCTGCAGATCTCTCTGTAGCCCTTGCTGGATGGCCCCAGTCAGTGGCTGACTTTGCAACTTCCTGGAGACCCAAGAGCCAGTGTACCCAGTGGTCAGTGCCAGACCACCTGATTATAACTTTACACATCCATAAGGGACACACTCAAAGGGCAGATTCAGTGAGCACCAAAGCCCAATGAAGCAAGTCCTGCACAGCAGCTCTCCCCTTGTAGTCACAGCTGGTCCTCACAGCTATTTGGCCTGGAGGTCAATTCCTCCCAGTGACACCAACAACAATCAAGTCTCAACTACAAAACTGTGCTCACATCCCATAAAGGGGTGCACCTAGAGCTCGCAGCTCAGGTGACTGGGGAGGCTGAGCCATTGGGCCCTCTAGAACACTTACTACACAAGCCACTCTACCAACTCAAGGAGACACAGCAGCTCTACCCAATACATAGAAACAAACAAATACATAAAAAGCAACCGAATTGTGGAGAGAAAGAAACGTGTCACAAATAAATGGAAGAAAGCAAACTACTGGATATAGAATTCAAAACCAGAATCAGAGGCATGGAAATGGAACAGACTGAAGGGGGTTGGGGGTGGGGTGGGAAGAGAGTAAACAAAGATCTTATATGCATATATGCATTACTTGTGGACATCCCTTGGTTTGCAAAGTCCAATGTCCCTTAAACCAGTCCTAGAAAATGTGCAGCTGGTGCTTCAATGAAGCTAGAAGTAGAGCCATTGTTCAGAGTTTCTGTTCCGTGGAGGAGTTGAGTCCCTTAGAGTTTATGAGGTTCATGCCTGTGGGGCAAGAGTGGGAAGGGGGAAGTTCTGGTGTGCTCCTGGGAGAGAGAATTTTCTCTTTGACCTTTAAGTGGTTTTAAAGGCTCAGCTTTGGGGGAGGACCTCAAGAGAATATTCATCAGTTTTATGCTGATGTGCCAAAATGAGATTTATTCCTTTAACTATTACATTTGTCCTTAGGTGTGGTTGGCAAATGGCACTAATTAGATTTCTGCTGTCTCCCTAAGTAGATGATTGAAGCTATTTACCCTCAGATGGAGCAAGAGTGTAGACTATTTACTCTTAGGTGTCCTCGGCTATAGGAGTTAGGATTTTGGGTTTTACTAGATGTCTATATATGCTTGGTCATTTAACTTTCTGTCTCAGTTTCCCTATTCCTCTTGTCCCAGCTCAATAGCCTGTCTCAGTATTATGTGCAGATGCATGTGCTTAAAAGAGATTCAGCCATCTACTAGAGTAGAACCATATGTCTCCACCACATTCCCTTCTCAGCTCCCACATTCCACTTCATCATAGCATGTTCTTTTCTATTGTTTTGTGTTTTTTTAATTCTCACCCAAGGATACTTTTCCATTGATTTTTTTTTTTTTTTTTTTTTGAGAGACTGGAAAAGAGGGGGAGAGACAAAGAGAGAAATATCGGTGTAAGAGAAGCATTATCAATTGGTTGCTGGCCAAAGTGCCCTGACCAGAGTGGGGGAATCCAGCCTGTAACCAAGCTATGTGAACTTGAACAGAATCAAACTAGAGACCTACAGGCTGACACTATCCACTGAGACAAACCAGCTTGGTTGTTCTGTTTTTAAAACCCCTTTTTGGGTTATGGCAGAACTGAAGTTGGTCTATCTACCCATGTCATGGACTTCAAAGTGCCTGCCTATTCCCTTGTTCACCGTTAAACTGTTTGGAAATTTACACAAGGTACCAAGGACCAGGCAGTGAATTGTGGGGCAGGAAAGACATTTTCTCAGGGACCTGGGAAAAACTAGAGGGACCATAGAGGGTGTTTTCTCTCTGCAGGCCAGTAGGGCCCTGCTCCAATAACCCTTGGAGAGATTACAAAATAATCCAAGGCATGCATCAGAAAACCTGCAATCAAATTAAATCAACTTTCACATCTACTCCCTTCCTGGAAGTCTTTCCTTATGTCATGTTTTCCATTGTTAACAAATCTATGACTATTGCTCAAAAACTCAGGGAGGGAAGAGCAGGCACTTTGCTTCTTGTTAATCACTTTTTATTGACTATCAGAGGTTTGTCAGCCACCATGTATTGAGCAGTTGTGAAGGGGAGGAAGTTACTATCCACAGTCTTGCTCACTTTTCCAAATGGAGCTCTCAACATGTCCTGTTTGGGGGATAGTCTGCAAAGCTCACATGAAAGGAAGAAAAAGGAAAAGGGGGGGTAAAAAAGGAAAAGAAAAAGAGCAACGACGAATTGGGTTTTTGAATACCAGGCCAGCCTGAGAAATCCTGCCTAAAGGGTCCAGGCTCCTTTGACGGAGCGTTATCACACGTGTCTCTACTGCCATCTTCTGAGAAAGCATCCAGCACACCCGGTTACTAGCAGCTGCCATTTGGGAATCCCTCTGAGCACTTTAGCACAGCACTTAAGAAGTAAATGGGCTCTGGAAAAAAATGTGAAAGCACAAATCACAGGCACTGCCACATTCGTAAACAGTTGAGGCCATCCATAATAATTTCCAAGTTTGCAGGCAGTTTAACTTACAACCATATACAGAGTGCATAATTCAACGCTGGGAGCTGCGAGCAGGCAGCCTTGCCTATGCAGTCAGACTCCTCGGGGGCTGTACAGGGCCCGTGGGAAAGCTGAGGGAGAGAGTCCATATACTCTCTTTGGAGCAGCCTGAATTCTAAAGATAGAGGTTTCTGCTTGCTGTCTGTTCCCAGGAAGGAGAAAGGAGCAGAGGCTGTGAGCTTGCTTTTCCAGGTGAAGTAGAAATATGATCAGTGTTCCTTCTGAGGCATCACCCAAGGCATGCCTATTTCTCCTGCATAGCAACCCAGACCAAATGTGCAATAACAATGATGACGGTAACCATGCAGACTTCACAAGGGCAGGGGCTGCATTCCATTCACTGCTGTGTTCCCAGGACTCGAAGAATAGTTCACAGGAAGTGCTCAAAAGATATATGCTTACCAAAGAAAGAGTCACAGCTGTCCTTTATCAATGACATGTTTTATGCCAAGGCCTTTCAACGTCTTACCTCAATTCATCTCTATAATAACCTATGAGGTATGTATTTCTCTCCCACGGATTATTATTGGAGAAAGTGACATTAAGCAGACTTGGTAATGGCCAGACTGACAAGAGAGAAAATGCATGCTGTGTCACCAGGAGCCCATGGAAAAGGTGGACTAATAATAATAACAAAATCAGTTATTGGGAAAGCGTTGTGTCGCAGCAGGTGCTGGGCATGATCGTATTTACTCCTCACAACAACCCAGTGAGGTAAGTATTGCTGGATAGTGCCAACGTACAGATGAGGGTCAGAAAGTTTAAGCAGTGTGCTGGATTCCAACGCATGCCTGCCTCACTGACTGCGAATTCTCCCCCCTCATACTCTGCCTCTCGGGATACATGAGACGAACACTTTCCTCCAGGGAATGGACATGAGATGAACAACAGTGTGAGCCTGCTCCTACATGGACTGCCCACTAGCTGGCTAACTGCAAATATTTCCTTGCAAACTATTAAGTAGCATGCATCCAGGGAAAAAAGAGTCCTGAAATAGCGATCGCAGGATTCAGGTTGGTTGGTTTACAATGAAATTGAGTCTCCTTTAGATGATGACAAAGGCAGGTCACAAGGGCAGAAAACCCCAGGTGCCTAGCAACAGGCAAAACTGGAAAAGCAAGGACCTTGTCTGCAGGGTAACCTTTCCTCCTTAGCATATCGCTGGTCATAAGGTTAAGACCCCTTACCTTTGATGTTGCTGGTCATCACCTGAGGCCCTCCCTGACCTTTCTTCCCCTGACATGCTGCTGGTCATGCTGTAGATCCCCTTGGAGAAGGAACAAGGGGCTGAAGTGTGGCCTCAAGCAACTCCCATTCGGGCCCTTGCATAACCATCCCCTTAGCATTAACTTCTAGGGATAACATCTAGGCCTCTGTTGTGTCTCAGCTCCAGGCCCAGAAAAACTAAGCCATGGGTCAGCTGTGACGACTAATGACCCTGGTGCTGACCAACCAGTGGAGACCATCACTTTGAAAGGACACACCTGAGATGATGCATACTCGATTGGTGTCCTCCCTGGGAACTCCACATAAACAACCTTGAGACATTACCCAGGATAGCCCTCTCTGGAGAAGGCCTGCATCTTTCCCCAACCCTTGGGTGCATTTTTCTTGCCTTCCTCTTTCTTCTGAGCTCTTCTTTTATCTCTGGAGCTTGTTTCCTGAGCCAACACAGCTCAGCTGGCTTACTTCTTCAACCCCTGTGACTTCCTAAATAAACTTTCTCATATAATTTGAGTCTTGGCCCTAAACTCTTTCTTTTAAAAAAAAATATATAGATTTATGTATTTTATTGATTTCAAAGAGGAAGGATCTGAATTATTCCTTAGCCAAAACTCGGGAATCAAGAGTACTGAACACCAGTAACATTCTGGTGGTGTTTCACTGCCAACATAATGATTGTTATATTTGTTAAAGTAAAACAATAGCATATAAAAAAGTAGATTATCAGTAAAATTTCTTAGGCTTTAAATTCATAATGTTGGGTGTGATATAATTAATTTCCCCACATAGTATCCTAGTTTGAATTCAACATTTTGAGACTTCCCTCACACATAATTCTAAAGAGATATTTATACATTTGTTCTGCTTTGTATGCAGAAAATATGAATTCAAGAGGCATTTTTCTTCTGGGTGTGGTTCTCCATCCAAAAAATTGGGTGGTTTTCTAAAATTGAATATATCAGAGTTACTGAGTCTCTTTTCCCAAGTAACAACTCAAAAAGGCTAGTAATGTATGTATATTCTTCCAAAACTTACTGTTTCAGAAAAAAAAAAAATAGTACATAGCAATAAAGAATCAATTGTTTGGAGACATCAATAAGAAAGGCTGCCTATACTTTAATTAAATGTGGGACAAGAAATAAACAGTGGAGGAAATGGAGCAGTTGGATGGATGTTCTAGAAGTTTCAGAACTAAAGCTGCAAAGTCCCTCTTTTTCATCCCTCCACCATGCTAAACTCTGCTATCTCAAGATTCTGACTGAGGAGGCCTGCAGGGAGGTTTAGAAATCTACTTTTGTAACTCCGAAGGTATCTATAATAACAAAAGCATAATATGCTAATTAGACCAGACATCCTTCTAGATGAAGGCGGGAAGAGGGGCCTTCAAAGGAAGCCTGGGTCCCAGGTGCCAGAGGGAAGCCAGTGCCGGCAGCTGGGGGAAGGAAGGCCTACTCTTGCATGAATTTTCATGCATGGGGCCTTTAGTTCTGACATAAAATCAAGGCTGGAAAACACTACTGTAGGCCAGGCACTATGAAAAGACTGGGTCACGGGGGCACAAAGATAACCAAGATTTGGTGTTATCCTACAGAAGGTGTCTGGAAGTAACAGCGTATATTTCAATGCAATATGATAAATGTTCTAAAAAATAAAATCTGTAAAAAGTGGGGGGGGGATCTACTGACACCACCAACAACCTGGCCTATTGAATAACAAAGGCATATATTTGTTACAATATTCAAATAAATGCCAAAAATGAAAATAATCTGGTATGCCACAGAACTAGGGGAATAAGTAGATTGAGGGTAACTTGAGTCTTTCCTCAGGGAGAAACTCAGAAATACAAAAATGGGCTTATTCACAAAATTAAGTTAGTTGACCTCTCTCCTTTAAGAAACATTCTTGCCTCTTCATTGTTCCATTTTCTGCCAACTTCCAAATGTTCTCTAGAAAAAGACAATCTGAAATTTATGAAAAAGACACAACAACCATTGTAAAGGAGAGTAATTAATAGGCCGCTGTATATATATTCAGGGTTTTTTTTAATTGCTCTCCTCACTACAATAGATTAGGGAAATTTTTATCCTAAAGATAACAGAGTGAGTCAACAGTGACATCTAGTGTTCAACCCTATCCTTTGAGCAAAGTCCCTGGGTGGAGAGATAGGATCCTGGTGTTAATAGAAAGTGCAAATCTGTTACATGGAGCCACCAATTGAGATCATTGAGATGCACTCACCTGAGCACTTACGGTGCTGCCTCCCCAGATGTCCACAGGAAAAGGATGCAGATTGTCTTACTTCCAGAGAGATTCAACATCTCCCAGCCTTGGAGCACAGTTCGCGTTCAGGAGTTGGTTCCATTCCATCTGTCTCAGCCTCCCCTCTATCCCAAGGTCAAGACAGGAGGCTAAGCCCTGGAGGACACAAGCCCTGGGTGATTGTCTATTCTCGAATAGGTCTCATTAACTTTGGAAAATAATCCTGCTTTTGCATTAACTTTTTACTGACATCCTCAATAAATAGTGAATTGTGGGGTGCCGGAAACCGAACACTGTCACTAGTAGTCAGATGTAAAAAGGGCTGGCCCACCTTAATGGCTCTGAATGGTCGGAGCTATCAACTCATTGTTTGGTTGAAATAGTGGTAGTTGAAGCAACTTTAACTTGTTAATCGTATGTAAATTCTTGTTGATTTTCTGTTGTTGGAATTTCCTGCTTAAAGGATGTCTTTATCTCAGAATCTCAATAAAAGGGATGGCAAAAGGCCTGAGCAGTAGATAGTCCTCCCCCTAGAGGTGGACTCCCGCCTGGCTCCCCATTTTCCCAAATTAACCTTTTTTCCAGTCATTTAGTGTGCGACCTTCTCCAGAAACCAGACTCTGAGGGGAGCCCTGGACCACGCGGGTTGTGTTAAGGGATTCCACAGTGGGGGAAACTAAACCTATTGCATTCTACAATTAAGGAGATATTTTTTATCTGTATATGCCAGTAATCTTCAACATTTTTTTATTCTAGCAGTGAAACTCTTTAGAGGGAAAAAATTAAATATTACTTGGAAAGATAATTTTTAAAAAAAGGATTAATTTAGATAAAAATAGATTAGATATGGCTGCTCTATTTAAAGCATAGCTAGGTAGAAGAACTGGAGACCCAGTCTCGGGCTTCCTGACTCCTACCTTTCTCTCACCTCTCTTCTCTTCATTTCCTGCCTGGATTGGTGGCTGTGGGCACTGGGTAATGACATCACATAGCAATGCCCGGCTTCCTCTCCCTAGTGACTAGCCTCCTTGCAGTTTAGTCAGCCCAGGAACACAACTTGTTTTATAGCCAGGTGCAAACATTTTATAGGCCCTTGAACAAAATGGAACCTGCGGCCCTTCAGTCTGCAGGCTGATGCTCTATCCACTGAGCCAAACCAGCTGAAGCCTTTTTACTATTCTAAAATTTCCTGCATGATCTTTATATTTTAAAAATATAAAATATATGACCTTTCAGCAAATGCCCAGTCGTGGTGTGTGACAGTTGTGTGACCACAGAGAAAGGAGTCCGAGTTTCTCAGCAGAACACCAAGAACTTCTTCCATGTTCTGAACCTTACTAAGAAATGGGATACTTCACAGCAAAAGGTGCTGGCAGTATCTATGTGTCCCAGTCTCTGCCTTATTTTGCTGCTAAATTCAGCCTCAGTGTTACTGATGCATCCAGAAGGTTCTGTGACTTTCTCAAAAGCCTTGGGGCGCACTGTCTTTGACATGAAGATAGCTTCGGACTTCAACAAATTCCTTCTGGAGAGCCAGAAGGAATTTGTGCATGGGCCCTGCCAGCACCGTGAGGAAGATTCCCGGCTACCCATGCTGACCTCCACCTGCCCCATATGGGACAGATCTGCAGAGTGTGTGCTGGGTCACCCCATCACCCCCACCTCTGCATGACCAAGTCTCCCAGCAGACCATGGGCTCTCTGGTGAAGGATTACTGTACCAGAGGCAGAACCTGTCCCCAGATAAGATTTTCCATGTCACTGTGGCCCCATGTTATGACAAGAAGCTGGAGGCCCTTTGAGAAGATGTTCCCACAGCTTTACGTAGTTCCCAGGGTGCTGACCACAGGTTACCCTCAGGTGGAATTGTCCAGATAATGGAGCAAAGTGACCTTGCCTCCAATGACGCCGCCATGGGCACTCTGTTTGGAGACATGAAGGAGGAGGAGGTGAGGCTCCATGAGGGTGCCAGCTCTGATGGGCACCTGGCACACATCTTCAGGCACATGGCCAAGGAGCTGATCAACGAGGACATGGGAGTGCTCACCTACTGCACCCCGAGGAACAAAGACTGCCAAGAGGTCACCCTTGAAAGGGACAGAGAAGTTCTGCTGTGCTGTGAGGCTGCTACGGCTTTTGGAACACCCAGAAGTGGTCCTGCAGCTGTAGAGGGCAGTCCCCTGCCCCCTCCGGAGGTCCTGGCCTGCCCCAGGGGTGCCTAAGCAGCAGGGGCCAGGCCCCGGTGGAGGATGGGTGTGCAGACAGGGCACAGCTGCGACAGACAGAAGGCATCTATGCTGCCACCCGGTGTGGCCCCCGAAGACCAGCTCTCTTGTGCAGGAGCTGTACCAGGAGGAGCTAGGGCAGGGGGGCGGCTCCCCCCGAGCCCAGGAGACCCTGCACACCGCCTAGCAGGGCCTAGGGCAGCCTGCCAGGACATCAGATGGTAAAGGTCCAGCAGAGGCCCGGCCTGCAGGCCGCCTAAAGAGGGTGTCAGACATGTGAAGGAAAGACTTAGCATCTCTGTCATCATTTGGTTTTCAGAATTCCCTGCTCCCCATCTGCTGGATCCCTCCCTCTGTGGGGCACTGTTGTCCTCACATAGTGCAATTGGAATATTGTATCTCGAGAGGATTGTCCTAACATATGTATCCTTTTATCCAATGGTGAAAAAATCCCAAAGAACAAGAATGGAGACAGACTACTGTCCTTTAGGCTTAAAGAACAAACAAACTCTGAAGTGTTCTATGAAGAGCTGAGACTTGGTTCTGCCCACGCACCTCAAAGAGACATGGCCCGGTTTGGCCCTGACTTTACCTACTTATGTTACTCTTGAAATTTTCTTTGCCGCTATGTGAATAAACTGCCACCTTTTGGAACAGGGGCTCATACGAAAGTCTGCATTCCCAACTTTTCTTGAAAGGGATCTATGTTCTGCAGCTGTGGCCCCCGTCCTGAGATTGGGTCCTGTTGACCAGGTCCTGTCGTTGGGAAGCAGGGGCACTGGAGTAGAGCTTCCCACCTCCCCATCCCTCGTGCCCTTTTACCTTCAGGGATTGAACTGAACTCACTTTGGGGGAGGCCTGGCAAGGGTGACAGGTGTCATGGATGGAAGGATGGAGAATGGAGAGGGGGACACCCTGATCGGTCCCTCCCTGGGTGGGGTCAGGCAGGTGAAACCCGGCCAGTCTGCCCCACAATTGGGTGAGAGAGCATCTGCTGTATCCAGCTCTCTCCCCATGGGCCCGGCCACTCCCCTCAGCTCCAGGCAGCCTTCTGTGTTCCATGACAGTGTTACTCTGCCCTCATATGCTGCTTGCCCTAAGTGAGAAGGAAGAGAGCAGTTGGCCCACAGACAACTACACAAAAAGATAGGGCTCATGACTGATGAATGCAGTGGCAGTGGCAGCACTAAGGAGCAGAGACCCCAGTGGTAAGGAGCTGTGAGCAGGCGGGAGATAAGGACAGGGGGTCCCGGACCACGAGAGGGATTTCCAACTGTCAGCTTTGGTCCATTCCCTGTGGGCCTAAGCCGGCAGGCGGATATCCTCTGAGGGGTCCTGGACTGTAAGAGGGCACAGGCTGGGCTGAAGGACTCACCGCCCCCTCCCAGTGCATGAATTTCATGCACCGGTCTCTAGTATTGAAACGAAAATTTGAAGAAATCTTGAGTGATAGCTTCATTCTTAAGGCAGACCCAACTACTCTGTTTCCCCGAAAATAAGACAGTCTTATAGGTCTTATTTTCAGAGGATGTCTTATTTTCGGGGAAACATGGTAGATTCTGATAAAAATCAGACAATATAGTGTGAGGTCTGTGAAGCAGGCAAAGGACAAAAGGCACTCGAGGCCTTGAGCATTGCTGGGTTCAACGGGTTCTTCATATCTTCCTCCTGCAAAGATAATGGAGGGCAAACAGTCTAACCACTTATCTTGACTACTACTCATTTCATACGTGGAAAATTATTCCTAACATCCTCCATGCAGTTTAATGGACCTTCAGTTTTGATAAAGATGATTAAAATGATTAAACAACCATCTTTGTAAAGTGGCCTGCTGATTATGATACTTCAGATCCTGCAAGTCTCAGGATGTATGACAAAGTTTACTTATCCATTTCAAATTAATAATGATAAAAAATTTTTTTAAATAAATTGCTACTAAAAACTACAGCTGTTGGGTTTTTGAAAAAGTAATGATCTATAAGTCTATGCTTTATCGAGCTATTAGGTGTCATAATTTAATTTTTGTTTTTATAGCACTGTTCTTTCTAAACTTAATCTTACTACTTAGAATATAGATGAGTAGCAAAATCAGATAAACTCCATTTAGTTAAAATGATCAAAAGATGAGGCTTAAGCTAAGACCTGTTTTCCTGACTCAGTTCTCTAAAACCCAGTCTTCTAAACCCATGTTAAGGGACATGAAAATTGAAAAATCGAGATGCCAAGTGTCCTCTGGAGTGTGTTATTAATAAAAGAATATTGAGCCCTGGCTGGGTAGTGGGTTTAATCCTTGGTCAGAGCACCTATAAGAATCAATCAATGAATGCATATATAAGTGGAACAAAACATATTTCTCTTTCTCTCTCCTTTTTATTTCTCAGAAATATCCAGCCAAAAAGCAAATACAGAAACTTTTTAATTCCCTGCAAAGAAAATTTCCGGGTAATTCCATATGTCTTTATAATCATAGACATTACCAAACATTACCAAAAATAAAGACTATGGTTACAACTTATTCTCCATAGATGCAAACAGTCTCATCTATTTTGACATCAAAAAGGCAGAAAGGCAAAATACAAATTCCAAGGACAGAGATGAAAACACTACTTTCTATTATTAAAATTTATTTTTTTATTTTGTTTGATTATTACAGTTTGTATGTTAACCTTGCAAGAACTCATGGAAGTAAGGAAAAATATTTGCAGGCTAATTTTAAACACTATGAGAGGGATTAAGCCCTAAATATTTTTTTTAAATAAGACTTTTAGCTTACTTATTAAACTAGAAAAATTTTTTCCTGAAACATGATACGGTAGTTAAATTGGTCTGCAAGGCATTAACAAATGGAGAACATGGGTCTCCTCTCACAAACAACTGAAACATCATGTTCACTACCACAGAAACTAGTCAAAATATGGATATTTTCAAGTCAAAATTCCCTGGAATAGACTAAAAACAAGTTACCTTTTAACCTGAAGTTGAAAGAGCAAAATCTGTAAAAGTAATAATATTGTCATTGTTCTCAGCAATCTATTCATGAATCCTACACATTCTGAAAGTCTTTTCAATAAAATGAACCCTGATTTCTTGGCAAGCTCCTTATGTAAGGGGCAAGTAACTTTTGGAGCTGGCCTTCTCGGTCTGTGGATAGAAGCCAGCTGTACTGCCAGCATTGCTCCATTTAAAAAATCATCTTCAGAGTGAAAGTCCAGCAATGACCTTCTCCAGTGCAACACCACCTGCAGAGATGCAAGATGGCATGAGAGGTCCCTGGGCAGGTGCAACTCTCAGCCAATCAGCCAGAAACAGGTTACAGAGAAGAGAACGGAGCAGAGGCCAGATGATTCTGTCTACAGATGCTATCCTGGGTAAAATATCAAGGGCTTTTGGATCAGAAGTGGACAATGTGTAAAAATGAGGTAACCAGATACCAATAACTCTGAGAATGTAAGATGCATGTACCCCAACTAAAGACAGAGTTTTATATATATCCCTGCAGGATGCTCTGCTTTGGATCATTCTAAAATATTTGAAATTCAGGGGTGAGCCACACTCTTAGTGATTTCTATTATCTGGTACATCTGTATTTCTAAATAATTATAACTGATATTTAAAATGATGCCTCTGACACTCTCCAAGGTTCTTCCAAATTAAAGAAATGTCACACAGTGCCTGGTATTATTTTGATTTAGCCTATATGTACATATAACAATTGTTTAAAAACTGGTAATCCATATTGGGCTCAATGAGAACTCTCTCCATTAATCTTATTGTTTTACTAACTAGAATATCCCATTCTCCCAATAGGATTCATGAGTAAGGCTTATTATAAGTTCGACCAAAACCGGAATGAGGGCAATGAGTTCTCAGAACCAAAACACTCATGATGAAATGTCCCACCGACCACCTCTTTGATGCAGGCTGTTTCACTGCAACCGGAACATCTCACAGGATAAAGACCTCATGAAGATCAGCTATCCAAATCCTTAGGCTTTTGTAGGATTCCGAATCATTTTTCACTCAGTTGGCTCTCTACTTGCTCACTTGTATCCACACCCATTTTCCAGCTTTGGTTGGCTGCTGAGTTCCAGTGGAAAAACTCAGACTCTGCTGCCCAGCCTCTCCTCTAGGGACTTGGAAATGGAAGGCAGTGCAGTTCTTCCTGGCCAGCTGCCAAGCAGGGCACCCCCGGCTTCTTGGGGTAAGTTCGACGGGCAATTTTAAAGAACTCTTCTGCAGCATCGAGAGCGATGAGACGGTCCTGCCAAGAAAGTAAATACGAAAATGCTGTCAAGATGGGAACCCAAGCCCTTCGATGGAAAAAAACAATCTAACAGCAACAAAACCCATTCCAGACCTAATAACAAGGAAACATCAAA
Source organism: Pipistrellus kuhlii (assembly GCF_014108245.1). Lineage (NCBI taxonomy): Eukaryota > Metazoa > Chordata > Mammalia > Chiroptera > Vespertilionidae > Pipistrellus > Pipistrellus kuhlii. Next base: position 1,661,033 of record NW_023425573.1, on the reverse strand, counting down.
TTTTTCTCAACAAATTTAGAGACACCCCTTAACCCTTACTTACATTATCCAAGAAACAGCCTTTCAAATTCTTTGTCAATCTTAGGTTATATAAACCTATTTTTCCTACCTCTGACCTACAAAGCTGACTCTACAGTAGAACTGGCTGAAAAATAGATTCTTAAGTCACAACACAAGCTCAGTAAATCTGAGTGCAATCCAGAAATCTGAACCCTACAGCCCCGATGGCTCTTGCTACTGGCCACAGATGCCAGCACCATCTGCTACCTCACATTGTGGGATTGCTAGTGGGGTAGGAATGAGGAGTTTATAGATTCACAGAAAAGCAAAAAAAAAAAAAAAAAAAAGCAAAATCAGGGCAGATGAAAAATGCATCCACTCACCACAACGAAGAGGTATCTCTCAGACAGCTCCCAACCTGTTGGGAAAATAGTGGTCTCCTCAGCCAGTTTCAACAAGATCTCTCGAGCTTTCCTTGTGTTTTTAGAGTCACTGATGGTGCTGAGTTTCGTCACTGACAACAAAGAGTCTGTTTCCTTTTGAAAACCTAAAGTGAACAAAAAAGTACCTGTCAAGTAAAGTACTAGTCACAGGGAGGGACTGCCCTGCAGCACAGGCCCTGCAGCAGGTGGAGGGACCCCAGCGTGGATTCTGAACAAGCATCACAAGCATCGGAAAACTGAAGCCAAAGGCACTGCTCACTGGGCTGCTTTCCAGCTCAGGGTGACCTGCTAGTGGTGTGTTTCGTTAAAATTTGTTTGAGCCCTAGCTGGCTTGGCTCAGTGGATAGAACGTTGACCTGCAGACTGAAGAGTCCTGGGTTCAGTTCTCATCAGGGGCACATGCCTGGGTTGCAGGCTCAATCCCTAGTTGGGGGGAAGGGGGGGAGGCGGTGTGTGTGTGTGTGTGTGCAGGAGGCAGCCAATCAATGATTCTCCCTCATCATTGATGTTTCTATCTCTCCCTCTCTGAAATCCATAAATTATTTTTTTTTATTAGTTTGATATTTATTCTTGTTTAATTTTCTTTTGTTAACTTTTTCCACAGAGTTAAGCCTCACATGCTCATCCGCTGACTGCTTGTTTCCCTTGTTTGGGTGTGAAACCCTCCTCCCTCGCCCTACTTTTCCTTTCCTCCCCAACCCCCAGAATTCCAGCGGTGCCTCTGCTGCTGGCTGCCAAAAGGTGCTCACTTCCAGTCCCTCCTTCTCCAAGCCCACCTTCCCTTTCCTGCAGCAATGTGGTTGGCTGCTTACTTACTCACCCAAAGGTAGAGAAGACATAGATTTAAACCTACTTGGATTAAATGACATTTAAAAAAAAGGAGACTAGGCCGAAGTCAGTTTGGCTCAGTGGTAGAGCGTCGGCCTGCGGCCTGAAAGGTCCCGGGTTCGATTCGGGTCAAGGGCATGTACATTGGTTGCGGGTACATCCCCAGTAGGGGGTGTGCAAGAGGCAGCTGGTCGATGTTTCTCTCATTGACGTTTCTAGCTCTCAAACTCTCTCTCTTCCTCTCTGTAAAAAATCAATAAAATATATTTAAAAAATAATAATAAAATAAAAATTAAAAAAGGAGACTATTAAGTCCCACCAATACTGAGTGAGTAGAGGGGGCAGAAGTCCATCCCATAACACTGTACCCCAAGTAAAGCAACAGAGGCTGACAATTTGGCATCCCACTTTTAAAAAGATACGATGCCAAGATGTCACGTTCCCTTTCAAAACAGAAGGTCTGAGGACTTCAAAGGAGACACATTCATTTTTAACCATTAAAATGAGCTTATTTTATAATGTGAGGGCCATGGTTATTGTATTGAAACCCTAACAGAATTCATAAAAACCAATTCCCAATATCTCCTCAAATGACACAGGGATTTCCCCCAACTTTGAAGCTTTTCTGCCTTTTAATGCTCCTGAAAGTTTACACTGAATTTTGTTGTTCTCTTAAAAATAAAAAAGTTGATTACAAACAGTATCTTTCCCAATCTGCCTCACCTCATAAAGCTATTACTAATTGGCCAATCACTCCCATCTAATTCAATCAATGCACAACTCCAAAAATATTCGATAGTGCCCATATGATTCCACTGCTCTGTGCTAGTTGATTCTGAGGACAGATGGAGGAACACATGGAAAAACATGTCCGAGACCCGGGCCAGTGATAATAAAAGTGACAGATGTTTATGCTGGAGGAGACAGGAGGAAGGATTGAGGAGAAAATTCATGCACAGTAGCCTTCAGTCGTCAATTACTGACACTCCTTGTTCAAAAACCTTAGTGAAGAAAGTGAAGAGGAATGATCACCACTACTCATTTTTACATTTCATAATCACCTACAGACTCACCTAAATCTTCTAAAACATGTTTCCATCTATTTCTCACTTCCCTTCGAATCTGTCGCAGGGTGTAGATATCATAATTGAGTTTTTGCCACTCCTGTAGGAGAATAAAAATTCATTTTTATTTTCACTCTTTGGCCTCTATCTAATTCCCAAACTTAAGCTGTTTAAACATATGTATCTCCTCTTCACTCATCTTTAAAGTATATCTAATAGAAGAGTCGATAGGAAAATACTGGCTACCATTTCTGGAGAATCTAATCTGTAGCAGGAGACATGACACATTACATTAATTATCCTGATTAAACCCTTCACATTAACTAGCATCTCAACTTCAATGATCTCACCTGTAAAGAGGAGATAACAAATGTGGATATCCATTTAACGTTGTAAAGGTAAAAGGTATATTAAAGCACAATGCACACACATGGTGTGCACCAAGAAAGTCCATGCATCATTACAGCCATTTTATAGATGAAGAATCTGAGACCTAAAAAAGTTCACTGGCAAATCCAATATCGTCCAGTTAATAAATAACAGAATTGGCATTTGAATCCAGGTTTGACTCCTCAGTTTATGAGAAAAATGACATACAAAGAATGTATGTCATCCTTTATTATAGGGATAAAGTAGAGCTAGGATTCCCAAGTTTCTTGATTCCTAGCCAATGTTTCCCTTATCACATATCTCAGCATCATTTTCTTTCATTTCCATCCCTATGATAGAGTGAATTCCTATGAGCAAAACTATTATAAGGTTTTCATTCTGAAAACTTCAGTCTTATCGGTCGTAGGCCATCATGTTGACACCAAAATAGAACTTGAATCTTTCAGGAGCATTAGACTCTTTTACTGAGCAAAGCATTTCTCTTAAATGCCATTGAAATTGTTTTTAAGGAGCTCTATCTATAGGGAACAGTCATTTTATAAAATACACCTTTTTCTCTTAGCAAAATCACATAACTATCCTAAAGCACAGCTTAAAAGAGCATCATTCTAAAAGGCTCAATTTACGACTCAAGTTTTATGATATTTTGACTCCTCTCAACGATGCTATTATTTCTCACGAGGCTCCATTCAAGGTTTGCCTTGCTCACTGCTAATCAACTTTCAAATGGTTAAGAGAAATCAATTTAACTTCCATTTAAAATGTTAAAGATACCACTTGGGGTGGGGGGGGACTAGCAAAATAAAGTGTGTTTTGTTATAACTGCATTTTATTTTATTTTTTTTAATTTTATTTTTTTAAATATATTCTATTGATTCTTTACAGAAAGGAAGGGAGAGAGATAGAGAGCCAGAAACATCGATGAGAGAGAAACATTGACCAGCTGCCTCCTGCACACCCCCCACCGGGGATGTGCCCGCAACCAAGGCACATGCCCCCGACCGGAATCGAACCTGGGCCCTTTCAGTCCGCAGACCGATGCTCCACCACTGAGCCAAACCGGTTTTGGCTATAACTGCATTTGCATTTTAGATCTGTATCTGAAAATATGCCAGCATGACCTCATGGATTTTAGCTGTTTATTAAAAGTCAGGAAGTGGGAAATTTGAGGACCCTTTCTTGGTCCAATTATTATATTTATTTATTTGTTTGTTTGTTTATTTATGTATTTATTTATTTATTTACTTACTTATTTATAAAAGGCACACACACACTTGCATGTACTCAAGAGTATGGTGATTGGAATCAAGGATAAAATCTGTGGCCCTACCAGGCCCGGAGCGGCCGGGCCTGGAGCAGCCGAGCCCAGAGCAACCGGGCCAGGAGCAGCAGCAGCCAGGCGGGAGCGGCAGTGGCCAGACCCAGAGCAGCTGGTTGTGGAGTAGACCAGAGCAAAAGAGGCCAGGCCTGGAGCAGCCAGGCCTAAAACAGCTCGCTCCTCACCTGCCCACACCCCAGGGCTGCCTCTCAGACATGGCTGGAAACTTTTGGGGGAACTTGAGGGTCTGCTGAATCAAGTGATGAAGGCTTAAATCTGGATGTGTTGAGTTAGTATTGCGCTGGGGTGTTGATCTGTGAGTGCCTTGTGTGGGGTCTGGATGAGGTTGGTTGATCTATTTGGAAATGTCTTTTGTGTGAAGTGTATCCTTGGGCATGTGGAGGTATTATTGATTTGAGAAAATGCTAAGTAACTGATTTACTATCTGAAAAATTTAAAGTCTGAAAGTTTAAGGTCTCTTGCCAAAAAGAGGTTTTAAAGCTAACACCTTAATTTTAATGGAGAAAGGGGAGGACAAGCCCTTCCCACCCAGAACAGGTAATCCAATTCCAACCAGCAGCTATCTTTAAACAATGTGTTCATTTACATTTGAATGTCTACACCTTTTGATAGCCTAAGGGCAAGTTTACATGTAAACAAGTTTGCTTCTCAATTCCCAGGGCAGAAAAAACAAGGTTTAAAACTATTAGATTTTAAACTTTATTCTTACGCCGGGACTGGTTTGGCTCAATGGATAGAGCGTTGGCTTGGGGACTGAAGGGTCCTGAGTTCAATTCCGATCAAGGGCATGTACCTTGGTTGCGGGCATATCCCCGGTTGAGGGTGTGCAAGAGGCAGCTGATCGATGACTCTCATCGATGTTTCTAACTCTCTCTCTCTCTCCCTTCTTCTCTGTATAAAATCAATAAAATATATATTTTAAAAAAATTTATTCTTAGAAGTGTAGAAGTTTATTAATTTAAAAACAACAACAACAACAACAACAACAACAAAGGAGATTGAAAAACCTGATGAACAATATTAGCTGTTGATTGTAGTAGAGTCGGCGATACGGGAGGGGAGTGGACTGACAGTTCTTGGGGAAAGGGGGAGTGGTGGATGTGGGAAGAGATTGAACATAAACTGTGCACCTATAGATGAGGACAATGGGGGGCTGGGAACCTGGTGGAGGGGGGAAGAAATGAGGAACCTTTGTAATAATATGAACAATAAAGATTGATTAAAAAAAAAAAATCTGTGGCCCTAGAAGAGAGCAAGATTAACTGAATCATCTCAGAAATATGCAACCCTGATCTCATCTTTATCATCATGTTAAAGCACACCTGTATAATCCCCTAGAGACTGTTTAAGACACAAGGGGAAATCAAGTACTGTGGTTTTCATTGGATGGGCCTATTGTACTAACCTGGCCATTCACATTCAGCAGCTTGGAAGCGATGATTATTAACAACTGACTCTTGGCAAGTTCATAACCTCACTTATCTCAGGGCTTCATGTGCAATGCAGGGATAGTTATACTACCTACCTCATGTGCTTATTGTGAGGATCAAATGAGTTCATGCAAACCCGGAAAACGAAGTTTGGTGCCTGTCCTCCTCCAAATAGTGTGGACACAATAGAGAAACAATCCACCAACAATCGGCATGGTTTCTATTATGACTGAGGACATTACACATGGCAGGATGCAGAATCTCATTTGTGAGGATCCCCAGAAGAAACATTTCTCTGCTCTTGGAATCAGGTACGATTTTACTTTTCCTGGAAATTACTTCTTTTTTCTGGACATTGTGAATATCGTAAATGATCCATTTCCACACTTATGTAAAAATATGGAGTCATTTTATGAAAAACTTAGAGGTATTTTGAATCATCAAAATTTTTGACTATGCTTATGTCTTCATTTATGTTTGCTTTTCTAGTGTGTGCTATCTCACTATTTTTCAGGAGAGTTGCAATAAGTCCTTTGTAATAAAAGGAAGAGTATAAATAAATACATAAAAACATTTCACAGAGCAGCACTGTGCTTATTCTCAGTGACACTGACCCTCCTCCTTGCTGGATGAAATGAAAAGTTGTTAGATTCTTAGTGATAGTGACTAAGAGTCTCACACAATCAATCCTGAGATATAGTCCCACAACCTTAAATTTTTAACAAACCACTAGGTGGCTCCATAAGCGTGCCATTAGAGGTCTGCTAATTCTGTGAGCTTCCTAGGCAGATGCCTTATGCCAAATCTCTGTTTTTTGAAGACTTAATGAGCTATCATAATTGGGTGATCCAGGCTTCAGACTTCAAAAAAATAAAAATCTTTCTCTTCCTGCTGTCCATCTACAAGTTTTGTGGACTTGTTTGCTATTCCTGAAGACCAACACTGAATGTTACACAAATTCATTCAGTTTCAGCATCTGTGACTCTGATAAAGTGTTTGATGGAGAAGCAATAATAGGACATTTACAAATTGCTAAGGATGGACCCACACACGATGCATTGAATGACCCGCACACGATAGGTGCTTGTTTAGATTAGTGGTATGAAACCATGCATTTCCTATATCCCTATTATTACTGCCTTCTTTTGACACATTAGTCATGGGTAGTCATATGAAAGTATCTGGAAGTTTTGTGAAAAATTTAAAGTCTTAATGCCAGTAGAAGCGTGGGTAGGATTTTACCTAAGAATTGAGTTCTGGTAAAATAATAACAATAATAGTAAGAGGGGAATTTTAATTCCTCTTTAACACCTGACCCCAAAGAACAGAACCTAAAGTGACAAATGAAAAATAGTGGTGTATGAAATGTGCCCACAATTTAAGAAACTAATTCATTTATTCCCTGTACTAGAGAAAAACAAGCCTTGTGATGTCCTTCTACAATTTTTTAAATTGTAACAAGTTGTTTTTTAGACAAAAATTTGAAAATAACAACTAAAAACCAGTAACTGTTCTTCACCAGTGATCTGAAACTCAAATCTATTAGACATTAAAAGTAAAAGTCTTATTTTCCGAAAGAAACTTTTGTTTTTCTAATAATCTCTGAAATAATATACTGTGGCCAATGTGATTCTGTGTTCCAAAATTTTAACAATGAGTAATTGTCAAAGGTGTAATAAAAGAGATAGTGCAGAATTAATTTCACAAGATACCTGGGAACCAGGACAAAATGAAAAACATGACTGAAAATGGATCGCTGAAGATGCTTATAGCTGAATTCTTGAGGTTTTGCTCCTCTCTCATGGTTGACCAAATCAGATAAGGGCGGCTAGACAAGAAGCTTGAGGCAACAACATGAAAGGCAGAACAAAACTCAATCTCCTGCAACCAAGCAAATCTAGTTGTGCTCCAGGTTTGAATTCCATGAGCTGACTTTGACCTTGAGTTCTAATGTACATTCCTGAGATCACTTCCTCAGACACAAAATTAAAACATTTTATCCCTATCTATACTACATTATTGTGAGGTTGTGGGCAAATAGGACAGTTAACAAGCACTACTTATTTCTTGTTAAAAAGATGATTTATACAATTAAAGAAATGCACTCTAACAATAGATCCCATAACTATTTTAGATTCTTAAGGAACAACTGCAAAAGGAGATTGATTTATTTTTAATTAAAAATAACAGAATCACATAGAAATAAAAATTTAAAGAGAACAGAAGGGTATGAAATGATAGCTAAAAGTTTGTTTCCCATTCTCTCCTTGTCTATTTCTCAGAGGTAGCCACATTTGAACATTTCTTCTTCTTCTCTCCCCCTCCCCCTTTTGTACCCCCCCCCCCAGCGTCACCTCCCTCACATTGCCCTTCCCCTTCTCCTCTGATGGCTTCCACTACCAATTCCTTCTTTTTCAAACTTTTTGTACTTTTTCTATGTACTAAGAGTAATTTAGCTCTGCCTCTTCTCTTCTCTGCTCCCCTCCCCTCCTCTCCTGTCCAGAAAAAATTATTGGCAGTATTCATGATCTATCCCCTAGAGCTGACATCTTACTGCCCTAAATTAAAGCTGTGTTCTGGTGGCAAGAAGAGAGGAGGGATAGGGACACTGGGGCAGCTAATATGTCTGCAACTAATATGTCTGCCACAGTAAATATTTGATATTTGCTTCCCCAACTTCTATACCCTCTTATCCCTTAATCTGGATGTCAAGTACACCTAGACTTTCCTTCGGAGAACAGTTACATTCTCAGCCCTCAGTATATACTAATTGGCTTAAGCCAGCAAACTCAACATTGGCTGTATATTAGAACCATCCAGGGAGCATTTAAAAATACCAATGTATAGAATCCACCTCCCAGACCAGGCATCTTCAAACTACGGCCTGCGGGCCACATGCGGCCCGCAGAGGAGTCTGATCCGGCCCGCCAGGTTTTTTGGGCAGTGAGCGCAGCCGAGGTGTTACAGTAGGAATTAGTAGTTCATATAGTCCGGCCCTCCAGCTCTCTGAGGGACCGTGATCTGGCCCCCACTTTAAAAAGTTTGAGGACCCCTGTCCCAGACCAATGAAATAAGGATCTTCTGAAGGGGCATCAGATTTGAAACCCAATAACTTAAGCCAATCAGCCTATCCATTGCCTCAAGTACAGACACTAACCCAACTCAAGCCAAGGAGATGCAACAAAACCCATGGGGTTCCTTGGAGCAATCAGGAATCACGTTCTCTCTCCGTGGTGTGAGGGCACAACATCTAGAACTACTCCCCTCACTTTTACTTCCTCGAGAAGAGCCAGCCCAAGGAAGAAGTCAGCACTCAGAGGAGGGCAAACATGAAAGGGTGTCAGAGAAATAGAGCCTAAGGACACCGAGGCCTCAGGATCAGATCTCTCCTGAGGCCAATCCTCCTCCTGGAACTCTGTTATATAAGACAATTCCACTTAGTTTTAGAGAACTAGAGTGTGCTCCTGGTCTTTGCATCTAAAAGATTCACGTTACAAAGTCCACTCATTGAGTACATAAACAACAAAGAAACTATAAATACTGGACAAAATGTTAATCTTTTATTTTCCTAACTCTAGATAGGGATGCATAGGGTTAACAGAGAATGCAGTGTTCATGGCTCTGCCTGGGTCCCAATCTTTCTTTCCCAAGAGTGCCCCGGGCAATGCCACAAACATAACAGCAGTCCTTTTCTGTATCCAGGAATTGCTTTATGGTGCCTCCCCTGAATTCTGTCCATCTGAGCAGAGCTTCTGACTCTCACAAGACTGTTATTAACAGGGGAGAGGAGATGGCTGTATCTAATTGGCTAATTTCTTATAAAGATCGGGGGTGGGGGAAAGTCTATCATTGGCTTAACCACTCAACTCCCTTACTTACTTCAGTGTTTAATCCATCTGGCCTCTTCATCTCTGAAGAGAGACCCAGGCAAAACTATTCCCTTCCACACACAGGGGTGGTGGGTGGTGAGGAGTGGCAGGGGCTGCAAAGGTCTGAGATGCTGAGGACCCAGGAGATGAAATCAGTATTTCGGACTGGGCTGTGCTTGTCAGCAACAGAGAGCTGTGAAACCTCCCATCGCTTTTGGAAGCTATGCTTCAGGGCTGAGGAAACTCTGGGCACTTCCTCAGCTCCTCCCCCTGGACACCCCACTGCTCACTTCAAAAAGAAACCGACCACGTGATCTTTCTTTCCTTGCAACCGTCCCTGGGAGATTACAGGTTGGAGTGGGAGCAGCTGGGGAGAGGTCAATTAGGGGAAAAGGAGACATATGTAATACTTTAAATAATAAGGAATTTAAATAAATAAATAAATAAATAAAAAGATTACAGGTTATAAGGATGCCTAATTCAGAACCCAGCCATGTCCTGCACGGAGCTCCCATGACAACCACAGTTTCCCTGGTGTATGACCGCCTTCCTCTTCTGGCAGCCAATCAGCCGGCACCTCTGAGCAAACACCACAGAGCTTGGACCTCATCTGCCAAATCCAAGAGAAAAAGGGTTTCCCAAGGCATAGCTCACTCCTCTGAAGAGGGCAGCTTGTTTCACTGGCATAAGCAGCCCTGACGCCCTTCCCTGAGCCCTGCTGCTTCCTCAAGCTCCACTCCATCCTCCTCTCCCTTCACCGCCACAAGCTTACAAGGGGAGCGCCCACTTGCTGTTCTCACTTCCTCCTCATCCCCTTACTCACCAACCCCTGATGATCAGACTTTCAGATCCACTGCACAGGGGAAGTGGTGAGGTGCTTTCCCCACCTTCCTCTGTCACTAGTGACCGAATGGAGGTGTCTCATAGTCCTTTCTGAGGGCCCCCGTCTCTCTAAAGCATTACATCCTGATGGCCATCCCCTTCTTAACATGCCTCTCCAGGTTTCTGTGGGAAAGGAACAAGGAACGAGAGCTTATTATAAACTCACTCAGTACAGCAGGCATGGACTCCTCCCCCTGCGAGGTGGTGTTAGAATCCCCTTACAGGGGAGGGAAAGAGCAGTATCTTGCCTATGGTCACTCAGCAGCAGGCCTGAGATTCCTGACCTGCTGTCTCCCAAGTGCATTCTCCAGCTGATCTCCCTTCCTCCCCTCCCTTCTCTTTGCAGGTTCCACTTCTTCCTTTGCCTCTTCTTTTCATGCCATCCTTTTTCTCATCTCCTTCTCCCTGGATAGTTTCATGCCATCCTTTCTTCTCATCTCCATCTCCTGGATAATTTCCCCTCATGCCTCCACTTCTGTTGTCACTCCCAAGTCTCCCCACTTTGCCTTGACCCTAAGCCTGAGTTACAGGGCTTGATTTCCCCTTTGTGCTTAGTGTCTCCACATGGGTGGGCTGCTAACAAGGCCAATCAATAGAGCCTGACTCCCCCACCGACCTCCATCAGGCCAATGATTTCTCTCTAATGTTTCCAACTTGGTTATTGGCTCACTCCCCTTCAATCCCACCTTCTGAATCCACACCAGTCACTAACCCTATTGATTCTCTCCCTGCCACAAACTCCCCTCTTCTCCAATCCCAATGCCTCAGCCTTAAGAGGCCTCAGTAGATGCAATACTGATCCCTCTGCTTCCAGAAGCTAATATCTCTGATCTCATACCAACTGGCTGTCTTCCTAAAGGTGAAAATGGGTCTTTTTCCTCCCCCACATTTTCAGTGGTTCCATGCCACTTACTGAGTGGTGAATAACGTTTCCATCCTGAACAGGCTCTCCATAATCTGACTTTCCACTCTTGTTCCTATGATGTCCCTCCACTCACAGCATGCCCCTGCCACATGGGACCACCAGTCTATGCCCCAGCGTTCCTTGAATCTAAATCCTACTCACTCCTCGAGGCTCAGCATAAAGGCCAACACCTTGAGAAGCCTTCACCTTTCTTGCCAGTGGAAAGTAATTGCTTTGTCTTTGAAATTCCTCAGCCCTTTTATGAAAATTGTTGTAGAGTTATTTTATTTTCTGTGTAGATATTACTATATAGGTATTTGTATCACCTCCTTCACTACCGATTGCAGGTTCTGTGGATACAAGAATCTGATTCATCCCTGTCTTCCACAGTCTTCTGTAGACAGCAGGTGCTCCAAAAGGTCTTTGAACTCACATGAATATGACAATTCACAGAAAGGCCACATTATGCCCGTGATTGGGTGCCTATTTTAAATCTAGACAGCAGTACAACATTTTATTAGAAAAAGCCACTTGGGCTCTAATTCATGTGTATTCTGGACAAGGCACGTTTATATGATCAAGATATTTTAATGCCCATATGTTTGGGAAACAATAAATTCAAGATAGGTGAAATAGATCAAAATAAAAAAGTCACCTCTTTTACTCAGTGCCTAATCAAGCATTTGCTATTTGAAAAGTACTTTTCTGATATGTCTCTTTAAATAAGAACAGATATTGAGGCTGCACTATGGCAGGCACTGCTCCAGGAACTCTGGAAAATCAGATGAGATGGGCTTATGGATTTGTTTCTAGAGAGGTGCTAAGTGTGGCACTAGGAGGTTAAATAACTCAACTGAGATATCAGAGCTATTAACTACGGAACTTAGAATTTAAACTCAAAGCTGTCTGACTCCATAACCTCCCTCCAGTATGCTAAGCTGCATTCAATTAGGCCCAAATATAACCCACTACATTGTCCTTCCCTGTCACCAATGTGGAAACTGGGACACAGAGAGAAATGTAACATAACGTGCAGGGATTTTCATTCTAAAAGTGGCTCCTGGCATGGCCACTCAGACCAGGAGACAAAAGACCCCCTTTTCTGTTCCCTGCTGCCTCTCGCTGACACAGTCCTCATGGCTCAGCAGCAAGGGACAGGACAATGCAACCAGATCCCAGTGTAAGGGGCAGGCTGATGAGACTCGAGGGAAAGGGAGGCGAGTCCATTATACAGAAGCTTCCTTTCAACACAGCTGGTTCTGGACAGCATCAAGGCCACCTACCCAAGAGAGGCATCTTCTTTCATGGCCATAAAAGCCCATTCTCTACACCCAGCAGTTGTGGTGTGTAAGTGGGAAAGATAGGATTGTGTTTCACAGGCGGTCACTCATTAGCCCTCGGCTTCCACCTCGGCCCAAATGGCACAGGATCAAATGACAGCGCGGAGAATCAGTGAATTAAGAGGATACACAGCAGACTAGCTGAACCCTGGGGGAGGATGTGGTAGGGAGTGGAAGCCAAGAAGGGGTCAGTGCCCAGGGACCTGGCACTTAGGTCCTTGGGGACTCCAGGACCTGGAGGGCCCTCCAACACCTCCCAACAAGAACTGCCTTCATTGCTTCTACCCAGACAACTCATCGCTCTGAAGCACTTGTTATGTAAGGCCTATCTGTTGGTAACTAGGGCCTGTGGAAATGAGCCTTTTCAGCTGGGCAGGTCAAGCTCTGATGTGATTATCTCTTTCCTAGCTTCACCAGACCTACCAATTCAATGAGGTAAAAACAAGCCTCTGGGTTACAGATTCACACCTGAGTCTCCTCCTGACAGGCCTTCCAGAGCTATCTACTTGCCCTTTCTCTGAATCCCAGGTGAGACTGGGCCTCAGTGGAGTTGGCCCGCTGTGCCAACCAGGAGGCCCTGCGTCCCCACCCCAGGTGCACTGATTCTTAATAGACAATAGCAGTTTGACTCTACACATCATGCAGAGCCTCAAATAGCACCCTGGATTCCTTTTGGGAGCACCTGGGGAAGGCACATCCATACCCTGGGGGCCGAGGCAGCCCCACTGCCCTCTGCAACGCTCATGGGCTTTAACCTAGAACTAGAGCAAGAAAATTGACCTAGAACAAGTCAAATGCAAATGCCAAGCAGTGCTTTCCCAACTCCCCGGTTAATTTTTATTCCACAGCTTTGCTGGAGTTGCAGCCAGAGGCCCCTGACCTAATTCTTTATCTGGTTTTAACCAGATTAAGCCAGGGTATAGCTCACAGCTCCTGCTGGGGAGGTGTGCCAGCAATAAGATTTCAAATCAGTTTTGTCTCATTTGTGGAGTTCCAGCACATGAGCAGCTTTAGCATTAGAACAATGGCCAAATTCAGGACGTGATTTGGCTAACGCTTCCAGTAGGAAGAATGTAACATTCTTATTCCAAATCAATTAGTGGGAACCATCTCGGAGTTCTGCTGCTCCAGTCCCCGCAGGGAAGAAGGACAAATTGTTGTTGTCACCGATGGTTAAGGATAATAAGACTAAATTCCTGTGCATAGATAGAAAAGGGGACTTGAATTTCTGGCAAGGTAGAATTGGCCACTTCATTCAATTGCTTAAAATATGTACCATGGAGGAAGCCTGGCTCTTCAAAATGCAGAGGCAAGTTCAGATTCAAGCGTGGATTGTATGAATCAGCATGACATCTTAAAGATCTGATTTCCCCTTAGCATCTAGCCCTGTGCTGGGCAATATGGCAGCCGCTGGCCACACATGGCTAGTGAGCTTTTGGAGTGTGGCTAATCCAAATGGAAATGCTCTATAAATGTAAAAATACACATTGGATTTTGAAATCATAGTACAAAAAAAAATTATCTCATTAACAGCATTTATAGTGATTGAGTGTTGAAATGATATGTTGGATATATTTGGTTAAAATATATTATTAAATTTAATCTCATCTATTTAGTTTTACTTTTCAATGTAGCTACTAAAAAATGTAAAATTACTTTTGTGGCTTGCATTCTATTTTTACTGGATAGTACTAATCTAGAGAATATTATACCTAATGGTTTCCTTTCAAAGAGTGGCAAATCGGCAAAGGGATGCCTCTTTGGTCAAATTCCACCAGAAAACACTCTTGTTTGGGTCCTTATGGATTGCAGTTTTATACAGGTGATAGGATAACAGTGTTTATCTTAGGATAGGGTTATGTATAGATCATTTTTTTCCTCCTATACTATCCAAATTTTCCACAATAATGATGTATTTCTTCTGTAAGCAAAACAGAAACTTTAAGTCCCTAGGAAGCATTATTTTTATAGCTTCCTTTGTTAAGACCACCTAGTGTCACCGAAACCGGTTTGGCTCAGTGGATAGAACTTCGGCCTGCGGACTGAAGGGTCCCAGGTTCGATTCCGGTCAGGGGCATGTACATTGGTTGCGGGCACATCCCCAGTAGGGGGTGTGCAAGAGGCGGCTGATCGGTGTTTCTCTCTCATCAATATTTCTGACTCTCTGTCCCTCTCTCTTCCTCTCTGTAAAAAATCAATAAAATATATATTTTAAAAAGACCACCTAGTGTCTAATTACCTCTAAATGGAAGAGTCTACTTATGGATACTATTGTCACTTGAACTTATTTAGAAAAGTCTTTACTATTTTCTGAATGGCAATTTGTTAAGAAGAAATCTTATCTACAGAATGCCCTTAGTAAAATATCTCCAGTCAAAGGATTACTTAGACTCAGGCACCAACATCTTCAGGATATGGCTCCCCAGAGCATGTCACTATACTATACTAAAAAATAAGGAGAAGGTATATGCAATGGAGTTCTTCATAATATAAATTCTCTCTACTGTCTGAAATAACCCAGTGAACCTCACATTGACACATCTAGCATTCAGGGTCAGAGGGGCCTGTCCTGTGGAGGAAGGGGTCTTAGGGATAAAATCTCAATGCCCCACACCTCTGTCTGCTTCGGGGGTGTCTCTCAATTGCCTGTGTCTTTGCAAGTATCAGTAAGATCTACAACCCTGTGAATCTGCTTTGGCAATGGGTTTTGCATGCCTTACCTCTCTCCATCACTTGAACTCCAACTTTAATTTTAGTACTTTTACTTGATACCTCTAAATTTATCTTTTAAAGACACAGCTGCAAACTAAACCAGTTCCCTATTCACACCAAGCACATCTCCAGCATATTACATCCCTATAAACACAACCCACAGCCCCACTGAACTTTCCACAAGAGCAGCAAGATGCTTGTCTAGGTCACCTGTGCACAACAGCAGGGTTCCCTTAACAGCTGGGAGTTATTATTGAAGTTCCAGCCTTATAAAACTCTGTTCCTTACAATTTCAGTACCTCACTCACTGTCCGTTTTCAGGCCCCCACAATCTTCAACTGAGCTTCCAGATGCTGTCTCCCTTGCGCAAATATTTGGGGGTTACTCTAACAAAGCCTCAGCATGACATAACGCCACAGCCTCAAGAAAAATGGCCACTTAAGAGAAAGCAGCCCTGTCACTGCCTGGATGTTCACTGGTTAACACATTGTGTATAATTACTCCAGTCTTTCTAGCTAACACAGATACAAGGATGACCCTTTGCCAAACCAATTAGGACGCTGCCTAGTGAATCCTGAATTCGCCAGCCATTTCCAAGTTTCAAGACCTTTGCCTACCGGTCATCTGCCTGGCTCCTTATCACCATGGCATGCTCTTACTCAAACACAGCCCCTAACACAATGTCTGTGCAGCTAAAACACAGAATGCAAAAGGGAAACAGTGGTATATTTAATATGTTTGGGAATCACGATGAATTTCTTTTATTTTTACTAACTCACATGCTAGATTATTATGTAGTCACGTTTGGAAGAAAAATCACTGGTTTGCCCCCACAAATGAAAAGGCTAGTTTCTAAAGAGGATTTCTCCTCCCACAAGGATCACCAGGCAGTGGGCACAGAAAGCCCTCCTCAAAGGAGCTGGTGATGTGTCCTTTTGGTATAAAAAATTAAATCTGCACAATCAATGAGCACAAAACCAAAGGCAAAGCTTGGGTGATGGCATCAGTCTGAGAGTAAATATTTTAGCGTTTACAAGATATAAAGTCTCTGTCACAACTATTCACCTTTGTCACTGCAGCAGGAGGCAGCCAGAGACACTATGTAAATGAGTAGGCGTGTCTGTGACCCAGTAAAATGGAGTTGACCGTAGTTTGTCTAAGACATGGAGAGAAATGTGGCATGGAGGAAGCCCCTCTCCGTTTGACCCTCAGCAATATGACTGCCCTTCATTCCCAGCATAGTGGACGCATTTCATTCAAAGGGCAGGAGTGGAGGACTAGTTAAGTCCTTAAGATGCAGGTGTCCAGAAACATAACACTAATGTTTCTGGGGTTAAAAGTCATGTCACGCCGAAACCCATTTGGCTCAGAGGATAGAGCGTCGGTCTGCAGACTGAAAGGTCCCAGATTCAATTCCGGTCAAGGGCATGTACATTGGTTGTGGGCACATCCCCAGTGGGGGGTGTGCAGGAAGCAGCTGGTTGACGTTTCTCTCTCATCGACGTTTCTAGCTCTCTATCCCTCTCCCTTCCTCTCTGTAAAAAATTCAATAAAATATATATATTTTTAAAAAGTCATGTCACTTTTCCATAATTCACAGGTATTTACTGTAAATATGGAGACTTTTTAAATATATCCTCTATCGCTCCCTCTGTCAGGTAAGAAAACAGACCCAGAGAGAGTGAGTGGCCAGCCCAAGGTCACACAGCAAATCAGCAGTACATTCAGGAGACAGTCGCAGAGTTGGGCCTGAACCCCAGGAATCCTGTCTTCTGCCACACTCCTCCTATGAAATAAGCATCTGCTTTACTTTCAACACCCGCTGCCAGAGGCCCAGGTAACAGAGTGAAGTAGATGAGCTTTCAAACTTGGGGACTCACTTTTCCAAATGAGAACCCACATGGACCCCAACACAACCTGTCTGTGAAAGCGAAGGTGCCTCTCTCCCTCTGCCGGCTCCCTCTCAAAACTCGGGGGGCATCTCGAAGAAATCATAAGGATCAAGGAACAAAGTAGTTCAAATGTGAGTTTATTTATCATCTATTCTCCTCTAGGGACCTCTTTCTTCTAGGATTCTCCTCCTCTATTTTTTATTCCTGCCCAAATGCACTGGGCCAGCTCTGCAGGGCCCTCTCCCCCAACCTCCCTTGCTTACCCTGCAATCAAACTTGTCAGCCCTGGATCCTATTTGAAAAACGGATTTGTGCTGACCTATTCATGATGGGTAATTTTTTGCCCAGGCGCAACCCATCAGCCTCTGATACAAATTAATGTGTTATTGCTCCTAGATATCAAATTTAAGTTTTAAAGGGGCCTTTTAGTAGCTCAATAGAGTTTTTGAAGTTATATTAGGTGGCTTTTCCAAAGATGCCTGCGGGCTGCCTGAGATGAGGAAATTTAAGTTTTACCTCTTCTTCCACCCGAGTAGTTTTATCAGTGTCCTGGTAGGTTTCATATGGGGGAAGAGGCCCAATAACAACAGGAAAAAAATTAACGACCACAGACACGCGCCAAAGCATGTCATGAGGCCTTGAGCACAGAAGCTATTTTAAGGGTGTGTCAAGAACTGTGAAGCGTCTGAGATTTGACTCTTTTACAAGCTACCAAGCTCTGCCAGAGTTGTAGGAATGCTGGCAAAAAAAAAAAAAAATACGAGACTCCTGGGTCAGAGACAGGGACCCAGCAATAGCAGACCAGCATGTTTTATGCGAGTTCTCTAAGTCTTGATTCCAACACAGTAATAGAAAGTTAGCTGCACATGCAGGAGGCTGCCTCACAGGAGAGCAACCCTGAACTTGGGAAACCTGAACCTGATACAGTGGGCAACAGGCCTGCCTGTGCTTTGCTCTGGAGAGAGACCTACACCTTCCGAGGCAGCTCACTGTGCAAACACCTTTGAAAAAACTCCCCAGAATGAAGGGCTGACAACGTGCTCTTCTCACAACATGCCCAGAGACCAAGAGACCTACGGAGAATTACCTCTCAATGGGAAGAGAAGGCCAGGCCTGCTTAGAACTCCCATGGAACATGAGCTGGGAGTAAAAGGGGCCAGAAGGAAAGAACAAATCTTGCAAAGGGACAAATACATATTTTCTACCTGTTTAGTTTGAAAGCGCACCCCATCCTTCTCAGAACAAATTCAGAATCCTCACCATGGCCTGCTGGCCTTCATGATCTGGTTCTCGCTCGTGTCCCCAGTGCAGTGGCCCACAGAACAGCTCCCTCCCTCTGCTGCAGCCACGCTGGCCTTCTTGCTGTTCCTAATCCATACCATGTGCATTCCTGCCTCAGAGCCTTCGCAGCTGCTGTTCCCTCTGCCTGGAATGTCCATCCCAAGGCTCACTCCCTCACGTCATTCAGATCTCCCTTCTCCAGCCCAGAGACTCCTTCTGTTCCCTCGTATTGTCTAATTTTCCTTCAAAGTGCTTACCACAACCCCCCACATATTAATTTGCTGTGGGTCTCCCCTCAGTAGAACATAAGCTCCCTGAGGGCAGACCCTTTGTTTACCGCTGTGCCCACAGGTCTAATCTGATCACCAAACAAAACAACCACTTTTAATCCTATCCACTGCATGGCTACCATTATTAATTTCATTATGTCCCCCAAATCCATATGCTGAAGTCCTAACCCCCGGGGACCTCAGATTGTGACAATTTTTAAAGAGAAAGGGTCTTTCCTGTGGTGATCAAGCTAAAATGAGGTGATCAGGGTGGGCCCTAATCCAATATGACCGGTGTCCTCCTAAGAAGGAGACATTTGCCATGATAAGCAAGGTGTCAGCTGCCAGGACTAGTTAAAAACAACACGTAGAGCCAATGGCTATACGGAGGCAGTCCCGTAGGAAAGGCGCAGGGAAACATTTCACTACCCACTCTCTCTGGCCACTCTATACCCAGCGGTGCTTTCCAGTCCCCAAACAACCCTTTAAAACAAACAGGTAATAAATGCTGTGTCATGGATTAAAATGTGAAGGTGAAGACGGAGGCATGCTCTGCTTCTGAACACTCACTCAGCAGCCCAAAGCCAAGGCATATTTGAGCCTCAGCCAGTTCCTCTTCGTTACCAGGTCTAACCCTGTGTGAGCTGCGATAGGCACGCACAGACACGCACAGACAGGTGGCAATATCCTGAGCCAGTGAAGTGGGGGAGGTAAAAACAGTAGAGGGCTGCTTGCTCCCCTCCCTGGTCATTTTACACAGCCCTGCTCGCGGCTTTCTGCGGCTGGAAGTAGAGTCCAAGGGGACCGAAAGCAGGAGAAACAGAGAGGAAGACCTTTCCAAAGTAGGGCAGAGGAACAGGTGGGGCGAGTGGTATGAAGGGCAGTCAGTGTTTCCACATCAGCTGAGGCTCCACCAGCTGGAACGGAGATCATTGCTCAAATGCCCCTGCCTGGCCGGACCCAACCCCAGTCTGATGGGAAAGACAGTGGGCACCCCCTGAAAGTCTATATATATTCTTGGGCCACTCAAAGATGTGCTCAGCTGAGTCCAGATTCACCCCTTTAAACAATTCAGCCCCTGGGCCCCACAAAATCTTTGGGGATGAGAAAGGGTTTAGCTCATCCAGTGCCTTCACCTCCACCCTCCCTGTCCCTCTCCCGGGAATACTGGACCTAGAGCTTCTAGCAGTGTTTCCAGGGTGATGAGGCTGCTCCAACCCCAGGTCAGGAAAGACCAAGACTGTATGACAATACATTGGGACGTATCTGGAGGCCCAGCAAGAAGAGCACTGAGCTGAGCTGGCCTCTCTGCTCAGAAAACCTCTCCTCTTCCTCATATCTCATCAATTATAATGAATTTGGATTCACAAGGTCCTCTTTCAAACCATCCAAAGAATTCCTCTGGTTTTGTCCAAATACCTGCTTCTGTTTAATTTGCAGTTAGCTGAGCATATCAGAGTGGGTAGACATTAACTGGATAAAAAGGTGGAAGGGAAAGGTTATGGATGGGATATTCAGCGGGGAGAGCCAGGCTTGGTGAGGAGCCAACCGAAGGGGGATGCGGGAAGAAGGTCACATGAGAAGAACCATGGAGAGGCTTGCACAGCTGAGGGGTGGTGGTGGGGGAAGGGGACAAAAGGCAAAGAGAAGGTTCTGTGTGTGAAGGCTGCCCTTCTTGCTGGTCCCAATAAATCCTTGGGTGGTTCAGTCCTACCCCAAACAGTCTACTTCATCCACACATCACCTCCCTCCAGACTTCTGCCTGGAGAAGCAAAGGGAAAATGGCTTAAGAGTATGCCGCATAGTCATTCCCATTAGAAAAAATACAGAAACCTCACTGACTTTCAACGGATAATATTATAGTATATGTGGTAGAAGATGACAGAGACCATTTTTTTTACTCTATTTTTTGCATATTGGCAAGATTAGGCTGAAAGAGTAGACACCCCGACCAGTCTTAAGTCTGAGGTTTCTCTCTTCCTGCAAGCTGTTGCCATTTCTACTCCAAGCTCCTCGGAGTCCCCCAAATGTTAAGTGTTTTGCTGGAAAAGAAATGGTGCAAATGGGTAAGAGATCCCATCCCTGCAGCACGGCCTGTGTGTAACAAGAAGCTCAACTACAGTGGATTCTTATGGTCACCATGTGTGCTTGGTTTCAAAACTTTCTGGTAAACTCACTAAAGATGAAAAAAAAAAAAAAAAAAAAAAAAAAAAAAAAAAAGGAATGAAAATAAAAAGAAAGCTTGAGCAGCTGAAGTGTAGTCAGCCATAAGACTGAAGAAAAATTATTTTGATTGTCTACAAAAGGCTGCCTCTGCCATACTCCACCCTTATGACTTGCTCAATAACTGGCCGAGTTCATGGGCACCAGCACCTGGATCTTCTGGTTCTTGGTTGAAAAACACGATGCTACAGCCAGGACTGGTGACCTGTGGCCCGAAGGCACATTTCCCATGTGCTCATGGCCTTCTGCTGCAAAACATTTTATTTACAGAAGAAGGAATGAGGTTAATTTGGATTCAGGTCCACTGACATTCACTCCAGGTCAAGTGCTTTAATAACTATGACAACAGCAACGTGGTAAAAGAGCCGGGTGTGACCTGACCTCATATAACCTGTCGTTAAAACATGACAAGCATTTCTGGAGGGCTGACCCAGTCAGTACTCATAAGCCACATGGCCTGCCTCTTGGATTGCAAAACCATCAAAGGGCACAGCTCACGCCTGCACTGTACATGGAATGATCCTGAGTAACAATAATGGGACCACAGGTAGCTGGGGATGGGGCACCCGGAGAGAGGGACAGTTTCATATCAAGAAAACTACAGTGTCCTTCCGGAATATCTTGGGAGTTTTAAGTCTGAGAAGCAGCAGACCTGGGCCCTCATAAGAATTGGGTGGGGGCTACCATTTTCCTCCTGGGCTCAGTCCAAACCAGAAAGCAAGCCAAGCTGTTCTTAGAGACAAGGCCTCATTAGCCCTCTGAGATGCCCCAGCTCAACACTTCGCATCAGGAAGTCCCACAGCATCAGTCTCCAGGGCTCTCGGCCTTGGTACAATTAAGAGCCATTTTCCGTTATACCGAGAGGAGCAAGCCCAACCAGAGGAAGGGGCGGGGCTGAGAGCATAGGGGTGGTGAAGAAGCCCACAAACGCAGCTCTGTCATTACCATATGAATTCTGCCCAGAGGAAGCCAGCTCTGGAGAAAGGGCCTGATGTATCAGGAGACCACTGACCGAGCTCCAGAGAAAGAGCCTGATTCATCAGGAGACTCTCACAGCCTTGAAAGGTTAAATACCCACTCACTGTTTTTCAAGCTTTTTGCCTCAGTCCCTTCTGGCAGGATTCCTCAAAGTTTGTTCCAGCTCCTCCTAAACTAACTAACTAACTCTCTCTCTCTCTCTCTCTCTCTCTCTCTCTCTCTCTCTCTCTCTCTCTCTCTCTCTTTCTTTCTCTTCTTCTCTCCCTCTCCTTCTCTTCCTCTCTCCCTCTCCCCCTCTCTCCCTGTCCCTCCTTCTCCCCCCCTCTCCCTCCACTGTCCCCTTCCCCTTTCTCCAGCACACCCACAGTAAAGCAAAGCCAAACCGTTTAGAAAGACGCCACCAGAGTATGCTGCAAAATAAAAGCGAGAGAATTTTAGTTTGTATGAAGTGTATGTGTGATGAAGTAATGATGCATGCATAGGATCTAAAATTCATTTTAAACAGAAGACCAGGGAATTAAAAGCTTCCTCCTTCCTCTCCTAACTCCCCCACAGTCACCCTGGCTCACAAGTTCATAGGTGGCCTTCCAGAAATTATATTACGCTTTCAGATACAATAGATGAACTATCTTTTACACACGGGATAGTACTATACATACCCATTTAGAAAGAGATCATAACTGTCTTTCCAAGTCAGTACCTATAAATCCTACCTCATTATTTTTTTCAGCTGTATAGCATCCACTAGTATGGCTTTTTACAATATGTTTAACCAGTGCTTTCCTCGAATATTTTTCTTTCCAGATTTTTAATTTTCCAAGCGAATCTACAAATAGCACATATCTTTGTTTAACCAGGTGAGACCATCCACAGGATGAAATGCCAACTGCAAAACTGGTGGGTGAGTTGGTTTTCCTCGGATTCCATATTTAGACTAACACCTTACAAAGCATTTCAAGCTGGTGAAAGGAGCCAAAATGACTGATGGGGGAAGCAGAAGAGCTATTTTGATCACAAGGGATACCATTCTGGGGCAACCACTTCCCATGGGTTCACTTGTGTTGCAGCCAAAAGCAAAATGCAGCTCTTAACTGAATGCTGGCACAGTCCCTTCAGACAGAGATTCCTCAAAACTCAATAGCCTCATCAGTTTTGGTGCCCTCAGTCCAGCTATATATACATTAAATAACAGATCAGGAAAATGACTGTCTCCAGCTGGAAAAGTGTGGCTCTCTATGAGCACAGAGATGACATTGTTATTTGATTGGGAAAATAGTGTCAAGAGGATTTGTGGGAGAAAATGGGTAGTAGGACTTCCTGAGTCTTGGCAGTGAGTTAAGCTCTACTTGCAAAAATCTCTGTGTTCTACTCAGACTGTGATGTTTAGATTCCTACCTTCCCTTCCTAATCAGCTGGCTCAGTTGAGTATCTGCCGTGCTTCTCATAAAGTTGAGTCTTTATTTGAAATACCTCCCTTGAACTCAGCCCCAGATTCATCCAATATTACATTATTCTGAATTTCCCTTGATTCCACATGCTGCCTGCCTCCCAAATGCCTCCATATGTCCAATGCCTGGGAGTGATGTTCAAAAATCTCTGTCTACCACCATCAAGGATCAGGGTGTCCCAAAGTCAGGGATAGCTTTATACTAGAGATAAAAGCACCAAGTATCACATCTGGAAGACAATGGTGGTTAGCACAGTATATAAAAAGTACTTCAAGAAGCACCTGGTATGCAGTAAGTGCTCCATAACTGTCAGTTGTCATTGTCCTTGTCTGATTTCTTTTCACCAAGCCACTGTCCGCTACAATCACTGGCTTCCCTTATATTATAGAATGTACTAAGAGGCTGCTCTGACCTGTCAGGTTCATGGCCTACCAGATGGTTCCATGCATTTGAGTTTATATGACAGTCTCTTGGGAATTTGGTGAGTGTTAGTAAAATGCTCTGTGGTATTTAATTTTGTGTGTCAACTTGGTTGGGCCACCGAGCCCAGATTATTATAAATATTTCTGTGAAAGTGCTTGTGAATGAGATTAATATTTAAATTGGACCACTGAAAATAAAGCAGATAACCCTCTATAACGTGGCTGAACTTGACCCAATCACTTGAAGGCTTTATTTAATGCAGTGGTTCTCAACCTTTCTAATGCAGCGACCCTTTAATACAGCTCCTCATGTTGTGGTAACCCCCAACTATAAAACTATTTTTGTTGCTACTTCATAACTGCAATTTTGCTATTGTTAATGAATTGTTATGTAAATATCTGTGTTTTCTGATGGTCTTAGGCGACCCTGCTAGTGGTCGCAACCCACAGAAGCTGCTGTAGAGCCTAAGACCATCGGAAAACACAAATATTTACATCACAGTACCCAGAGTCACCTTAGAAAGGTTTAGAAAGGTTGAGAACCACTGATTTAATGGAACAAAGACTGATCTCTGGGCAGGAAATAATTTTGCCAGCTGCCTGCCTTTAGACTTGAACTGCAACTTGTCCCTGACTCTCCAGCCTGCTGGCTTCCTCCATCAGATTTCAGATTCACCAAACCTCCACCATTGTATGAGCCAATTCCTAAAGAGAAACATCTCTCCAAACATGATTGAAAGGCTGATAGATGATGGATAGATAGATATAGATAGATAGATAGATGATAGATATAGATGATAGATAGATAGATAGATAGATAGATAGATAGATAGATAGATAGATAGATAGATAGATCCTACTGGTTTTCTTTCTCTGAGAACCCTAGTATATCCCTCCAAGTTCAAACCGCTTTAGGTTCCCTGAGAAAATCAAGTTCAGAAACCTACATAGCTGGTCATGAGATCTTGTGCAGAAGTAATATCGCCTGTGGTATTTGCAAGCCTGTGAGCTCTACATGAACAACCAACCAGCCTCCCCCAGGGACGTATCCATCACGTTGACCTAAGAGTAAGTTGTGAAACTAGAAGTGGGTCCTTACTATGATGAAAGTGGAAATTCTAACTTAATGGCAATATCAACCACTGAGTTCTCATACTGAATTGAGAAGTGGGCTGTTTAAAAGAACAGAAAACAATTTCCTATATTCTTTACATGAAATTAACATAAAGACTAAAAAATATTAGTCTTTTGGGTATATAAAGAACTGACAACACACTAATTCCAAATCAAATCTGCTTGATTTAACATATGACATCAATTACTAATAAAACAAACCCATTAATACATATATCAGGCATATTTGAGCTTTTGTTATAAAAAATCATCAACTACATAAGAAAATATTTGACAAATGTTTTTGAATAGCCTCGATGCCTTTGTAAAAACAATTACACATTGGAGTTTCCTTTCAGAGAAATCTCTAAGTTTGACAGTGTCTTACATCTTTTCTATAAAATTCTATGACTATACACTTATTTTACTACCTTGTTGCTCCTATTCATGTTTAAAATAAACAACAAAGAAATAATTCAGCTATATCTGTCCTCAATCCTCAGAACCTTGTAGTTTTCTATCTCCACTTCATTGTCAAAGGCATTGAACCTGAGTCAGGTGCTCATTTCCGCTTGAACACTATAAAGAAAAGTCACTTCATCTCTTGGTGTGTGTCTTTCTCTTTAACACAGAGTCCATCTACATCAAAAGGCCACCATGAGAAGCCAGATAATGCATGGGAGGCACGTGACTGCATGGTAGACAGGCATCTCTGGTGGTCAAATTCATTTGTTCTAGGAAAAAACCAAAGCCAACGCTGAAATAGGTGCCTGGAAGCTTAACTTGATTTTAAACCCTGGTGTTTCCAATTTATAAGTAGTCAACTGTAATTTTTAAAAAGTTTGAAGCATCTTTATGGTTTCAGTTTCTTCTCAGGCTCAATTGATTTATTCAAGATGTAAAAAAAAAAAAAAATGCTGCCTGCCTGATTGCCTCTAACCGCTTCTGCCTGCCAGCCTGATCACCCCCTGACCACTCCCCTGCCAGTCTGATAGATGCCTAACTGCTCCCCTACTGACCCGATTGCCCCTAACTGCCCTCCCCTGATGACCTGGTCACCCCAACTTTCCTCCCCTGAAGGCCTGTGTCCCCCACAACTGCCTTCCTCTGCTGGCCTGGCCACCCCTAATTGCTCTCCCCTACAGGCCTGACTGCCCCCAGCTGCCCTCCTTTGTGAGCCTGGTTCCTCCCAACTGCCCTCCCCTACTGCCATTTTGTGGTGGCCATCTTGTGTTCACATGGGAATGGCCAACTTTGACCACATGGTGTGGCCAACTTTGTGTGTTAGAGTGATGATCAATTTGCATATTACCTTTTTATTATATAGGATGTCTAAGCCTAGATTCAAATCCTAACTCCAAATTTTGAGCTGTATGAAAAGAAATAATTATGCTGACCTCACTGGGCTGTGAAAAGGACATAGTTA
This sequence comes from Pipistrellus kuhlii, assembly GCF_014108245.1. NCBI lineage: Eukaryota > Metazoa > Chordata > Mammalia > Chiroptera > Vespertilionidae > Pipistrellus > Pipistrellus kuhlii. The sequence goes on along the minus strand of NW_023425573.1, from coordinate 1,634,780 downwards.
ATATATGTAAAGTGTTTGAACAGTGCCTGGCCCTGTTTTCATTATTATGAATATCTTAGAGGACAAGAGCTTTCCATTTGGTTACATTATTTACACAAATAAATAAGGTGCGTTGACATTTCATTAACCATTATTAAGTTCCCTAGAACAGAGTGTGTTAGGTGAAGTACAACTGGCTTAATGAGAATGAACATAAGAAGAATGATTTTGAGGTTGTTTACTATTGCTCAGACAAATTAAAGTATTTTACATCATTCAAAGACAAGAGCAATAATTTTTCCACTACTTGGAGGCCTGCAAATGCATTATTTCTTCTGCTGAAAATCAGTTTTCCATTAGCTTTTGAAGTCTTGGGTAAATGAAAAGTGGATTCCATTAGATTAAAATAATGCTCCTCTTTACATTTTCTGACACTGTGAGTTACTTTTAACTTCATGCTTTTGCTTCATTGTTCACTCTCCCATGTGTCCTACTTTTTTTTGTTTTGTTTTTTTTGTTTTTTGTTTTTAATTTAGGAAAACACTGTAAATTCAGTCTTATCTGTTTGTCACCCTTCCTTCTCCAGCTTCAGATAAAATAGGGGAATATAAGTAACACACTCACTGTTTTGAATTTATTTTTCATTTTTTCAGAGAAATCCAAATATGGATGTTCCTGGGCTCTTTCATGCTATTGCTACTTAAGGAAAAGCATAATGTTCAGTTTTCCTTAATACCTTGCTTGAGCTTCCAAACTGTCCTGTGTAAAATATCTAGGTTACCTTGTACCTAGGTAGAATTTGTTTTTCTTTCAAAACTATAATCCTCTGTTTTATTAAAATTTGCACCAATTTCCTCCTGGGTGGAAAAGGAAATCAGCAATAATAATAGATATGGAACTTGTTGAGATTTAAACACCTCATATACAGGGGTCGCCTACGACCATCAGAAAACATAGGTATTTACATTACGATTCATAACAGTAGCAAAATTACAGTTATGAAGTAGCAACGAAAATAGTTTTATGGTTGGAGGTCACCACAACATGAGGAACTGAATTAAAGGGTCGCGGCGCTGGGAAGGTTGAGAACCACTAGAGGTAAGTTTGACTTCATTTGACTTCATGTTCTCTAGGAGAACAAAAAGACTTCTGGATGGCTTCGCACACAGGCCCAAGAATAACAGAAATGCCACTAAGGGCCACTTTGGAGCTGTGTCTGTTCGGAGCACCTTGTAGCTCACGTTGCCTCGTCCACCACCTTTTCAAAAGTGAAGACACGTGGGGCGGAGAAAAGGAGCTCCCCAGAGAGAGCTGCCAGGCTCAGCTCCAAGCACCTCTTCGAGCCCCTGCCTCGTGCGCACAGGCCCTGGCCACGCTGCTGGGGAGCAAGAGGTGTACTATGTATATAATCTGGCCCTGTCACTGTTACAGCTTTGGGCAGACTGGGGCAAGGAGAGGAAGAGAAGAATGAGCTCTATTCTCACCAGCAGAAAACCCAACTGGGAAAGGACTGGCTCTTCCCATTAATGAAAGGGAAAGCAAGGTCATGCGTTCCCATCCACGCAAGCCTTATCACAAAAATCACCTCAGACTTGGCAGATATGCTGTTGTCTGATCAACTTAAGGAGATCTAATTAGAAAAACAATAAAACTGCTTTTCAGGCCCCACTAATGGAATTGGTGAGAATGCAAAGTACCCTCTAACCTTCAGTGTGACTCTTGTGACTGTGGCTTGCTGAACACCTGGAAAAGTGAGAGATGGACTATCTCTCTCATTTATCTTCAGGCCCTTCCTGTCTTGCTGTTTCTGTGCTGTTGTAATTTGTCCCATTATGGTTATAATAAGATATCAGTCTTATTGGTTTACCAAGCAGGCCTACCAAGGCCAGCTATAGTTAGCAACTATATTCTGTTAAAATGCCTTCAGGTCAAACCTTTCATCATTCTTTCTCATGGTCTTCTCATTCATTGCTGTTTTTATTGGACATTGTCATCTGCACACAACAAGATCTCAAAAAGTGCTTACCTCTGAATCTTTGGCCTGCTGATTGCGAACCACTATTAAATTGTACAGGATTCTGTCATCGTCCGCCTCTGTGTGGGACACATCATGAGGCATACTCCACAAATTCTTTTCATCATCCCTCGCCAGAGTTGCTCCGAATGAAGAATATGGGTTGCTATTACTGTGGTATAAAAAAAAAAAAAAAGTGTATAAGGGCTTTATAATATATAATATAATATATAATAAAAGAGTAATATGCAAATTGACCATCACCCCAAGACACAAGATGGCCACTCCCATGTAATCAAAGATGACTGCCCCCATGTGGACACAAGATGGCCAGCAAAGGAGGGCAGTTGGGGGGGACCTAGGCCTGCAGAGGAGGGCAGTTACTAGGGACCAGGCCAGCAGGAGAGGGCAGCTGTGGGCAATCAGGCAAGCAGGGAGGGCAGTTAGGAGTGACTGGGACGACAGAGGAAGGCAGTTGGGGGAGACCAGGTCAGCAGGGGAGGGTAGTTGGGGGGGACCAGGATTGCAGGGGAGGGCAGTTGTGAGTGACTGGGCCAGCAGGGAGGTCAGTTAGGGATGACTGGGCCAGCAGAGGAGGGCAGATTGGGGTGACCAGGCCTGCAGGGGAGGATAGTTAGAGGTGACCAGGCCAGCAGGGGAGGGCAGTTAGGGGCAATCAGGCTGGCCAGAGAGCAGTTAGGCATATATTAGGCTGGCAGGGGAGTGGTTAGGGGGTGACCAGGCTGGCAGGCAGAAGTGGTTAGAGCAATCAAGCAGAGGCAGGCATGTTGGGAGCCAGCAATCTTAGATTGTGAGAGGGCTGTCAGATATCTCTCAAGGGGTCCCAGATTGGAGAGGTGCAGGCTGGGCTGAAAGACCCCACCCTCTTGTGCATAAATTTTGTGCACTGGGCCTCTAGTATATAACATATACATCATAAGTATACAATGTACTATAAATAAAATAAATAGTATATCCTATATAATAAAAGCCTAATATGTTATGTGTCTGGTCATCTGGTCACATGTTCAACCAACCAAAGTATAATATGCTAATGATATGCTAAGGTCGCTCAACCAGTCACTATGATGTGCACTGACCATGAGGCGGCAGACGCTCCCACCAGTAGGTTAGCTTGCTGCTGAGGTCTGGCCAATTAGTGACTAAGCAAGAAGTGCCAGACACGCCCTGGAGCCCTCCCACAGTCCTCCCCATACCCCTCTGGCCAACCTCCCACAACCCTCCATCCCTCTCTGGCCCCTATCATGCACTAGTGGGTTCCCTTGGCCTGGCCTGTGCCCTCTCACAATCTGGAACCCCTCAGAGGATATTGGAGAGCCAGTTTCAGCCTGATCCTGCTAAACACAAGAGGTGACCACAGTGGGGGGCCCTGCTCAGCCAGAAGCTGGGCTCACAGCTGGCGCATGCAGCAACAGTGGCAGGAACCTCTCTCACCTCTGTGGCAGTGCTAAAGATGTCCAACTGATGGCTTAGCCAACAGTTGGACATCCCCTGACGGAGCAGGCTGGGCTCCCACCTCCCACCCCAAGTGCACAAATTTCATGTACCGGGCCTCTAGCATTATGTAATATGTAATGTAATATATAAATATATATTTCTAACAAATAGATATAAATTGTCTCTAACAATTAAATATAACATAATAAAAAAAGACATTTTAAAAACAGCAGAGAAGAAATGTGATCAGATACCTGGACAGAGGTAATTTTACTGCTAAACATAAAATTTAACAGAGTACCCAGGCAGCTAAAACAAAAACAAAAAAAAAAAAGGAAATTTAGTGGGGACTAGAACTCGTGTGATTGAAAGGAGAATACAATTAACATAAAGAGATGAATTTTTACTGGCTCTGAATTCAAGGAAGCACGGTAGATTTAAAGCACAATAGTATGAAATATCTATCAATTTCCTAACAAAGAAAATGAAATGATAAACATGCATACCCAAGTAGTTTCAATAAATAATGCGGGATGTTGAGTATGAATTTCAGGAGTCCCACTTTTTCATGTTGGTCTTGTGATTTACCCTTTAAAAGGCAGTATCCATGCTTGGGCTTACAGAGATGAGTAGCAGAGCCTCATACCAGGGACATGTTTGTACACAGCTCCAGTAAACTTCTGTGGGACCAGACAGGTGAGGTCATGGTGGGGCTATTCCCTTCATCTAATGGTATGCATGAAGCACCAACTCCATGTTAATGACAGAGCTCAATAAAATCATGAGCAACATAGACATGGTCCTTGATTGGACCTCACTAGAGTCTAGGTAGAGAAATACATTAATGAGTGATCACATGACTGCATAATGAAAAACTATCACAGGAGAAGTTTAGGGAGTCTTGAGAACTAATGGGGGTAGGCACTGGGATAAAGGAATGCTGGAGCTTTATATTGAAAAAACAGTGTTCCAGGCATGTTCAAAGGCTCTGGGGTGAAAGGAAGCAGAGTGTATGTATGCCCTAGAAGAAAAGGGACATTGACCAGCCAGTGAAAGAGAAGCTGGGGGTGTAGCTGTGGCCAGAACCACAGGGCTTTGTAAACCATTTTCTTTTCTTACATTATTTAGAAACTAGAAGCCCAGTGCACGAATTCGTGCAAGGGGCTTGGCCCCTGTTCATTGCAGTGGCTGCAAGCCTCTGCCTTGGCCCCCGCCCGCCATAGCACTATCCAGAAGCACATCCTGTAGGACATCTGGTTTAATTAGCATATTATGCTTTTATTATTATAGATATAGATGTTTTCTTTATTCCTAAAAGCAAGGGAAGATGTGGAAGAGTTTAAAAGGAATGCAATGTGACATGACAGTATTATAACTTTAAAAAGACTTTTCTGGCTAAAGTGTGGAGAGGAGAATGCTTGAAAGGGGTCAAGAGTGGACCCGAGGATTCATTAAAATGCAACTGAAGTAACTCAAGTGAGACGTGAAAGGCATCAGGATTAGAACGATGGCATGGAGCTGGAGAAAAGCCCACTCTTCGGAAATACTCTCTGGTGAGGGATGCCATTCTCTGATCCAGCTAGACCAATGGGGCGCAAGCACACCTGCAGGTGTTGCCTGAGGGAATGGCAGATAAGGATGGGCGGAAGACGCCCAGGGAAGCAGACGGCATCTGGGAAGGAGGGATATGAGCCACTAACAGGTGGGCTAAAGGCAAATGTGGAGATCTCCACAAGCTTGAGATACTCAGTAGTTGATACTGAGGAAATCTGGCAACAGGAAACAAAGTCTGTCTCCAAATTGGGGTTCAACAGCAGGAACCCTCCCATGGCCTGGCTCTCCTTAGGAATGATGAGCCCATGAAAGGTTGAGGCAACTGATGCCTTGGTGCCCTGCCCATTGGGGCTTTAAGGAGCATATCGAATTCATTCATTCAGCTGTGATTATTTAACAAACACGGGAATGGGTGCCTGGTGTAGGCTAGGTGCTGGGTTCGAGGCTTCGGGGACTTGAAAATATACAGGACATTGTCCTGCCCTTCATGTGACTATACAGCAATGAGATAAGTGGATTTTTAAAAAAACGATGAACAGAGTGTTGTAGTAGCAGAGAAGGAATGACAGATTGTGTGTTCGTATGAGAAGGAAGTGCAAGAAAGATTTTATGGAGGCGACGACACCTAACACAGACCTGAGGAATACACAGCTTTTCTTTTTTTCTTTTTTTTTAATTAAAAAAATATTTTTTAATTGATTTTGTATAGAGAGAAAGGGAGAGAGATAGACAGTTAGAAACATTGATGAGAGAGAGTCATCGATCAGCTGCCTCTTGCACAGATATGCCTGCAACCAACATACATGCCCTTGACTGGAATTGAACTCGGGACCCTTCAGTCCCCAAACCGAAGCTCTATCCATTGAGCCAAACTGGTCTTGGCGGAATACACAGCTTTTCAGCAGAAAGAGAAGCCGGGGAAAGGTGGTCCGCGCAGAGGGAACAGCACAGTCGCAGGTGTGGAGGCTCAGTTCCCGCAGAGCTGGGCAATGCCAGGTGCTCCCGCAGAGCTACACCACCATGGAGGGTGGGAAAGGCAGGGACACAGAGAAGAAAAGGTGATGCGGGTCAGACGGAGGAGAGCACTGGAGTCTGGGCTTTACTCTATAAGCTGTGGCAGGTGAACAAGGGGATTTGGAGCCTTGCCAGCTCTGGGTTTAGAGAAATAACTGCATGAAGAAGGACCAGAGAGATGGCTCAGGAGGCTGCCATAAGAGGGCAGGGTGATGTTCAGGCCCTGCTCTTGGAGAGCCTAGCATCAGGGCCTGGGGTGTGGGGGGAAGTGGTGCAGAAGGTGGGCAAACCCTCCCAAGGCAGAGAGAGAAGCTCACAAACCACCACAACCGGAACAGCTGCTCTGCTTAAAATCTCATTGGTTAGAGACATAAAGAAGTTTTCTCAGGGGCATAGAAAAGGTGGGGTACTATTGCCAAATATACACATAGGGGGTGTATATTCAAACATTTTGAAACTGGCTGGGGTGGGAGTGAGTGAGGTGTGGGCTAGGGAAACAGTGGCGGGAAGGGAAACTGGGGAGGTGGACTCCAGCAGCATCTGAGGGGAAGGGGCAGGCCGGTGATGCAGCACAGCGGCTGGAGGAGAGGAGTCAGAGCTGACCTGGCAGCCAGCAGGGCCTGCAGAGAGAGGTCGGGATCTGGCTCAAGAGCAAGGGCAGGGCTGGAGGTCTGCACCTGGAGGAATGCACATGCCTTCCCATCAGCGCTGAAGCCGCGACCAGAGGGGGCTCAGGAAAGACCGCAGGGGACAGCCAGCCCTAAGGAGCAGCGGCGGGAGGGAGCTGGAGAGAGCAGGCGAGAGCCGAGGAAGAGGAAGAGAGAATGCTGGGAGAACGAGAAGAGACACGGGAGAGCGGTGGATGGCACGGAAGGCGCGGACTCAGATTGCTTTCTGCCCGAACAGATGATTGCGCAGAGGTGATAAAGCCTGCACAGGGCTTCCCTCCAGGGCTCCCACGTTCCACCCCTCCCCTTACCCAACCACCTGAGGTCAAGAGGGTGGGGACCCTGTCCCGCCCGGCAGGCGGGGGCCAGCCTGTGGAATTGCTGGCCTTCTCCGGGCCAGGCAGCCAGCTGACGCCCTCCCAGCACGAGTCCCTGATGGAGCGAATTCAAGAAGCCACATGTCACAAGACCTGATCTCCAGATGCCATGCCGGGGGCGCGCCCACAGCAGAGCAGCTCAGATGGCAACCGCACCGTCAAGTGCAAACCTGTACGAACAGGCAGACGCATCTGGGGCTTCTCCTCCAGGCAGCCAGACCCCGCCCGGGCCTGGATGCCATGAAACCCTCGTTCTTTCCTGAAAATGGTTTTCCTTTTTCCCTAAATCTGTTTCCTTCGTATAAGTCTTGTCTTTTCGACACGTCGGTAAGCTCCTCGAGGGCAGGGGGTGTCTCCGGCATTTCCTTTACCCCCCACCTCACCCAGCAGGGCCGGGCACAGAGCAGGTGCTTTAAAAGTACTGGGTGAGTGCATCAAACAGAGCTGGGACCCCAGTCTTCGGGGAAAAAAAGCTCAGGTCTAACACACTGTTGCCACTTTTTACAGATTCTCCTTAAGCAGGAGGTTTAGAGGTTGGCCAGTACTTGTCTGAATACTCAGTAATAACATGTGATCATGCCTGATCTAGCCACTTTTTGTTTAATAACCCACCATTTCTTTGTGTTTTGATAAGACTAGGACAGCTACCTCCCTGGCCAGCAACTTACACACACACACACACACACACACACACACTCACACACACCATGGGCATGACTCCAGCAGTGTAAAACACTGGCCACGCTTTCTTAGTGTATAAGCTCAGAGGAAGCTCACACCAGGTCACCGCGGGCCGTCGAGAAGCACTCATGTCTGCAAACAGGTGCTGCCTCCCGTCCTCCCACATCCAGCTCCACCCTGATCAGGAGCAGCGCCCCCTGTGACCCAGAAGCCTCAGGCCCTCTGGTCCCTGACACCCAGGCGACGACATAGAAACAGAAAAGGTGCCACGGCCCTCTCCCTGGGACGAGCAAGGGCTCTGTCCGGCGCTGGCTGCTGGGAGCCGCAGCGCATCCCTGTCCCGCAGCCCCTCCACGCACTCCGCAGACGCCCTCTGCCTGGACCTCATTACCTACGCGTTCTTACTCCTCAGAGTTACCAGTCAGGTCTCTCTGGGGCACAGAAAAGGTAGTTTCTACCGCCAAATAAACCATTAAATTTTAATAATTCTATCAAAATCCTGGTCAAGATGAAAGTGAATGAGGGTGTGCTCATTCCACAGGACCTGGCAGACCTGGCCTGGCTCCCCGGGTCCTGGGCTCTGAGTGCGGGCTCGTCTGTCCCTGCTCCTTATACCCTGCACACTGCCCAGGCCAGGCGGCAGGCCGCTTCCCTTAAAACCTTATACCCTCTGGTGTGGGGAGCAGAACAAAGCAAAGCCTAACCCCCCCCCTGGAGAGGCAGGTAGGGAGCCTCCGGAGACTGTCACCTGGAGGACTCTGGTGCCTAGGGAAGGAGATTCTGTGCAAAGGTCCTGAGGTCTGGGCCCAGAAGTCCAGGGAGGACTGCAGGAGGGAGGGAGGGGTCACTGAATCAGGAGCTCCCCTCCCCTCTCCCACATAATGATGACTAAAAGGTACAGACGAAAGCTAAGGCGGCTGTTTTGCCCTTGGCCACCATCTGCTGCTGCTGAATATTTTATTAACCTCAGGCATTTGAGAGGTGGCTCTGACATTACAGTAGAAGCAGAAGCTGCTTTTACTCCCAAAAGGGTAGGAGGAGCTAAGTCTCAGATTCCACCCTCAATCCCCCCTGGGGGGCACACGACCAAATCGCTGGGAGTCTTATCTTTCAGAATAGCCTAGAGTAAGGGAGACACCAGGCTCAGAAACACTGGGCTCCCACCTGGGGGGCTTCAGTGCAACGGGCTGCAAGACATAAAACTGGCCTAAAAAGGTTTCCCGTGAGTCCTCACCACCAAGGGCAGTGAGGGAAAGATTTGAGAAAAAACCACAAAACACTCTGCACAAAAGGCTGGCTGCTGATGTCAGTGGTCCCAGCAACTTGACTGCTGTCCCCCCAGACGGCCCCGAATCAGCAATCACTGGTTTAACACAGAAGCTCTGAAACACTGAGGAGATAAAATTTCTAGTTAACAGCAACCAACATACACACACACACACCTCAAAAGGCTGTGTATGCCACCCCATCACTACCTAAGGCCCCTGGGTCTGATTCCCCGCTAGGAACTGGCCGGCCTACTGGGCTCCTGGCTTCCAGGCTTTTCCCTTCCTCCCTCCATGGGGGAGGAGCGGTGAGTCTAAGATCTCTGTTCTCTCCTTCTCTCTCTCCCTTCCTTCCAAGACAGATACTTCAGCCCCTTCAGTTACCTAGTTAATTCAATATTTAAACAGTATTTAACCTCAAATGTAAGCATTGTCCCATAGGTCCTTGGAGCTTTCTCAGCATTTAACCTCCAGCTCATGACTTCCCTCAGCACCTGAGGCGTGACCTACCCCAAGTGCAGGAAGGAAGATATGGGCCCTCTTTTCTGGCCCTGCTCCTTGATGGGCGCCTATGCCTCCCACCTTCCACTCTGGTGGCTGAAACAGAGGCCTGAGTGGTGGTGTTTCATGCATCGATTGGAAGTGCTTCAAAGGCTGGAAGACGGTCCTGACAAGACCCCAGTGATGTAGGCAGGGGAAGGAAGCTCAGAAAGATTAGATTAGGTCCTAGGTCCCTTCTCTGCTCACATTCACTCCCAGTCATGTCATTGTGGCTTTAAATACCATCTTCATGAGCAAGACTCCTAAATCTGGACTTGTATCCCCAGCTCGGATGGCTCTGTCAAATCTGAGTCTTATATCTACCTACCTTCTGCCTGTGTCCATGCAAATGTCTAACAGAGAGTTCAAGAGCTAAGCCCCTGCTCTTCTCAGGAAACCTCCCAGACCAGTCTCCCTTCTCAGAGGATGGAACCCCCATTATTTCAGATTACTCAGGCCAAACCCTTCAAGTCATCCTTGGCTCTCTCAGTCCCGACATCTAATCAATTCTATTCTCAACACCACAACAGTCAAAATGATCCTTTCAATGTGTAAATCAGATTACATCTCCCTGGGCCCTCAGTACCCTCTCCCCCATCAGAGGGTTCCCATCTGACTCCAGAGTATAGCCCTCCCTGGTCTCTAAGGCCTCTCAGCAGGTCCCTACACCCATCAGTCACGCCCATCTCAGGCCCTAGTATGGCTGATTCATCCACCTGGAATGATTTCCTGCAGATATCCACATACCTCACTCCCTCCCCGCCTTCACATCTGTGTTTACACACTCCTCCTCCTTGGTGATGCCTACGCGAAGCAACCTATTTATAATCACAAGTGTGCTCCCGCCTCTGCTCTGCCTTCCTCCTCCCTACACACTTATACATCTTCTGATTTACTTATTATGTTCACTGTTTGTTCACTCCCATCAACACAACACAATAAAAGCCCGCTGAGGACAGGATCGCTATCTATTTTGCTCAGTGATATACCCCCAGTGCTCAGAACAGGACCTGATACTTGTGGATGCTGGATAAATACTTGCTGAATGAATGAACTGCTGTTTCCCCAGGTCATAGGGCTGTGAGTGGTAGAAATGAAGCCAGAACCCCTGTCTCCAGACTCACAGACAAACTCTTCACATGTGACCTAATTACATTTACGAAGGTGGGGCTGGCTCTACTCCTACGGGAGGAAGGGACAAGGAGCACCTATTGTATGTCAAGTGGTGAGCAGTGCTCTGGAGGAATACACGGGAATAAGGGATGACCACAGGGGGCGGGTACTGTTTTAAAGAGGATGATAGGGAAGAGCTTTCTGAGGCAATGGCTTTGAACAGAAACCTGAGTGAGTAAAATGAGGGGGGTGCCCATGCAGGTAGAAGGAGGAAGAACATTTCAGGCAGGCAGGACATGAAGTGCAAAGCCCTGAGACATGTGTATGCTTGAGGACCCAGGAGGTGGCCAGGATGGCTGAAAGAGGAACAATTCCACCTGATGTGCTGACTTTAAAATCTAAACGATGTGGAATAGCCCCGAACTGGAAACCACCCAAAAGTCCATCCACGGTAGAAGGAGTGAATCAAACGAAGGGCACTGCAAAGCCAAGAGAACCACAAACTGAGCTGAACTTGGCAGATTGGCTAGCTCTCACAAAGAACATACACAGTTTGATCCCATTTATGTAAAGTTTGAAAGCAGGTAGAACTAAAGTACATAGTTAAGGTGCATACATAGGTGGTGACGCTATAAAGAAAAGCAAGAACCAGAGACATAGAACAGACTGTGGAACCTCAAAAGAGAAGGCAGGTGAGATGGGAGGATGGGCGATCAACCAAAAAACTTGCACATATATGAATAACCCATGGACAACATGGTGCTGAAGGTCTGGGGCAGGGCAAGCTAGAAGGGGACAATAGAGGGAAAAGGGGACATATGTAATACTTTCAACAATAAAGATTTAATTTGTAAAAAGGCAAGAAAATGTCTATCACAATGTTCTAGATATGATCAGAGATGGGGAACGTGGGACTGGCAATCGCTATCTCTTGCCCTGGAGTGTTCACTTGATAGCTGTTCTTTATACTGTACATATGTCTGCATATCTTTCGTCTCTGATATAAATGCACCAGCACAAATTTTTAAAAGTTAATGAAAAAAATAAGTGAGAAGCGACTCAGTCTACTCTTACCACATGTTGGGCACTACAGGTACACATACTGTTCTCACCCATTATTTCCTGAAAAAGCACAGAGGAATAGGGTGCACGGTATGTAACTGGCACAGAACAAATATTTACTAACCAGACCAAAAAGGACATCAGCCGCTGACAGAATAAACTGTTTTACTCAACTTTTATGCAGAATTTACTTTTTACACAAAGTGCATTGATGAGATCACCTTAAGATACCCAGAGAATGCTAAGTTCCCATAAACCTAGACCACATGACATGGGAGAGAAAGAAATTTTGTCTCCTCGGGAACTTCCACCGTAGCTAAGACTGACAAATGCAAGTCAGGAAAGGGGGAAGGGGCATTGTAGGTGGCCTGAGAAGAAACCTTGAAAAGTCACCCTCTTAGGGATCTGGAGTGGCTAGCATCTTGGTAAAGAAAGCACTGATCTTGAACTCACGGGCCTGAGGCCCCATTCTGGGAACAGCACCAGACTCTCCCCTTTCTCCTCTGTCTTTCCAGAAGGTACAAGTGCAAGCTCTGGAACAGCTTTGCGGGAGCCCCGAGCTCCTTCCTGCAGCAGGATCCTCGGCGCCTCAGCCGCTTCCTGTGACTCACCGGCCCAGGGCACAGGCTGTGTGACCTGCAGCTCCTGCCAGGGGCCAGGCTAGCCTGAGTCAGCTCAGGGGGCCCAGCAGCATCGCTGGGGAAAAGAGTCAGGCCCTCCGGGCCCCTGCCTGAGCGATCGCACTGACACTAATACATGAGCTAACGTTTTCTCAAAGCCCTTCCAAGGGCAGAAGACAATCTGATCTGCTCTCAGGTCATGTGAGCCCACGCTGTGAAATGAAAAACTCTCCACGTGTAGAAGAGTATTCCTCCTAGGGGTGTGGGGATTGGCTCTTAAATGTCTTAACCCCACCACCCTTCTTTCCCACGGGCGCCTGGCTTCACCAGCCTCAACTACAGAAACGCGGGGACGGTATTTTTCGACCCCAGGGGCACAAAGCGGGGCAAGTCTCATATTTCTGACACACCTTCTCACGTGAGCAGCTGGTTACACACGCTAGGAGGCTGCTGCTCTTTCTGTGACTCTGGAATATACCGGGATCGAATCCCAGCTCTGCCCTCCGTGCCTCTGAGAAGCTACGGAAGCTCTTGTGCCTCAGTTTCTTCATCTGTCAAGAGGAGATAGAGACATCATTACTGGAACCCTTATTATTCCCAGATTCTGTACTTGCAAATCTGCCCACTCACTAAATTCTGTCTGTAACTCCAAAATAACAGGCCCGGTGTTTGCACATGCTTGGGGCCCAAGTTCCCTGCCGAGGCCCGCCAAGGCTCAGCTCTGCTTCCTTGTTTCAGCTTTCATGCTGCAAATGAGTGTCCTTTTGATGGACTATCTAATGTCACTCTCCCCCCCGCCCCATTTTTGTGCTTTTTGTTCGTGATGTCACTGTTTAGAATAAGCTCAAGCAGAGTGGTAAATAAGTGTGTTAGATAAGTTTCATTCAGGCCTGAGTTACAGTACAGTTGGCAGCAAGTTCAATGTTAATCAGCCACAGCTACTAAAGTAAGTGTCTTTAAGCAGAAACACACACGAAACAAGGTGTGTATTGATCAGCTGACCAATTTGCTGGCAGGAATCTAACCCTGGATTTCCCCTTTGGAGCAATGGGTCGATATTCTTTAATTCAGCATTTGTGGTGACATAACTACTCTGAATAACAAGAACCGACTGACCTCGTAGGATTATGGCAAGGATTTAATGAATAGATATAAAGCACTTATGACAGTGCCCAGTATTCCTTAAGCACTATGTACAACCTGCAAAGGCGCAGGAGGGATGGGAAAGGGAAGGTGTAGGTCATGACCCTGGTCTCCCCCTCTTCTGCATGCTGGATGCACTCACCTGGGACTGCTTCTTTATGGTCAGGGAAATTCAATTCTGCTGCCCACACTCACGGGCCCAGATCAATTCCTTCTCAGAACCGCCCCTCTCTGTGGGCATGAAACACCATCAAGGGCACACTGAGGTTGTATTTTATTTTTCCCTAATGAAAATTCTAGGCATGGAGAAAACAAAACAAAACAAAACACATTGACACTCTGTTCTCTGTTCACTGCCCACAGATAAGGTGCGGAAACTGTTATCAGTAATGGAAGCTGCGGTGCACATTGAGAAGCGCAGGGAGCAAATAGATTTGGAAGCTCATTCCACTGTTCACTCAGGTGGCTTTCAGAGCCACAATGAAAACTCGGTCCTGGTTGTTACTTCTCTCCCTTTCTTCCCTGGCCTTTGACCAACTGTACAGTGGTGGTGCTTATCAGTTATTCACAGCCAGTAGAAATGAGAGAGTGAGAATTACACTTCCCTTAAATGGTTCAAAGGAACCATTGTGAAAGATGACAGCATGCGGTGCTTACACTGTACTCCTTACACATTCCATTTTAGACTCCTCTGGGCTGGTAGTGGACACTGTGGGGAAGCATGAGCCTTGGTTGGAAAGTCTGGAAGGAGGATTCTCTAAAAGGTTGGAGGGCTCTGGGGGACCTTAGCGAAGGAGGCAGCCCTTGCCTTGACTTTTCCAAACAAGTCTGAGCCCCAGGTGTTTTACTGGAATCTTTATGTTTAGATTTAAAAACGTCCTTATTTGAAAGACACTACAGATGCAGGTGTTTTCTCAAGGAGGCTTACCCTGCTGATAGTTAATAGTTAATTTTAGTTCAAGTTGTTATAGTAAAAGCCTAAGGAGGAAGGCGAACAGGGCTACTTGGTGGCTATAGCCAAGTAGTCCCTTAACCTCTCTTTCACAGAAACATGTGTCAGAGTAACCATTCGTATGTTGTTCATGGTCTGCCAGTCAGCCCCAGCAGGATGTCATGTGGCAGTAGACTTTATGGTGCCAGGCCACTTGGGCATCTCTGCTTAATGGTGACTGGCTGCAGGTGTGCCTCCCAAGTCATATAATTACCAGGGCCACATGCTCAGGTGGATTTGTATACGGTAGTAGCATGCTTTTATCCCTGATGGAAAGAGCCAAGCTCTAAAAGTGAAATAAAAACCAATGTTTTTAGCTCAAACATTTTCCCAAAACTACATTGTAATAGGTTGGATAGTGTCCCCTAAAAAGCTACGTCCAAGTCCTAATTCACAGTTCCTGGGAATGTGACTTTACTTGGAAATAGGGGCTTTGCAGATGCAATTAACGTAAGGATCTTTAGATGAGATCATGCTGAATGTAAGGTGGACACTAAATCCAATGCCTGGTGTCTTGGAAAGAGAAGAGAGAAGGCATTTGAGACACAGAGGAAGAGACACCTGGAAGAAGACAGGCAAAGACTGGAGCTACCAGGAGCCAGCCCAAGCTGGAATCAGCAAGAAATGATTCTTCCTAGAATCTCTGGAGGGAACATGGCCCCGCCAACACCTTGATTTCAGACTCCTGGCCTCCAGAACTGTGAAAGAATAAATCTCTGCTGTTTTAAGCTACCAAGTTCGTGGTAATTTGTCACAGTAGTCCTAGGAAACTATTGTAGTAATCTATATCCCAAATGTTTCTTTTAACCCTAAACCAAAAAGTTGTTCACTATTTTAATGACAAAAGATCAGTGATCTAGCCATTCTAAAAACAATCCATCAGCACTATTATCTTGGCATTAGAAATGACTCCTCAACTATTCGCTGGAGAAGCAGCCTGGGAAGCTACAGAGTCGAACAAATGGTCATGATGCACATCTCCCGGGCCTTCACAGTCCTCCCAGTACTACAGCGAGCCTCACTGCCACTGTGTTCCATGTCACCAACGTACAGAAGAAGAAATGAAGGTTCCAGGACATTAAGAGATTTCCCCGGGCCCCCACAGCTGGTAAATAGCTGGGTCTAGGACTCAGGTTTCCTAACTCCTACTGGGTTTGGTTTACGGGGCCAGATTGATTCCACATCTGTCGGAGGGGAGGGGGGGTTGTACTAATACAGACATGGAGGAAGGGAAGGAGACAGGGGCTAAACCGACAGGAGCTAAGACAAGTGATTTCCACCAGTTTCTAGAACACGGACATTATAACTTACTTTTAAGAAATATTTGGCAGTTTTCTGAATTTTCTACAATGCAAGGCCTGGATGTGAACAGACACAGATTCACATTCCCACTCTGACTTCTCTCAGTTGTGACTCTGAATCAATAAACTCTCTAAGCCTAGGATCCTCATTTACAAAACGGAGACAACATCTAACTCATTTGGTCATAGTGACGATTAAATCACAGAATGTGTGTAAAGAAATCTCACTTAGGCAAAGTCTACATGCAGAAGGCACCATCTATTTAAATTAAGAATGCTAAACACATATGTACAGGTCAGGATGGGAGCAGGATGTAGTAATGCAGAGGTAAAGGGAGGGGCTTCAACTCTATTGCTAACATTTTCTTTTTTTTCTTTAAAAAAATATATTTATTGATTTTTTACAAAGAAGAAGAGAGAGGGATAAAGAGTAGAAACATCGATAAGAGGGAAACATCGATCAGCTGCCTCCTGCAACATCCCCCCTATCGGGGATGTGCCTGCAATCAAGGTACATGCCCTTGACTAGAATCTAACCTGGGACCTTTCAGTCTGCAGGCCAACCCTCTATCCACTGAGCCACACCGGTTAGGGCTTCTTAATGTTTTCTTAATCGGATCCTGGGTAGGTGGCTGTTTGCTCTATCATCCTTCACAATGTTTTGTTTTACATGCATTTTTTAAAGTTGCACATAGAAAGAAATTAACAAATGAACAGCCATTATTGTCATTTTATTAATGGAAAAGTATTAATATACTTCTTACTCCATGCTGAGCACGGGGCTGGGCACAAAAAATGGATACTAAGGTGAGTGAGATTTAGTTCCTTGGATCTGGCAGGGGCTCTGGCACCCACATTACAGTAAGATCAGGCAGAATGAGGTACAGAACCCTGGGGGGGTAAGAAGAAAGAAGAGACACCATACTGCTTGGGGAGACTCTCTAAGGTTTCACCACGAAGGTGGTGACTAAAATGGGCCTTAAAATCAGAGTAGACTCTTAAGAAGTAGACAAAACAAACAGATGTCCAGCTCACAAGTATGGCACCAGCAAGCCCTCAGGAGGGAAAGCAGCATGATTAGACAGATTGCAGACAGAGACCAGAGAGTGCAGAATCAGAGAAGCTAGGGAACGAGGACGTGTGCAAGAAGGCACGGAAGGTCAGCACAGAGGAATTCTGCACACACTGAGAGAAGAACATCAGATTGCTTTCCCTTGTAACTTTCAGGAGAGCAATGTTCAGGTGATTGTACAGGGGGCGAAAACCAGATTTCATCTTCAAGGGGAGGTGTAGGAGGTAAGGGTACAGCTGATCACTTTCAAAGACACGTGCACCTGACACGAGGAAAGCAAAGGATGGTAACTGAAGGCCCTGGTAATCACAGGATGGATTTTTAGTCAGGGAGGCCTCAGATATTTCTAGAGAAAGAGCAGGGGTGGGGGGAGACTAGTGGGTATTATATACCTAGAAATGAAATTGAGACTAGAGAGAACTACAGATGCAAGCAAGGTAAGAGACGGACATTGCCTCCACATACTGGGTTCCAGAGAAAGCAGAAAAAGCAAGGTCAAAACCTAAGTGGCATTCTCTGATGGGCAAACAAAATGAGACTACGAGTAATTTTTCTTAAACTAACACGAGTCCCCAGTGCATTTCTCAAAAGGACTGGGGATGACCATGCACACAAATGACAAATGTCCCCCCAAACACACCTCATCCAGGTAGACGATATTTCATATCTTGTATGAAATAAAACTTGAAAACCATAGTTTTATAATTAGAGCAAAGATAATATAACGTGAAGAATGAAGTTCTCAATGAAATAAAAATTAAGGCCATCTGCCCACTTGATTTTACCACATCAAGATTTCAAAGCAAAGGAAGGAAAACCTCATACCACAAACAACAGTGTGATGATGAAAAAGGGTATGAGGAAAGTAGAAGAGGGTAAAGGGGGGGTAAGTGGTGATGAAAGGAGACTTAACTTGGAGCAGTGAACTGTACACTTGACACCTATATAATTATATTAACCAATGTCACTAACAAAAATATTTTTAATTAAAAAAATTATTTCAAACCCTCCACTTTGGAAAATATTCTGGCAGTTCCTCAAACGGTTAGATGCAGAATTACTATATGACCCAGGAATTTCATTTCTAGGCATATAATCAAAGATTACACAAATATTCATAGCAGCGTTATTTATAAGAGCCAAAAAGTAGAAACCACCCAAATGTCTATCAATTGATGAATGGATAAATAAACTGTAATATATCCACACAATGAAATATTATTCAAATATAAAAAGGAATGAAGTACTGACACGTGCTACAACATGATGAAAACTTCAAAACATTGTGCTAAGTGAAAGAAGCCAGGTGCAAAATGGCCACGCACTGTAAGATGCCATTTACACAGAATGTCCAGCACAGGCAAATCTATAAAGAGAGAAAGTAAAGCAGGAATTGTCTGGGGAGTGGGGCTGTCGGCAAGTGACTGTTCATCGGTATGGCTTCTTTTTGGAGTGATAGAAATGTTCTAAAATAGATCATCTTAACAACTGCACTGTGCTATTGACTTTGTCTTTTTTAAATCACTTTGTTAATATACTAAAACCACCCAAATTCACACTTTAGCAAAAATAAAAAATAAATGAAAATAATTTTTTGAAACTGGGTCTTCTGATGACTTGGGTAGATCAATAAGGTACCCCACACACACATATCACTGCTCCAAGTGTCCATCAATAAGCTACTCTTCCCATTTATTGTTATGTTGAGATGATGCCAGAATGATGCTAACCCACAAAAGACCAGTCCACTCATAATCACACGCTCAAAAGAATGCAATAATAATTAATAACTAAAACTTATTAAATATTTACTATGTGTCAGACACTCTAGTAAGCACTTCACATGGATTAGCTCATTTCATTTCTCGCAACCCTTTGGGTACATACTATTACCATCCCCGTTTCACAGATGAGGAAATTAGGGCACAAATAAATTTCATAATCTGTGCCAGGTCACCCAGTCTGGCTTTAACCCCAGGCGATGTGAATCATGAGCCCTGTGTTATTGACTTTGTCTTTTTTAAATCACTTGCAAAATTCCCTGACTTCTAGTGTAAATCAAGGCAGGAGAGGGTGGAGATTTTGAAACAACCAAAAACTGCCCACTCCAATAGCAATCCCAGACAGAAAATGAGAAAGGCCCAGGGCTCTGAAGGGGGAGACCACGCTGAGGGCTGCATCATGAGACAATGAGCATTGCAAGTTGAGTGAGCAACCCAAGCATAAAATTCTAGATTTGACCCACTCTATATGACTGGGGGTGGATTCCTGGGTTTCTCCCAGGCCACAGTAATCTCATCATCTGAGTAAACGCCCCATCACAAGTACAAACAAAAACATTGGGTATTATGTGTATGCTTGCTTGTGTGTATTTCACATATATGTGAAACAATATGATATATATGTTTACATACATGGGTGCTCACTACATCACGAGGGGCAGATGGGAAGTTCCAAGTCCTAACTCACAGGACAAAGATGGATGAATGCGGGCACAGTAACCAGAGAGGGCTGTTGAGGCAGCACTGAGAACCAGCATTTAGGAAGGGGAAGAGAAGGGAGAGGGCACTCCTTGAGGCAAACGGAGAGAGAAAACGCTGGATTGCTCCTGGAGCCGCCAGGACGCCTGCCCGATTAAATCAAGGAGTGTGCCCTGTTTAACACGCTGGAAAATAAGAGTGATCGGGCAGGAAGGGGTTATGTAAGGAATTAAAAGTCAAGGGGAGTGTTTGGACCTGATGGGGTAAGAGAAGTAAATCATGCTTGTGAAGTTGTGAAAGCTTTCTCAAATCACAAGAAACACTGGCTTCGATATTTGCTTACTCAACCCTGGGATTCGCTTTATATATATATATATATTTTTTTTTTTTCTAATTTAATTTTAAATAACTTCGTTTCACTCACAGTCACCCCCGAGGCATGACCTAGTGGAGCCTTCACTTCAGCAGTTAAAACACGAAGGCTTACCATCGCAGCCCTGACCAAAACCTCCCAGCGCCACTGAGCGCATTACCCTTTCCCACACTCCATCGCTTATCCTGCAAAGAATCAACGTCCCACTGAGAAAATACACATTATTGTAATGTGGGGAAAATATCTCCTTGTGCTCGGCCACTGAAATCTTCTCCTCTCGATAACAACACGGACTGACAAGACACCCCACTTTCCTGCCGGGTGACACAGACTCACCCTGTCCCAGGCCCGTCAGGGGCCGCTGTGTTCCAGGGACCCCTGTGCCAACGCCCCTCCTGGCGCCCCTGCCCGCAACTGCACCCCAACTCTGGGCACTTTCCACAGGCTCCCACCCGGGTCTCAGGTGTCTCTGGGGATTTGTACTTTTTTTTGGGGGGGGGGGAAATCTTGCCCAACGAGCAGGCATGTCCTGTAAGAAGGAATCAAGGGGCTTGGAAGGTGCTTAGATGGTCCTTCAAGCCAGCCCCCAGCCCTAACTCAGACCAGCACGCAGGTCTCCCCACTCCGGGCTGCCGGTAATCCCACTCCGCGGCCAGGCACCCCGATCCCGGTCAGGCACCCTGGTCCCGGCCAAAAACCCCCGGTCCCGGCCGGGTACCCCCGGATCCCGGCCAGGCACCCCGATCCCAGCCAGGCACCCCGATCCCGCCGGGCACCCCGATCCCGGTCAGGCACCCTGGTCCCGGCCAAAACCCCCCGGTCCGGGCCAGGTACCCCGGATCCTGGCCAGGCACCCCGGTCCCGGCCAGGCACCCCGGATCCCGGCCGGGCACCCCGATCCCGGCCGGGCACCCCGGTCCCGGCCAGGCACCCCGGATCCCGGCCGGGCACCCCGGTCCCGGCCAGGCACCCCGGTCCCGGCCAGGCACCCCGGTCCCTGCAAGGCACCCCTGTCCCACCGGGCACCCCGATCCCGGCCAGGCACCCCGATCCCGCCGGGCACCCCTGTCCTGGCCAGGCACCCGGGTCCCGGCCAGGCACCCTGATCCCGGCCAGGCACCCCGATCCCGGCCAGGCACCCGGGTTCCGGCCAGGCACCCGGGTCCCGGCCAGGCACCCCGATCCCGGCCAGGCACCCCGGTCCCGGCCAGGCACCCGGGTCCCGGCCAGGCACCCCGATCCCGGCCAGGCACCCCGGTCCCGGCCAGGCACCCGGGTCCCGGCCAGGCACCCCGATCCCGCCGGGCACCCCGATCCCGGCCAGGCACCCGGTCCCGCCAGGCACCCGGTCCCGGCCAGGTATACCGGTCCCGGCCGGGCACCCCGATCCCGCCGGGCACCCTGATCCCGGCCAGGCATACCGGTCCCGGCCAGGCACCCTGATCCCGGCCAGGTATACCGGTCCCGGCCAGGCACCCCGGTCCCACCGGGCACCCCGATCCCGGCCAGGCACCCCGATCCCGCCGGGCACCCTGATCCCGGCCAGGTATACCGGTCCCGGCCAGGCACCCGGGTCCCGCCAGGCACCCCGATCCCGGCCAGGCACCCGGTCCCGGCCAGGCACCCTGATCCCGGCCAGGCACCCGGTCCCGGCCAGGCACCCTGATCCCGGCCAGGCACCCGGTCCCGGCCAGGCACCCCGATCCCGCCGGGCACCCTGATCCCGGCCAGGTATACCGGTCCCGGCCGGGCACCCTGATCCCGGCCAGGTATACCGGTCCCGGCCAGGCACCCCGGTCCCGCCAGGCACCCGGTCCCGGCCAGGCACCCTGATCCCGGCCAGGCACCCGGTCCCGCCCGGCACCCGGTCCCGCCGGGCGCGCACCCACCGGACGAGCGGCTCCTTCTCGGGCGCGGCGGGCGCCGGCAGGCAGGGGCAGGGGCAGCAGCAGCAGGCGGCCCGCAGCCAGGCCCTCAGCCCCATGGGGCCGCGGGGACGGGCGATCGCGGGGGGCGCGGCGGGGCGGGCATCCGGGGCCGGGCGGCGGGCGGCTCAGTGCGCATCACGCCGCGCGGGGCCGGGGCGAGGCCGGGCGCTCGGGGCCGCAGCGCCGCGCTTCGCTCCACTGGGGCTCGGTTCGGGGCGCGTGTGGCTGGGACTTTTCTCTTTTAATTCCCGGCGCTGGTGGGGCGCATGCGTCCCGCGCCCGGGCCGCCCTCCCCGGGGGCGGCGGGCCCGGCGGAGGGCGGAGGGCGGAGGGCGGGCACCGCGGGGGCTGGGAGGGGGCAGGGGGCCCGGGCACAGCGCCATGGGGCTGGGTCTATTCCTGCGGTGCTGTTTTGTGTGTGTGAGTTTTTTTAAAATATATCTTATTGATTTTGTACAGAGAAGAAGGGAGAGAGAGAGTTAGAAACATCATTAGAGAGAGTCATCGATCAGCTGCCTCTTGCACACCTCCTACTGGGGATATGCCCGCAGCCAAGGTACATGCCCTTGACCGGAATCGAACCCGGGTCCCTTCAGTCCCCAAGCCGACGCTCTATGCATTGAGCAAAACCGGTCTTGGCTTTTTTTGTTTGTTTGTTTTGTTTTTAATATATTTTTATTGATTTCAGAGAGGAAAGGAGAAGGAGAGAGAAAAATATCAGTGATGAGAGAGAATCATTGATGGGCTGTCTCCTGCACGACCCTCACTAGGAATCGATCCCGCAACCCAAAGGCGTGTCCTTGTCTGGAACTGAACCTGGGACCCTTCAGTCTGCAAGCTGACGCTCTGTCCACTGAGCCAAGCCGGCCAGAGCTATTCCTGCGTTTTATGGGCTTGGCTCCCGGAGGAAATAAAAGGTCCTCCTTCCACCCCCAAGCCTTTAGAGCGGAGCCCGGGGCGTTTGCACCCGGTCAGCCCCACGCGGAGGAGAGGCCAGCCAGAGAGCGTGGACGGGCGCGTTATAGAGGCGGTGGTGTGTTTTAAGTACGATGTTTACAGTGTTTTGTTTTTTTTTAATTGTTTGCAAGCCTCACAAGTTTTGACTGAACCCCCTCAAGGAAGGCAAACACTGTCGTTAGTTTCTTGCGCTTTTCCATTATGTATGTATTTGCTTAAGTGTGTATGCGTTTGTGGTTGTACAAACTTGTATACAAATCCCTCTCCCTTTTTTTTTTTTTTTTTTTTTTTTTTTTTTTTTTTTTTTTTTTTTTTTTTTTTTTTTTACCGGTAATATTGTCATACATAGCCGAAGCCAGTTTGGCTCAGTGGTAGAGCGTCGGTCTGCGGACTGAAAGGTCCCGGGTTCGATTCCGGTCAAGGGCATGTACATTGGTTGCGGGCACATCCCTGGTAGGGGGTGTGCAAGAGGAGGCTGGTCGATGTTTCTCTCTCATTGAAATTTCTAGCTCTCTCTCTCTCTCTCCCTTCCTCTCTGTAAAAAACCAATAAAATATATTTTTAAAAAAATATTGTCATACATAGGCCAGGTAGTATTGGCAGTGGCATTTGCTTGACAGGCCTATATTATTTAAATAACAATTATTATTATTCAAGTGGTGGCTTCTGCCCCTAGCTTGTTTCCCTCCGTGTATCATAGAGACTGCTCCGTATATATCATCTTCCACTATTTTTTTAACAGTTGCCTATTAGACAGTCACATGAATGCCAATAGGATATTTAGCCACGCCTCTCTGGGTGGGAATTTAAGTACATTCCAGATATTTTTGTTATCAAAATAATGTGGCCGTGAACACCTTTGATCTATGTGTTTGGACATCCATATATATGGAGTGTACGGTTGGCAGTCGAATTGCTGGGCAAGGTACCTTTTTAGATTTTGACAGATCTTGCCAAATTGCCCTCCAAAGCTAACACGCTGACCAGCAACATATGACAGTGTCTGTTCTCCTATACCCCCTCCATCACAAAGTGTCTTCTGTCACCTGGTCATTACAAGGATTTCCATGCATCTCCCTTAATCATCCCCTCTAATGTTCATTTCCCCCATCTGGATTATTCAACAAATAGTTATTGAGCACCTGTTTAGGGGCAGGCGTGTTCCAGCTCCCGGGGTATAGCAGCCAGCAAGAGAAACAATGTTTGGGGCGGTCAGCTGTGTGGGAGGCAGCAGGTGGATTATGTTTCTCTCTCATCAGTGTATCCATCTCTTTCTACCCCTCTCCCTTCCTCCCTCTCTAAAAATCAATAAAAATGTTAAAAAAAAAAAAAAAAAAAGAAAGAAAGAAAGAAAGAAAGAAAGAAAGAAAGAAAGAAAGAATGTTTGCTCCTATTCTCTTGAAGCAAACATAGTGGGGGAGTTAAACAAAACAAGCAGATACTGAAGCGTGATAGACAGCAGTGCATACTATGGGAACAATATGGCAGGGACTAGGACAAGCAAGAGTTTATTTTCAGAAGTGTTAATTCCGACCGGGTGGTGTATTGATTTTTAAAGTGTGTCACTGTGCATGAGTCTGTCCTGCCCTGGCTATGTGAAGAGGCAGAAGGAACATATCAAGTGCATGTTCACGGAGAGGCTGGCCGCTGAGGGACACAGAAGAGTAAGAGAGGGCCCAAAGGACTCTGACTGAGTTGGGGAGATACGACCCATCGTGAAAAGTTAACCGGACACGATAAGAAGTCCAATGCGCCATCCATTGCGCGACGGAGCCACCTAAAAGTTAACCGGACACGATAGTTCCAGTTGACACCAGCTGGCACAGGGCTTTGCTAGCAAGCCCAACACCATGTCATTTATCACGTGCAACTGTACCAGGACGGAGGCCGAATATTGTTCTTGACAGCGAGCATCTTCCTGGCTGGAAAAATCCACTTGGTAGAATGTACTATGTTCTGAAATTGGATTTTGGATTTGAGCCAGTCCACTGAGGTTCAGGTAGAAAGTGGGTGGAGGCAGCTGCCAGGACATGAACTCAGCCAGCAAGAAGATGAAATTCAGGATCTGACAGCTACTATTAACTATTGGAGTTGGATTTGTTGAAAATAGAGACACTATAGAGGGCATCCAGGTCCTGGAAAACAGGTGCTCTGTCCCTTTACTAACCTTGATCTTGGATAAGTCACTTCATTTTTCTAAACCACAATGTTCTACTCTGCATCCGGCCCTACCTAGTAGGCTCAGATGAGATCATTTGAAAACATAAAGCACTGTAGAAACACCACAATTCAGCTCATTGACTCCAAATAATGTAGGTCTGTCAGGCAAATGCCACTGCCAATACTACCTGGCCTACATGACAATATTTTTTTTCACATTTGTATGTCTGCAATGTGTGGGCATTCTTTTTTTTTTTTTTTCTTTTTTTTAATTTTTACTTATGATTGATTTTGGAAAGAAAAACAGGAGAGATATGGAGAAAAATAATTTGTTGTTTCACTTATATGCATTAGTTGATGGATTCTTGTACATGCCCTGACCTGGGATCAAACCTGCAACCTTGGTGTATTGGGATGATGCTCTAACTAACTGAGCTACTTGGCCAGGGCTGTTTGGGCATCTTATATGTAGTCTGTTTCAGACTGCCTATTTCTAGAAAGCCCTAGAACCACATCTATTTAACAGACTTGATCAGGAAGCTAATGTCCTGCCTTACTAAGCCATGTGTAGTGTTTGCCAGCTCTAACAACTATTATCATTTTTCTTTTTCTTTTTTTAAATTTATTTTATTGATTTTTTACAGAGAGGAAGGGAGAGGGATAGAGAGCTAGAAACATCAGTGAGAGAGAAACATCGACCAGCTGCCTCTTGCACACGCCCTACCGGGGATGTACCCGCAACCAACGTACATGCCCTTGACCGGAATCGAACCTGGGACCCTTCAGTCCGCAGACCGACGCTCTACCACTGAGCCAAACCGGTTTCAGCTTATCATTTTTCTTTTAAAATTAATTTTTAAGTTTTAAAATTTATAAATGAAACATTCCTCTAAAAAAATTGAAATATTACAGTTAAAGTTCCCTCTCAGTGTAATCCATAGTCCTGTCCTCTCTGTCTCTTCCCCAAGGCAACCATTATTATCAATATGGTATAATATTTTTTCTGAACACACAAACACACATATGTGTGCCTGTGGTGTGTATATATAGTGTCATTGTGTGTCACTTTTTAAGTAGTGAGTTTTGTTTTAATTGATGTAAAGGTACTAATTAATCTATCTGCAAATTTTTCCCAATTCATACAGAGAGATCTATTCTTATTAGTACACCTTGTTCTTTCAAGCCCATGTAGTCTATTTCTTAGTTTTCTAAGAAATAATTTCTAAGAAATAAGAATAATTGTGCATGCTTTTATAGTTCTTGTCTTCCCAGAAGCTGAATACCTTCATGATTTCCCTGGTTTGGGTAACAGCAGCACCGAATCTTCCAGCTTCAGCTTCTAGACAGCAAAGACCACATTTTGGCAACCTCGCTTCCTGTTTCAGACATCATTCTCAGGAGAGCAGTGAGCTTTCCTCTTTTTAGGGTGATGCTAGATTGTTTCTGCTGCCTGAGTTGACGCCAACGCGTGTATCACAGTCAGCAGCATCTGACATTTACCAAGAACCCGTGGGCACCTGGTGTCGGGGGAGCAGGCAGTCCCCTGAGGTGACTGGTGACTTAGAGACCCATCAGCTGCTTGTTTTTTAAGCACAACTGCTGGCCTATATTCTCAGCTTTTTCCATGGCAGGGGAAACTCTAGAGTCTGCTTTGAAAACAACTACTAGGGTCGTTTGAAATTTTCCTTCATCAGAAATTGACTGATGACTTCTGAGAGGTGGAGGAAAAGGCATATGCAGGGTGAAAAAAAATGGAAAATCAAAACACAACTCTAACACATCATTAGTAAGTTTCATAAAGATGCTATGCTTATAGCAACATAGCATAAGCTGGTGGCATTCAGTTATTCATTCAACAAATATTTATTGAGCCAGATACTGGAGACATAATGGTGAGCTAGAATGTAAGTTCCATATTTTCTGTGAAAGGCCAAAGGTTTGCCCCAACTTTAAGCCTAGATCCTACCAATCTCGGTGTTAACAGATAACCAAACATAGACCATTGGTGTTTGGTTTTTGCATTTACCATAAGACTCACAGAGACATAAACAAACCAGAAGCCTGCGACTTTCTATACAACTGGTAAACTCCAGGTAAAGCTCCCCATTATTCCAGTAAACAAATGCTCCTGTGGTTCTCCACACTGCCCCCTCGTGGACATATATTGTAAATGAACTCAGTTGTTTCAGAATTGGATCTGACTTACTAGGTTCAAAGCTGTCACTCAACAGAGGGAAAGTAGTTGCAGCTACAATACCTGTGCAAACTTAAATCTTAAAGGGCCATCAGTTATATTCAAATAGAAGGTTTAAACTGGCTCTGGCTACACTCAACCTGTCAGGGCACTGCTGAGTTGAGCTATTAAGTCCTCTCTTCTCTCGGCTAGCAGGTACCACGTAATGATCATTTCACTATTTAATTTGACCTTAGTAAGCAATTGCTACTTGATTTATTAGCCTGATATTCATGGAAAAGTGCATAGGACATTACATACATTTTTTTAACATGTGAAAGAATAAAATAAATAAATAATTTAAATAAAAGAGGTTTTTGTTTACAAATTTTATGATCTATTTTTGCTGTTTATCTAATTAAATAAACCTGTCTTGGAAGCAGCTCAATGACATAAATTAAAAGGTGGGAGCGCAATTCCCCAAAGGAAGACCTGTCTCTGGTGAACATTCCCTCTGATAAACGGGCTGTAAGAGGGAGAGAAGAGAACTACACTGTCCGGCCTAGTAATGGGGGGGGGGGGGAGGTAGAAGTTGGTGTGAGGAGCAGGGAATGGAAGAAACTGGAACAGAGAAGACGAAGCAGGAATGAGGGAGGCCGGTGTCAGCAGAGCATCCATAGTGGGCTGTGTCTGAAGGAAGGTCAACCGCACATGCCAAAACTTAGAGAGTCAGACTCTCAACAATCAGGTAGATGCTTCATGTCCACAGAGCCAAATCAGAGGCCCCATTTAAGTATATTCCACGAGCACCCTTTTCCATTACTCTGTGAAGTCTGCTAACTGAAGTCTATAAGCTCCATTCACCCTTTCCATCCTGGGCAACACCAGGGTCTTCTCTCCATCAGCTGTCAGCTGTTTTCAGCTTAGAAAGGCCTTGTCACTTCAGATGGGAATTTTACACTGAGCCACCCTCTTTATCTTGCACATCCTTCCCCACCATCCCCTCCACCCAAATACCAGAGAAGTTGCTTTAAAGACCTTGACAGGAACAACTTGGAAAACTTGGAGAGAAGATCTCTGGAACCCAGAGAAAAAGAGCAAAGCTTCTCCACTGAGAGGACCTGCATCCCCCAACTGACACCTCATATAATCCAGCAAGAAACCTAGGACTCTGAGGCGGACTTAGCTTCTGGAGGTTTAGTAGGAAGTGCTCATGAATCAACACCTGGGAACAGGGGGCAAGAAAAGGGAGCCGGCTGGGCCTGGGCCAGCCCAAAGGGGAGTTCTGAGATAGAACTGTCACTGGTGACGGGGTCTTACACCCTTACCCTCCCCGCCCCTCACATGATAGAAATCAAGAAAGGAGGAAAATCAGAAGAAGAAAAAAGGAAAAAAAAAAAAGAAAAAGAAAAAAGAGACTTACTGAAAACAAGATGGAGGAAGGGGAGAAAGGGCAGGAGCTTGGTGCATCAAGGGGCACACACTAGCAGAGCATGGCTCCCTACAGTGGGCTGGGGTCTGGCTTCTATGGCACTGGGTTTCTGGGTTTCTGCATGCAGGCACAGAGTGGATCTCTGTTCCCTAGGCTCTGGCGGTAGGGTAGACTGGCGTTGGCTGGTGCAGGCACAGATGCATTGGTTTGAGGAGTGGCTGAAAAGAACTTTTAATCTTATCTCGGAGAGGCTCAAAAAAATAACAACTGATGAACACTTCCATTCATCTTCAGAGAGCCTCAACCTGTCTCAGAGTGACCTTCTAAGCTTTTCTGAGTTAGGGTGAGGGGGAGTTGGCCTTTATATTCTCATGACAACCAATCTCTGGATGAGGGTTACCCGGAAAGGGAACATGACCTTGGGTGAGGCAAGTTCCGCTGAGGTTGTCCAGAAGCAGGGCTGGCAGTTGAGGGTGGAGTGCTGGCTGCATTTCTCCGGACTCCTTCCTTCCTGCAGGGGGATCCGTGTGGCATATCTCAGAAGTAACTGCCTGGCCACCCTTAGACCTTAATCCATCCCTGAGTTCTCCCATAAGTTTTGAATGTCCTTCCTTTCCAAATGCAGGGATTCTTTCATCAGATTAGATATTATTATTATTATTGTAAAGACTAGCATATTAAGTCCTCCATGCATTATTAATTAATAAAGCCTTCTGTCCTTAGGAGAGCATATTATAGAAATAAGGTTCAGGAAATTCTGTGAATGATTAGAGGCAATCTCACTCAAAATATTGATTAAAAATACATGCTACAATATGTGGATGAACCTCAGAAATATTATGGTAAGTGAAAAAAAGCCAGATGCAAAAGGTCACATTTTGTATGATTCAATTTACATGGAATATCTGGAATAGGTAAATCCATTGAGACAGAATGCCAAGTGGTGTCGCCAGGGCTGGGGGAGGGGACTGGGAACAAGTGCTTAGTGGGTATAGGGTTTCCTTTGGAGGATATTTTCAAATAGAGGTGGTGGTGGCATAACACTGTGGATGTACTAAATGCCACTGAATCATTCATTTAAAAATAGTTCACTTTATGCCATGTCAATATCACCTACATTTTTTGAAAATGGGTAAAAAATAACTCTTCTCTTGGAAGCAGTCTGTTCTGTTAAAATTAACTTTCCACTGTAGGAGCCCTCACTTCTGAGAAATTTTTAAAATGTTGTTACTGTGCACTCATAGTAAAGTTACACGTAAAACCATTTGTATGTAAAGTTAAGCACCCTATTCAAGTATTAGACACTGAATACTCAAGTAGTAGATACAAAAATTATGGATGAGCACGAGCAATTCATTTAAATGTGGAGGGAATTTCTACTTAGAAGAACATTTTTCTGCAAAAAGAATTTGAAGTGTTGTGATTCACACAGACTTAAAAGTCAGTTGATACAACCTGATGTTCAGAGATCTCATGTAACAACCTCCGAAACGGTTATCTATTGGGAAAGACACACTACCAACAAACAATTAAAAACTGCTTCATGAAATGGCAAATTTTTGTCACATATTTTTGCCACATAAAAAAGAAGAAGAAAGTAAGGACCTCCCTGGTGAAGCTGCTCAAATGGCCGTGCTTATAATGTTTGTTTCTCATTTTGCTCCTTTCCTATTAATAACAACTAGCTAATTACAACAGTATCATCATACCCATGGACTCCCCATACCCATGGACTCCCCAAAACTATTCACATCCAGTGGGAACTCATCCTGTTTCTCCCAAATAACCTTTATGTATAATCAACTAACTCTTTCCCATATTACCCTCTAGGTAAGTAACAACACCACTTTAATTTTATAGTTTGTTTTTTTTTACCTGGGGAATTCCCAAACTTACTCAAAGGTATAGAGAATAGTAGAATCAACCATACAATGTATGATGGATGTCACGCTGCTTAAACAACTATTTATTACCATGTTTCTACTCTCAGTTCTCTTACTCCCTTCCTCTCCTCCACTTGTTTTTAATATTGAAGTATGTGAAAGCAAATCCCAAATAACAACATTTCTTACCTGATGGGTAAGGAACTTTTATAAAAAGTGACTGCCATGCTATTATCACAACTAACAAAATAACCAGTAATTTTATGATTTGCTCATATGCAACCCAAATTTAAATTCCTCAATTGTCTCAAAGCTGTTATACAAGCGAGTGAGTCATAGAAGCTGGGATTTCAACCCAGGTAGCCAGATTTAAAATCTATAACTTATGGAAAGAGAGAGTCTACCAATAGCTCTACAGAAATGAACAGAGAAAGCCAAAATAAGCAGGGAGACTTAATAAGCAGAAGGGTGGCTTATGGCAGACATGTAGCTGCATTTTGAAGGCCAAAATAAGCATGCAAGGAGCAGTAAGCAGAAAGGTTTGTTAGTAACTTCAGCAGAGTGGTTTTAATAAGAAGGTTTCTTCAAGGTCTTTCCTTGTGGGGCACTAACAACTTCAAAGAGAGCAAGTTTGGCCGAGTCCGGTTTGGCTCAGTGGATAGAGCATCGGCTTGGGGACTGAAGGGTCCCAGGTTCGATTCCGGTCAGGGGCATGTACCTTGGTTGCGGGCACGTCCCCAGTAGGGGGTGTGCAAGAGGCAGCTGATCGATGACTCTCTCTCATGGATGTTTCTAACTTGCTATCTCTCTCCCTTCCTCTCTGTACAAAATCAATAAAATATATTAAAAAAAAAAAAAAAAAAAAGAGCAAGTTTGGAGGCTACAGATGGAAGCAGGTCAGACAGCCTTGCTAGATGTGGGAGTGTCCCCCAGGAAAGCAGTGTTGACATCGACAGCATTAGGACTTGGCAGGTCCCCACAATCTGACTCCCTCTAGGACAGGGTGCACACATGCTTCTCACTCTACAAGGTGGGTGAAAACAGCTGCTAACAAACAGAAACACTAAGAGCAGAAACAAAAGTTCAAGATGAAGCTTTGCAGCTACTAGTAAGTCTTGGAATCCCAAGTAGGCACTTATGTCCAGACACAAGGTAATACTTTTTTTTTTTTTTTTTTTTTTTGTGCCAAGTCCCAGGGTAGTGTTAAAAGTAAATGGGGCCAAAACAGTTACAGGATATAGTCATGTGGCAGCCATAAAATGCACAGTGTAGATCCCTGCTTCAGGGAGCACAGTTGACTGACAGCTCTGGATCCACCAGTGATTTGCCCTCGGGATGCTCCCAGCCAAAAACTGAAGACAGCCAAGTTGTTACCTCAGGCCTATTCCTGTGAGCCCTGGGGCCAACCAATGGGCGACTGGCTCAAGGACTTCCCAGCGGCCTGGTTGACCCTTTCCTGAACTGTGTCCTGGTCTGAAATTCTTCCTTCCAGTGGTCAGAACTTCATTATAGCAGTATTCAGGGAAAGCCCTGTGAGGCAGTGGAGGGAAAAACCTTTCTAATAAGCAATCTGTAGGCAGTGCAACCTGCATTCATGCTTTAAAGAAAAATGGCCCTAAGTGAGAATATATACAGATGGCCCACAGCCATGAGGTTTAGCCAGCACCTGAAAGGAAACGGACAGTGAAGTTGGAAACCAGAAGGCCTGGGCCAGAAGCATGTGGATGAAACACTGAGGAGTGGGCACAAAGTGCTACTTTTGTCTCACACATTCATGCCCCCAGAGAGGCACAGAACACCAGGGAGACCAATGACTCAGTCAGTTGGTGCTCCCCAGCCCCCACCGCCTGCCACCACAGAACTGGCCTATGGGCCCAAGAGTGAAGGAAAACTGCAAACAGGCCCAACGTCATGGGCTCTCACTCACGCAACGCCGATGCAGTTGGAGTTGCCTCTACATGTGCACCCTGTCCACGTAGAGGCCAACGCTGAGCCGCGAAGTGGCCCTGTTCCTTAAGGAGAGTGACAGGCTGCTTGACACCAAGGCCCCAAGTGAACCAGTGGTAGACGCATTGCCTCTCAGCTCTGTGACAATGGATCTGGGCCCTTCAGCTTTTCCTTCGCCAGCTGACACTGAGCTTTGTCAGGAGAGGGCGATGGAGGGACACTGTAGGAGGTGAAGGCTTTCCTCCCAGACTCCAGTCTGCAGGCCATGGTGGTGGTGCCAGACTCCAGTCTGGCAGGGCAGCCAGCAGCAGCTGCAGCACCAGTGTCCCTGGCACCTCCCTCAGGGAGTTGTGCAGCAGAGCCTCTGAGGTGACTCCTCCCATGAAGTTTGCCCTGGCACCTTAGATGGTGGATATTCTTGGGAAAGTTCCAGAGGGCACATTTCCAGCAAGTTCCACCAGCAGAAAACCACAGCGACTGCCCTGTCAACAAGGTGCTGAGCCATCAAGTGGGCCAGCCCATGCCCTCCCAACAAGGTTTGGATGTCCGCTGGGAAGTGGGGTGGGAAGAGTAGGGTACTTCGTCTCAGTCCCATTAGTTGTTCCTGGTAACTGCTATTTCCATGTTCTGTAAAGTCCTCTTTACTTCCTACTCACCAATCTTTTGTGTTAAGATGGTTTATAGAAATTCGACTTCATGAAAACAGACCGCACACTGATAGTTACGATAAAGCTTTATTGGTCCAAAAGTGTTTGCCAGGTAAAATGAGTCACTATATAACTTCAGTTGTTGGAATCACAGTGCTGCTACAATTTAGATTTATTACAAATAAGCCTTTAGAAAATCATGATATCTCTATTATTAATTAGAAAGTATTCCACTCCTCAAATACCTGTCTTAGAATTAACAGTACAATCATAAAGTGTGTTAATTTCCATTCTTAATTAAAAACAAAAAACAAAAAAACAAAACAAAACAAAAAAACGCCTACAGGTTAAATGGTATTAGTTGGGACTTAAAAATGCTTTTATTTCAGAAATAGTTTTGCATAGCCAAAATTGAAAACATTCAAAAATCACAAAGTGATTTGTCTATACAAATTACATGTTCCTATCAAGAACAAAAATGCATTCTTAAGATGTTAAGGCATTCTGGGACAAAAATTATCTCCTCCTTTCTTAGTTTAGAGATTGGATTTAAGCTTTAAAGACTCTTTCATCCTTTTGACAACAGAAAGGTCCCCTGTTCCCTCCGGCCAGTTGTCATGATCTGTTGAGTAAGTGGAAAACTTCATGTCACTTGCAAATCTATTAACCTTACAAATCTTCCCAGTTTCCACCAAACCCTCTTGTTATTTTCCCTGGTTCACCCCTTTTCCCAGAAAGAAAAAAGAAATTATTAGGACAAGTAGCACAGATTTTGAGAAAATCCTGGGTTTGAGTCTCAGCTCTGCCACTTACTAGCTTTTCAGAATTGGGATAAGTTACTCTTTCAGAACCTCTGTTTTCTCATATATTAAAAGGGATAACCACATCTATCTTTTCAAATTATGAGAATTAAATGTGACGCCATATGTACAGCACTTGGCATACTATAGACATTCAATAAATATTACTTCCTTAATAATGATGATTTAAAACAATGTGCTTACTTTGTACCAGGCACATCTAATTGTCTCCCCAGCATCCACTCCCTCATCTATTCTTTCTAATAGCCTGTTTATGCCAGGACCCAATTCCAGCATGTCATAATTACAAGAGTTTTATCAAAAGGTTGATGAAACTTGGGAGCTCAACAAGGGCTGAATCACATATGTGATTATCTGTTGGAATTTTTGGAAGGCACTTCCCCCAAACCTGAATAGGATGATTGTCTGCTGCCAGATAACTCAGGGCTTCTTAATCTGCATGTTATTGCCTCCTGTTGATCAAACACCTGAATAGCTGTAGGTTATTCCCCAATCTGATAATACTTCTGTAAAACCTACCTTTGAAGTGTCGGAGTCCTGAGTCAAGGAGAAGGTCTTTAGCTCCTTTAGTTGAAGCTCCTCTGACCCCCAATGCCTTTCAAAAATATTTTTCATCTTTGGACTCCTTATTGATCTATACACAACCTTTCTCCAGATTGCTGAACCCTTTGTAATGCTGGGACAAGAACCCTGGCATGTTCTACACTTACAATTCCGAGATTCTGCAGAAGTGACCACACACCACTAACTAATGACTGACTGATTTAGGTCAACCAATGCACTCCATCCCCCTGACCATGTTATTGGTTGGCAGTGGTCATTTGCATAAACTGGTACAAAGCAGAGTGGATCTCAAAATTTTGTTAGAAATGTTGAAACGAAGTCATTCCCCTCCCCATTCTCTCCCTGTCCAGATGAATGTGAAAAAAGAAACATGAAACTATAGGAGCAGCAGGCAGCCATCCTGCAACCAGGAGAGCTGGTCTTAAAGCGAACATCATACAAGCAAATACATAAGTAAGAGGGAGGAAAAATGTCCTTGGTGAGACCACTGAGCTGCTGAGACATGTCTCACTTGCTTTTCAGTTATTCAAGACAACAAATTATTTTTTTTGGCTCAAGCCAGCTTGAGTTCCACCTGAAAATATCCTATCGGACCCAGGGCCTTAACTGTACATAATCTAACTTGATCCTCCCAACAGCTTACAAAATTCACACTATAAGTGATCTCACCTGATGGAAGTGGAGGCTTACAGAAATTAATTTTCCTTATATAATGTAGCTAATAAGAGTATAGCCAGCTTTCCATCACAGGCATTCTCACCAGGGCTGACAACCTTAAAGAAAACACTACAAGGACAGGCTAAGTATTCCTACACATAATTTTTGGGGAGTATATTCTTTAAAAATAGATGTGACTGCTTTTCTTAAACACCTAAAAAAATGGCTCAGCCTGTGTGGCGCAGGGTTGAGCATGGACTT
The DNA here is from genome assembly GCF_014108245.1 of Pipistrellus kuhlii. NCBI lineage: Eukaryota > Metazoa > Chordata > Mammalia > Chiroptera > Vespertilionidae > Pipistrellus > Pipistrellus kuhlii. The sequence goes on along the minus strand of NW_023425573.1, from coordinate 1,599,645 downwards.
ATGAACCATGAGGTCAGAGTTCAATTCCCAGTCAGGGCACATGCCTGAGGTTGCAGGCTAGATATCCATAGGGAGCAAGCAGGATATAGCTGATCAATGATTCTCTCTCATCATTGATGTTTCTGTCTCTCTCATCCTCTCCCTTCTTCCCTGAAATCAATAAAAAATATATTCTTTTAAACCCTGAAAAATGTTTTTGTAATGATAAAAACAGTGTTAGAATTACAAAAAAACCAATAATAATAATAATTACACTGGAGGCCTGGAGAAACAGCCACTTGGAGTTCTTTCCCATTATAAAGGAAAAACAGTGTAATTCACCAGAACAAATACTACTGACTCAACTCTGGTGAGGGAAATGGAAAGATTCTCTCCCACTCTTGCTACTTTAAATACTATCAGAAAACAATACCGCATAACCTTGTAGGCATTTCTGTGTTCCTGAGACCCTTACAACTGAAGTATCTTATACCCATTGATGCTATTTATAAAGAAAGATATATGGCAAGGGAAAATAATAAGTAATATTACACTTCCATACTACTCATTTATCAATGCAAAGGTCTTTACCCTTGATCAGACTGTTAGCACATGAAAACGTAGGTTGAACCTGAGTCCCTGATATGAAACTCAAAGATAATTACATTACATCAACCGCATTTTAATTTGCTAGTAGTCACTTAGTCAACTATCTTGAGCAACAGTTTGAATGCATTTGAATTTTATATATTTTTCTATATTTTGGGAGTGATTAACTTGAATGTGCCTTTTAATTTCTATAAATTTGTTTTGTCATTTGCAAAATTAGGATATTGGACTGATGTTTTTTAAGACCCTTTCAATCCCATAGTTCTCTGGTCTAATCATGAGACACACACTCACACACACACACTTACTTGTGTGTAATATCTACATTTGGTTGAGCCTTACAAAACTACTGATTTATACATAAAAAATGAATACATTAAATTCATAAGGTTTCATTTAATATATATCCAAAGATAGTGTAAAACAGCACCATAACCCCTCTTCACCTAACATGTCTGATTCTTCTGCTTAGATATACAAGCCACTTACTGGAGGAATTAAGAGGAGTTTGATCTAAAAAAAAAAACCAATAAGGCAACTTCTTGCCTTTTTTCTTTCTCTTCCTTAAACATCTATATTGATATTGGGAATATTTTTCAAGGTTCAAATTCTACCAACTTACACACACACACAAAAAAAAAACATTTAAAAAATATATATAAAGCTAAGTTCTATAAATAAATATATTTAGATATTTTTGTGATGAGGGATAGTTCCTTTAAAAATCATGTCATGAATATAAACAAGTTGCACATTTTGATGTGCTAAAGAGAAAACTCCCATCTCTTAAGTGACTACCTCAGACATGTTGAAACTATGAACACGAAAAGGGCAGTGACTCCTCATTGCTTGACTGCTCACCTGGTACATGAAACATGTGATTATACAGAGCCTGACCCCCATCCACGTCCACCACCTGCCCGGTGATGAAGGAAGCTGCTGGAGATAGCAGGAAGCATACCAAGGAGGAAACCTGGAAATGGAAACACACACAACATGCTCACAGAGAAGCTGATGAGTCTCCTCTTTGCCTGCTTCCCAATCCTGAGTAAATGCATCTCAGAGCCCACGACTACAACATGAATTCCAAGGTGTATGTGGACCATATGCGGGCAGTACATAGACAGCGGCCTTTTTTTATTTGAGCATCATGCAAATCAGGTAAGGGATTCCAGTGAAGACAGCAAGGTAGGACAGGCCTTTGAAGGCATCAGATAAGCTACACAGCGTGAAGAAGGCAAAGTAAACACAGGGCTCAATTTGGGCTCTTTTCCATTTCAAACAACTCAATTCCTTCTATGCCTTTCATTGCCCACCACAACCGTATTCTCATCACTCCCACGTGCCTTTTATATGTGTCCCTGAAGTAGTCGATGTGCCTTTGAACAATGACGTGGCACATACACAGGTTATGGGCTGGATCTCCAGTAGAGGGAATTCAGGAGGTGGTCCCTCAGTTTCTATTGTTCCTCTCCGAAATCCACAAAAACATTTTTTTTCATTAAAAAAAAAAAAGAAATAAAATAAAAACTGCCACTTTTTGAATAGTAAAGAAGAATATTCACAATCATCGGAAAATGCTAATATTAATAAATGTGCCTCTGTTTCCAACTGTCCACGTGTAAGAAGCCAGATTTTTTTCATATGCTTTAACCAAAACAGTGGATTGCAACAGATTGGAAGCAGAGGCAGATATGAAAATCGATCTGTATTCTAGTAAGACATTCATTAAATATATTTGTATAAATGTAAAACAAAATGTATTCTTTGTTTTTTTTAAATGCAGCTATTTTTCATTAAAAAGAGTACTGCTGCCCAGTTGGAGTGAATCGGTGGTTGAGTGTCGACCTGTGGACTAAAAGCAAATTGAAGAAAAGACCAGAGCAGCATCCCTTTTTGTTTAAAAAAAAACAAAAACTCTATAAATATGGATATGTATGTGCACATAGTAAATATCTGAAAACGTATACATCAAACTGATAATGAAAGGTAGCTCTAGGAATTAAAACACATTTTCTTCAAGAATCTTATGGTTTTGCTATTATCTTTAGCACTTCAATATATCTAAAAATTATTTTGTACATATGTGATGTAAGAGAGGAAGTCTAATTTATTTCTAAATGAACAGAGCATTGCTGCAAAACTTTTGTTGAATGATCTATTTTACCCCCAAAGACCTGAAATGCTGCTTTTATCCTACAAACTCCCATAGATACATGGTACTGATACAAGAGTCCATTAAATTCCACTAATTTTATTCTATTCCGGGACCAGCACCAGATGTTGTAAATAAGTATTGCATTAGAGTATGTTTTGATGTCAGTGAGATCAAATTTCCCCATTATTCTTTTTCAACACATTTTTTTGCATAAACATTTTTCTAAACAAATTTCAGAACCAGTATGTTGAATTCCAAAAATATATCAAATTTATACATTAATTTAGAAAAACTTGATTTTATTAACATTGATTCTCTCCATTGAGGAATATGACATGTCTCTCTACTCTGGTCTTTAGTAATAAAATATTTTTGTTCAGAGCTAAGTAGACTCCAGGTATTCTAGTTTTTATTATTATTATGGAAACGATAACTTTCTTTTCATTACATTTTAAGATTGATATAGCTAACATTTATGAAAGCTATTATTTTTTTATTCTTAAATTTGACCACCTGACAAAAGTTGTATATGGAATGTCATATAGTCATAAAGAAATTGAGAGATAAAAATCACATAGTCATATCAATTGATGCATAAAAGCATTTGACAAAATCCAATGCCCTTTCTTAATAAAAACTCTGAACAAGGTAGGAATAGAAGGATCATACCTCAACATAATAAAAGCCATATATGATAAACCTACAGCTAACATCATATTCAATGGGCAAAAACTAAAACCATTTCCCCTAAGAACAGGAACAAGACAGGAATGCCCACTCTCATCACTCCTGTTTGTCATAGTACTGGAAGTATTAGCCATTGCAATTACAATAGATAGGAAGAAGAAATAAAAGGCATTCAAATTGGAAATGAAGAAGTAAAACTGTCCTTATTTGCAGATGACTTGACATTGTACATAAAAAAACTGAAAGACTCCCCATCAAAAAATTAATAGACTTAATAAATGAATTAGGCAATGTAGCAGAATAAAAAATTAACACCAAGAAATCTATAGCCTTTCTATACACCAATAGTGAACTTATAGAAAGATAGACTAAAAAAGCAATCACATTTAGCATCACACCAAAAAAAATTAAGATACCTAGGAATAAACTTAACTAAGGAGGTAAAAGATCTACACGTGGAAAACTACAGGACACTGAAAAAAGAGATTAAAGGAAGACATAAACAGATGGAAGAAGATACCATGTTCATGGATTGATAGAATCAGCATCATTAAAATGTCCATACTACCCAAAGCCATCTATAGATTGAATGCACTACCCATTAAAATACCAAAGGCATATTTCACAGACCTCTCCAAAAATTTGGAGAATAGAAAGAACTCTCAAAAAATTTATCTAGAATTTAAAAAGACTCCAAATAGCCACAGCAATCCCAAGAAAGAAGAACAAAGTAGGTGGGATCTCAAGACAAGATTACAAGCTTTACTACAAAGTTACTGTTCTTAAAACAGCCTGGTACTGGCACAAGAACAGACATATAGACCAATGGAATAGAATAGAGAATCAAGATATCGACCCAAACCTTTATGCTCAATTAATATTTGACAAAGGAGGCATGAAAATAAATGGAGTCAAGACAGTCTCTTTAATAAATGGTGTTGGGAAAATTGGACAGATACATGCAAAAAAATGATACTAGATCACCAACTTACACCATACACAAAAATTAACTCAAAATGGATACAGGACTTAAACATAAGATAGGAAACCATAAAAATACTAGAGGAATCCATAGGCAGAGAAATCTCGGACATATGCCAAAGCAATTTCTTCACCAATGCCACTCCTAGGGCAATGGAAGCTAAAGAGAAAATAAACAAATGGGACTACATCAAAATAATAGCTTTTGCACAGCAAAAGAAACCATCAACAAGAAAGCCCACTGTATGGGAGAACATATTTGCAAGTGATATCATTGATAAAGATTTAATATCCAACATCTACAGGAAACTTATACAACTTTAAAAAAAGAAAGATAAATAATCCAATTAAAAAAAATGGACAATGGACTTAAATAGAATCTTTTTGAAAGAAGACAGAAGGAAGGCCAAGAGACATATGAAAACATGCTCAAAGTCACTAATTATCTGAGAGATGCAAATCAAAATGACAATGCAGTACCATCTCACACTTGTCAGATGGCAACCATCAACAAATCAACATACGGCAAGTGCTAGAGAAAAAGGAACCCTCATGGACTGCTGTTGGGAATGCAGTCTGGTGTAGCCACTGTGGAGAACAGTGTGGAGCTCCCATTTGACCCAGTGATCCCACTTGTAGAATTATATCCCAAGAAACTAGAAACACCAATCAGAAAGGACATATGCACTCCTACGTTCATAGAAGCACAATTCACCATAGTTAAGATTAGGAAATAGCCTAAATGCTCATTAGCCAATGAGTGGATTAGAAAACTATGGTACATCTACACAATTGAATACTACGCTGCTATAAAAAAGAAGGAATTCTTACCATTTGCAACAGCATGGATGGACCTGGAGAGCATTATGTTAAGTGAAATAAGCCAGGCAATAAAAGAAAAATACCATATGATCTCACTCATTTATGGAAAATAAAAAACATTATAACCGGATGAATAAAAAGATAGATACAGAGGCAGTAAAGCACCGAACAGACTGTCACATTACATCAGGAAGGCTGGGGAGTGTTGGGGAGGGAGGGAAATAGATCAACCAAAGGGCTAGTATGCATGCATATAAGCATACCAATGGACACAAGACACTGGGGGGTGGGATGAGGGCATGCAACAGGGGGTAGGGAAAGCTGGGGGAAGGTCAATGGGGGGATAAAAGGAGATATATGTACTAATATATGTAATATTTTAAACAATAAAAAATAAAATAAAAAAGACTACTGTGAGTGCACTAGCTGGTTTGGCTCAGTGGATAGAAAATGTCGGCCTGCGAACTGAAAGATTCCAGGTTTGATTCTGTCAGGGGTACACGCCCAGATTGTGAGCTCAAACCCTAGTGTGGAGTGTGCAGGAGGCAGCCCATCAGTGATTCTCTCTCATCATTGATGTTTCTCTCTTTCTCTCCTTCTCCCTTCCTCTCTAAAACAAATAAAAATATATGTAAAAAACAAAACAAACAAAAAAAAACAACACTGACTGCTGTGAGCATTCCAAGTTATAGTGGGGAAAAGGATGCAATAAGAATAGAGCAACAGTTGTCTAATAATTATTCACCTCCCTAACTATAGATAAGCCGTTTTCTTACAGATCCAGGGAAACTGAAGGATGAAACAAGGCTGTAAAAGATAAGATGCCTCACTGGGTCCATTACTCAGAAAAGAAATACATTTTGAGAACAGAGCAAGGACAGGACACGCTTTGATTTGGATGATAAGCCTGGACCCTGAGCCCCTCCGGGAGTTTATCTCAGGAACTGCCCATCCTCAGGTCCCAGAACCAGGCGGAGCTGTTAGTAACATCATAGAAGACTGGCCACCTTGTGATGGGACTTGGAGCTCCTGAAGGCCGGACTGCAGGCTCTACCCTCCCCTTTCCATATTACGCTTGTAGCTAGCTCGCAGCTGCACGTACGTAGCTGTCTTCTCCCTCATGTTTATAACCAGCCACCTGGGGAGGGGGTCAGAGCAGATTTTTGTGGGTGACCTGTAGCTCTCCCATACAGACAGCAGTATTGGCATAAACGCTCATATCTGATTCAACCCTGTCTCTGCTCAATTGGCTCAAGGAGTGACAGCTAGCCCGGACCCCTTGGTTGTCCGGTTACAAAAGCACAACCAGGCAAGTCCAGGGAAATGGTTTGGTGGCAGTGGGAGCTATCATCTCTAACAGCCCACCACAGGATGTAAAAAAGACATCAAAATGATACTAAGTTTCAAAGTGTGAAATAAAGTCATTCTAATCGGGGTTAGAAATATACCTTACCTCCTCAGGAACTCCAAGTCTTTTAGCTGGGATTTTCTCATAGGCCCTTCCAAATAAGTCTTTTGCCAAATCACCGTAGTTGTCATAAGCAGTCTGGGAATAAATGGTTCCCTATGTTTATGTATAAAATAGGAACAAAATAAAGTACATAAGATTAAATTTTAATTTTAAAGGCATCAAGAAAGTCTATCAACCAATACCAAAAATTAAGTGGCTTCAGTATAATAGAAAAGGTGACACTGCTAATATTGAGAAAATTTAATAGTGGTTGACTACTACAAATGGATTATCTGAATGCTCATTTTGTGACCTCCCCCTTCCTTAATAACCAGTTAAGCTCTGGATATGTTTCATAAAAGTCTTGGATTCTGAAAACATAATCATATGAGCAGATTAGTGGGCTCTTAACTGGGACAAACCATGAGACAGGGGAGTCTATTTTATCTTCCACTGGGCTTCTCTGTTTTACACGTAAGGCTGGGCCATGGCTATGCGGGACTTAGAAAATGCAATATTGTCATGGTTTTTCACCTAAAGTAAAATCACAAATAAAGCATGTGCATCTAATATAAAGAAACAAAAAATGTAATTGTTTAAGAATTCTTTTATATAGCTTTCATGGATTTATAAAGCCAGGAAAAGTACTCAAAACCTGTTTAACACAGGATAAAGCTATTTGTTACTGGCTCAAAACCACAACAGAGATTATGGGGAGGAGGAGAGGAACAGGAGGTGTAAGAGATGAGGAAATTGTGTGGTATTACTCCAAATGATAGGGGGATGATATACTGGTTTCCCATTAAACAATTTGCAACCTTTGGTTGAAAGAGGATGACATCTTCTAAAAGTATTAAGTTTTCTACTTTAAACCCAAAAATGTCTCAGGAGGAAAAATAAGACTTCATAAGGAGCTTATTACAGTAACAACCCACTAAAGGTTTTAAGGAAATGCACTTTAAGAGGACAGTAATGCAAGGTAGCTGAATTAAGAATGGAATTAATATTTTATAAATATTTGCATGGAATTTGAGTAAGATAAAGTCAACTATGAAGGACCAAATGGAAATGAAGTTTCTTGCTAGGAGCCTGCAGTTTGTTAAATAGGAAATTTTCTACTAACATCAACAAATCAGTTCATGCTTAGTTCGCACTGAGAAGCATGGATGACAATATGTATAGGTAGTATAGAGTAACAGATAATAGCCACAGATTACAAAGTTTCAGATTGAGGAACAATTCCTCTATTTTAGCAATGACCAGGAAACATCACAGAGAAGTGCATGTGAGCTGACTTTTACAGGAGGAGTGAAATGCTTCATTTAATGTCTCAGTACAGGGCCAACGAGTAATACTCAAGGAAGCGTAAGCTATATGTTACTTCACACAAAAATGATAGGTTTTGAAGTGGAACATATTGTGGTTTCCCCCCATGACTTACATTAGGTTTCAGAGAAATTTTTTCTTTACTTCTAGTAGCTCTTCAAATGGGAGCTTCTTCCTAAAACTTTGACTTTAAGTTTCTCTCTCTCTTCATAAGATTAATAATAAGCCAAGAAATAACAAAACAATCCAGGAAAACTCATTCTTTAAAGTAGCGAATTTTCAACCTTCACAGTGCATTTGAGTTTCTTGTGATGTTTTTAAAAATACTGATGCTTGGATTCTAGAGTTTGGAGCCAAGATTATTTATCACTATTTTTTAAACATTTCACAGATAATTCTAATATTCTCAATCCTGGCTATTACAATATATTAGATAATTCTAATAGCCAGGATTGAGAATATTGGCTTAATTTAACCTTAATCTAATAAAAGAAAACTGGTAAATCAAAGAATATACACATCCATTTTCAAAAACCAATCTTTTCTAGTATACAAACAGTGACAAATACCAACAGTGATAAATTCCATTTATCAACAGCATAAATGGAATCAGAAGCGCACAGCTTGTTCATATACAACATTTACTTACAGGGGCAACACAGTTGATTCTTACTCCACTGCTGGCCCATTCCAAAGCCAAGGTTTTGCTGAGGTTGTAAACACCATCTCTGGCAGCTGCACTATGCCTTTAAAACACAAAAGATATAAACACTATAATTAATTAGCTTTTGTTGAATGTTTCTTCATTAACTAAACTGACGGGTTTGTCAATGGCTTGTCAGAACCCCACAAGAACCTTCTTGTCATGAAACTGTGTGTCTGAGTCTGTCTGAACAATGGGAAAGAATTGGGTCCTCCCATGTTAGAGCCAAACCACAGCTGTCTGATTGTCAAACTTCACGGTGCAGGCCCACATAAGATTCCCCAATTCACAGGGATTAACAGGAATATTGAAAACTTTTTTATGAAAACATACAAATTGGTAATTTGAGGGTTACAAGTGTGGTTGCTACAAGTCTTTTGGTGTGTGCACAGTAAATTTTTCACTGATGATGATTTCAGTGATTTTTTGTTTGTTTTACTTTGGCGATTTCTGAACCTTTGACACATAGGAAAATATATATATAAATGCTTACGCAAATCCCGGAAATCCATTTTTAGTAAGCATAGTGATATTGACAATGGATCCTCCATGCTCTCTCATCCAAGAGTTGTAAACTGAAGGAAACAGACAGATGACAGTCATATTAAACAGTGTGCTGACCCTTCTCTGGTCCCCTGTCCCAGCATGCTGCTTTTAGGGTAGGTTTTTAATTCATATTTATATTTTTTAAGCCCGACTGAGGTACAAATTACACATCATAAAAGCCATCTACTTTATGTGTACAATTTAATGATTTTTTAAAAAATATCCAGAGTGGCCCTGGCCAGTGCGGCTCAGTTGGTTGGAGTGTCATCCTGTGCACAAAAGGTTGCTGCTATATAGCGGTCAGGGCACATGCCCGGGTTGCGGGCTCAGTCCCTGGTAGGGAGTGTGCAGGAGGCAGCCCATTGATGTTCCACTCTTACATTGATGTTCCTCTTTCTCTCTCCCTCTCCCTTCCTCTCTCTCTCCAAATCAATAAAATCCTTTAAGAACATGAGCACAGTTGTGCAACTATCAACACAATACAGTTTTAGAATGTTTCCATCACTCCAAAAAGTTCCTCTGAGCCCATTTGCAGCCAAATCTATCCCTGGGCAAATATTCATTTTCTGTTTCTGTAGATCTGACTCTTGTAAATATTTCACATCAATGGAATCCACAATATGTGAACTTTTATGTCTGGCTTCTTAGAATGTTTGTGAGGTACATCCATGTTGTCATACTTATTAATAGCTCCTTTTTGTTATTGAATAGTACTCCATTGTATGGATGTGCCATATTTTACTTATCCATTCACCAGTTGATGAACATTTGAATTATTTCCACTTTGGGGTGATTTATGTAGACACGTGCTTTTGTTTCTGTCAGGTTAAGGGTAAAATTGCATTCCTATGGTAAGTCTATGTTTTGCTTTTCAGGGAACTGCCAAACTTTTTCAGTGTCTCCACTATGTTATATTCCTACCACAAATGCATGAGGACGCCAGTTCCTCCCCACCAGTATTGTCTGACTTGCTGATTACAGCCATTCTAGTGGAAATGAAGTGGTACTGTCAAAACTGAGGTTTTGATTTCCATGTCCTTAGTGACCAAAGGTGCTGAGCATCTTCTAATGTGCTTATTAGCTTTACATATATCTTTTTTGGTGAAATATCTACTCCAATTTTTCCCCCACTTTTTAATTGGGATGCTTTCTTATTATCGAATTACAAAAGTTCTTCAAATATTCTGGATACAAGTTCTTTATCGGATATGTGATTTGGAAAATTTTCTTCCAGTCTGTGGCTTATCTTTTCACATTCTTAATGGTGTCTTTTGAAGCATAAACATGTTTAATTACAAGTCTAGTTTATCAATTTTATATTTTATGGATATATGAATATTTTTGTTGGTGGTTCCTAAGAATTTTTTCCCTATTCTAAAATCAGAAAGATTTGCTGAAACAGGTTTGGCTCAGTGGATGGAGCATCGGACTGCGGACTGAAGGTCCCAGGTTCGATTTGGTCAAGGGTATGTACCTTGGTTGCGGGCACATCCCCGGTAGGGGGTGTGCAGGAGGCAACTTGTCGATGTTTCTCTCCCATCGATGTTTCTAACTCTCTATCCCTCTTTCTTCCTCTTTGTAAAAAATCAATAAAATATATTTTAAAAAATTAAAATCAGAAAGATTTTCTACTTTAATTTTAAAAGTTTCACAATTTTACTTTTTCCATGATCCATTTTGGACGTTTATTTAGTTAACTTTTATTTATAGTGTGAGGTAAGAGTCTTTTTGTATGTGGAGATTCAACTGTCCCAGAACCATTTGTTGAAAAGACTATCATTTCTCCATAGAATTGTTGGCACCTTTGACAAAAATCAATTGACCACAGATATAGTTTTATTTCTGGACTCTCAATACTTTTCCACTTATCTATACATCTATCCTTATGCCAGTACCATGGTGTTTTGAAATCAAGAAATATAAGTCGTCCAAATTTCTTCTTTTGTAAAATTGTTTTGGCTATTCTGCATCCTTTGCATTTTTATTTTTCCCTTAGCCAAGAAAATATATCACAAAAAAATATGGCTAAGAGTCATGCCAGAGATTTCACTGACTATGTTTAATTCTAGGAGTTTTATGGTTTTGAGCCATACATACAAATCTTTAATCCATTTATGAGTTTATTCTTGTATATGGTGTATAAAGGTGATCTAGTTTCATGTTTTTGCTTTTAGCTATTCAATTTTCCCAACATACTTTATTGTATAAATTATCTTTATCCCATTGTCTGTTCCTGCCTCCTTTGTCATATACTAATTGTCCATAGAAGTATGTGTTTATTTCTGGGCTCTCTATTCTGTTCCTTTGATCTATGTCTCTTTTTATACTAGTACCATGCTGTTTTGATTACTATAAACTTATAGTATAGTTTGATATCAGGTTGTATAAAACCTCCAATTTTGTTTTCTTTTTCTCAAGATCACTGTGTCTATTGGGATCTTTTGTGGGTCCACATAAATTTTAGATTATAGTTCTGTGAATTATGCCATTGATATTTTGATAGAAATCACATGAAATCTATAGGTTGCTTTGGGTAGTATGAACATTTTAATGATTGAACCTATAATTCAAAGACCATGCCATGCTAATTAGTTGTTAGTCTAAAGAATGTGGACTCTGTCTGGCATTCTCCCCAAGGACTTTACTGACTTAACAGGTCCTTATAACAGATTTATTTCTTAAAAACAAAGTAAGTGTGAGAGTTTTCTTTAATTTTATAAACAGCTCTGTTGTTATCTCTTTGTACTGATCCTTATAATTTTTACATGGTAAATTCATAAGAATAAAATTATAAGATCAACAGATATCCATATTTTATAAATACTGCCATATTACTAGCCAGAAATATAGCAATTTAAAATCCTGTGTGTCAGTAAATCAGGGAAGTGAATCTTGAAAACTGAGCTTTCTGAGCCCCTAACAGTTTCTCTTTCAGGATTCTCTATGATCTTTGAACAAAGACAACCTTGAATGTTGGGGGCAGTGATCACACTTGCCTGCTTTGCACATATAGAAGGTGCCTGTCAGGTTGGTTTCAATCACAGCATGCCATCCCTTTGCACTGATGTGGTCAGCAGGAGCCGTGAACTGGCCTCCTCCATTGTTTACCAAGAAATTGATCTTCCCATAAATATCTAAGGTGGATTTGACCAAATTATTTACCTGAAGAAAAACATTAAAAGTACACTGGTTAATGACCTTATTTGCTACTCAGATGGATGGTTTGCTCCAGGAGAGCTTACAATCTCTCACCACAATGTTCACACATCAGAAAGCTGGAGGTACAATTTTGCTTCCCTTCCTCTCTCCTTCTCCTGAGGCAACTTACTCAATGGATCATTAGTGAAGAGCCTCCTTCACAGGCTCTGCTTCTCCTGAACCTCATCTGAGGCAGGTAACATGAGCAAACCTGAAGCACTCTCAGTTTAGGAACCACTGATATGGATGAAAAATGAAAAAAAGACATAGGCATAGTTGCAGTACCTCCTCTTCCTGACGGATGTTGCATTTTATGGGAGTGACTTGAGACTGGTGGGTGAGAGGCAGGGTGGTCTTCAGTTCATCTGCAGTAGATTTTAATACATCAAACTTACGGGATGAGATGACCACATTACAACCTGAGGAAAAAACAGCCAAAGGACAAGTAAATATGCTTTCATTGGTTGGCAAAATCACACAAATAATAATATTTACCGAATATTTCATGTGTTCCCATGAAAAGGATGAATTGGGACTTCTGTTTCAAGATGGAGTAACAGGAACTGGATTGCTATCAAATCAATGAACATATCCTTAGGTGAGGATGAAAAAACAAACACATCTGTAACTCTTCCTAAATCCATATTAAGAAATTGAGCATCCTTAAAAGAAACGAACAACAATAACACAGCCAACAACAAAACAACTCAGGATACTAACGTGATTAATGCCTGACTTAAAAAGACATACAGTGAGCACTAGCTGACTTTTTCCCAGTGGATAGAGCATTGGCCTGCATACCAAAGGGTCCTGGGTTCCATTCTGGCTAAGCGCACTTACCTGGGTTGCAGGATCCTTCCTGGCTTGGGCCCTGGTAGGGGCCCTGTGTAGGAGGCAACCAACCCTCTCACATTGATGTTTCTATCTTTCCCTCTTCCTTCCACTCTCCCTAAAAATCAATGGAAAAATATCCTCAGGTGAGGATTAACAAAAAACAAACAAACAAACAAGTAAACAAAAAAAGACATACAGTGAAAATACAAGTAGGATTTTTCACATGAATTATCAAACCCAACATTTCCTAAATTAACACTGCCTATTATCTGAGCCCTTAATGCTTCAGCAAAGTTATGCAATACAAGTAGAGCTCTACTGAAACACAACTTTAAAAGGCTATTTACTTTAACTGATAGAGCTTGTCACCACATTCAAAAAGTAACCCAGCCCACCATTCTTTTAACATTGTTTCTGTAAAGGATGACTTGTAAATTCACAGGTAGCTGCTGATAATCTGCCTGTTCGCTTAAAGGATTCTAGGGGCTAACCTCAAGGAAGCTAAATCCAGGTTTCAGGCATTTGACTCCAGATTTGCTTACCTTCCAGACCATCACTTGACTGGCTCCAAGATCATTAGTGGAGCAGACTGTGCCAACTGGGACACAGCACCTTCACAAAGACCTACAACCTCTGGTCACCTTTGTTCTGTCTTCCCCTTCCCTGCCCATCAAAACCTCTGCCTGCACTGAGATGCCAAGATGGTCTTTGTGATGGGAGTCCCCCATCTTCTCAAGGTGCCGGCTCTCTTCCTGCTTTCCTTCATCAGCACCTGTCTCTAGAGTATTGACTTTCAAGTAGCAGGCAGCCAAACCTGGGTTTGGTATAAAAACTTGAACTAGTGTGCAAAAGTATTACAAGAAAAAAACAAACAAAAATCTGCAATGCCGGGAAAAACACTAGAAATCCCAATTTCATTAAAGGAATGGTTAAATAAATTATTGAACACCCATTCTATGGAATATGACATGACTTTGAAAAGAATGAGATACTACCATTTGTACTAGCCAGGAATGAAAAAAAGTTATAGAGAAGTTAAAATATTGTGGTCCCAGTTTTGAAAGAAACATACTATACATATGTGTGTATATGTGGGCATTTGGGTGGATTCATAGAAAATCTCCAAGGAGATGTAGAATAAGAGCAAAATGGGGAAACTAATTTCCTTCTTTTGTATACTTCAATACTACTTGAATGTATTACAGTGTACTTATATTACCTTATAATAAACTAGAAATGTATTAAATACAGTATAATTCTTCTCCAAATCCTACACTAAATAATTTGAATAAACTTTTTTTGTTTTGTTTCTATGAATAGCTAGAGAAATCCTGAAAGCTAAACTTGTTTAGATATAAGATGGAGAACTAACTTGCAGATAAGGAGTTATTTCTACATCTTTCCTGTTTGGGCTGACTCTGATTCCTTTCAATCTTCAAATCAAAGTATGACATTTATTAAGTACTTTCTTGGTCCCTGGTGTTAATAATAGAGGAAGAGAGAGAGAGAGAGAAAGAGAGAGAGAGAGAGAGAGAGAGAGAGAGAGAGAGAGAGAGAGAGAGAGGGAGAAATATTAATGTCAGAGAAATATCCATTGGTTGTCTCCCATATACTCCCTGACTAGGAATCAAAACTGCAACCCAGGTATGTGTCCTGACCAGGGATTAAACCCACAATCTTTCATTGTACAAAAGGGCACTGCAACCAACTGGGCCAGCTCTTATGTTTTAAATTAATCAATGAAGAGTGAGCCAATGAAACCTAGGTCCCCACTCCTGACCCCAATAAAAGCAGAACTCCAAGCACTTGTGCCCCATCCCCGTCACTCCAGTGGTGCCCTCACTGTGTGGCCCCAGGTATTCTGTGACATTTCCAGGTCCTGTAAGTAATACAACTGTACTTTTTTAACATTTCCCGATGGTTATTATTAAAGGGTGTCTTATAATCATAGCAAGAACCATAAAGGCTGGTCCAATCTCAATATTGGTTATTGATAGGTTGACCATAACAAGCCTAGTCAATGGAGCAAGAAAAGGTGCTGTCTTGCCTTTTCTTATTTCCATTTTACCCACTGTACCTAATGTCTGCTGTAGTTACAGAAAGAGACCGATTAACTCAAGAGCAAAGAGAAGGAACTGACTTAAATTCAACTTAAATGATAATAGTATTCCTTGATGGAATCAGGATTCCCTGCCTAACAGCATCTGTGAAACAGAGGTTCCAATCCTGTTCATTACATCCTACTCTTGTGAGGTAATGCTTTTGGCATCCTTTTGGAAAAAGGAACAGTCGAGATCATTTGGATGTGTAAGACAACACAGCAATCAACATTTTTTAAAGCATGTCTAAAGTTCAACTTGTAATTCACACCAAAATATAGAAGCCTTCTCCCTGAAAACAGAATTGGCTAGCATTTATTTGCCCGA
This sequence comes from Pipistrellus kuhlii, assembly GCF_014108245.1. Taxonomy (NCBI): domain Eukaryota; kingdom Metazoa; phylum Chordata; class Mammalia; order Chiroptera; family Vespertilionidae; genus Pipistrellus; species Pipistrellus kuhlii. Next base: position 1,583,926 of record NW_023425573.1, on the reverse strand, counting down.
TTGGGGCTTATAACAATTTTTGGGAAACAGTATTATTAATTCCAGCATTAAAAAAAAAAAAGATGAAAAAGTCACAATAAAAATTATTTGTATATTATTTCATTGAAAGAAATCCATTTCCAATACAATACAGCATTATATATATAGGTGTTTTTTTTAAGGATGCAAAGTACTTTTAGGGAGGCACTCAACTCTTTCACTGGGATTTCAAAAGGATCCATCGGACCTCCAAAAGATTACAAGAGATCATTGTCCTCTTATCTCATCCTGCCCTAATAAACTTTGGCCAATGCAAAGTTACCAAGCAGGAGAGTTCAAATATATGAAAACACACAAATGGTCTGCAAGGTTGAGCCAGGATCTGGCAAATCTTTGGTGAAGCCTGCAGGGTATGTGATGTCCACATAAAATGATGACTGATTCTATTTTTTCTGTAAAGGATATAGACTTGGATATTGTGAGTAGAATTGGCAGAAAAGGCAATGATGCTATGCCAGGGCCACAAAAGAAATATTAACTTCTCATTTTTTTCTCATTAAAAAGATATTTTCGTGTTTTTTGAGTTTCATTTTTAAGTTTATACTGTGTGACAGGCATTAGAAACACAATAGTAAGCAAAGACAGTATACATGTTCATAAAACATTTTTAAATGAAGATAGTTTGCCCTGGCTGGGTTACTCAGTTGATTGGAGTATTGTCAAGTGCACCAAAAGGTTGTGGGTTCAATTCTTAGTCAAGGCACATCGTAGGTTGGGGGTTCGATCCCTGGTTGGACCATGTATGGGAGTCAGCTGATTAATGTTTTCCACATCTATTCTTTTCTCTCTCTCTCTTTCTCAAAAAATCAATAAGCATATCTTTTGGCAAGGATTAAAAAAGATGACAGTGTAATCCCCCATAATTCAAATTATATCCAGAAAAAATAGTTGCTATTAACAATGCTGTAAATTTCCAGTCTTTTTTGGGCATATATACTGTATTTTTTCTTTCTTTTTTTTTTGTTTTTTGTTTGTTTGTTAAAAAATCTTATCAAAGCACATGATTTTATTGTGCCTTTCAGCATTTTTGAAAGACTTATACTGAATTTTTTCATTAACAAATTGGAATATATTTTGTTTAGAATCCTGCTTTTTTTTTTTCAAATAGAAGATATGCATTTCTCTACATAAAGTCTTCAACAGCAAGATGTTTAAATAGCAACGTAGTATTTCATTGTTTTTGATTTATCGATTTCTCTTATAATGGATATTTAGGTTATTACCAGTGTTTCCCTACTCACCACTACTTCCCTGTAAATAAATCGATGTTTGTCTCTGATTATTTTCTTAAGGGAAATCCCTAAGAGAGAAGTTACCAGGTGGTACAGCTTTAAAAGAAAATTATTAAAGCTTCTGGATTCTTTTTTTCAAATTGCCCTTCAGGAGGCTTGTAATCATTTACATTCTTGCCAGCCTTTTCACTCTATCATTTTCTTTTCTTCAATGTTTAAAAATTTTGTTAGAAAAACAATGTAATCTTATTATTTTGCATTTTACTGCCATAAAGTTGATTGTTTCTCATGTGCTTCTTGCCTATTAGAGTTCTTTAAAAAAAAAAAAAAAAAAAAAAAAAAAATATATATATATATATATATATATATATATATATATATATTTATTGATTGATTTTTTTACAGAGAGGAAGGGAGACGGATAGAGAGTTAGAAACATCGATGAGAGAGAATCATCGACCAGCTGCCTCCTGCACACCCCCCACTGGGGATGTGCCCGCAACCAAGGTACATGCCCTTGACAGGAATCAAACCTGGGACCCTCCAGTCCCCAAGCCAATGCTCTATCCACTGAGCCAAACTGGTTTTGTCTATTTATAGTTCTTCATGGCTGAATCAGAGACCTGATCCTGAGCTGGTCTGCCCAGGGAGGGCTGGTGTGTGAGTTCTCGACTTCATGGAGGCGAGATTTCACAGTATGAGCCCAAGTGATTATGAGGGGACATCTATTAAAGCTGCAAACAGTGAAACAACGAAGGATTTAGGGTAGAAGAAGAAGCAGGAGAGCCCAGGCTGGGCTGCCCTAGCTCACTGGAAAGTAAGAGTAAGGGGGCCTTGGAGACAAGTTCAGGGGGTGAGCCTCGGAGGTGTTGCCACCGTCCATTGCTCCCCTGGTTGCCCATCTCCTGGGGTCACTTAGAGTTAGAGTGGGGGGAGAAGAGGAGGAAGCGAATGGCATGGACATGCTCCTCGGAGGGAGAGCTCACTCTGGGTCCTATGTCATGAGCCTTTTTTTTCTTTCCTAATTAATCCTCACCTGAGGATATTTTCCCAATGATTTTCAGAGAGTGGAAGGGAGGTGAAGAGAGAGAGAAACATCGATGTGAGAGAGACACATAGATTGGCTGCCTCCTGCATGCTGCCCAACCAGGGCTCATGCTCCATCCACTGAGCCAAACCACCCAGGGTGTCTTGAGGCTTTTATTTCTCTTCTGGGCAGGAGTCATAGGGGAGGCCTCAGGGGAGGGTTTCAGCAGAATATTCGTCAGTTTCCAGGTGTGTTCTTTTAAGGTCCTGGTCTCTACTGATTGGTCAGTCCTTACTCATTGCTCCTGGTCCTGGCATTGCCCACTGCTTTACTGCTTTGCTGAGCCTGAGCTGCAACACTAGGGAGGCCTAGATGTTATCTCTAAGGAGGTGACTTTCTGTATCTGGCTGTCAATTGCTCAGCCAGTTTTTCAGCTGTCTGTCTCAGTTTCCCCATTCTACTGGGCAGGGAAATATCGACTCAGTTCTGATTTCTTTTTATTCCAGAAATTCCAGACTCTCTTCACAAGCAACACATTTTCTTTCAAGGATAATTTTATGAAGATATAATGCCATGTGGTCTGTGACTGGGATGCACCAGTGGCTTCATGGAGCTGTGCCTGGGCGGGTCAGTGTGCCCCTGGCAGCACCACAGCCCTGCTGGTGGCTTCCCCCATCCTGCCTCCATTTGGTTCACCTGGTCCCTATCATTAGCCAATTTTTCCAGCAGTGTGTTCCATCTTTTCCTTTTGTATTTGCGAGAGCTCTTTGTATTGTACATTTGTTGTATATTGTAAACAGTTTTCTTCATGTGCCTTTAATATTTCCTAACATTGTTTTTTTTAATTCAATTACATATTCTATTCATGTGGATTTACATTTCATGTGGATAGATTGATCAATTTTCTCCTTCGTGGTTTCCCTTGCTTCCTTGTTCAGGTGCTGACAGAGTCCCCCCTGTACCCTAGCTTACTTGGCTGGGGGAACAGAGCTTCCGCTGGTGCACTGCAGGGTCCTAGGTTCCATCCCAGGCAAGGGCACCCCCCCTGTTGCAGGCTCCATCCCCAGCCCCGGTTGGGGCCCTGCAGGAGGCAGACCTGCCATGTGGCTCCCTCACCTCGGTGTTTCTCTGTCTCTCCCTTCCACTCTCTCTAACTTTCCCCAGGGCCAAAACTTTCCTTGAGTGACGATTGGCAAAAATAAAATAAATCAATAAAGTCCTCCCTCCACTCATTGCAGGAACTGTCATGAAAGCTCATATGATGGGAGCCTCTCAATGCCACGCACTCTTCAAGTGGCATGAAGTCCTCCTGGGTCCTCCCCCCTCCGGAGGCAGCCTAGGGGAAAGGATTCGTTTTCCCTGATTCATTCCACACACGTTTCCGCAGGTCTCCTTCTCCGCTACTTGGCACCCCAGAGGAGCAGGTACAATGTCTCCCACATCGGAACCTCTGTGCTTTGCCATTCCACGCTTTCGCAACCCGGCCTAGTTCCCCTTGGCTCCCGACCTCAGGGCATGCCAGCCTGAGGCGGCGTGTCCAGGGCCCCGGGCGCAGGGCCCCGGCCGGCGGTACTCACGCACCCAGCTGCAGGAGCTCGGTCGCGATGGCCTTCCCGATGCCCGTGCCCCCGCCGGTGACGATGGCCACCTGGTTCTGCAGCAAGCCGGCCGCCAGGCAGCTCCTGCCCTGGGCCCACATTGCACGGACCGCGGGGCCGGAGCCGCTGGCAGCTTCCGGGGAAGGCCAAGGCGGGTGGATGAGTCTCCTGGACCTTGGACGTGGGCAGGGCGAGCGCCCACGTGACTGCCAGGCCCCGCCCCGCCCGCCGCGCCCTCCGCAGCAGCTGCGGACGGACCGCTCCCAGGCAATGGCATCTGAACGCTGCAGCCTCTGCCCGGGCAGGCAGGTGTAGCTGAGACATCTCCTTTGTGTGCGTCTGTTTTTTGTTTTTTATTTCGATGCCGCGGGAGGTGTCCTTTGTAATAATAATAATAATAATAATAATAATAATAATAATAAAAAGGAGTATAAGTAAATAAAAACATTTCACAGAGCAGCACTGTGCTTATTCTCAGTGACACTGACCCTCCTCCTTGCTGGATGAAATGAAAAGTTGTTAGATTCTTAGTCATAGTGACTAAGAGCCTCACACAATCGATCCTGAGATATAGTCCCACAACCTTAAATTTTGTAACAGACCACTAGGTGGCTTCACGAGCGTGCCATTAGAGGTCTTCTAATTCTTTGAGCTTCTTAGGCGGATGCCTTAGGCCAAATCTCTGTTTTTTGAAGATTTAATGAGCTATCATCATTGGGTGATCCAGGTTTCAGACTTTAAAAAAATAAAAATCTGCCAAAACCTATTTGTCTCAGTGGATAGAGCGTCGGCCTGCAGACTGAGAGGTCCCAGGTTCGATTCCAGTCAAGGGCATGTATATTGGTTGCGGGTACATCCCCAGTCCAGGGTGTGCAGGAGGCAGCTGGTTGATGTTCCTCTCTCATCGATGTTTCTAGCTCTTTATCCTTCTCCCTTCCTCTCTGTAAAAAATCAATAAAATATCTAATAAAAATAAATAAATAAATAAATAAATAAATAAATAAATAAAAATAAAAATCTTTCTCTTCCTGCTGTCCATCTACCAGTTTTGTGGACTTGTTTGCTATTCCTGAATGCCAACACTGAATGTTACACAAGTTCATTCAGTTTCAGCATCTGTGACTCTGATAAAGTGTTTGATGGAGAAGCAATAATAGGACATTTACAAATTGCTAAGGATGGACCCACACACGATGCATTGAATGACCCACACACGATAGGTGCTTGTTTAGATTAGTGGTATGAAACCATGCATTTCCTATATCCCTATTATTACTGCCTTCTTTTGACACATTAGCCATGGGTAGTCATATGAAAGTATCTGGAAGTTTTGTGCAAAATTTAAAGTCTTAATGCCAGTAGAAGTGTGGGTAGGGTTTTACCTAAAAATTGAGTTTTGGTAAAATAAATAGTAAGAAGGGAATTTTAATTCCTCTTTAACACCTGACCCCAAAGAACAGAACCTAAAGTGACAAGTAAAAAATAGTGGTGTATGAAATCTCCTCACAACTTAAGAAACTAATTCATTTATTCCCTGTACTAGAGTAAAAAACAAGCCTTGTGATGTCCTTCTACAATTTTTAAAATGTAACAAGTTATTTTTTAGATAAATAATTTGAAAATGACAACTAAAGATCAGTTAACTGTTCTTCACCAATGATCTGAAACTCAAATCTATTAGACATTAAGAGTAAAAGTCTTATTTTTCCAAAAGAAACTTTTATTTTTCTCATAATTTCTGAAATAATATGCGGTGGTTCAAAATTTTAACAATGAGTAAGTTGTCACAAGTGTAGTAAAAGAGATAGTGCAGAATTAATTTCACAAGATAACAGGAAACTAGGACAAACGGAAAAACATGACTGAAAATGGATCGCTGAAAATGCTTATAGCTGAATTCTTGAGGTTTTGCTCCTCTCTAGTTGTTGACCAAATCAGATAAGGGCGGCTAGACAAGAAGGCTGAGGCAACAACATGAAAGGCAGAACAAAACTCAATCTCCTACAACCATCCATGGCTAGTTGTGCTCCAGGTTTGAATCCCATGAGCTGACTTTGAGTTCTAATGTACATTCCTGAGATCACTTCCTCACACACAAAATTAGAACATTTTGTACCTACCTATACTACATTATTGTGAGGTTGTGGGCAAATAGGACAGTTAACAAGCACTACTTATTTCTTGTTAAAAAGGTGATTTATACAATTAAAGAATTAAAGATCCCATAACTATTTTAAACTCTTAGGAACAACTGCAAAAGAGATTGATTTATTTTTAATTAAAAATAACAGAATCACATAGAAAGAAAAATTTAAAGAGAACAGATGGATATGAAATGAAAGCTAAAAGTTTGCTTTCCCATTCTCTTCTTGTCTACTTCTCAGAGGTTGGACTCCCTTCCCCCTGCCCTGTCACCTCCCTCACATTGCCCTTCTCCTCTTTCTCCTCTGATGGCTTCCACTACTAATTCCTTCCTTTTCAAACTTTTTGTACTTTTTCTATGTACTAAGAGTAATTTAGCCCTGCTTCCCTTCTCTGCTGCTCCCCTCCCCTCCTTTCCTGTCCAGAAAAGATTGTTGGCAGTATTCATGATCTATCCCCTAGAGCGGACACCTTACTGCCCTAAACTAAAGCTGTGTTCTGGTGGCAAGGAGAAAGGAGGGATAGGGACACTGGGGCAGCTAATCTGTCTGCAACTAATATGTCTGCCACAGTAAATATTTGATATTTGCTTCCCCAACTTCTATACCCTCTTATCCCATCAATCTGGATGTCAAGTACACGTAGACTTTCCTTTGGAGAACTGTTACATTCTCAGCCCTCAGTATTCACTAATTGGCTTAAGCCAGCAAACTCAACGTTGGCTGTATATTAGAACCATCCAGGGAGCATTTAAAAACACCAATGTGTAGAATCCACCTCCCAGACCAATAAAATCAGGATCTTCTGAAGGGGCATCAGATTTGAAACCCAATAACTTAAGCCAATCAGCCTATCCATTGCCTCAAGTACAGACACCTAACCCAACTCAAGCCAAGGAGATGCAACAAAACCCATGGGGTTCCTCGGAGCAATCAGGAATCACGTTCTCTCTCCGTGGTGTGAGGGCACAACATCTAGAACTTCTCCCCTCACTTCTACTTCCCCGAGAAGAGCCAGCCCAAGGAAGAAGTCAGCACTAGGAGGAGGGCAAACATGAAAGGGTCTCAGAGAAATAGAGCCTAAGGACACCGAGGCCTCAGGATCAGATCTCTCCTGAGGCCAATCCTCCTTCTGGAATTTGTTGTGGGGTCAAAATAAGACCACCGGAGGCTGCTAGTAATTGATTAAAAAAAAGCAGGCAAGGATTTATTAAACTGGCCAGGACGGCCACGAGAGCACCACATGCAGGTGGAGACCACACTTACGACCAGGCCATTCCAGGTGTAGACAGTCCTTTTAAAGGTCTAAACAAGAATTTTCCTTTGTTCTAAATTCTAAATTCTAAAGGCTGGGAACAACCCTGGGGGCTGTTGGAATGTGCACCTATCTTGAGAAAGTAGCACAACTGAGCCAAGTTAATCTCTAAAGGTTATTGCAGTTTCAACTCCTGGAGCTACTGAATCAGTGGGAATCAATCTCTTGTGGTCCTGGTCCACAGGCACAGGGAAGTTACTTTTGTGAGTTTCCAAGTCTCAATCTGGAAGCTGAATAACTACTTTATTGTTTAAGCAAGTAAGTGAGTGCAGAAGCCAGAATAGCAGGGTTAAAATTCAAACAGAAGTTTTTACCTAAGTATGGTTGCTACCATACTTCAGAATTCTGTTAATGTAAGACAATTTCACTCAGTTTTAGAGAACTAGACTGCTCCTGGTCCTTGCATCCAAAAGATTCACGTTACAAAGTCCACTCATTAAGTAAAAAAACAAAAAAGAAACTATAAATATAAACAAAATGTTAGTTTTCTATTTTCCTAACTCTAATCGGTGTTAGAAATATAGCTTACCTCCTTAGGAACTCCAATTCTCTTACCTGGGATTTTCTGATAGGACCCCCAAAATAATTCTTTGGCCAAATCACCATAGTTGTCGTAAGCAGTCTGGAAATAAATGATTCCCCATGTTTATGTATAAAATAGGAGCTCCTGCAGCTGGGTGCGTGAGTACCCACGGCGGGGCCCTGGAGATGCTGCAGGCAGGCAGGAGGCACTAGGCGGGTTGGGAAGGTGTGGAGTGGCAAAGCACAGATGGACAGATGTGAGAGACATGTGGGGAAAGTTAGAGAGAGTGGAAGGGAGAGACCGAGAAACACCAAGATGAGGGAGACACATGGCAGGTCTGCCTCATAAAATTATCGCTAAAAGAAAATGTGTACCTTGTGAAGTAAGAGAGTCTGGAATTTTCTGGAAAAAACAAAAACAAAAAAGAACTCAGAACCAAATCGATATTTCCCTGGCCAGTAGAATTTCAGACAGCTGAAAAACTGGCTGAGCAACTGACAGCCAGATACAGAAAGTCACCTCCTTAGAGATATTAGGTCTAGTAATAATTAATGTCGTTTTCTAATACTTTTTTAAAATCAAATTTATTTAAACAATACAACAAAATTTAATCAACAATATAGTTGCCGTTGTTTTCTACTACTTGTGCCCAATGCTCAGGAAGCATTTTAATCCCTCTGTTGTAAAATTCTTGTGATTTTGATGCAAAAAATTCGGTCAATGCATTTTTGAGGCATTCTTCATTATTAAATTTTTTTCCAAGAAGAAAGTTTTGCAAAGAACGAAACAAATGGTTATCAGAAGGGGAAATATCAGGAGAATATGCAGGTTGAGGGAGAACTTCCCATTCCAACTGGCGCAGTTTTTCAGCAGTGATTCTTGCAGTATGCGGTCGTGCGTTATCATGGTGAAGAATTACGCCCTTCCAATTAATCAGCGCGGGTTCTTTTTCTCTTAAAGCTTGGGCTAACCTTTCCAATTGGGCACTATACACTGCACTTGTAATGGTTTGGTTAGATGGTAAAAGTTCATAATGAAGAATTCCTTTAAAATTCCACCAAACACACAACATCACTTTTTTCGCATGCAAGTCAGGTTTTGGCGCGGGCTGCGGAGCCTCATTTTTGTCCAACCATTGAGGCTGCCTTTTCAAATTAACATACAGCACCCATTCTTCATCTCCGGAAACAATTTGCTCTAAAAACGGCAAACGGTTTTGACGAGAGAGGAGCGAACTGCAAATTGTGACTCTTTGATTACGGTTATTGTCGATCAACTCATGAGGAACCCATTTTCCAAACTTTTGGACTTTGCCAAGTGCACTCAATTGATTGGAAATTGTTTTTTGTGAACAATTTAAAGTTGTCGCAAGCTCTTGTTGGGTAATTTGAGGATTTTGCACCAAAAGAGCTTGAAGAGCTTCTTGATCAAAATTGGACACACGGCCTCGACCACTCTTGTCATCTAAGAAAAAATTTCCCTCGCAAAATTTCTCAAACCAACGCTGGCATTTTCTGGCGCTAACTGCATCTTGACCAAGAGCACTACAGATGTTTTTTGCAGCCTCACTTGCTTTTCTTCCTAATTGGAACTGTAAATGTAAAGCATGCAGTGCCGAATATGCTCTTCATCCGCCATCTTCTTAGCCCTAGTTTTGCAACAAAAACCAAACCAAACACAAACTTTTTCAAGCAAAACTTGTTAATTGCACTTCACACGTTCTGTAGATACCACGTGTTTGAAGGTTATGTCAATACAAGTCAACGCCAAGCAAGATTTTAAACGAATGTTTAAAAACGACATTAATTATTACTAGACCCCTACAACAGTTCTTGTCCTCCTGTTCCTTATATTCTAGTAGGAGGACACACAGTTAACAACACCTATAGAAATATGGGTATCTCCACTTTCCAAAAGTTCTTTTTTTGTTTGTTTTCTGTTAATCCTCACCCAAGAATATTTTTCCGTTGATTTTTAGGGAGAGTGGGAAAAGAGGGAAAGATAGAAACATCGGGGCTCTTACCTGGGTGTTTGCTAGCTGCTGTGTCAGCCAAGGTTTGAGCCTGGATTCGAATCTGTAAAAAATTCTTGCTGGCTTAATCAAATTGGCTTTGGTGATCCATTTCTTGGGGACTCACTCCATAACACCTCTTCTTCCTTTGCCTCTTCTTTCTTTGCCATAATTTCCCAAGGCTCTGCCTTGGGTCTTCTCATCTCCATCTCCTGGATAATTTCCCCTGGTGCCTCCACTTCTGTTGTTGCTCCCATGTCTCCCTCCTGTCCCCCACTTTGTCTTGACCCCAAACCTCAGCCTCAGGGCTTGCTTTTCCCCTTTGTGCTGGGTGTCTCCACGTGGGTAGGCTGCTAACAGGGCCACTTAATAGAGCCTACTCCCCCATTGGGCTCTATCAAGCCGATGTCTTCTCTCTTATGTTTCCAACTTGATTATTTGCTCACTCCACTTCAATCGCACCTTCTGAATCCACACCAGTCACTAACATTGTTGGTTCTCTCCCTGCCACAAACTCCCCTCTTTTCCAATCCCAATGCCTCAGCCTGAAGAGGCCTCAGCAGATGCAATACTGATCCCTCTGCTTCCAGAAGCTAATTGTCGGAAGTCAATTCCAGCATGTCATAATTACAAGAGTTTAATCGAAAGGTTGATGGAACTTTGTGACTCAACAAATGCCGAGTCACATTTGTTGTCGCTTTCTGGGAACGGCTGAAGGCATTTCCCCAAACCTGAAAATGATACATAGATTCATTGCTTGCTGCCAGACAGCTCAGGGCTTCTTAATCTACATGTTATTTTCTCCTCCTGGCCAAACACATGAACAGCCATAGGCTATTCCCCAATCTGCTTAAACGACTATCACCCTGTTGTTTCCACTCTCAGTGCTCTTGGTCCCTTGCTCTCCCCCAACACTGAGCCCTGAAGTGGCCATGTTCCTTAAGGAGAGTGACAGGCTGCTTGACACCAAGGCCTCAAGTGGGTCAGTGATAGACTCTCAGCTCTGTGACAATGGATCTGGGCCCTTCAGCTTTTCCTTCGCCAGCTGACACTGAGCTTTGTCAGGAGAGGGCGATGGAGGGACACTGTAGGAGGTGAAGGCTTTCCTCCCAGACTCCAGTCTGCAGGCCATGGTGGTGGTGCCAGACTCCAGTCTGGCAGGGCAGCCAGCAGCAGCTGCAGCACCAGTGTTCCTGGCACCTCCCTCAGGTAGCTGTGCAGCAGAGACTCTGAGGTGACTCCTCCTGTGAAGTTTCCCTGGCACCCTAGATTAAGGTGACCAGACGTCCCGCTTTTGGTGGGACAGTCCCAATTTTTGGAAAGAATGCACGACAAGCTAGGGAACGGCGGGAGAACGGGAAGGGAATACATGGTTTCGGCGGCCACGTGGCTATTTAGCCTGGATATGAGTTTTATATTATTTTATAATGTTAAACTTTAATAATAACAAATAATTGTTGAGAACTGATTATCGAGAACTGCTTATCAAAGCTCACATGGTTGATCAGTTGTTAGAATTGTGGAATATGCGCTGTCCTTACCAGGAACTGAGACTGAACACGTTTTTTCTACAGTAAATTAAGTGTGGCCATCTTAATTTAGTGTTGAGACTTTGAAAGCCATTTTATGTGTGAAATATAATTTAACAAATTCTTGTGAAAAGTTTCATGACCTTTTAAGTGACAGCAATCTACTAAAAAAAATTCACTCAAGTGAGAAATATGCCAAAGAATAAAATAATACTATACATAATTTATTTATTATATTTATAAATTGTACTTATGTTTGAGAGGGCAGGGCAGGGCGAGGATAAACTCCTGACTCCACTGTAGGGCAGGGCAGAGTTGTCCTCCATTTTGTGAAACTGGACCCTAGCCCTCACCCAACCAATCAGGTTCAGCCCAAGCAGTGGCATCATCACCGGAGTAAAACCCCTGGGCTTGGCGAAATTCGGTCTCTCTTCCGCCATGCTGCCGGTGTGAGTGGGACAGAGCCCATGCTAGCATGGAAGAGGCTCTTTTGTTTATTGCTTCAGACTCGGCTCCCTGGTGGTCCTTGGGGATCACAAAGTCTGGGCATAACAATGTTGAAATTTAAAAATATATATTACAATACTATTTTTGCATTCAATGAAAATTTTTGTTGCTCCATATAGACCAAATTTTTAATCAAGAACCCCACCCCTAATCAATGGTGTCCTGCTTTACCAATGTGAAAATCTGGTCACCTTACCCTAGATGGTGGATATTCTCGGGCAAGTTCCAGAGGGCACATTTCCAGCAAGTTCCACCAGCAGAACACCACAGTGACTGCCCAGCCATCAAGTGGGCTAGCCCGTGCCCTCCCAACAAGGTTTGGATGTCAGTTGGGAGGTGGGGTGGGAAGAGAAGGGTTTTTCATCTCAGTCCCAATAGATTAGTAGCTATTCCTGGTAACTGCTATTTCCATGTTCTTTAAAGTCCTCTTTACTTCCTACTAGCCAATCTTTTGTGTTAAGAAAGTTTATAGAAATTCGACTTCATGAAAACAAACCACACATCGACAGTTACCATAAAGCTTTATTGGTCCAAAAGTGTTTGCCAGGTAAAACGAGTCACTGTATAACTCCACTGTTGGAATCACAATGGTGCCCCAATTTAGATTTATTACAATTAAATCTTTGAGGAGATCATGATATCTCTATTATTAATTAGAAAGTATTCCACTCCTCAAATACCTTTCTTAGAATTAGCAGTATAATCATAAGGTATGTTAATTTCCATTCTTAATTTTTTTTTTAATTACAGGTTAAATGGTATTAGTTGGGACTTAAAAATGCTTTTATTTCAGGAATAGTTTTGCATAGACAAAACTGAAAACATTCAAAAAACACAGTGATTTGTCAATACAAATTACATGCTCCTATCAAGAACAAAAATGCATTCTTAAGATGTTAAGGCATTCTGGGACAAAAATCATCTTCTTCTTTCTTTAGTTTAGAGATTGGATTTAAGCTTTAAAGACTCTTTCATCCTTTTGACAACAGAAAGGTCCCCTGTTCCCTCCGGCCAGTTGTCATGATCTGTTAAGTAAGTGGAAAAAACCTCATGTCACTAGCAAATCTATTAACATTACAAGTCTAAACAGTTTCCACCAAACCTTCTTGTTATTTTCCCTGGTTCACCCCTTTTCTTAGAAAGAAAAAATAAATTATTAGGACAAGTAGCACAGGTTTTGAGAAAATCCTGGGTTTGAGTCCCAGCTCTGCCACTTACTAGCTTTTCAGAATTGGGATAAATTACTCTTTCAGAACCTCGGTTTTCTCACCTATTGAAGGGGATAACCAAATCTATCTTTTCAAGTTGTGAGAATTAAACGTGATGCCATATGTACAGCACTTGGCATACTGTAGACATTCAATAAATATTACTTCCTTAATGATGATGATGATTTTAAAACAATGTGCTTACTTTGTACCAGGCACATCTAGTTGCCTCCCCAGCATCCAGTCCCTCATCTCCTCTTTCTAATAGCCTGTTTACACTTACCATTCCAAGGGGTTCTGCGGAAGTGACCACACTCACACCACTGACTGATGACTGACTGATCTAAGCCAACCAACTCCATCCCCCTGACGGTGATTATTGGCTGGGGATGGTCATTTGCATAAACTGGTCCAAAGCAGAATTTTGTTAGGAATGTTGAAAGTCATTCCCCTCCCCCTTCTCTCCCTGTCCAGATGGGTGTGAAAAAAGAAGCATGAAGCTATAGGAGCAGCAGGCAGCCATCCTGCAACCAGGAGAGTTAGTCTTAAAGACAACACCATAGAAGCAAATTCAAGTAGGAGCAAAAAAATGTCCTTAGTGAGACCATTGAGCTTCTGAGTCACATCTCACCTGCTTCTCAGTTATTCAAGGCAACACATTCTTTTATGGCTCAAGCCAGTTTGAGTTGCATCTGAAACCATCCCATATGACCTAGTTTTAAGTGTACATTATCAAACTTGAACCTCCCAACAATTTACAAAATTAATACTATAAGTGAACCCAACTGATGAAATGGAGGCTTACAGAAATTAATTTTCCCAAGGTCATACAGCTAATAAGAGTATAGCCAGCTTTCCATCTCAGGCATTCTCCCCAGGGCTGGCAATCATAAAGAAAACACCACAAGAACAGGCTAAGTATTCCTATTAATTTCGGGGGAGTATATTCTTTAAAAATAGATGTGACTGCCTTCCTTAAACACCTAAAAATGCTCAGTCTGTGTTGCTCAGTGGTTGAGGGTGGACCTATGTACCAGGAGGTAACAGCTTGATTCCCAGGCAGGCTCAATTCCCATAGGGGGCATGTAGGATATAGCTAATCATTGATTCTCTCTCATCATTGATGTTTCTGTCTCTCCCTCTCCCTTCCTCCCTGAAATCAATAAAACATATATTTTTTTAAACCTAAAAAAAAAATGTTTTTGTAATGATAAAAACAGTGTTAGAATTACAAAAGAAAATCATTACACTGGAGGCCAGGAGAAGCAGCCACCTAAAGTTCTTTTCCCTTTATAAAGGAAAAACAGTGCAACTCACCTGAACCAATGCTACTGACTCAACTCTGGTGAGGGAAGTGGAAAGATTCTCTCCCACTCTTGCTACTTTAAATACTATCAGAAAACAATACCGCATAACCATGTAGGCATTTCTGTGTTCCTAACTAAGGCCCTGAAATCAAAGTACCATTGATGCTATTTATAAAGAAATATATATGGGAGGGGAAAATAATAAGTAATATTACAGTTTCATGCTACTCATTTATCAATGCAAAGGTCTTTACCCTTGATCAGACTGTTAGCACATGCAAAAGTAGGTTGAACCTGGGTCCCTGATATGAAACTCAAAGACAAATGCATTACATTAACCACATTTTAATCAATAATTTGCTATTAGCCACTTAGTCAATTATCTTGAGCTACAGTTTGAATACATTGAATTTTATAACTTTTTCTATATTTTGGGAGTGATTAACTTGAATGTACTTTTTAATTCCTATAAATTTGTTTTGTCATTTGCAAAATTAGGATATTAGACTGATTTTTTTAGGACCCTTTCAATCTCAAGTTCTCTGGTCCAGTCACACACACACACACACACACACACACACACACACACACATTTGTGTGTAATGCCTAAATTGGTTGAGCCTTAAAAACTACTGATTTATACAATAAAAATAAATACAGTAAATACATAAGTTTTCATTTAAGATATATCCAAAGATAGTGTAAAACAGCACCATTACCCTGCTCCACCTAACATGTCTGATTCTTCTGCTCAGATATATCGATACAAGCCACTTACTGGAAGAATTAAGAGGAATTAGATCTTAAAAAAACCCAATATGGCAACCTCTTGCCTTTTTTCATCTCTTCCTTAAACCTATATACTCATATTGAGAATATTTTTCTTTTTTTTCACAGAAGAAAAAAATAATTTTATTAATAATATGTAACAAAAATGTTGATCAGGAGTAATGATTTAAGAAAAGCAAATTAAATTGAAAAATTATTTTGCCTAAAAATTAAACTTTTTAATGTAGTGAAATTAGTTTTGAGGAAGGTATAGTGGAACTGGTATGCTCCTATACTGCAATGACAGATAAGTTAATGTATTTTTATAGAAATTATCATTAATTATTTTTGTGCAGTAATTAAAGTTGTGAGAATTAATCCTAAGGATGAACACCAGAAAAAAAAAAAAAAAGGAAAAATAGTTTCTATAAAGATGTCTATGGTGAAATATTTTTACATATGTATAGGCAATTAGAAAGAAAATATTATTTATAATAATAAGTTAAACAGCCAATGACAGGAGAATCATTAAGTAAATTATGGTGCCTATTTAATAGATAGTATGTAATTTAAAAAAAATAATAAACATAGAAAATATAGAAACAATACTATTATAAAATGATATACATTAATGAAAAAAGCTGAAAATAAAATAATTTACATATGACTATCGTCAGATAATAAGAATATATCCATATACACAAGTCCTAGAACTAAAATGAAGGAAGTTTGATTTGTTGAAATGGTGCAATTACATTATTTAGAAACAAGATTTAATTCTAGGTTTATTTAGAATTATTGATATAATGTTGTCTGAGTAATGAAAATAAAAAGAATCCTCTTTATCTGTGAATAAAAAAAAGGAAACTTTAGGAAAAAGAACATTATACACAATTAAAGCTTGCTGGCTATGGGGAGTTTGGTTAGCAACTTTCTTTTCTTCTTCTTCTTCTTCGTCGTCGTCGTCGTCGTCGTCGTCTTCTTCTTCTCCTTCTTCTTTTTGGTGTGTCTGTAAGTTGGTAGAATTTGAACCTTGAAAAATATTCTCAAGGCTAAATTCTACCAACTTACAGACACACCAAAACCAAACAAAAAACCCTGTTAAAATATATATAAAGTTAAGTTTTATAAATAAGTACATTTAGATATTTTTGTGATGAGGGATAGTTCCTTTAAAAATCATGTCATGAATATAAACAGTTGCACATTTTGATGTGCTAAAGAGAAAACTCCCATCTCTTAAGTGACTACCTCAGACATGTTGAAACTATGATCACGAAAAGGGCAGTGACTCCTCATTGCTTGACTGCTCACCTGGCACATGGAACATGTGATTATACAGAGCCTGGCCCCCATCCACGTCCACCACCTGCCCGGTGACGAAGGAAGCTGCTGGAGATAGCAGGAAGCATACCAAGGAGGAAACCTGGAAATGGACACACTCACATGCTCACAGAGAAGCTGATGAGTCTCCTCTTTGCCTGCTTCCCAATCCTGAGTAAACGCATCTCAGAGCCCACGACTACAACATGAATTCCAAGGTGTATGTGGACCATATGCGGGCAGTACATAGACAGCGGCCTTTTTTTATTTGAGCATCATGCAAATCAGGTAAGGGATTCCAGTGAAGACAGCAAGATAGGGCAGAGCCTTTGAGGGCATCAAATAAGCTACACAACGTGAAGAAGGCAAAGTAAACACATGGCTCAATTTGGACTCTTTTCCATTTCAAACAACTCAATTCCTTCTACGCCTTTCATTGCCCACCACAACCATATTCTCATCACTCCCACGTGCCTTTTATATCTGTGTCCCTGAAGTAGTCAATGTGCCTTTGAACAATGACATGGCATGCCTGTCAGTTTAGTGTATGGTCCTGCAGGCCAAAAGCCCAGCAACTCAGACGGCAGGAGCTTTCTGCCAGAGACACTTTAGAATCCCAGAGCATCCCCTAAAAATTCAGCTAGATCGCTGATGAGTTCGGATACATCTATTCCAAAAACCGGAGAGAAAGAGAGACATCACTCCGCTGGATGTACAGGAACTCACATGGAGGCTGTTGGCACAGGCCAGGTTCCTCAAAGGGGGGTCCTCAGCGTCTGGAATGCTTAGGGGTGCTTACTGAAACTCCAGATGCCTAGACCCTGTGTGAGAGCTTCTGCAATGTAAGCTCTGGGGTTGGGGCCCCAGAATCTACCATTTGATCAGGTCCAGAGCAGGGCTGGGACTTGGGTGAGGCTAATGAGGAGCTTAGGGTGCAACATTGAAGGAGGTGCTTACTCTTGGAGCAGACCCTATACTTGCACAACCCTGAGGGTGAGCATGCTCTTAAATTGTGTGCCCACAGCTTGTTTACTCACTCTAGTCCTGGTCCTATACTTAGCACTGTAGCCATGTAGCTATGGTGGGTTGAGACTCTGAGATCCTGGAGGCCAGGCGTAGCTTTTTCTCCATCCTTGTGTCTCCAGCAGCTACCATAGAACTGAACTGCCTAAAACAAAGGCCACTAGCACTTTCCACGTGGGTAGTCTGAATTGAGATGTGCTGTAGGATTTTGAAGACTTGATATAAAAAGAAGAATGTAAAAGCTCTCATTAATCATTTTTAGATTGATTATATGTTGAAATGATGATGTTTTAAATATATTGGGTTAAATAAAATATATTGTCAAAACTAAGTTCATTTCTTTTTACCTTTTTTTAATTTGGCTACTAGGAAGCTTAAGATTACATATGTGACTATTATTTTTTCTGTTTTTATATTTGCTTTACTGATATGTTTTCAGAGAGAAAGAGACAGAGACAGAGGAAGAGAAAGCGATAGAGAGCTAGAAACATTGATACGAAAGAAACATCATTGATCAGCTGCCTCCTGCATACCCCCTACTAGGGATCAATCCTGAAAACCAGGCATATGCCTTGACCAAGAATCAAACTGTGACCTGTTGGTTCCGGGGTAGATGCTCAACAACTGAAGCACACCAGCTGAGCTATATTTATTTTAGAATCAATAATTTATAAGTCCCCACATTATTGGGAGAGGAAAGAGAAATCTGAGCCATGGTAATGTTAACCACCAGACTCAGTATACCCTGTTTAATCAATCAATGACAACTTGTGTTGTGAACGTGTTTTGCTAGTCAACCAACCAAGGAAAGCTCCTCGATCCTAAAAGTCAGCCAGTTAGGAAGATTTTCTTCAATAAGCTCCTTTCTAAATCCAGCCACAGAACAACCCTCTCACACATGTAACTATGACCTTTGACAGTGTTTTGCATAAAATGAGCACTTAATAAATATGTACAGAATGAAGAAATCTTTATGTCCCTCTTCCCCCGAAAGGAGGGGATGTTGCATTACCTAGCTCCTAATCCAGTCTTTGCCCACCATTAAATAATATTGAATTGAATGGAAGCTATCTGCTAGCTAAAAGACATGTAACTATTCATGATGCTTGCTTTACTTTTTATCTGGAGCTCCACATGGAGCTAAATTGAACTAATGAAATTCTGATAATTACCAAATTAATTAGGCATGATTATTGTATCTTCAGATGAAGTCTTCTTAACTTTCATTTTAATGGAATCCATTTGATGGATGGACTTGAAGTACTAAGCATTCACCATAATTTTGTCTATCAATAAACACTAATAGAGACTAGCAAATTGCATCAACTTTATGTGGCCAACATCTCTTTTAGCTCAGTTACCTATTTATGTTCAGCTCTGTGGATCAAAGATCACATCAGGCTGAAACTGGTTTGGCTCAGTGGATAGAGCATCGGCCTGTGGACTGAGGGGTCCTGGGTTCGATTCCGGTCAGGGGCATGTACATTGGTTGCGGGCACATCACCGGTGGAGGGTGTGCAGGAGGCAGCTGGTCGATGTATCTCTCTCATTGATGTTTCTAGCTCTCTATCCCTCTCCCTTCCTCTCTGTGAAAAATCAATAAAATATATATTTAAAAAAACACACAAAAAAAAACCCAAAAACAAAAAAGATCACATCAGGAAAGCTTTAAATAGGCTTGGGTTAGAATGTCAGTACCATGATCTCCTCATTGCCTTAGCTGATTACTGAACCCCATTGGCCCTTTGTTGCTTAATTTGTAAAAATGAGTGTGCAGGTTCTCACAAGCAAATTTAATGTCTGCCGTGTGCTGCATTCCCTTTCTAAGAGATACTGACAGACACCAGGAGAGGTCAAAGCAAGTTCCTTTTGAAACAACAGCTACATTCTGACCCCCTAACTACCCTAGGGACCATCAATTAAAGGAAGGCAACTTTTGTGTTAAGAAGTTGGGCCAATGGCCTTGTGTGAAAATTCTGCCCAAAACAGAGCATTGGTGATTGACTAGAGCAAACAGAATATCTTGGAAACATGAGCTAGGGATGTTAGGACACAATCAAGCAGAAGCCAAAGTCTCTCCTTATTCTGCATCTCACAATAACTACCACAATAACTACCTTTTGAAGGTAACGTCTACATCAGGCCTGTCAAACTCAAAGGCTAACATGGGGCAAATAAACAAAGCATGTGGCCCACAGGTCACGAGTTTGACATGTTAGATCCACATTGTTAGTTAAAGCATGATCTGCAAAACTCTGGGTGTACCTAAGGGAATTGGAAAGGTCAAAACTACTTTGCCAATAATATTAATTCCTTATTTGCATTTTTCATGTTGTTGATATTTGTGCTAATGGTGCCAAAGTAATGGTGGGAAAGACTGCTGGAGCCTCGGCATGAGTCATGGCAGGAACACAAAACTGACCTAGTGGAGAGAAACCAAGATGGCGGCATAGGTAAACGCCTATCTGCAGCCTTGCAGAACAATTTCAAACAATACAACTAAAATACAAAATGGACATTATCCAGAACTACAGGAAAGTTGACTGACTGGAAATTCTACAAATAGAAGGAAAGAGAAAATCAGAAGGAAAATCAGAGGAGCTGTAAAAGCCTAAGGTACGGAGACATGGTGCAAGCGAGGGGAGAGGACGGAGCTGGAGAGGAGGGGGTGGCTGATTGTCTGGATTGTGTTTCCCTAGCGGGAAGGAGATAAAAGCTCAGGACTGTGCTGATCCCCAGTTCTGACTGCACTGAACCCTAGTTGTGGGCAAGACCCTGGGGACCCAGGCTCATACAAAAGGAATCTAGGCTGTAAGGAAGAAACTCAGGGGAGCAGCGAAAGGCAGATCTCTGGAGGCATGCATGTGAATGCGCGCAGAGGACGGACTGTTGACTGTGCCAATGGATTGCCTTAGTGAGAAGGAGACAAAAGCTCTGGACTTCTCTGAACCCCACTTCCAATCTCACTTCCAACTGCACTGAACCCCAGTTCCAGGCTCATTGGGGGAGAGACTAGACTGTCTGCTAGAGGGCAAAACTTGAGGGCATCTTTCTCTCAGAGGTGCTTGTGAATACCGAAGGACACTGAGGAACACTGAGACTCAGGAACCTCATAGGGTGGGGCTGTAAGCCAAGGCTGTAGGCTCCACCCTGAAACTCTGCCCAATCTAAGCTGAGCACAGAGGCTTTTGCAATTTTCCAAGTCTAGTCGAATAAGGCTGTCTCCCAGCATAGACACAGCTGATCCTCAGAGCCAATTGGCCTGCAGGTCAGTTCCTCCCAGTGATACAAACAACAATCAAGACTTAACTACAATAAGGCTGTGCACACAGTCCACAAAGAGGTGCACCAAGAGTGTCTACCTCAGGTAACTGGGAGACTGACCCACTGAACCATATAGGACACCTTAGCACACAAAGCCACTCTAACAACTCAGGGAAGCAGCGACAATGCCGAGACAAGAAAACAGATCACAAACAAAAGAAATGGAGGACAACAAGTGACTGGATATGGAGTTCAAAACCATGGTTATAAGGTTTTTCAAGAATTTCCTAGAAAAGGCCAATAAAATAAAAGAGACCTATGACAATATGAAAAGGGATCAACTAGAAATAAAAAAATACATTGTCTGAAATAAAAAATATTATAAAGAGTCCTAAAAACAGAATGGAAGATTGCAAGAATCAAGTAAAAGATTTGGAACATAAAGAGCCAGAGGACACTCCTCCACAAAAGCAAGAAGACAAGAAAATCCAGAAAGTTGAAGATAATGTAAGAAACCTCTGGGACAACTTCAAGCGAACCAACATCAGAATTATGGGGGTCCCATAGAAGAGAGAGAGCAAGATACTGAAAGCCTATTGGAAGAGATAGTGACAGAAAACCTTCCCCACCTGGTGAAAGAAACAGACTTATAAGTCCAGGAAGCACCAGAACCCCAAACAAAAGGAATCCAAAGAGGATCACACCAAGACAAATCATAATTAAAATTCCAACAGCAAAAGACAAAGAGAGAATATTAAAAGCAGCAAGAGAAAAGCAGGTAGTTACTTATAAAGGAGCACCTATATGATTGTCAGCTGATTTCTCAACAGAAACCATGAAGGCCAGACAGGAATGGCAAGAAATATTCAAGGTGATGAATAGCAAGAACCTACAGCCAAAAATACTTTACCCAGCAAAGCTATCACTCAGAATCAAAGGCCAGATAAAGAGCTTCACAAATAAAAAAAAAAAGCTAAAGGAGTTCAGCACCACCAAACCAGAATTATATGAATGGCAGAAAGGGGTTTTTTAGGAAGAGGAAGAAAATAAAGATAAAAATAATGATCAACAAATACATAACTATCAAAAAGTGAATCTAAAAACCAAGGGAATTAAAAAATCTGATGAATAATATTAACTGTTGAACATAATAAAATCAGAGGTATAGAAGGGGAGTGGACTGATGATTCTTGGGAAAAAGGGGTGTGGGGGGTGTGGGAAGAGACTGAACATAAGCTGTGCACCTATGGATGAAGACAGTGGGGGTGGGGAAAGGGCAGAGGGTGGGGTGGGAACCTGGTGGAGGGGAGCAATGGAGGGGAAGAAAATGACGAACATTTGTAATAATATGAACAATAAAGATTTATTAAAAAAAAAAAACTGACCTAGTGATCCTTATACCAATAGTCATTATATCCTTCACAGGCAAGTACCTTCTGGGGGTGGGGGCAGCCTGGTTCACGTCTTAGGTGAAGCAGGAAAAATTATTAATCTCTACCACTGAGCCTACACCTTTTTGATATCCTGCATGACGAAAGAGGAATGACACATTAAGCTCTGCTGTATATAGAAGTATAATGGTTTCCTCAAGGAAAAGAATGTGCAGTTGAGTTGCAAGCTAAAGTAGTCACATTTTCCAGGAAACATGGTCTAGTGGCAGTGGGAGCTATCATCTCTAACAGCCCACCACACGATGTAAAACAGACAACAAAATGTTACTAAGTTCCAAAGTGTGAAATAAAGTCATTCTAATCGGGGTTAGAAATATAGCTTACCTCCTCAGGAACTCCAATTCTCTTAGCTGGGATTTTCTGATAGGACCCCCAAAATAAGTCTTTGGCCAAATCACCATAGTTGTCATAAGCAGTCTGGGAATAAATGATTCCCTATGTTTACATATAAAATAGGAACAAAATAAAGTACATAAGATTAAATTTAATTCTAAAGGCATCAAGAAAGTCTATCAACCAATACCAAAAATTAAGTGGCTCAATTGTAACAGAAAAGGTGACAGTGCTAATATTGAGAAAATTTAATAGTGCTTGACTACTACAATGAATTTTCTGAATGCTCGTTTTATAACCTTCCCTTCCTCAATAACCAGCAAAGCCCTGGAATTTTTTCATAAAAGACTTGGATTCTGAAAGCATAATCATATGAGCAGATTAGTGGGCTCTTAACTGGGACAAACCATGAGACAGGGGAGTCTATTTTATCTTCCACTGGGCTTCTCTGTTTTACACATACGACTGGGCCATGGCTATGCGAGACTTAGAAAATGCAATATTGTCATGGTTTTTCACCTAAAGTAAAATCACAAATAAAGCATGTGAGTCTAATATAAAGAAAAGAAAAATGTAATTGCTTAAGAATTCTTCTATATATAATAGCTTTCATGGATTTATAAAGCCAGAAAAAGTACTCAAAACCTGTTTAACACAGGATAAAGCTATTTGTTACTGGCTCAAAACCACAACAGAGATTATGGGGAGGAGGAGAGGAACAGGAGGTGTAAGAGATGAGGAAATTGTGTGGTATTACTCCAAATGATAGGGGGATGATATACTGGTTTCCCATTAAACAATTTGCAACCTTTTGTTGAAAGAGGATGACATCTTCTAAAAGTATTAAGTTTTCTACTTTAAACCCAAAAATGTCTCAGGAGGAAAAATAAGACTTCATAAGGAGCTTATTACAGTAACAACCCACTAAAGGTTTTAAGAGGACAGTAATGCAAGGTAACTGAATTAAGAATGGAATTAATATTTTATAAATATTTGCATGGAATTTGAGTAAGATAAAGTCAACTATGAAGGACCAAATGGAAATGAAGTTTCTTGCTAGGAGCCTGCAGTTTGTTAAATAGGAGATTTTCTACTAATGTCAACAAATCAGTTCATGCTTAGTTCGCACTGAGAAACATGGATGACAATATGTATAGGTAGTATAGAGTAACAGATAATAGCCACAGATTACAAAGTTTCAGATTGAGGAACAATTCCTCTATTTTAGCAATGACCAGGAAACATCACAGAGAAGTGCATGTGAGCTGACTTTTACAGGAGGAGTGAAATGCTTCATTTAATGTCTCAGTACAGGGCCAACGAGTAATACTCAAGGAAGCGTAAGCTATATGTTACTTCACACAAAAATGATAGGTTTTGAAGTGGAACATATTGTGGTTTCCCCCCATGACTTACATTAGGTTTCAGAGAAATTTTCTCTTTACTTCTAGTAGCTCTTCAACTGGGAGCTTCTTCCTAAAACTTTGACTTTAAGTCTCTCCCTCTCTCTCTCTCTCTCTCTCTCTCTCTCTCTCTCTCTCTCTCTCTCTCTCTCTCTCTCTCTCTTAATAAAAGATTCATAATAAGCCAAGAAATAATAAAACAATTCAGAAAAATTCATTCTTTAAAGTAGCGAATTTTCAACTTTCACAGTGCATTTGAGTTTCTTGGAAGGTTTTCAAAAATACTTATGCTTGGATTGCACAGTTTGGAGCTAAGCTCATTTATCACAATTTTTAAAACATTTCACAGATAATTCTAATATATAGCCAGAATTGAAAATCATTGGCTTATTTTAACCTTAAGAATCTAATCAAAGCATACTGGTAAATCAAAGAATATTCACATCCATTTTCAAAAACCAATCTTTTCTAGTATACAAACAGTGACAAATACCAACAGTGATAAATTCCATTTATCAACAGCATAAATGGAATCAGAAGCGCACAGCTTGTTCATATACAACATTTACTTACAGGGGCAACACAGTTGATTCTTACTCCACTGCTGGCCCATTCCAAAGCCAAGGTTTTGCTGAGGTTGTAAACACCATCTCTGGCAGCTGCACTATGCCTTTAAAACACAAAAGATATAAACACTATAATTAATTAGCTTTTGTTGAATGTTTCTTCATTAACTAAACTGACGGGTTTGTCAACCCCACAAGAACCTTCTTGTCATGAAACTGTGTGTCTGAGTCTGTCTGAACAATGGGAAAGAATTGGGTCCTACCATGTTAGAGCCAAACCACAGCTGTCTGATTGTCAAACTTCACTGTGCGGGCCCACATAAGATTCCCCAATTCACAGGGATTAAGAGGAATATTGAAAACTTTTTTATGAAAACATACAAATTGGTAATTTGAGGGTTACAAGTGTGGTTGCTACAAGTCTTTTGGTGTGTGCACAGTAAATTTTTCACTGATGATGATTTCAGTGATTTTTTGTTTGTTTTACTATTTCTGAAACTTTAACACATAAGGGAAAAAAATATATACATATAAATGCTTACGCAAATCCCGGAAATCCATTTTTAGTAACAATAATGATATTGACAATGGATCCTCCATGCTCTCTCATCCAAGAGTTGTAAACTGAAGGAAACAGACAGATGACAGTCATATTAAACAGTGTGCTGACCCTTCTCTGGTCCCCTGTCCCAGCATGCTGCTTTTAGGGTACGTTTTTAATTCATATTTATATTATATTTTTTTATATTTTAAGCCTTACTGAGGTACAATTTACACATCACAAAAGCCATCTACTTTATGTGTACAATTTAATGATTTTTAAAAAAATATCCAGAGTGGCCCTGGCCAGTGTGGCTCAGTTGGTTGGAGTGTCATCCTGTGCACAAAAGGTTGCTGGCTATATAGCGGTCAGGGCACATGCCCGGGTTGCAGGCTCAATCCCTGGTAGGGAGTGTGCAGGCGGCAGCCCATCCATGTACCACTCTTACATTGATGTTCCTCTTTCCCTCTCTCTCTCCCTTCCTCTCTCTCTAAAAATCAATAAAATCCTTTAAAAATGTATGCAGAGGAGTCGTTCCAAGATGGCTGACAGGTAAACACCTAGCCGCAGCCTTACACAACAATTTCAATAAAATGCAACTAAAATATAAAATGGACATTACCTAGAACTACAGGAAAGTCGACTGCCTGGAAAGTCTACAACGAGAAGCAAGGAGAAAACCAGAAGGAAGAGCGGAGGAGCTGTAAAAGCCTAAGGTATGGAGACACACGGCGCGCGGAGAGGATGGAGCCGGAGAGGAGGGAGACTGAGTGCCTGGCTGGCGTTCCCTAGCAGGAAGGAGATAAAAGCTCTGACTGTGCTGGGCCCCAGTTCTGACTGCTCTGAACCCCAGTTCTAGGCCATACGCCGGGGACCCAGGCTCATCCAGAGGGAGCTGGGCTGTAAGGCAGAACCCCGGGGGAGCGGCGAAAGGAGGTCCCGGCGGCGGCAGCACATTGCGCACAGAGAAGGGACGGTCGGCTGTGCTGCGGGATTGCCCTGACGGGAAGGAGACTGGGGCTCCAGACTGCTCTGAACGCCACCTCCAACTCCACTTCCAACGGAACTGAACCCCAATACCAGGCTCATTTGGGGAGAGTATAGACTGTTTGGCAGCAGGCAAAAATTGAGGGCACCTTTCTCTCAGAGGTGCTGGCAGCGAGTACTGAAGGACCCACATAGGGCGGGGCTGACGAAAGCCAAAGCTGCAGGCTCCACCCTGAAACCCCGCCCCATCCAAGCAGAACACAGAGACTTTTAAGGCTACCAACTCAGGAAAGCTGCGAAAATGCCGAGACGAAATAGATCACAAACGAAAGAAATGGAGGACAAAAAGCGACTGGATATAGAGTTCAAATCTACGCTTATAAGGTTTTTCAAGAATTTCCTAGAAAAGATGGATAAGACCTATGAGGATATGAAAAGGGATAAACTAGAATTAATAAGGAATCAACAAGAAATGATAAGGAATCAACAAGAAATGATAAGGGATCAACAAGAAATAAAGAATACATTGACTGAAATAAAATATATTATACAGAGTCCTAAAAACAGAATGGAAGATTGCAAGAATCAAGTCAAAGAGTTGGAACATAAAGAGCCAGAAGACCCTCCTCCGCAGAAGCTAGAAGGCAAGAGAATCCAGAAAATTGAAGATAATGTAAGAAACCTCTGGGACAACTTCAAGCGAACCAACATCAGAATTATGGGGGTCCCAGAACATGAGAGAGAGCAAGATATCGAAAACATACTGAAAGAAATAGTGTCAGAAAACTTTCCCCACCTGGTGAAAGAATAGACTTACAAGTCCAGGAAGCCCACAGAACTCCAAACAAAAGGAATCCAAAGAGGATCACACCAAGACAAATCATAATTAAAATTCCAACAGCAAAAGACAAAGAGAGAATATTAAAAGCAGCAAGAGCAAAGAAGGTAGTTACCTATAAAGGAGCACCTACACGATTGTCAGCTGATTTCTCAACAGAAACCATGCAGGCCAGACGGGAATGGCAAGAAATATTCAAGGTGATGAATAGTAAGAACCTACAGCCAAAGATAATCTATCCAGCAAAGCTATCACTCAGAATCAAAGGTAAGATAAAGAGCTTCACAAATAAAAAAAAGCTAAGGGAGTTCATCAACACCAAACCAGAATTATACGAATTGCTGAAAGGGGTTCTTTCAGAAGAGAAAGTAAATAAAGATAAAAATTATACGTAACTATCAACAAGTGAATCTAAAAACCAAGGAAATTAAAAAAAAATCTGATGAACAATATTAACTGTTGAATATAATAGAATCAGAGGTATGGAAGGGGAGTGAACTGACGATTCTTGGGGAAAAGGGGAGAGGGGGATGTGGGAAGAGACTGAACATAAACTGTGCACCTATGGATGAGGACAATGGGGAGTGGGGAAATGGCAGAGGGTGGGGTGGGAACCTGGTGGAGGAGAGCAAAGGTGGGGGGGGGAGGGGAAGGAACATTTGTAATAATATGAATGATAAAAATTTATTAAAAAAAAAAACAAAAACGTATGCAGAGTTGTGCAACTATCAACACAATACAGTTTTAGAACATTTCCATCACCCCAAAAAGTTCCTCTGAGCCCATTTGCAGCCAAATCAACCCCGGGCAAATACCCATTCATTTTCTGTTTCTGTAGATTCAACTCTTCTGAATATTTCACATCAATGGAATCACACTTTTATGTCTGGCTTCATAGAATGTTTGTGAGGTTCATCCATGTTGTAACACATATTAATAGCTCCTTTTTGTTGTTGAATAGTACTCCATTGTATGGATGTGCCATGTCTTATTTATCCATTCACCAGTTGATGAACAGTTGGGATGATTATGAACACGTTTTTATGTAGAAACATGCTTTTGTTCCTCTCAGGTTAAGGGTAAAATCGCATTCATATGGTAACTCTATGTTTAGCTTTTGAACTCTATGCCAAACTTTTTCAGTGTCTCCACTATGTTATATTCCTACCACAAATGCATGAGGACGCCAGTTCCTCCCCACCAGCATTGTCTGACTTGCTGATTACAGCCATTCTAGTGGAAATGAAGTGGTACCGTCAAAACTGAGGTTTTGATTTCCATGTCCTTAGTGATCAAAGGTGCTGAGCATCTTCTAATGCGCTTATTAGCTTTACATATATCTTTTCTGGTGAAATATCTACTCCAATCTTTTTTCCACTTTTTAATTGGGGTGCTTTCTTATTATCAAATTATAAAAGTTCTTCATATATTCTGGATACAAGTTCTTTATTGGATATGTGATTTGGAAAATTTTCTCCCAATCTGTGGATATCTTTTCACATTCTTAATGGTGTCTTTTGAAGCATAAACATGTTTAATTTCAAGTCTAGTTTATCAATTTTATATTTTATAGATATATGGGGATTTTGGTAGTGGTTCCTAGGACTCTTTGCCTAACCTAAGATCAGAAAGATTTTCTCCTTTGTTTACTTCTAAAAGTTTCAGAATTTACTTTTCCCACGATCCATTTTGGACTATAAGTTAACTTTAATTTATAGTGTGAGGTAAGGGTCTTTTTGTATGTGGAGATTCAACTGTCCCAGTATCATTGATGAAAAGACTATCATTTCCCCATAGAATTATTGGCACCTTTGACAAAGGTCAATTAACCACAAATATAAAGTTTTATTTATGGACTCTCAATACTTTTCCAGTTATCTATACATCTATCCTTATGCCAGTACCATGGTGTTTTGAAATCAAGAAATATAAGTCCTCCAAATTTCTTCTTTTGTAAAATTGTTTTGGCTAATCTGGCTCTTTGCATTTCCATATACAGTATATTTTGTTTCTTTTTTTCTTTGTTTCCTTTACCCAAGAAGATATATCAGAAAAAATATATGGCTAAGAGTCATGCCAGAGATTTCACTGCCTATGTTTAATTCTAGGAGTTTTATGATTTTGAGCCATACATTACAAGTATTTAGTCCACTTAAGAGCTTATGCTTAAACCACTGTATATGGTGTAAAAGGTGATCTAGATTCATGTTTTTGCTGGTATCTGTCCAATTTTCCCAACATATTTTACTGTATAGTCTATCTTTACCCCATTGTATGTTTCTGCCTTCTTTATCATATACCAAATAGGTATGGGCTTATTTCTGGGCTCTCTATTCTGTTCCATTGATCTATGTGTCTCTTTTTATATTAGTGCCATGCTGTTTTGATTACTATGCACTTGTAGTATAGTTTGATATCAGGTACTGTAAAACCTGTAACTTTGTTCTCTTTTTCTCAAGACCACTGTTCTATTAGGGGTTTTTTGTGGGGCTGCATAAATTTTATTTTTTTGAATATAGTTTTATTGATTTCAGAGAGGAAAGGAGAGAGAGAGAGAAATATAAACATCAATGATGAGAGAGAATCATTGGTCAGCTGGCTCCTACATGCTGCCTACAGGGGATAGAGCCCATAACCTGGATATGTACCCTTGACTGGACTTGAACCTGGGACTCTTCAGTCCATAGGCCGAAGCTCTATCCACTAAGCGAAACCCACCAGGGCTCCACATAAATTTTAGATTATAATTCTGTGAAATATGCCATTGATATTTTGATACAAATTACATTAAATCTATAGATTGCTCTGGGTAGTAAGGACATTTTAATGACTGAAACCAAACCTGTAATCTAAAGACAATGCCATGCTAATTAATTGTTAGAATAAAGAATGTGGAGTTTGTCCGGTCTTCTCCCCGAGGACCTAACTGACTTAACAGGTTATTAAAACAGATTTATTTCTTAAGAACAAAGTAAGTGTGAGAGTTTTCTTTAATTTTATAAACAACTCTGTTATTATCTCTTTGTACAGATCTTTAATAATTTTGTCATGGTAATTTCATTAGAATAAAATTATAAGATCAACAGATATCCATATTTTATAAATACTGCCAAATTACTAGCCAGAATTGTAGCAATTTACAATCCTGTGTGTGAGTAAATCAGGGCAGTGAATCTTGAAAACTGAGCTTTCTGAGCCCCTAACAGTGTCTCTTTCAGGATTCTCTATGATCTTTGAACAAAGACGCCTTGAATGTTGGGGGCAGTGATCACACTTGCCTGCTTTGCACATATAGAAGGTGCCTGTCAGGTTGGTTTCAATCACAGCATGCCATCCCTTCGCACTGATGTGGTCAGCAGGAGCCGTGAACTGGCCTCCTCCATTGTTTACCAAGAAATTGATCTTCCCATAAATATCTAAGGTGGATTTGACCAAATTATTTACCTGAAGAAAAACATTAAAAGTACACTGGTTAATGACCTTATTTGCTACTCAGATGGATGGTTTGCTACAGGAGAGCTTACAATCTCTCACCACAATGTCCACACATCAGAAAGCTGGAGGTACAATTTTGCTTCCCTTCCTCTCTCCTTCTCCTGAGCCTCCTTCACAGGCTCTGCTTCTCCTGAACCTCATCTAAGGCAGGTAACATGAGCAAACCTGAAGCACTCTCAGTTTAGGAACCATTGATATGGATGAAAAACGAATAAATGACATGGGCATAGTTGCAGTACCTCCTCTTCCTGACGGATGTTGCATTTTATGGGAGTGACTTGAGATTGGTGGGTGAGAGGCAGGGTGGACTTCAGTTCGTCTGCAGTAGATTTTAATACATCAAACTTACGGGATGAGATGACCACATTACAACCTGAGGAAAAAACAGCCAAAGGACAAGTAAATATGCTTTCATTGGTTGGCAAAAATCCCACAAATAATAATATTTACCGAATGTTTCATGTGTTCCCATAAAAAGAATGAATTGGGACTTCTGCTTCAAGATGGAGTAACAGGAACTGGATTGCTATCAAATCAATGAACATATCCTTAGGTGAGGATGAAAAAAGCAAACACTCTTATGTGTAACTCTCCCTAAATCCATATTAAGAGATTGAGCCTCTTTAAACAAAAACTAAACAAAAACAACAACACAGAAACAACAAAACAATAATTACTCAGGATACTAAAGTGATTAATGCCTGACCTGGTCCAATGCCTCAAAAAAGACATACAGTGAGCCCTGGTTGATTAGTCCAGTGGATAGAGTATCGGCCTACATACCAAGGGTCCTGGGTTCCATTCTGGTTAAGGGCAGTTACCTGGGTTGCAGGATCTTTCCTGGCCTGGGCCATGGTAGGGGCCCTGTGCAGGAGGCAACCAACCCATGTGTTTCTCTCACATTGATGTTTCTATCTTTCCCTCTTTCTTCCACTCTCCCTAAAAATCAATGGAAAAATATTCTCGGGTGAGGATTAACAAAAAACAAACAAAGACATACAGTGAAAATACAAGTAGGATTTTCACATGAATTATCAAACCCAACATTTTCTAAATTGACACTGCCTATTATCTAAGGCCTAGGGGTGTCGAACTCAATCAGAGAAGGGGCCAAAATCTAAAATCCAGCCTAAATCTCGGGCCGAATGGTTTACGAACAGTCATAAACTGTCATTGTGATGGAAACGCAGCGGAGTGCAGTGATGACAGCGCGGTGCGGGCCACATTGCAAGGCCTGGCGGGGCGGATTTGGCCCGAGGGCCTTGTGTTTGACACATGTGATCTAAGCCCTGAATGCTTCAGCAAAGTTATGCAATACAAGTAGAGCTCTACTGAAACACAACTTTAAAAGGCTATTTACTTTAACTGATAGAGCTTGTCACCATATTCAAAAGGTAACCCAGCCCACCATTCTTTTAACATTGTTTCTGAAAAGGATGATTTGTAAATTCTCAGGTAGCTGCAGGATTCTAGGAAGCTAAGTCCAGGCTTCAGGCATTTTGGCTCCAGATTTGCTTACCTTCCAGACCATCACTTGACTGGCTCCAAGATCATTAGTGGAGCGGACTGTGCCAACTGGCACACAGCACCTTCACAAAGACCCACACCACTCTGGTCACCTTGTTCTGTCTTCCCCTTCCCTGCCCATCAAAACCTCTGCCTGCACTGAGATGCCAAGATGGTCTTTGTCATGGGAGTCCCCCATCTTCTCAAGGTGCCGGCTCTCTTCCTGCTTTCCTTCATCAGCACCTGTCTCTAGAGCAGTGGTTCTCAACCTTTCTGATGCTGGAACCCTCTAATATAGTTCCTCATGTTGTGGTGACCCCCAGCCACAAAATTACTTTCGTTGCTACTTTATAACTGTAACTGTGCTACTGTTGTGATTGTAATGTAAATACCTGTGTTTTCCTATGTTCTTAAGCGACCCTGCTAGCAGTTCTCAACCTGTGTGGTTCATGACCCACAGGTTGAGAACCTATCCTGTAGAGCCTAAGCCTGTGGGAAAACACAGATATTTACGTTACAATTCACAACAGTAGCACAATTACAGTTATGAAGTAGCAAGGAAAATTAATTTTATGGGTGGGGGTCATCACATCATGAAGAGCTGTATTACAGGGTCGCTGCATTAGAAAGGTCAAGAACACTGCCCTAGAGTATTGACTTTCAAGCAGCAGCCAGCCAAATCTGGGTTCGGTATCAGAACTTGAACTAGTGTGCAAAGGTAATACAAGAAAAAACAAACAAAATTTCAATGCTGGGCAAAACGCCGGAAATCCAAATGTCCATCGAAGGAATGGTTAAATAAATTATTGAACACTCATTCTATGGAATATGACATGACTTTGAAAAGAATGAGATACTACCATATGTACTAGCCAGGAATGAAAAAAAGTTACAGAGAAGTTAAAATATTGTGGTCCCAGTTTTGAAAGAAACTTACTATACATATGTGTGTATATGTGGGCATTTGGGTGAGTTCATAGAAAATCTCCAAGGAGATGTAGAATAAGAGCAAAATGGGGAAACTAATTTTTTTCTTTTATATACTTCAATACTACTAGAATTTATTACAGTGCACTTATATTATCTTAAAATAAACTACAAATGTATTAAATATAATTCTTCTCCAAATCCTACACTAAATAATTTGAATAAACTGTTTTGGTTTGTTTCTATGAGAAGCTAGAGAAATCCTGAAAGCTAAACTTGTTTAGATATAAGATGGAGAACTAACTTGCAGATAAGGAGTTATTTCTACATCAGGCAAATGCTTTCCTGCTTGGACTGACACTGATTCCTTTTCATCTTCAAATCTAAGTATGACATTTATTAAGTACTTTCTAGGTGCCTGGTGTTAGTTAATAGCCTTGGTGTAAACCCTACAGACTTTTGTTTGTTTCTTGTCTTGTAATGTAAATGCAGAATTTAAGCTTTGATTGTCAAGGCATCCAATTCAGAGAAGGCTATCCTATCTAATAAAAGGCTAAAGTGCATGTCACCTGAACTGCAGAACTGGTTGCTATGATGCACACTAATCACCAGGGCCCGATGCTCAATGCAGGAGCTGCCCCCTGGTGGTCAGGGTGCTCCCAAAGGGGGTCCTGGTCGCTACTGATTGGTCAGTGCCAGGGCAGGGAGTCCTTACTCATTGCTCCTGGTCCTGGCATTGCACACCTGGCTTTGCTGCTTTGCTGGGCCTGGAGCTGCAATACTAAGGAGGCCTCGATGTTATCTCTAAGGAGGTGACTTTCTGTATCTGGCTGTCAGTTGCTCAGCCAGTTTTTCAGCTGTCTGAAATTCTACTGGCCAGGGAAATATCGATTTGGTTCTGAGCTCTTTTTTGTGTGTTTTTTTCCCCAGAAAATTCCAGACTCTCTTACTTCACAAGGTACACATTTTCTTTTAGCGATAATTTTATGAAGATATAATGCCATGTGGTTTGTGACTGGGATGCACCAGTGGCTTTATGGAGCTGTGCCTGGGCGGGTCAGTGTGCCCCTGGCAGCACCACAGCCCTGCTGGTGGCTTCCCCCATCCTGCCTCCATTTGGTTCACCTGGTCCCTACAGTTAGCCAATTTTTCCAGCAGTGTGTTTCATCTTTTCCTTTTGTATTTGCGAGAGCTCTTTGCATCGTACATTTGTTGTATATTGTAAACAGTTTTCTTCATGTGCCTTTAATATTTCCTTACATTGTTTTTTTAATTCCATTAAAAAATGTGGATAGATTGATCAATTTTCTCCTCCGTAGTTTCCCTTGCTTCCTTGTTCAGGTGCTGACAGAGTCCCCCCTGTACCCTAGCTCACTTGGCTGGGGGAACAGAGCTTCCGCTGGTGCACTGCAGGGTCCTAGGTTCCATCCCAGGCAAGGGCACCCCCCCTGTTGCAGGCTCCATCTCCAGCCCCGGTTGGGGCCCTGCAGGAGGCAGACCTGCCATGTGTCTCCCTCACCTCGGTGTTTCTCTGTCTCTCCCTTCCACTCTCTCTAACTTTCCCCAGGGCCAAAACTTTCCTTGAGTGACGATTAGCAAAAATAAAATAAATCAATAAAGTCCTCCCTCCACTCATTGCAGGAACTGTTATGAAAGCTCATATGATGGGAGCCTCTCAATGCCACGCACTCTTCAAGTGGCATGAAGTCCTCCTGGGTCCTCCCCGCTCCGGAGGCAGCCTAGGGGAAAGGATTCGTTTTCCCTGATTCATTCCACACACGTTTCCGCAGGTCTCCTTCTCCGCTACTTGGCACCCCAGAGGAGCAGGTACAGTGTCTCCCACATCGGAACCTCTGTGCTTTGCCACTCCACGCCTTCGCAACCCGCCTGGCGCCTCCTGCCTGCCTGCAGCCTGTCCAGGGCCCCGGCCGGCGGTACTCACGCACCCAGCTGCAGGAGCTCGGTCGCGATGGCCTTCCCGATGCCCGTGCCCCCGCCGGTGACGATGGCCACCTTGTTCTGCAGCAAGCCGGCCGCCAGGCAGCTCCTGCCCTGGGCCCACATTGCACGGACCGCGGGGCGCTGAGTGCTCCCCGGGGAAGGCCGGTGGGGGGTGATGAGCCCTAGGAGCCCACGTGACCGCGGGGCCCGCCCGCCCGCCCGCCCGCCCCGCCCCCGCAGCAGCTGCGGGCAGACGCTCCGGCCGCGGTCCCCATCCGCATCCTCTGCCCGCCTCCGCCCCGCAGGCCGGTGCAGGTGAGACACCTCCTTTGTGTGCCTGTGGTTTGGTTCATAGCCCCATGCCTGGGAGGTGTTGGCAGGAGGTGTTGGGGGAGGGGGTGGCCGAAGGGAAGCGGACAAAAGGCGGGAGCGTGCTGTATTTTGAAAAATGCAGTCCTCAGTGCTGTGGCTCCCACGGCTGATTAAAATGAAATCTCCAGGGCGTCTGGGCAGAGAGAGGCTGCAGCTCGGCCCGATGCTGGGTGCGGCTGGCTGGGGAGGGAAGGGGCTGGCCCCGCTGGGAGGAAGACATCCGCTTCCATCCTGACCCTTCCATCCTCAGGGGGGACCCGGGGAGGGCAGGAGCGGGGCGTGGAGGAGGGCCCGGTGCAGGCATCCGCAGACACAAGGAAATGGTTTACAAAATAAACTCGAGCCCATCTCCACCTCATCGCCCCCTCAGCAGAGAAAGGGAGAAGCGACCTTTACCAGATTCCAGACCTGATCCATTTCAGCCAGGCTGCGTACACCCATGAGTCCTTGAAGGGGCATGCTTGCAGCAAGAATGCATCCTAGGCGAGTGTTTGAGAACCTATCCTCCAGCTCCGTAGTCGGCAAACTGTGGCTCGCGAGCCACATGCGGCTCTTTGGCCCCTTGAGTGTGGCTCTTTCACAGGAATACCATGGCCTGGGCGAGTCTATTTTGAAGAATTGGCATTAGGAGAAGTTTAAGTTTAAAAAATGTGGCTCTCAAAAAAAATTTTTAATCGCTGTACTGTTGGTATTTGGCTCTGTTGACTAATGAGTTTGCCGACCACTGCTCCAGCTCATTCTTTATGCAGAGGGTGAGCCTGCTGAAGATGGGGAAAATTTCTCATCTGAGTTTGGGGGCCCAGTCATAGTGGTTCGTTATTCAGGTTCTCCGTCTTCCTGTTCATCTGGCCTGGTTCAGCCAACCCACCAGAGGGAGAGCACACCTGGCCTGGCCCGGAGCACCTTTGCCTAAGAACTTGGCAGATCCAGAGCCTGTGTCAGGTGCTGTGGTCAGGCTCTCCTTCTTCCTGTTCATCTGGCCCTGGTTCAGCCAACCCACCAGAGGGAGAGCACACCTGGCCTGGCCCGGAGCACCTTTGCCTAAGAACTTGGCAGATCCAGAGCTTGTGTCAGGTGCTGTGGTCTAACCATCCGGGCAGCATGCTGTTTCTAAGTGTGTTATCAGAGCGCTGTATGTTCCTCTCTGGCCATTAACATAGTGTGAAAGCAAACAAATGCCATTATCTGATTGGCCCCAGCACCTAATCACAAAGCAAAGGAAATGATGAGAGTGCACTCAGACATCCTTTTCCTTCTTCCTCCATCACCTGCCCTTCTCTGACCTCCTTTAAGACACACTTGCCCCTAATCTTTGTTGCCGAAGGGAAAAAAGTTCCTCTTTCCATTTGCTAGATGGCTTACCCATGGGTCACCTCTACTAGTAAGTCAGGTACGTGGTTATGACCACATTAAGAATGACACTGTCACCTCCATAACAAAGAATTAAATGTATATAGCAACGTTCAAAGTTTTATTGCAGAAAAATTAATTCCTGGTGCTTTAATCCCAACAGCAAAATATTTATTTTAACAGGAAGAGCAATATTGACTTGGTTCTGAGGAATTTCTTTTATTCCAGAAAACCCCAGGCTCTCTTTCTTCACAAGGAACACTTGAAGTTTCTTTAAGAACACTGTTATGAAGATATAATTTGTGTGGTTTGTGTCTGGGTTGCATCTGTGGCTTCATGGAGCTCTGCCTGGGCGGGTCAGCGAGCGCCTGGCTACACCCTGGCCCCTGGGAGAGGGCTCTGTGGTCCTCCAGTGAAAAGCGGGCTGCACTGGCTTCAAGCCTGTGTGGACTGCCGAGGAGGACAGGAGCCAGTCCTCGGCAGCAAGGAAGTGGCAGCATGAGCAGTCAGAAAGACAGTCCAAGACAGCCCATGTTGAAGAGAGATGAGGTCTCTTTGGGAGGACTTTTGTTAAAAATAAGAGGCGTGTCTCCTCTGCCTCTGACCTCAGCCAGGGTTTGAGAATCTAACCCCAGAAGGCCTGGCGGACCAGCGGTAGTTCTGCTCCTCAGAGGCCTGTGTTTCCAGATTTCAACTCTGGCCCCTGATGGAGCCATCTCGCCTCAGGGCAGCCACGCCATACTGCACTGACTGCTCCTCTGGTGAATCAAGTGCTGCCTTTCTGCATCTCTACCCGCTTTGTCCTGGGAAAAAAGGCATCCTCAAGGCCCCAATCCTTCCACACTCCCACCCTGTCATATTCTATTAGCATGACTCTCTTTATCTTCTGAGATTCTTTCTCACCCATCTTCCCACCCCTCCCCTGCCCCATCTGCATGGTAACTTCACTTTCTGCCTTCTGCAAAGCAGCTGCTGGCTCAGACTGACAGGGCCCCGTGGGATTCTCAACATTCAGACTCACAGACTCCCCACGCAGAAGGAGTGTCAACGAGGCTTCTAGCTCCATCCCACCTTGAAATAAGAGGCTGGTTTATATAAATAAAACTCATAACCAGTTCACAATATTTATTGAGCACCTGCAGGTGCCAAGTACTGTTATCTACAGTACAGAGGACAAGACAGTTAGGTGTGTCTGCCTTGGCAGAGTTTATGTTCTGGTATGTGTGCCTGTTTGGAGCAGAAATGGGAGGTGGAAAGGCTATGTGTGCCATGAGCAAACCAAAGGTCAGATAGTGAAGGTGAGATCTTACAATAAGGACGTGCTCCAGCCCCTTACAACCAACTACCTTTGCTGCCAGGAACAGTTTCCTCTGTAGATGGTCAGATCCTCCCTCAGCGATGAACCTGTCTCAGTGTGAGAACCTTCCAGAACCAGGTAGGTTGGCATTGACAAGAGAAATACTATCACAAAGGAACAGGCTACCCTGTGCTCATGGCCAGTTCACAGCAACTACTGGAGGCTGCTGTTCCATCATCGTTCCAGTCACTTGACATCCTCTCTAAGCCAAATTCCTTCTCATTTTTACCTTGGAGAGACTGTCTCCCTGAGAGCGGCTATGGTAATTTTCAGTGGTAAAATGATAAGTTTTATTTTTCTAGCTGGCTTACTACACATAATGGTGGTGAATCAAGATGCTATTGGGAGAGTCTGGCCATCCCAGACAGGTAATATGTGGTCCTTTGGGTGACACATACACAAAACAGAAGAATTGAGAGCATAGCAAGACAATTTACTGTAGTGGTAAAATTAACTTAAAAAACGATGCTATCCCACCCACCCAGTCCCAGTTCAAGTTCTCTGAAAGAGGGAGATGTGCCCATATGGGTCAAAGTGCAAAAAGTCAACTCCCAATTATTCTTAATCCATTGGAGCAGGCCACCCTGATTTGGAAGTGTTATGAGCTAGAGGTGACAGCCTATTTGTGTTTGTTATGGTTGGTTGTCCACTTGGCAATTTGTTTAAATTTAGACTCAGTGCAACAAGTAAAGTCAGGGTTTTTCAGATGAAATGTCAGGCAACCCATGCTAAATGGACCTGCATTTCTCCATGGAAGCACTGTTGGCCAGCTCTTTGCAAGCAGAGAATAGTCTCTGTCTCAATCTGTTCAGGCTGCTATAATAAAAGTAAGGGCAGCTTAAAGAAATTATTTTTTTCTCATAGTCTGAAGATTGGGAAGTCCAAGATCAAGGTGCTGGCACATCCAGTGTCTGGTGAGAGCCTGGTGAATAGACATCTTCCTGGTTCATTGGTGTCCAGCTTCTTGCATTGATCTCACATGACAGAAAGAGCAAGAAAACTCCCCATAATTTCTTTTTAAAAAAAATATATTTTATTGATTTTGTACAGAGAGGAAGGGAGAGAGATAGAGAGTTAGAAACATCGATGAGAGAGAGTCATCGATCAGCTACCTCCTGCACACCCCCCACTGGGGATATGCCTGCAACCAAGG
Source organism: Pipistrellus kuhlii (assembly GCF_014108245.1). Lineage (NCBI taxonomy): Eukaryota > Metazoa > Chordata > Mammalia > Chiroptera > Vespertilionidae > Pipistrellus > Pipistrellus kuhlii. The sequence continues at coordinate 1,544,891 of NW_023425573.1, read as the reverse complement.
TACATGCCCATGACTGGAATCGAACCCCAGACCTTTCAGTCCTCAAGCCGACGCTCTATCCATTGAGCCAAACCGGTTTCAGCGAAAACTCTCCATAATTTCTTTCATAAGGGCACTAATTTCATTCATGAGGGTGCACCCTCACAACCTAATCACCTCCCAATGACTACACTTCCTAATACCATCACATTAGAGGTTAAAATTTCAACAGATGAATTTGAGAGGGGTTCAAATATTCAGTTCATAACAGTATCATACAGTGTATTAAGCTCTCCAGAGGGCTCCAGGTGGCGCTTGAGCCAGCATCAATGTAGTATCCTTTGTATTGGTCTGCTGGGTTTCAGGATTCCTGGCCCACCCAGATGAATTCAAACTGCTTGAACTATAAAATGGGTGATGCCATTTTAAGATCTAACTCTGAGGTGCATATCAAAATCTGCTTATGCCCCAAGGCTGATAACTTGGAACACAGCAGAGGTGTTGGGACATAAAATAACCAATACCTTGGGCAATCCCAATGTATTCGTTAAGATTTCTGTGTGGCTGCCTCAAGAGGCCAAAATAACCTTGGTTAAAACAAAACAAATATTTGTTTTTCTCATATTACAGTCCAGAAGAAGAGTGGCTCTTAATCCTTCTCCCTCGTTCCTCTGCCATGCCTACAGGCTTTCCTTGTCCGTATGGTTGAAGATGACTCATCCAGTTCACTTTCCAGCCCTCAAGAAAGTGAAAAGAGGAAAGAGAGGTGCACATGTGGAAGCTGCACATATCACATTCCTCACATCCCCTTGGCCAAAGACTAGTCGTGATCACACTTATCTTTGAGGAATGGTGGGCAATATTGTCTTTACCGGGGAAGTCATGTGACCAGCTACAAACCTCCATTATTAAAGAAGAAAATAAATATAGATGTAGCACTTAACAATTGTACCATAATTGAGCTTATTAAGCATAAAAGAGCTTATTAATGTCTCTTTACTTAACTTTCCCTTAATCCTGGTCTTTGACAAAATCAAGCTAATCCTTAATTGCTACCATGTCACTCCCCCAAAAATTATTAATACAGTCTTTTAAAATATTTTGTTGTAAACCTACTTGTTGACCTAATTGTATGAGCTTATAGTCTACTTTATAGAATTTGTAGTCTAATAGAGGAGATAGACAATAAACAAGTAAAATAAAAAATAAAAAGACTTAATTACAAATGTTATGTCTTATACAAGAAATAGGCTTTATTGAAAAGGAATAATGAAAGGCAGAGCAGGGGGCCTATTTTAGGTTTGGTGTCAGGAAAGCCTTGGGGGATACCAAGGCTATGGCCACGTGAAGGGCCAGGGATGGACAACACACCGGCCCTGTGGTAGACAACATTTAAGAAGACTTCAAGAGGGCCCGGCCAGTGTGTCTCTGTGGTTGAGTGTCTACCTATGAACCAGGAGGCCGCAGTTCAATTGCTGTCAGGGCACATGCCCAGGTTGCAGGCTTGATCCCCAGTGTCGGATATGCAGGAAGCAGCTGATCAATGATTCTCTCTCATCATTGATGTGTTTATCTCTCTCACCTTCTCCCTCTCTGAAATCAATAAAAATGTATATATTTTAAAAAGACTTCATGAGGGAAAGCAGTTGGTGGTCTTGAAGAATAATTGGCAGCCAGTGTGACTGAGCATTGGAGACATAGATGAAAAAAGAGGAAGAGCAGCCGAAACTGGTTTGGCTCAGTGGATATAGCATTGGGCTGCGGACTGAAAGGTCCCAGGTTCAATTCCGGTCAAGGGCATGTACCTTGGTTGCGGGCACATCCCCAGTAGGGGGTGTGCAGGAGGCCGCTGATCGATGATTCTCTCTCATCGGTGTTTCTAACTCTCTATCCCTCTCTCTTCCTCTCTGTAAAAAAAATCAATTATATATATATATATATATATATATATATATATGAAGAGCATAGAATAGCAGGCCAGGAAGAAGCTGAGTCATGCAGGTCCTTATGCCATGGGATTTCTTTTTATAACAGTGAAGAGGGTTTTAAGCTTTAAGCTTTATGTAAACTTGATGGTGATTGTGTCAATGCTTCCTGCCACAACCTGCACAGCTAGGGTTCAGGATCTGAAGGAGGAGCCGATGCACAAATGAAAACACCAGACAAAAAATATGCATTTTAAAGGCATGGGGGGCCAGGTGAAGACCTCTCTCTAGGAGAGGCACATTGAAACCTGCTTTACCCCTTTTTATTCAGTTTTAGATACGTATCTTGCCTTCAGTAAAGCATAGCAAACAGCAGACAGACTGCCTCTAAGGTCATTAAAGATCAGTAAATATCAGCAAGTTTCAGTAAACATTTACTTTGAGGCTATTAGACCAGGAAATTGCTTCGAGCCACCACTATCTCAACAGAAAAATGGTGCTTGGTATTTGTTCTGCTAACACCCAAGGCCCTTCGACCTTCCTCATTCCTTGGTGCACTCTTATGACAGTATTGGGAAAACAGTGGCTCTCTAGATTTTCAAAAGGTATTTCTAATGACTGAGTGAAAAATTGATTGGAAGACAGCAGGAGTAGAAGCCAGACGATAAGGAACATTTTTTAGAATCATAGGTAAGAGATGATGGCTAGTAGACCAAAGTATTATAACAACAGGTATGGGGAAAATGGTGAAGTTAAAAATTATGGAAAGTTGCCTTCAAGAATGCTTAAAACCAGTTATTTGAAGCATGAGTTTTAGAGTCTGAGCATGTTCTTTAAAACCTATTTGCCCCCTAGGATGACTGAGAATTCGGAGCTAATGATTTATTGAAGGCCACACTGTGCAGCATCACATTCACTGACCATCTTCAGAATGGGAGTGGACATGGAGGTTGGGTGAAGCTCCACTTCCAGGGAAAAGAGCAGTCCTTTCTCCTCCCTTAATTCAACTGAAAGTCTTAGAAGCTGAGAAAATCCTTTTTACCCTCCAGCTTATGGAATATAAAAGGAAGGAGAAGTATTCAGAACCTAGTTCCCAGATAAAACCCTAACAACATAATAAAGTATATAAAAATGGGGAGATAATTAAGCCTTTCTTTCTTAACAGTGGCTCTTATCTTATTTTTAAATAGATATTTTCCCTTTCCCTCTGCCCTATCAGGTCAACAGGGCAGAGGGAAAGTACCTGCTATGTGAGTCCTGGGGTCTTTCCACTGGACCTGAGGAAGTGTAAGACTGTTCCTGATTTCTAAAATTTTATAATCCACCCACAACCTCTCTTTACCTTGTAAAGAAACAAACAAAAGAGGAAGAAGAAAGACTGTTAAAGAGTGAAAAGTGTGCGCCCTCTCTACTGGTTTTCCAGCATGTGGTAGGGCAGATCCCAGGAACTTTCTGGGATCTTTGGCCAACAAGAAGCCAGGAAAGAGGTGTGCTCTGTAGAACAGTAGGGTATATGTGGTTGGTGAACTTGTGCCATCTTTTTTTTTTTTTTAAATATATTTTATTGATTTTTTACAGAGAGGAAGGGAGAGAGATAGCTAGAAACATCGATGAAAGAGAAACATTAACAGCTGCCTCTTGCACACACACCCCCCCCCCCCACCGGGGATGTGCCCGCAATCAATGTACATGCCCTTGACCGGAATCGAACCTGGGACCTTTCAGTCCGCAGACGGACGCTCTACCACTGAGCCAAACCGGTTTCGGTGAGTTGTGCCATCTTTTGGTGCCTCACTGAAGGTTGCATTCATTCATCCATTTGAGTATTCTTGTAATGTCTGACTTGATAGCCAGAAGCCTGGAGTATTGGTTGCAGCCATCTGAATCTCCTTCTATGGTGACAGTAAGAATGGTTCTTCACTGCCATTTGTCTGTAAGGCTTCCTCAAAAGTCTTTTACAAAAAAGGTAATTTACAAAAACACATATTATGTACTAGCAAACCCAATTTCATTATATTGATACTTGTCTAGATTGTGGGTTTTCTAGTACATAATATATGTTTTTGTAAATGACCAACATCATTGCAATAAAAGTTTACTCACTATAATCCAGTCCTATAAAGGTATCTCTGCAGCACTCAAAAATGCAGAAATATCCCAGCTAGTGGTTCAATTCCTGGTCAGGTCACATGCCTAGGTTGAGGGCTCAATTCCTTGTAGGGGGCGTGCAGGAAGTAGGTGATGGATGATTATCATTGGTATTTATATCTTTCCTTCTTCTTTTCTCTCTGAAATCAATAAAAATAGATTTTAAAAAGAACTTTAAATGCATGAATAAAGTGTTACAAGAAGTAAAGAGAAATAAGGTGTTATGAGACATAAAAGGAGGTGAAGACTTGCCAAATTGAGGATTATTTCCCAAATTCCTTTTCAGCTCACCCCTGTTGATGGCTCTACTTTCCTATATTTCAAGTTGAACTCATCATTGGGATATCTTTGCAGAGCCCCATCCAGGAAGAAGCTCTGGGATGTATGGATTGTAAATTTGCCCAAGCAAGTAGGAGTCTTCACAAGAAAGAACCAGACGTGAGGACTAGAATGGAAGAGCTGGCGCCAGTAGAAAGTCAGGACCAGCTCCCAAGCCCCCACCATGGCTCTCTGAGGAAGGCCCTGACAGCTGCCCTGGCCCTGGATGGAGAATCCACAATAGGTCGCAGGAAAAAGAAGAGGAAGGAGTCCCGCCCAGAATCTATTATCATCTACAGGTCCGAGAGTGAGAGAGTGGAGGAAGAGCCTGGGGAATCGGAAGGTGGAGACCAGCCTAGAGAGGAGGAAGGAGCCGACTTCCTAGACTATCCTGCCGATGATGGTAAGTCTCTCTGGGGCCACTTGCTTAAAGCCATGGGAAGGAAACCAGATGAGGAGTCTCCAGAAGACAGAAAGGCATTTGATCACTGACCTATTTCTTCTTGTTGATACATTTCTTTTCACAAAGTTGCAGTCTTCATTTAATGAATTGACAATATTTATTGAGCACTTATTATATTATCTTCTAGGTAATAAGGAGGAAGTCTCTGCCTTTTTGGAACTTCTAGTGTAATGACTTATACACAAAATTTAGTAATACCAGCCATGCTGTGCTAATCACTTAATACATGTAAGATAAAGAAACAATAATAGTTGGCTTTCATAATAATCAGGAAAATACAAGTTATAACAACAATGAGTTATAGTATTTTCTCACATTTAGGCTGGCAAAAAAATGGGTAAAATCTGATAACATCAATGTGAGGAAGTGTACATATGCTCATACACCTCAAGTGGAAGTGGAATCTGCTTTAACCACTTTGTAGGAAAAAATTGTCAATTTTTATTAAAATAAAAATATGCATTCCTTTGTCCTGGAAATTCTCAGTATCTACCCCATGCAATTTATGCCCATGTGTATATGGAGGCATGTGTAAGAATATTTGTTGCTGCTAATGAAGTTGTGGAGTGTCTGTATTGAGCATCACTGTTTAGCAACAAATGGCTGAGGCAGATCTATTTGTGTAGTTGGATTCATCTCTAAACATATACCCACAGGGAATAAGCAACTGCTTTCATGCAGTTGACCTTCTAATGGAAGGAAGGCAGACAGTGAGCAAGTCAGCAAATATTAAGATAATTCAGGCAGTGGTTCAAGTTTCCAAGACAATAAATCACAGTGATGGGAAGATGAGTAACTGGGGCGAGAGATTGTATGGATGTGCAAGGGCTCTCTGAGCATGTGATATTTGAGCTGATCTGAATGACATGAAGAAACCAGCAATGAAAAGATCTTGGGCAGAGATTTTAGAGGAGGGAGAACAGCAAGGGCAAAGACCCCAAGTTGGGAACATCATTTGCTTGTTTCTGGAATATTTTCTGTTAGTGAGTGTAGAGAATGGTGTGAGATCAGAAAGGTCAGAGGGTCTTTATCGCAATGGGTTAGGATTTATTGTAAGTTCAAGAGGAAGTCAATAAAGAATTGTTTTTAAAAAAATATTTTTTGATTGATGTTTAGAGAGAGAGGAAGTGGGGGTGGAGATAGGGAACATTGATTACCTACCTCCTGCACATCTGCCAGAGATTGAGCCCACAATCTGGGCATGTGCCCTGACCAGAAAGGAATCAAACAGGATGTTAGGGACATGCCAACCTAAAACTTGTGCTGTGCCCACCTTCTTCATTTGCATAATACATTTCACATACTGAGGATCACAGACTTCCCTATTTCAGTATCTTCAACCTCACTTCCAGAGTGGCCAAAGGATGGCTGTTTGGTTGTTATTGTTGTTGGTAATAGTGGTGTTGAGTGTATTTGTGTGTGGTATGTATGTATGTATGTATTTATGTATGTGTTGTGTGTGTGTGTGTGTGTGTGTGTGTGTGTGTGTGAATAGATCTTAGATACAAGGGCTGGGATGTCTGCAGACTTGTGAGGAGGCCTCCTCTCAGAGAAGCATAGTAATTGACACTAATAAGCAATAGTTTTACAGTGCTTATAAGCTGGAAATAAGATCACTATAAAGTGGTGTCTCTAGTAAATTGCTCACACTCCTCTGATCACAGTGATTATGTCAAGATTGAGGCCCAGAAAGTGGAGAAGAAAGAGAAAAACAATTCAGTCCACCACTGAATCACTGTCTCCAATGCCATGACAGATACTATAAAACTGGACACTAGCCCTGGCCGGTAAGGCTCAGTTGATTGGAGTATTGTCCTGTTCACTGGAAGGTTTCTGGGCCAATACCTAGATTGTGGGATCCATCCCTGCTCAGGGCACATATGGGAGGGCAACTGATTAATGTTTCACTCCCACATCGATGTTCCTCTCTATCTTCCTCTCCCTCACCCTCTCTCTAAAATAAATAAAACATTTTTTTTAAAGTAGACACTGTGGTCATCAGCCACAGCCTCAAGGGACAACACTGTGATGAAATGTCCACTCCTGATGTTGACTTCACCTCTCTTATGCCTTGCAGGTATGTGGAACATGCCTTTGGACAGCCGCTATGTCACATTAACTGGGACCATCACACGAGGGAAGAAAAAGGGTCAGATGGTGGACATCCATGTCACTTTGACAGAAAAGGAGCTGCAGGAATTGACCAAGCCTAAAGAGTCATTGAAAGAAGCAACACCTGAAGGCAGAAAGGTCTGCCAGATGTCAGCAGACCGTGGGCCCCACGTGGCCCTCTGGACACTGATCTGCCTGCCTGTGGTATTTATCCTCTCCTTTGTTGTCTCTTTCTACTATGGCACTATCACCTGGTACAACATCTTCCTAGTGTACAATGAGCAGAGGACCTTCTGGCATAAGATCTCATGCTGCCCCTGCCTCATTCTCTCCTACCCAGTGCTCATCATGGCCATGGCCTCTTCCCTGGGCCTGTATGCTGCTGTGGTCCAGCTCTCGTGGTCCTGGGGAGCATGGTGGCAAGCTGCCCGGGACATGGAGAAGGGCTTCTGCGGCTGGCTCTGTAGCAAGCTGGGTCTGGAGGACTGTTCTCCCTATAGCATTGTGGAGTTGCTTGAATATGATAATATTTCAGGCAATCTCTCCAATAAGGACCCTACCCAGGAAGTAGAAACTTCTACTGTCTAAACTTTCAACACCTACTTCTTCTTCTGGTCCCATAGCCTGTATTTCATCGTCCAACTCCCCTGCCCCTCACAGTGCTTCCGGAAAAGTCTAGCCCACACTGATCTGTCCAACTATTTTGATGGTTCTAGGAGGGCAGGGAACAAAAAGGCAATTTATACAAAAGTTGTCCATTCAATGGACAAACTCTTCTTAATTCCCTGCCCTAAAATGATCATTCATCTGGGACAAGAAGCTCATTTTGTGTCATTTCTGGTGCTTGAAGATGTTACTGGTGCTTGGAACTCAGGCGAGTATGTGAGTAAGTGTGACAGGGAGAATAAGGAGGACTTGGGGGACTAATAAAATAATAGATAGGGGTGGAGTAAAATATTTAGGAAGCAGGTTTACCACAGCGGAGCAGAATGTAAAGCTTTGTAGGCATCACTTAGAGTTCTATTTAGCTGCATATAATTGATATCCCAAAACATGAGTGGTTTAAACAAGATAGAAGTTTACTTCTTTCTTCTAAAGAAGAAGTCTGGAGGCAGATCATCAGGGGACCTGATGGAGTTCCCTGGATCCAGGCTTCTTTTATTCCCCTCCCATTGGTGAAATATGACCCTCATAACCTTTATCTTCCACACCCTGGTGCTGACTACATCTGCAGCCACCTCGTCCATGTTTCTGGCAGAGTAGAGGAAGGGGCAGAGAAAAACATTTTCTGTGCTCAAAAAAGCTTCCCAAAGCTCCACTCAATATTTCTTACTTCTCATGGGCTAACCTTTGTCACATGATCTAACAAGCAAAATAGGCTGCAGAATGTAGTCTTTTGGCAGTTATATGCTAGCTAAATATGGGAGTGATGCAAATTTAAGAGGAAAAAGAAGTATGGCTATTTTGATTGGCAAGTAAGGATATCAGTCATTATTTACATATATTCAGATGTCAAACTGCTTATTTATTTATTTATTTATTTATGCCTAAATCTTAGAGATTTTATATGTAGATACTAGCTCTATATACTATGTATAAGCTATATATAGATATTAGTATCTAGTACTTTGCAATTAAATGACTGTAATGTCATGTGGTTTCAGGGTTGTTTAGAAGGGAGGAGTAAACGGTTGAGTACAACTATATCACTGTACTAGTGTACTTTTTCCCCTGGTAGTGAAGGTGGGACTGGGTGGCAATATTTAATTTACTCTAAGATTAAAGACTGTGCAGGGAGGAATTGCATCTGTGATTCCCCACTGCCTTCCCCTCATCCCCATAACAAAGATTGGTAACCCTAAGCAGGAAGAAGGTAGAGTTATTTTTCTGTTGTTTGGATAAACCTCACTCAGAGTCTCACTCACTCACACTTTTCTGGAGTTTAACAACAAACACAATGTCTGTTGAGCTGGAAGACTGTCTTCCTGGTCACCAGGGAGTGTAAAGCAGGTGAATTAGATTAATTTTAAACTTAAAAAAAAATTCATTCCTGAAGGTGTATTTCTAATTTTTTAAATTAGATCAAGCCACTTGTGGAAGTTTGGGGCCTTACAAGAATAGCTGGTACTTGTTTCTTATTCATGTCTCAGGAAGAAGTTGAAAGAACTGCTGTGAAGCAAACAAGACTGGTTGGGCATGATCTCCCACAGAAGGCCAGGGACATTTGTTTAATGTATGGTGCTGAATTCCACCTTCAGTAGATTCTCCACAATTATGATGATGATTATTTAAATCTTCACCCGAGGATATTTTTATTGACTTCAGAGACAGAAGAAGACAGAGAGAGAAACATCGATATGAGAGAAAAACATCCATCTGTTGCCTCTTGTATGTGCCCCAACTGATATTGAACCCCCAACATAAATATGTGTTCTGACTTGGAATTAAACATGCAATCTTTTGAACCTCCAACCAACTGAGCCACCCAGTCAGGGCAACACCCACCTTTTATTATTAGTTTGACCAAAACAAAATTCTGTTCAACATTTTTGAAGATAAACTTGGTGCTCATTGGTGCTTTTTTTAAAAACCATATTTAATATCACCAATCTAATGATTAAACTTATGTATTCTGTAACAAATCAAAGTATATGTGCTTTCACCTCTGGCCAAGTTCTCATTCCAATTGAATAGCCTATTTTTGGTGTAAGGAATGGTAATGCTGCAATAAAGTTGCAGATGTCTGCGGGCATACATTGAGGGATAACTCTGACCTTCAGGGATTCCAGCTCCAGATTATTTGCTGATCTTCAGTTGTGAAACCAGGATGATGTACCCAGATTATCATTTGACCAGTTTTGAGATTCTTAATGGAATGGATGGACTACGCTGGTCTGCATGTAAAAAACCTTCAACCTCCTCCCCTTAACCTTTTGTTCTGTTTTCCTTTCCCTCCTTTCAAAAACTCCTTCCTGCACTGAGATGCTAAGATTGTTTTTAAGGACAAGAGTCCACGATCTTCTCAGGTCACTGGCACCTGAATAAACCTCTATCCTTATTTACCATACCTGTCTCATGAGTATTAGCTTTCATGGTGGCAGGCAGCCAAGCCTGTGGGTTGTTTCCCCATTTTCACTTTTACAGAGATGTAAACAATTGAAATGAAAACAAAATAAAAATAAAATATGTTAAAATGTGCTCACTTTGTTTTTGAGTTTCTCCCAAACAGCTTTGAATGCAACAATTTGAAGAAAAAGAGTAACTATGATGGCTGTTCTATCTCTATCCTATATAATTAAGTGGTAATATGCAAATTGACCAGTACTCCAACAAATAAGATGGCCACCCCCATGTGGACACAAAATGGCCACCACAAGATGGCCAGCAGGGTAGGGCAGTTATGGGTGATCAGGCCTGCGAGGGAGGGCAATTGGGGGGGACCAGGCCTTCAGGGGAGGGCAGTTGGGGAGGACTAGGCCTGCAGTGGAGGGCAGTTGGGGGGAACCAGGCCTGCAGGGGTGGGCAGTTAGGACTGACCAGGCTGGCAGGGGTGTTTAGGGCATGATCAGGCTGGCAGGCAGAAGTGGTTAGGGGCAATCAGGCAGGCAGGCAGGCAAGCAGTTGGGAACCAGCAGTCCTGGATTGTGAGAGGGATGTCCAACTGCCCATTTAGGCCCAATCGGTAAAATCGAGCCTAAACAGGCAGTCAGACATCTCTTAAAGGGTCCCAGATTGGAGAGGGTGCAGGCTGGGCTAAGGGACACACTCCCCTCTCATGCACAAATTTTGTGCACTGGGTCTCTAGTACTGGTATATAAAAACCTAAGCAACTGTTAAGACTGGTTAACTAGTTGTTATGACACGCACTGACCACTAGGGGGCAGACGCCCAATGCAAGAGCTGCCGCCTGGTGGTCAGTATGTTCCCAAAGCCAACCAACCTCTTGCTTTCCCTCTCTCAGGACTGGGAGAGACAGCCCTGATTGACCCCAATTCTTGGTCAGACTGAGGGACCCCACCCATGCATGAATACTAGGCCTCTAGTACATGTATAACAATCTGAATCTGAATCCAAGTGTTTATGAAGCAAAATATCTTGACTTTTTCCATGTACTGTTACTGGGAAACCCCCACTTGAGCTCGGGCTGCGTGTTGCTGTGTCCAACAATGAAGGCAAGGTTGAATCATTAAGGCTTTTATGGAGGAACCCAGCCAACCAAGAAGACAGGTGTTTACAAGCATTCAAATCCTGTTTTACTGCAAGGTGCAAGGGACAGGATTTTAAAGAGGAATAGAGCTGGGCAGGGATTGGCAAACTCATTAGTCAACAGAGCCAAATATCAACAGGACAATGATTGAAATTTCTTTTGAGAGACAAATTTTTTAAACTTAAACTTCTTCTAACTCCACTTCTTCAAAATAGACTCGCCCACACCATGGTATATTGTGGAAGAGCCACACTCAAGGGGCCAAAGAGCTGCATGTGGCTTGCGAGCCACACTTTGCCAACCACGGGTTTAGGATGAGTCTGGGTACGGATGTCAGCCATTGTCCTTTAATCATCAGGCAATGAGATGATGTTGATGAGATGATGTTTTGACTTCTGGTGTGTCGGGCTGACTTTTCATATCAGTTCTGCTTGCTGGATTCACAGCTGAGTCATCTTCTCAATTGCTTCACACATGCCTTGAAAAGGAAATTTAAGAAAAAATTTACTCCCTATTCACAATATGAGAAACTTAACCCCCTATTCACATAGGTATATGTGTTCTAAGATTTAAAAAAATATGATTATTTTTAAGGTTAATTTAGATGTTCTATCATAAGTCCCCCCTATCAGTATCCCCAATTTATGGAGATTTTGTTTAGGTGGACTGTTTCCATAGTCACATATTTACTTAAGCATACATTAGAAAATTGCAAACATTTTTGCCACACTTTTCTGGGGATAGAGAAATCAATGGCCAGGCCAAAAGCAGTTATAATTAGAGCAAGGTAAGGAGGTCATGGTTTAACGGAGGAGGGTGGGGTGAGGATGAGTTCCATATCTAGATGAAGTTGATATGACCCCCAATCTAGTTGGGATCGCCACCTATTGGAATAAGTGGGCTTGTAAATGAAAATCATTTCAAAAGCTTTCTAATAAGGTACCTAAATGCCTAGACCAGTAGGAGGAAAACTTAACCGAATTGGGAGGCATGGCTTATGAGGGGCACCCAAATAACATTGTTATTCTCCTTGCATCAATTTTCCTCATTTGTGACTGTAGCTCTCATGCACCTCTCTTCAAAAATGTCTTTTTCCCCCTTCATTTTTTCATTAAGGTATTATAGTGTACCTTATCATTGCCGCCCCCACTCCCATACATGCCCTCACCCCTCACTATTTTGCATTCATTGGTTACGCTTATATGCATGCATACAAGTCCTTCCCCCACATCTCCCTAACCTTCCCACTGTAACTTGACAGTTTGTTTGATGCTTTACTGCCTCTGTATCTTTTTGTTCATCAGTTTATAATGTTCTTTATTATCCACAAATGAGTGAGATCATGTGGTATTTTTAGTTCATTGATTGCCTTATTTCACTTAACATAATGTTCTCCAGTTCCATCCAGGTTGCTGCAAATGGTAAGAATTCCTTATTTTTTGTGGCAGCATAGAATTCCATTGTGTAGATGTACCATAGTTTTCTGATCCATTCATCTGCTGACGGGCACCTAGGCTGTTTCCAAATCTTTGCTATTGTAGATTGTGCTGCTATGAAAATAGGGTGCATATATCCTGATTGATGTTTCTAGTTTCTTAGGATATATTCCTAGGAATGGGATTACTGGGTCAAATGGGATTTCCATTTTCAGTTTTTTGAGGAAACTCCACACTGTTCTCCACAGTGGCTGCACCAGTCTGCATTCCGACCCGCAGTGCACGAGGGTTCCTTTTTCTCCCCAACCTCGCCAACACTTGTCGTTTGTTGATTTGTTGATGTTGGCCATTCTAATAGGTTGAGATGGTACCACATTGCCATTTTGATTTGCATCTCTCAGATAATTAGTGACTTTGAACATGTTTTCATGTGCCTTTTGGCCTTCCTTCTGTCTTCTTTTGAAAAGATTCTATTTAGGTCCGTTGCCCATTTTTTATTGGATCTTTTATCTTCCTTTTATTAAGTTGTATAAGTTGTCTATAGATGTTGGAAATTAAACCTTTATCAGTGGTAACATTTGCAAATATGTTCTCTTATACAATGGGGTCTCTTGTTGTTTTGTTGATGGTTTCTTTTGCTGTGCAAAAGCTTTTTTTTTTTTTTTTTTTTTTTTTAATGTAGTCCCATTTGTTTATTTTCTCTTTAGCTTCCATTTTAGGAGCAGTATCAGTGAAGAAGTTCTTTTGGCATATGTCTGAGATTTTGTTGCATGTGGATTCCTCTAGTATTTTTATGGTTTCCCGTCTTATGTTTAAGTCCTGTATCCATTTTGAGTTTATTTTTGTGAATGGTGTAAATTGGTGATCTAGTTTCATTTTTTGCAAGTATCTGTCCAATTTTCCCAACACCATTTATTGAAGAGATTATCTTGAATCCATTGTATAGTCGTGCCTCCTTTGTCAAATATTAATTGAGCATAGAGGTTTGGGTTGATATCTGGGTTCTCTATTCTATTTCATTGGTCTATGTCTGTTCTTATGCCAGTACCAGGCTGTTTTGAGAACAGTGGCTTTGTATTGGGTCGGCAGCTAAGTAATTGCGGATTTTTTAAAGAAAATCAAAGACAATTTTTTCATGGAACTAAATAACTTTATTCTGTAATGTATTGCCCATTTTGATCAATGACCTTTTGCCATCTTTCAGGCAGCATCATAATCCCATGTTCAAAAAACTTCTGGTTTTTATTAGCAAAAAACTGAATCAGGTACGATTTGACATCATCATCATTATTGAAATTTTTACCATTCAAGGAGTTTTGTAAAGATCGAAACAAAAAGTAATCAGATGGTGCAAGGTCAGGACTATATGGTGGATGTGGCAAAACATCCCAACCAAGCTCCATTAATTTTTGCCGAGTGACCAAAGATGTGTGTGGCCTTGCATTGTCATGATGGAATACAACACCTTTTCGATTTGTCAATTCGGGCCGCTTTTCTTCAACTGCATTGTTTAATTTCATTAGTTGTTCAATGTAGACATCAGAATTGATCGTTCGGTTGGGTGGTAAGAGTTCAAAGTAGACAATTTTTTTGTAATCTCACCAAACTGATAACAAAACCTTCTTTTGATGAATATCAGCTTTTGATGTTGTTTGAGTTGGTTCACCTGGCCTGCTCCACGATCTTTTCCGCTTGATATTGTTGTAAACAACCCATTTTTCATAGCCAATTATCAGTCGTTTTAAAAATGGATCATTTTCATTACATTTCTTTAGCAAATCGCAGCTGCTAATGCGTTGCGTTAACTGTGATTCTTTCAGTTCGTGAGGAACCCATGTATCGAGTTTTTGAACATAGCCAAGTTGTTTTAAGTGATTTTCAATGCATGTATGTGATACATGAAGCTTCTCTGCAATCTCACGTGTTGTACTGTGACAGTCCAAATTGATTATTGCTTTGATTAGGGCGTCATCAACTTCAACTGGACGACCAGAGCGTTTTTCATCTTTGAGTGAAAAATCACCAGAACGAAATTTGGCAAACCAATTTTGACACTGCCGTTCTTTTAAGGCTTCGTCACCATAAACAGCACATAACTTTTTATGAGCTTGCGATGCGTTTTTCCCTTTGCGAAAATAAAAAAGCAAAATATGACGAAAATGTTCCTTTTGATTTTCCATTTTTCAACGAACGCCAAACGAAAACTACAAAACAGATCAAAAAAACTTTTTTTTACTGATTAACAGCTGAATAGCCAACTATAAAATAACAAAATGTGTTTTACATTTGTACTACGTCTGCAAACCTAAAAATTCAACTGAAGCCATATATGTGTGAAACCCGCAATTACTTAGCTGCCGACCCAATAATACAGCTTGATATCTGGTATTGAGATCCCTCCTACTTTATTCTTCTTTTTCAGGATTGGTATGGCTATTCGGGGTATATATTTACATTAATAACATTTACCTCTTCACCTTTAAGGAAGGCCTTTTGCCAGTGCTTAAACTCCATATCCATTCTCAGCACCACACCTGCCTCTCGGCCTGGAAGAGGGTGATTCCAAAGACGTTTCTAAGGATGGCTAAGAAGCAAACAAACACAGGTACTAGAATTTCTTATTTCTTCCAGGAAACAAAGCTGTACTGGAAGGTGTGTGAGTGTGAGACAGGGGGAGAGAGAAAAGAGAAAGGAGAGACTATATAGAAGACAAAATTATGAGCATAAAGCATGCACATTTCCTTGGTGAGTCTCCAGTAATTATACTCGCGTGTCTTATAAAAAGTTTTAAAAATAATATTTGAGTTTCCAAAGAACTCCCTCGAGTTGGAATTAAAAGCTGTGCGTGTCGATACCAGTGAGAGGAGAGGAAAATGAGTCTTTCGGATATGTGGTTTGTATTTAGACCCGTGGGCAACTCAAAAAGACAGCCAGCGCCACTGCACAGGGAGGCACACAGGGAATCTGCGCATGCTCGGCGCCCAGTGCCCCGCGCCTCCCGGTCCCCCCAGCCGCACTTCCGGTCCCCCGGGTTCCCAGTCCGCCGGAACTGTGCTGCGGCGCCGCAGGTTCCCGCCCGGAAGAGGCGGCGGGCGCTGCTGAGCGGCACCATGGCGCGGTCGGCGAACAAGGTAGAGGGGCCGTGGGCTCGCGCGTTGCCCGTGCGGACGATGGAAAGGGCGCTTCCGGAGCAGGAAGCATGGGGGTCCAGGAGTGAGGAAAGAAGGGAGATCCTCGTGGTCCATGGGCTGGATCAGCAGGGCCTGGGCGCGGGGATGCAAAGTGAGAGAAGCTGGAGATCTGCTGGAGTCCTAAGACCTGCATTTGAGCCTTGTGCCTACTCCCCACCCCCTCCTCTACTCTTCCATCCTCTCACTCCCTTTCTGTCCCACCTCCTTCCTATATGGGCTACTCCTCTCTGGCCCCTCTGATCCACCCCTGCCCCTCCTTCATTTCTCTTGAGCCCGGTGTTTAAAATCTGAATGAGAATGGCAGCGCTATGGTGAGCACCTGCTTCACAGAGCTGTAACACTTCAGAGGGGCACTGTGAGGAAAATAACTGGAATAGACAGTGTCATAGTATCATCTAATTTTCTCCGTGCGAGACTAAACTGATCTAAATGCTTGGTTCCCATCTCATTTAATTTTAACAAGCCCTGAAAACCGTTAACCCCAGTTTACAGGCATGAAGAATGTTGAAGTGATGAATTAGCCCAGGTCTCCCAGTCCATACTTGGTCAAACTCGGATTTGAACCCAGCTGGTCTGGTGTCAGAGCCCTGGGGAATTTCTGTGTGGCTAGGAATCTTTGGCACTCCGTGTTCCAAATGAACAACAGGTATTGAAGTGACTTTTTAAAATGATTTCTCTAATAGAGGTAGAGTGGTAGTTGTCTGGAAGGATCAGTAGAGGGAGATGTGTGCCAGGGAGTGGCTCACGCTCCCCCAAGGCAAGGCCCTGTGGGAGGTATCTGATAGACTGACAGACAAGGATTTTGAGCAGCTGACCCTTATACCCCCTCCATCTTCTGTTAGGACATGTTGACTATCACGATTAGGAATGTATGTTGCCACCCCCCTTTTTTGTATATCTTCTTTCAGCTGCTGAAAACTGCAGCTTTAGTGGAGCAGCTGTTTATGGCAGGTGGGCTTCCAGCAGAATTCTAACTGGCTTACTTTGGTGTATAAATGAACCCAGCTGCTGTGTTGCCCAGTTTCCCTTTCTTGATAGTCTTACTGCTGCCAGAAAGGAACTTGAAATATCGCATAGACAGTTCTTCTGCTTCCATGCAAGAAGTTCTATATTGTGAGGCCCTTTGATGCCCCTTCTTTGGATACCTCATTCCTAGCAAAAGGCCTTTTTGTTTAAAAGTAGTTTTTATGAATGTGTATTAAATAAATGCAGCAACATATTTTGGGACTCTTAAATTTTAAAATATTTTTTATGTTCAAGGCGTTGAAACTATGGGATGTAAATTTTATTCTCAGAGGAATTTTGTAGTTCATTACCACCTTTTCTCCAAACATGCTGCTGTCTTTACTCCAGAAATCTTTAATATTAGTACATGACGTTTACTATTTTTAACATAAACTAGGGAAAAACTTAAGTAGTCTTTCTTTTCCGGGTGTTGCCTGCAATATAAGCAAATCTAGAAATCATGTATAAGTTCCCTGATTTTTCAGACGCTTATAGGGGCAAGAGATCACTGCTTCTGAAAACTGGTTCTTCTATGGATCACTTCTAAATGTTCTTTTTTTCTCCTTGTATGGAGTCAAACCAATCTCCCAGTAACTTCTATCTGCTAATCTCTCTCTCCCAAAGACCATCCTTTTATATCACAGCTGTCAAATATTTTGGAGGAAGTCTCATGTTCCCCTAAATCTTCTCATTTGGCTTAAATATCCTCCCCCCCCCTTTTTTCCCCCCAAACTGTTCTTCAAGTTAAATGTTCTTCAGATCTTTCTTTTATCTGCTCATTTCATATAAGTTTTAATAATCTTACTCAAGGATGTGATGCTCCAAACTCTCACAGTTTGTCAAATGTGGTCTGACAGTACAAAGCACAGGTGAAACTGTCAAAAGAATGTTAACTATGAAAAGACCTTAGATCTCATTTAGTCCAATGCTGCTTTCTGCCTCCATGAATTAATAGTGAGTTTAAGTGGGAATAGTGAAGTGAAGTAGGAGAATCCAAGGACTTTGGGAATCCAAGGACTCAGAGCTAATCTGTATATATAAAAGACTAATATTCTAAGTGTCCAACAATCAGGATATTGACATCACGTAGCAATACCCGTCTTCCTCTCCCTAGCTACTAGCCTCCCTGCAGTTTCTTCAGCCCAGGAACATGAATTGCTTTATAGCCAGGAGCAAACATTTCACACTGTAACCAAATGTTTATGAAGCAAAGTGTTTTCCCATGCCTCATCTCATTTGATCCTCACAGAAGTCCTGGCGTAGGTAGATAGGAGCGTCAGTGGGATTCTGTTTTCTTTTCATTAGCCGGAAAATGGAGATTTAAAAGCTGAGAAACATGACCCAACTGACAAGAAGTAAGAAATGATGGACCTTGAAAATGACTTCAGATTCTCTCAACTGCTCAGAATATAGTCAAACACTGCTGCAGTTAAATATTTTACCCTTTGTTCTCCCAGTGTGATCTACAATAATAATCTTCATGTTGATATTTACTGCTGTGTGGCTGACAACTACCTGAAAGAGAAGTTGGGGTGCTTCACTGGGCTGGAAAAAGTTTAGCTAAATCAGAAAGCAGGTCTAATTAAGCAAGTTTATTTTCTATATATATAAAAGGCTGAGTTGACTCATGTGCGATACATATAAAGCTCTTGATGGCACCAATTACACGCATGTGTTGTGATCTGTCATTGTCTATTGTGAATTTGATGGATACTTCTACTATAGAGGAAGGGTGAATAGCAATATTAAAATATTTCTTCTCTTTAATTTCCTTTCAATGTGCATAATTTTGTGTACTGGGCCACTAGTTGATAATAAAGGTGGAGATGGATCTCAGGTCTTCAGACTGCTAATCCAGTCTTCTTTTCACCATAAGCCCTTTCTTTTCTTTACTTGGATTCAATAAGCCATCGACACAACCTAAAATATTTTAGAGGATGAAATTAGATATGTGAGGGGGATATAATGCTGAAGCCATGTCATACCAGTGACTCATTTTATAATCCACTCTGAAATTATTAGTTGCTGTTTGTTCAGGTCTCCAACTCTTATTCGGTTAAATTTTGGATGCCAAATATAGATTTTATGTGTATCCCTCTTGGTTTATGTTTTCTCCATTTTCTTCATCCCATACATACATGATTGCTATCTAATGACTATATGTCTTTATGTGGCTCCCTCTATATGTCACGCCCTTGTTTACATGACTGACTCCTACTCATTCTTTAAGACTCACCCAAGTTTCATATCCAGGCAGCTTTTTCTGCCTCCTTATCCCTCCTGTATCTCCTCTCTGTGTGTGCTCTAGTGCCCATTGCATATCTCTGTCATGGAACATTGTGCTGGTATTGTTTGTTTATATGACTTTGTCAGCTACTGGGATAGATTTAATGTCTTGATCTTAATTTTAGATCCTCAGTTTATAAAACAATGCAAAGTGTTGTAATCACTTTTGCATATATAAATTCTAGTAGTCACTTATTGCCACAAAATGGTATATGAAAAACTACGCCCTAAATCAGTGGCTTACAACAAAAGCTTGTGGGGCTCATGGTATGGACTTAGCTCTAGCTTGCAGGTTGTTTGCAAATCTGCTGCCCCTGGGTTTATTCCTGGCTCAGGCTAAAGGAGCAGCACCTGCCTGGAGCATTCTCCTTCCTGACAGGTACTTTCTAGCTTTTAGAAAGCATTAGGACTATTTAAACTTTCTCTATAGTAAAAATGTATGTCTTACATCTGTTCTCTAAGTAGGACACTTCCTCTCCCTTCATCATGCATCCCCTAAAGATCAGTACAGGTTATCTGGGTGAAATAAACAAAGGGCATATCTCTTTTCTTTCCTTTTTTATTGGCTATCATCAAACATTTTTCAAATATTGTTTCCAGGCAGCTGTTGTGCTGTGTATGGATGTGGGCTTTGCCATGAGTAACTCCTTTCCTGGTGAAGAATCTCCATTCGATCTGGCAAAGAAGGTGATGACCATGTTTGTGCAGCGACAGGTAAGAGCCAGATTGGCCTTGAACTTGTAACTCATTCTAGCATTCTTCGTTTTTGTTTGGTCTAGCTGTTTGTTGCCTCCACTTTAGTAATACAAGGTACCAGCCTGTTTACAATGTCCAGGCTCAGTGTTCTCTGGAATCTGAGGAGTTTTCTTACATATACTCCCATGCAAGTTCAACTATCATTTCTTACATATACTCCCATGCAAGTTCAACTATCATTTCTTACATATACTCTCATGCAAGTTCAACTATCATTTCTTACATATACTCTCATGCAAGTTCAACTATCATTTCTTACATATACTCCCATGCAAGTTCAACTATCATTAGAGCCTGGTAGTTTTTCCTTCTCTTATTTTTGGCCCCTCCACTGGATATTACAGTTTTTACCAGACACAAGAGGCAATGTCGAGTCATGTTTAAAAGTACAGTTTCTAGAGCCAGATGGCCTAGGTTTGAATCCTTGCTCTAACATGTCGTTTACTGATCTCGTGATCTTGAACAAGTCCTTCAACTACTTTGTGCCTAGTCCAGTTACCTTTTGCTGGTGGCATGCTATCTCTATTTTAAACAGGCCTCACGAGAGTCCCATGGAATCATGAGAGATGATTTTTTAAAAAGATGTCATCTAAGATATCATTTAAGAAATGTCCCACTGGTGTGCTGGACATGTTTGAATCCCAGCAGCTGGGACCTTTTCTCCATGTACAACTAGGGATTATAATGAGTTGTTAATTGACTGGGGAATTTAATAGACCAAACAAAAACGAAGAATGCCAGAATTTCATTTTCTCCCTATGCAGCTTTCTTCCCAAGGATATAAAAGGCTTAATCATAGATGGGGACAAGACTGCCTGTTGTGTCAGATACTGTTGTTGTTTTTCTGTTTGATTATGAAATGTTTCATAAAAGAGGCAGATGCAGAGAATAATATAATGCGAACATATTTTCCCATTGTCTAGCAATATATGACCCTAAAGTTTTGCCATATTTCTTTTTCTTTTTTTTCTTAAAAAAATAAATATTTCAGATAAATGGGGAGCCCCTTGTGTATCCCTTTCCAATCCTCATCTTTCTTCTCCTCCCCTCTTCCTCTTTTTCTCAGAATTTGTAAGGTTATACCATGCTTATTTTATACTTTTGGACATAAGTATATTCATAAATAATATTTAGTGTTGTGTGCAGCTCTCAAAACTGTGATGCTATTATATGGGGCATGTAATTTTGCAGCTTATTTTTCCTCAACCATCTGTTTTTGACATTTATTTCTGTTGATAAACATTGCACATTTTTTTTTTGTTTTTTACTAGGTAGTAATAGCCCATTGTATAAATATTCTTCAATGTTTGTTTGCCTTCTCCTGTTGATGGATGGTTCGCTTGTTTCCAGTTTGTTATAAACAGTGCTGAAGTGAATTTTCTTGCTCATTGTATCCTGGTGTACATGTATAAGAATTTATCTATGGTATATACACCTGTAAGTGAAATTCCTGGGCTTTGGGATGAGAACCAGGAAACATTGTTTTTTAATCTCTGGAAAATGTAAACCTTGAATAGTCGTTCCAGAAAGACAGACTAAAATCTTTTCTAATTACCCATAATTAGTTTTCATTCAGAATTAGAGTCTGGTTTTGCCAGAATTCTTTAAGAGCAGTTACCATCCTACTATTTCCCCACCCTGAGTTGTGCTGAAATGAAGGTGGTACCGATATATTGAATAGTTCATGACAACGTCGGCTTAGAACCTAGGAATTGTCTTTGTCCCATGGGCCTTCCAGCCCAATGTACTGCTGTTGACAATGGTCCCAGGAACCTGCCATAGGGAGGCGTGGTTGTCTCTCCCCCTAAAGGATAGGTATCTAATGGCTTCCAGGTGGTACTATATGGTTTTCAGCCTTCTAACATTCTTCTCTAGGTGTTTGCTGAGAGCAAAGATGAAATTGCATTAGTCCTTTTTGGTACAGATGGCACCGAGAATGCCCTTGCTTGTGAGGATCAGTATCAGAACATCACAGTGCACAGACACCTGATGCTACCAGACTTTGACTTGCTGGAGGACATTGAAAGCAAAATCCAACCAGGTTCTCAACAAGCTGACTGTATCCTTTTTCAGCCAAAGAAGACTTAAGAAACGTCCTTTAATCTGTAGGATCATAATTTATTTTGGGGAGGTTCTCTGAGTCCCAGCTCTGACTGTAATGGCATTTTTGGCTCTGAGGACATGAAGGTAATGTGTGTTAGGATTTAATGGGAAATTATTTGGATTGGGTTGGGTGCCTGGATACCTGCTCCTCCAGAATAGAATCTTGTTCCCTTTTTGCACGAGTGAGATTGAAAGGTTGGGAGGCATAGGAAGGGGAAGATTCCAAAAAGTATATGTGTGTATCAGTGTGCAGAGGGTTTGATAGTGGTGATAGTCAGAAATGTTTGGACATGGAGCAGGTATTTCTAGAAGAGTATAATATATACATCTGTAAGTGAAATTCCCGAGCTATAGCATTCTCCGTGCTTTCCCGGATGGGGGCTATTTCTGTGTCAAAAATATGCCCATAGCCAAATTGTGAGATTTCCCGTTCCTTCCACAGGCACCCTGACTTAAAGGGGTTACTCTTATTTTTGTAACAGTTCGTACTGCCTTCCTGGTCACTAGGAGGTGCTGCTGTGCTGGGAGTAACTTACAAACGCTACATTATGGCTCACTTAATTTTTAAGAATTGGACTGTTAATCACAAAAATTGGGTTCTAGTCATTGTAAAATGGCATCATCATTTTTGATTAAATGAGTGAGATAAGTTAGATTACCTTTTGGATTATTTTATTTCTTATGGTTATATGTCTCAGGATGTATAATATGACATATAGCGTATGTGAGTATATGATTGGAGGAAGGGTCGTTGGGCAGGTACTTTCAGATCATCACACAGTCAACCCAGTGTCTACAGTTTCCAACACTGTGGGCTTTATTGGGAAAAAAGTTGCATATTCTTGGAATAAAGGGACTGTTTGGTCAGATCTGCCCTTAACTAGCTGAGTCCTGGATGCACTCATTGTGTGCATGGATGTGATTCAACAAGAAACTGTGTAAGTGTCTCAGCTGGAGAGAGTTGGAAATGAGCCTTTCTGAAAAAACTGTATGGCTTGATATATTCCGTGCATTACGTGATTCATTGTTAATCAAATGGCATGTTTGTGTGGCTAAGGAAACATTTGATAGAATTCAGTGGTTGAGTTCAAACTCTCATATAAGCTTAAAAGGAGGAAGGAATATATTGGGAGGGAATTTCTCTGGGAGGAATAAAAGTTTGGCTTATTACAGATTCCTTTCTATTTGACTTAGCTAATTACCTGGAATTTTTATTTTTTATTTTATTTTATTTATTTATTTATTTATTTATTTAAAAAAATATATATTTTATTGATTTTGTACAGAGAGGAAGGGAGAGAGATAGAGAGTCAGAAACATCGATGAGAGAGAGTCATCGATCAGCTGCCTCTTGCACACCCCCTACCTGGGATATGCCCGCAACCAAGGTACATGCCCCTGACCGGAATCGAACCTGCGACCCTTCAGTCCCCAAGCCGACGCTCTATCCACTGAGCCAAACCGGTCCTGGCACCTGGAATTTTTAAAAATACTAAATAGTATGGTCCATATGTTATTGAAATTAGGTGCATAGTAACTCTGGTCAATTTTCTAATTCATTACTTTTTAATTACTGTGCTTTTAAAATATGTATCTTTGTTTTTTGTTTTGTTTTGTTTTTTAATATATTTTATTGATTTTTTTACAGAGAGGAAGGGAGAGAGATAGAGAGCTAGAAACGTTGATGAGAGAGATATATCGACTAGCTGCCTCCTGCACACCCCCTACTGGGGATGTGCCCGCAACCAAGGTACATGCCCTTGACCGGAATCGAACCTGGGACCCTTCAGTCCTCAGACTGGCGCTCTAGCCACTGAGCCAAACCGGTTTCGGCAAATTTCTCAATTTTTATACATTCTTTGCACTAGCCCTGTGAGAGGAATCAGACCAGGGTGTTTGGTAATTGAACCCTTACAAGGCTGATGTTGTAGTACATTGGGAGTGCTCCCTGTTTACCTTCTGCCTTTCTGGAAGCTGGAAGGGGATTCTTTTTAATCACAATGACCACACCTTTACCTGAAGACAGAGTTATGAAATGAGGGACATAATTCCAAATTATTAAGAAATTTTGCCTAAGTTGTTGAAAGTATGAGTTATAACTAGGTGATTAGATGTTTGGTAGAAACTTAACTGAGTATCAAGAATATGTTGACTTCTCGAAGGAAGGTAATACATTTTGTTAACTGTATCTAGATAATTCCTTAGCCTCTTTCTGCTTAGTAAACAAGTGAAGGACATTTGAATCTGTAGGAACTAATTCAGGAGGATGATTTCTTAATGTGATAACTCTCTCTTGTAGAGGAAAGAAGTTTGAGAAGAGGCATATTGAAGTGTTCACTGACCTCAGCAGCCCATTCAGCAAAGATCAGCTGGATACTATAATTCATAACTTGAAGAAATCCAACATCTCCCTGCAATTCTTGTAAGACTGTAAGAATAATGCTTGTAGACAAACCCTGTGCTCTCACATGTAATGAGTGGGCCTCATTATAGAGTGCTTGGTTCCCAGGAGTCTTTGCTCTGCTCTGACTTGGGATCTGTCAGATGATTGACTTCAGCAAATATTCACTGATTACTTTCCATGTTCCAGGAACTCTTCTGAGTTTTGGTGATAAAGGGATGAAATTCACAGTTAAACAAGAATTTAGCTTAATAGCCGATGGTTTACTATTCTTAGACTCAAAGAATTGAGGAATTAAAGGAAAATTTTGAGCATATTCAATCGCTTGCCTACTTAGAGGATTTGACCCAAACAATGACCTGATTGATGGAGTTCTTTCTTAAACAGCTCAAGAGAACTGTGTCTTAACAGTAGATATTTTTTGTGTAGGGAGAAATGTCAACTTAGGAATCATTTTAAACATATATAATGCTTGTTTTTAATTGTTTTCCAGATCTAAAGGATACACACATGTGCAGAAAAACAATTTGCTTATGCGTATTTAGAGATGAGATGTATGAACAGAGAGGGGAAACATATTTCACAGTTTGTTGGGGAGAGAATCCCTCCCCCAAAACTTGAATTTCCTCTCCAGGCATTTCCATTCTTTCTCTTCTATGAAAGTTCTTTGACTACACCAATCCTTCCTGCTGTGTCTGTAGCCTATTTTTTCTTGTCCTATTTTTAGTGAAAGCAGAGTGGTATTGTAGGATGTTGAATTATCAGGCTTCTGGGAACCCTCCTTTTCTCAGACCGAGAGCTCTATTAAAAGGTCCCCAGCTCAGAGTGGTAAGCCTTCGGCTTTAAAATGCCTGCCATGGGGAATTGCATGTATGTCCCTCTTAGAACTGCGGAGGGGCATGTCCTTTCTGTAGAAAAGTAGTTCAGAATAACCATCATACTGGAACTTGTTAAAACGATACCTCACCGAAATTAAGTGCTTTTTAAGTGACACTTCTCTTATTGAATTGAGATTTTTTTCCCCCCAGCACTTCAAAAGCCCATCTTGGTTTCTGTTCCCTGTTCATAATCTTAGGATGCCTTTACATGGCTGAAGCATACTGCACTTATATTTATTTATTTACTTATTTTTATTGAATTTACTGGGGTAACACTGGTTAAGAAAAGTATACAGCTTTCAGGTGCACAATTCCACACACATCACCTGTACACTGTATTGTGTGTTCACCACCCCACATCAAATTTCCTTCTATCACCATTTATCCCCCCCTGTACCCTCCTTCACCTTCTCACACTCCCCCTCTTCCTGGCAATCATCACACTGTTATTTGTGTCCATGAGTTTTCTCTCTATTTTTTTTTTTTTAAATATATCTTTATTGATTTCAGAGGGGAAGGGAGAGGGAGAGATAGAAACATCAATGATGAGAGAGAGTCATTGATTGGCTGCCCCCTGCACGCCCCCAAATTAAAGAGGCTTCAGCTACTTCAAAGTGATAGAGCCCCCGCCGAGTAGTTCGGTTGGGTAGAGCAGTGGTTAGAGCCGTGGTCGGCACCCTGCAGCTCGCGAGCCACGGTTTGCCGCTCTGTTGACTAATGAGTTTGCTGACCACTGTCATATGCTACCCTTTACCTCTGTGCACACAATATGCCACAACTGCCTAATCCTCACAGCTTCCAGCTACACGGTAACATTTAGTCTACCAATGGTCGGCAAACTCATTAGCCGACAGAGTGGCAAACCGCAGCTCGTGAGCTGCAGTTTGCTGACTACTGGGTTAGAGCATTGTCCTGATGTGCCAAGATTGCAGGTTTGATCCAAGGTCAGGACACTTCCAAGAATCACCAATGAATACCATACATAAGTGGAACAACAAATGGATGTTTCTCTTTCTCTCTCTCTCTCTCTTTCTTTCTCTTAAATCAATAAATTAAAAAACCCTCATAGAATATTGGGTAAGAGATAAGTGCCATTTGACAGATAAGAAATGTAAAGCTCAGAGAGGTTGATATACCCATTTTCTCATAGCCAATGAGACAGGCACAGGATTGGGACCCAGTGTATTGCCTAGCTTCAGGACCTGTGTTCTTAACCAATGCCGATCTTCTCCTGATAGTTTGCCTTTCCCAATTGGCAAGGAAGATGGAACTGGGGACAGAGGAGATGGCAACTTGCCCTCGGACAACCATGGGCCCTCCTTTCCTCTAAAAGGAATTACTGAGCAGCAGAAAGAAGGCATTCGGATGGTGAAAAAGGTGATGACGTCTTTAGAAGGTGAAGATGGGCTGGATGAAATTTATTCTTTCAGGTGAGAAGTGAAAACCTTGATTACAACTTTCAGTTGTACTATATACATTTCTCTTTTGATCATAGGGCTTCCTAATGTTTTCTTTTTTCTGGGCCTCTCTTGAATAAGCAGTTCTTCTTTAATAAATATTTTGATTTAATTCAAGAAATAGTATACCAGTCCCTAATTTTTATTTTTTAAATCTCTGGATAATGTCACATAATTTTCTTTGCCCTTTTCTTAATTTATTTTTCATCTGTACCAAGGGGATCAATCAGACCACTGGTGGTCCATGAGGTCCGAAAGGTTGGCGACCGCTGGTCTAGATTTTATGCTTTGGATGTGTTCAGTCATTAGTTCCTTTCTTCCTTATTTTAGGGAATACCACAAATTCCAGATATCATCTGTCATCTCCTCTGTTGTTTGGGGGCCAGATAAAAGTAGAATTGATCTGGATTTATGTTCTCAAGAACCAACAATTTACATTGTGTTTGCCACTCCTCTATTTTCTCCCCTCTCTCCCCAGTAAGAAACCTAGAATTTTCTATCTGCTTCGCCTTAAAACTAAAATATGGACTTCGAAGTTCCTTTATCCCCTGAGAATCTTCATTTAACTCTCTCCATTCTGTACAGATACACGTGCCTTTTATTTGGGAGAACTAGAATGAAATAAGAATTGTAGAGTTGTGACAATGTATTTTAGGGTGGTGCCCACCCCATGATACCCTAGACAGGAGTTCTTACCCTCAGGTCCGTGTTTTCAGGGGGTTTGGGGAACCCTTTCTATGGGGTGAAATTTATTTAGGAATGTGCTTTTATCATAGCCTCAACATGTCCTCGGTCCTGAAAAAAATGTTAGGAACAACTGGCTGAGGTGAAAGAAAAGATCGAACAGAGGAAGATAGAGATGTTTGTTTTTACCTGTCACTGAGCCAACTCAGTTGTACCTGGTTTTCTCCCAACTTGTGATTGCCACATTCCTGCCATCCCCAGCTGTTCCTCCTCTCTTTGTGATTGACACCAGTTCACTTCTCCTTCTACAAAATTAAGCGCATCATTTCAGTACAATTAACAGTTTTCAAATAGTTGCTTTCATTGTATATTTATTTTTAATTTATCTTTATTGTTAAAAGTATTACAGATTGCCTTTATTTTTTATTAAGTGAGAGTCTGAGACAACTGTGTGTCTTTAAGAAAATTGAGAGGTCTTCCATGGCCTGGCCCTGTCAACTGACCATTGGCTCTAATTTGTCAATAAAGATCTTGGCTTATAAATCGGTAAGTAGTTGGTGCACATATTTTTACAGAAATGTTACCTGGCAGACAAATATGCTTATGTAAGAAACTGACAATTCATGAGCGGGTTACTCAGTACTGTGCTTACTGCTTCTTTAACTGCTCTGCCTGTTCGTATCATCTCTATCTTTTGGGAAAGGGCATGCTGGAAGAGGAAGCTTTATGAATTATCTCTGATGGAGATTGATTCCTTCATTTTTCTTTCTCTCCATAATGGTTAGTCATGAGTTTCAGGCCTTCCTTTCTCTGGAATGCATAAAGTTTTATCATTATCATATCTAGCTTTTGTTTTCTTTTAAATTTTCTTACTGGTTTCCGACTACTGATAGATGTCTCCCCTTTTTTTATGATAACTGTGGTAATAAATGTATGGTCTTCTTTTTATTCTTTTGGTCTGTGGGTTTAATATAGAAAGTATTTGAATACATACTAATATTAATGTTTATTTGTGGTTTACCTTGGGGGAAAGATGAAATGTAGAAAGAGTTATGAAATAAACTCAAGTTCCCACAGTAGACAAGAGCAAACAAAGCAGTTCATCTAGATTAACTGATATGGATGATTTTCTGTAGAGAGCATATCAGATTGTCACCTTTTGTCAATTGGAATCCTTGCTCTCTCCGCATTGATTTATTTATGTATTTACTTGTTTTCTTGTTCGTTTGAATTCAGATTCTACAGGAGAGAGTTAAAAAGTGTTGGACAGTTGTGGATGCAAGAACCCTAAAAAAGGATGATGTACAAAAAGAAACCGTTTATTGCTTGAATGACGATGATGAAACTGAAGTTCCGAAAGACGACACTATTCAAGGTATTAGAGTAAGAGTACCTACTTTTGCTTAAAAGAGCTGTTCTTCAAGGTGATAGGAGGTGGGCTGGGATTTACATTACTATTGTTTAGAGATGTTTCTCTGTGTCTGGAGACGCAGCTCTTTGAGGGGATCATGAGACGTGAATCCCGAGGGGTCCCTGGTTGGAGAGGGTGCCAGCTGGGCTGAGGGAACCCCCCTCCATGCACAGATTTCATGCACCAGCCCTCTAGTAGTTGAATATGGTTTGAGTTCAAAGAGCATAAATGTGCAACTTTTGTCTCTCAAACTTTCTGCAGTTATTCACATACTCCCTTTTCCTATCCTCTGCTCTCTACCCAAATATGTAGAGTTCTATTTCTTAGAAGGACTAGTACATGTGGGCAAAGGAATAAGGTCATATGTTGTAGTCTATTCTATCTTTTTTGCTGTCTACAAAAGTTAGAGTTATTGATTTACCTTTTAAATAGATGAATGAAAAAACCCAGAAGAGTTTTCACTAGAAATTTTCACGTTACTATTAAACAATTTAAGTAAGAAGATGTCTGATGACAAAAAAGTTAAAAAAACATTTGGTTTCGATATCACTCTTAATCATGTGCCATACATTTCCCTGATAACTTTTTGTTGGAAATTTTAAAAAAACACAAGTTTCTTTGTTTCCTGGAGTAAAAGTGCACATACTTTTCCTTTCCTTTAACCCAAAGCCAGAATCCTTGGATTTTGCTGATCCTTCTCCCCACAAAATATATAACACTGTATATACACTCTATGTATGACCTCCCATAGAGCAGAGGCCTTGGACAGAGTGGGAGTTTTGTGTTTGCTTGTTTTTTAGAAACCAAGAGCCACTCTAGCCAGTTTGGCTCAATGGATAAAGCGTAGGCCTGCTGACCGAAGGGTCCCAGGCTCAATTCCAATCAAGGCACGTAACTTGGTTGCATGCTCTTCTCTGGTCCAGATCCTGGTTCGACAATCAATCAATGTGTTTCTCTCACATTGATGTTTCTCTCTGTTTTTCTCTCTCTCTTCACTCTCTCTATAAATTAATGGAAAGATATCCTTGG
Organism: Pipistrellus kuhlii; assembly: GCF_014108245.1. NCBI lineage: Eukaryota > Metazoa > Chordata > Mammalia > Chiroptera > Vespertilionidae > Pipistrellus > Pipistrellus kuhlii. Next base: position 1,515,102 of record NW_023425573.1, on the reverse strand, counting down.
ATGAGTTTTAGCAACAACAAAAAAGAAACCAAGAGCCTATATTTATATGAGCAACCTAAGTAATTGAAAAAAAAAAAAATAGAAAATCCAATCCCAGAAATAAAATAAACTTGAATGCAGAAAAATATTTAATTTATCAATTGAATGTTTCTAAATAGAAAAATTTTGGCTTCTTCCATGAATTTTTTATAACATTTTGTTTTGAAAATTTTCTGTGGGCATTTTTCTCTGTGGTTCTCCAGGTTTCTGAAGAGATATGTTCATGTTGTTATGTTTACAAATCATGACTATATTTTAGTCAACCATGGTTTATCTTTAGAGAATAACTAATTCATTGCATTTGCTATATTCTTTCCTCTAGGCTGGATAATCATTAAGTAACTAAATTGCAGAATATGTACTTAAAAATGTAATTGGATTTTAATGGACTCTTTTTGTATATGCCGTTTGTGTATCTGCTGCTGCTGCTTCTCCATTCATCACAAGGGGCAGAAATTTGATTTTAGGGAATAGTCTATGGAGGCTTGATCTGGAGTGTGCGTGTATTGTTAGTGTATGTGGAGGGCTAATTTCAGCTCGTAGAGAATGAGGCCCCGTGTGCTTAACAGATGCTCTTCTCTTGTTCTCTAGGGTTCCGCTATGGGAGTGATATCATTCCGTTCTCTAAAGTGGATGAGGAACAAATGAAATACAAATCAGAGGGGAAGTGTTTCTCTGTTTTGGGATTTTGTAGATCTTCTCAGGTACAGGATTTACTTTACTAATTATGAACAAAATAAGTTACCTTTTTCTTGTTATTATTTGAGATGGGTCCTTTCATTTATAATATGTTTACTTAACTTAGTTTTTCTAAAATGTAGTCTGGGTGTTAGTGTCACTACTTTTGATTTTTAAAAAAATATATTTTTGTTGATTAGAGGGGAAGGAAAAGGAGAGAGAAACATCAGTGATCAGCTGCCTCCTACACACCCCCTGTGGAGTGATGGAGCCTGCAACCCAGGCATATCCTCCCTGACCAGAACTGAACCCAGGACCTTTTAGTCTGCAGGCTGATACTCTATCCACTGAGCCAAACCGGCCAGGACACTGTCTTTGATTTTTGAAGAGAAAATCAAGATGAAGAAAAGTCAGAAGAATAGATTTAATTGAAAGTCAATTTTTAGCTTTGGTGCCAGTCATAGCTCATAGTAGCCGTAAAGGAACAGTATCTAGTTTGATATTATATTGCTTTTTTGAAAGTTATGTATAATGGAGTGTTTATAGGAATGAAGGTCTAGCTGGGATTTGAATGTCAATGGACCTCTTAGAATATCATTGATTTATGCCAGTCACCGTCCATCTCAATGCCCAGCAGAAGGTCCAAGATGTGAAATTTGTTCATGTCATATGCTTTTTATTTATTTTTTTTAATACTTTTTTAAAATTAAATTATTATCTGTGTACATATCTTACCATTGCCACCCCCTACCATACATACCCTCCCTCCCCAGAGTTTTGTGTCCATTGGTTGTATTTATATGCATGTATACAAGTCCTTCGGTTGATCTCTTATCTCCCCCAGATCTCCCTACGCTCTCCGCTGTAATTTGACAGTCTGCTTGTTGCTTTGCTATCTCTATATCTATCTTTTGGTTCATCAGTTTATAATGTTCTTTATTATCATAAATGAGTGAGGTTATGTGGTGTTTCTCTTTCATTGACTGGCTTATTTCACTCAGCATGATGTTCTCCAATTCCATCCAGGTTGCTGCAAATGATGAGAATTCCTTCTTTTTTATGGCAGCATAGTATTTCATTGTGTAGATGTATCATAGTTTTTTTTATCCAATCATCTGCTGATGGGCACCTAGGCTGTTTCCAAATCCTAGCTATCCATATGCTTTTTAGATACCAATGCAGAGATACACAAAATAGACCCAGTGGGAAATGCAGCAATTCACTGAAGGCTCTGGGATACCGTATACTGCCCTAGAAAGGCTTATTAAAGATTCTTGGATATCTTAGATAAAATTATTTGTGAGGTGAATGAAAATGAAATCAGTATAAAATGTATCTTTTCAGGCTCTATAAGGATAAATATTTTTGTTGATTCTAGATGAACTCAATTGAGAATTATAATAAAAATAAATATTATCCAGTATATTGGGCTTGAACTTCTTCATGTTGCTTAAGTATATAGTCCCTGTATAATTCAGTGTTAGAATAATTCATTGAAGTTGAAAGAATCATTTTCATGATATGTGTCAGTTGTTAGATACATTTTTAAGACTCGTAAGCTGAAAATTGGGAAGATTTAAAGTTGATGAAATTTTAATGGTGAGAATACTTTTTGGGATTTGAGAGTCTCTAATAATTTTCTAACAAATTATACTAAATATGCTTTATATACTTCCCAAAGTGAACTCACTTTGGGAGGTATGTAAACTTAAAATTTGTGTTTATTTTGTGTCAGTGCTTATGAGTCTTTTCAGTGAAACAGAACCTTTAGTCAGACCTGTTTGTACAAATTGGCCTATTGGAAAGTGGCCTTCCTAATTCCAGACAGGCAGAAAAGACCTACTCAAAACATCTGCAGCCCTACCATTTGGCCCAATGGATAGAGTGTTGGCCTGTGGACTGAAGGGTTCAATTCCAGTCAAGGGCATATGCTGGCTGGATTCTCCAAAGGAGGGTGTTCAGGAGCAGCCAATCAATGATTCTCTCTCATCATTGATGTTTCTATCTCTCTCTCCCTCTCTCTTTCTCTCTGAAGTTAATAAAAATATATTAAAAACAACAATAAAATAAGACCAAAAAAATCTGCAAATGTAATTCAGAACTCAAAAAATTGAAATCATCTATGCCTGGCTGGGTCTGGGGGAGCCTATTTAGTGAATGGCAAAGCAAGAAAGAATGAGCTGGACAAAAAGTACATTTTCCATTTTTTAGAAACTTTTTATTGAATTTATTGGGTGGCATTGATTAATAAAATTATATAGGTTTCAGGTATACAATTCTATAATACATAATTTATGTATTATATTATCGAGTAACCTTCCATCCACCATTTATTCTCCCCTCTATTCTCTTCTACCTCTCCTTGTTCCCCTTTCCTGCTGGTAATCACTATACTGTTGTCTGTGTCTGTGAGGGTTTTTGTTGTTGTTTTTCTTAATCCCTTCACCTTTTAAAAAGATTTTTATAAACTTTTAAGTCATGAACTATTTTGGACTCTTGTTTTTAAGCTCTAAACTATTTTTATCTTAAGTATAATCTCAGACAGGTACAATGAAGATAACATAATAGCTATCATTTATCCAGCGATTATAATACTCCTGTCATTATACTAAGCATTTTATATAAATTCCCATTTCATTCTTTTGTGACCCTCTTAGGTAGATGCTATGATATGTATTTTATACATTAGGAAATTGAGCTTCAGAGCTGTTAAATGACTGGCCCAAGGTCACCTTGCTGGAAGGTGGTAGAGGTGGGCTTTGAACCAGGGCTCTGATTCCAAAGCTTATGCCATTGGTCAGTTGTAATCTTCCCACCAGATGGACAGCCTCATTTTTGAACAGTCTAAGTTTTACATACCTACTTTTGTGTATCATCTTAACAAATGTATACACATCATCTTGTCAACTAAGATAGTATAAGGAGGCACCTTGTAACAGATGAGTAATTATCATTAAATTGATAAAATCACATATTTTTCAAATTCCCTTAAAGTGAGGGAAACTAACATTTCTGGGTTGAAATTATGTAAAAGTTTTCATTCTATAAAATAGGATTTTTGGTTTGGGATATTTTTTTCTTTTTTTGAAATGTGAATTATTTTTCTTTTAAAAATTTCAAGAGTCCTTTCAATTTGTCTTTCTCCAAGTTGTCAGTGTTCTGGATATGTAATTATAGACAGATAAGAATTTAGCCAGAACTTCCCCTAAATGTCTGGCTGTCTTTTGAAAAGTCATTTAGGTGCCTTAGGAAGAGATTTCATTAGCTCTTCTTTAATCAATCAAGAATTATTACAAATTCTGATAGGAGGGCAAATTTATATAAATGTAGCAAACTAAAAATATAGGATTATTCCCATATTTCTTCAAATAATGGTTCTCAAATGGGGAATGGAAGTGGAGATGGAGGGAATTTGAATTACATGGGCCTATACCCATGAATTACATCCATACCTTTGAGACTTAGTCTTGAGCTACTGCGACAGTGCTCATAATTTCTCAGCTTTAGAGGTGGAAGGGCAATTGAAACCCAAAACATTTTAGAAGCATTGCCTTATGCAGCATGTGGCATATTCTTATAAATAAGCTTTAGGCTCAAGGGCCCCTAGACGAGAGAGAAGTTCTTTCATCTTATTCAATAGGTGCAGGTGGGAACTCTTTAGTGTTCATATCTCACCTTTGACCCCTTTGATACTGTGAGTAACTAAAGGGGGCAAAAGAACACACAGTGTTTATTTTTGCTTTAGTTACCCTTCCTCCAGTGCTCCCCTTCTGTTTAGTTCTTTGCTCTGGTCTCTGCAGTTCTTCGTTGCTCTTAGGACCACTTAATTTTGCTGATAAGAGATCATAATTGGTTGTTGTTAATCTCGCTAGTTTCCCCCTTCCCCCTTGAACTGTGGCAATGTACTACTCCAGAAGCAGTTGCCCAAACATACTTCCTGTGTTTTATGTCACTCTAGATTAACACACTATTATCTCTTCCCAGGATATTTGTGGCCAGACTTTTCATCTCCGTTCCAAACACATCCTTTAAATCTTAACTTGGGTGTCACCATTTGCAAAAGCCTTCCCCGAGCCCTCATGACCAAGCCCTCATGACCAAACTAGATGCCCTTCTTATGTGCTCTTGTGGTTACCAAACTGTATTATAAGTCTATTCCTGTGTCCTTATAGCACTGAATGTTAGTACTGCACTGTGGTTAATTTAATATTTATCTAAGCTCCTCAGGACAATCTGTATCTTATTCATTATTGTGTTTATAGTGCCCAGTACAATTTTGATGCATATTAGATGCTCATATATTTATTGTGTTGAATCTTAGGTAATATGTTGTTTCCAGTACTTGTCAATGTTTTTCAGTAAGAACATTTTGAATGGAATTTCTTAGCAAACTGTGGCTTTATGGTCTTATGTATAACTTATTTTGGATCATAACTGATTCTTTCCTCACTTACTCTTGTAGGTCCACAGGAAATATTTCATGGGAAATCAAGTTCTAAAAGTCTTTGCAGCAAAAGATGATGAGGTGAGTTGACAATGGGTCTTTGAGGTAGTGTCACAGAACTAAATTGTCATTTTAAGTGAATTGTTTGGGACATTTATAGTTTAAAATGACATTAATGTTGTAACGGCAGTGGGGAAATTCATTGTCCTTTCACTCTGAAAATGAAGAAATGACTAATGAATTTGTCATAGCATGAGCACAAGACCTTAGGAAATAGTCCTACCATTGGACAGCAGGTGAATGTTAAAAACAAAACTATTTGAACACATGCATTTAGTATGGGGATCTCAGAGTCCCATGATCAGAAAGGTTGGAGTCAGGTTGCCATTTTCATTGTGGTCGATATTGGACATTTAGTACTGGCTCTAGTGTCCTGGAGAGGAGCTTCACTGACTCTCTGGACCCCTTCTGTCATTGAGAAATTTGTCTTTTCCAACCCCCATCTCTTTGCACTCTTTCCCCACCTTCCCGAGAGATTCTGTGTTCAGGCTGGTTTCTGCCTGGCTAACAACCCATGACCCTTGCATCCTACACTCACCTGCCCTCTCTAAATATTTTCTGTGTGGCTTCCAAGTCAGAACTTATTTCCTTGGAGATGCTGATCCAAGCTGGAAGATTAGAATATAGTGTCTTTCTAAGGCTACTGAAGCAGGTCTCTATACATTTAAAATTAGTAGAGGTAGAAGGCTTGTTTGGGGTGAGGGGAAGGGTGATGGTATAAGAGATCTAGTCCTCTTACTTCTCTCTTTCTCCTCACTTCTGAAGGGTAGCTGGCAGCAAATCTAGTAAATGGAGATGCCATTATTCCATCAGAGCAGTTGACGTTAGGAGAGAGCACTCAGTACTGCACAGATTCACTGGAGCACAATGGGCTCTAATATGCGAATCCTCCAATTTAAAAATCCGAGTTCCTGGGTTTCTCCTAAATCAGATCCTGTTGGTAATCATGCAGTTTTGGGATGTATTGTCAACACATCTTAACTGCATTGTTAACTTCCGCTGACTGTAAGTCTGGAATTTAGAAGAATGTTAAAGCTGATTCATCAACTCATGAGACTGGATAAAATAATCCCCAAGTGGAGCTTTAGAGTAAGAGGAGGAGGGAGAGGTCCAGAGCAGAGCGTCAGGTTAGTTGGAGGAAGAGAGGAGTGGCTCACAATGTATAATAATCAGGAGGGAGTGTTACCTGAAGACAGATGAGAAAGTTCAGGGAAAGGGGATGGACCTGCTACTGAGAGGTCAAGGAGAACGGGAGCCAAGGGCTTAGCAATGAGGTCATGGGTGACTTCAGAAGATAATGTCAGTAAGACAGGTCAGTAGATGGATTAGATTGAAGAACAATCCTATGCTAAGCAGTGACAACAACAAGATGATTATTTCATGGAATTTAGAGGTGAAAAGAAAGAAAGATACATGTAGTCATTTATGGAGAAAGGGGGACAAAGAAAGATTTTGTTTAGGAAGGCTGAGACTTAAGTTTATGTAGAGGGTGAGGGTATGAATTCAGAGGATAAGGAAGATTGAGTGATAAGAGGGAGGATTTAGATAATGAAGTAAAGTTCCGGAAGAGGTAAAGTAAATGTGATCAAACGCAGATGAATAGAGTGGCCTTGAAGTGGGTGAAGGTGCACTTTAAAAAAAATCTGAGCCCTACCTGGTGTTTCTCAGTAGATAGAGCGTTGGTCTGCAGACCAAAGAGTCCTGGGTTCGATTCCCGTCAAGGACACATGCCTTGGTTGCAGGCTCCTCCTTCTCTCTTCCACTCTCTAAAAATCAATGGAAAAATATCCTTGGCTGAGGATTAAAAATAAATAAATTTTTAAAAACCTGAAACAGGAAGACAGTGGAACACAGTCTTACGAGTGTGTGGCTCCGTTGTGAAAACTCTCCCGTGTTGGATCTGTGTTAATGCTGCCTCTTTCTTATTAGGCAGCAGCGGTGGCCCTTTCCGCCCTAATTCACGCTCTGGATGAACTGGCCATGGTGGCCATAGTCCGCTATGCTTACGACAGACGATCTAATCCTCAGGTTGGCGTGGCTTTTCCTCACATCAAGGACACCTATGAGGTACAACCCACAGGGCTCTTATTCTGATTTTCCTCCTTCAGTTTCTGTATTCTAAAGAGTGCTTCTCAACTTAATGTGTGGGAGTCACTTGGGACAGCTTGTTAAAATGAATTCTGTTTCCGTATTCTGGGGTGGTGCCTGGGATTCTACATTTCTCACAATCTCCTAATGTTGATGTTGCCGGCCTGTGAACCACATGTTCAGTTACAATGGAAGAACATAAGTTAATATGAGTATGTAAAGGACCTTTTGATCAAATCACTAAAGGTTAACCATGACCTCCTGTTTGCCCTATCCAGCGACTTTCTCTTGGTTATCCTCCTTTCTGACAATCTCAGAACCTAATAGGAATAGATTACCTTTAATTTTTTAGAATAGCCTTTATTTACTATGAATAAAGTTTGAAGATGAGATTTTGTTGTGATTCTTGTGAAAGTCAGTTTGGTTGGCGATGTCCTATTTAAAATACAGGTCTGCATTTCTTATATCATCTATTCCTCAAAGATCTTACTGTGGCAGAACTGAAAAAGGGACAGCAAATGACTTGACTTGCACATCAACCTTCCTGACTCTTCTTATTTATTGTATTGGGCATACATTTCCTAGGCATCCTTTGGTAATCTTTCTTTGACATGTCTTTCATGTTTAATATTCTCTGTACTCTTTGCAGCTGTGTACAGCTAGTAACTGTAATCAAAACACTGTACTTCCCATGCACCAGCTTTGGGACTTCTGATTTTCGAAATATTTTTGTTGTGCCACTTTCACAGCACTTGGGACCAGTTTTATATTTTTTTATTAATTGGATTGTTTTTGCTTTTACCTCCTTTCTTTCTCATTAGTGTTTGGTGTATGTGCAGCTGCCTTTCATGGAAGACTTGCGGCAATATATGTTTTCATCATTGAAAAATAATAAGAAATACACTCCCACGGGTGAGTTTATTTCCATTTTGCTCACTAATTGGCTCCAAACACAAACTGTTCCTGGGAAATCACCTGTCTGCAGTCATTGGCTGGGGCCAGAGTTTCGCAGGATGGAGTCAGTTGGGTCCAAGTCGCATCATACACAGTAATGAAGATGGTTCATCATGTGTTTTTCCAGTAATAAGGACAGGATTTCCCTGAACTCTCCAAACACCCTCTAGGTTCCCGCTTCTGACTTAGGATTTATATCTAGGAAGCAGCTTGCTAGAAATGGATGTACATTCTCTAGTTGTGACCAGGTTTGCCCTTTATAGAAGCGAGTTGACATATATAGTATTAAACCTGGGACTTTAGTGTCATACATAAAATATGTTTAGTGTCATACATAAAATATGTTATAACTTTGACTTGAAGATTGATAGTGCTGGAGATTGCCTTTTCTCTTTGCCCTTTCTTCGTAGTTTCATGGTAACAGTTTAAGTCGCACTGTTCCTCATTTCCAGGAGTTACTTTGAGCTTGGCGTGGAAAGGCCATTATTAAGCATCTGGCTGCAAAGGTCAGGGGCTGCACAGAATGAGTCTCACAGATGCAGATCCTATCTTCCAGAGAGCTCACAGTTTAAGACAGCTGTAACACAATATAGTAGTGGGCCAGATGTAGAGAACATACCACAAGGACAAGTAGATGTTTTAGTTTACAAGTTTTTCTCTTTGCCTTTGTAGGATTAGGGAATAGTAGGTGACTCTCAAAGCTGGTTTCTCTGTGTGTTTCTTTGGTTAGACCGTTTGCACGAAGTGTGCAGCAGTAGGAAAGCCAAGAAACAAATGAGCTTCTGGGGCTTGTGTCTTTCCCTTCTTCTTGAAATGAGTCCAAGTCCAGGCGTGGACTTCAACATGTTAGAGTTGTCTCTCCCTACCTCTTAGTCATCCTAAACTTTAAATGAGCAGAACATTTAAAAAAAGAGACCTTGGTTGAGAAATTATGGTCATAAACCATTCATTCAGGACCTAAATAATACATTAAATATCTCTCGACCTGTTGATTTATTTTCTGTGAGTTGACTGTTTTGTTTGCATTTTCTCCATTGGAAAAATGTATTATTAAAACTGTTTGGCATATTTCCCAAGTAGACATTTATGATTTATGTAGGGGTGTGCAGTGCTAGAGTGATCTGGCCTGATACAGCCTGATAGCTTGTAACGACAAATGAAAACCACTGCATGTTCATACACAGGTGCCACCTATTTACTGTGTTGTTTACGTAGTCAGCTTACGATGATGATGGCTGTGCCAGTGCCTGAAGCCTCCCTAGAAAGTCCAGATATGGGCAAGGAAGGTTTTATGATAAATATCTGCATGCTCTTTTCTTCTGTAGTAGCTGTTCACAGGGAAATTTGTAGCAGTGATGGACAGAAGCATAATGGGTGTTTCAGGAACTGCTTACTCTTCTCTCCCTTTAGTGGAGTGCCTGTGGATGATCCAAAATTAGCACCTCAGCTTTTAGGAACTGAACTGCTGTGTGAATCAGCAGCATGAAAGTGACACGTGGTAGTTTAAGTAGAAGCATTTCTGAGAGAGTTGCCTTTCATCCACATTGCCTTGGGGCATGTCGGTTTTTGTTGACTAGGCCGATTTTTATTGAGGAGCCCTTGCTTTCTTTTAGGTTTTAGAAAAGTCAGAAAGAAAAGGAAGTCATGTGTTTGCTCTTCAGGATCTTCAGAGTTTGAATAAGTCATGAACACAAGTGTGCATATATACAGAGTGTGCTTAGTGCCATGGGATTTGTGAGAAGAAAGGGCTCCTTCTGACTTGCAAGGGGCAGGGGGGAGAGGGGGAGGTGGAGGGGGCGGGGGTGAGGGGGGGGTTGTGAAGGAATCAGCTCACTCTGCTCCAATGCTTTCTTCCCGTTAAACTGTGATACAAGTTCTATTAAATCCTTATAAAGTTAATGCTTTTTTCTTTATTTTTAAAAAAATATTTATATTGATTTTTAGAGAGGAAGAGAGAGTAATATCAGTGTGAGAGGGAAACATCAGTTTGCTGCCTCCCACACACCCTCTACTGGAGACTGAGCCCACAACCTGGGCATGTGCTGGGAATAGAGCCAGCAACCTTTTAATGCACGGGACCAAGCCCAACCAACTGAGCCACACTGGTCAGGGCTTTTTAAATGTTTTTCTCCTTTAATTACTAATTTTTTAAAAAAAATTCATTGAATTCTGAATATTTTGAATTGTTGTATACAGGTTGGGTTTTGTGTGGCTGTGGTCTGTGGTTTATGTGGCATTCCATTTTATTTAAAAAAATATGATTTTATTAATTTTAGAGGAAGGCAGGGAGAGCGAGAAACATTGAAGAGAGAGAAACATCAATCAGCTGCCTCCTGCACACCTTCTGCTGGGGATGGAGTCCAAAAACTGGGCATGTGCCCTGACAGCAGTCTCTTGGTGCATGTGACAATGTTCAACCAACTAAGCCTCATGGTCCAGGGCTAAACTCTCTTGCTTTTGATATGATTTCCATTGTCCAAAGTTCACTGAATGGTAGAACTGGGAAGGACCTAAGAGACCCGTTACTCTAAATAACTCATTTTTACATATAAGAAAACCAAGACCAAGGTAAATGATTTGCATAACTGGAGACTATATTTGGCAGAGCCAGGGCTGTGTAACCTGCCAGTATTGCTATGAATAGCTATGAGTGGAAAGCATTTGCTTTAGTGGAAAATAATAGAGTTCGTCTATTTTTCTTTCTGCTTCTTTGTTTATCCTTGTTTCAGAGGCACAGTTAAGTGCTGTTGATGCTCTAATTGACTCCATGAGCTTGGTCAAGAAAGATGAAGAGGCGGACACCATTGAGGACTTATTTCCAACCACCAAAATCCCAAATCCTCAATTTCAGAGATTGTTTCAGGTGAGAAAGGAAAGATGAACCAATCATACTTTTTTTAAATGAAAGAGAACTGAGTGAAAAATTAGGGTAATTGACCAGTCACTAGCAAATGTTTTTAATCTTCTCAGTTGCTCTATATGTTTAATGGGAGAAAGTTACCTTCTTTCTACTAAAAGAGAAAAATACTCTGAGCTTTTGGAAAGAAAGAAGTCAAGTTAGGGTGCTTTTAATTTCTTTTTGGAGAAAGGCTGTTGTTTTTTCAGCCGATTTTCCTTCTATGTGTTTTCCAGGCTTTTCTCCTTTTTTAAAATATCCAAATAGTAGAGTTTTAATGAAGTTTATAATAATCACTATTAGGGAACAAATGTTCTGGTGTCACATTTGTCAAAAATCTCATAATTAAAGGTAGCATAAAGGTCAGATAAAGAGGTTATAGTATGAAACTATTAAGGAGTAACTAAAGTACAGGGAAATATGAATTACTGAATCTTGGGTCAAAGGAATTGGGAGGTGTAGATTGGATTAAGGGAAACGGGAAGTTGAAAAAAGAACTGATTTATGCTGAGCAAAGGCCAGGGTTGAAGGGAAGGAGTATTCCAGTCCTGGATTAACTCAGTGACAGCAGGACTTAGGCCTTTCTGAACCCCCAAAACGGAAAATGATCACAGGCAGCTTTTTCAGGCAAACTCTTCCTCTCAAAGCAGTGGAGGGCCTGTTTCTGAAGGGGTGGGGCTGTGGATGGAGAGACCCTCAACTCCCTATTAACGCACTTCTTAAAGCATCCTTAACTAGCTCAGGGCCATATTGGGGCCCGCTGTAATTTTGAGGGATCTTCTACACAAGAGAAAGTGTGTGGGGATTTTTTTTTGTGTGTGTGGGTTTTGTTGTTGTTGTTTTTAATGTTTATAATTCCTTTAAATAATGAGGGGGGGCAGAGGGAAAACAACTTTTGTTCTAAAATTAGAAATACAAAGCTTAACATGTAAGGCCTGACTCAGTGAATGCATTAGTAGTCTAAGTGTAATCAAGTATAAGTTCTTCGATGTCTTTGACAACTGGACGTCAAACGGTCTTTGCCACTTACTTGCATTTTAAAATCCTTCTACTTTCCCCACAGTGTCTGCTGCACAGAGCTCTGCATCCTCAGGAGCCGCTGCCCCCGGTTCAGCAGCATGTTCTAAATATGCTGGACCCCCCCGCTGAGGTGACAGCTAACTGTGAGATTCCTCTCTCCAAAATAAAGACCCTGTTCCCTCTGACTGAAGCCATCAAGAAAAAGGATCAACTGACTGCTCAGGACATTTTCCAAGACAAGTAAGTAATGCTGTGGCTGCATTTCACATCAGACAGCATAAGACCTGTGGTAGTCATAGACTGGGCCTCCAGGACTGACGGTTGGCTGTGGGGTTATTTGACACTGGCCTTGAAAATACCGGTTTCTCATCTGTGCATTGTAGGTCTGTTTTATTTTTGTTATTCACCTGGAATGGAGAGCTACCTTCTGGGCTGTCGGCTTTTTAATCAGCATCAAATTCTTGCTTAACACACACACACACAGACACACACACACACACACACACACACACACATAAAGGCTAAACAAAATTAATACTAAATTTTACCATTTTCTGAAGTAGGGAGCTAGGAATGAGAGGAGAGGGGTGAAGGTCATAAGGTTTTTGTTTGGGAGGTTAGATATCAGGAGAACGGCAGTGAGATTTTTGGAGGGAAGTGGGAAGGGGAGTGAAAAGACCTGGCCCTGTGTCAGTGATGCACTTGGTTATAGCATCAGTGAGGTGTTTGCATTATAAGGATAGCAAAATGCTTCTCATATAATTCTCAAATCAAATCAAGCTTTCAGGAAGCTATTAAGTTTTTCTTCCCTCAGCAAATTCTTTTCAGAATCTGTATCAATTCCCATTCAAAACAAAACAGAAACAAACCATAAGAAATTGTTTTTTATTATCCGGAATCATTTGGATGTATAACAGTGATGTTTTTTTTTTGTTTGTTTGTTTGTTTTTTACCAGTTTTAGGTTTGGTTATTGGTGACTTTACCTCCCAAATCAAAATGATCTGTTCATTTGTTTAGATTGGATTCTGTGATCTAGTTTTAGGCCACATTTTTTTTTTCTTCCTTCCCACAGCTGTATCTTTATTGACAAGTAAAGCTTATTTGTAATTACCCCATTGGAAGAGTACTGAATAATTTCCAAAAACCTTCACAGTGTTCTGTAAATTGCTTATTTAATGAATCATCTTCCAAGTTGAATAGAAAACTTTATGCTTTCTGTGGCTTTTTAGAGATTAATATGCCCAGCTTTGTTAGAAGGGGAAAAAAAATAATCATGGAACTGATAGATTCTATCACGTGCTTTCCTGACATATTCTGGAGAGTTTTTTGTTTCTCTTTAGCCTGTCACCCTTTGTTCTACATAGAAAGGCTGTCACTGGAAGTTTACTTTCTCTCTGTGGGCCTCATCTATCTATATCCTCGGGATTAGTACTTTAGAACAGTTTAATGAAATGTGAAGTCCTTTTCTTCCCATGGCAGCCTAGCTTTGGCCTCTCCGCAGTCATCAGCTATTCTCTGTGTTAAGGCTCCAGTTCCTGATCCTGATTACCTTCTGCTGCTGTGGGAAAGAAAGGGGTCATTTCCCTTCTCCTCTGGATTAAAATGTGTATTAGCTGACTTAAAAACACACACACAAAGAGAGGCTGTTGTTCTGTGATTTGGTCCTGGCTATGATGACACCTTCAGCTCTAATCCTACCCTTCATTCTTTCTGGAAGCTTGAGTGTCTCCTGGGACCTGAGAATTTTATCGCTTTCACTTACCCACTCACACTTTCATTCTCTACCTTTCTTCAGAAATCTTTGTTTTTAAGAACTGCAGAAATTATGCATTTAACAAATATTTATTGAGTACTTTCTATATTTAATAAGAAAGATTTAGCTCCTTCCACAAGATCTTTGCAACCCTTAATTTTTACGGTAAGGTACCCATCAGCTTTGGAAGTGGTCTTCCCAAAGAGAAGAAAATTGCTAAAAACTGATTATATTTTTGTGTATATTCAGTGTCTCTGTATTTAGGGCACATATTTCCTGTGTAGGGGAAAGGGACAAAGACTAGAGAGTGAGCAAATGTCAGTGTAGGAAGTGTCAGAGGCCAACACAAAGAGCCCTGGACGGGAAATCATGAGTCTTCATTCCAGCTTTGAACTCTTTATGTGATTTTGGTTAAATAATTTTACCTTTCTGAGAGTGTCTCCATCTCAACAGATATTGTAATAATATCTCTTAAATGAATATTTAATTTAATAAGCATTTTGAACTATTTAGAAGGGAAGGCAATAGTCAAAACCCAAAATATTAATAGTATCACGCTGTCCCAAGTTAAGCCTTTCACCTCTGTCCTGATGTCATCTGTCTCATCTGGTACCTTAGTCCAATACTAATTTCTTCCCTCTTTCTGTATTTTCAACTTCTCCCTTTGTACCAGCTCCTTTCCCTCTACACATTAACACTGTATTTCTTTCCTCTGTAGCAAAATAAAATAAAATAAATCTCTCGCTTCCCCCTCTAGTTATTACCTATTGTTTTCTTTCCTTCCATAAGCCAGGCTAATTGGCAGAATAGTCCACTGATTTGATTCTTTATTGGGCACCCATTGTCTCGGGTTCCTGCCCCCACTGCTTCCCTGAAGCTGTTCTTCCAAAAGACACCAACTGCTTCAATGCACGTTAGCTTGGCAGTCCTTTCTTTCTTCACCTCTTGGAAGCACTTGACATTGTCATTTATTCTTTGCCTCTTGGAACTCATATATCTTCCTTAACTTCAGCTTCTCTAGATGGTTCTGTCTAAATCTTTGACAGCTCCTGCTTCAATTCCTCTGGGGGCTGCTTTCTTTCCCACCAACCTTACATGTGGATGTTCTGTAGGACTCTTCCTCACAAAGAGCTGACACTTATTGGACACAGGTATGTGCTGAATGCTTTGCTTGACATGTATTACCTTTGTAGATCCTTTGGGCCATCCTATGAAGTAGGTTCTTCTATAACCCCCATCTCAAAGCTGGGGATACTGAAGCTTCGAGAAGACAAGAAACTTGCCCAAGATCACAGCTGACTGCGTGTTGGAGTGAGGATTTAAAGGCAGGCAGTCCAGCTCCAGAGCTGGCACTCTCACCCATTGTGCCATGTTGCCTTCGCAATGCATGTTCTAGGACCTTTGATTATTCCACATGCACATATTCAAAAACTATTAAGTATCTGTCCGTCCTGACATATTTCCAGCCTATCCACTGTATCTTAAGTATCTGTCATTACTTCAACTTTGATGTGTCCAGAAATGACTTCATCCTCTTTTTTCTTCCATGCTCCTTTTAAACCCCAATTCATGCTATTTTTTATTCTCTATTTTAGTGAATGACATCTATTTTCTAGGAAGTCATCACTTTTTTACTTTCCATATCTAGTTAGTTTACCAAGATATATTAGATTTACCTCAAACCCATTCCTTTCAAGAAGATTGAAATAATATCAAGCATCTTCTCAGACCGTAATGGCATATTAGAAATAAACTACAATAAAAACAAACAAACAAACAAAAATTCAAACACTTGGAAGCTGAATAGCATGCTATTAAACAATGAGAAGATTACGAAAGAAATGTTCTGAAGAAGTCAATTAAGTCCATCTGATTTATTGAGTCATTTAGGATTGCTGTTGCTTTGCTGATTTTGTCTAGAGGATTTATCTAGTGACATCAGTGGGGTATTAAAGTTCCCTGCTATGATTGTACTGTTGTTGATTCCCCTCCCCCTCCCCCCCATATCTTCCAGGAGTTTTTTTCTTCTTATGAATTTGGGTAATCCTGCATTGGGTGCATATATGTTTACCATGTTTACCAGGGTTATAATCCTCTTGTTGTATTGACCCTTTAGTATTATGAAGTGGCTTTCCTTATTTCTTGGACACCCTCTTCCCCTGTGCATGAATTTCATGTACCGGGCCTCTAGTAATTTAGATATTTTCTTTCTTTATCTCTCACTACTTCCCAGCATGTACCCCATGCCCAACACAGCGACTTGCTATCCTCTTACAGGGATGTGCTTCTTGCCACAATGTTTTGTTAATTGTGTGTTTATATATTTATCTTTTTTATTTTGCTGAACTTTTTAAAGGTGTTGATTGAATATTAATTTTGGTATACTAGTATTTAGCACCTAGAGCTCTGCTTAGTTTTAGTGGCTGACACATTGTATTAGGTAAATATTTGGCTAAATAAATGAATTACAAAATGTATACCTATTTATAAAAGAAAATGAGAAGAGGAGAAAGAACAATGAATTACCTATGGTCCCAACATCCAAATGCAGCGGCTCCTAACATTTGTGTGTCTACTGTGACTCTGCATGGATAATTTCTACCTCCCAGGGCTCCACTCCTTCATAAGTAAGATGAGAGCCATTGCCCTTTCCCACTTCAAGTAGACAGTCTGAGTTCAATATATGTAGAATTCCTAATAATGCTATTAAATGATTTAATCTTGATAATATTAATCATATTAAAATTTCACTACTTTCTGCTTATTCCTGGGCCTGCCTTCACCTGCTCAGTTCTGAAGAACTGGAATTTATATCTTCTTATCCTTCTTTCCCATGAATCTTATCTTAGAAGGTTTAAGAAATTCTTTATGTGATTCAAACTTGTATTCTCAGAGAACTTAGCACAGTACTTTGCATATTTAGTGCTTTTTAATACCATCTTATAAGTTAACTAGAGGCTGGGTGCACAAAACTTGTCCATGGTAGGAGGGTAGGGGGTATCCCTCAACCTGACCTGCACCCTTTCCAATCTGGGACCCCTTGAGGGATGACCAACTGCCGGTTTAGGCCCTATCCGGGATTGGGCCTAAACCGGCAGTTGGGCATCCTTCTCACAATCTGGGACCCCTGGTTCCTAACCACTTGCCTGCCTGCTGATTGCCCCTAATCTTACCTCTGCCGGCCTGATCACCCCTACCCCCTCTGCCTAGGCCCCCGTCACCATGGCTTTGTCCAGAAGGAAGTTGGAAGTCCAGAAGATGTCTGGTCAACCTGGTCTAATTAGCATATTACTCTTTATTAGTATAGATTTGTATCTCTGGAAGAGAACAGGTACATAGTTGATATACTCATGGTACTTTTTATCTTAGTGTTTTCCTGAGGAGCAAATTGAAGATCAGAGAGTCTAGTAACTTACTAGAGTCTAAACTCTAGATATACTGGAATTAATATGAAATCAATATTTATAAGGAGGCATAAAATGTCAGGGCTAGGGAGTTTTGAAACAGACTAGAATTTAGCTCTTTGGTTTCCAAATCTTCAGCAGTACCATATTGTCTGTTTCATAGGGACACCTGGCAGAGATGAACTGAGATGACTGTGAGGGTTTTGCATGGACTCCAATTCTGGAGGAATTTCATGCTGCTGTGGGTTTGTGCATTTTCCTCCATTTTTGCCATCAAGGCTTTGTGTGCTCAGTTTCTGTTCTATTTGAAGGAAAGAGCTCAGGATGATTCACCCCTTTTAATAATTCCTGGGCCCCATCCTTCTGTCTTCTATTTTTCCTTTTTCTTTTTCTTTTTTTTTTTTTTTTCCTTCAAAGGAAAAAAGGCAAGTGGTGAATGAGAAAGATGTCAAGTACTAAAACTTTTAATTCATGTTTTTGTAAGGCTCTGATTACTGTAGTACTTCATCTAGCTGTAAGAGGAGATTCATTATTGAAACAGCATTGAATAAGCCCGCTCATGCCTTATTGTTCTTTGCTTTAATTTTAGGATACCTCTTCTTCATACCTCAATGCCTGAAGGTTGGGCTTTTGAACAAAAACACATCACATTTAGAAATACTAGATCCTAGTAATTTCCCTTCTCATTCAGCCATTTCTTGACAGCTGCATTTGCCCTGGATTGATTATTTGTCTGGGAGGAAAATCTTCATATCTCAGTGTTCAGTAGCTTAAGGGAGATTATGGGCAGAGCCTTTGCATTTGATTTTTCTTCTTCTTTGCAATTAACTTGACTTCTTCCTGACTTCTAGACAGGCTGTTAAAGCCAGAATGTTGCTTGAAGCAAGATGTTTGATACACTTCCTTGGAGTCATCTTTCCCTCACCACACAGATGGCTTTTGGACTCTGTTAGCTTACTGTCCAACACAGAATTCGTTTTTTTATAGCTTGACTTCTCTAAGAATTAGCTCTTGCATATTTGATCAAGGATTATCTTGTAAGCTTTGAAGCTGTAAGAGGAAGTTTCTAAAGCTCTCTCATACATGATGGAGACACATGTCTTCTATGCACACGGAAAGCTAATAGCTATCCATTCTGAGACAGAAACCAGCGAATAATATCTGAAGAGCAGATATTATTGGACATTCTTACTGAAATGTTTCATTCCCATGACCTGTGCTTTCGGTGCATCTGGGACAGGCTTTGTGATGCAACTGCTGACTGTGATCTCTATGCTGTGAAGCAGCCGGGGCTGCTCGGGTCAGGGTCAGGCTGCGAGCGCTGAGGTTGGGAAAGGGAGCCAGGCTCATTGTAAAGGAGGACCAAGAGCAGCTGTTTATTTTTGACACTTGAAAAATAAAGCCATAGTTTTCACTTCAGTAGTTCTGGGTTTTGTATGGTTGCTTTGTTTTAAGGGGAAACCGCATTTATTTCTTCACCAGGAGTGAGGACGGACCTACCTCTAAGAAACTGAAGACTGAGGAAGGGGAAGCCCACTTTAATCTCTCCAGCTTGGCTGAAGGCACGGTCACCAAGGTGAGCAGAACTTTTCCAGCGTGCTCTCCCCAGTGCAGTGTTTGTTAGTCCTTCCACCATGGAAGCCAGGCAGGGGCATCCCATACTTCCTTCCTGGAAGTAGTTACTGCCAGTGAATTGCCTGTAAATGATCTGTATGATACACAGTGCACAGAGCATTATGTAATACACACAGCGTGGAACATTGCCGTGGGAGTGCTTTTGTAGAGATTTTTTTTGTTTAGTTTGCAGCTTTCTGTTTAGTCAGAATGATAGAGGTTGGTGATATGACTCGTGATCTCCAAGTAGATAAAATATGAGGGTAACTCTTCTTTCTGATATACAACTTCCAAACAAGTTTAGGATTTCTCCAAACCAAATATCATTCAGACACCTGAGATTTCCTTTATTTAATGGAAAAGTTTTTGGAACTTGAAGATAATTGCCTTATTTTAAGTGTCATTAGTTTGAATCACTGGGTCTTAAAATTTGTCCCTTACTAGCCAAGTACACTGGGAAGGTCAGTTAGGACTAGGGAATGCCTTTTCCCTTCTTAAAAAAGAAATGCTCTCAGAAAAACTAAATGTCTGAAAAATGATATGGGGTTTATTTCAATGTTTTATAGTGAAGGAAAAAAAATTATTACCTTATTTGTTTGGAGAGCTTTTATGATTGCTTTATCAGAGCAAACTGGAAATTTGAGTATGTTTTGTGCCAAAGTCTACCAGCCATAATAGAGCCCCTTTGAGCTGAATGATACTGAGGCCCCATTTAGGTTGGGACTGGAAGATGAAAGACATAGTATGATCAGAAAGTTCCATACAGTGTGGCAGAGATTTCCATCTTTGAAACTAGTACTGCAATAAATCTTGACACATGATCTGCTTGTACTGTTGGGTGACATCTTCAGTTTGGGCACATTTTTATATTCTACCAAAACTTCAATGCCAAAGGGTTAGCAGCAGTCTCTTCGCCCCCCCCCCCCCCCCCCCCGCCCCCGCAAAAAAAGGGAAGTTCTGAGAATCAAACATCAGGCTGTTACTTTTCACTCCATCTTCACAGGACAGATATTTGGAGCTGGCCCCACATTGCAGAATCCTCCTCTTCCTAATTGGTTGGGTGTCAGGATGCATAGGTGGTTTGCCACATACAGCCTTCTAGCTGGGCTGGCTAGTCGCTTGGTAGTAATACTTCTGCCCTCTCTGGAAAGAAGTCAGCTTGCACAAAGGGAGGGAAGTGAAAGTACAGTCGGCAACTGTGTCTGCTAGCTTTGAACAGAACCCTGGAAATGAAGATGAATAGGAAGGGCCTTCACTCTGGTTTTGGTTTTATTTTATAAGAGGACACTTCCGACATTAAGCCATCTTGTCTTGCCTGGGGTGATCTGCAGGGTTATTTTCTGTGGGTGTGTTCTAGGTTGGAAGTGTGAATCCTGCTGAAAACTTCCGTGTCCTGGTGAGACAGAAGAACGCCAGCTTTGAGGAAGGTGAGTGAGATGCCGCTGGCTCTGTTTTTAGGGAAAGTGTTCAGTTGGGTTAATGGATTTAAAATCGAGATTAACAAGTGTAGCCTTTTACTAAAATGTTATAACCTCTACATATAGCGGTTTTCTTTTCTTGTGGCTCTTTGTGTTGTTACTTATTAGTGAGCTCATTGAGATATTATGAGCAATGAAGATAAACTCAGTACAGGTCTGCCCAAACAGAGGACTAACTTGTTAAGAAAACTGGGGGCGAGAACCTTGGAGTTTTTAGTTCTACTTCCTTGAACTTCTTAGGTTACTGTGAACGAGGTTGGAATAAAACAATTTTGTGTCATATCTTCCTGTTCTTCCTGTTTTCTTAGTCTAGGCTTAAGGATTTGAGCCCCTTCATAACCCAGAAAGACCTGGCTGCTGCCCCTTGATTCAGTACTTCTGAAATTGACTACATTCTCACAGTTTTCTTACCAGATATATCCCAGAATTTCATTTAGGCTTGGGTTAATATTAAAATGGCTTTTAGAATGAATAGAGGCTCTTGAACTGACATTCATATACTTGAGTGCACTTAGATTCCTGTTCACCCACCCCTTAAAGCAGGAGTGGGGAAACTTTTTTTTGCCAAGATCCATTTGGATATTTATAACAAAGGCCATACAAAACTATCAACTTGAAAATTAGCTTGCTATATTTGGTCAAACATTTAATTAGCTCACCCCTAATGCCTTTGTAGGACTAGACAGATGATTTTTTGGGCCTTATATGGCCTACGGGTGGATGTTCCCTACCCTTGCCTTGTAAAGAGTAGCAGCTGGCACTAGTAGCCTGCAGCTCTGTGTACACAGTAGTAGTCATCAGTGCTGCCCAGGGTCAGGCCTGTCTGTGAGCCACCGTCTGTGTGTGAGTGTTAATGCATGCACAGAACTTTCTCTTCTCGCATCTTGGTGTTTTAGGGGGAGAAATGTCTAGAACACTTCACCATTTTAGTTTAATCATCTATAGTGCCAGGCATAGGTGTAGGGTGCCTTAGTACTTCGAGTTTAAAATCCTAGCAAAGATGCCTGGACATGCTGTGCTGTTGCCCAGCAGCAGTCATAACCAGCCAAGCCTCAGAGAGAGCATGCAATCCACCAGGCCAACATTTGTTGGCAGCAACACCAAAGGCCAGACCTCTGAGGAGGACCAGCTCTGTCACCATGGTATTTCTTTTAGGTGGGTCATGGGTGTTTTATGTTTTGAATCGAAGAAGATTTTGTGTTTTTGATGAAAGGTTATGGCCTTCTTAGCTTTTGATTGTATGGTGTCAGTTATTTTGGCCAAAGTCAAGGGTCTTCCCTGTGGAAGTGATTGGCCTCCCTGGTTGAGTAGGCATGGTCTCTTTCAGGGGGCTGAGTCCCGGATCATCACCATTATGAAGGTAGCCATTAGTGTCTACTATGTTCAAGCATTGTGCACCCACTTTGTTATATTTTTGTCTTAGTTACCTACCCCACAGAGTAGTCCCACAGTCACATGAGCAAGTGGAGAAAATGTGAGAGCTTTAACAGCTGGTGCAAGAATTTGCTGAAAATTCTTTCATTGTATTAATTGGGAAACTACTTTGATAAGTGCTTGGGGTAGAAATAGGCTCTGTCTCAGGCTTAGTTGTTAACCAGTACTGGAGTTCAGAGGAGAGTATAGCTACTCGCATCATATTCACATGTGTCAAACACAAGGCCCGCGGGCCAAATCCGTCCCGCCAGGCCTTGCAATGTGGCCCACACCGCGCTGTCATCACTGCACTCCACCGCGTTTCCATCACAATGACAGTTTATGACTGTTCAGTAAACCATTCGGCCCGCGATTTAGGCTGGATTTTAGATTTTGGCCCCTTCTCTGATTGAGTTCGACACCCCTAATATAAGTAGAGAAACTGGAGTTTAATCAGGAGAGGAGAAAGGTATAAAAGCTAAGAGGGAGAGGAAGTAAAGGAATTAGATGAGGGCACAGACTTCTGTAATACGTTCCCAACTTATGACTGCAGATCCTCAGAGTCAGTAAAATCAGAATACTTGGCTTGAGTTCTGGGTCTTGAATTATTTCAGGCAGAGCAGAGAAAGCAACTTAGAGCACAGGAGCCAGAGTCTGAAGAGCTCTGAGAAAGTAAATCCTCAGAAGGTTCACAGTGAGGAAAACATGTTTCCCTGAGGCCATGGAACTAGGCATTTGAAGCAGATGTATGAAAATAAGGGCAGTGGCCCCTAGACGGCACATAGGTTACAAATGGGTACTCTATCCTCTCTTTACAGATGGAAAAACTGTAAAACTGGAGGAGATGAACTTCCTCCAAGTCACACAAGGATTCAAACCCTTTTTTTTTTTAAAAATATTAGATTTTTCTACTTAGTCTTATTGTTTCTACTAATCCTAATGCCCTCCTTTCCTACATGTTTTTTTGTTTATCCATTATAGGGTCATGAATTTTATTTTATTTTTTTATTTTTTATTTTATTTTTTTGATTAAGCCAGCTAGAATTTATTACAGATTCGAATCCGGGCTCAAACCTTGGCTGACGCAGCAGCCGGCAAATACCCAGGTGAGAGCCCCGATGGAGGGGCAGTCCCTCCAGAGCGCTCACACAGAAACACAGACAAACACACACCTACCACGGCCAGTCAGGCTCTCCGGACCGGGGTCCCTCATGGTCCTGGCTGGGGATCCCAGACGAATTCGTGATCCCCAAGGACCACCAGGGAGCCGAGTCCGATGCAATAAACAAAAGAGCCATCTTCACGCTAGCATGGGCTGTACCACTCACGCCGGCAGCATGAGGGTCATGATTTAAAGCTTGTGTCTATAGACAGGACTTTTGATGAGTAGATTGTCCTTTGATATTGAATGTGATTGAGTGCTGTAGTGTTTTGATGGTGAAATGTCCCTCTGTACCTCTGTCTAGGACTTGGTCAGTTAGATCACCGCAGTGGCCTCACATAAGCAAGTATGGGAAAATGGGACCACCCACTTGTTAAAAGTTCTCTTCTGTGGTCCTAACTTACCTTCCCTTTCTGGCTTCAAGCTTCAGAAATTTTGTTTCCACAATGCTTTTCCTACCTTTGTTCTTTTGCTTGTGCATGTCTTAGCCAAGGCCCTTTGTGAGCCAAGACTCACTTCCCCAGTAGGCCCAGAGTCATTCTCCAGTCTTTCAGCTGCCTCCTTGGTATTGATCATTATCCCTCCAGGACTTCTCTGACGAGGGCAAGGGAGGGAGCAGCCTTGTTCTTTTCTCCATTATATCTATTTTTAAAAATTCAGTTATCAATACCATGATCAATAGCATTAGTAAGATTGTTTAACCCTTAGAACTTGGCCCTTTCACCTGTTGCTATAAACTAATATACAGGTGTAATTCCGTGTGGCCTAATAATGGTGAAGTCAAACTTAGAGAATTATGATCCTATTCCTTTGACACCAGTTGTCCAACATAGGTAGCTACGCGTTTTATCTTTTTTTTATTTTTTATTTTTTAATTTTTGGTGTGAGGGATATTTTTTGTCCTAAGTTTATTGGCATAGAGGAGATAATACTGAACCCCAGGAACGTGTCCTTCCTGGCTGCTGATGCTCCTTGATTCTCAAGTGCCCTTCTTCTGCTGGTCTCTATCCTCCTTTCTTACCCACACCATCATGCTATCACTACAGTTTACAATAAAAAAAATTCTTGACCACAGCTGTATATATAATAATCGTGAAAGCGGAGTTGTTTCCCTAACGCACAATTCATAAGTGCACCTGGGATCTGTAGTTGTAGGTTATTGGAAGAACCTGAGTCCACAGAGTTCTCAGACTCCTTGAATCAGAGTTACCCTATTTAATAAAAGCCCAGCAATCATAATGGCAGAACGACTGCTCGACCAGTCGCTATGAGGTGCACTGACCACCTCTTGGTCCCTTTCCCCGGCTGGCAGGCTCTGATTGCCCATGGCGAATGGGAACCACTGGGTGGGTGGCGGGGGCTATGGGCAGCACTAGGCCAAGGCCCCTGCCCTGCCGGTTGCCCCACACACACAGGGTGACGAGCGGCGGGGGTAGGGCTGGCAAGCGGGAAGCAATGGCTGACCTCTCTCTCAGTCCCGCCCCCGGCCGGCCGTCAGGCTCCCATCGCCGTATGGCAAACAGGGAACCGGGGTGGGTGGCGGTGAGATGGCCCTGATTACAGGCTAGGCCGAGGGACCGTACCCACCACAATTTCACACACCAGGCCTCTAGTCTACTTATATGAACACCCTTCTCCACTAGCTCATCGGCAGGGCTTCTTAGGAAGAACACCATGGATTTCCAATTCTTTGTCCCCTCCCTGCTTTTACTTAGGGCGAGTGCTAAAGTGGTCAAAAGATGACAGCAAATTGGAGAAAGAAAAGCCACTTTACTTCAGTCCTCCAAATGATTCCTACATTATTGAGATAGGTTTGAATTTACAGATTTCCACTGAGTATGAAATACTATGTAAAGTAGCTGAAAGGTGTGTCAAAAGACAGATTCTCTGAGGACCTTAAAAGCCAGAAATGATGAATATTTGGAGAGAAATAAAAGGATGGAATGTAACTTTTTATAATATGAGATGATTCTTCCATCAACCCTGCTTTTGCCACTTAGATTGTAGGTCCTATATCAGTTAGGTTTCTGAGTGGTGACAGGGTGGCAGAGCTCCATTCCACCAAATTGAATTCACAGGGGCATGATTGGTTAAAAAACAAATCTGTCAAGAAAACATCCTAAGTAGAAATGGTAGGGACTCCTATTTAGAGTCTGATAGTTAACATTAAATTTATGTACAAGTGAGCAATAAAGTGCACATATCTGCTTGATTACATGATGGTCACTTTATTCTCTGGCTGCCGAAGCATTTCATTTTCTCTCAGATCTCTTCCTCTCGCTGTGTTTGGACACATCTCATCCTCAAGTCTTTTGGCCTTTGTTCTCCAACTTACCTTATTCATCAAACAACATCCTTTCCATTTTAAAGGATACTTGTTAAAATTTAGTTAAGCAAGACCTTCCAACACTAGGTAGACTGTAGTATAATTAGTGATAAAATTATATCATTCATCAAAGCTAACTAGACAATTTTTTCAGTTATGTTTTTTGTATGGTATAGCACTATCCCATTTTTATAGAAGTTTATTTACATATATTATACTAGAGGCCCAGTGCATGAATTCGTGCATGGGTGGGGTCCGTTGCCCTGGCCAGCGATTGAGACAGATAGCACCAGCTGGCCAGGGAGGACTCGAAGGAGGCTCCAGGATGTTTCTGGCCCTCTGGCCCAGTCTGGATCAGCTGGACCCCAGTGGGAGTGTCTGCCCTCTGGTGGTCAGTGCGCGTCATAGTGGCTGGTTGATTTATCAGACATTTAGCATATTATGCTCTTATTATATAGGATGATTTTTCTGCCACTGAATCAAGCCAAATTGTGGTTTTTCAAGAGTTGGGATCTAAGAAACTTCCTGTGTATTTTCTTTTTTTATAGGGCCCTGATTTATGTAATCTTGGGTATGAATTATGTAACTTATCATAGCTCTTTCCAGAAACGAGAAGGTAAAAATATGGCCTTTAGCTGTTGTTTTGCACAGAGATGGTAAAATTTTTAAAAAGTACGTTCTGTCAAATACCTTGAACATCTTGAAGGATACTAAATACAAATAGTAACTAAAAGTTAAAACATTTTTACCTCCATAAAAGTTTTGTGTTTTTAAGTTTGGCATACTTTCTTAGTCCTTTCCCAAAAAAAGCATTAATTCATCTAATCATGAAAGAAAAAAAATACAAAATTATAGATTCTAGAAATTTAGTCAGTTCTTGATCTCTTGTGGCTTTAACTTCTTCACTGTTGCTTCAGTTCATTTCACTAGATGGCACAACACCACCCTGAAGTTTGCATTTTAACATAATAAAACTCATCAACCAAATAATTAAAATGAAATCACTGAAATGAAGAAAAAAATAAAAAAAACATGACATAGAAACTGAAGACCATCATACATAACCACTTTATTTTCAGTTTTCAGCAACTCTCCCCAAAATGGTTCTACCCTTTCTTAATCAGCTTCTGAAATCCTTTCAAGATCAGAATATGTCTATTGCAGCTGGCTACCTGTTAGAAAAGAGAGCCTCCTGGTAGCTTAATCATAAAAGGCTGGGTGCTGTAGTTGTGTTCTCAGTAATACTGAGATTTCCCCTGGGAGCAGTAGAGGACGTTGATATTTGGCACATGACAGTGTTCCTATTTTCTCCCACTGGTTTGTTTTCTCGTCCCAGGTGGTGAAGTTGCTTGCCTTAAACCTGCTGAGTATTTTTTTCCCTTTTATGTTAAACATAGAAAGGATATTTTCCCCTCTGGCTGAATATGTGGAACTCATATGAACACTTTCCATGTCGCAACAACTACCTATGGTGTTTCCCCGAAAATAAGACATCCTCCAAAAATAAGACCTAGTGCATTTTTGGGAGCAAAAATTAATATAAGACACTATCTTATTTTCGGGGAAACAGGGTAGAACGCACAGAATCTGTTCCAGCCTGCTTTAAGCATGGTGGCTTGCACTCTTAACCCGTGCCAGCAGGGCATCAAGGCAGGTGCTCACAGCTGACTCTAAAGGCAACACAGAATTAGCCTGGGTGCTTTGGAGAAAGGCTGTGGTTCTCCACCTTGCTGCTGGAGTCGACCCTTGCAGTGAGTGCTAAAGAGAGCGATTTGTGAGGCAGAGAGCTGTTGAAGTACTTCTCTTACTCTTGGCTCTTCCTTATACCTCCTATAAATCCTACAGTTCTTCCCGCATGGCAGATCTTGTCACCCGGGCTCTGCCCTTGCTTCTCCTGCAGTTGGGCTGCTTCAAGCCCAGCTGGTTGAAAAAGGAAACTGATTTCAGATTGTGCTGATGTGCAAACTGCTTTAATCAGGGGCTTGTGGCAAACAACAGAAGCTCTTAACCAATTAAGATCTTTAGGGATGGATGTTTGGCTTTTGTTAAAATAGTCACTAATCAGCTGAAATGTGGTAAGAGGAGCTTAGAAACAGCTTGGAGTCACACTTCAATACAATAAAAGTGTTTTGGTCCTCCCCTTTTAAATTGCAAGCCCAAGGGAAAAAACATGCTGACATGGAAAGAAGTGGCAAGTGTCATTTGACATGGTTAGTCCTGTCTGTTATTCATGTCTTCATGAGACTTTAAAAACGGGTATGCATGTTTCTTTGGCCAGAAAAGGGAAGGGGGTTTGGTTCAGACATAGAACACAGTTCAGCAGGACTTGAAGTCGTATCAGCATAGTTGTCCTTGGACATAGGAGAAAAGTTAACTTTTTATTTTATTGTATTTTTTGTGGTTTCATATGAACAGTTGAAGAAAAATATTTAGTTAATAGTTATGATTAAAGGACCTTCTTTAGACTGAATTACCTTCCCTCGCGCGCCGCCCCCCCTTGTCCCCCAGCACACACAAATTTATATGTGAAGGCCCTATCCCTTAATGTGATTATATTTGGAGATGGGATCTTCGGGAGGTCATTAGATTTAGATGAGGTCATGAGAGTGTAGCCCTCATAATGGAATTAGTGCCCTTAATGAAGAGATACCAGCTTGTGCTCTCACTTCTCTCCTCTTTCTGTCTTTTCCCTCTCTGTGTCAACTGAGAATACAGTAGGAAGGTGATTATAAGCCAGGAAAAGAGAGCCCTCACCATGCCGAAACCGGTTTGGCTCAATGGATAGAGCGTCGGCTTGGGGACTGAAGGGTCCCGGGTTCGATTCCGGTCAAGGGCATGTACCCTGGTTGCGGGCATATCCCCAGTAGGGGGTGTGCAAGAGGCAGCTGATCGATGACTCTCTCTCATCGATGTTTCTAACTCTCTATCTCTCTCCCTTCCTCTCTGGACAAAATCAATAAAATATATTAAAAAAAAAAAAGAGAGAGAGAGCCCTTACCAAAACCTGACCATGCCGGCACTAGCCTGGGGAACTGTGAGAAAATAAATTTCTGCTGTTGAAGCCACACAGTCCATGGTATTTTGTTATGGGAGCTTAACTAATACAGGCTCATTTCCTTTCCTTTGTCCGATTCAATTACTGGACTTATGTAGTTTATCTCTCTATGCCTTTCAGTGATAATGAGCGGCAAGTATAACACTCAGATAGTCCGTTAGAGTCAGGAGCCTCATCCCAGATGAGAACTACCTTTGGTAATCCCTCACCTTGGAACCTAATGGTGTTTCTTTCGGACAGCGAGGATAAGCTTACCATCTGCGCCTTCGTAGTTATCCTGCAGTAGAAATATCTAGTGTCTCCCTTCGGTCTGTGGTAAATCTCCACAAATCTCTTGGCTAAAAGGATTGTATTTATTGCCAATTTTTTATAGTTTATTGAAGGGTAGGTTTTCACTATAAAATATACTCATTCTAAAGGCAATTCAGTGATCATTGGTAAATATATAGAGTTGTACAATCATCACCATAGTCCAGTTAAAGAACTTTTCTCTCACCCCTAGAAGTTCCACATAATCATTTATGTAGTCAATTATTTCCCCCCACTATCGCCCCAAGAGACCACTTCCTATTTCTATATATTTGCCTTTTCTGGAAATTTCACATAAATGAAATCAGTCAGTATTCAGTCTTTTGCATCTGTTGTTTTTTCACTTAACACAATGTTTTTGAAATTTGTCCATGCCATAGCATGTATCAACAATTGATTTTTATTGTTGAATAATATTCAATTTTATGAATATACCATTTTATTTATCCATTCATCAATTGATGGATATTTGGATTGTTTTCAGTATTTAGTTATTATAAATAATGCTTCTGTGAACACTTGCCTACAAATGTTTGGATGCTTTCATTTTTCTGGGCCATATGGGAGATTTCTGTTTAACTTTTTAAGAAATAGCTACTCTTTTCTAAAGCAGCTTGCCATTCATCCCCAGAAGCAGTGAATGAGGGTTCTACTGTCCCACATTGTTGGTAGCACTTGTGTTGTCAGTGTTCAGTTAAGCTATTCTGTTGGCAGTGTATAGGTATCTCGCGGTTTTAATTTGCAGTTCTTCAATGACTAAATGCTGGTCATTTTTCATGTGTTTATTAGCCATTCCTATATCTTCTTTGGTGAAATGTTTTTTCAATCATTTACTTTTTTTTGGCTCATATTTTAATTGGGATTGTCTTATTGAGATGTCAAGAGTTCTATATGTATTCTGGGTAAAAGGCTTCTAAAGATGTATGATTTGCAAATATTTTTTACTGTCTGTGGTTTGTCTTTTTAAAAAAAATATATTTTATTGATTTTTTTACAGAGAGGAAAAGAGAGAGATAGAGAGTCAGGAACATCAGTGAGAGAGAGTCATCGATCAGCTGCCTCTTACACACCCCCCACTGGGGATGTGCCCGCAACCAAGGTACATGCCCTTGGCCAGAATCGAACCTGGGACCCTTCAGTCCGCAGGCTAACGCTCTATCCACTGAGCCACACCGGTTTCGGCTGTGGTTTGTCTTTTTAATGATGTATTTGATGTTTCTTAATTTTGATGATCTATTCATATATTTGTGTGTGTGTGTGTGTGTGTGTGAACTAGCATTTTATTGTCTTATATAAGAAATCTTTGGCCCAATTGACAAGGATTTTCTCCTCTGTTTTTTCTGAAAGTTTTAGGTCTGTAATCCAGTTTTAGTTGATATTTGTAAATGGGTATGAGGTAATTACCTAGATTTATTGTTTTTCATAGGGATAGCCAATTGTCCCAGCACTATTTGTTAAAAAGACTGTCCTTTCCCCATCGAATTGCCTTGGCACCTTGTTGAAACTCAATTGACCATAAATGTAAGAGTTATTTCTATACTTTTCAATTCCGTTACATTGACTTATGGCTATCCTTCACTAATACAGTGTTTTGATTACTTTAGCTCTTTAAATTTTTTATAATATTTTAAAATACTGAAATATCTTTCAGTTTTGTTCTTTTCGAAAATTGTTTGGCTAACCAAAAGCCCACTGGGATTTTGATAGGGATTGCACTAAGTATATAATGAAGGGGAATTGCCATCTTAACATGAGTTTTTTAATCCATGAGCATGGAATATTTTTCCATTTATTTAGATCTTACTTACTTTCTCTCCATAGTGTTTTGCATTTTTTTATTTTATATTTTATTGATTTTTTACAGAGAGGAAGGGAGAGAGAGAGAGAGCTAGAAACGTCGATGAGAGAGAAACATCGACCAGCTGCCTCTTGCACACCCCCTACTGGGGTTGTGCCCGCAACCAACGTACATGCCCTTGACCAGAATCAAACCTGGGACCTTTCAGTCCGCAGGCCGACACTCTACCGCTGAGCCAAACCGGTTTCGGCGTGTTTTGTATTTTTTATTATATAAGTCCTGCATTTCTTTTGTTAAGTTTTTGCCAAGTATTTTATTATTTTTAATGCTGTTGTGAATGGAAGTTTTTGAAGTTATTTTTCGGATTTTTTCCCCCCTAGTATATAAAAATACTGATTTTTGCATATTGATCTTATACCTTGCATCCATTTTAAACTTGTTTATTCTAGTTGCTTTTATATACTCCTTAGAATTTTCTATATACAGGATCATGCTGTCTGCAAATAAAGGCACTTTTACTTTTCTTTCTATCTTGTATGCCTTTAATTTATTTTCTTTGATTGTACTGGCTGGAACATCCAGTACAGTATTAAATAGAAATAATGAGAATGAATATCCTTGTTCCTGGTCTTAGGGGGAAAGCTTTTAGTCTTTCACTATCAATATGATGTTAATTCTAAGTTTTTCTCAGATTCCTTTTATCAGTTTATAGAAGACTTCTCCATTCCAAGATAATTGAGAGGTTTTGTTTGTTTGTTTGTTTTAATATATTTTTATTGATTTCAGAGAGGTAGGGAGAGGGATAGAGAGATAGAAACATCATTGATGAGAGAGAATCATTGACTGGCTGCCTCCTGCACACCCCACACCGGGGATCAAGCCTGCAACCTGGGCATGTGCCCTGACCAGGAATCGAACCGTGACCTCCTGGTTCATTAGGTCGACATATAACCACTGAGCCATGCCGGCCAGGCTGGTTGAGAGTTTTTATTTTGAATGGATGTTGAATTTTGCCAGATGCATTTTCTACATCTATGAGATTATCGTGTGGGTTTGATTCTTCTATTAATATGCTATATTATATTCATTGATTTTTTTCAGTTGCTAAACTGGCCTTTCTTGCAGGGATAAACTCTAATCAGTCTTGGTATATAAGCACTTTGGTATGTTCTTGAATTCATTTTGCTAATATTTTGTTAGGATTTTTGTGTATGTTCATGGGGGATATTTGTATGTAGTTTTTTTTGTGTGGGTGTGGTGTCTTTTGCTTTGATATCAGAGAAATATAGGTCTCATAGAATGAAGTAGGATGTATTCTTTCCTCATTTTCAGGATTAGTATTATTTCTTTTTAAAATACAGGTATTTGATAGAATTTGCCAGTGATCTGGGCATGGTTTCTTTGTGGGAAGGTTTTCAATACTAATTCATTCCTGGGAGAAGAGTTCCTTAGAAAAGTGACTAGCAGCACTTGTGTATTGAATTATTATTCAGATAACATGGTAAAATTATGGCAGAAAAATCATTGAAAAGTTAAAATATATTTCTAGTAGAATACATGTATCTATAAATGACTATTTGCTTAATGATGTCTATCACTGTACACACATAACTGATTGCTTTTATGCATTCATTGGTCATTCAACAAATAAGACAATTTCAGCTAACTTGATTTTCTATTTTCTTCATATGGAAACTTATTGTGGACCCAGTGACTAAGCTTCAAAATAAAATATTTTGTATCCTTAACATTGATTTTAATATCAAAGAAGATGGAGAAGATAAAATTTGGGTATGATTATGTTTTTTAATAGAAAAATTTGTTTAATAAACATCATAATTGTGATTTTGTTTAAAAAATATATTTTACTCATAGATTTAGCCAGACTTTCTATTTCTGCTTCAGACAGTTGTAGTAATTAGTGTCTTTATAAAATTTATTCATTTCATCTAAGTTGTCTAACTTGTTGACATAATATTGTTCATATTATTTTTTCCTTATAATATTTTTAAGTTCTCTAAGTTGATAGTGATGTCCTCTCTCTTTTTTTAAAAAAATATATTTTATTGATTTTTTACAAAGAGGAAGGGAGAGGAATAGAAAACTAGAAACATCGATGAGAGAGAAACATCGTTCAGCTGCCTCCTGCACACCCCCCACTGGGGATGTGCCCGTAACCCAGGTACATGCCCTTGACTGAAATCAAACCCAGGACCCTTGAGTCCACAGGCTGATGCTATATCCATTGAGCCAAACCGGTCTTGGCTTTGTCATTACTTTTTGACCCTTGGATTATTTAGAAGTGTGTAGTTTAATTTACAAATATGGAAGATTTCCCAAATTTCTTTTTGTTATTGATTTTTAATTTAACTCTGTTGTGATTGGAAAACATTTTGAATGGCTACAACCCTTTTAAATTTATTGAGACTTGTTTTATGGTTTAGCATATAGTCTGTTTCTGAGAAATGTTCCATATGTCCATTAAAGGAATGTGTATTCTGCTGTTGTTCCGTTGAAGGTTCTGTAAATGTCAGATCACTTAGGTTCACACTTTGTTCAAATCTATGTCTTTGTTGATTTTCTGTCTAGTTCTCTATGATGTTTAAATATAGAAAGTTACTCATCTTGAGACTTTGTGGGCCAGTAAGACCTTTATAATTTTTGCCTCACCTAGCTAAACAAAAATCTAGAGACCCAAGTGAATTTTTACAGAGTACCAATAAAGAAAACATTTCAGTTCAGGTAATAAAGTATACTTTAAATAAAGGTCATCAGGTATGGGAATTTTAAAAAACACACTTAGATACATGTATCGCAAAATTATGTTTGTATTTCAGAATCCTCTGCTTCATGGGAGAAATTCATTTACATTAGTAAATGACAAGCTTACTCAGTACAGGAAAAATTGTGTAGATTTCAGGAACTTGTTAGAGTATAGAGGTGATTAGTTGTGAGTAATGAAACCCAATTTACATTTTAGTGATAATAAGAATGCTATTTTTCTTTTATTTTTTTGACAATAGGCATTTTTGTCTTACATCAGTGTGTATAGATTTAGAAAAATTTTAGATTCATTATTTCCTCCTTTCATTTGTTTCTTCTTTGGTGCCATTTCTCAGGGTTTATTATGTTTGATTCATTATTTATCTAATGCACTGAGAAGAAGATATATGGAATAGCTAAGGTTGGATTGTCCTGTAACTGTTCCCATTTCTAATTACTCCTTAGATGGACTATAATACAGCCAGCAAGGCTCACATATTAGAATTTTAAATGTGTTTAATTACAGGGAGGGTTGAATCTACAATCCAAAAATAAAATTTGCCTGTAGCAAAACTGGTTCAAATTGGTAGACTTTCCTGAGAACAGTGGGTGAAATTAAATACTTTCTAAGGTCCTTTTTAATACTACCCTTTAAGTATATGAGTAATAAACAGAAAAAAGGAAGTGGTTCAGAAAGAATAAAAGAAAAAAGATCAATGAACTACAAGTATTTTGAGCTTCATCATAAATAAATACGAACCCATGAAAAATGTCTTTCCATTTAGGACTCACTAGGAATAGAAACAGTTCTTTATTGTCTACTTATATGAGAGCCTCTTTTATGTCACAAGATGATTTAATTGCTCCTGTGGCTTCTCCTCATTAAAAAATAAGTATGTGCTCATTGGAAAAAAAATAGTAATGTAGTTATACATAAAGTTAAAAGGGGGAAGTCTCCTTTTTCATTGTCCCCCTCTCTTCCAAAGCCTCCTGATACCCACACTCCTTACCTCGCTTTCTTACCATTTCTTCATTAGAATAACCCTATTAATGCTCTCTGTTTTAGTCAAGATGGTTAACTATTTTTAGGACAGCAGTCACCAACTTTTCAGACATCACGGACCATTAGTGGTCCTCGAACCACCAGTTGCCAACCTGTTTTAGATTATGGTAACTTGAGGCTATAGCCATTGGCAGTACATTTTGGGGCACCCGCCCCCCCATTCCCATTTACTGTTGATCATTTCTTTCCACTTTGTACCCATTTCTAATTCTCTTCTAATTTTTCATCATTTTCTAGATCTGTCTTTTTCTTTCCATCCTAACTACCACTATTCTAATTCAGGTTTTCATTACTTCACATTGGACAGTTACAGCATTCTTCTATATTAATTATCCTTGGAGTTGTTCTCGTTCAACTCATCTTATATGTTGTCTAGATTTAACTTCTTATAGCACAAATTTAATTATGGGTCATCATTTCTTAATTATTCTCATGTCTTTAAAATTAATGCCCCATTCTAGGCTTTCCATGATCGTTCCCACCCTGCCATTCCAGATCCATTCACAGGTACCCTTTATGAACCTTGGACCCAAACCAAACTGTATTCTTGCTAATACCCTTGTGACAGTGACCTTCCTGCTTCTGTGTGTTTGCTCATGATGTTCCTTCCACAAAGCTTCATTCTTTTTCCTCACTCCCAAGTCCCATTCTAAAGAGATGCTTGTGATTTAAGAGTTAACATATCCTAGGATGCCTATACCGAGTAGTATTTTATTGTAGTATGACTCATTATCAAAGATGCCGCTGCTAGTCTGCTGTCAAATAACCTCCATCTGCTTTCCTTTTCTAAGTGCTTCTGGCTAATAGTAATTTTTTCATTTCTTTCCATTGTTGATTTTAACAAAGCAGTGCTTGTGAATAATAACAATTTGAATTTTTGAATTACAGCAGAATTAATTCTCAGGTAAGATGATTTCATAAGTTTTAGCCCCATCAAAAAAGAAGTAGAGAAAAGTAACATGGCTATATTTTGAGCTTTACAATGTGTAACTTTCTTCACAGAACCAGAAAAAGATAGAGGGAAAAATTAAATGGGGGAAAAAAGGATCTGAGGGGTCCTTAAAGGAAAGGTACTATACTAGTATAAACACTGAACATCATTATTTATCAATTTTTAGAAAGATTTACCACATGGAGTACAGTTGTTTTAAAATTTCTGATACTTGATATTTCCTGCAAGGAATGAGTCAAATTTTCGAGGTCTCATAAAGCATTGTGTGCCAGCCTCCTGCTCCTCCATCATCCACGACGGCACAGTCAGTCAGTGGCCACCTGCTTCTCTCCTTGCTGTGGAGTCTGACTCATCATTCACTGTAGCTCTTCAGCTAATACTGGAATTTCAGTTCCATTCAGTTACCAGCTTTTAATTGGAGCCCAATGCCAGATTGGTCTCCTGTTTCGGAGCATCTCTTCTTGGCTGCTTGGTTTTTTTCTGCTACTTTCTGCATTAGCTTGATGACATCCACTCAGGTATGAAGCTAGACGGATACTGTAGAATTGCTACAGAACCAAACACTGTCATCTTGCATTCTGCCTCCCTCCTACTGCCCATCTGGAATGGGATCAGGTTTAGATGGTGAGGTTCTTAATTCTTCTATCTCACTTTTATTTTACTGAGCTTTGCCAAGTTTTAGAATCCTAGGACCTTAGAAAATTGTGGAGACCTTCTTTCTTTGTTTCTCTACTTCCTACCTCCACCCCCACCACATACTTTCAAGCATATGGCACATGCATTACATAAACAAGCTGAAAAAATCAGCTTCTCATTTGATGAGAAGATCTTCCTTGAGTTTCTTTCGTACCTTAGCCTCATGTCCCAGTTTTGTCCTCTAAGTGCAATCCTTTCTGGATTGGGGGAATTAGTCACACTAAAGTGGATTTTCTTTGGTCTTTAAGTTATCTGCTATATGCCCTGTAAATGTTAATTGATAACCTTCAGGTTTCGTGGGACATGTGCAGTGGGTCTTTAATAGTTAGATTGAATGCTTTTAATAAAAAAAATTAAAGAGCATAGAATGTCATGAAACCCACCCACTGACCAGGAAATAAAATTTTCCCGCTGACTTCGGAATAGATCCTGGTCTTAAACACCAAGTTATTTAAGATGAAAAATATTATTCATACAGAATGAAAAAGATTTGTCATAATGTTATCTTACATGAAGTGTGCTTATAACCAGTAGGCTAACTGGATGCCATTTCTCTACTTTCTCAATTGCTTACACCTTCATCTATTTTTTTAGAGTATGCTAAGACCAAGAGACTCACAGTTAGCTCAAATAAAAACAAAAATAAAACAGAGAACTCATAGTCTGCAGGAGTGGATTCTGACAATAAAGACTTTGCCTTTACTCTGCTCCTTGTGCCTGGGGTTTTAATTTAACACATCAATGAAAAGGCTGCATTTACCGAGGAGGGAAATACTCAGCAGGACTTCACTTTTATTAGTGCAGTTTGTAAGAAATTACAGATTTAATGAGAAAATCGTTAAGCATGAAAAAAATGGGCTGTAATTGAACTTGTGGAGTTTAAATGGTGAGGTTTTAATTGAGTTTTTTTAGTTATTGGTAAGAAAAAAATAATAAACAACCAAGGCTGTATCTCTATGGCTGAGGTGGTCAGCACTTCATGTACCTTAGTGCAATTTCCTGTATGGCTGGTCATGCATAATATGGCTGTGGTGTTCTCTGTGTGGTATCCACAGACTCCTTCTGCCTGGCAGGTGAGGAAGTCGGGCTAAACTCTGACAGAACAATTTCTAAAAGGAGAAAGGACAGGTGAGGGGCAAAGAGCAGGACAGGGCCGTGTCACCTTCACAGGCAAGCTGCTCAAAAACAAGATAACATTTGAATACCCTTTTCAGGTTCAAAAAGCTTCTACTTTTTTCTTAGTTCTCAGTTTCTTTTGTTGCCCCAGTGACTTCTTTTTCCCCAATAAGGCTTTCATTAAAGACTACAAAAATGAAAAATAAGAATATCAGACCAAGGAAGCACACATTCTTAGATCTGAGCTCTTTTGGAATAGAAGCAGAAAGATATTTAAGAAATTAATTGGCATATCTTTTTTTCATTTAGAAGGAAAATATTTAGATACCTTTTTTTTGTACTTAAATTTTTAGAAGAAGTAATACATTTGATGTCCAAAAGGACATGACACCCCAGAAAGATTCAGCTACTTTTA
Source organism: Pipistrellus kuhlii (assembly GCF_014108245.1). NCBI lineage: Eukaryota > Metazoa > Chordata > Mammalia > Chiroptera > Vespertilionidae > Pipistrellus > Pipistrellus kuhlii. Next base: position 1,477,605 of record NW_023425573.1, on the reverse strand, counting down.
GTTCCTCTGGTTTATCATCATAGTCTACACAGTGTGGCATCTCTGCTGTGTTTCAAATGTTAAATCTGGAGGAAAGAGAAGTGTATGTAGTTCTAAAGATGTTGAAGTAGAAATGAAAGTCATATTTTTTATATAACTTTTTGTAGAAATATAAAAACATTTAAATGGCTGGGGGAAGCTTTAAATATGCTTGTGAACCTTTTCAATAACTTCTTACTAAATTTCATTGTATCCTACCTTGTTGGAAAAAAAGAAAAAAAATCTGTACATTTATCTTCCCTTATTATTTAAAGAATGCCTTCTTAATTTCTATTTCCTGGAAATATTCAGTGCATTAAATGGGGTGTCCACCTCTATCTATACTAATAAAAGGGTAATATGCAAATTGGTCAGAGCGCCCTCATAGTAACCACTGAACAGCAGGCTGCATGGGGCATCCAGGCCGGCAGGGGGGGTTAGTGAGGGATGACCAAACGACTGAACAGCAGGCTGGGTAGTGTGACCAGGCTGGCAGGGGGTTACTGAGGGATGACCAAACGACTGAACAGCAGGCTGCGTGAGGTGACCAGGCTGACGGGGTGGGAGTGAAGGGCAACCAGGCCAGCAGGGGCAGCAGTTGGGGTGACCAGGCCAGCAGGGGGGTCATGAGGGGATACCAGGCCAGTACGGGGGGCAGTTGAGGGTGACCAAGCTGGCAGGGGAGGCACTGAGGGGCAGCCAGGCCAGTGGAGGGGGCAATTGGGGATGGCCAGGCTGGCAGGGGGTGGCAGTAAGGGGTGACCAGGCTGGCAGGGGTGGGGCAGGTAGGGGCAATTGAGTTGGCAGGCAGAGACAGTTATAGGGGTGATCAGGCAGGCAGGCAAGCAAGCAGTTAGGAGCCAGTGGTCCCGGATTGGGAGAGGGATGTCCCAGATTGGAGAGGGTGCAGGGAACCCCCCTGCCCCAATTTCGTGCACTGGGCCTCTAGTAGGATTATAACATGTTGAACCCCAGCTCCTAGGTCCACTCCTCACCCTTTTCCTGAGCACCAGAAAAGGGAGGAGGAGGGAAGAGCAGGTTACATTTCCCAGGATTCCACATCTACTGGTTTCCTACTGGGTTCAGCCAATGGAAGACCCTGGTGGGAGATTGGTGGGAAGGAAAAAGCGGGGTGGGGGGTGGGGGGGGTCAGGGTATTTCTCTTTCTCCCTTAAGTGTTAGGCAGTCCTCCATGGTTTTAGCCCCCATTGGACAGTTATACTTCTTAATTATAAAGTTACAGCATGTAGGCTTGCCACAATTGGGTTCCACCCGATGTGTTAGGCAGTCCTCCATGGTTTTGGCTCTCATTGGTTCTTTGTAATCGGGTGAGACCCAATTGTAGAAAGCCTACATATTGTAACTCTAAGTACAAATTTAAGTACAAATATGTTAAATTGAACCCCCTGAGGCCTAGGTACACTCTTCTTTCTTTTTTTCTCCCCTCTGCTTCCCTCTCCTCTCCTCTTCTACACACTGCCAAAGGTCTGCTAAGGGTTATTTGCTGTTCCTAACCTTTGGGTAGTAGCACCATTCTCAATTGTCATTATAGCTTTTCATTACCTGTGTAATAATTGCCTGCATTAAACTTTCTGGGTTAAATATTCAGTGATTTCTATTATTCTTGTTGGGTCCTGACACAGCCTCTAGCCACAGTGGCCAATTTATATCCTACTAGAGGCCCGACGCACGAAATTTGTGCACATGGGAGGAGTCTCTCAGTCCGGCCTGCACCCTTTCCAACCTGGGACCCCTCGGGATGTCCACCTGCCTCTTGCAATACGGGACCAGTGGTTCCTAATTGCTCACCTGCCTACCTACCTGCCTGATTGCCCCTAACCCCTTTGCCTGCCTTCTTGATCACCCCTAACCACCTCTGCCTGCCAGATCAATCCTAACCAACTCTGCCTGCCTGCTTGATCACCCCAACTGCTCCCCTGCTGGCCTGATTGCCCCTGATTGCCTCTGCCTTACCTCACACATAGGACTCAGGATTCCCCCCTCTGGCCAGTCACAGACACTTGGGATTTGGGCTTCCCTCCCTCTGGTCAGCCACAGGCACTCAGGACCCAGGCCAGCCGCAGCTGCAGGGGACTGTGGACAGGTGATTTGTCCCTCTTCCAGGCCGCAGGTGCAGCCGTTGGCACCCAGGACTGTGGGGTGGGCGGCTTGTCCCTCTCCGGGCCACAGCCTGGCTGGTCCCCATTCTTCTCCCATGAGCTCATTTGTGACTGGATGGTGCCCATTCCTCTCTCCCCAGTGCTGAGTGTCTGAGCTGTTAAGGCATGATGGCGTGAGGGGAGATGACCATTTGCATAGTAACTCTTTATTATATATATTATATAGGACAGGATAGTAAAGAGACATAAGGAAGCCTCTTTGTGATTCGTTTCTGTTTTAGTTGCCTGTGCTAAAAGAGACTTTTTTTTTTTTAATCAGGCAAATGTTACTTGTAAGTTTATGATTTTAAAAAGTGGTTATAATTTACACAGAGATTTAATTGTAGGCAGATTGTACTACTTGCTTAGAGTTTTATTTGCTGATAATGTGTTGTTTTTTTTGTTCGTTTGTTTTTTCTTAGTGATTGACCTGACCAGGTGCTTATTTTATTTAGATGCTTGACATTTATTGTCACTTTTTCATTTTGTTTGTAAAGATGTTTTGTACTTGGTTATGTAAATCTGTTCTTAACATTTAAAAATGATTTAACTGCCGACTGCAAAATGTGCTCTTCTTCAATAAGCAAAATTCACGTTAGGCATTTAGATGATGAGAAGAATTAATTGGGAAACATCTTAAATGATGCTTGGGTTCAGAAGAATCATTTGAAATAGCTTTCCAGTCCTTTAGGTGTAGTGTGTGACAGATGAGTGAATCTACTGCTTTTGTGATTCTGACTGATGGAGGGAAGAAACCCTCAGTAAATGACTTCCGTTCACTTTGTTAGAAATATCTTGGCATTTCTCACAAATGAGCTTGATACACAAGTGAGTGAATGTAAAGCCAGAGGCCGACAACCATGTGGCCCCGGGTGTTTGGGTCCTTGTGACTGGACGACAAGAAGAGAAGTGATTCAGTGTATGGCCCTTTGGATGGTGTTGAATGTTTTCTCTAGAGAAGCAGAACATACATTTCAGATTAAACAAGAAAACGTCCTCTTACATAACCCTTCTGAATCTGGATAGCATTTTAATATAACACTACAGTATTATTGTTTTGAGACTAATTTTGTGTATCAGCAGTCTGTACTCTTAAGATGCTAGGTTAATATATAATGCCCATATTTAAAACCTCAAAACCCAAAACAGACATTTTTGAAATTCAGAATAGGCATTTTGATTTTGAAGACTCATTGAGATAAAAAGACAGATCTTGTCTGACTTGGCCATTTTTTATATTGGCTACTAATTAGTGTTCCTGAGCCTTTAACTAATTCAGAAAAGCATTTTGGTAATAATTAGCAGTGGATTTACTGAGTATGGAGGCTGGCAGACTATTCCTTAGCCCTGTAATTGATGGAGAAGCAGCCAAAAACACCCTGATGATCAGCATTTCCTTTCTGTGGGATCCAGAGGAAGGGGGAGTCAAAGCATAATTTAGCCAGAGAAGGATATTATTTTTAGCCTTTTCTGAATTTTACTTTTATTAAAAGTGGCAGGAAAATATTAAATGCCACTATATTTGGGAAGGGAAGTCTTATTCACATCCCATTTTCATACTCGATGTATTAAAGCATCATATGTATTCGCTAGTTTTAAATGATTCATTATAGTCAGCAAACTCAAAATACTCTAGGGAGAGGGACAGAATTCAGAAACATGGATCAGATGCTCAGACTATGTGACTGATTGTTTCTAGAAGGGAAAAATCCGGTTCTTTGTAATCATTGGGTCTGTCGAAAGTTTGGCTATGTTTATCTATGTTCCTGAACCTGCTGAAGGAAAGCATAGAACAGTCTAATATGCAAACAAGAAAACTATCTGTACTAAATCTATACTAATAAAAGCCTAGGCGGTTGCCACACCCACACACCATCATAACCCATCACCACGGCGGGCAGGGCTTGATGCTGTGTGTGCCGAACGGGGTATGGGGGTGGGTCCCGGCAGCTGCTCCACGTGTGATTCAGTGTATGGCCCTTTGGATGGTGTTGAATGTTTTGACCTGACCAGGACTCGTGGCTCTGGCCTACCTCTTTGTGGCAATCTATGGGGGAGCCCCCGAGGGGTGGTCGTTCTGGTCATTCCACCATAACGGTCCCTGGTCTTTTATATAGAGAGATAGAATGTGACATTATTTATGTAATACCTTATGGCACAGCAGACAACCCTGCTCTTCCCAGCTTCTCTTCTCTGTGACACTGTAGCCTCCTGTTTTTTATCCCTCCTGTCCTTTTCCTCTTAGCCTCCTTACCAGCTCCCTTTCCTCTTGTTTCTTCCTGTGTGCCTGTCCATGGACTCCGTATACTGACTGGGTTATTTGTTTTCTTCAAACGTAACATTGCTTTCCATCTCTGTTCTCCCAACTTCTGCTCAATCTGTTTCCTGCTTTATGACAGCTAAATTTTATTTTTCACTGCCAGCTTAAAAAACAAACACAAAAAACGTTAATTCATCAATTTTTAAAAATTCGTATCAATTTATATATTCCCACAACATTCTTCACTTTTACCACCTATTATTTATGTGCATGTGTGTTATAGTCTCTGTTAGAGTGTGAACTCCTCAAAAGCAAGAATCTTATCTTCAACTCAATTGAATCTTCCACAGACCATAGCATAGTATCTTAGACGTAGCAGTTACACAATAGATATGTACCAGGATTAAATTAAAGAAAATGACCACTAAATCAAGCATTGAGGAACATTTGCATTAGTGTTTGAAAGATCCCTCGTTCTCATTCAAAGGAAATGAGAAACTTGGAACCTCTGGGATTACTGCCATGACCTGGAAAGGCTCTTATTTGTGCCCAGATACATAACTCTGAATGAACTTTATATCAAACTGTCTGATGAAGAAGCCTGCTTTAAGTGGAATAGGAAATATCAAGCATTTGTTCCTTCACCTTTCCAAGCTGCAAGAGAGAGGTAGCTTTTGTTGCTTTGAGCTTCTTTCTGTCGGTGGCTTTCTGCTGTGCCTACTAATCAGGGTTGTATTGTTTACCTTGTTTAAAAAGGCCCATCCAAGTGTTCTTTCTTTCCTTTGACTTGCTGTTGGATATTAATGTACTGTGGAAGGATACATGGGTAAAGATTTTCAAAATTGCAAGGAAGTGTTTCCTTAATCCCTCAAGTTTGTTAAGCACTTTTTTTTTATAATGGAGATCATAATCTCCTAGTTGGTAGAAGAGATGAAATTGTTACCAGGCACATTTTCTCTTGCTGCAAAATTCTTATATTGGAAAATACTTGATCCAGTTTATAATCCTTTCCACGTGCTGCAAGAGCCTTAGGAAATAAGCGGGTGGCCCTGAGTTTCCTGTCTTTCATGAGGCGTCTGGCATTGGTCAGGTGACTGTGATTCAGTTAGTGGCCCTTATAGGCGAGCCTTGAAAGTACTTTCCATTAGTATTGTACGCACACGTTCATAACTGTTAGAGTGCTCAGCTGAGGCCATGGCCGGGGCGGACATGCAGTCTGAGAACATCTTGTCATTCAGCATGAATTGCTGCCAGCCCTAAGGAGTGGTTTCTGGGGCTGAATGAGAAGGAGCCTTTATGCCATGAAGGTGCGTGTCTCCATGGTCTGTTCTTCTGTGCAGATGTAAGGGTCAGTTTTAACCTGCTCAGCAGCTTAGTTTCCTGATGACGTTGTATTTCTGTTTTTCTCTGCTTATACACTGAAGAATTGTTTGTCTGTCTAGAAGGCAGCCCCAAATTGCAGTCCACCTTGGAAATGATAACATGAATGTGTTTTCTCTTTCTGTAGCATTTATGGCATTGCTGGCTGACAGTTATTGTTTATTAAGTGTTTATTATGGATTGTAGACTGCTGAGCAGCATAGAGATTATTTGGGTTCAGCTGAGAGCAGAAGATATGTAGCAATGACTTCCCATTCTAAAGGAATTATTAAATTAAGACGAGGCTGGTCTTTCCTAATTTGACCTGGGATTAGTAGAGAGGTGTCCCTGCCTCATTATTCTCTACTGTTTTGCTCTGTTTGACATTTATCTTAAGTATAATTAGGGGAGGGACTAGAGGACCTATCTTTTATAAATATATCTGTAAAGGCAGTTGTAAATTATCCCAATGGTTCCTAAATTCTAGAGAAGGGAGAATAAAAAGCAAAACCAATAACTTTATTAAAACTCAACAATTTAGTATTTGAAGTCTCAAATAGAACATTTAGCTATAATTTTAAGCATTTTAGAAATTAAATTTTATTTCTTGGCAAATATCAGCATGTACCACCCAAACTTTTCAAATAAAGACATCTAGTATCAGCATTTTGCATCTCCAGAAAAGATAGCCACACAGAAGGATGTATTCTCTCTAACAAGCATCACTTGAATAGAGAAAAATAAAACTTGTCTTGTGTTCTAGCGAGTCGCCAGCTAATAAGTCACATTGAACAGTTTTTGGATACTAATGAAACACCGTATTTTATGAAGAGCATGGACTGCATCAAAGCCTTCAGGGAAGAAGCCATTCAGGTAATACTATCCTAGCCTATCTCCTCACCCTAACCCGTGGGCCATCATCACAGGGGAGATGCATATAGCACCCACAAATAAGCCTGGGCTCTGGAAACAATCAGTCTCACTGTGAATAGCAAATGTATGCCAAGAGAAGTGGAGATGACTAACTCATCCTACTGTCAATGTCATTTCTGGGGATAAGGATGGATGGAAGAGTGGAATGCTTTGTCCCTGGGAATGAGCTTTTGGTTATGTTATAGCCCTGGCTGTATGGTTTCTATTAGGCAAGCAGGAGAGTTCCATTGTACCCCTAGTGTTCCAGTCATTATTGTAAAGGGTGGACTAATTATTTAAGGGTATTGATGGGAAATATATATTGTGTAATTATTGAGAAGGATTTTATGAAGACAGGAGTAGAGATCTGAATGCCAGGGTGTAAAAGAACACTGAAAATTAATTACTCATTACCTCTATCCTGCCTTTTGTGTGGGTTTTTGTTGGTGTATTTTATTGGAAATGTTTATAAAACACTTCAAAAATCTTCCAAATTATTTCTAGGCTTTTATGCATAAGCTCTAAGCAAGAGTAAGCAAGTTTAAATGATAAAAGTAGGCAAAATTGTAGTTCTTATGTCTTGTACTAATTGATATTTGCTGAATAAATGAGCAGTATAATTATTGAGTAATTTAGATACTTGCAAAGAATAAAAAATGGGACAATGATTACAGTTAGAATAGAATAAGAGATTTAGTAGTAGGTGACCCAAATGCCCTACAGATAAAAGGAAAACTTTTGGCAGAGTAGAGTCAGAAGAAGATGGCGGTGACTCAGGCTGGTGAAAAAAGATTTCATTAAGTGGAAAATGGCAATAAAGAAATACTGCTTTTTAAGTAACACGGCTAGATGGCGTCTGAAGACATTTCTGTGTACTCCTGCCACAACTTGTCCTGAAAAGTAGCTGATGATAGATTTCTTTAAAAACAAAAAAAGAGTTGGAGGAAAATCAAAAGAGACTTTAAAATTATATCAATTAATCTTTATATAAAGACATTCCTAATTGTAAAAAAAAAAAAAATGTTTTTAATGTTTTCTGGAATAGCTAGTGGTGGTGCACAAAATTCATGCATAAGGGTGGGGAGGGAGTTCCCTCAGCCCAGCCTGCACCCTCTACAATGAAGAACCCCTTGGGGGATGTCTAACTGCCGACCTGCCTCTGCCTGTCTGATTGCCCCTAACTCCTCTGCCTGCCTGTCTGCCTACCTGCCTGATCACTTCTAACCTCTTTGCTTGCCTGCCTGATTGCCCCTAACTGCCCTCCCTTGCTGGCCTGATCTTGCCCTCAACTGCCCTCCCCTGCCAACCTGATCTCACCCCCAATTGCTCTCCCCTGCCAGCCTGGTTGCCCCCAACTGCCCTTCCCTGCTGGCCTAATCTTGTCCCCAATGGCCTTCCCCTGCTGGCCTGATCGCCTCTAACTGCCTCTGCCTGCCTGGTCGCCCCTAACTGTCCTCCCCTGCTGGCCAGATCTTACCTCCAACTGCCCTCCCCTGCCGGCTTGATCATTTCTAACTGCCTCTGCCCTGGCCCCCACTACCATGGCTTTGTCTGGGAAGGAATTCATACATCTAGAAGATGACTGGTTGACCAGTCTAATTAGCATATTAACTTTTATTAGTATAGATTGGGAAAATATAAATACTGATTCGTTATTTGCTTCTATTAAGGAATTATTACATTTTATGACTACATTTTAAATAATATATATTTTAGATATTGTGTATTGAAATACTTATAGATGAAATAATATGATGGAAATTTTCTTCAAAGCAGTCAGATTTGTGGGAGAAGGTGAAGGTATAGATGAAAGAAGATTGGCTGAGCTGATAATTGTTGAAGCCGAATAATGGGCATATGAGTATTCAATGAGTTATTCTCTATTTTTGTTTGAATATGTCTGTATTAAAAGTTAAAAAACAAAGTACCAGGCCACTAAAAAACTGTGTGGTTCTGGGAGGTTTTATTCCTTCCACAGATGGAAAGGTTTCAGGTTCCTATCAAATGAAATTGAAATTGGAAATAATAGTTTTCCATTTACCAAAGAAATATGTATATTATAGATATATATTATATGTATTTAATACTATATACAAATATATAACATATTTAATATGTATAAATATACACATACATGTATAATTGTAATATACATACTGTCTGTTATAAATGACTAATTCAGTATATATATAGTACTTTGGCCTGGGAGGACTTATTTTTATATTTGCTCTGACTTGTCCCCACAGTTTTCAGAAGTTCAGCGCTTTAACAATTTCCTGAAAGACCTTCAAGAGAAAGTGGAAATTAAACAATTAAATCATTTCTGGGAAATCATCATTCAGGGTAAGCTATCATTTTCTTCAAATATTGATGCTATTTTTTCTAAATATAAATACAAATTCTAATATATATATTGTGTTATTTGATGACTTTTGCTGTGTATTTGGGAACAGTTCAGGATTCAATGAACTAAAAACATCCTGCCTAATAAAAGAGTAATATGCAAATTAACCATTACTTCGCTAGACCCACAAGCCACGCTCACCAGCCAATCAGGAGCAAGCATGGAAATTAGCACAACCAAGATGGCTGTGGCCACAGATAGAGCAGGAGGGAGGCTTGGATTTCCCTGGCAATGGAGGAAGCCAAGCTTTCCACACACCCTGGCCAGCCCAGGCCTCTGCTTAAGGCTACAAAGTTTCAATTATAGAAGATAAATAAATCCCCTGCCACCACGGAGCAAGCAGAAGGCTTGGCTCCACTCCAAGCTACAAAGTTTCAATTGTAGAAGATGAATAAATCCCAGATACCAGGGCTTCTGCTTGGGTCACCAAGTGGGGCGGGGCAGGCCTGTAAACCACCACAGGCCCCTTGCCCAGGCCACTCTATGCCCCAAGGGAACCCCCACCCTGATCCGGGACACTCTTTAGGGCAAACCAGCCAAACCCCACTCGAGCATCAGGTCTCTATCCTATCTAATAAAAGTAATATGCAGATTGACCATCACTCCTACACACAAGATGGCTGCCCCCATGTGGTCAAAGATCCTGCCCCCATTTGGACACAAGATGGCCAGCAGGGGAGAGCAGTTGGGAGGGACCAGGCCTGCAAGGGAGGGCAGTTGGGGGTGACTAGGCTGGCAGAGGAGGGAAGTTGGGGGTAAACAGGCTGGCAGGGGAGTGGTTAGGGGGTGATCAGGCTGGCAGGCAGAAGCAGTTAGAGGCAATCAGGAAGGCATGCAGGTGAGCAGTTGGGAGCCATCTGTCCTGGATTGTGAGAGGGATGTCGGACTGCCCATTTAGGCCCGATCCCATGGGGCCTAAACGGGCAGTCGGACATCTTTTGAGGGGTCCCAGATTGGAGAAGGGAGCAGGCTGGGCTGAGGGACACACACTCCCCCCCCCCCCGCCCCCCGTCCCCCCGCCCAGGCCTCTAATAATTTAATAAGCCTAAAATCAAAGAGGTAAATAATAAGTATACATGTAAGTCCCACATGAAACTATAGCCTGACCTGTTTCAAAGATCATGCCTTTCTGTTAGATGAAAGAAGCTGTGAGGGCAGACTTGCCCCCTTCCCCAGACTCTGAGATACTTTGAGTCCTGCTAGACCATGGCACGTTCCTTGGCCTCACCTGCTACTTTTCATTACCATGTCCTTGGATTTCTCATAGCAGCAGACCAGCATCTTCAGGAACCAAATTTGGCCACTCAGTTCCTCACTTATTTACAGTAGCCAGTGCAAGTAAAACCTCGAAAGAATGTAATACACTTTTTTTAAAGCATTGTGTTTGATTTTCTTCATGCCCTTTGCCCACTTTTTTAAGCAGACTTGATATTTTTTCAGAACCCAAGTATTCTGTACAAGCCATTAAAAACAACGATGTTAAAAAGTATGAAGCTTTTCACTTGAAATAGGGCCCCAGAATTACTTCCAGCCTGCTTTCTGTGCATTTCTGTGGGAAGGAGTTACACACCTATCTATCCAGCTTCTAACGTGCAGCTTTTCATCACACAGGCAACCATTTCCCTGACAGTTCATTTCTCAGCCCTTTACCTCCTGCACTGGGGAACAAAAGCAATCAGAATAGGTGGCAAATGGGGCTTCCTCAAATCACTCTTGTGTCTCTGCTGCCGACCTGGCAGATGAAAGAGATTGGTTTTGGTATTTATTGAATGCCTCCAGCATACTGTTTGCCAAAAAGAAACAGAACATACACAAGACACATATTTTCTGAGAGCTTATATCCTATTGAGAGAATACACACGACTTGTGCCATTTCTAGGTACAAATGGATATTAAATGCATGTGCTTTTCTGAAAGTATTTCACGCATCAGCTATTTGAGGCAGGAGAAAATTTTAGGAAGATGAGAAAACTAAAGGGTAGATTTTTTCTCCTTGATTTGCTCTCACTGAGCTAAAATTGATGTGCTGTGCTAAATGATAGACGTGGCCATTGTAAGAGATGTTTCCTCCCGACCTTGGCCTTCCTGCTGTTCCATCAATAGCCAGTAACACTTCTGGAAGTCAAAATATCTGCAGATTCCCATGTTGGGTACCAGAGTATAGAGTCATTCAGTTATCACTTATTTACTGAGCTTTTGCTGTGTACTACATTGAGGGGAATATAAAGATGAATAAAACCTGCCCTAGAGAAAAGTGTAGCGTCCCAATAGGAGAGATGAAATGTATATAGGGTAAGTTATACACAGTAAGATAGGATAAGAGCCATTTCAAAGGCATGAACAAAGTGATCTGAGACTTGTACAGGAGAGATTATTCTGTCTGGATTTAAGCAAGGAAGACTTCACAGGACATTTGCAATGTGACTTTTACACAGCAAAACTAGGAGAAAGGGTAATGTAAGATGGAAGGAATTAGGTGGGTGAAATGTCTTTATAGTTTTATATTCCTTACAGAGAAGAGCACAATCATAGTTTTAAAAATCTCCAGTTCTAAATGAGAGGAGGTGTGGTGGAAAGGAAGGTGGGACTGGGGTTGATTCTGTACTTAGATTTTACTCTGCATTACTTTGTAGATGGAATTACTCTGATCACCAAAGATGAAGCCCCTGGAAGCTCTGTCACGGCTGAGGAAGGCAAAAAGGTACTGGCTGCTCCCTATCTATCTTTAGATCAATTATTGCAGTAAATGTTATTTTCTTAATGCCCATTCTTATTTGAAGAAGTTACATTTTTTAGGGTAACTATTTTTAGTGTACCCATTTTTATTCAGTATACAGGCAAATTGCAGCATCCTTATGGGGGAAATTATAATCTCACTCAGTGTCCGTAGACTGTGGTAATGTTTCAGAACTCTCCTGTGACCCCAGCTTTAGTAGCTCCAGAGCTGCTGACGTCCATAGTGCAGACCCCATTCTGGCCACACATAGGTTGCCTGAGGAGCTATTTTTTACAAAATATACTGATGGCCAAACTCCCCCCTCCCCCCGCAAGGTACTTTTTGTCTGAGATGGGTCCTAAGCATGGTTTTGAATTTGTGATTTTGCAGCAAGGTGGCAAAACACTGGTGTTCTAGCATAAGGCACACCTAGGTGTTTTCAGTAAGAAAAAGACCCATGTGTGAGACCCAGAAGATTTGTATTGACCCAAATAGTTAGGTCAAGGTCTCCCTGTTGTGTATGAGTACTGAATCTGATTCAGCTATGAGTCAAATAGGTGTGGCTCTGTAGGTCCTTCATTATACCTAGGTTTTTGATAAAAAATTTTTTGAATATATTTTATTGATTTTTCACAGAGGGGGAGAGAGAGGGATAGAGAGTTAGAAACGTCGATGAGAGAGAATCATCGACCAGCTGCCTCTTGCACACCCCCTACTAGGGATGTGCCCGCAACCAAGGTACATGCCCTTGACCGGAATCGAACCCGGGACCTTTCAGTCTGCAGGCCAACGCTGTATTCACTGAGCCAAACCGGTGCCAGTGGTTTTTGATAAAATTTTAATGGAATTAGATTGCATAGCTCAAAAGTGTATGGTTCACAGCATTGAGCTTCAGTTTCTGTCACTGATTGACCCAATCCTGCCAGTTGTGACCTAAGCCACTAATGCAATAGTGACTGTCTGCTAGGCACTGTGGTGGATGGTAAGACAGCACCCTGTCCTCTGAAACCCAGAGGAGCAGTTACAGGGAGCAGAGGGAGGCAGTGAGGCTCAGACAACACTGTACCATGGAGGGAGAGCTTGGTCTGGAGTGGCAGACGGGAATCTGTTAAGGGAATGGCAGGAACAAGGCTGGAAATAGTCATCTTATGGCTCAGTTTAGGCCAAATCAAGAACGCCTTGAATTTTTATGAGTGATTTGGTAGAAACTCTAATGTTGTTTGGAAGAACAGTTAGTCTAAACATGCAAGAATTTTTTTTAAAGCACTTTGGCAAAAGGCTTTTGTTTTCAGGAAATAATATGCTGGAATTTTAGAAGCAAACTTTAAGATTCTGATTATTGTCTCAGGAGGGGTTGTCTGCACCCTCTTTGCTATAATCCGTACTATAAGGCTGCCAGTACTTGAGGGTATGTCATTCAGTGGCTGTGTTTTATTTCTATTTGTTTCTTTATTTCACCCTCTAACTGGGTTGTATCATTCAGGGCTCTGCACAGAGGCAACCAGTAGGATGTGTGTGATAGAAGGGAGATTGATTTCTTTTAAGGGATTGGCTCATATGATTGTGGAAGCTGGCAGATCTGAAACTTGTCAGGCAGGCCAACAAGCTGGAAACTCAGGCAGGATTTCTATTTACAGTCTTAAGGTAGAATTCCTTTAACTGATTGGATGAAGCCTACCAACATTATTGAGGGAACCTTTACTGTAAGTCAGCTGATTGTAAATGTTAACCACATGTACAGCGACATCTAGATGGGCATTTGACACAGCAGCTAAGCACCATGGCCTAGCTAAGTTAACAACTAAAATTAAAACTAACCACCACATAGCCTGAAGGCTTGTCAATCAGTGTTTGCTAAACAAATAAAATTAGTCAATACAAATACTTTAATCTTAGTCACTATTGCATTAAAATGTCTATTATTTAGGTGAGACTTTAGTGCATATTATAATTTTTGGAAGAAGGGACACTGATCTAAAAGTCATAGTGTCACAGCCCAGTGGTTCCAGTGCGTTAAAGTTAAAGCAGAGAGACACCTGAAGGGGGATCATACGCTTCTTGCAAATTGTCAGGTTTGTTCTGTGTTGCCTCCCCATCAGGAATTTTGATGTCTGATAATGTAGCTATAGAGAGGAATTTCAGTTAATGACTGTGTCTGGGGTGGTGTCCTTACATGATTCTAATATCAGCAGAACTGATTTCAGTTGGTTGTAATTCTGAACACCTCATCCCTGACTGGAAAGAGAACATGGTGCTCAGTAGATTGGTGAGATTCTGAGCAGAGGCTGATGGTTAGTTTCTAGTTCTACAGAGGGATAGAACTGGAAATTTCTGTACAAAGGTTATTGATTCCATTTCTCTGCTTGGGGCCAGGATTGTATTTCTGTGTACTTGACAAGTAACAGTTTATCCATCTACTTAAGGTCTCTGAGTAAGGACACTGGGAGACCCAAGTGAGTGACGGCGCTCTGAGGAAGGAATTTGTCACCCACGTGCCCTTTCTATTTCTTTCCTACCTTTTCAGCATCTTGCAGAGGGAGGGAGCACAACAAAAGATGCGAGTTGATGCCTACCCATATTGCTGCCTTCAGAGAACTGTTGCTTTTATTGAGAGAGCAGGCCCATCCTTGAATTCTCTGCTCTGTCTCTCACTTCCTTGTCACTGTGCAGCTTGGAAATCACTGGCAGTTTAACCCTCTGATGAGGAGGAGTGATACATGTAAGAGATCAGCCTTGCCTGGGGCTTTGGGAAGGATAATGGACGGCAGCCCAGCTTTTAGCCACAATTTGCTTACGCAGAAATGCTGAACAGCTCTATCAGGACACTCAGTTGCAGGTGCTTCGCACTGGATGGAGATGAAAGTTTGTTTGCTGATGTTCCTCTCTTCCTAGGAATTTGGCCTAGTCTCAGAGATGTGCCATTTGTGTTTAATTATATAGACCTCCAACCTACTGTGCAGATAGTCCTGTCTCAATTTATCCTCTAATTGCAGTGTGAAAGGGGCTTTGCAGGTGGGGAAAGGATGGTAATATGGATTTTTAGGGCTGTGTGCCAAAAAACATGAGGGATTTTCTAGTTTCCTCAGTAAGCACCTACCATGGATCAGGTTGCTAAGGGTAATAGAAGATGCAGTGGCCGGTAGAGCTTTTGGCCTGCAGTTTGTCTGTATTTGGAAGATGCTGGGCATTTGTGGCTTCACAGAGGTTTAGAGCAAAATACAACTCTACTTTTTATTCTCTTCACCCAACCAGATATCTTATCCTTTAGCCATTAAATTACTGACACAGGGGAAATGAGAAAAGAAACAAAATAAAAATCTTTTTTAATAGTTATAATATTGTAATTAGAATCATAAATAAAAATTAATTTGGGAATCTACGATAGAGCAGAGTATATAACCTTTAGACATAAACCGTATACAAATACACATGTAGATTTCTTATTTATCTGTATTTGACCCTCAGATATATTCATTAATAATTAACCAGAATAAATAAATAGGATTAATGATATGGAAGCTGCATTACAGTTCTGTTCTAGACTGTACCCCTACTGCTAGCATTTTCTCTCTCTCATTGACTGTAGCACTGAACACAGTCCAATTTAGGGTCAGCAAAGGGCAATGGGAAGATCCATAAATGTCTTTTAAAAGATGTAAATCCCTTAATCTCTCCGTCTGGCGTGAAGATAATGAATAGTGGGGTTGCTTTGACTGGGGGTTACAAGTTCAGGGGCACTGTCCAGGGTGCTGACAAGAGCACCGCCCAGTTCTGCACTGTGCCACTTGGTTAACTGGGGGAATTTTTGTCCGTGAGGAATGGAAGGCGTGCAGCACTTGCTTTCTAAGACTTGCTGTGCACAGCCTCATGTTTAAAGGGTGACTTGTTGAAGAGACATATTTTGAGTCTATAAGTTTTAGGTTTCAGGGGCCTCGATCATATCCATTTCACCATAAAAATAACAGGAATGTACACATAGGGAAAGCAATTCTTGCGTTTTTCCATGTTGAGGAAGTGAGGAAAGTACAGCTACACTTCTCCCTCTCGGGTGGAGCCAGAGTGGGCGGGCAGGTTTGCTCACCACGCGCATGCTCTGTGCACACTGACCCAAGGAGTGCTGATAGGATGCGTGCTCACCTCCTGCCTCCCCTCCTAAAAGCACTCGCTTCTGCAGGCTCCGCTCTGCTGCCATGTTCAGTACTCAGTGCTGCCAGAAGATCACGTCTTGTGTTAGGACAGATAAGTGGTTGATAAAACCTCGCTCTTAGATGCGCTTACCACGCGCCTCGAAGAAAAGGAGTCCCCACTGCTCTCTCTCGGAGGGACAGGCTGAGAGCAGGGTGTGCAGATCATTTCAAGGGCTCTCATTAGCCTTTTAAGGTCTGAGTTTTATACCCAGGTCCTTGAGGACTTCCGTTCAGGCCCTGGCTTTGCCATGGCTCTGCCTTTCAGAGGCTTCAGGCCTGTGACGCGGCTCTGAGCAGACAGATACACAAGAAGTTTCTTCATCCACTGATTTCCAAACAGTTTCTAACACAAATGTGTTTCCAGAAAATGGATTGAATAACCTCCAAGCTCACCCATTTATTTGTTTTACATCATTGATGAGAAATTCTCCCTTTTACCTCTTTTGCCCAAAGAGGAGAGGAGTTGGAGAATAGCTGATTATAGTCTTTAATTCTGACGTTTTATTTTTATGATCCCTTCAAAGGAGACCAAGGCATACTGGTTTAGGGAGTTTGGTTCTTTTCTTAACCCTAACGACCCCGCACATCTCCTCTGGGGGCCCAAGCAAGAACATCAGGCATCTTCCTGGGACTCTAGGGTCACTGTCTCCCTCCTCACAGGCACTTTCTCGGTGACTAGTTAGTGTGGACAGCTCAACCTCCGAATGAGTCTTTCACCCAGAGACAAACAAAGGAGCGGATAGCGAGATGACGCTTGTTGGGAGCCATCAGGAGCAGGTCTCAGGTTTGCCTGTGGCCCTGCTAGCGGTTTGTATCTTCATCTCGAGAGGAGGAATGTCATTTTGGCATCATGACTGCCTTTATGTCCACAGTTTCTGGCCCCCAAAGAAAGTCCAAACGAAGAGAGAGCAGCCCTCTTTGAAGAAGGTGGTGACGTGGATGATTTGGTAAGTACTTTCCAACGAACAGGGGCTAATCTTGGAAGCGGTCTGACCTGTGAGTGTAGCACAGAGGCTGCTGGTCATAGCCTCGTTTCTTACTTGTGCTTTCATTCCTCACACACCGGAAGCTCCCGCACTGTTACTTGTTGCCATCACAGATTTAATCAGGTGATTTCATAGTGGGAGTCCCTGTGCACGGTGGTTTTAGTCACATAGTTCACCCAGTGTAATCCTCCTCTTTGAAAGACTGAGAAAGCCGGGAGGCTCTTCCTGTGGTAGCAAACTGGCCCAGTTCCTGAAATTGCTCTCAGCCTAAGTGAGCGACACAGAGTGTGATTCGTATGGGTTAACAAATAAAAAAAACCCAGCTTTTAAGAAGCCTAATTCTTTTAAAAATATATATATATTTTATTGATTTTTTACAGAGAGGAAGAGAGAGATAGATGGTCAGAAACATCGATGAGAGAGAATCATCGATTAGCTGCCTCTTGCACACCCCTACTGGGGATGTGCCAGCAACCAAGGTACATGTCCTTGACCGGAATCGAACCTAGGACCTTTCAGTCTGCAAGCTGACACTCTATCCACTGAGCCAAACTGGTTTCGGCAAGAAGCCTAATTCTTAAATGTTCTCACAACTTCATGTAAGCAAACAGGCTGGCAGGCATTGGGGGTTCTGGACCGCCTGGGGCTGTGTACCGGTGTTGGCCTTCGTGCCCATCTTTCCAGTGCGGGAACGTTCTGCCTTTAAGGCTCACGTGACATGACAGCCATCCAGTAAGAGCTGTCAGCTTTCCGTGGGGAAGCTCTTAGCATTACAGTGAGGAGATACTTGGTATTTAACTACTGAGATAGTTGGTGGTGGACAAGAATGCACGTCCGTGCGTGTTGCCCGCAAAGAGAGCATCGTCATTGAACTCACCAGAGCAGCAGTGGCCTGGCTCCTCTCTGACCCTGTTGTTCCTGTTGCAGCTGGACCTGATTTAGGTGCTGGAGGTGTGGGATCGGCACAAACCATCCTGACTGTCCTGCTGGGACCTCTACACCGAAGAGCCTGGAGGGGTCGAAGCTCTGGAGACAGTCTCTGAGGTTGCGCGAAGGAACCTCCTAATTCTGCGTGTAATGAGCACATACACCTGAGGGGCATTTATCCGCGTACACGTTTATAAAGTGTCCTTGTTTTCTGATTGCTGTGTTGTTGCTTGTGGTCTTACCGATCTCCGTACATAGCACATGTGCTTAGAAGTTTCTGGAAAATGGACTCCTCCTGACCTGGATGTTGGTGCGGGTGGCAGCCCCCATGAAGCGCTTTCGTTGAGAACCAGGGCAGGGCCCTGGGTGAGTTTCTCAGTCCTCACAGGAGGTGTGGTCCATCACCTGGTCCTCTCAGCAGTCACAGCTCACACTGATCATGGATGTCCTTCAGTTCCTACAACAGAAAGCTGGGTTAGGAAAGCATTGGGTAGGGTAAGTCCTACCCATTTCTGTTTTTGTGTAAGCCTTTTAGTCCCACAGTACTTTGGCTGCCTGTGCAGGTGGTTTTCCATGAGCAGGTGGGAGGGGAAGCAGTCTCCTGGGTACCCATTCTAAGCAGAGAGTGACGGTGTCCTCATGGAGAAAAGATGCTCTTTTGGCCCTCTGACATGTTAGTGATTCCCCCCCACAAAAAAATTCACCGCAGTAGTTAGGATTTTATCATTTCACTAGAGGCCTGGTGCACGAAAATCATGCACAGGGACGGGGAGGGAAGGTATCCCTCAGCCCGGCCTGCGCCCTCTCACAGTCCGGGACCCCTTTGGTAGGGTTCCTAGGCCTGGCTGGCGATCAGGGCCCATTGGGGCTTTCCTTCCCCCGGTTGCTGGCAGCTGGCCCCACCCCCACCGCTGCCACTGCTTGCCATGTGTGTGGCACTGGTCCCCCACTGCCCTCCGCCATTGGTTGCCTCCCTCTGCTGGCGACAGGCGTGGGGTGCTTGGCTGGCCTGGGCCTCCCTCTGCAAGGTGATCACTGACTGGCCCCGCACACTCACCACAGCATTGCTGGCCAGTGGCCTGGGCCTCTCTCTGAGGGGTGATCATACATCCTGTGTGAGTGGAAAGGGTCGGGCTGCTGAACTGTGAAGAAAAAATCTGTGTCTGCATTTATTAAGGATGTAGATATGAAACAAACTACAGAGTGTTCCATAAATGTTACCTGTTATTGATATGTACGTGTCTTTGTGTCCTGTTGATGAATTCTTATGTTTGAGGAAAGAGACCACATCACGGGCAGTGTCTGGTCCCAGACATGTGGCCTTTTTGTGTTGCCTTTACGGCATTGTGTGGGGTACTGCCTCTCCGTGACACACCCTTCCCTCTACCTCCTGCCTCAGCACGTACGTCCCTCTTGGACCCTTTGAAAGTGCTTCCAATCAGCCACCTCCTGTCTGCTGCAGCCCCCTGCAGAGCTCTTGTCTGCACTGTCTGCCTGTGCCCCATGGAGCAGGAAACCCCATCGAGCCAGGTAACCTCAGGGCTGCAGGTGTGCAGGGCGTCTTTGAGCTCCGTCAGCTCTGTCCTGGCTGCTGGGGCCCACACTTAGTGAGAATCCCAGAGGGGGCTGGTTGGGAGGCTCAGGCAGACTTTGCTTTATATAGAATCACCCCTGGAGCTTTAAAAACTTCTGCTTCCCAGGTCTCAGCCTGCTGATTGGGTCAGAAAGTGGGAGCCGGCATCAGGAGTCAAGATCCCCACCTGATTCCATGTGTGACCAAATCCGGGCACCATCTCCTGTGTTTCCCTACTCCTCTGGGCAGTATTTCCCTGTCTGCCTGGTCTCTGCATCTCAGGGCTGCAGGGGACAAAGCAGGGCTTCTTCCTTTGTCCCCCTCCCGCCTTGCTGCTCCCCTTTCTCTTTTCTCCTATCAAATTAAGTCCTAGACAGTGAGGCCAGAGTGCTCAGTGCACAGAATTAAACAGTTACCTCCAAACAAAGCAGAGGGAAGTGTCTGTCTGGTCCTGCCTTGTATATGTCTACTCTGACTTTTTAGGGCCGTGTAATGAAGGGCTCTTAAGTCTAGAGTCAGTGGAGAACCCCTGAACCCCAATTTTTTCCTGGTGAGATAATAGGATGAAATGATGCTAACTCCAGTAAGGGCAGTGTTGAGGATATAGAAAAAGAGAGGGGCTAGCCTTGTGTGTTAGTTTAGAACAGCAATTTTCAACCTTTTCCATCTAATTGCACAGAAACTAATTACTAAAGTTCTGCAGCACAGCAAAAAGAATACTTTTTAATAACATATGCCAATATGACCAAAAATAGGTATACTTTTGATTCACACCACATGGCTATTGTTTTTTGTTTTTTGTGTTTGTTTTTTTTTTAAACCTAAGGGAAAGGGTCAGTGTCCCTGATTAAATAGTCAGGTATTGCATGTTTTAGAAATCCTGTGGCAAATTGGTGGAAAATTGCTGGTATAGCAGTTCATTTCTGGGAGGTCCCAAAGACCTGAAAGCTTGCTCCCTCCGCTGCTTGGTGCTGGTTCTGAAACGCATACATCTCATTCCCATAGCTCAAGGCTTTGGTCCTTGTTAAAATGAAGTCACTCCTAATAAATATATCCTAGAAACAAAACAACAAAAACAACAACAACCAGAAAGTATATATGCACCCCTATGTTCATAGCAGTGTTATTTACAACTAGAGGCCCGGTGCATGAAATTTATGCATGGGTAGGGACCTTAGGCCTGGATGGCGATCAGGGCCAATCTGTGGGGTGACTGGTGGGGTGATTGGAGGCGGGGGTGGGGGGGGCTGGCCTAGAGCTTGCAGGCTGGGGGCAGCTCCTGCAATGAGCGTCTGCCCTCCTGGTGGTCAGTGTGTGTCACATAGCGACCAATTATTTTGCTGTTCGGTTGATTTGCATATTAGGCTTTTATTATATAAGATGACTAAAATTTGGAAGTGGCTCAAGTGCCCATCCTTAGATGAATGGATAAAAGAGCTGTGTGATATTTACACTGGAATTCTATGCAGCTATAAAATAGAGTGGTTTCATACCCTTTGGGACGGCATGGATGGACTTGGAAAGTATTATGCTAAATGAAATAAGTCAAACTGAGAAAGACAAATATCACATGATCTCACTTATTTGTGGAATCTAATGAACAAAATGAATTGACCAATAAAATAAGACCCAGGGAGGCATGGCAAGACATACCTCAAAGTAGGGTTGGGGGGATGAGAAGAGTTAAACCAAAGAACCTCTACTTATATGCATAGCCCATGGACATGGGCAATAGGGTAATGAAGACCTGGGGCTGGGAGGAAGGATGGAAAGGGGAGGAGGGGATAGGCGACATCTGTAATACTGTCAACAATAAATATATATATAATAAATATAATAGTTTAATCTGTTATTGGGTATTTATCCTTTAGTGTGGATGCTGCTCCAGGGCGAGTTTTGTTCCAGGGCCGTCGGAGAGCCCTAGACCTGAAAGTGGAGAACAGACGCGGGATCTCCACAGACCAAAGGCGAACTTGATGGGTCTCTAGATGGTGAGGTGCCTGCTGTGGTTTTATTCAAGTGAAAAGCCCGCGCTGGATCTCACGCTGCATCCCAGGACTGTGGGCAGCACAAACAGACATTGTGTCTCTGTCTTCCCAGAGGTGGTTAGGCTCCTCGGAGCTTGTGACATTCCTTTCCCTCCAGGTCCTGACATAGAGATGAGCACGCCTTGTCACGGACAGTTGGGACCAAAGTAGCCTGGTTTATGACCAGGAACGCACCAACATCCCCTAAATGCAGGGCTCTGTACACGGCTGGGGACTCTGAGGCCTGACCTCCCACCCTTGCTTCCCACTCAACTGGCAAGTGGATGACGAGCACATCGCATGCAGATGGAAAGTGGGGAGTTCCTGAGCGTGGACCCAAAAATAGGGGGAATCCGTCTTCTGAACCCAAAACTCCTCACTCCTGGAGGATGGGGGATGCCCTCTTCTAAGGAATGTTCCCCTGCTGCACTTGGGAACTTGAGGATCTGGCCCATCACTGGCTTCCACTTCATTCTAGTGGCCGTCCCAGGAGGAGACTGCAGGGAACCTAAGGAGGGAAAGTGGTGGCTCTGACCTGGGAAGACCATGCCCTCCCCTCCCAATGTCCCTCTCTCTAGGATCCATCAGGAAAGTTGGGCTGGAAGATGCTCCGAATAATTGCTTTCCTGCCCTGTTATGGCGCCTCCATCGCCAGTCAGAGTTTTAATTAATCACGCCAGCAGATGGGCTGTCATGGGCCCCAGCAGCCAGGGTAATGAACTCATTTATTATCGGGCTCTGTCAGTGGGAGGCCGTCTCGGCTTCTGGGAAAAATGGAGGCTCCTGACACCAGAGCCCAGGATAGATGCAGTTTGGGGGAAATCTGTGGAAATGTTCAGATTTCAGGCCATGCATTGCCTTGTAAGAAGAGAGGGAAGGGACTGGGACTCGGTCCTGAGCAAGAAGCTGTGATGGTGCTTTAAATGGTGCTGAGGTTGGCTTGTCCCTCTGGTACCCTCTGCACCCTCCTGTCTCAGGAAGCTAGAGTGGCACGGGGTTGGGGAGGCACGGTATGCATTCTTAAGCAGGGGCACAGCAGGATGCTTTGTTCTCAGAGGTCCAAAGTCACGCCCTGCGGGTACACTGCTGGACTTTGTGCCCTGTGTTGTCGCATTCATCCCAGTTTAATAAATGCTGGATTAATGGGAGAATGGATAAGTAAATATTGAGTGTGGGATGCTCAGCATACAAGCTACCACTATGAAGGGGGAAAAGGCCTTCATTGAGCCCAGTTAAAGTCCAAGGTTCTAAGCAGCACCTGCTCTAGGGCCTGGATCTTAATGACAGTTCCTGCTTTGGGGATTACAGTGAACTATGTCAGGACTAGGTCAGTCAGAACATGTAATAAGCATGGCCACTCCAGTATGAGAAGCCGGGGGATGGGCCAGAAGGGACAGTATGCACACCTGGTCTGTCCCCTCGTTGACTGAGGAGACTGAGACCAGCATAGTGGAAGGCTTGCCCAAGGCTGTTTTGGCTCAGTGGATAGAGCTTCGGCCTGTGGACTGAAGGGTCCAGGGTTTGATTCCTGGGTGGCAGGCTTGATCCCCAGGGGGCATGCAGGAGGTAGCCAATCAATGATTCTCTCTCATCATTGATCTCTTCTCCTTCTCCCTTCTCTGAAATCAATAAAAATATATTTTTAAAAAAACACCCTCAAATCTTCATTAGTGGCAGGGGCCAGCCAGTAGGTAGTGGTAAGCATATGCCCCTCTGAAAGGGACCATTACTACTCAGTGGTAGCCATGTAAGAACCCAGACTGAGTGTCATCCTATTAAAAAAATTTTTTTTGAAGCATTATAAATAGCAATTTTTATGTCAAATATCCTGATTTTTCAAGATGGGCTCAAAATTTTGAAATTTTACATTCATTTGTTACCCCTGAGCTATGACTTGAAGAATCCACTGTGTAGGGTGGGGTCCTATGGTGTTATCTAAGGTTAAGTTCAGTGTGAACCAACAGCTGCAGCTGGGAGAGGCCCAGTACCCCACCAGATCCTGCATGGCACACAGGGACAGTGGCAGGTGGCCGTGGAGCCAGACAGATCCCCTTTTAAGACTCTATAAGACCTAGGGACAAGGAGGACTGCCCCTGCCCCCAATGGATGACACTGCCTGTTAGGTGATAGATGGCTTTCACCTACATTGAAGGATTCAAAGGGAAGTGCCCATTCCTGGTGTCTACATGAGATCGAGCCGGCAGTTCATACCACTTACAATGGTTTGATTTTATCCCCCACAATAGCCCTGAGAGCTAAGAAACATGTTTACAGATTCACATGGGGCTGCCTGACTTAAGGAGACACAGTAAATATGTGCCCAAGTGTCATCAGACAGACCAGGTCCGTGGCTCGCCACTCAGCAGCCATATGGTTTGGAACGACTTTGAGCTTCTGGGTCTCCATTCCCTCATCTCTGTAATAAGTGGGAGATAGTGACTATCAGCTGTGCTGTAGGATGACTAATAGTCAATGTGTAGAAAGTACTTAACATGATGCCTCTCTCCAAATGAAAACTCAATAAATGTTAGCTGACTGCTCTTTCCACATCCAAATTCTCAGGTGTCCCAGCCCACAGAACCATTATTTAAGATACATCAGAAATGTCAAATGTCCTGTACACTGGACTTCAAAGTGTCGGGATGAAAATGAGAACATAAAATGCCTCCATTAATACTTTGTATATTATATTGGTTATATGTTGAAATAATACCTAGGGTATATTGGGTTAACAAACATCACTAAAATTAATTTTTAAAAATATTTTTATTGATTTTTTTACAGAGAGGAAGAGAGAGGGATAGAAAGTTAGAAACATTGATGAGAGAGAAATATCGATCAGCTGCCTCTTGCACACCCCCTACTGGGGATGTGCCAGAAACCAGGGTACATGCCCTTGACCGGAATCGAACCTGGGACCCTTCAATCTGCAAGCTAACGCTCAATCCACTGAGCCAAACCGATTTCGGCTAAAATTAACTTTACTTAGGTTTTTTGTTTTTTGTTTTTTAAACCTCTTTTAATGTAGCAACTAGAAAGTTTAAAATTATAAATGTGGCTCACATGAAATTCCTCTTAGGCTGCATTGGTCTGGAACCTAGATTCAGAGTGTGTCCTCAGGAAGTACATTTTGAATGAATGAATAAATGAATGAGTGAATAAATGACTAGTTTTCACAGATTCCTCAGGCCTTGGTCTTCTCTCTTGAGCAATGTGCCCTCCCTCTGGCTTCCCTACTCCTACAATGAATGACCACCACAAACTCAGCAATCATTCATCATTTGACAGCCCTCCCGCTCCCACACCCCAACTAACAGGGGATAAAGGCCCCAAGAGATGGAGGAGGACGTGATCAATGACAGAGCAGAGGCACTTAGACACACCTTGTTTTCCCAGTAAAGGCCTTGATTTTTATCAACATCTTCATAGAGCAAGGTGACCTGACATCCCACTTTTGGCGGGACTGTCCCGATTTTTAACAATTTGTCCCAAGTCCCGCGGCATTTTTAAAAAAAGTCCCGATTTTTGGAAAGAATGCACTACAAGCTAGGGAACGGCGGGAGAATGGGAAGGGAATATATGGTGTCGGTGGCCATGTGACTATTTAGCCAAGATATGAGTTTTATATTATTTTTGTTAATTTTATAATGTTAAACTTTAACAAATAATTGTTGAGAACTGATTATTGAGAACTGCTTCTCAAAGTTCGAATTGTCGATCAGTTGTTAGAATTGTGGAATATGCGCTGTCCTTACCAGGAACTAATGCTGCGACTGAAGGCGTTTTTTCTAAACAGTAAATAAAGTGTGGACATCAGAAAAATCACAAGTGTTGAGACTTTGAAAGCTATTTTATGTGTGAAATATAATTTAACAAATTCTTGTGAAAAATTTCATGACCTTTTAAACAACGACAACAATCTACTAAAAATATTCACTCAAATGAGAAACATGCCAAAGAATAAAATAATACTATAGATAATTTTTAATTTATTATATTTGTAAATTGTACTTATGTTGAAATTTAAAAAGTATATATTACAATACTATTTTTGCGTTCTATGAAAAGTTTTGCTCGATATAGACCAAATTTTTAATCAAGACATCCCCCCCCCCCCCCCCCCCCCCCCGCCCCGGTCAATGGTGTCCCGCTTTACCAATGTTAAAATCTGGTCACCTTATCATAGAGGCAAGTGGAAATTCTCAGGGGCAGGCAGCGTACATGGTCACATGGATACTAGGAGAAAACAAATTCTCAGGAAACTGCCATCCCTCCCTCTGAAACCTTAACCTTCAAATTACAGCCAAGTCTAGTCCCACCACCCACCTCTCTGAAGCTTTGAGGTTGCAGCCCTTGAAGGCAGAAATCAACAGTGCTGTCATTTGGGGCATTCTGTCATGGCTTTAAGTAAAAGGGCCTTGGGGTGTCCTTGTAATAGTGATAATAGTATTGAAAAAAGCCAAAAGAGTTGGCAATAGCTCTTTGGAAGTCTCTGAAATCGTTAATATTATTGATCCAGAGAGACTGCCAGTTGGCACTTGCTGGGTTTTTTTTCTCTCAGTTCCACTAATTCAATCCTCTCTCTCTCTCTCTCTCTCTCTCTCTCTCTCTCTCTCTCTCTCTCTCTCTCTCTCTCTCTCTCTCTCTCTCCTCTCTCCTTCTCTCTCTCTCTCCCCCCACCTCCCTTCCTCCTCCCTTTCACCAACACTACAGTGCAGAGAGTCGGGGCCTAGGGAACCATGTGCTAGTTAATAAAAGGTTTTGGAACAATTCACTTTGAATCCATTAAATCCAAATGTGTGACAGTTACATAATGTCATAAACACTTACAGGGAGTAGGGCCAAGAAAGGCAAATGACACAGACCAAGATACACAGGAGTGGTGAAAACTGTAAGACAGGTGTGTGTGTGTTTTTTGTTTGTTTGTTGGTTTTTCCAGTGTTGATCACTTTCTAGAGCAGAGCAAAGCTATTAAGCCAGGCCTTGCAAGTCACAACACTCCACAGCTCACTCCCCAGGTGTTTGAAGGCACAAATGGAGGAGCAGGTCTTTATGCTCCCTCTTGAGAATCTGAGAGTCTGGGGAAGAAGAAAGAACTGGAACCCTAATCAATGTTCAATGTGTTCAACTCAGACCAAAGCAAGTCAACAACTAGCCGCCACTGGGTAGGGCTGTGGACATATGTACCAGAGACTGCTGGGAAACTTGGTACCAGCACAAAGTAGAACTATTTCAGGTGGAAGAGGCTGTCTTTGGCTGGAGGAAGGATGGAGCCTTTCAATTTGGGGAAAGGCACCTGAATCTCGGAGGCATGGTAAGTGCAGGTGCATACGCTGATTGTCCTTATTGGTGACCAAACAGAGCACTTAGATGAGGGATGACCTTGAAGCTGCATTTTAGACTTAGTCTTGATGCAAAGTGGCAGCAGACATCTTTTTGGTCACGGCTGTTGTTGGTGCCCTTGTCATCTTTCTTAATCGGCGATTTTTTTCAATAAAACTTGAGCTTTCTGTTTGTTCTCAGGGCTCCTATGGATGTTTTCCCAGAGCTGGGAGGGCTGAGCGGTGGGAATGAGGTTTGGCCAGCTCCTTGAAAAAAACACACAAACATCCACCTGCTGAGAGCTCCAGTTGTATCCCTGCCATCGTGATGAACAAAGGAGGGGCAAGTGGAAGAATGAATTGAAATAAAGGAAATGAAGCGACCTGTGAAAAACCAGCAAACAAGCCTACATCAGCAGCGGAAGTCAATGAGGCAAACACCATCGGGCCCTGAAAATGAATGGAGCACAAAAGAATGGCCTGGCCTCCTGGGAGTTTGTGCTCCGCTGGGTGCGGAGTCGTGTCCATGCCTGCCTGAGACTAGCGAGGGTCGGGAGCGCAGGTGAGGGTGGGCAGGTGTTAATACATTTCCACAGAGCAGGGTGTTGGACAGACTTTCCACCCTCCCCTCTCCTCCCGCCCTTGATAATGCATCAGGCCACAGTTTCACCTAATGGAAACTCTTCAGCAGGAAGGAATTATACCCTGTTTCCCAAAAAATAAGACAGTGTCTTATATTAATTTTTTTCTTCCAAAGTTGCTCTAGGTCTTATTTTTAGGGAATGTCTTATCTTTCCATGCGCTAGGTCTTATTTTCGGAGGATGTCTTATTTTCGGGGAAACACGGTAGTAGCTGCTTCATTTCCATCCCCATGAAGAGCAGAATTTAGGGATTTGAGTACAGTGGAGTTGTCCATGAGAGCACAGTCTGATCACTTGCACTCATTCACTCATTCAGTCCTGCATTCATCCATCCTCCCATTCACTCATCCCTCTCTTCCTCTCCTTTACGCCACCACTGCTGTAGTCCATTGCTAGGGTCTCTGCCTCCCTCTGAGCTCTCTTCCCTACACAACACCGCCAGAACCTCTTTTAAAGCTCAAAGCTGCCCTGATCCCTCCTGATTGTCAATAACTCCCCACTGCTTAGATGCAATTCCCCCCTTGACGTAACTCTTCCAACCAGCTGACCTCATTTCTTGCTGCACCATCCCTCCCCACACCTGGCCTGCATTCTGCTCATGCCCACTCATGATCCACATTGTTTCTTGCTTTGGAGTCTTCTCTGATGCAGGTCCCCATCCTGGAACATCTTCCCTTTTGTCCTCTCCCACTTTCCCTCACATATATGCCTGCTGATATTACTTAGAAGCTAAGCTATGAAAATGTGCAGCTATACCTTGCAGTGCAGAGAGTGTCATTGACAATGCCCCCAGCTACTGCCTTGTTGGGTCTGCCACCATGTTCATGCCAAAGCTGTGGCTCCTGTGGGCTGCTCCCAGGCCATGCCTGAGCATGGTGGGCCCCATCCAGTAAGATATGAGATTCTGCCAATGGGTAGCTTTGGTCCAAGGACTCCCTCAGTCTGAGACTCCTCCTATCTTCTCATCCTTTCCCACAGGCAGCAGGCATGCAGCGTGGTCTGAGGGCTCTTCCTGCCTTCTGCTCCCCCCACCAATAAATCCTCACATGTCTAACCCTCTCTTTGCATCTACTTTTCCATAAACCTGAACCTAGCACCACCTCTTTTTGTTGAAAGATTTTCCTAACCTTTCTTGTAGAATTGAACCCTCTCTCCTTCCCACCTTCTTCTCTACCTTATATGTACTTTTCGTTATTGCACCAATAACTCTTCACTATAATTGTCTGTTTATATGGCTGCCTCCATTTCCTAGAGTGTAGACTCCACGAAGCCAATGAGTCCACTGTCTTATTTGTTTTGTTAACCTCATTGCCTAGTGTAGTGCCTGCACATATACAGGTTTATGAAATGAATGAACAATTGATCTGTGTATCCATTTATCAGCTCCAGTTGTTCTAGACCACATGGTAGGTGCAGAAGATAGAATATTGATGAACGAGACTCCCTGCCTTTAAGGTCCTCTGAGGCTGGTTGGTGGGATTAGCATGCAGGTAACTATAAGTGAGAGTGGAATAGCTGCTATCACAATGAAATAAAGAGGAAGGTGTGATTACTTTCCAGTGGGTGGTGGAGGAAGGAGGATACATCAGAAAAGGCTTCCTAGAGAAAGAAGTGTTTGGGCTGGGGTGTGTGGACTTATGCACAGAGAGTATGAGAGGAGGTGCCTATGCCAGAGAGACGGCACACACAAGGGCACAGAGGGTGACGCCATGAGGGCTATTTGTTAACCTCATCATGAAAAATTTCCAATACACACAGATAAAGAGTGTGTCACTTATTTCACCTTCTCTTTTGTGGTTGCTGCCAAAGCAAGAAGGCTTTGCTCGTTCGGTGTTTGTTTACTCTGCCTGATTATTGCATGTCTCCACCTGCCTCAGAGCCCCCACCATGTTTGTTTGAGTATCTCCACATTGTCAGTCCCCTTGACTGACTTTGCAGACTCACATCTGGCAGGCTCACAGGCCAGGAAGATGCCTGGAGGTTTCCGGCATTTGGCTGGACAGGCAGGAGCCTTCAGTGACTATCTCCAGCTGACAGGTCCCTGGGCAGAGGACTGACTGGCTCCTAAGCCTGGTGTGAGCACGGGAGGGGGCGCTGGCAGCAGACACTGTCATCTGCTGTTGGAAGGCATCAATCGGCTGCTGCCTAGAGAGGAGGGAGAGAGAGGTAGGACACAAAGGGGACAGAACCAACTGCCTGCAGCCTGAATGCTGCTGGCTCCATGCTGGCCAGCTTTGTCTGCAGCTTCTTTTGGGCTCACGCAGAGCTGGGCTGGCAGGCGGCACTCTCACCTAGGAGGCCTGGCTGCAGCCACACTCCGTGTTTTCAGCAGGCAGCTCCTCCCGGGTGTGCTGGCAGCTAAAACTCAATCTCTGGGAGCTCCAGGGGCTGCTTCAGAATCACTCTGGTCTGGAGGCCTGTGGAGACCAGCGAAGATGTGGGACAAGGTCTTGTGTACAACTTGAGAGCTTCATCCCTGCCCTTGCCCTCCCTCTGGTAGATCAGCAAATAAACTCTCAAGTTCATCTTATCACGGGAACACAGAAACGGGAAGGCCATAGTAGTCCTCCAGCCCTGCAGGGCTGCCCCTCATTCAAAGAAAAGTTCTTAGGAAAAGTGAGCGAGGACCTCCTTCAAGTAAAGAGCTTTTAATCATTGTTTTCAATGGTTCCTCAATGTACCACTCGATATGTACCACAGTTTTGTTAATTACATAAATATTACATGAATTCACTCTGATTATTAAAATTCTAACCACACAAACAGATATTTTCACTGCACATTCCCTTAACCTCACCCTGTCCCAGAAAAAAGTAGCTCGAATCAGTTGGGTGGAATCCGTTGGGTGGCAGGAGTCCAAGTGGGTGCTGAGGGCTTCACTTCTCATCAGGTTGAGCAGAGGCAAGGGGAAAGCCTTTGCCTAGTGGAATCTTGTCCCCAAGATGGGCTGGGTGAGGAGTAGATAAGACATGCTAGAGCGGGAAAGAGGCAGCATGAGGAAGGACAAGTGGATGCTTGGCCAACAAGCTGGCCAACAACCCAATGAGGCCCAGACCCCAGGCTCAGATCGGAGCTGAAGCCAGCCCTAGATCCTCACCACTTAGAGTTGTCTTAAAGTGTCACCCAATTGTCTATAGCACCCCAAGCTTCCCAGTTTCCATATGCCTTTTTTTCAATAGGGGTGGATGGAGATGTGGGGAAGAAGGCTTCAGACCCTTGCAATACTGCAACAGGATCAGACTCTTACAGGCAAAAGTTATCCTTGGTTGCTTATTATTCATGGATAAACAGGTAATTTGAAAAACGGTGATGAGGACGAGTGCATAATGTGTCCTGTCCCTCCTTTCTCTCACCCCCACAACACAATGAACTGCTTACAAAGCACATCATGACTCTTAGGAAGTGGTTATTATTGTGTCCAGACCATGCCCCTGTCCTCTTTTGTACATGTTGGATCTCATACGTAAAATAAATAGTAAATTATCTCATAAAAGTTCCAGGATTTTGATGGTTTTATGCTCTAAGTCTTATTCATCTTAGTAAGATGTCACAGATTCGATTCTCCCAAAAGATAGGGACAAGGCTTCAGAACTGTGGGGTCATCCTAAGTTTTGTGGGCTGTGACTAGAACCCCCACTCTGCACAACTCACTGGGAACTAGGGCCAATAGTCTAGTCCTAATAAATAGGGTAAACTTTTACTTTTTTTTTCTTTTTTCTTTTTCTAGAAGGAGAAGACTCTGTGGTCCCTATAGAACCTGGCCCTTTATAAAATTTGGTTGTAGTAAGTCCTGTGTCTTTTCTGAAATCTTCCATGTTCAGAAATAGACAACTTTCTATTGTACAGGCTTTCATTCAGCCAGGATATTATCTGGACATCAAAAATCAATTTCTAGGTAAACTAATTTTTGGTAGGGAACAGAAATAGTTTATAATTATTCAGCTGCAGTTTCTACAAATTTCCCACATTGTTTTTTCTATAGATCTCTGCCATGATGAGCTCCCTGCATTATCCTGACCCAGGTTTCCCTGAAATGAGTGCCAGGTGTCCAGCAGGAGCGGAGCAGAGTGGTTACAGTCAAGCCTGGGTGGCCTGGGATGAGTTCCTGGCTGCTGTCAATGGGCTTAGCCTTAACCTCTTTGTCTCAGTGTCCATATCTGCAAGATGAAGGTAATAAGGACAACTGCATCATCATTTGTGGGAATACTAAAAATGTTGATACATATAAAGTACTTAATTTGGTGTCGAGTAATAAAAGAGTTTTAAGTGTCAGTTAGCATCTTGCCCCATGCATGTGCCATACTTGTGGAGGGCACATGCATGTGACAAGTGAATTCTCTGGCCACTTCTTATTGCTCTGCATCAGATAACACCACAGGAAGCCAGGATATTTGTCTGGTGGAATGAAGGATGATTTGCATGTCTGGAAGAGGAAAGTGGTCTCTGGCCCACAAAGATGCATAGAAAAACCCATTCTATTCATTTTGGGGCCCATATGTTCCATTTCCCAAGGCACAAGGAAGCTATCATCTTGTGTGGAGTCAACAGTGGATTTTCCTTTCTGAGCTATGATTGAACTTGAAAGCTGGGGTATAAGTGGGAAGCAACGGAAGTATGTCTCCTGCATGCTGAAGACAGTCGGGTCCTCTTCCAGGAGTCTCTTATTCATCCAAAACTATTTGTTGAGAACTACAATATGCCATGCACTGACCCAGGTGCATCCTGAATATATAGTAACAAACAAAACAGACAGGTCTTTGAGGTCTTAGAGCTTCCATCATCAAGATCCAATACATGCTAGCATTCTATGAGAATTTGTCATTAATCCAATGCTCTTTTTCAGTAGCATGACCCTGCACAACTACGAGATTCTGAAAGTTACCTTGTGTCAACAAAGACAAGGGATGTCCATTACAGTTGTGGTGAAGTTTGCATCCTAATACTTTTTCTGATAATAGATAGTCCATGTAAGTAGATAATAGAAAGTCCATTTATACTTTCCATAAATATGTATTTTTTGTTAATCCTCACCTGAGAATATTTTTCCATTGATTTTTTAAAGAGAGTGGAAGGGAGAAGAGGAGAAGGAGGAGGGGGAGGAGGAGGAGGAGGAGGAGGAGGAGGAGGAGGAGGAGGAGGAGAGAGAGAGAGAGAGAGAGAGAGAGAGAGAGAGAGAGAGAGAGAGAGAGAGAAATATTGATGTGAGAGAGACACATCAATTGGTTGCCTCCCACATGGGCCAGACCAGGGGCTGGAGATCAAGCTTGCAACCAAGGTACATGCCCTTGACCAGAATCAAACCCAGGACCCTTCAGTCCATGATCCAATGTTCTCTCCACTGAAACAAACCGCCTAGGGCTTCCATAAATATTTACTTGACCTGAATGGCCTGTTCTGAGACCACACAGAAAAATACATACCTTTACTCCACAGGAAATATTTGTACGGTTTTGTTGGGTTTTACTTGTTTCTATGTTTTGCTTGTGGGGATCCTTTGGTCCCTCACCAACTGTTATGTCTATCAGGTGAGGAGACTCCCTACCCAATACACATCCTACTGATGACATCACTCAACCAGCTCTGGTCCTGAGGATGGAGGCCCCAGTCAGGTGAAAGGGAGGAAGATCTTGTCTGCTACCTCACACGGCCAAGCCTTCTCCTGGGACCCTCTGATAGTCAGAGGAAGTCTGGGAAATGATGTCAGGACACATCCATCCTTCCTGAGGTTCTCTTCTGTGAAATGACCTGATGGGGTGGAAGCTCTCCAGATTTCCTCTCAACCATGTCTGCTTTCAGATTTCCTGGGCAGAAGGCAGGGTACGGTTTAGGAGTTGTTCTTTTTGACTTGAAAGACTCCCATCTGCAAAGAAGTCAAGAAGTGGCCAGGGCTTCATACACACACACACACACACCCTGCCATACCCCATCTGTACCTTCAAAGCAGAAATAAAAACACTCTTGATTTCTTGCTATGAGGAGACTTAGGGGTGAAGAAGACACAGGTAAATAGAGGGAGGCAGGATTCCCACAGAGGGAAAAGTGAGAAGAGGAAGGAAAGCTCACATATGGAAAAGGACACTAGTGGTAGGGAAAGAAATTTTATTTTTCAAGCTTTTAAGAGAATAATACAAACAACAGAGAGTTTTAAAAAACCCTAAAAACTGGTTTAAAAAAGTATTTGACAGTGTCCCTTGAATACCCATGGATGATGCAGCCATTGTGCAATGACAACAAGAAACTCTGCAGGTGGCCACCCAGTGGCCTTCCCTGGCAGGATCCCAGGAACCAGTGTGTAGGCTCAAGGGACAGTGCTCCCTGCCAGGGTCCCTGGACCAGCCTTGGTGCTTGGGAAGGACCAGGGAGCACTAGCACTGAGGGCTTAGACAAACTGCCCTCGGGGAGGGTCCCCAGCAGCAAGGAATACTTAGACGGGTCTTCCTCCACTCCGCTGGCTGGGATACATCTAGCCAACTCTCTCCCACTCGCTGTAGCAGCTTTTAGCATGTGCCCAGCAGAGAGGGCCATGGGTGGGCGGGCAGCAGAGGAAGTCACTTCTGGATTGACAGGTTTGAAGGCTGAAGCCACAGCAGCAGGACTGTGCTTGAGATGCCCATGGGAAATCTTTACTTTTCTCTAGGTGTGTGTGTGTGTGTGTGTGTGTGTGTGTGTGTGTGTGTGTGTGTGTGTGTTTGTGTCCTGTAAACATCTTTGAGCCAAATCACCATAAAATAAAGTAACAAGGGCACAAAACGACATCCGACTCCAAACTTAAACCCTCGTTGAGCCCATCTGAAATTGAGAGTTCCACTTTGGAAGGTGTGGAAAAGAGGAAAATCTCCCCCTCCCTCTGGCCGCTCGCACCAACACCTCCCTCCCTACACGGTCCACCCAGAGTCACTAAAGCCATCTGAGTTAGAAATCCTGCCCATCCCAGTGAGCTCAGGGGCTGCAAAAGCTGAATATCATCCCTGCCAGTCCTCACCTGTACCTCTTCCTCCCCCCACAGCCAGTGGGTCAGGCCCAGAGAGGAACCAAAATAAACTCAAGGGTAAAGCAGGGCAGGCTGCAGGTGCTTTTCCTTCTGTGCCTTGCATTGCTTCTCCTTCCACACGTGCACAAGTGGGCACCACCCCCAGCCTGGCTGCAGCATCCACTTCCCCCGGTATTTGAACACGGGTACATGTGGCCAGTGTTGTCGTAGCATTTTGTTGGGTTCAGTCTCTATTGCACTTCGATGTTGAGTTTGTATTGGTTTTCCTTGTTCTTGTTGGAGAATGGTATTGACTGATCGGAAACCACAAAACCACACCAGCATCACTCACTGCAGTTCTAAACCTGACCCCAGACCCCACATGGCCCCCCACCCTCTGCCTGCCCTCTGCTCTGGCACCTGGGGAGCCACCTGGCCCCCCACACCTGCTCCCCAGACCAACATCCCTTTGGGCCCAGCCCCTTCCCAGCCCACCCTCTGCTGTTGTGCATGGTCACGGCCGCCCTTCCAGGCATTCCTTCACACTGTTGTGACCCTCATGACGAGCTCTCGGCTACCACCCTGGGGGCTCCGCTGTTCGTGAGGTCTTAGGTGACTCAAGATGTGCAGGATGGTGTAAGCACAGTGGTGATCAGAGGGAGGGCCTGAGGGCTGGCTGGCTGCCCGGGCAGGGCCTTCCTCGGGGGCAGGGGTGTCCACAGCCTCCTCTTCTGAGGAGAGGCCATTGGCCTGGGTGGATGAGGAGGTCCGAGGATTTGTCCTGCCTCCTGACTTTTGATCCTCCAGGTCTTTTGTCTTGTCATAGTTCAGCACTTTCCACTGCTGGTTGACAGCCTGCCACCGTTTAAAGATGCGGTACACGGAGGGTCCCTCGTGGATGATGAGACCTGAAGCCGCAGGGAGAAGAAAAAAAAGCCAGGTAAGGAAAGCAAGTCACAGTCTCCCATTATTTATAAATGAAGATAGGTGGGGGGCAAGCTGGATTTGCATAGTTTGATTTGTTCTGCTCAAACCTGCCTTTCGGCTCTGAGCCACATGGTTCCCATCCCTACATTCCTGGGCTCAATGAGTCTTTAGTGAGTGCAGACCACACCAAGGCCACAGAATAGCTGAGCACTTCCATGTGATACCTCTGCCTACTTCTACTCTACCCACCCACATTGTGACTTCACAAAATCCAAATTTGCTGTCTTTGAGGTATAATATAAATATGGGGTGGGACAAAAGTAAGGTTACAGTTTGATAAAAAACACAAACAAACAAACAAAAACACCCTACCTAATAAAAGAGAAACATGCAAATTGACTGCACCTTCACTACACCCAGAAGCCCCGCCCACAACCCAATCAGGGTGAGTATGCAAATTAACCCAAATCAAGATTATGGTTAATTTGCATATCCAGGCCAGAGCAAAGACTGAAGATAGTGTAGAAAGAAGACAAGCATTGCAGAAGGGAGCAAAGCTGGGGAAAAGCAAGCAAGTGGGGTAGGGAGAAGGGAGGGAAGCAGGTGGGGCAGCAACCACAGCAGGAAGCCCTATTGCAGGAATCTTCCTGCAACAGGCCTCTAGTAATACAATAATTAATAAATAATAATACAAAATTAAACTCTGTTTTGAGTACTCACAATTGTAAACTTACTTTTTCCCTACTCTGCATTTTTTCCTCCCTCTATTAGGTACCCATGGCACCCCATACTTAGCTGATGTTGAATGAATCCTATACTTTTAAAGACACCATGAAAAAAAAACCCATGGTCACACCATACCTGCTGAATGATGTCTAAAATTCCACTAACAATCAGGCAAATAAATATTAATTGTGTACCAACTGTGTGCCAAGTACTAGAGATACTGCAGTGAGCGAGACAGAAGGAATCCTGATCTCAGAGCTTACATTCATTCTAGTGGAGAAACACATAACAGTTATGTAAACAAGCCAGTAGGACTATTTCAGATACTGAGAAAATGCTATGAGGAATGTAAAGTAGGGTTAAATAGGCACTGGCTGCAGGTGCTAAAAGGTCTTGTTTAGCAGGGAAGTGGTGGGAGATGATATTTGAATTGAGACCATGCAAAGGCCTAAAGGAGAGCATTCAGTGGTAGGAACTGCAAGTGCAAAGGCTGGGGCTGGAAATGAATGCAAAGGGTCAGAAAAGAGGTCAGTGTGGCCAGGATGCGGTGAATGAGTGGGGAAGTTCAGGGAAATAAGTGTAGAGGCCAATCAATGATAGGGCCTTGTAGGCCATGACAAGGAACTTGAATTTTAACCTGATATAATGGATAACCATTGAAGGGTTTAGTAGGAGGGATAATGTGATCTGATTTGCCCTCCAGAAAGTTCATTCTGGCTCCTATGAAGCAATAAACTAAGGAGGACAAGAGTAGGAGCAGAACACAAGAGAAAATGATGGTGGCCTAGACCAGGGTGATAGCAGTGGAGACAGTGAGAACCATTGGAATCAGGATGTATGCTGGGAGTAGAGCTGACAGGTGTGGTGCGGATCAAGAGAAAAATCTGAACAACTGGAAGGTTTTGGCCTCAGCTGTTAGGAGTGGTGCCATTTATCAAGAGGTGACAAGCACAAGGGTAGGGGATGTGGATTTGAGTGGTGGCGGCAGTGGCTGTATTAGTTTCTTACGACTGTTGTAACAAATGACCACACATTTAGTGGCTAAAATTAACCCAAATATATTCTGCTATAGGTCTGGAGATCAGAAGTCTAAAATCAGTCTTGCTAGGCTGATCTGAAGGTGTCAACAAGGCTGGTTCTTTCTGGTGGCTTTGAGTGCAGAATCCATGTCCATGCCTTTTTCAGCATCTAGAAGTCACCTTGCTTCCTCCTTGCATCAGTCCACCTCTGTTCCATTGTCACATCTCCTACTATTCCTTTGTTTTCAAGCCTCCCTCTGCCTTCCTCTCATAAGAACACTGATTCCTATATTGGGCTCACCTGAATCATCAGGATAATTGCCCCATGTCAAGATTCTTAATAAACACATCTGCAGAATCCCTTTTATCATAATAAGGCAATATTAATAGGTCCTGGGGATTATGACCTGTATGTCTTTGGGGGCCATTAGATAGCCACAGTGATGGTTATACTAGTATTTTATTCATGGTACATTTAAAATATCTGATGGAAATCTCACTGGAAGGAACAGCATGGAAGTTGAACATATAAGTCTGAAGCTTAGGGAGGGGTCTGGCCAGGAGATAGCAGTCATCAGTGCAGAGGTAGAAGGTGAAGCCTTAGGAATGGCCCAGATCTTCTGAGGAGAGATGGTAAACAAGTGAAGAGAGCCAATGACAGAGGCTCTCTGTGGCTTCTGATGTATAGAGGTTTGGTGGTGATTTGGTGGAGGTGAAATCAGCAAAGGAGGCTCTGAATGAGCAATAAGTGTAGAAGCAAGACCAGCAAGTAGAGACCCAGATGTCTAGAGAAATATATATTTAAGGAAAGAGAGTGTGATAACTCTTGAAAATGTTGTTGAGAGGTCAGTGAAATGAGGAGTGACCAGTGGCTTGGTGGGCATCTTGAAGGTAAGATGATAGAAGTGAAAGTGCATCTTTTTCATCCATGAAGTCATCAGTTAAGGGGGAAGGAATAAGGAAGAAAGTGCTGACCATTTGTGGAGAAATAGAAAGTGAGAAATAGTTATCTTGGAAAGTGGGAGAGTGAGTTTACAAGGGAGATGTGGCAGAGTTATCTGATGGTGTTGGGTGCCCATTTGAAATTTGTGGCCATAAGTTTGAAATGAGTCTAGTCATTGGTTATGTGATTTTTTTTTCCTACACCTTCAACTGCTTGCTAGGAGCATTTGTGGAATAAGAAGAAAGCTGGATGTAATCAGTGTTGACTATTTCTCCAGGAAAGTAAGGCAGGTGAGGAGGTGAAAATTCTGGATGTTTGCAATGGAGTAGTTATTACCCTGGATAGGAGAGAAGCGAAGACACAAAATTGTATACTTAACTAGTGCTCTAAGACAGATTTTATATACAGAGCACTAAGTTAGGTATGCAATTTTACCTATATGTTCCCAAAAATTCTAGTTTAGCACTTCTTAGTTGGGATTCAGAAATCTGTGTTTTAACAACTCCACCAGGTGATTCTCATCATGAGAGAAGGTTGGGAAACACTGGTCTAGACCATTTGAGTGGGGCTGAGGTGAGTGGGAGGAAAATTATTTTGAAGTAATGAAAAGTTGGACATATTTTCTGCATCTCAGTGCTATCAGATCAAATGTCCTCTTTTTATAACAAATATATTTTAATATCCCCTTTTTAATCCTGAAATGAGGTTCATGAGATAAGTCACTATGGTTGAGATATATATATATATATATATATATATAAACACACACACACACACAAATAAAGGGAGGGAGCAAACAAATGGGAAATCATTTATCATTTATAACAAGACTATATAAATTTAAATATAAATGCTGATTTTCTACATTTGAAAACCTCTGGGCACAACTACATTTGAAAACCTCATATGTTTCCAAAATTCCCACTAGGAGATGGTACCGCCTCTGCTGAGAACCACTGATCTATAAAGATTCTTAAGTCAAGACTGGTGGGAGGGAGTGTATGAGTCAGGTCCATCAAGGAATGTGAGTAGGCAGTCAGCAGCCAACATCAAGAAGGGGATCCCACCTCCAGACCTCACAGAATACTGCATGATAGGAAAAGCAGCCACCACTTGAGACAGTCATGCAAGAAATAATGTCTTCAGGAGACAGTTATGTTGCAATAAGGGAAGATGAAAGTTATACTCAGAGAAGGGCTGCCAATGATGGACCATGAGGTCCAGAGGGCACAATAGAAGGGCTGGGAAGATGGGACCGGTTAAGGTGGGAGCAAAACAGGAAAGGGATGATGGTCCATATTGTGAGGGTGGTCTTGGAGGTTGGGACCTGTGATGGTGAGTGAGGGATGATGATGATTAGGGATGAGGTGCAATGGAAATTACAGCAATTGTAAATCTAGAGGTGGCTGCTCTGGCCCCTGCGGTTAAGCACTTACACACAAGAGCAAACAGTACTGAGTCACTCCAGCCTCCTGATGTGAAGAAAAGAGACTGGAGGAGCACACCTCAAAGCCTCTCCAACCTCCAACACA
Organism: Pipistrellus kuhlii; assembly: GCF_014108245.1. NCBI lineage: Eukaryota > Metazoa > Chordata > Mammalia > Chiroptera > Vespertilionidae > Pipistrellus > Pipistrellus kuhlii. The sequence continues at coordinate 1,437,997 of NW_023425573.1, read as the reverse complement.
CTGTGATCTTAGGAGGCAAGCCTGCTACCCACTGTCACTCTTGTCTCCAGGTTCCAATGACTCCTGCTTTTGCACTTTGTATAACAGGTCTTCAAGGGTTCACTGAAGGAGAGACAGTCTCTGTAGCCCAGTAGATCCTACTGTGTTGAGTATGTACACCTTTGAGGATCTCATGGAAGCTAAGGACCATCTTCCTGGAAAAAGAAAAACCAAACACACAAACTGTCCTTGTAATTTTAGGGAGTTCATAAATCTTCAGTAGACCACTGTGGACCCCTCGATCAGCCTGCCTGATTCTGGACTGGAGGCTTGCTCTTTACCCAGAGCCTTGCTCTCATTCTCTCCCAATGTGCCAACTCTCATCACTTCTTTCAACCTTTTGAATACATGCCTTTGCACCCTTCATTTGTTCATTTACTCCACAAGCCTTGTTTGAACACTGTTATGCTCTTTCCCTTCGATCATAAGCCCCTGAGGACAGGAGGTACAGTTGAGGCTTGGGCAGCTAACAGTTTCAGGAGACTAAAAAGCCTCGATGATGATGGAGGACACAGGGGCCTCTGGGAGAGAGAAGCAGGATCTTTTGAAGCCCTAAACTAACTATTTCCAGTAAGAGCCACTACAGTTGATTCCTAATTAGCTTCCTGATCAGACAGTTTTCCCTGATTTAATAGGGTGGCTTAAATTTTTGGTCTGAATGCTGCCTTCTAATTATCTAACTGTCTAGTGTTCAGGAAGTAATTAAACCATTTTAATGGATAGGGGAGGAGGTGCACCTGTTTTGTAGATAATGCTTGTTTGGCAAAAGTTGGAAGAGCACTCCCTAACACTCCCTCTGCACTTCCTGCTCTACAAACTACTTATTGGTTCCAGGGAGAGCAGAATTTTTTAAGATGGGGAAAGATGAGAGAGAGAGAGAGAGAGAGAGAGAGAGAGAGAGAGAGAGAGAGAGAGAGAGAGAGAGAGAGAGAGGGGGAGAGAGACTGGAATTAGAATAGAAAGAAAGAAGGTGATTGGTGAAGGGAGGCAGAGAAGGAGCAGGAAAAAATGGAAAATTAGAGAGTATGGTAATATTCAAAACCCAGTAAGTTTTGGTTGTGTCCTTTTTGTGGGTTTTCTATGTAATTTAATGGTTACCTGGTAACCACCTACAATGTACCTTTGGGCTATATTTGTGGGATATCCAGTTCCAGAAGAAGCATTGCTGCCTTTGTCTTTCTAACATCTCTCTGCCTTTCTGGCCTCTTCTTCCTCACAAAACTGTAGGCTCCATAGGTTGTCAGGACCTTTCATTTGTCATCATAGCTCCCCCTGACCTCCAGCTTAAATGGTCCTTTGCTCAGCGAGGCCCATGAGGGGAAGGTGGCCATTGTGAGTGGATGGCTCCCATGCCCCTAGTTCACCCCAGCAGTGACAGGGAGTTCTTCTGGACATGGTGTCCCCATCCTCCCTTGCTGAACCTTGGCCATTGGCTCTTGTGTCCACAGCAGTGAGATTGGTATTTGAGTACCGATTACATGCTTCTATGAGCACTTGGTCCCCATCATGCATGGAGTTAAGGCCAATGCTAACAGAGAAGTCTGTAGATAAGCCTATGGTTCTCTCTCTAATGCTAGAATCCTCCTCCCTACCCCCATCTTCTGCTGGTGTCCTCATAAGATGACATAAAAGTTGCAGACAACTCTCCAGCAGTGCTTCTCAAACTTTGGCATACACAACAATCAACCGGGGAGCTTGTAAAATACAGACCCTCAGGCCCAGCCCCAGAGAGTCTGACTCAGTAGGTGTGGGGTGAGGCCTAAGAATTTGCATTTCCAAGCAGCTCCCGGGCAGTGCTGGTGCTGCCTGTGTGTGGACAGCACTGCCTGTGACATGGTTCTTATCCTGGCCCACTACCTCATGGAAGGTTCAACTTTTTAAACAAAAAAAGATAACTATAAGTAACCTAAAAAATACTTCCAGATGTGACAGACATAAAAATGCCAGACTACTGGAGAAACAGATTATTCCTCTCCTAGACCCAAAGACCTTTGGGATCCACAATTTAAAGTCAACTTACCAATGGGCATGCATTGGACATTCAGAGCACTGTCACTTTACTGGCCTGTGGCTTTAGGAATTACTTTTCTTCCGAGTAAATTGGGGCTGGTGCCTTTTCCTTATAGGGTTGTTATGAGATTAAACATGGTAATGAGTCCTTCATGCTGATGCCTGGCACAGTGTGGGACACCCATTTAACACTCAATGCTATGTGATGTTGGTTGTTGTGGGGCCAGGAGAGATCACGGGATAGAAAGTGCCCACTCGTATCTCTTCCTCCTTCTTTGCCAGCCCCATCCCCAAACAGAAGCACATGTCCTTCCATCTTCTAACTGTCCTTCCTGAGCCTCCGTGTGAGTCATTGTTTATCGATGAGTAACATGCTGGAACTGAAAGCAGCTCTAGAGACCAACCAGCTCCACTTCATATACCTTGGTTGCAGGCTCCTCCCGGGCCCTGGCCCTGGCCAGGGCTCTTGCAGGAGGCAACCAATCGATGTGTTTCTCGAAGTAAAGACGAGCCTTCGCACCTGCATCTCCTCTCCCACTGACTCCACAGAAGTGGAGACAAGCTGTCACACCTGCATCTTCTCTTCCACAGCTGAGAGCCTTAGTAGTCACCTAGAGGGATGCTCCCCTCCCCCTGCAGAATTACAGGCAATTATGAGGCAAGACACCTCGGAGGCCCCACCGTTGTCAAACACTCACCTTCCAGATGCTACCCCTCAAGGGGCTAGCCCTGTCAGGACCTCCACCAAAGAACTTACAAGGCAAGTGTGGGAAAGAAATCAATATAGCCAGCTATCTGGGGTGGGTTCAGAAGCTGCTGCCAGGATAGGTCTCACTGCAATGCCACTTGCCCAATATTCACCAGAGACACAGCTTTGCGCTTCTCACAAGTAGCCAGGCTGCACTTCTCGGGGCCTCCCTGAGGAACTGGTGAGATGTGGGTGCAGGGGCCCCATTTGGGCAGGCTCACCTTGACTTGAATGCTTTGAGTTTTGGTTTGATGAATGCTTTGAGTCATCTGACTCTTTCAACAAAGACTCAAAGGAGAGAGGATGTTGAAAACACTCAGTGAGGGCAAATGCAAAGCCACCTTCTGTTTCCATCTCTCAGTGCCTGGGGGGATTGTCCCTTGGAAGTAGCTTCTGAAAGAATTCCCTTCTGAGCAGGGCCCTGCTGGGCCAGCTGACCTTGGTCAAGCTGTACAGAACTTTTCTCAATGCATCAGCATGAGAACATTCTAGGCACTCATACCCAGGTCACTGCAGAGGCCTGTGAGAAGAACTGTTGGAAAATCTTTGGGTGCTGAGGCTCTTTGATGTGACATAAGCTTAATTCTGTAGGACTGAGTAGGAAAGAGAAGTATCCTGGAGCCCCAAATTGAGATGCCCATCCCTGGAAGTGTGTGTGAATTATGCCCTATGATACTGTGGATTTTTTCTGTGGGGTTTCTTTATGAGGAGCAGAGCTCTCACCATCTGGACACATACAGACAGAATTGCATTTCTCCGCCATTCTGGATGGTTATCATGAAGGTGTTGGTGATGATGGTGATTGATGGTGATGACAGCCAATATTTATTGAATGCTTACTGTGTCTGTCACTCTAAAATAGCTTTGCAAATACAGTATACTTTTCATAGAAACCCTGTGAAGTTGGTAATATAATCTCTACTTTACAGAAGAGGAAAGTGAGCTCAGAGAGGATAGATGTCTTGTCCTAAGACACACGGCTTATATAAAGTAGGACATAAACCTAGGTTTATCTGAAGCAGAATAGTGCCGTGTGTCTGGACTGCTTCATTCTCTGTGCTCAAGGTCAAGTACTCCCTCCAGAGAGAATGCTTCTATGGAGAAGATAATTTTTTTGAAATTATATATGTGTATGCATATATAATTTCTATTTGAAATCATAATAAAATGTGCTTTAATATATGTGTCACATTGTTAAAACAGAGTAGTTAAGAATGTGGGATTTGTAATCAGATGAAACTGAGTTTTAGTTGTATGACCTTGGGTGATTTACCTCTTAAGAAAATGGGCATTATGCCCTAGCCTCCACTCAGTGGATAGAGCATTGGCCTGTGGAACAAAGGGTCCCAGGTTTGATTCTGGTCAAGGGCACATACCTTGGTTGCAGGCTCCTCCCCAGCCCTGGCCCTGGCCAGGACTCTTGCAGGAGGCAACCAATCAATGTGTTTCTCTCATTGATATTTCTCTTTATCTTTCCCTCTCTCTTCCACTTTCTCTAAAAATCAATGGAAAAATATCCTCAGGTGATAATTTAAAAAAAGAAGAAGAAAGAAATGGGCATTATAATAGTAACTACATCACAGGATTGTAGGGAACAAACAAGATGATGCATATAAAGCACTCTTCACAGTGCTTGGTATATAATCAGCAATAAATACTAGTTATTCTTTTATTATCAGTATTATTAAATAAGTATCACATAACTTCATTTTAAAAGAATTACCGTAAAGTTACAAAAGTAGTTTATTTATACAAACATGGCCAAGGTTAAGCAATGCGTGTTGAGAGGAAAAGTATGTGAGTGTCCCTTATCTGTGTTCTCTCTTATTTTCCATTAGCTGGAGATAAGAGTCAAAAGCCCTGTGAGACTGTGGAGCCACAAAATGGAAGGGGCCTGGGTCCCTGAACTGCTGTGTAGTGGATAACCTCCCACTGATCAGGAACTTCTATTGCATTAAACCACTGAAATTTGGTGGCTTATTTTTTAAGCAGGAGATACCCTAATTAAAATCACTCCAATACTAGGTTAGAGGCCACATGAGAAAAGCAGATTAGGGCATGTTTTCATGTGGTCTCCAAAATGTATTAGCTGGCTTGAGCACCCACCGTATTTATCAGATTGGGCTATTTCTAGTCACAAACCTCTGGCAGCAAAGAGACATGCCACTCTGAGTCTGTTCCAAAGACTGTGCTGCAGGCACTGAAGACAGCTCTCCAGAGGTGTTCCTAAAATATTCCGAGCTAGTCAGCACAACTGGATTAAGTGAATTACCTCCCAAGGGGTCTCCTTTGAGAGGGACAGTGCTTACTTGGTGTGTTTGCTTCTAAATCAGTCATCTTCGTCCTCCAAGCATCCCAAAGCTCAGCTATGGGGAGAGGTGGTCACACATGGGAAGCCGTGAGGGGTGAGGGAGGGCATGCGTGAGATATGAGTTAATAGTAAACTCAGAAAATTGGACAAGTCACATGCAGATAATGAAACATAGACTGAGCCTCACTTGCTGGTCTATATGGTTGATGCCTATGGGTTGTTTGTCCTCCAAGCCATTAGTGAGACTCCCCCCAGACACAGTTGTCAACCTCTGAGAATTATGATATCTTCTCACAATGGACATAACTTCAAAATCCTAGGATGTCAGACCCAGAAGGACCTTGGAGGTTATCAGATTCAACCCTCTTATTTTACAGATGAGTTGACTGAGTTGTAGAAAAAGGAAGTAACTAGGTCATAGAGGTAAGTAGTGGCCAATTTGTTTTCAGACCTAGATCTTTTCTTTCCTAGTCTCTTCTATTGCATCAGGCTGCCTCCTGCATATTTTCAAAATTTTCTAACCAGGGAATTAAAAGGTTTTACAGGCAAATCATTTCTAGCCCAAAGGAGGGAAGAAAGGAAGGAGTCTTTGTGGCCTACATGTATTTTAAGTTAATATTAATTAAAATTAAATTTGAAATTTTTTTTAATAATTCTGCTGCCACCACCCTCTGCCCATTTGCTACAAATGAGGATTTGAATTCCTATATTTTAGAGGGCAGGTACCAGGTATCTCTAAATCAAAGGAAAAAGCCTAAATAGACAGCACACAGAGAAAACTTTAACAAAAATTTTTAAAATAATTTTGTTAATAGCCATATTCTGCTGTCTTAAAGATTTGGAACAAGCTCAGAAATGTTGCTCTCCTTCCTTCTCCTTGACCCTGGCCCACCCATAAGTAAGAAAGAAACATGGTAAGGATGAGGTCCTTGTGTTTGCAAAGTTGACACTTTGATGGCCAATCTCTTGGGTCTCTGAAGTGAAGGAAAAAAAAATGTGTTTGGTGCCAAAGACCTTAATTAATTTGCTCTTGTTAAATTCTAATAACTTGACCCACTGGAGCAGAGAACGCCCCATTTGTTTTCTGGGAGGCTCTGTCAGCTTCCCTGCTGGGGCAGACAGTGTCATTAGAGATGACAGAAGAGAGGCCGGTGGAGCGAGGACATTCAGTGTAATCAGATCTTCTCATTGAGGGGACACGCATGAGGGGACCCAAGACCTTCCCAAAGAAGCACTGCTCCACATCACAGCAGACTCTCAATTATGTGAGGACACAGGGTCAGGTTCTCTAGGCAGTGACTTGATTCAGCAAACCTTTATTGAGTGCCTATGAGTGGAACCTACTCTGATCAGGCGCCTTCTATTATAGTCTGGCCACTGACAACTCAGGGGTGCCTTCTCCTTACATACACTATCTTCTCCAGTCCTCTCAGCAACTCTGAAGATGGTGGTATTATTCTATTGCACAGGAAAGGAAAGGGAAACAGAGACTTCTGTGGGGACCCTGGAAACTATGCCATGGTAGGTCCTACACCCACTATTGTGAATCTTATTTCCTTCCTGAGCTATTATTTGGGGCCAAGAGATTAGATCTCAACAAGGAAATGGTTGTCCTGCAAGGACTCACTGCAGAGGTAAGCCAGACCTGCCTTGTGGAGGCCATAGTTCCCGACCTACTTTCCTCTAAATGAATCTGGTGCCAGGGTGCTCACTAGTACTTCTGTGGGTCTGAATATCTAGTGGAGCCTGGAAATTAAGAACCTCTGGTAGATGTTGCAGGTCTTCACCTGCTTCTTGCTTCCAGAGAGCCCCTCAAAAGCTGATACTCTGTAATCACTTATGCAGTGCTGAGTGTTTTTCCTCAACTGGCCAGCACACTGCAGAGCGGGAGAAGTGACACGTACTTGAATTTTATCCTCAAAACCACTATCACTACTGATCATCATCACCATCATCAAAATCACCATCGTCACAGCCACCATAAGAATTATGCATTTCAATTACTGCCCATCACCTCCCTCTTTCTTCTGCAGGTCACATATTACTTCCTTTTTGATTTTGCCTCCCAGCATTTTCTCCCGTGGACAGCCGCTCCTAGAAAAACACTGAACGGCCCTGCCAGCGTGGCTCAGTGGTTGAGGGTCAACCTATGAACCAGGAGGTCATGGTTTGATTCCTGGTCAGGGCACCTGCCCTGGTTGTGGGCTCAATCCCCAGTAGGGGGCATGCAGTAGGCAGCTGACCAATGATTCTCTCCCATCATTGATGTTTCTATCCCTCTTTTCCTCTCCCTTCCTCTCTGAAATTAATAAAAATATATATATTTTTAAAAAAAGCAAAACACAATGGAGAGTCCAACTCAGTCTAAGACAAATCCTTCAGTCTCAAAGTTTTACTGTCTGAAAAAATGGGAAAGCCAAAACCAGTTTGGCTCAGTGGATAGAGTGACCACCTGTGGACTGAAAGGTCCCAGGTTCGTTTCCGGTCAAGGGCATGTACCTCGTTTGTGGGCACATCCCCAGTGTGTGCAAGAGGCAGCTGATCGATGTCTCTCTCTCATCGATGTTTCTAACTCTCTGTCCCTCTCTCTTCCTCTGTGGAAAATCAATAAAATATATTTTAAAAATAAAAAAAAATTTAAAAATGGGAAAAATAATCCTTGCCCTGCAGGACATGCTCTGACACTGTTAGCTCTAGTATAGTCAACAAAATGATAGAATAGCCTCTGATCAGGAGAGACCAGAGACCAGGTAGACCAGAGTAGGGGTGTTGAGTGGCTCAGAGCCACAGGGAGCAGGGCAGGCCTGTTACTGAGGGCTCTTCCTGTAAGTGGACACAGGTGTATCAAAGTGGCGGGTGGCACCTGCAGGTATCCCATAAGTGACCCCTGTGACTCCTCTACCTGATGTGAGAGGGCTAATAGAAGGAACTTGAGTTCCACTCCCAGGTGAGCATCCTTGAGCAGGTCACTTCCCTTCTCTGGGCCCAGCTCTCTCAACTGCCAGACAAGGGAGTCGTGCTGGTCAATTGTAAAATCTCCTCTCTGTCCAATTATCTCAATCGTCAGACCTATGGAGCTCTGAGTGGTAAGTGGTATTTATGCTCCCCTCTCTCACCCACACTCCCACTGGGGAAGGAGAAGTATATTTCCCTGCCCCACTACCTCTTTGATGGAAGGCTTGTTAGTGACTTGCATTGGCCAATGTCTGTGGGCAAAAGGAGCAATGTACCAGCACTGAGCAGAAGCTTTGAGAAGCATTGCATGTGTCGACCAGTCCTCCTGTGCTCCTGCACTTGGCTAGGAGAATACACTCTTGTAGTCCCTGCTCCATTAGCCTGGGCCCAGCAGGAAGAGACGGCTCAGAGCAGGCCGAAAGCCAATGCACAGTCAGAAGCTAAGCCCAGCCAAGTCCAGCAGAGCCGCAGCCATCTTGTAGTCCCATGAATGGAAAATAAATGCTTGCAGTTGTAAGGCTCTGCAATTTTGGAGTTGTTTGTTACTGCAGCCCAAGCTGACTAATACACCACGTGACAGGAAAGTATGTCTCATAGAAGCTCAAATCAACGACAGATCAAAAACCTGCCTAAAGGAGAATGAAGGGCAGCTGGAGGGGCCTCTACAGGAAGGCCCCTCCATGCCAGAGCCCCACACCTCCATATGGAGACACAACTGGTTTTTGGCATCAACAAGGCCAGGCCTCAGCAGGAGTAGGAAGGGAATTTTGTGCAAGAGGGAACTAAATTAGAATGCCTCGAGTCATATTCCTCCCATTAATGTTCCTCTTTCTTCCACTGCCCTCCAAACCCGGGCAGTCTGCTTATTTCAATGCCTACATGTCATAATTAACAGTCTCTTGAACTAGGGGTTGATGTGTTGGTTTCACTAGCACAGAGAGGCAGCAAGATGCTTAGACAAGTTTACAAGTTCTGGCATCATTAGTCGCTGTCGCTGGCTATTGTCATTAGTATGCAAGTGTCCAACCTCTCTGGTTCTAATATTAAAGGATTCCAGAGAAACTCACATTAATATAATCCCATCCAAATTCTAGTTAATAGATGTTTTTCTGCCAAAAAAAAAGCCTTGTAGCATTTTTATATAATTCATAAGCAAATGCCCAGGGAAGACAGCTGTGGCACTCTGATGCTGTGAGCGCTATGGCCTAGGGGAATTCTGAGAGTTCCGGGTTGTGATGTGCAGGCTTCCCATCACTCAGAAAACCAGTACCACTCCCCACTCTTCAGTCACTTGGATGAAGACTTCAGAGTTGACAGCCTATGTCATTTGTTGGGGGAAAGACCCAGCCCTCCACCAACCAACCTAACAGGAGGTTGGAGAGGGGAACATGGATTTGGGAATGGGATAAGAAGGAACTCAAGTGGTGGCTTTCCAACTTTTTTCTAAAATACTGATGCCTTTTAAACAGAATCATACCTGAAATGGAAACATGTAAATAGATAAAAGAGCAGAAGCTCAGGGTGACACAGGGGTGAAGAGTCAGAGCCTGTCAGGGCAGCACTCCATGCCCCTCATGAAGGCGGCTCCTGAAGCTGGGTGTGGAAGCCCAGGGCTACACACAGTGTGAAAATAATTAGACTAGAGAAATCTTGGGCATTGGAATCGGCTTATGGAAAGCTGGGGAAAGAAGGCAGGCATCTTCAATACTGATTCTGGGCATTTTGCTGTGAAGAGAATGAAACTAAATGTGCAGGCAGCCCTCGTCTGGTTTGGCAGCCAGGGGTACACAACAGAGAAGAGGCTTTCTTCAGCCAGCCAGATGCAGATAGGCTGACCAACAGACTTTTCACAAATCTTCATAGTGGCAAGCCTCCTTATCTATCTTCAACCAGGTAAGACAGATATGCTTGGAAATATTTAGATCTTCCTTCTCTTCCCTGCTTCCCACTCACCTCCCAAATTTAAGCCACAAGCCCCTCCTGAGCTCACAGGTTTCAAGGCTGCCACCTTCTCTGCTTTGACCTCCCAGAGGGTGTGGTTTTGAGGGGTTTGTCTAACTCACCATCATTTGGCTTCCCACTTCCCATGGAGACAGGCCCCAACTCACCGATGCACACCACATCCATGAACCCATACATCCCATAGCAGATCTGGAAGAGGAGGTCTTGGCGCTGCCATTTTGCCGAGGGACTGAAGGTTGACCAGATGAGCCAAGAGATACTGGCGATGAGGAAGAGGGAACCCAGGATGGCGGCTGCAATCTGCACCTTCTCGATGACTGTCAGAGAGATGGCCTGCCACTGTGGGGAGGGGAGTGAATGGTCATTAGGTTAGCTGTTGCTCAGATACCCTCATCCCATTCCCATCCCTCTTCCTTTTGTCACCCCCAAACTCTTACCACTGGTTTAGGATTTAAACCAGGGCTTTCCACTAGTGATACAATGGATATTCTTGCAAGTTTTTTAGTTTTACGTTGTACTTTTGTAGGAAGAAACCTATATCACACCAAATGATTAAAAGTCATTGTAGGTAGGGGTGGGGTTCTGGGCAGACATGGCTGCAAAGGAAGGTTGATTATGACACAGACAGAAAAATGGGGAGGCAGGAGTAAAAATGCAGAGCTGATGTGGGTGGCGTTCAGGGCCCAGAATATTCTTTTCAAAGCAACACTGTTTCCTTTCACACTATTAGTTGCTGAGAGGACACAGACCTTTTTAACTTTTCTACAACACCTGGTATGCCATTTAATATGCATGCTGAAGATTACCAATTCAACAGACTAGGAGAGGGCCCAGGATGTGGAGGAGAGATAAGAAAAACAATATAATCTACTGACTATATATGAACACTAAAGTTTCATTTTTTTAAACAGAAAAAGCATTATACTAATAGCAATATTGACACATGGGTTGAAGGCTAAGGTATGGGTGAGTTTCAGCTCTGAGATTCTGCTATTCTATGACAATCTAGGTAGCAGAGGCCTGAATGAGCCTGGAGTTGGATTTTAGTTTGGGATTTATTCAGGCTGTCACTCAGCAAACTTGCGCTGAGTATTCTCTATGTGCCAGCTACTCTTCTAGGAACTAGAGACAATGTGGTAAGCAAGAACACACAAAATGTCAGCTCTCATAGAGCTTACATTCTAGAAAGCACAGACAACCTAATCATTTCTTATAAAAGTAATTTATCAGGAGTAAGAAAGGGAGGTCCACGGGACTGTGGAAGTCTATAAATGGGGATTTGACCTCCCAGGAGAAGTGCTGCTTGAATTGAGTAGGAATTAACTAGAGAAAGAGAGGGGAGGGGGCCCTGAGAGTATGAAAATCTGGAAGAAGACCAGGGTAAGTGGAGCGAAGAGAGTGGAGAGGTTGTGGGGTGAGATACTGGAAATACAAGAAGGGAAGACCATGTGGAATCTTGAAGGAAATGCGCAGATGTTTGACTTTGTCCTAAGAGTAAATGGGATGCTTTTGAACAGTTTTAAGCAGGGAAGTTGGACAATTTTACAAGGATCAGGCTTAGGAAGGGGGAAGGAAAGACAATCTCCTGATCATAGGAAGTTGCATAACATCTTGCAGAGAAGATCCCCTAGGGCATTTCGGCCTGGACAGGAGGGAAGGCAGGGTACCCTCTACCTGCCAACAGTGGGGGCTCACTCTGCGTTCAATGGCCGGGATGGGGGCACTGACTCTGGGTCCAGCCTGGACTGACCAATGGCCCCTGAGGAAGTGTAACCATTAGAAAACATGTCGCTTGCTAATCTGGATGTAGGACATCCACTTTTACATTTAATTATCCCATTACATGTCATTGGATCTTTAAATTTTCCACTGCTTCCTCCCGCCCAGGGTTACACATAACAAGGGAATTTTCCAGAAGTCTGTAACCTGAACCTACACAACAAATGCTTTTTCCAGGGCCTGTCCCACTATCTGTGAAGAGGGTTCTTGACTGGGCTTTTTTGTTTCTATCATCAAGTCATCAATAACCTCCACCTTCTCCTGCTCCAGATTTAAAAAATCCCAAAACCAAAGGCACGAAAAAGTTCCCTTGATTCCTAAAGCTCTTTCTGACCAGCCCCCAAGCCACCTGTGGAAACTAAGCAGAGCCCCAACTACAGTCTGAAGCATGAAGAAGGAGTGGGATCAGGGCCATCGTCACAGCTGCCCTCCTGTATGTTCCATGTGAAGCTCCCCAAGAGGTGTAGGAGCAGAAGCGCAAGGAGAAAACAGAGAACAAGTGACTAAGGTCTCAAAGAGGCTGGGGGTGGGGGTGGGGGGGTGTTCAAGCGGCTCCAGGCTCTGCCGCCTCCAGACCCAGAGCAAAATTATGAATGCAAGATTCTCAAGCACCACCTGTTTTGCAACATAGGGGATGCACATGGGGCACTGAGTCTGGGCAGGTGACCCAGTTCCAGCCGAGCTCTGCCCCGACTTGGCAGAGAGTGACCTAGGAGAAGCCAATATGTCATAAAGACTCTCAAGTTGCCCTTTTGTAAAAGTAGAAATAATCAGTCCTACTTCCTAGAATGTTATGAAGGTTAAATGAAATCACTTTCTGTGCTTCTTCATATGTTTCAGCAAAAATATAGTTATGCACATTGAGGTAAGGGCTGCCTAAAGGTAAACCTACTCAGCAAACTCAGTGCTGTGCACTACAGGGGAGAGGTTAAGGGCCAGACTCAGAAGTTAGACCCCTTGGATACAACCCTGCTCCACCAGGGTGTCCCTGGGCAGATTGCTGACCCCTCTGTGCCTCCCCGGTCTCATCTGTAAATTGGGAATAATAACAGCACCCACTGCATTGGGTTGTTTTCAGTATTAAATGAGATACTATACATGAATACTTAGAACAGTGGCTGGCCTCCAGCGAGCACCAACTGAACATGAATATAACTGCAGCTCAGGGGTAGCAGAAAGGGTAAGAAATAGCCACGAAGTCTGGAGACCACCGGGCCACCCCAACACTCCTTTCTCGGTGGCTCTTCTGCTAGGACCAGAGCTTGCAGAGGGTCACTGAGGTAACACAGTGTCATGGCTGCCGTTTCTCACCACTGATAGGGCCTGGGGGAAACCTCCCCACACTGAGCAGAGGCAGCCCCGGGCTCCCATCCATTGTTCTGTTCACTGGCGGTGGGGCCTGTCCACTCTGTCTCGTACTGTGGGGGCTCGGCCTGGGCTGTGGGAGCAGGAGTTGTCCCTCTGAGGCTCAGCAGGCAGCTGCCTCACACTTGGCTGGGCCCACGGAGCCCAGGACACACAATGGGGACAATGTGAGCAACAACCACACACACCGCTGCTAGTCCCTCTGAGCTGTCTGGAAAGGTGAAGCGACACCCCTGCCCTTCCAAAAGCAGCGGAATTACAGCCGTCACTGAGCAGTAAATGAAAAGCTCAGTTTTGTAGATTCTGCCATTTGTTTGCTGTACTTATGAGATTAAAATACACACACCCCAAAGTTATCCCTAGATTTTTTAATTTATTTTTTTGTCTTATGCATCAAAGGTCAATGCCTGTTGGTGAGCCCAGGGGCACTCACGGAGAGACTGGCAGGTGTGGACCCTGACCTTTCTTCAAGGCTTGAGTCAGCGAGAAGGAAGGGGAGAGTTAAGGCACCGGGGTGTGGAACCAGCCGTCTCACGACACCGCTATTTTAAGACACTGCAAGATTGGAAACCAATGACTGAAGATGGAACCAGCCCCGGGGAGGCACCTCTTGTTCTGACCCCTTGTGTCACCATCAGGATGGCTGGGGTACCTGGGGGTTTTAATGTCCCCTTCCAGAAAAAAATGCCCGCCTCCCTGGTCTACACACACACACACACACACACACACACACACACAGACACACAGATACACACACACACACACACACACACGGACACACAGATACACACACACACAGACACACAGACACACACACACACACACACACAGACACACACACACACACACACACACACACACTCACTCACTCCTGGCAGTGCCCCATGTAAGCTGCACATTGCCTAAAATAAAGTGCCCTGGACACTGCAGCTCCATGTTCCCAGCTGCCCCTGCCCGCTGCATGCAGAGACTCCACCACCATCACCACCAAACCAGCGCCCTCCTGGACTCAGAGTCACTCTCCCCTCCCCCGCAGGAGGACAGGGAAGCCACTGTGCAGACACTCAGGTTCCCACCCTCACTGGCCTGCTGGCTCACTGATGACGTGGCAGCTTAGCTGGCTGATGTGCATGTGGCGGTATTTTCAGAAGCCAAGCACTCTCCACATGCGCGGGCCTCGGAGGGAGAGCTGCTGGAGTTGGAGGATTTCCGAGGTGGTGCAGGGCCCGCTTCTCCTCTGGGATGATGGATGTGTCCGGGCAGGGTGGGGGATGGGGTGGAGGAACCCTCCGTTCTTATAGGTCTAGCCCTGACTAAATCTGCTTGGTAGACCCCGCCCCCAGCCCTGCTCCTCCCTGCCCTTGCCCTTCACAGAAGCCTCTCCCCTTTTCTTCCTTCCTTATTTTTTAAAAAAATATATTTTTATCGATTTCAGAGAGGAAGGGAGAGAGAGAGAGAGATAGAAACATCAATGATGAGAGAGAATCATTGGTCAGCCGCCTCCTGCACACCCCCTACTGGGGATCGAGCCCGCAACTTGGGCCTGTGCCCTTGACCAGAATTGAACCTGGGACCCTTCGGTCTGCAGGCCGATACTCTATCTGTTGAGCCAACCACCTGGGGCTCTTCCTTCCTTATTGCCAGTTCTTCACTTTCCCTCTGCCTCCTGTCTCTTCTCCATTCTTCTCTGGTCCCTGTCACACAAATATGATTTATGGATCAGCAGCATCCATACCACACCTTCAACCAATAGCTCATCAGAAATGCAGAATCTCAGGCCCCAGCCCAGAGTCCTAAATCATGGCTGCATTTTGTCAAGATTCCAGGGGAACTGCATGTACGTTGAAGGGCGGGGAGTGCCATTGAATCTCCTTTCTCCTTCTTTCCTCTTTTCTTGCCTTTGGCTCTCTCTCAGTCTTTCTCCTCACCCCATCCACTCTGTCTTTTTCTTATTCTGCTCTCTTCTGTCCTCTTGTCTTCCTTCCTTTCTTCTTCTTCCTCCCTCCCTTCTTTTTTCCTTGTCCTGTCCTTTCCTTTCTACTTTCATCCATCCATCCATCCATCTTTCCATCATCTATCCATCCATCTGTCCACCACTCTCTTATTCTCTTTTTCATCGGACACTGCCCTTCTTACCTTCTATATCTATTTTTCTCTCTTTACCTCATTCCTTTCTCCTCTTCTTGCTGAGGCTTAAAAAAATGTGCAACAGTTCTTCATTTCCTCCTGCCCAAATGCCATCTGTGATCTTGCCCACCTGGCCCACCTCATTTCTTTTCCCCAGACTGCCCTGACTCTAAGGTGAAGGCAGGGGGTGTGGGAAGCCCGGGTCGCCGCACCAGAGTGCCCGCGGCCAGCGGGCAGCCCGGCGTTACCTGCAGAGGATTCTTTGTGCTTATGGCAATGACGTGGTACTTGTAGTAGCACAGCTCGCAGCTCCAGCAGCCCCGCTCGCTGATCCACTTGATGAGGCAAGGCTGGTGGGTACACTTGACGGAGCCATCGCAGCGGCACGGGCTCAGCAGCTCCCCCTGCAGGACGAAAGGCACAGGGTGGTGAGGCCCAGAACTTGGCTGGCAGGCAGCAGGGTAGCCGAGACAACACCTCCGAAACCAAGCCACAGGCTTTGTTGGAAGGCACCAGACTCCAAAGAGGGGACCTGGGCTCCCTCCTCCCCACTGTGGGAGCCAGGCACCTTCAATGGAGGATTAGCCTCCGTGCTGCCCGAGTCCTAGTGCTGCTGTGAAAAGAGTGAGTTGATTTCTATGGAAACCTTCTGCCACCCAAAGGGGGTCATACCCTGTGACCCCTCACAGGGACAGTATATGATTCACCTTTGTGTCCCCCAGCACCCAGTTCAGTGCCTGAAACAGACACTACCCAGCTTTGGCAGGGGTGTGCATGCATGTCTGTTTGATGGACAAGAGACTTTGTTCCTCTAGGACCGTGGTCGGCAAACTGTGGGCCTCGAGCCACATGCGGCTCTTTGGCCCTTTGAGTGTGGCTCTTCCACAAAATACCACAGCCTGGGCAAGTCTATGTTGAAGAAGTGGTGGCGTTAGAAGAAGTTTAAGTTTAAAAAATGTGGCTCTCCAAAGAAATGTCAATCGTTGTCCTGTTGATATTTGGCTCTGTGGACTACTGAGTTTGCCGACCACTGCTCTAGGACATGGCCAGCTCTGGCTCCGGTGGGCAGCAGTGGCACCTGGAAAAGGGGTAGAAATCCTTGGTTTGGAGTCGCTGCCGTGTGTCTCTGGGAAGGAGATGGGAGGGGGTGGGGTGGGGAGAGGTGCTGGACAAAAGTCCTCACTATTCATGGCAGCATTTCCTAGACTCATTTACTCTAACAGGACAAACTGGTTTGATTAATCGCTTGTTAAGCAGCCACGTCAAATTGCGGATCAGGTAAGAGACGTTACTCCCGGTCCCCGAAAATGGTGCCAGCCGGCTGCCCAAGCAGCAGCCACGAAGCAAGAGAGCTGGGCCGCCCCTGAGAACAAGGTCTGGGCCCTCTGTGGTGGCTCTGGATGTGGGACTGCAGGGCTCACTGGACTCACCCCCCACAGCCCAGCCTCAACATACTCAGGTGAGAAGCGAGGGCATGACCTTCTCAGTGCCACAGGTGGGGCCAAGAGGTCAATGGTGTGCTGCTTCCCTGAAGCTCCCAACCCCGCTCTCCCTTAGGACTGTGCGATCCAAAAGGCAGAACAGGGACTTCTCGGGCACCACAAACAGAGGAAAGCAAGGACACCAATACTGTTAGAAAAAGTCAACTTTGATGGAGGAAGCAATCCAGAATTTTACCAAATAAATAAATCTGCAAAGAAGCTATTTTAACCTTGGCATTTATGCAAGTTTTATTTCGTATATTTTTATGTATATTGGGAGGAAAGACGTATTTTTGTGTGTGTGTTTAGGGCTCAACATGGACATTCCGCCATCTCCAGCTGGCCATGCCTGTGTTTCCCAAGAACAGAAGTGGAAATGAGCCAGCAGCCCGATGATTTCAGGTGAGACTTGTTGTTCTTTGCAGGAAACTCTGTTAGAAGCTAAATGGTGGAACATGGAAACTGAGGTTGTGAGCCTGGCCGGCGTGGCTCAGTGGTTGAACATCAACCTATGAACTAGGAGATCATGGTTCTATTGCCAGTCAGGGCACATGCCCAGGTTGTGGGCTCAATCCCCAGTGTGGGGTGTGCAGGAGGCAGTGGATCAGGGATTCTCTCTCATCATTGCTGCTCCTAGCTCTCTCTTCTTCTCCTTTCCTCTTTGAAATCAATAAAAATATTTTTAAAAAGAAAGAAAGAAACTGAGGTGGTGAACATCTCTCGATGTAAGAGGGACCTCTATCAAAGAGAACGGGAAGTGACCAACCCAAGGTCACCTAGCCAGCCGTGGCACGGCCAGGATGTGAAGCCAGGTCTCTGACATCATCAGACTCTGCGTTTCCCTCCACACTCCTCTGTGTGCCATCCCTCCCACACCGGCACCCTTTGGTCTCTTCTCTGGTTTCTCATCACCGGACCCACCCCTTCCTGGCCCACCTGAGGGCCCACCAGCAGGGTACAGACTTGTTTCCTCTCCCAACTCATCACCCATAGTTTGGCACTTAATTATTTTCTAATTGTTTCTTCTGGGATTGGGGCTGCTCCTGCAAACCCCATAGAACTGGGCACACTGACTGGACAGGCACCAGGCTGTGAGAGAGGACCAGCCCCTGAGGCTCCAGCCTTTGAGCTGGGGGAATCATGATCTTGTCCTCTGAGCTCAGCAAACTCGAAAGATCAAAGGGCCTTAGTAAATGGGAAGGGCACCACACACTTTCCTGATGATCTGCTTGGACTCTGGGGCTCAGGGACTGTCCTGGGAATGACTAGGGTGAGAAAAGTCAGTTCTTCTCTAACCTCAGGCCCCACTGGATACCATGCAGGATGGGAGTGGGAGGGCATAGTGTTGGGAGATAGGAGATAGACTTCTTAGGTTTGAGTGCCTCTTTGCCACTTACTGGCTGTACAAACATGGGCAAATTTCTTAACCTTTCTGAGGCAGCATTTCCTCATCTTCCCATTGTGGGCAGCTCTTACCTTCTCAAGGGTAGCTGTAAGGACTGAGTGAGATCAAGCACACAAAATGCTGGGCACAGTGCCTGACACAAGTAAGACTTTTGTGAGAATATTGCAGTGCTAACTTCCGTTTCCCTAAGGACTTTAATTTCATATATATATTTTACTACAGTTCCACTTGATTCTCCTACTATCAAATAGGTAAGGAAGGGAGTCATTTTTGAGTAAAGGGTCGACTGAGCCCCAGAGAGAAGTTGAGATTAAGGAACTAACAGTCTGCCCCTCTGAGGTGGGCAGGGGTCAGAACATGGGTCACCTGACTTCTGGCCAGGACCATCCTTTGTGTTATCAAAAGGTCACTGAGAGTGTTGGGGTCCCCATCCCTGGGGGTGCTAAAGAGAACAGCGTGAGCCCTTGGATGGGTTAGTGGGGTTATGCTAGAGGCTGGAGGCAGGACAAGGTGATCCACTGCCCTTGGCCATGGCTGAGCTAGAGGTAGGGAGAGAACAGGATGGATTATCCTTGCTGCCAATGACACAGCAAGCAGCAGGCACAGGGCCCCAGTCAGTTCTCCATTCACAAGTTGCTTTCTGTTTATTTCGGGCTTGCCTCATTTTTCCCCTTCTCAGTCTGAAAGGACTTGCTTCTGGAGTCCTTAGGTTACCTGGTTGCCATGGCAGTGGCAGGTAAGCCAAAGACTTCCCCTTCTGCCCACGCAGGCACCAGGCATCTCCGCCACTGAACAGAAGTAAATAAATCTTGTCTAGCGAAGCAAAGGCAGCCCTAGCCCTGCCTCAGTGTGCAGCTCCGGGAGGGCAAAACAAAGGAGACGATTGCCCCGGCTGGTGTGGCTCAGTTGGTTGGGCATTATCCTATGCACCAAAAGATTGCTAGTTTGATTCCCGGGTAGGGCACATGCCCAGGTTGCCAGCTAGATCTTCAGTAGGGAGCTTACAGGAGGCAGCCGATCAATATGTTGTGTGTTTTCTCTCTCTCTCTCTCTCTCTCTCTCTCTCTCTCTCTCTCTCTCTCTCTCTCTCTTTCTCTCTCTCCCTTTCTTTCTCTAATAATCAATAAAAATATTTTAAAAACACACACAAAGGAAATTATAGAAACACCTGCCTTTGGGTGTAGGTTGGAGTTCTCTTCCTTTGCTGAGATTAGTGTGATGGATGAGAACTTGGGCTCTAATCCCAGATAGACTCAGGTGTATCCAGGCCCATACAATCTGTGTGTCCCTGAGAAAGTTGCTTAACCTTTCATTCAGTTATTCTTTTAACCATTAAATATTGATCTGACATGTTCTAAGTTCTGTTCTAGGTGACAGCGATACAGCACTGAATGGACTTGTCTGTCTGAGAGAGACAGACAATAAAAAGAGGTAAATAAATTATAAATTCTGATGATGCTATCATATGCTATGGAGGAAAATAAGCAGGGAAACTGGAAATGGGATGCTTAGGGAGGTGGCTGGTTGAAGTTCTAAATATGGCAGCTCTGGAAAGCTTCATCAAATGGAGGCGTCTGAGTGAAGACCTGAGGAAGGTAAGGAAGCAAGCCATGAGGACTGAGCACTCGAGGCCAAGGGCACATCAGTGCAAAGGCCCTGAGGCAGAAGCATGCGTGGCGTGTCCCAGAGGAGCCAAAGTGGCTGGTGTTTCTGTGGTAGAGTGAATGAGGGGGAGAGGAGTAGGAGGTACGGTCAGAGATGTAATGGGGATCAAAAATGGCACTAATCAGCTGAGGCTGTCGGTGATTCACTGTGAATGAAATGGGAAATTAGGAGAGTATTTTCAGCAGAGGCCACGACTTGATCTGACCGTGCTTGATGGGATCACTCTGGCTACTGTGCTGAAAATAGACTCGAAGAAAGAAAGGGCGGAGCAGGGCACAGAGACTATTGCAGCAATCAGGCGAGCAGTGGTGGCGTTTTGGGCAGCAGCAGAGCAGAGAAATGGTCAGTTTTTAATACATCTCTAAGATACAGATATTGGGATTCACTGATGATTAGATATGGTGAATGAGAGGAGAGAAGCCAAAATGGTGCTAATTTTTAGCTGAGCCATGAGGAGATAGTTGCTTTCCATTGAGATGGGAAAGACTGAGTGAAGGAAGGGCAGGCTTTGGAGGGTGGATTGGGAGTTCAGCTGTGGACATGCCAACTTTGAGATGCTTATTAAACGTCTAAGTGGAGTCATTAAATAGGGATTGCAATATACATAAGTCTGGAGTTTAGGAGAGAGGTCTAGACTAAGATACAAATTTGAGAGGCCTTGGTTTACAGATGGCATTTAAAGCCATGAGCTTGGGTGAAATCACCAATGAAGAGTAGGTGGGAAAAAAGAGCAGTATTAGGACTGTTCCCTAGAAGATGCCAAGATGTCAGAGCTTAAGAGATGGGACCAACCAGCACAAAAGACTGAGAGGGAAGGCCAGAGAGGTGAGAAGAGAACACAATGTTCCAAAAGCCAAAGAAGAGGAAGCGTTTCAGAAAAAAAGGGAATGATCCACTCTGTCACATGGAGCCAGTGATGGGTCAAGTTGGATGAGAACTGAGAATTAACCATAAAATTGGCAAGTTTCCTTCCATTTCTTCTATTTTTTTCGGGGGGGGGGGGAATATGAAGCACAGTCATGAGCTGGAAGTGCATGTGGGGGAGGAGTTACTGGATATCTGAGAGTTGGAATGAACAGCCATCCAGGGGAATTGGAGTGATTAGAGTAGAGAAATCAAGAATGATTGCTGGAGCACTGAAGGTCCTTTCTATTAACATGAAGGGGCTCATCTGTGAAGTTGGAGAATATATTTAAGTAAGAGAATATATTTAGCACTATGCCTAACACATAGTGAGCTCTCTGTAAATGCTGGTTAATATGTAAGGGTTTGTAATATGGGATATAGCAGATCTTCCTGTCTCTAGGCCCATCTTCTTACTGACTTCAAACATCAATCAATATCTTTCTTTCCCTCCTTCCTCCTTTCTATAAGATTCTTATCAATAATCCTAATGTTATAAACATTTCACAGTTTTCATAATTACTGTCATGGACATTCTGCCATCTAATAATTAAACGAGGCTAATAATTAATCCTCCAGTTTTATATAGAGAAGAATAAGGAGGGATGCCAAAAGAAGTAGGGACTTCCCAATGTCCATCCTATGTGGTCTTAGGACTTAGAGGATGGATAGTTGACTTGCTAGGAAAAGGAAAGGACTCTGTGTGTCACTCCTTAGACTTCACATATTTGAGAGACCAGTTAACAGTAAGGACTACCAATAACCCTTCTTCCAAACTTTGAGGGCACAACCAAACTGGTCCATGATACTGACCAACTATCTGTGTCACTTGTAATCTGGTTTAATGGGGGAGGTTTGGGGAGGGAGGAATCAGAAAGGGATCAGAGATGGGGCAGTAGGTTGAGGGAAACCTAATAAGTTCCAAGTGTCTTTTTCCTGCAGGAGACCAGATAATGATTTCTTGAGTCCACAGACCTATAAGAGTTCAGTGTAGACTGGAATCAGGATCAAGAAAAATGACCGATCATGAAGTCCCACTCACCAGCAAAGGTTGTGGTACAAAGATGAATAGGAGAGGGTGTGACTCCTGCCTCCGTGAAGAATGATAAAGCAAGTTTCCTCATTACCTATGGGAGGTAGGCTGATCCGAAAAATGACCTTCAAAGATCCTGTAGCCCTAGGATCCATTATTATACTCAGATAGGCCATTCTCATTCTTTGCATCTTGTATCAGGTAGTGTATGGGCAGTACTTTGCTTGCTGCCTGGAGCTCTTTCAGGTGAACCTTTTAGCTCTGCTACTCAACCACAGCATTTACCATGCTCCCTTCCCAACCAGGCCAGGCCCAAGCTTCTTACTTGCTCTCTCCATGGCACTAAGGCCAAACCTTGGCTTCAGGAGACCAGCAGGGCATCAACTGACAGAAGGAAATAAGAAATGTTGTGAGACAACTTTATTTAAAAGGAAAGAACTCAATTACTATGTAGAAAAAAAAGAGATTTAAGGCCTTAATGAGCTGTAGTAATCTATACTAAATCCAATTAACCACATAATTATTTTTAGTTTTACTCTCATACCAGCAGCTTACTTCACACACACACACACACACACACACACACACACACACACATACACACACATCTATAATCAGCCTCCATCTTCATGGAAAAATTTCCAGCCTCCCTGCTCATCAAATTAAAAAAAAAAAAAAAAAAAAAAAAAAAGACAAGAAAACACACACACACATGGAGATCCAAACCGACCCCTTCAAACTATGTTTTCTCATTTTCATGATAATTATTATTTTTTTAGCATTGCTTTTCTCCCTGTAATGTAACTGGTATAAGACAAATGTACCTATTCCCTCTAACTGCCTCCAAATGTGCTCAACTGGTACTAGAAAGAACTTCACCTCACAATAATTGAATTTAAATAACATTCAATTCCATAAAGTCAGACATGATCTACATAATAAACAAACCAAGCTATCCAAGAACTGGTAGAAAGCAAGGCCCTATTTTCCTTGTAGATTCATAATCGTATCTGTATTACTGGGGGCCTAAATATATAGTCCATTTGTCTGTCTCTATAACGTTTCATTACCATCACCATCGTTACCAAAAGGCTCAAATTAAAGGCTGCTCTGCCCTCAGGCCTATGGCTGACTCAATCAAAAACATAATTTCGATAAACCTTGACTGGCCAGAACTGGGCTATTTGTATATACCAGCCAGCTGGGCTTGCTTCCAAAGTTCCAGGCTGAAATTTCAGAGATCCAGGTCACTGTGTCCTCTTTCTTTCCCACAAGTCAGGCCAGGCCAAGGGCCCACGTCAGTGGCAAGTGAAAGGGCAAATAGTCGTCCCCTGGGGTCGGCCCTCCACTGTCCCTATGCACTGGCAGAGCGATGCCCAGCTCCATTTGTGCAAAATCTTCATGTTATTTGAAGGGGCTTTGGTGAAATTCTACCAAAATTACTTTTCAGTCACTGTAATTAATATATCATTCAGTGTGTTTAGGGGATACAGCAGATGTTACAAGTGTAAACGAGCTGTGATGACATGTTACACTTCACGAACATTCCAAATCAGAGCTCTAGACACTTGGAATCTCATGTATGGCTGACTTACAGAGTGACAAAACAG
The DNA here is from genome assembly GCF_014108245.1 of Pipistrellus kuhlii. NCBI lineage: Eukaryota > Metazoa > Chordata > Mammalia > Chiroptera > Vespertilionidae > Pipistrellus > Pipistrellus kuhlii. The sequence goes on along the minus strand of NW_023425573.1, from coordinate 1,414,604 downwards.
GGTCTCTCCTGGGTGTCAGTTCCGGCTTTGCCATCCTCTGGCTGGTGACCTTGGGTTTAAGCTATATATACCTGATTCCTTGCATCTCAGAACTTACATCAGAATCCAGGGAAACTTGTAAAGAATTAAATTTCCCAGGCTCTACCCCAGGGATTCAGATTCCATGAAGACTCATGCTTCTTCTCTGGAATCAAGGTTAGCTAAGACTCATTTTGTGACGCTCTGGACCAGATACTCCTTAGCAACCTGCTGTCTCTGACATCGCTTTAAGACTCTTGTGTATACAAAGATAAAAATAAATGCCAGTAGCTATAACTTATTGAGCACGTACTATGTGCCAAGCCCATATGCAAGCTTTGACTGCCGGATCCAAATGCTAGTTCTTCTACTTGCTCGGTGAGGGACAGTGTGTAAGTTACCACTCAATATCTGTGACCAGGGCTCTCTGCGGCAAGCTGCCTGGGAGCCTGGATATTGAGAACAAGTGACAATGGTGGGATGGAGTCCAGGAGCCTACAGGTACTTCTCTCTGCCCTGTTATTTCAGGGGGAGGAAAGAACTACCATCCACAGGCTGCCTCCCTGTCTCTTAGGAACCACCTCGCCAAGCCTTCCTCCTCCACATGGACCTGTCTCTGTCTCTGGTGATGGGGTAGATGAAAAGGTATTAAGCTTTGAGCATTTACTGCCATTACGTCTCTTTCCCCTGCCCCCTTTCATGTAAGGCTGTGAACTTGGATATTCATGGCTCCAGGTGAGGGCTTTGCGATGCCCTTGGACGTGCAGGAATGGAGGGACATGATAACAGGGCAAGGAGGCTATCATGATCTTTGTCATGAAGAGCCTGTAAGGAAAGGGAAGTAAAGGAGGAAAAAAGTCTTAGTCCATGATTTCCTTTGCCTGCTTTGTAAAGAGAATGCAGTAAACACCAAAATGGTTTTAATTCTTTCTCAGTGTGGGACTTGCATTTCTTCTTTATGACGAGCTTTGCTCCGATTACACTCCATTTAGACTGAAAATCCTGAAGCCCAGAGAGGGCAGTGGGCTTTCCTGGGTGGTGCAGGGGGTCAACGCTGAAATAGAAATAGAAATAGAAATGACAGTCCCCTCTGGGTTCAGAACCTCAGTCTGCCCCACATCCCTGCAAGATGGATGCCTCTCAGGGGGAGACCCAACCAGAGCCGGAGCTGGCTGGCGCCTCAGCCAGTTCTTTTCACACCTCTCTGGAAGTATGCTGCTCCTGAAGGCTGGGCTCCAGCTCCCTGTCAGGAGAAGCATGCGAGCAGAATCCGAATTGCTCTGGCGCATGAGGAGACTCCCATCAGCTGACTCCAAGCCTCTGCTAAGCTCTCCAAGTGGTTGTAGCTTCTGTCATCTTGGCAATTTTACTCTTTCTTTGAAACAGTTCTGTATTCCTCACTTCTGGTGCTGGGAACGAGAATCTTCAAAGGCCTCCTCGCTCTTCCCAGCGTCTGTACAGGGATGATGTGGGGGAGGGGACCCCAGGGCCTCCCATTCTTACCAGTGCCTTCCAGTTCTCCTTCACAGATCCCCATATGAAAACCAGTGTGGGATAAGGCTAAGCTCATAGAACAGCCCGAGCCTCTGGACTTAAGAATTGGGGACAGGGGAGTATTTATGGGCCAGCAGTGTTTCTCTCCAAAAGATGGAGACTGTAGGCCACAGTCTTGCTCATTTAGGAGCCATTCAGCGGCCTTGGGTGAACGCTCAGCCCCGCTGATGAGAACTCGTGGTGGGAACTCATGCCTGGGAACATGCTTTCTTAGACACGTTCAGAGTCTCGGCTTTTACCATGGTGTTTTGGTCTGCATTTTCTGAAATTAATGACTAGCATGTAAAATATGGCTTCCTTTTATTTGCCTTTAACCTCTTTACATGACAAGGCAGTTATGTAAGCAATCAAGATGCTTTTCAACTGCTTCCTGGGACTTGGCAACCCAAGCCCATGTTCCCTCTCCACTCGCACTTCATGATTGTTTAAAAATTTATTCATCTTCCCCTCAGCAGTCATCTATCCACACTGAAAGCCCTATTTTTAGATTCCATTCTCATGTCATGCATCATTTCAATCATTTATTTCTAGACATTCACCAATCTCCTAGGTTTTTAAGGCAAGTTGTCCTGTTATGTCCAAGATAGCCAAGGACCCACATGTCCAGAGGCTGGGGCAGAAAAGGCCATATCTTAAAAATACATAGAGATTTATTATAAATAAAAAATTTCCTCATAACTGTAGCCCCCCAACACACACATCATTTCCCCCAATCAGAAACATACAACTTATTTTCTTAAATGGATTTTTATTGATTTTTTACAGAGAGGAGGAAGAGGGATAGAGAATTAGAAACATCGATGAGAGAGAAACATTGATCAGCAGCCTCCTGCACGCCCCCCACTGGGAATTGAGCCTGCAACCAAGGTAGATGCCCTCCATCCGAATCGAACCCAGAACCTCTCAGTCCATGGCCCTACGCTCTATCTATTGAACCAAACTGGTCAGGGCACAACCTATTTTTAACTTGCATTTTTCCATTCACACTATGTCTTGAAAAAATTCTCATGTCCAAAATTATATCCTTAAAAGACAGTCCAAGAATGGAATTACTAATTCAAAGGGGATGGACATTTTTAAGGCTGTTGATACATGTTGCTGAATTGATCTTCAGAAGGATGACACCAGTTTCCATCCATATCATTACAGTAAGTCAGCATCTGCTGCTGCTATCCCTTATTCAAGGCCTTGTCCTTTCTTCATATTCTCAAGTTCAACTGTTAGTAGTACCACAGCTGGGACCCTGAGGAGGGAGGCTCAGCAAATACAGGCAGTCTGTTCCTTTCTGCCTTTCTTTCCACTGTAGGGGAGGAGCAGGAGGTGGCTGTAGGATTGGGGCAGTCGGGAATTTGTAGTAATGTAACCTAGGTATTCTTGGAAGAGAAGTTCAGCTGTGAAAGAGAATCAGGAGGCACCTAGCCAGCTGGAGGCTGCAGAATCTGGGTGCTGTATGGGCCTTTTCTTCTCCAGGGAACTGATAAATGATAGTGATAATTGGGAACATTCTCATCAAGAGTCTCAGTGTAGCCATCTCTGAGATGGACAACTACGTGGCTAAGAAACCCAGGTCGAAGGGACTCACATTAAACCCATATTAACTGACCTGGATAATTGCACACAACTGCTCTTTAAGATACTTGAATATGGGAATACCAACTCCTCCCAGTGATACCCTTGTGTGACTGGGCAGCTTTGTTGTGGAAACATATCATAATCTAACCTGTGTTTTCCTGATACATTTTCAACCTTTATCTTTCCATGATAAACAGACAATGCACACAGGCTTGAAGATCAAACAACTTGTCTCTGTCATTTACTAGCATCAGTTAGTTCTAGCTGCTAACTAACCTGCTCCTGAATATATACCCCAAAATCAGTGGCTTAAAATAACAACCATTTATTCTGTTTCCTAAGTCTGCAAGTTGTCTGAATGGTTCTGCTGATCAGGGTTAGCTGATCCCCACTGGGTTCGCTCAGGCATCTGTGAGTTGACTAGAGGCTGGCTGGTCTAGGATGGGATGGTCGGTCCACTTCTGCTCACACCTCTCCTATTAGCCAGTAGGACTACACAGGCTAGTTCACATCATGGTGGAAGCATTCTCACCAGCAAGAGAGAGCACACCCCGATCCCAAGTACTTTTCAAGTCTCTGCTTTCGTAGTTTGCTACTCTCCCATTGGTGAAAGCAATTGCCGCAGACTACTCAAAGTCAGCATGAGTGGGCCTTTCCAAGAGGAAATGACTGGGAAGCATAAAGATCTAGGGCTATTAAAACAATAAATCTTTCACATTGGCTCTGTGACCTTGGACACTTTCTCTAACCTCTCTGAGCCTTAGTTCCATCCTCTGTACAAATATAAAATTCTTGTAGAATTCCTTGCTATAATATATGTAAAATGTCTGGCACATAGAAAACATTCCATATGTGCTCATTTCCTTCTCTTCTCCTTTTCCATTATTTGGGATTTTCTCTTTTTTCTTAAATGTATTATTCCTGTGCATTATTTCCTACATTCATAGCTTCAACATAATAACACTAAGCATTATGCCCTGTGGTTTTGGTCGAATCCCCAACTTCTAGCCTGTGTCCAATAGAGCAGGTCCTCGATTCATTCTAATAACATGGAATTTGAATACTAAGGCAATCCAGGCATTCCTCCTCCCTTTATTCCTGGGGCTGTCCAGTTGAGAGGTGATCTCCTGCCTCTCTGATCCAGTCCCATTCCCAAGAGGAAATAGAAAGGGTTAACACGCCTGCATTAACCGATGACTTAATAGAGGCAACAGGATGAGGAACCTCCACTTCCTAATTTAAAGGTGCCTTGTGGGTAGAGTAAGTATCCCAGCCTCTCCTTGGCTAATCAGGCTCCAGAAGAGACATTAATTGCAGCCAGTAACATCCTGCTGGTGAGACCCAGGGCTGCCAGCTCCCTTGCTGGGGATGGAATAGAATTTTAATTGGCTGTGAAACATTGTGGCAGGAGGTTCACAAAAGAGTTGGTCCTCTCCCCTGGAGCAGGTGAGAGAAGATTTAAGGGAAAGGCCCTGAGGAGGCACAAAGCAGTCAAAACCCTCCACATTTAGGGGCCATCCCAGGTGCAGACCCAGAGGTCCAGGTCCAGGCTGGACTCCAGCCAAGGTCAAGACGCTCTTGCACAGTACACTTGGAATGGTCAGCCCAGGAGCGCTGAGCATGGGACCCTTTTCTCGGTGCTTCCTCTGACTTTCATGAGAAAACACTATATAGTTTCTATAACTTGTACAGCCAAGACAATCAGCATTCCTTTCCTCAGAGAGGTGCCTAACTATAAGTTTACCCTCTAGTGTGTGTATATGCGTGTGTGTGTGTGTGTGTGTGCATGTGTATGTCCATTTGTCCATTTGTGTAGTTTGAAACAATGGCACAGCATTTCTGCTCAATGTTAATATCTTTCCTGTCAAATAAATTAATGTGACAATGTTTGGGGAAAATATGTTCTTGAGGCAACGTGTGTGCCTTCTGCCATGGCATTTCCTAGAATATGCATATAATATGTGATCACATGTGTAGGTCCATGCATAAACAAATAATGATGCATGTCTGCGAAGACTGTTAGGTAAGTTGTTTAGCCTCCTTGTTCTGTAGTTTCCTCATCATTAAAATGAAGGCAGTAATAATAGGGCTGTTGGAAAACATAATGAGATGTAGACAGCTTAGGATAATGAAAACACTCAATACATGTGCGTTTGTGAGTATGTCTAGTGAAGGAGGCTGACCATGGTGCCCTGTCAGCCTAGTGATATAGTAAACCTATTGGCAGAAAACAGAGCAGAGAAACAAACAAAAAAAAAAGTACAAGCAAAATTAATGTTTTCAGAACACTATTTTGTGGATTATGACTTGATAAAAATTCAGAATTTTCAATACTTTAAAACTTCGTTAATACTTTATAACGTTGCTAGAGGCCCAGTGCACAAAATTCATGCACAGGGGAGGGGGCTGTCCCTCAGCCCAGCTTGTACCCTCTCCAATCTGGGACCCCTCGAGGGATATCCTACTGCCCGGATCCCACCGGGCCTAAATAGGCAGTCGGACATCCCTCTCACATTCCAGGACTGCTGGCTCGCAACTGCTCGCCTGCCTGCCTTCCTGATTTCCCCTAACCATTTCTGCCTGCCAGCCTGATCACCCTAACCATTCCCATGCCAACTTGATTGATGTCTAACTGCTTCCCTGCCAGCCTGTTTGCCCCTAACTTCCCTCCTCTGCCAGCCTGGTCACCCTTAACTTCCCTCCCCTGCAGGCTTGATTGCCTCCAACTGCCCTCCCTTGCAGGCCTGGTCCCTCTCAACTTCCCTCCCTTGCAGGCCTGGTCCCTCCCAACTACCCTCCCCTGCTGGCCATCTTGTGGTGGCCATCTTGTATCTACATGGGGGCAGGATCTTTGACCACATAGGGGCAGTTATCTTGATCTTGTGTTTTGGAGTGATGGTCAATCTAGAAAAACTCTTTTATTAGATAGGATAGAAGCCTGGTGCATAGCTGGGGACCAGTTGGTTTGCCCTGAAGGGTGTCCTGGATCAGGGTGGGGTTCTCTTGTGGTGTGGGGCAGCCTGGGCAAGGGACCTGTGATGGTTTGCAAGCCAGCCACACCCCCTGGCGACCCAAGCGAAGGCCCTGGTATCTGGAATTCATTTACCTTCTACGATTGAAACTTTGTAGCCTGGAGCCAAGACTCCTGCTCGATCCCTGGCTGCTACCATTTCTGTTTGGATTTGTTTACCTTCTATAATTGAAATTTTGTATTCTTGAGTGGAGGCCTGGGCCCGCCAGAGTGTGTGGAAACCCAAGCCTCCCTTCTGGTAGCCATCTTGGTTGGGTTTACTTGCATACTCACTCTGATTGGCTGCTGGCCATGGCTGGTGGGTGTAGCGGAGTGATGGTTAATTTGCACATTACTCTTTTATTACCAGTGGACCACCTGGGAGGAGATCTGGTAGGATTAATCCTTTAAAACTTAAAGTGATCGCCGGGACCGGTTTGGCTCAATGGATAGAGCGTCGGCTTGGGGACTGAAAGGTCCCAGGTTCGATTCCGGTCAAGGGCATGTACCTTGGTTGCAGGCATATCCCCAGTAGGGGGTGTGCAAGAGGCAGCTGATCGATGACTCTCTCTCATCGATGTTTCTAACTCTCTATCTCTCTCCCTTCCTCTCTGTACAAAATCAATAAAATATATTAAAAAAAAAAAAAAAAAAAAAAAAAAAAAAAACTTAAAGTGATCAATTATCACTTATAACTGCTAGTTTTGTTTCTATTGTATTTTGTATGTTTATTACCAATTTTTTATGGAAAGCTGACCAAAATTTTAGTTAGGGAAAGGGAGAGGCATTGAAGGAGACTGTTGAAAATAGAATTTTGTAATTTATAAAGATATGAAGACTAGCTTCTAAAACCAAAACAACTCAATTCCACTCCTACGCTCACCACACCTTCCCTATTCTTATTTCCTATCTCACTGGGGAATAAGACTTCTTTTTGGTATAAGCTAAGAATATAGGAATGAAAATATAATAAAAGGAGTGGCCAGTAGAGATTGTTTTGATCTCACCATTTAGAGCCCAAGGGCATTTTGATCCCATGTTTATAATTGCAAAGTTTTAATGGGCATTATATAGGCTTTGATAAACTCTCCTTGAGAATGTGTTTTCCACAGAGAATTCCATTAAGCCAATTTAATCTTTGATCAATCTTTTTTAATATAGAGCAATTAAACACAATTTTTTAATATTTCTCATCTAACATTATTGAAACTTTTCATAGGGCCAAATCATTTTATAAGTGAAATATGTGTATAAATAAAATGTGCATTAAAATTCACTAATTATAGCTTCTGTGATTAAAAATTTTATTTTTTGGCCTTTATAATCCTTCCAAGTTTAATTTTTTTGGGGATAAAAGTCTGCAAATCTGAATTTTGTCAAGAAGCTGTGAATCTTCTGTCAGATTTTAATAAATAATATGTTTTACTGGGGGCAGTTTTTAGCCACTATCCATTTCTGGTATTGAATGTTTCTAAACATCATCAGAGTCAAGATGCCCTGGCCCAAAAGAGCAAAGGTAGTTATTAACTGCCTAGTACATGTGGGTGTCAAATAAACATGAACTCATTTAAGCCCTCAACAGTGCTAGGAGGTGAATATCATTATCCTCATTTTATAGATAAGTGAATTGAGTGTTAAAAGCTTTATTTTCTTTGTGCTGTATCATAGTGTCTTTCTCCTCATTCATAATAGTGTCCACTGGCTGCACACACAACTCATAACATCTTGTACCTTGCTCTTAACAAATTCCAATTCTCTCTCTCTCTCTCTCTCTCTCTCTCTCTCTCTCTCTCTCTCTCTCTCACCCCCACACACATACACACACACACACACACACACACTCACACAGCACCTCTTTGTGCTTCTGATAAAGCTGCCTGAATGTGGGCCTCTCTCCAGAGCAGCCTACTTTCTCTCTGGTGAGTCCCAGAGCCATCTCAGTGGACCACCTGGGAGGAGATCTTAGTGGCAACACCTTGGGTGGGTCCTCCTTAGGTTCACATGCATGTGTGCCTCCCAAGTTCCAGTGGAAACCTGAATGAAGTGACTCGGTTTTGTGTGTGTGTATGTGTGTGTGTGTGTGTGTGTGTGTGTGTGCATGTATGTGAATGAGCAAACAGGTCCCATCTCTTGCAGGCTGCTTCCTGGAAGGCCAGACCTCTCAGCCCAGCCACTCACAGTGATTCACAGGGGGCACAACCTCCAGGTGCGGGAATACATCTACATGTTGTTTTATTTAGTCAGGAAAAGCACATCTATTCAGTGAAATGCATCCAGACAGTTTTCTTTTTTATACATATACAGCAAATTACAAGGGGGATGGGAAGGAAAAGAAATGGAGGAAGAGAGAGAGAGAGGGGCTTCTATTTTTAAACCCTTGCCAGGCATTAGTTCTGTGGGAGTTTCTGCGAGAAAGGAAGAAGGGAGGAGAAGATGGGAGTGAGTAAAGTGGCTGATGGAGAGGCAGGCCTAGAATAGTGGTTTTCAAACATATTTTTTTAAGTAGCCGGAACCTTTCTTCAAATGTATCCTATGAAGAATGCCAATATTTAAAACAAAAGGGGCGCTGGGTTCACTGGCAGAAAGGTGGGGAATCCCAGAGCCCCACCCACTTGGCCTTTCCCTAGGCAGTGAGAGCCCTACTAAAACCAGGCTCGAACCACAAATCAAACACAGTGCAGGAAGAGGATCACATCTCTGTGTATTCATTCACTCACTCATTCATTCATTCATTCATTCATGAGCTTGTTGATGATACCATGTGCCAAGTGCCATGAAGGTGCTAGGGGATGTTGTGGCAGATAAAACAGACCTTTGTCCCTGCGTATGGTCCAATAGGGTAGACAAACATTCAAGAAATAATAATGCAAACAAATGTAAAACTGCCGCTTTGTCAGGTGCTGTGAAAAAGGGAATACAGTCACCTGACAGGAGGCCACCCTCTGAGAGCCATCTGTGGGCTGAGGGCTGAAAGACAGGCACTAACAAGACAGAGAACAGAGAAAGGACATTCTGGGACCTGTGGCAAGAGGGAGTGGCAAGGGTTCTTGTTATTGATTCCTGCCTAGAAACCCATTCAATACAAATGGCTCAAAACATCCACCACTTTCACTGTCCTCACAATTTTGTGGGTCAGAAATGGGCAGTGCTTGGCTGGGCCCTCTGCCCCATGTGGCATGGACTGGGCCGCTTGACAGTGTTTGATGGGCAGATTGGCTAGTTTGGAGAGTCCAAATGGCTTCCCTCACACATCTGGGGCCTTGGTGAGGATGACTGGAATCTTATAAACAACAAACATTAATTTCTCACAAGGGAAATCCAAGTTAGTTGGGCCATACAAGATCAGGGTGCCCATGGATGCAGTGTCTGGTGAGGGCCTGCTCCCTGGTGCATGGGTGGCCATCTCTCTGTGTCCTCACATAGAGGGAGGGTCAAGGGAGCTCTCAGAAAGTTCTTTTGTAAGGGCACTGATCCCATTCATGAGAGCTCCATTCCCATGACCTAATTGTGTACCAAAGGCTGGACCTCCTAATACTGTCACAAGGGGGCTAGAATTTTAACATATAAAGTTGGGGGTGGGGAGAAACACATAGTTCAGTCTGCAGCAGCAGCTGTGTGGTGTTCTGTACAAGTCATGGACCCTCTCAGCTCCTCAGTGTTCTCACATGCAAAGTGAATAGTGCCTTCCTCGCTGGGGCATGGGCAGTTAATGCCCAGAAAGCACTTGGCACCTAGCAGGTCACAAGTAAGCATTGCTAATGTTATTAATACCCTGGCTTACACAATAACAGAAGAATGAGATGAGATGACTGGGGCAGTGAGTCAAGGATACCATGTGGGCCAAAACTGGTTTGGCTCAGTGGATGGAGCATTGGCTTGCGGACTGAAAGGTCTCAGGTTCAATTCTGGTCAAGGGCATGTACCTTGGTTGCGGGCACATCCCCAGTGGGGAGTGTGCAGGAGGCAGCTGATCAATGTTTTTCTCTTATCAATGTTTCTAACTCTCTATTCCTTTCCTTTCCTCTCTGTAAAAAAAAAAAACAATAAAATATATTTTAAAAAAAAGAAAAGAAAAACAAAAAGGATACCATGTGACATACACAGTATTTCCAGAAGTCCTAAAATATGGGCCAATCCATGACCTTCAGGATAAGAGTGCAGGCTTTGAAATCTAAGGGCTTGGTTTAAATTCTACTCTTCCATGGCAGGGGGACCTTCAACAAATGACTTCAGTGAGGGTTTTGTTGTCTTCTTAGTAGAGTTGATTATGAAGATTGAAAGAGAAGTAGGTGACCTGGCTGGCCCAGAGAAGGGTTCTTGTCCATTTTCTTTCCTACAACATGGCCTGGCTCTGATGTAAGCAATACCTGCAGGTGTTATCTTAGGTGGTCCTACTTGTTGAGAGTGAGTTTGGTGGTTTGCAGACAAGGTGGGGCTACAGGAACCTTCAGCCTCCAGCTCAGGATGTGAAACATGCAGGTGCACGTGACCTGCTGGGAGGTCCCAGTGAGGGCTGCTCTGTCCAAGACACCACTGGTGCTTCATCATGTGACCTGTCAGTCTGTCTCTGAGTACAAGTCGTTGAGGTGGTTTCCAGGAAAGGATGTTTACAAGCAATTAATGATGATAGATAATGAGCTGAGGAAAGCATCATTGGGGTCTATAGATGTTACTGCTCTTTGCAGAAATGGGCCAGGCGTGAGAAGGAGATGATAAATCATGGGACGCATGGCTCTGTGAGCAGATGTCAACAGGGAAAGTTAAGCAGCCCCAGGAGGCCCTGCCATCACGGCATCTGGGACCTGTCTTCAATGTTTTAACGGGCTCAGCACCTGGGGGCACTGCAGGGGTGACCCAAGACCCTTGGCACTCCATCTCCATCCAAACTTCATTCAGAGTGGCTCTATTTGAATCTGCTTTATATATTTGAGACCGATAAATTTTGTTTGAAAATTAAGTTATGCTGATAAAAATAAAAATAAAAAGGTTTGAGCTTAGCCGGTTTTGCTGAGTGGATGGAGTGCCGGCTTGCAGACAGAATGGTCCTAGGTTAAATTCTGGTCAGGGGCACATGCCCTGCTTTCCAGCTCAATCCTCAGTAGGAAGTATGCAGGAGAAGCAAAGAGATGATTTTCTCTCTCATCATTGATGTTTCTATCTCTTTGTCTCTCTCCTTTCCTCTCTGAAATCAATAAAAATATAAAAATAAAAAAAGTTTGAAATCTATCACATTAGTTAAACTTAGGAATTTGTTCCTCATTTGTAGATGAGGAGAATTGGGCTCAGGGCTCTGCAAGTTCTCCAGGGAAATGAAAACCTGTTTGAGAAGATGGTTTGTCAGGCTCTGGGTGGCGATGTCAGAGATGCTGCTGATTGTTGAGCAAACAACCTTTAGGTGCTTGTGTTTGTTAGTACCTGTGCTAAGAACTTTACACACTACGTTTCTTGTTTCTCACAGTGACCCAAGAGGTATGTAATCTTGTCAGGAAATTCAGGTTCTGCATCACTGAGTAACTTGCTAAAGGTTACACAGCTGAAAATCCAGGCCCTGAACTTGAGTCTAATCATGAGGAAGTGATCATACAAATCGCAATTGAGGGACAATCTACCAAACATCTGGGCTGGACCCTTCACTCTTCAAAAATATCAATGTCCTGAATGATAGAGATAGACAGAAAAAATCAGCTGGAAGAATAGCATAGGTACAATAGGGGATATATTAATATATACATACTCACATATGTATATGTATATGTATATGTATATGTATATGTATATGTATATGATAAATATGTGTAGATATCTACCTATAGCTGTATAGATGATAGATAGATAGATAGATACATAGATACATAGATACATAGATAGATAGATACATAGATACATAGATAGATAGAAACATAGAGTACACAAGGTGCCAATATGACGAATCTGAGTAACAAGTATATGTGTGTTTATTATACTATTCCCTTAGCTTTTCTATATGTTGAGATGTTTGTAAAATTAAAACTTGAGGAAAATGATTTTAAAGGAAAAGTCAGGCACATGGAGTTTCTGCCCTGGACTCTAAAACTTGCTGTCTATGACAGCCATGAAAACTAGTTTCCTGAGGGTGGAGGATGGCCCACGTATCCTAGGTAAGCAGACTGGACAGGAGAGCCCTACTATGTGCCTAGTCCTGGCTAACGTATGGCTTGTGAGCCAGGATTACACTTTGCTTCCGAAACCCTATGTTCAACTCTCCCACTAAGCACTGTGCTTCCCTCCTTTGTCTCTGCGAGGCCAGGAAGAGAGCTTTCAGGTTGACAGAGGAGCCCAGACTATGACGTCTGCATCCCACCCAGTTATATATCATTCATAGCTCATTAACCTGAGTTAAAAAAAGGAAAGCCACTCAACATAGTGAGCTGCTGATCATCAGGGCACTGATCCTGGTTTTGTTAGAATTATCCAGCCCACTCCGGGCTCCCTGTTTCCAACTTCCACTGCTTTCAGAGAAGGGTGTAGACAATGGAAACTACCAGGGTTGTTCTTCATGTTTACTTCTTGTGAATGGCAGAGGCAAAGCATTTGGAGAGGGAAGAGAAGAGCTGTCATGGCCAAAATGAAGCCTCAAGGCTGTAGACTTCCACTGCCTTGCCTTTTGATGCTTCCTCACACTCATCCCCTATAAGCATGAAAAATAAAGAGTTGAGTCTAATGGCAACATATCTTTACAAAGCAGCTGGCTCTGCAGATCCCATGGCACTTTACAGATGGTTTCTGGAAAACCTAGTTAATCCTCACAGTGTGTCTGTGAGGGCGTGGTTTTGATCTAAATCTACCCTGAAGATGCAGCAGAACAAGACGGGTGGAAATTATAGCAGAAGGAATGCAAGCTAGAAGAGAGGCAGAATTACCAGATGGTGTGGATGTGAAATACATTTCCATGGCAGCTGGTATTTTTTAAATATTTTTTTTTAATTGGAGAGAACTCCCTATAGTGGACATAAGACACTTTCTATATGCTGCTCAACCCAGAATTCTGAAAGTATCACTTAGTCATTTCCCCCTCTCCTTGTTAGTTTCTCAGTTCCAAGAAGGAAGGCACTACAGCCATTTGAGACAAGGGCTGTGTGTCTATGAATGGAATGGGTTGGTGCTTGGAGACCAGGGAAATGGAGCTAGATCAGTTTGTGCTCTTGGTTGTAACTGACAGAAAGCCCACTGAAACTATCAAGTGAAATAGAAAGTGTATTAAACCAAAACACAGGGAAGCCAAAGTGACTGGAACTGGGTACAATGTGAGCCAGGACTACATTTTGCTTCCAGAGCCCTGTGTTCAACCCTCTTCTTCCAAAACATGTTTTTAAATAAAAGAGAACTCCCTATAGTGGTTATAAGACACTTTCCTTTCTATATCTTGCTCAACCCAGAAGGCCCACAGAATATATATGCAAATTGTCCCCTTGGGAGTTCAACCAGGAGACTAGGAGTTCAATCGTTCACTATGACATGTGCTGACCACCAGAGGTCCGCACAGAACAAAGGAAGGCCCCAGCCAGCAACCAGAAGACCTTGATCAACCCTGATTGCTAGCCAGGCCTTGAGACCCTATCTGGGCATGAATTTTATGCATTGGGCCTCTAGTTTAAAAATAAAATTTGAACTCAAACTCTGTATTCTTAGATCCAGGAACACATCCCACCCATGCCATTAATTAATTCATGGAAACATTATTAGTAATGATTTCCTAATAGTTTATAGTGTGGTTGAATCATGACTTTTTTCATCTTCTTACTATCAAAGAACTTAGGTTTTTCTCACATTTTTATTTTAATGAACTACTAATGAGCCTTTTCAGTAGAGATTTCTAGAAATAAAATTATGAGCCATTATAGGATGGACATTTGTCAGTTCCTTGCTTCTTCCTGGAAAATTCCATCCCAGAAATGCTATGTCCATTTATTCTCCCATCCCTAGCATATGAAGCACTTGTCTTACCACATTCTGCTTAGCATTATGTTTTATAATTTCTTATATTACAATGAATTTATTAGGAGCAAATGGTATCTAATTGTGGTTTTAAAGTGAAATTCTTTTAGGTTTAATAAAATAATTTTCAAATGGAGTAACATTAGTCCCTCTTTTGTGACTTCTTCCAATTTTTAGAGGTAAATGGTATTTAATTGCTCCTTGAAGTTGCATTCCTTAGATTATTAATAAAGTTGAACATTTTTAGTTCATTACAACAGTTTTTAAATAGAGTAAAATCAACTATTTTGTGACTTCTATTACTTTATGAATAGTGTATTGCTTTCATAAATTGGAAAAATTACTGGCATCAGATCTTAAAGATAAGGAGTTATGGTCCCCATGAGCCACCATAGCTACTACACTGGTCAGTTTCGAAGGAGCAAATGGCACATGGCATAAGGCAGCACTGGGAAACATTAAAAGACACGTAAGCAATGTTCTCTATCTTTGTCTTCCTGTTTCTAACTCTTCATTTTTTGTCTTCGTTCAATCTGTTAGATATGGTCCCTGGATTTGGAACATCTCACAGTTGGGAAAGGTGTAGAGAAATGCTGTTTTGGGGGGTTATGTTGGGAGCATAGATTTTTCAGGGCTTCCAAAGGCTGATGTGAATATTGTATGAACCACATCAAGAATATCGGATTCCCCTGCCATTTAAATGATTTCAACCAGCCAGTAAATACCATTAATTAAGGATCCACTCTAGACTAAGCCCTGAATCAAGCATTATGGGAAGCACTTAGTGCTAAAGCAATAATGGAGATAGGGAACTCCTGGTAGAGGGAGGAGCTGATGGGGCTGGTGAGCCATCGATTCCATCCCCCTCCTGCATCCCAGGTTTCATTGCTTTGTTACAAGTGAAATGGGGAAGGGAGAACTAATATACTTTATAGTTGTGTGTTGTAATCATAAGATACTATTTGGAAAACTTAAATTAGATCTCTAGTTCACACCTTATACCCAAACAAATTCTAGATGAATCTAGCATTCAACCACTTTTAACAAATACCTTTGGACATCTATGTGCCAGGCACCTGCTGGGAATGCAAAGCAGATATGGTTTCTGCCCTCCATAGAGTTTACAGCCTGGTAGCAAATACTGAATAAGTAGGCCAATAAGATGTGTAACACAATTCTTGACAACACATATGAAAGAAAACAATAAGGTGCTAAGAGAAAGAAAATGTGGGCTGGGAGAAAGGCTTCTCCGGGGAGAGGATGGTTAGCTGAGAGTTGAAGAATGAGAGGGGCCAGACAGTTGCAGGAGAAAGAGTGTTCCAGGCAGAGGAGACAGTGGTCAAAAGACATGTGAGTTGAGAGAGCTGCAGGAACCAGGAAGAAAATACAGATACTTATGTTTTTCAACCCTGGCCTGAAGAAGGCCTTTCTAAATGTGGTTCCCGAAAAGCTGTACCACAGAAGTTAGTCCACACCTGATGTTTTATTTCTTCATGGTCAAAACATATAAAGTTAAAGACATATGGTAAACTAGGCAAAATTGGTAGAGCTTGTATGTATAGTTTGTATAGCTTGTAAAGTTAATATTAGAAAGGTTAATACATCGAAAGAGAGAGGGAAAGATCAAAGGAATTCACCAAACAAGAAACAATGATCAATAAAGTAGGGAAAACAGTTAAACTCCTCTAATCAGTAAAGGAGTGCACATAAAAACAACTGTAAAAACAATTTCTCACTCATAAAACTGGCAAAAATAGAAATTATTATAATCCTCAGTACTGAGGAGGTGAAGGCAGGCAAGTATGCTAGACCCTGGTGGTAGGAATGTGCACTGTTATAACTTTTCTAGAGGACAGAGAATAAAAGTCTTAAAAATATTCAAACTCTTCAATTTAGCAAACCTCTTGTAGGGATTTATCATACAGAACCACATGCCCAGGAATTGAATCAGGACCTCCTGGTTCATATGTTCATGCTCAACCACTAGGTCAGGTATGCAGGGCAGGCATTATTTTTTTCTTTCTTTCATTTTTAAGTATATTTTTACTATTGATAGTACTATCAGGCATTATTTTTTTATACTAAGAAAAAGTAAAGCTGTTTTCCTATTGAGGTGGGTAAAATGTGAGTCATCACAGCCCCCTTGGGCCAGACGGACTGGGAGATGATCCTATCTGTTTCACTTCCTCCAAGCAGGCCGATGTGGTCCGCATCGCCTGAGCCCTCAGGAGCAGGGCTAACTTCCCCAGGAAACAATGTCCTCCTCCTATCCCTTTCTATCCCTGGCTTAGACACAGTCCCGCCGTCCACATAAGCCCCCTGCGCGATGTTTTCTCTTCTCCAGAGAAGCAAAGCCCTGTGCCCGCTCTGATTCATCACCTGGTGGGAGGCCAAGTCCCTGGGGCCTCAGGCGCAGGTGTCTGGGGGCCACGGCACAACACGCTGCCTCCAGAATAAGGGCAGCCCTTCCGCAGGGGATGGGGGGCTGTGAAATGTCAGGCGTGATTAGAAAGGTCACTTGTCCTGACAGCTGTCTGTGCTTCCCGGAGAGCAGCCTTCCTGCCCGGAAGGTTCTCACCCTCGCTCCCTGTGGAGGGGAACACCGCTTCAGACGGGGAGTGCGCATGCAGAGGCTCTCAGGTAGGAGCGAGCGATTGAGGGTGTGAGCAAAGACCCACAGCAAAGCCACCAGGACTGAGGCGGGAAATGAGCTCAGAGGAGCAGCCCGGGCTTCGTCACTGAGGATCTTGTGGACCGTGGGTGGGACTTGGAATTATTTCATGGGAAGCACTTAGTACTTAACAGATATTCTCCCCCAAGCTTTAATGATCTAAAGAAAAATCATCAAAACTACTTGTTTAGAGTTTGTCGAAAACAAAGAACAAAGAACATACAAAAGTGAAAGTCTATGTTAGAGAAATGGAATTATGGAATTTCTTTTCTTTTCTTTTCTTTTCTTTTCTTTTCTTTTCTTTTCTTTTTAAATAAACTTGGATTGCTGCAATGCTTCTAGAATAGGTTTTCCTTAAAACAAACCCTCCACCCCAGGGACAGTGTGGCTTAGTTCTTAGTGCTATGTCCTTAGTGCTTAAGACTTGCACCCAATGCATGTCAGACATTCACAGATGCTTGTGGACTCATGGAGCTGAACCCTGGACATAGGTCACATTTTTTGCCCCCCTGGAGCCAGAGACTGAGAGGCTCTGCAGGCCGTGTCTGAATTATGTCAGTATAACCCTAGTTTCTGTGCTTCACACTTGGACTGTAAGAGGGGATGCTTGAACCAAGATATGAATGATGGCTAGGAAGTAAGGATGCAAAGAGAGGAAAGCAAGTGCTAATAGAATTATCGATAGCTAGCCATTCCCATCCCCTCTGCTCTCAACTTGCCAGAGCAGAAACCTGAGTCCTGTGAAACGGAGATGGGGCAGTTCAGGAAATGGATCCTTCAGGTCTCATTCTTCTAAGAGAATGTAGCCCTGGGAACACTGAAAGTTTTATTCATTGAGGAGAAAGAAGAGATGAAGCGACTGGTGATACAAAACCGGGATAGGAACGTTGGTATTTTATCCCCTGATGGATGTGTTCTGACTCCCTGGTGACCCTGCTCATCAGGCAGGACTGCCCCAGTCCCATCCGCTGCCTTAGCTGGAGCTAGAAAAGGGGGCCAAAGCCTTGGCACATGGCGGGAGGAGTTCAGCATGGGCTGCATTTCCACCCCAGTGACCAGCTCCCCTAATCCAAACCAGGTACTCTTGTCCGTATAACTGTCCCAGCTGTACATAGTGGGGGGGGGGGGGGGTAAGACCTCTATTAACCAGTCTCTGTAGCTGAGGCAGCTGTGAAAGGTGGACTGGACTGATTTAAAGTATTGTGCACAATGATGCATATTCAGAGGGGCGTGTGTGTGTGTGTGTGTGTGTGTGTGTGTCCTGGTGAATAAATATAAATTACCAAAGGTGGCTAGAGAAGTCCAAGGGGAGTCACAGAAATGAGAACCAGCCTCTCTTACAATGTATTTCCCAGAATCATCTTATCAGGAGAAAGCAAGAGATGGACATGAAGCCATTAGGAGAGCAGAGAATTAAAACCAGATGATTAGCGACTGGTGGTGAGGAGCCTGGAATAATCAGAGAAGTTGTAGGCTGGCTTGGCAGGGTAGGGTGAAGGGGGGTGTGTTTCTAGAATCTGATCCCATCCTGGTTTAGAGCAAAGGTTTTTAATCTGGGGGTCCATGGATGAGCTTTAATGGATCCCTTAACTTCCTGAAACTGTAGTGGTATTTTTCACATATGTGCACATGAACATTTTTTTTCTGTGGAGAGGGTTAACCTTTAGATTTGAGCATCAGATGTTATTATTAAGACCAAGGAAGGCCGAGATTGGTTTGGTTCAGTGGATAGAGCATCAGCCTATGGGCTGAAAGATCCCAGGTTTGATTCCGGTCAAGGGCATGTGCCTTGGTTGCGGGCACATCCCCAGTAGGGGGTGTGCAAGAGGCAGCTGATCAATGATTCTCTCTCATCGGTGTTTCTAATTCTCTATCCCTCTCTTTTCCTCTCTGTAAAGAATCAATAAAATATATTTTATATAAATAAATAAATAAGACCAAGGAAGTTGTAGCTTTCCACGAGCAGGGCCTACTGAAACTCTGAAGTATCCTTTCAGTCCTGTACAGAATCTGACCACCCTACCCATGAGAACCGAGTGGAAACTGAGTGGCTTGAGTTTTCTGAGTGAGGGTACTTAAAACTGAATAAGCAAAGTGTGTTCATCAACAGATGTTTAAATTGGTACTCCAGCAAGTTACATTTACATCCCTTCTGCCTGCTCAAGCTTATAATAATTAACTTTCTCCTTCTTTGCAATCATCCAGATGATTGGAACACATAGTGGAGTGGATGAGAATCCAGGCACTGGAGTCCTTCAAACTGGACTTCAAGGTTTGGTTCTTCCAGGTACCAGCTGGAGAAACTGGTAGGTTATGTCATCACCCTGAGCTCCAGTTTCAACACTTGACAAAATGGGAATAACACTATTACTACCGCAGAAGGTATTGTGAGGGCAAAATAACTCAGTCCATGTGAGGTACTTAGTAGAGTATAAGTGCCTGGTACAGGTTAGATTTATAGTTTACCCCACACCTCCCTTTTTACATTTTGTTTTTATTTGTGCTTTTGGAAATTGAGGTACATTTTTACAAGCACATGCATCTTTCTCATAAACAAAGGTGACATTCTTTTTTCTGCTGTCTATGTTGTGACACTTCTTTTGTTTCCCACGTGTTGAATTAGACTGCACTATATAACTTACCTATGAAAAATCTCCACCCTTTCTCCCTCCAACATACATATTCTAAAATAGCTCCTCCCCACCCCCAGCTCAATTTAAAACCTGGGAGGAACTTGGTGGAGTCGTTTTGCCCTCCCCTGCATCCAGGAGAGGCTGTGCATAAATCCGTGTTATTTTTAGGTTTCCAAGGAAAGTGTTTCTACAACGGCCCTCCTCACCTGTTTCAGCACCTAGCAACACCTAACACTGGAAACCTGGGTCCCTGTGTGTCTCTGACTTTTGAGTGAGTAATAACAACTAATGTGGATAAAATGCAAGGGCCACAGACTGAGAAGACATGGACAGAGATGTGCAAACGTGGCGACGTGAGTGCACCGGGAGGTGATGAGAACGGGAGGTGTGGTCCCGCTGAGACCTGTGTTCCTGCAGTGAATGAGTGCTGCTCAGCTCCAGCCCATCATCACCCGTGGGAAGCCAGGTGTACAGTTGCCAGACCTTTGACTTTTTTTTTTTCTAGAGGGAAAGGCAGAAACCTGTGTTTTTATGTAAAACTAGAGGACCAGTGCGTGACATTTGTGCACTAGCGGGTGGGGGGTCCCTCAGCCTGGCCTCTCCCTCTCACAGTCTGGGGCCCCTGGGGGATGTCAGCAGAGGGATCCCGAGTGCTGCTGCGGAGGTGGGAGAGGCTCCTGCCACCACTGCGGCCCTCCCCCTGTGGGAACGCACTGACCACCAGGGGGCAGCTCCTGTGTGGAGCGTCTGCCCCCAGTGGTCAGTGTGCATTATAGCAACTGGTTGTTCTGCTGTTCAGTCGATTTGCATATTAGTTTTATTATATAGGGTAAGATTTTTTTTTTTAAACACTGGCTTGGTTGAAAAAAACAAAACAAAAACAAAAACAACAACACAAGGAAACACTTGGTAGACCAAAAAATAAAAAAATGCCCACTGCCTGCATGTAGCCCATGGGCCAGTTTACTGTCTCTACTTTAGAATTTACAGTGTTTTCACATTTACTATCTCATTCAACCTTGAATATACCTATAGACCACATCCGTTAAGCACCTACTAAGTGCCAAGATCTTTAAATGGATCATCAATTGAATCCTCTTAACAACCCATAAACTGGGTGCTATTTTTATCTCCCATTTATAGCCAAAGAAGCCGAGGCACATAACATAAAGCAACTTTCCCAAAGGCACAGCAAGCAAGTGGGGGCAGGACGAGGTGGACTCAGGTAGTTCGAGTCCAGGGCCTGTGTCCCTTACTTCTTTGCTATCCCCTGGTTGGACAGCAGAGAGGAGGGAGGTGGGAGAAAGTTTCAAGAGAAGTGAGACAAGCACAAAGAAAGAACACCAGGGTGACTTTGAACTACTCTGTGACCTTCCCTCATGTAGTTCCTGAGCTACATAGTACAATAGGACAGGCCTGGTCACTAAGACCTTCCCAGTGGGAGGAGAAAGTGCTTGGCTTCTGACACAAGAGAAGAGGCCAGGAAATGTAAGGTGCAAGGTGACATGATCCCCCCCTCCTCAGCACCTGCCTCAGTTCCTTACCTCCACCTGCCCACTTTCCCTGGTCCTCCAACTGCCACTGGGAAACGCCCAGGACCCCCTCAGAAAATCTACCCATCCTTCCAGCTCTTGCTCCCTCGGCATTCGCTGGGAATTCAGGTTGCTCTGACTCTAATTAGCAGGCGCTAAGCAGTTTCCTCATTTCTCAGTAAATATGTGAAAACACAAAATCCATTCATTCTTTCACCCCCTCCCCCACCTTCTTCCTCTAAGACACACTTTTCTCTCTTAGCTGCTCCGCTGAGAAGTGCTTTTCCTCAGCAAGAAAGAAGGTGGCATTAACAAGAGTCTGACAGTTTTACAATCCTTTCCAAATCCTCATCTGCCCTCCTGGTCATTCATCCATCTGCTCGCTCCTTATTCCCACTACAGGGCAGGCACAGACTGGGGTGTTGGGTTTGGCTGGGGTCTCTCCAGGACAAAGCTGGCACCAGGAGAGATCCCATGGAGACCCTCCAGGGGGACCTCATTATCACCCAGGATTCTCCTGGGGTGACGGGGGACCACGGAGACCAGGGGGAGTTGTGCATTTAATTTTCACCCTCTCTCTGGGCAGCTCCTGGGGTGATTCTTAAATAACTCCTTATACCAGCAGCGGCTGGCTCTCCGGCTCCGCCCCAGCACCCACCTGCTCTCCTTCAGAGCAGCCTGGATGGAGAAGCCTAGTTTCCAGCCAGAGCTGCCTCCCTCCCTCCCACACCTCAGACCCCAGGCCCCAAACAAAGAAAGCCGGAAGTTGAGAGGGTGGGGCCCCTGTTCAGACCCAGCTCCCCAGCATCACAGAGCCAGATGGGTTTCACAGCCTGGGCTCTGGGAAGCAGGCTTTGATTGCTTTCACGGCCAAAGTGAGGGTTCCCTGGGTGGGCTGGGAGGACACTTTTCCATCTGTGTTGTTTGTGTTAACCTAGGGTGGCACGTGAATGTAAAACTCAAAATTATCTTGAAGGGCTGGCAATTCAGTTTCCACCAGAACTGGCAGGTGAGACCTCCTCGCCTTCCTGGCCTGAGTCTCCACGTGAGTGAATGTAATGAGCCCCACCTGGATCCCATCAAAGCCAGCGTTACCATCTGATCCCCACCCATCCTTCCTAAGGAGCACTTGTGGCTACCCCATACTGGTCCTAGCCACCCTGCATTTCTCCATTGCAGCACACCCAGCCTTCCCATGCTCCAGGGACCCCATGACCAGAAACGTAAGTAAAATTTTCCTCGGCCTTCAGGTAGAGCTCCTGGCTGTAGGAGAGAAATATAGAACCCAAATCATTTCAAGAGAGGGAACGAGGATGGGGTGTGCATAAAAGAGTATTGGGGGCACCAAATATGGGGGCTGGCAGGAACTCGGAAGCCACACTACCCCAGTCTACTCAATGATACAAAAGCTGAGACTCAGAGAGGTGAGGTGATTTGCCCACAGCCACCCAGCAGGACAGCCCAGGACTCCCAGTGAGGCCTCCTGGCTTCTCAAATCAGACACCTGCCCATTTCCATCCGGGATCCTCCATTTCCTCTTCATCCCTCTCTCTCCCCTGAATCACTCAGCTTCTCAAAGCACTAATGACCTCCCTTCTGCTGTCAAATTTCTGAGATTTTTACCTTCTTCAAGCCTCAGGCCCCCCAAGTGCCAGGGGCCCACGAAGCAGTTGCCAGGACCATGCCAAGGAGGCAGGCAGGCAGAGAGAAGTGCCAGTGGAATTATTTTCATTAATTTATACCATTCGCAGCTCCTCCAATCTTCCTGCTCCCTGCTGGTCCTTCCATGTCCTGACTGAGATTGCTGTTCTATTTGTTTCTATTGTCTGGGAAATCAAATGGTTTTGATTACACCCACGGTCTCTCGGTCTCCCGTGCCTGACTACATGTTGGCTGCCCACAAGGCACAAGGCGCCATCTGTACTCCTCTGCCACTGGTTGCTGGAAGAGGCCTGCTTGCTGCTGAGGAGCTGAGGCCCAGGAATACCCCCCCACCAATGCCCCGCCCCGTGATTCGTTATGAATTGAAGGGTGCAGGGAGAGCTGAGTAAAAGGGCAGGATCAAGAGTGGGCCAGTTTCCTGTTAGAGGCAGAGAAGGGAAAGGGGAGTGGAAGGAGAGGAAACTAACATTTTTGAGAACATAAGGCAGAGTTAGTCAGTCAGTCAATAAACACCTACTCTGTGCCAGGCCCGCACCCAACACTGGGGACTCAGAGGTGAACTCAGGCACACACTCCTACACATCTGGGCATCAATGTTTCTCAAAACATTTGATAGCTGAACCTGCACAGGCACCAGCCAGTCAGCTACCCAGTAGCTGGGTCCCAGAGATCCCCTATTGTGTCTGGGTCTCAGTGAGTTTGGAGTGGGGGAGCCCGAGGGAAGAGCCCCGCACAAAAGCTGCTCACAAGTCGGCACAGAAGAACTGCGATATTACAGCCATATTGAATATCAACCATATACACAGAGCATCACATAAGAGGGTTGGGGAGAGATTTCAGCAAACTGCCATAATTAGCGGCAACAGCTCATAGTTGTCTCTTGGGAGAAAGAGGCCCAACGATTCTGGATCTTCCAATTTTTCAACAATGTGTTCTAGTGTGTGTGTGTGTGTATGTGTGTGTGTGTGTGTGTGTGTGTGTGTGTTCATGTTTGTGTTCTTTCAATTAAAAAAAAATTATATAGCCAGCCCAGGTAAAAAAAAATGTGTATCTTTGCCCACACAAGCCTGAGAACCCTCTAGCCTTTGGACTCCAGAAGCTGGCTGGGCTCAACAGGTTAAATTACAGTTAATCCTCACAGCCACCAAGAGGGTTCATGCTATTCCCTCCAGCTGAAAGATAAAAACAAGCATGAGTTTTCTGTGGGGTGCTCACAATGGCCCTGTCTCATACATGAGAGGGCGGCCAGTTGAACCTAGAACTGCCTATCTCCAAGAGGGAAAAAGACCCCTTTGGATGCAACTATGTTCTGATACTTTAATTGGCACCTGTCCTGTTCAGGAATTGGCTTGGCTGAGAAAGGCAGACCTGCAGAGGGACCAGCAAGGGAGGTGAAGTGGCTGCAACTGGTTTAGGATGGCTATGGAGTTGTGAGGAAAGGGATATGAATCTATGTAGAGTAGGAATGTGGTAGGTGTTCTGGGGAGATTCTAGAGTTTATTCCAGCCCGAGGAAAGAGCAAATTTGGGTCATGGACAAGGACCCTCCAAGGAGAGTTGGGGTGGACTGAGGCTCTATTTTCTAGATGCCTGCTGGAAGGTCCCTATGCCCCTTCCCTCTCTGCACTGAATCCCAGGTCCATGCTGGTGACCATGCACAACAGTTACCCTGCCCTTGATGTCTGCTGCATCTGGGCCTGAGCACATCTGCTTCTACAGGTCTCCCATGGGGCCAACAGCTGGTGGGTGGGCTCCTGTGATCCCCTTCTTTCTGCAACACCTTAATGTGCTGACAATGGTGAGAGGAAGAGCCAGCCAGGCAGAAGGCACTGCCCCAGAGAAAGAGACAGGAATGAGTGGGTCTGGGGAAGGAATGGCAAGTTGCCCCACAGTCCAGAAGGACAGGGATTTGTGGAAAGTAAAGGCTTAAATAGAAGGCTGTGGCCAACTTGACGGACCCATAGGGCACTGGGGTGAGAGTTGAAATATTTCATTCATTATGCAATAAGGAGCCATAGAAGGCTTGGTAGAAGAGTGTCTGATGAATTAGGAGGCTAGAAGCTAAATTTGAGTTCCTAACCTGCGCCAGCCTCTTTAAATTTCACCTAGCTTTATTTATATTCTTTTTTTAAAATATATTTTATTGATTTTGTACAGAGAGAAAGGGAGATAGAGAGTCAGAAACATCAATGAGAGAGAGAGTCATCAATCAGCTGCCTCCTGCACACCCCCTACTGGGGATATGCCCGCAACCAAGGTACATGCCCTTGACCGGAATCGAACCCGGGACCCTTCAGTCCCCAAGCCGACGCTCTATCCATTGAGCCAAACTGGTCCTGGCTTTATTTATATTATTTTTATAAATTTCAACCAATCTGAAAACAGCCCTGTGAGAAAAGTATCCCACTTTGCAGGTAATGCTATTGAAGGTTGGAAATGTCAAACAACATTCCTGAGGTCATTTAGCTTATAAATGACAGTAAGACAGACATTTGCAGAAGTGAAGAGGGACTCATGGCAGGCAGAAAGGGGGAGATGCTGGAATGTGAATGATTGGTTCCAATAGTCTCAAAGTAAGAGGCAAGGTCATCTGCTGAAAATGAGGTTGACACTTGATGAAAGTGGGAAATGTTTGGAACAGCTGCTAGGAAGCATCAATAAGCAAGGAAATAAGGTTCATTCTGAATGGTTGGAGGGCCAGTCTGGATAACCTGGTCTGTGAAAGCTGTGATTGGCTGGCTTTGGAGACCCATGCTCTCTCCCCTCAGCTACTTCCAGGTCAGTGGCTCCCTTCCCTCCCCAGAGTTGCACCCTGGGCTCCATCACCCAGAGGGGTCAAGATGTGTTGTTGATTCCCTACTAGACCTAAATGGCCAAAGGATACAAACCATTATGTCCTGATTTTTTTTTAAAAAAAAGAATCTTGCCTAGGCTTTCCAAAATAAGCTCCTTCTTTTAGATTTCTGATTCTACTTCCAATAAATCTCTTGACAGCACAGCCTAGCCCATCTGGACCAATCAATCAGCCCTTATCATCACAAGGTATTTTTCTCTCCTTCCTCTCCCTGGGATTCACAACCCTGTCTGCACATTGGAATCATGTGGGGACAGTTAAAAATACTGATGCCTGGTCCCACCCTAGAGACAGGCTTAATTGGTCTGGGTTTGTGGCTGGGCAACTGTAGAATGTTTTAATAGTTTTAATATGCCAGCTCAGGATGAGAACTACTGAGACCCTTGCTACTGAGTGTGGCCTATGGACCAGAAGTACCCATGAACCTGGGTGCCTGTAGAAATGCAGAACCTTAGGCTCTATTCCAGATCCTGTGGTTCATCAAGGACTCCAGGTGATTCGTATGCATATAAAAGTCTGAAAGGCTCTGGGCTAGAAATCTAATGTCTTAAGCCGTCCTTCCTGCCCTGTGTAAGATCAAAGTGGAGGGTTTCAGAGATCACACCTCCTTGATTCTTTTTTTAAATATATATTTTATTGATTTTTTACAGAGAGGAAGAGAGAGGGACAGAGAGTCAGAAACATCGATGAGAGAGAATCATCAATCAGCTGCCTCTTGCACACCCCCTACTGGGGATGTGCCCACAACCAAGGTACATGCCCTTGACCGGAATTGAACCTGGGACCCCTCAGTCCACAGGCCGATGCTCTATCCACTGAGCCAAACCGGTTCCGGCACACCTCCTTGATTCTAAGCAGCCTGATGCAAACAGCTGATGGCTGCTATCTCCTGAAGTGTAAAAACAGGCACCCTTCAGCTAATCCAGAGTTTCCCAAACTTCTCTCATGATGAGAATCACCTGGTGGAGTTGTTAAAATACAGATTCCTGAATCCCAACTAAGAAGTGCTAAGGTAGAATTTTTGGGAACATATAGGTAAAATTGTAACTAGAGCACTAATTAAGTATACAATTTTACCTATATGTTCCCAAAAATTCTAGCTTAGCACTTCTTAGTTGGGATTCAGGAATCTGTATTTTAACAACTCCACCAGGTGATTCTCATCATGAGAGAAGTTTGGGAAACACTGAGCTAATCCATCACCAAGTGCTTACCCACTTACAGCTAGCAGACACTGAGTGTCAGAGGTGTCGTCCTGTATGTAGCATTCTACTGTGTAGCTGATTGGAGCATTCTTGTGGGTTACCAACTGTCTAAGTTTGTCTAGAACTCTCTCCATTTTAGCACTGGATGTCCCACATCTTGGAAAGTTTGTCGGCCCCTGGACAAACTGGAATGGTTGGCCAACCCATATTAACATTTAAAACTGATTTTACCCCACACCACCACCACCATACACATATACATACATACACACCCTCAAAGTAAGGTCTTCTGCTTCTTTAGCACTCAATAACCCCAATTAACATTTATAGTTAGGAGCTACAGTGTGTTTTTTTTGTGTGTGTGCATATAGTTAGTGCTTAGAAGTGCTGGTTCCTTCATTCAATGAAATCCCATCAATTAACCTCCATGTGTCTGTCTCTGTGCAAGGGGCTGGGAAGCAGCAGCATCAAGTAGGCACAAAGGCTTATCAAATAGAGAAAATAGTAGAATAAACCATGTAGCCCTCAGCCGGTTTCAGCGTGTTTCAACACATGGCCAGTCCTGGGTCATCTATAGTAACTGGTTTATTTGTAAGCAAATTGCAGCCGTCAAATGAACAAACATTTTTTTTACTTGAATTGCATTTATAGGAAGGCTGACGATTACTTTAAATCATGAGGAACCTCATTCTATGTTTTATGAAGGGGAGGGGAAGAACATTTGAACACATAGCACATACTCTTCCAGAGCCCACTGTTGGATGGGTGAGTTGGTTGGTTGGTTGGTTTTGTGGGTAGGGGTGTCAAATTTTGTTTTATCTGGCAAACACTTAATGGGTGTCAGAAGCTAAAAAACAAGACAGCAAACATTGTAAATATGGCAGCATGGACTGCAAAGTCTAGACTCTCTGAGCTCTCTCTGGAACAAAGATGCGCAAAGGCAGGAAAAGCCAAACAGACCCTCACCCTCGAGTGCCCTTTTTTTCTATAGTAAATAGTGGCATTCCACGTGCAGACACATGCCCATTCCCTCACCCCCTTGTGTAGTACCCGCACATTCCCACCCACCGACACGCACACCACAGGAGTGCACACCTCCGCACTCTCAGGCACACCTGCTCTCCTTCACCAGCAGCTGCCTGCTTTGGGCAGCTGTTTTCTAAACATGTTGCAGAACTCAGAGCCCCAGCCCTGGAAGCTTTTCTAAAGTAGCACATGGCTCCATGGAAGCTTAAATCTGTGGCTCCTGGAGGGATCACCACGGGATGAATCAAAATATATAACCCCACACCCCGTGTGCCAGAGAGCTGCCTTTGGGGTGTGAGGTTAAAAGTGTGAAAGAACACTGCATAATGGCCGACTCTGTTTATGCTGATGATTAACTCTGTTTATAGGCTTAAGATCCCCGCTTGGGGAAACTTTCCTGCCCACTCATACCTTTTTACTGCTCAGGTGTTTCTCTCAGAGCACTTAGCACACACACTCAGACCTGAGGTATGTGGGAGGCCTGTTTGCTATCCTCAGATAGAGGGGGGAGGAGATAACAGAAAGAAATGGTAAGTTCATTGAATGTTTGTATTTCAAGACCAGAAAGAGAGTTAATGGGTATCAGGAGCACGCTCCGATGTAGGTGCTGTTTTCTGAAATTCTCATGGCAGTTCTAGGAAGTAGTTCTGTGTATTCGCTCATGGTACCGATAAAAGACAGTATGATTCAGAGAACTTAATCGATTTGCCCAAGGCCACACAGCTAAGAAGTGCTAGAGCCTGGATTCTAACCAGAGTTTTTGTAACTATCAAACCCAGGCTGTTTTTCCTATACTAGCAATTCCTAATTTTTCCCATGAAAATAGCTCCCATCCAAGCCATTTTTATTTTTTAACTTTTCATTTTGCAATAATTTCAGATTCATTTTTAAAAATTATAAAAGTAACACAAAGAGCTCCCACAAACCCTTCACTTCATTTCCCAGTGGTTAGCATCTGTAGCACAGTGATCAAAACCAGTGACATCACGTTGATCTGATACTATCAACTAACTTGCACACCTAATTCAAGTGTCTCCAACTGTCCCACTGATGTGCTTTACATTCTACAATGGAGGGAATGAGAATTCTGTAAGTGACTTGCTCAATGTCACACATCTGCACAGCCATCCTGGTATTTGAAAGCAGTTCTGCTTGGATATGAAAGCCCTAGGCTCTTATCCAATGTGCCAATTTTCTCCTAAAGTGTTTCTGATTCTTTGCTTCCATTGTTCCTATGCCTAGAACAGTCTTCATTTTCCATTTTCCAAATTCTTTCTCTGATCCATCTTTAAGGCCCAGTTCAAAGTCCATTCTTCCAGGGAGACTTATCCTATCAACAGAGGAAGGAGTGGGTTTATCCCAGCCGCAGGTATGACTCCTATACCTGCTGTAGCATAAAAGAGGATAACAGCACAGGAAGGGGCCAGACATTCCTGAGTACAACCCCTTCCTCTTACAAATGAGTAAACAGTTACAAAACTGTTCACAGAGTTCCTCCTGTGGGTCAGACAGTGCGTTATCTAACTCTCCCAACAACCCTAAGAGGAAGATGCTAATACTGTTGAGAGACTTGTTGAGCTCACTCACACCTGAATTTCCTCTCTGTCCAGGCACCCAAGAGGATGACACTCCCCAGCCCTCTTGCTGTTATTTCAAAGCTGTGTTTCTAGGTCCCACGAATTGCAGGCGATGGTGATGTCATTCCTGAGCTGAAGCACTTCATTGTTTGTACTCAGTGAGCTGTGAGGGAGCAAGCTGTGCCGCATCTGTGGGCCTGCTCTGAGACTCACTCAAGAATCCCCTCCGAATACAATTCAGGAGTGGGAACTGATGGTTGGATTAGTCAGGGAAATTAACATTAGCAGGGCAACAGACAGAGTCCCAGGTCTCAGTGACATACCACAAGTAAAGGGTGCAACTCCCCTGTTACAGTGCCATGGGGTTAGGTTTTTCCTCCTTGTGACTATCCCATCTGGAACTTGTGGCTCTCAGGTCACTGAGGCAGGACAAAGAGGTGAAAGAGGCATCTTGTCCTGCTCAGTCCTGAGTGACATGTCACTCCTTTCCTAGTCACATGGTCCCTGTGCTCCCCTCCTCCAGTGCCCACGCCCCTGTTCCTTGTAATGTCTGGGGATCTCAGGGCTGGGGGAGGGATTTCTTCTCCCCATTTAGCTACCTCCACAATGTCCTGCCTCATACACAGTGTACCTGAAGTGATCACTTACTTCAGAATTCGCAAATTGAATTAAAAATGCAGATTCTGGGGCAACCCTGAGACAGAGGCCTGGGGCTACGCATCTTCCCTCTTCCTGGGCACTTCTTGGTGCCCATAGATGTTTCTGAACTGTTATTATAAAGTGTTCAGCCCAGGTCAATGTTACCCAAACTTCAGTGGTTTCTACTTCTCAGCGTATTCACGAGGCATCTATACTATTATTTTCTTTAGACTTAACGTTTTTCTCTAAGTATCTCATATTTTTGCTTCAATGAGTTTATGGTAGTGGCAACAAAGGAAACTTGTTGCCACTACCATAAATAAATTAAAAAAAAAAAACTGGTATCATTTACCAAAGAAAAAATAGACAAGCTGTCGTACCTTTATATCATAGAATATTATTCAGAGCTAAAAAGAAATATGCTATAGAGACATGAAAAGGCATGGGGGGTGCGGGGGAGGGACTGTAAATGCTTACTACTAAGTGAAAGAAGCCAATATGAAAAGGCTATAAACTGTGTAATTCCAACTACATGTCAGTCTGGAAAAGGTCAGGCTGTATTGCCAGGAGTTCCAGGTCGGAGCGGAGGGATGAATGGATGGGTTTTTAGGGAAATGACACTACTCTGTCTGACACTATAATGTTCAATCCATGCCATGATGCATTTCTCTGAACCCTTAGAATACACAACACCAAGAGTGAACCAAAGTAAACTACGGACTTTGGGTGACAATGTGTCAATGCTGGTTCATCTGCTGTAGCAAATGCATCACTCTGGTGCGGGATGTTGATGGTTGGGGAGGAGGTGGGAGGACTGGGAGGCAGGTGAGTATATGGGAACTCTATACTTTCAGCTCAGTTTCACTTTGAACCTAAAACTGCTTTAAAAAGAAAGTAAAGCCTATTAATTTTTTGAAAAGAACAAACACACACAAATACAAACAAGATTAACAGATTCCAGCTAGATATTACTGTGCACCCAAGGCTCCAAGCCTAACGCCTTCTCTCTTTGTTTACAAAGGAGGCTGACAAGTGTTAGAAAGATGTTAAAGACATATTACCACTCTAATTATTTTTTTTTTAAATCCTGGACATAATCATAAGGCATGAGAGCAAACTGAAAAGAACAATGTTATCACTTGATGATCAGTGTTATTTAACATCACGCCTGTCTGGGGTAGCCATCCCATCCCAGACTTTCCAAAATTAGTCTAGGGATGAACCTGAATGCAAACATCTTGCTGTCACGTTTTGAGCAAACATTGTGTGTTTTTCTGCCACTTCCCCTACATGTTCCTCTGGGTGCATGGTCTGCTGCTGCCCCTAGGGACTTGAGCCCAGGAAAACGTCTTTCTGCACAGTTCATACCCAGAAGAGAGTGCTGTTTAATAAAGATCTGTCAGAAATGTGGTGGTGCTGAGGATGGATAAAGACAACTATGTTGAGAATGAGGGACCCAGGCAGGCTCCGATGAGTCATGAGTACAGAGGCAACAGTCTGCTGAACAGAAACACTGGCTCTGAATGTGCATCCCTGATGTCAGGCACAAACACAGCCTGGGGCTCCCTGTGGTCAGCACAGCCTTACAGCATCTGATTTTTTTAATGCTTTTATAAGAGAGGGAAATAGGAAAGGCAGCAGTGTGATCTAGGAGCCCCACTGCAGCCTCTGAACCACACTTACAGAATGGGGTAACTACCACTCCCATTTAATGAACAGCTGCTCTGTGTCTCGAACTTTCATAAATCGCATCCATGCCTTAGGACAAGTATTCAAGCTCAGAATTTTATTCCTATTTTGTAAACAAGGAAAGCTAAGTCCAGGGAGGTTAAATAAGTTGCCCGAGATCGCCCATTGGGATTTAAATCCATGTCTTTCTGACTTCAAAGCCCCTGTACTTCCCATTGCCAGGCAATAGAATGAGAAGAGCTGTGCTGCTGGCCAAGTGGTGTCCAGCCAGGGTAATCATTGTTAGGACAAGAACCATCACTATTTGTCCTTACAGAATCAGAACATGCGGCTGGACAGGGTAGAGGGTGTATATAAATTAAAGTTCCTACACCTGGTACTTTCATTCATAGATGCACACACACATGTGCGCACACACACACAAATGTACCTTCCACTATGTGTACACTAGGGACCAAATACAGCACTATTAGTCTGGAATGAACATGTGGCAGGAAGGAGAGGAAAGGATTAATGAGTACTGAGCCCTCCTGTGTGTGGAGTCCTATGTTAGCTGCTACAGTGGCTTCAAGAAGCTTCTTTTGGAGAATCTGACATTGATTTTTTTTTTTCCTTCAACCACATTCAAAGAAACCTTTCCAAAGAGAAGAAACTGATTTGATCTGTCCTCCTCAACACCTCTGAGCATGGGTCTAGGAGAAATCCTCCTGGAGCCATGAGCTGGGTCCCAGAACTGGGGCCCATGAGTCCCCCTTGTGGGCTTAGATCACGTGGAGTGGAACAGAGCTCATATTTGCAGATCCCCCATTTTTTTCTGAGTTTGCATCTACCTGAAACTCAAATTGTAACTTATTCAATGTTGCCTATTTTTTTCACGTGGCAGACAATTCCATGTGCACCCTCGTTTACTTTTCACATATGCAGAGGAAGGTATCACATGTGTACTAAACATATTGTAATTGCACATGTAGAGTCTAGCTTACATATGATACATCTCAGAAGGGAGTGGTGTTCAGCTCGGGTCCCACAGTATCCACTGGCCAGCTCCTTTACATCCGGGCTCTCTTCCAACTTGGCTTCCTTTCCAGCAAATAAGCAGCAGCTCTCTAGGCCAAAACCGCTTTGGCTCAGTGGATAGAACGTTAGCCTGCGGACTGAAAGGTCCCAGGTTCGATTCCAGTCAAGGGCATGTACCTCGGTTGTGGGCACATCCCCGGTGGGGTGGGGTGGGGTGTGCAGGAGGCAGCTGACCAATGACTCTCTCTTGTCAATGTTTCTAACTCTCCCTCTCTCTTTCTCTCTGTAAAAAAATCAATAAAATATATTTTTAAAAAAGAAGAAGCAGCTCTCTCATTCCCACACTTCTTCTAGTATCCTCTCCCCCTCACACTACTCTCCCTCCCTCAACTCTCAGGCCACAGCTGGGCTTCTCCAACATACCAACTGAAAAAGAGAGAAGGGACAGAAAGAGAGAGACACACAGACAGAGATTTTCTAGTATCTCTCCTTCTCCAAGACTGATTTGAAATGCATAGTTCCCTCCTGCCCTACCAGCTTTATTAAGTAACTCTGTAGGGGGCACTCAGCTAGAAGCCATCCCCAATAAATTAGCCAACCCACCACAAGGAGATGCAGGCTGGCAAGTAAAGAAGGATTACCCCTAGGGCACACTTTCAGAGGATCTACTGACAACTGAGGTGAGAATCATTCCACAACTGTCAAGACACCAGGTGTCTCTCCCACTCCAATCCCTAATTCGGTCTGTGGAAGGGAGACACTTGTACTCAATGCTTTATTTGGGTGTTTGTGTGTGCATGTAAGTTGCTATTTCCAGGGATCTGAGTCCTTCTGCATTGCCTTTGTTAAACCCAGGATCCCACTTTGATCCTTCTTCAGCTGCACCCTTCTCAAAAATGCAAAAGTGAACCATAGTGCTAAGAAAATAATGCACCATTTGTCTCTCTTCTAAAATGCTCAACTTGATCTCCATTTCCAGGATTCTCATTGCATCTTGGGACCTCCAAAGCCCTTCTCTTATTCCCCAAGAACCCCAAACACTGGCTAGAATATTCCACACTGCTCTTGCCCCTTCTGAATGCAGAGCTCCAGAGAGGCCGACCCCAGGAAGAGGAAGAGGTAGAGGAAACCTATGGATCTCTTTCAGACTCATTTCCTGATTTCCATTACAGGTGTCCTGCCACCACCACTACCATGATGGGTTTTATTTCTGTATCCACCTCAAAGTGCTCCACTGCTAGCCCAGCCTACGAGCCAGTTTTACCTCTTTGTTGAGGTACTCATGTGTCTCACATCTCTTATGCTTCTAGCTTTCTTTCTTTTTCAATATTTTTGTTTAATTTAGAGAGAGGAAAAGAGAGGGGGAGAGATAGAAACACTAATGAGAGAGAAGCATCAACATTAATCCATTGCCTCCTGCACATTCTTCAGGCATGAGACTGAACAAAGGGGCTGGGAATTGAACTGGTGACCTCTTGGTGCATGGGTCAACACTAAACTACTGAGCAACACAGCCAGCCTGCTTCTAGCTTTCTAAACTCAGTCTAAGTCTATTTCATGTCATTTGGTATCTAGCGTCCACTCTGGAGAAGCCTTCTCTGATTGACTACAGAAAAAGTAGCAAATTCTCCCACTAGCCTCTTTGCATTGGCACCCCACACACTAGCTGCCTTTAAACATACATCCCTTTCCTGTAGCCAATTTTACTGCAATTCACTTCGACTTGCTGTCTGTGTGTTCTTGATCCCTATCAGCCTCCGTGATGTCTGGGTTAGATTGTGCAGCTCCCAGAGGGCAGGGCCAGAGCAGCAGGCATAGGTGGGCACTTAATATTTTTGATGGTGGAAGCAGAGGAGCAGCACTGTGCCTAGACCATTGTGAGTGCACAAGAAAACAACCCACTAACACAGATCACAACCATAGCACTCCTCCTGCCAGACTGGGCTCCAGGGCACATTTTTCCTTTTAACGAGGCAGGGGTAGCATTCTTGCATTTGAGACGACAACAACAACACATTGTGACAGCACTGATGCTCAGAATGGCCTTATACTTTGGGGGCTATCAGCATTATTCCAACTTTAAAAATGAGAACCCCAGGCACAGAGAGGCTATACAATTTGCTCAGACCTCAAACTAGGACCATCTGGCTTCATGAGCTGGGTCCCAGAACTGGGGCCCATGAGTCCTCCGCTAACCCACCAGGGTTCACTGTCCCTCAAAGTGAACTAGACATGGAGACTGAAGGATTGGTGAGTGGGCTCTTGTCTCATACTCTCATGAATCTTGACCCTGACCCAACCTGCATAGATGGCTGAGAGGAGGAGAGTGGGGACTTGGTCAGCTTTCTAGGGTGAAGCCAAGTTGTCTCTCAAAGCATTTGTTCACACCTGCTCATCGTCCTCCTCCTGTTTCTCAAACATGCTCAGCTTGTTCGCCCTGAGGCCTTTGCACTTGCAGTTCCCAGCCCCTGAAATGATTTTCCTCAGACCTATGCATCTCATCATGTAGGTGTCCGCTCAGAGGGCACCTTCTTAGGAAGACTGTTCCTGATCACTGTATCTAACATAGCTGCCTCTTTCCCAAGCCCCGCCCCCTTTCATTCTTGTCTGACTCATTTTCCTGTTTTACTTTCATCAAGGCAGTCAACACCATCTGAAATCACTTGATTTATCTAGTAGTTTATTTGTCAATTTCTCTAGTGATAGAGACTGTCAAATTCAAGAGAGCAGAGATCTCAGCTGTTTTGTCTATTCCTGGATACTCAGTGCCTAGAACAGCATCTGGCACACTGTAAATGCTGAGTTCATGTGCATTAAATGCATTTATGAATGACTGGTATAAAATTCTGTATAAGTATATGACACTAGCTGGATCTTTCAGTTGTCCCTCATCATGTATATTGGCAGGAAGAGATCACATCTTCGTGCCTGGCAGTCTTAGCCCTTGGAGTAGTGGCAGATGACAGGGGAGCAGTTTGGTCCCTTTGTTTGACTGCAGGGAAGAGACCAAGACATTCAGCCCTGAGATTACAGTCTGTCTGCATGCCTTTGAGGGTCACATGTGGACAATTGCTGGACAGCTCTCTTCCTGATCAGAAAGAAACTAAGATACTGGAATCTCAGCTTCTCCACCCCCACTCTTCCTCTCCCTTCTCTAGAAACTTTCCCCTATCTCCTCCCTCTTTTGTCTCCCTTACTTATTGAAATGCTGAGGGGGAAAATGAAGAAAGTGGAGAAATGCGTTCCATACATCTAAGCTATAATACATTGCTTTAATACTTCTATAACACGTTCTCATTATAATCTCATAGCTCCTGCACAGATAAAGCAAACCCCAAAATGTAATGATAATATGCAGGAAATACTTGATTTGATCCAGTCTTAATGCTGTCACAATATCCTATTTCTCCCACATAATAACAGAGTCCCTTCCTCTCTCAGTATTGTTAGCTTTTTTAGTCAATGCTTTCTTCATGAGAATAATCGAGAAAGAAAATATTTTAATCTCTGACCCAACCCTGTAGCACACAAAGTGTTTCACAATATGCTTAATGATGTCATTCTTTTTCTTTTCTCAACAAAATACTGCTTTTTCATGATCAAAATGCATGCAATTATTAATTCCTTTCAAGGCATTTTCATGCTCATTATCTCCTGGATCTTCTCAACAAATATCATAAAAGAAGGGTGAGCAGAAAAAGGTGGCTTGAAATCACAGAAGTGGAAAAGGAACCCAGTGACATAAAGCTGTATGGACTGCACATGCCCATCAAAGTAGGCTCCAAATCATGGTGTTCTCTATGTACTAGGGTACTTCCAGCAGCCCATGTGATATGCAGCCCTGAGCCAGTCCAAATGGGAGAAGAAAGAAATAGCTTAAGAACTTAAGAAACTAAGTAATTCTTTCTTTGGGAATGGATGAGGCTCTTAATTGGGGCAAGATCCTAACCAAATGGTCCCCAAAGCAAGATTCCCTCTTGCTCTCAGCCAAGCCACTCTGCCTTGTGTCTCTGCAGGAGACTCAGCACTGGAGGTGACATGAGGGCTGGAAAAAGGGCACGGAGTAGGGACCCTGGACCTTCTCCCCTAACCGAAGTCCTCAACTCTGGGCAGTACTTTATTTGGGACTTCAGGCAATCCTCATCACAAGAAGAAGGAATCCAGCCCTCAAACTCTCAGAGATATCTATTCATCCGGATATCTGCATCACCTTCCCTCACAATGCCCAGGGTGTGGCCTCAGTCATTACCTGTACATGAAGTACTTTCTCCATTTAGAGCAGAAATAAATGAATGAAAATGTCAGCCAGGCCTGCCTCTTACAGAGCAAGCCCCCACCAAACACCAGGACTACTCGGGACGCCAGCATGGCCATTTGTTTAGAGAGCACCTACAAGTCTTCCCTCCACATCCAGGAAATCTGCAAAGAAGTGGCTGATGTGATAACATAACCCGGCCCAGGGCCCAAGTAAGTATTCTTTCCCCAGAATGACTAACTAGATCTGATGTTCAGATCTGGATTCTGTGGAAAGAGTTGCCACAATATGACTCTGGAAGAATGTGCACTTGCTATCCAGCACTGCAGAGAGTAGACTGAAAGTGGAGCTCAAAGGGGTGGGGTAAGCACGTCTGTGAAAATCTGAATGAATGGGGTAGTGAGATCTCTCAGACTCGGAAAGACTCTGGTCTGTGAGGTACTTGCCATCCTCTACCCTGGATGGGGAGACTGGAAGGGACCATCTCAGTTGATGTGTTTCAGGCCTGAGAAGGGGAATAGATACAACAAGATTCTCTATTAGTTTCTCTATTTCCCTTAAATTCACTCTCACCCCACTTACCTACCAGCTTTCAACCTAGGAAACACAAGTCTGCCAAGAAGTGTCTTAGCAAACTGTAGTCTCCTTGGACCTAGAGTCCTTCTTCATTTCCTCTTCAGTGATTAAAACACATTGCTGAGAAGGCAATCTAAAATAGGGGGAACAGTCTCTCCATGAAGGAACAGGCACAGGTTCATTGGGTTTCAGTCTATAAAAATAGGGAGAGTGGACAAGATCTCTGCTCACTTTCATGGAGGGAAGAAGTTTGAATCTGGGACTGAAGACGAGCTGGGGAAAATGCCACTCACAATAAATCAGACCAAAGGACATTTCACAAGTGTGAGTGGACCACCGAGTTCCGTCATTTTGTTGCTCCTGGCTTCTGGATCTTCTATTTTGATGACACTTGGGGAATTTTCACATGGAACTGAAGATACGAGCTTTGGAAGGAAAATGCAAACACTGGGATACAACCGAGCCACCAAACAGTCTCCACCAGGATCCAGACCCTCTTGGGGCAAACTTAACCAAAAGGAACATCCTTGAGAGGCTTAAAACTTACAGTCCTCACATTAGACACAACGTAATGGTTCCCCAGAGCACGCAGACGAGTAGCAATCTGCGAGATCTGGAGATACTACAAGGAAGCAGGAAAAGGAGGAAATGGCCTTACCTGTTCCGGCCCCTGAAAGCAGATTCGGCACAGCGGGGTCCTCATGCCACTGTCCAGGCTGCTGCCCAGTGAGTAGCGGTCCTCCGCCTTCCCCTTACAGAAGTCATCTGAGGAAGCACTGCTGAGCAGCGAGGCAGGCGGCTCTGTGGCCGAGACACCCCAGTCATCTTCCACGGAAGAAGGTGGCAAAGGTGGTGGAGGTGGCAGAGGAGGGGTCTCCCTGCCCACCCCTTCTCGAGGGCCCCTCCAGCCTGCCCACCCTCCGGCGCCCAGAGCCGGAAGGGTATTGTTGTTGGCGGTCAAACCTGGGGGCTGAGGGTCTCCGTGCATGGGCAGGGGTGCTGGAGGGGGACGTCGAAGTAGGAAAACCTTCAGGTCATTGAAGAGCATGCGGCAGCGGCACTTGAGGAGACCCTGGTGGCGCAACATCTGGGGAGCTGGGGTGCACAGTCCAGAGCGGTACCAGGCACAGCAGTAGCAGCAGCACCACCACCAAAGCAGCCCACTCAGGGGCATCAGCATGTGCCCAGTGGAAGCCGGGAGGCCGGGAGCCCGGAAGGGGCAGCTGAAGTCTTTGCAGAAGATAGGATGGTTTTGAGGGGTCCACAGAGTATCTGTGTTATGCGGGAGTCTGCTTTCTCACTGGTTCCTCCAATTAGCAAATAAGGTAGTCCCGGGACTGAAGACTGCGAGTCACTGATTCTGAACTTTGCCTGGAAAGCCCAACAAAAAAAGCTTCTCTTGCTTCCACCCCACCTCAACCCAATCTTAGGCTTTGCTCAGGGAGCCTCCTTTCTGCCTTTGACCTGGGGGCACTGGTAGAGGGGGAGGGGAGATTAAAAAAAATGTTGAGGATAGTCAGTTAGGGCCTTGAGATGTAAGTCTAATTGCTAGAAAGTTCCCCAGGAGAGGATTATTGGGTTGTTCTCAAATTCATAGAAAATGGGCAACCTTTCTTGTAGATATAAAAAGGTGGGGAAGATTATAAATCAAATTTGGAGTGGACTGAGCTGGGATGAGGGCACACTAGCTCCATGAAGAATTGAAGACTGCATGTGTGAGAGGGGTAAAATTGTTTCCTCAGGTAGCCAGAAATTGGTTGTGGGAGGGGGTGATCAAGAGAGGAGGATTGTAAGGTAGGAAGGAGAGGGGGTTGGGACAAGTTTTAATTCTCCTGGGCAGGAAACTGGGGCAATTAACCCCAGAAGCACCGGTGTTGCTTTTAAGAGAGCAGTTGGGTGGGGGGAAGGGACCACAGGTGAACGTGGCCAAGGGTCTTGTGCTTTGCCTGCAGCCGGAGGGCTGCACAAACAAGGGAAAGCTAATGGGAAGAATAAAGGTGGGGAACTAAGGAACCGAGGAAGGGGAGGAGAGAAAGGGGGAAAAGACAAGATGGTTTAACCCTTGCAAAGCGCCTTCTTCCTGGAAGGAGGGTGTGTAAGGAGGAAGGCGGGGGAGGCGAGAGGCAGTGGAGCAGAGAAAAGGGGCAGAAAAGAAGGGCGTGTAGAAAGGGAAAGAAGGAAGTAGTTACATGACCTCAGCCTTCAGCCCACCCTGCGACAGTCTGTAAATCCTCGGACCCCTCCCCTGGGCTCCATCAAAGGTCCCTTCCGGCGAGGGTGAGGGGCGAGAGCCGGGGGAAGGGCAGGTCCGGGCAGCTGTGTGGCCTCGCGTTCTCCTCCTCCTCGCCGTCCTCCGCTGGACGGTGGTCGCCCTCCTCCTGGTCTGGCTCTGGGTCTGCCCGCGGCGGCCGGCGGCGAGGCTGCTGCGAAGGCGGTGGCGACTGCTGGTCGGCGGCGTCTGGGTGTCTCCGGGGCGGGGGCTCCTCTGGCTGCCGCTCGCGGTCCGGCGTGGCTGCGCCTCCAGGCTTCATGGTCCTCCTCCTTCCCGGGGGGCCGGCCCTGAGCCCCCGCGCCAGGGCAGCGCTGCCATGCAACCAGAGGCGAGGCCGGCGGAGGGTGGGGGAGGCTGAGGAGTGGGAGAGGGAGCTAATAATAATAATAAAACAAAATGAGATGGTACTAGTGGAAGCAGCAATAATCCGGTTCTCCAATGATCGGAGCGCGTGCTCCTGGATGGGGTGGGAGCGGAGGAGGGCGGCTGCGGGGTCCTCCCCGCGGCTCTGGCCCCGCTACCTACCCCCACCGAGGGCGGCCTCCCCGGCTCTCTTCGCCCCCAGCCCCCACGCCGCCGCCACTCCCTTCTCGCCACCGCCTCTGGCTGGCTGGGCTCGCTGTTGCTACCTCTCTCGGCGGATGCGGCGAGGTAAGGCTGGGCTGCGGTGGTGCCGGTGGAAGGTGGGGAGAGGGGATCCAAGCAGGGTGGCCCAGGTGGGATGGAGTCCGCACTTGGTTCTCGGCTGGGCGCTCGCGACTCCCCCAAACCGTATATAAATATATTTCTCCCCTAACAGGGGAGAGGAAGCAAATCAGATGCCAGGCTGCTGCCAGGTGTTGTCTCGTCTTCCGCCCGTTGCTCAGCACCCGCCGCCGCCTGCCTCGACCGCTGCCCCCTTGGCTCGGGTCCCAAAGGGGTGGTGCTGGAGGAGAGGTGGTGTGGGCTGCGAGTTGACTGTCTGAGGGCTGGAAACAGTGTTCGTGGAGCGAGGAAACCTGCCAGTTATCTCTGCCGCCGCCGCCGCTGCTGCATTCAGCACCCCAGGCGAGTGGACAGCTCCCGCCCAGCCCCCGCGTGCCCTGCAGGTGGGGGCCAGGCGCAGAGGCGGAGGGACGGAGAGAAAGAGGGTGAGAGGGAAAGAGGCTAGAGAGAAAGGGAGCCCTAGGAGAGAAGAACTGAGCGAGGGAAGGGGGTGGGGAGGGACCAAAGGAAAGGGAAGGAAGGAGGAGAGGGAGGGATTTAGAAAAGAAGGGAGGAGGGAGCGAAGTGGAGGTAGAAGGGGGGAAAGGCAAGTGGGCTGGAGGGGAGCAATTCGGGTATGAAGGTGTATTTTCCCCCAGCTGGGAAGTATCGGTGGAGAGTAGGGTTGTAGAATTTCTTCCCACTGTACACTATCACCGCCCCCACCCACCCCTCAACGCACATACACAGCTTCTGCATCTGAACCGGAATCCATTGCTCTGCCCATATAAACATTTTAAGCTGATAACAATCTTCAAGCTTTGGAAGAGATAAAGTTTTATGAATCTCGAGCCCATACTGGCACTTAATGGAGAACAAGCCCTTCATGGCTAGGAATTTATGAGAAGAAAATACTTCCAACAAGAAGGGGAATGCTAGCCCCATTTTTGCCAGATTCTTCTAGAATTTAAGCTCCAGTGGCAGAGGTTTATTAAAGGTGGTCCATTTCAATCCCATGTGTCTAGGTCAGTGATGGCATGTAGTAGGTGCTCAATACATTGTTGAATGGATTATGACCACCACCTCTATCACTGGAGTCATCATTAATTACTCCAAGCCATAGACCTCTTCCAATTGTGGAGCATAAGAATGTAAAGTAATGTTACAGCCTCATCTTAACCAATATCTCCAGCCTTTCGCTGAGCCACTGACAAAATGTAATTTTAAATGAATTTGAAATTTCTTTTCTTATTCTTTGTCTGACTCATGTCACCCTACTCCATTCTCCTCAAAAAAGTTCCTAGTGAGCAGAAAAGTAGAAAATTAGTCCCCAAATGTGATGAGCAAGAAAAAGAAAACTTAAAGTTGTCTGTACAAATGCTCAATTTTTGCAGCATTGCTTTCTTGCCTCTCCTTAAAGCCACCCCCTCCTCTCTTTCTCTCTCTCTCTCTCTCTCTCTCTCTCTCTCTCTCTCTCTCTCTCCCTCTCCCTCTCTCTCTCCCTCTCTCTCTCTCTCACACACACACACACACCATCTCCAGGGCCATAGACTTGCACAAGCTATCCCAATGAGTCATCCATACAGCTGTAGCAATGTCCTTAGAAATGGTGAAGCCATAGACAGAATAGCATTCAAAATCTCTGCACCAAAATATCATTGGCATGGAGTTCAGCCCTATGAATCAAGAGAAAATTCCCCCCTTTGCTGCCATCTCCTTGAGTGATTCATTCTTACAAGCTTTCAGGAGCAAGTACCTAAGTCCAGGTCGTGGCTGCTTGTCTGAATCATACTTCAGTGCCCACCAAGGCAGTGGAGACCTGGCCCAGAGTGAGGGATTTGAAGATGATACTGATGCTATTAATAAGTACAAAATAATGTGTATTTTATTGGTATCCACACATGACCACTGTGCTGTAAAAAAAAATTATTTGTTTATAAAAATCCATCTGTTCTCAAAGCAAATTATCTGGGCTCCACATCACCCTGTGCTTGCCTCTGTTGTGAAAATCTCCCTTTATAATAATGGTCTCATCATACATTAATTGCCCTTTTCAAGACTCAGAGCTCCTCGAAGGCAGGAACCAGTATTTGTATTAGAGTCATCAGCACATCATATAGCACCTACTGGTAAAGTGGTGGGTGACCAAGAAAATGAATGCTGATTGAGTGACTGGATGAATGAATGGTCTTTTTGTCTAGTGAAGCTACCATATTTCTCAACTTCAAGTTAGACACATGTGAGAGCTCTCATACATGATGAAATATCTGTTTTACCTAAAGTCAACTATCCATTTTTTGTGCTGGTAAAATGCTAGCTCTAAGAGTGGCATGCAAGTAAATTGGGACAGAAGATAGAAAAGCCATATGAAGTCTGTATTCAGAGTCATAGGAAGGAGCAATACCCATAAGAAGACGGTCTTTCCCTACCCTCCAACTGAAATCAGGATTTCTAGAAACAGAAAGTTGCTAAGAATGGGAAGCAACCACAGGACTGTCCTCAGAAAGGCTGAAAGGCTTGAGAGTTCTGTCTTAAATCCTGAAAAGCACTTCACTGAGTTAGAGCCTCCTTGTGCTGCTGATGAAATAGCGGTTGTGAGCCCCAAGAGTAAAAGCCACAATAAAGAAAATGTTAAATCAAAGAGTCTCCATTTAAGCATTCAAAAAATATTTACTGAACACTAATCATAGGCAAGGCATTGTGCTGGGAGATGTGGGGGACACAAAAATAAATTGGAATTGCATTCTCAAGGGTCTAGTACTATAAATGTTTACATAAGCATAATTGAAGGTATAAAATAATAAATGCTACAAAGGTATTCAAAGTTGTGGAAGTGTTTAGAATAAGGTGGTAATTAATGCTTACAACGGGGCAGCAGTTAGGAGAGAAGTGGGAAGGTTAAGATGCCAGAGCTTTAGGAAAGCCCTTTTCAATAAGTAACATCTGAACTGAGTTAAAATATGTAGAATTCAGAGGATGGAAGCATATTTGTGGGAGTGGAAATGCTGGATACATTAGCTCTTCCATTCAACTAGAGTGGAAGGTACTTGAAGGTACATAG
This sequence comes from Pipistrellus kuhlii, assembly GCF_014108245.1. Lineage (NCBI taxonomy): Eukaryota > Metazoa > Chordata > Mammalia > Chiroptera > Vespertilionidae > Pipistrellus > Pipistrellus kuhlii. The sequence continues at coordinate 1,371,124 of NW_023425573.1, read as the reverse complement.
CTGGAAGTGAATTGGAAAGGTAGCTGGAGCCAGATCACAGAAGACTCCAAACACCACTCTGGGAGATTTATTCATTGACCAGGTTCTAGTATTAATGGGTTTAAAGATTTGGAGCTGATTGTGAAGGGCAGAAATAAACTTTATCTCTGAGCAGGTTAATTAACTGGATGGGATTTTACTGCTAACAGGTGAGAAACAATCAATATTTTTCATTTCATGCCAAAAAGTTCTCAGCTCCTTAATAGATTTATTCTTTTAAATGAAGTTGTTTTCAGATATATTTCATTACATGTGGAGATGCTGGGGTCATGTGAATTAGAGCAGCAGAGGAATGAGAGCCACCAAGGAATAGTCTGGAGGAAGAAAAGAGACCCAGAGTTTCTAAAAGAATTATTATGGAGGTCATTGCACTGGTTTCTCCAACCAGGGGAGCCCTAAAACGATCCCATGCTAGCAGCTATTGCTTCTTCTTTACCTAGACAGATGGGATTCAGGCTAGCAGGCATTTTACAGGGACTGAGGAGGTGGGGGGGGGGAGGGAGGAAGAGAAAGTGAGCCAGAAAGTTTAGGTAGTTCTGTACCTAAGATCCTACAGCAAAGTATGTGTCAGACAAAGGCTAGAACGTGTACATCTTCTAATCCTCGATACAGTTTGCTTTGCTCTCCATCCTATTGCAGTTGACTCCCTTCAAGCATAAAGTTCAAATAATTACAGAGCCCTAGCCAGCTTGACTTAGTGGATAGAGCTTTGGCCTGTGGACCGAAAAGTCATGGGTTTGATACCAGGCAAGAGCACACATCTCGGTTGCAGGCTCAATCCCTGGCCCAAGTCAGGGTGAGTGTAGGAGGCAACCAGTGGATGTGGCTCTCTTACATTCATGTTTCTCTCTTTGTGTCTCTCCCCCTCCCTTCCACTCTCTCTAAAGATCAATGGAAAAATATCCTTCGGTGAGGATTAATAACAACAAAAATAATATATAATTGCAGAATTACTGTTCTCATGCAAATTATTAATAGCTACCATGTACTGAGCCACACACCTATTCATATGTACTTAGAAACTAAAAATTCTTAAGGAGTCATCCCAAGTTTACTGGATAAGGCTTTCTTGGGGAGCAACCTGGAAATCTGCATTTTTACATGTTCCTTGAACAAGTGGTTTTTTGGTCCTCAAAACTACTTAGGTGGTAGTTATTTTCCACATTATTTTTTTTTATAAAAAGATAAGCTCAGAGAAACTAAGTCTAAGGTGATATAGACAGTGAACACCAATGTTGAAATTCTAATTTAAATTCTCAACTTAAAGTCTATGCTGTTCTTAGGATGCAACATTGAATTTTAAATACAGATACAGTACCCCATACAGTTATTATCTGTCTGACATACTGGGTCCCATGCAGAAAGATAGTTCAAAATTTAGGTTAAGGTGTGACAGGTAGCTTCTAAAAGAGCTCTCAATGATCCCCACCTCCTGGTATTCATGCCCTTGTGTAAGCCCCTCTTTTTTAATGTAGGCTGGACCCAGTAGAATACAGCAAAAGTGATGGGATGTTCCTTCAGAGATCAGGTTACCATCAGCCACTGTGCCCATGCTCTCTGCACCTCAAGGTACTCTACTCTGACCTCAAACAGAGTTTAATTATCCATAGGACAATGCAAGTGTATTGTGAGTGCTCACCAGGAAGAATAAGCATTTTGGTGTGTGTTATTGTGGGCTGAGCTTAAGACCTGGGAGAGCTTCTTTCCAGCCTGTGTGCCTTAAAGATCGCCATGGTGCTTATTAAAAAATTCCTGGATAGATTCTTACGTCTAGAGATTCTGACTTATTTGTCTGGAATGAGGCTTGAGGTTGGTGTTTTCTTTTGTTTTGTCTAGTTCCTTGGGCGATTCTAAAACTGAAACTGGTGGCACTTGAGCTCCATATTGGAGAACACTGGCTCAGATTAATTTCAAAGCCAGGATCCTACCTTCCCTTTATCAGGCACCACAGAAACAGGGTTGGCCATACTCCTCTTAGGAGTTGATCCTCTTCACCAGACATGAGTGAGTAAAAAGCAAGTTCCAAACCAATATCCAAAGGAGGCAAGATAGTGACGTGGAAAAGGTGCAGAGAAGGTATTTACGTGTCACCACTGGAGTCGGGACCACTCCTGGGGACAGGAAAGTATCAGGTGAAGGCTTTGCTCTCACAGAGTTCAGATCCTAGTGTGGAAAACAGGTAAGTGGGCAAACAAGTAAGTTAATTCCATATGTTGATAAGTGCTATTAAGAAACTAAACAGGGTAATGTGATAAGGAATGACCCATTAGCACATGGGTAGACTGGCAGAACTAGGTGGTGAGAAAGGAAAAAATAAACTTTTACTGTGTTTTATTGTGTTAAGAGACAGGAAATGTGGGGCTATTTATTACTGCAGCATAACACAGGAATGGAAACAGAGTCTTGGGTTATAGAGACAGCTTGGTCCCTGTATGACTTCAGGGACTGGCTACAATCTGGGCCTCCATTTCCCAGTCTATAAAATGTCTGCTTGGGATCAGGAGAGCAATGTGGTTTATTCTAACTCCTCCAGTCTATCAAATACACAGCATTCACCTGAATTTGAGCCAAAGCTGCGTATGTGGGTAGAAAATACATCTCTGGTTTCCTTCTCACTTCATGTTCTGGTCACTTGATACCCGCTCAGCACTTCCTCTTCCTCTCTAAGGCTGCTGAAGCCACCTGTGTGGCCTCCTCTCTCTGGCACAGCCTCAGTCCAGAGCCCTCTGTAGGAGTTTGCCGTTTGGGATGTTCCTGGAGGGAATGGCTGGCCAGCCTGCCCCAAGTCAGCCACCGCCCTGCTGCTCATCTCCGGTACTGACGACCGCGCAGGCTTCTCTGAGCTCTTTTTCTGGGAAGACAAATGGTGTTATTAAATATTCAAAAAGCCTAAAATAAAGCAGTGGACATGAAAGACAGAATCGGCTTTTCCATGGTGCTGAGAGGGCAGTTGGCTGTGAAGAGTGAGGCTGGGACAAAATGGGAGGTGGTCTCAGTCGAAGATTCCCCAAGCTCCTCTGGATGTGCTACTGATGTGTCCATCCCAGTCTGGTCCCAGAGCATAAGGGCTTTTGTCCATCACAGGGAAAAAGCTCTGCCCTCTTTGGTAACATATCCTCTTGTCCCAGCGACATATGACCAATCATAGAATTCTAGGCGCCTACAACGCATGTGTACACAATCATACATCATCCGAAATAGAAATGTACCACATACTCTCCCAGTTCACATGAATGCTGATACTCACATCCTGCAAACTTTAGCCATGCACACATAACCCATCTTAACAGAGAGCCCACTTAATACAACGTGGCTTTAAAAAGAGCCTGTTTGAAATAGCTACCCAATGTGCCCATGTAGGATGAAAGCCAGACTGATAGAACTATTGATTTTTAGATACATACACAGCAATAATAAAACCTTGAACTTATGTAGCCTCCTTCCCTTGGGAAATTCACAAGATATGTCAGGGTTTCCCTGTGTAGAAAGCACAAAAGTTTACCCGTGCCTGAGATGTGAAGCAAAATGGATATAAACATAACGAGAGCCCCGTAGCATCATGGTTTATGCCACCTTGTACCTCATACACCCCAAGCATCTGAATTGACAACCCCCTAAAGTGTTAAGACTTGAGATCTATGAATTATAACAAGATGGCTATAACACCATCCATGGACATGCTGGATCACGTGCTCTGGTAATATTACTTGGAGGCTTTTTAAAAAAATTGTACCTACATTTCCTGCAGTGTTTATCATTTCTACCTTTTCAGATTCATATAGTTATGGCTATAGAGAGCCATTACATGAATGTATAATTGTGTGAAAATCCATTAAGCTACCCACTTAAGATTTGTGCACTTTGCTCTGTGTAAGTAAATGCCAAATACTTCAATGTAAAAATGCAAGAAAACACAAAGTTGCCTCTTGAAATCCAGGATGCATTCTCATTGACCAGAGTCCAGGTAGTAAAAGGTACTTAGTATGTGGGTGTGTCTCAGAGTCTGTTACAGCAGATAGGGTGGGAAATGGAGTCCTGATGGGGTGGCTCATGGTTGTGTAAACCTGGCCACTTCACTTAACCTCTCTGTGCTTGTTTCCTGCAAACAAAATAGAACCGATCTCATAGAGTGACAAAAAGACTAAGGGAGAAAATTGTGGACAGCCTTTCACCGTAGTCCACTCAGTCACAGTTGGTTATTCCCATTATGATGGTGGCGACCCCCTACTCCTCCTTGGGGATCGTTTATGTGCCACAAACTCGGCCCCCCACCTGCCCCCATTAGCCACCTGCAAAAGAAAAAAGGATTAAATATAATCAGGGTCCTAACTAATGATTTTTAATGCTCTGTTAGCCCAAACATATCCACAACAGCCAGACAAATAAGTTTTGGTTTTCCAAACCCCCAGCTAGGTAGGCATTGAGTTTTTCAACTTCCTTAGCAAACATCACCTCTTCCCATCACCAGTGGTCCTGCCTATCATGCTGTTATTACCTCTGCTCTCCTTTTATGACCTCGAGCCTCCAGCGCTGCTCCTGGTGCTATCTCCCAGAAGATTCCCTCTATGGACACCCCTGCAGGTGTGTGCTCAGAAAAACTAGCCCAGCCATCATTCCCACTCACTCCTGTGGGGAACAGCATGTGAATGGGGTGTGAGAGTGTGTTTGTGCACAATGAACAAAGCAGAGGCTGTGTACAAAAGGCCTGGGTATGCACCCAAGGCATGTCCCTTAATGCAAGTCACCCAACCTCTCTGAGCCTTGGTGTCCTTATCTACAATAGAAGATGGGACCCTTGGAAGGTTGTGGTGAAAGTGGACTAAGTAATTACCTAGCACATGCCTGGCATTAACACAGTGGAAGAGAAACATGGACTAGTGGGAACTAAGGCGTTTGTTGCCAGTTCCTTGGGTAAGAGATTGTTTGCAGTTCTGTTGGGCAGGATAACTTCTTCTTAACCGAAATAAAATCCCATGCTTTCTTGAGAATTATCTTCTCTAAATGTTTTCATTGAGAGGTTGGTCTTGGCTAAGGCTGCCAAGATTTGTGCAATTCACACACATTCGAGAAATTCAAGAACATTACCTCTTACTGACAGACCATAATGACTGCAATAAACAGGAAAGATTTTGTTCTAATAAACAAGTAATTATAGTTGACAATAAATGTGTAAACATGATGCTAATTAGCAGATCCTCTCATTGCTGTTCCCAGTGTGGGGACCCATATGCACATGCTTGGGATTATGGGTAAGAGCAGGCACTGTGTTCCAACCCATAAGTATATGAATATGTGAGCAATAGAGGCCACCTACTTTGTCAATCTTTTTTTAATAGAAAATATTATCTTCTTCAGACAAGAAAATGGGGTCACTTTAGCACCTTGGTTTCCAATGTAATCCTTTTAAACTCAGGTTTCCTAGTAACTTTGAGGGACTGTTATTTATTACACAAAGTGCCTTTAGATTTGGGGACACTGGCCTCATTACCTGGCTTTTTTCCAAACGTAGATACAGAGACATGACCTGTCGATCCTTGGGATTTGGAGTGATGGGTGATTGAAGGCTGAAAGGAGAAGAGGGTTAAGATTAACAAATAGTCTTAAACCGTAAATGGTTTTTATTGAACCACGAAAGAGAGAAGCCACACAGAGAGACAGTGACCCTGCCTGCTTGCAGGCAGAAGGGCTGTATGGAACTTCTCTTTCAAGGAAGAGAGGATTCCCATTCATGCTTCCCTAGAGATGGGTTGCAAAATTGTTATCAATAAGGAACAGCTACAATTAATTCCCAAAAGTAAAAATCCTGAAGGACCTAACTATAAAGTTTTCTAAAGAATCCTCTTTTTTTATTTTCTTTCTTTATTTATTGATACAACGAGCAAAGGAAAGGTAGGTATAATTTTTTGCTAATCTCTTTCCTAAATCTTTTATTCTTCTAGTAAGAGTCCTCATGAACATCACTTTTCTGTCTTAGGTCCCCTTTATCTGATCATTTCAAGGCCATAACTCTGTCTGAGAAATATTCTTGGATAGTAAGCCAGGGAGAAGCACTATTTTTCAGTGCCTAAGGATAGTGACTTTTGATCCCAGATACTCCACTATTTCAGTGAGGATAGATTAGGTAATGAACAGCACCATATTTCCTATTTATGTTTTCTTTTTTTTTTCTTTTTTGTTTTGTTTGTTTTGTTTTTGGTGTTTTTTGTTTGTGTGTGTGTGTGTGTGTGTGTGTGTGTGTGTGTTTTGTTTTGTTTTGTTGTTGTTAATCCTCACCCAAGCATATTTTTCCATTGATTTTTAGGGAGAGTGTAAGAGAAAGGGAAAGAGAGAGAGAAACATTGATGTGAGACTATATTAGCCCTGACCAGAGTCCAGGCAAGGGAGAAGCCTACAACCATGGTACAAGCCCTTGACCAAAATTGAACCCAGGACCCTTTGGTCCACAGGCCAACGCTCTGTCTGCTAAGCCAAACCACCTAGGGCCATATTTTCCATTTCTTAACACAATAAGTTTAACTGCAGGGCAACTGCCTTCATGAGGAGGCTCATCAATCTAGGCTGCTTAAATCTTATGGCACCCTCTCACCTTCTGCCCCTATTTCAATGCATGCTTATGTGACCACAGTGGCAGATGAATCAGGCATTACAGATCACATGCTAACTCTGAAATATGTCATTCCAGGAATACCTTGTCACTTGAAGTCTCAGCCCATTGCCAACACAAGACCCTCTCCAATTACAAAGACAGATGGGAAATATAGTTTTCCATATTTCCAGGAAGTATAAGAGAATCAGAAATATTGGTGGTCACTGGTATTAACCACCATAGCCACATAGCCAGTTGCTTTATGTTGGGTAAGTTACTTAACTCTCTGAACCTCTTTTATAGTTCCCTCTTCTATTAAATGGGAAGAACAATAGTATTGAACCCTTAAATTCCTTGTGTGGATTAGATGAGGTAAAGTATATTATAAGGGATCAAGAAATAGTAGTCACCATTATCAAGTCTAGCATGTTAGGCATACTTTCTACTTGCTTATATTAAAGAGAAAAGAGGTTGACAGAAATTGGAAGGAGAGAGGGAGAATAACCCTTGAATATACCATTTTAACTGGTTTAATAGGTTTTCCAAGAAATCTAAGTCTTAAAGAACAGGCTAGTCTTTAGGCTCATGAATATTGGATGTAATTGAGGCAAACAGTCTAACATAAGTGGATCTTGTATCTGCTACCTTCCTGCTGTATCCATCAAGATTCTTGGAGAGACCAGAAAACACACTCAGAGGCTTTCTAATGAAGATACTATATACAGATGTATAAGTAAGATTAAGTGAACCAATGGGGAGTGTTGAGTCATCCAAGAAGGTAACAGGGAGTTAATGCCACCATTAGACCTGAAGGAGAAAAAGGAGGAGATAGTAATCCTATATAATAAAAGCCTAATGTGCAAATTGTCCCTTCAACCAGGAGTTAGACCACTCGCTATGATGTGCACTGACCACCAGGGGCGGTGTGGAACATGGTGGGCATCAGCCACATGGCCCTGGTATCAGGTGGCAGTGGAGGCGCTGCTGCCCCCGATGGCCCTGACGAGAGCGGGACCATGATGGGTTGGTGGAGCCAGTGAGTGGGTGATGCCAGGTCAAGGGGGTGTGAATGGGGCCCAATTGCCCAGCTGATCACCCTGCAGATGGTGACCAGCAGTGGTGGTAGGGGGCAGGGCTGCCACCGGCTCCCAGGCATTGAGGAAGCCAGGTGGGAGCCCGATGACTTAGGCAGAGGGGGCACATAAGGACTGGGGGTCCAGTTGCTGCCCAGGACCCAGAGGTCAGCTGAGACCTTCCCTTTCACACCAGACACTCGTGCTTCAATCACCAGCCAGGCCTAGGGACCACACCTGTGTATGGATTTTGTGCACCAGGCTTCTAGCATGGAATAAATGAAAGTGGCACCCAACAGAAGTACTGGGCATAGTAGGATGTAGACACTGCCAGAATCATGACAAAGCAAGGAGTAATCATGAGGAATAAATATCTGAATCTCTCCTCCTTCCCTTTCATCTTCTGATGATGCCAGCTGTTAACCAAAGCCAATGAGAAGCCAGAGAACAAGGAGAGCTGGGAGATGCAGTCCTAAGAACTGAGCTCAGGGCACAAAATCAGGCATGGTTGGGAACACCTGTCTACCACAGCTCGCTCACTCTCAATACCTTTCTTAGCTGACACCTCCTTCCTCCCTCCCACCTTTTCTCTGTACCTTCTGATTTCACTTTGCCAGGTTGACTGAGCATCTACTTAGGTGAAAAGTGCTGCTTGCATAGAGGTAATTAAAGCCACAGGAATGACCATGTGGAATGAGTAATTCACAGGCGCCAGCCCAGGGTGTTCCTAGACAGTTCCGTTGACCTCCTACTGCTGCTGCTGCTATTAATATTTTGAGTCCAAGCACCAACACAGTTTTTTTCCTCTGCAGTCTCTTGGTGGGCATCTGCTGTTTTTGTTGCCCAGCATCAATTCCCCTCATTTTGATTATCATTCCCAATTCTCTCTGAGATATCACCCTTTCCTTCCTTACTCTCAGCTCATGTCTTTGGGTAAAGTTAACTCATTGCTGGCTCAGAGGTGAAACATGTGACTTAGGCTTAAACCATTCATTATCTCTCATTCCCTTGTACATAGAAATTGGTTCAGGGATGAATATGTGATACAGTCAGACCGATAAAATATAGTGAGATCTTACTAGGACTATTGCTATGTTCCAGGTAGAACACTGTAGAAGACATTATGGTTGATTTTCGACTAATCAGCCTAAGTGATTATCTAAGCAAGGACTTTCAATCTCAGCACTACTGACATTTTGGACCAGATAGTTTTTTGTTGTCAGGGACTATCCCACACACTCTAGAATGCTGAGTAGCATCCCTGTCCTCTGCCCACTAGATACCAGTAGCACTGCCCATTACATTTGTGACAACCAAAAATGTCTTTAGATATTGTCAAATGGCTCCTATAGGACATCTTCCCTGGTTGAAAACCATTGGTCTAAGCTGACTATGGTAATTTTATTCCACTTGCCAGTGATTGGTGGGGCAAGTGGGGCAATTCTGTTCCATAAAATATGAGATTCTGGAAAATATTTTTTTTTCTGAAGAAAGAGTTGGAGGAAGACATAGTTTTTCCTGCACATTGCTATGTCCAGATATGGCAATGCTATGTCACCATGAGGGGAGCCTTTCTGAGAAAATAATTGATATTGAAAATGAAGGAGTAGAAAAAATTTGGGCCCTTGATGACACTGTTGAATCCAATCTGGACCTCGCCATGTCTTTGGATTTCTTCTTATGTGAGGTGAAAAGTTTCTTTATTGTTAAGCTAACTTGAGTCAGATTTTCTGTTGTTTGCAGCTCAGATTCAACATGAATGTATGTAACTCTGAGTGTATTGGGATCTTCTCTTATGATCACAAAGGGAAATCCTACCTAACATGAGAAAATACAGAGGATGCAGAGCTGAGAGGAGGGGAAAGAAATGAATTTCATTGACAATGGTTCAGATATATGAGATAATACTTTTTTTTTTTTTTGCTTGGCTGTAGTCCATTAGAGTTGAGTTTTATGTCCCTTACAATAAAAAGGGTTCTAACAGATACAGGTGGAATAGGAATAGAGCCTCCAGAATCCAAAAGTCACCTCAGAACAGACAAAAGATAATAAAGTGCTTTGGATGACAGCTACACTCAAGTTAACCTGAATGCTTTGACTATGACTCTATCAGCAAATAAAGTAAATGAGGCCACCACCAGTCTCCCCCAGCCTGCCTTTCCCAAATGCAACAAAATACTTCTGCCTAAAACATTAATGAAATTAAGGAAAGTATGGGCCTCAAATGTAAACACTTGTCACAATTTCAAATCCTGACCCTCCTGTTAAAGTTTAATATTCATTCATTAAACTCTATGCTGACTCATTACAGATTTTGCCTACATGCTCCATACAGATATTTACTCTTATTAGATGATACTGGATCTATAAAAGGAAAAAAGAGTTAAAAGGAAACTTAGATACATTTTGTCCCACTTTCTCATTTTACAGAGGAGGAAACAGGCCCAGAGAGGGGCATGATTTCCAAGGTCATGCAGTTATGAGTAGCAGAACCAGGGCCAGAAGCCATATGTCTTGACGATTCTACCCCTAGTCATTCTCCCTTACTTCAACTTCCCGGCACTGGGTCCCATGTTATGAAACAGTCCATGCAGAAACTGGGCATTTGGCCTGACTTTCCCAGCATTTGAATCTTATATGAGTGGCACCCATGGGAACGCACACTTTAAAATCTTCTTTCTGGAGCAGCTGCGTCAGCAGCCCTGAGAAGCTTTGGGACAGGCGGGAGGGACCCTCACCCTTGGCTGGGACAGATGGCCAGTCTGACAAGGCTGGACTGGCCGCCTGCTCTCCTCCAGGCTGACTCGGAGCCAGCTGGATGCTGGAGGGCAGAATAACTGGAGACAGCAGAGTGGGAGGAGGGGCCCTCCCCATGCAGGAGGCACAGAATCTTTTGTGCCACCAAAAAAATGGAATCCAAATTTAAAGCTGACACACAGGTGGAGTGGGCGGGCCCCTGTGATTTGATGGGTTCTCTCAGGTTCTGGTTGCCTAAAAATATCTTCTCTACCCACCTGCCTAGGACACCCTCCCTTCTTATCAGGCCTGCAATTCCAACCGTTGTTTGAGTCATGAAGGTTTTAGATGACAAAGGATGGAGCATGTTTCCCAGCAGGTCACCGTTAAAGCAGGTTTCCTGGGAATGGAAGGAAGGCTCTGGTGTCTGCTCCTTTTAGCACAAAGAGCTAATACTGCCAGGGGCTGAAAGAAGACAAGAGTGGCCTACTTTGCAATTTCGCCTCCTACAAAGGCACCAATCACTCCATTCATTCGTGCCCATATGATCTGGGCCTTGAAGAAATTAGGCAGTAGACTGTAGCAAAAATAAGGGCAAGAGGCCCACAAACAAGACATCATCGTCTGCCTTCTTTGCACTCCTATTCCATTTCTTTCTGTGTGGAAATCTGGGTCCAGGTGAGATAGGGTATGTGGCGAAACAGCTATAACCAGTAAGGGCCACAAGAACTATTAAGGAGCTAGGAAAACCAACCCCCAATGAATGTATGGCTTACAACCAGCAGAAGACCAGCTCCATTCAACATGGTGACTAATTTCCTCTTGGAGTAACCCCTAGCCTCATTGTAACACATTAGCATACTAAATGACACACCCCACACTGCCATGGTGGGAAAGGGAAATCCCCTAAAAGGACCCAACATGGCCAATGGGGCTCTTCAGAAAAGTCTCTACCCCTTTCCCAGCAAAATACTGCATATCCCTCCCCCTTGTTGAATGCCTTACCCCTGATTAAATAAGACTCAATGGAAAAAGTAAGCTCCTCTAGGGTGGGGTGCTCTGCTGTGGAGTAGTCACTCTCTGTCCCACTAATTCACTAATAAACTCTTTCACTTTGAACTCTATGCTGGCTCGTCTTTGAATTTTTCCCCACATGAAGCCAAGAACCCTCAGTGGGTCATAGACCTTCGGGTCCCCAGACCCCCAGAGAGTCTGCACCACAAGTTTTCCTTGTGCTTGCTGCAGCCAGATGTCACAGTGTTTCTAAGCTCTACAGGGCTCTCCAATGATTGTTGCCATTGTCCCATAAATTCTTTCCCATTTATTGCCAACACTTCCCCTTGGCCAACCCCAGAAAGAAATTAAAAATCCTGGCATGCTCTTGAGAAGTATCTGGATGAAATGGTGGGGTGCAGGGAGGGGCAGTGAAAGAGATTCATGACCCTGATGATTGATTCTGTCCACCCCATTCTGACAGATGTGAGCCTTCGCTCTGTTCTGTCAGAGGCTGGGATGAGGGAGGGAGATGGACAGGAGGGTCAGAGGGAATCATTGCTGGCAGGAAGAGCCTGCCAGGCGGCAGAGTGATTAATGATCCTGGGCTTGCGGAGCACACAACAGGAGGGGTTGGGCCTTGCGCTAAGAATTTATAGGCTCTGGCATGAAGGGGAAGCTCTCTGAATACTTAAGATGCTTTGTGTAGGCCTTATGGGTTGGAATCAAGGTGGGTACCTCAATTGGGCCAGATAATTTATTCATTCACTAGAAAAGTGCTAGTGGACAGGACTAAAGAACTCAACTGAAGGAATGAATTCATGTCCCACCATTCTGTGATTGTCTTATCTGGGCCAGACATACCTGGTGGGGAGAAAGGGTGAGGGAGGGCTTGTCCTTAAAGCATTTGGACATTCCCATTGTCAATCACCCTGGCACAAATTTAATTGGATGTTAGCTACAAGGATAGAAGAAGAAGAATGTACATTGGAAAACAAAAAAATATTTGTTCTCTCTGGAGTAGGATATTGTCCTATTGGTGCCCCAAAGCCAAGAACAGCTCTGGGATATTTGTAGTGTGAATGCCTGCAGGGGCAGAGGGAGGACTGCCCTTTGCCAACCTAGGTAAGCCAGCAGCCAGGCAAGTAAACAGATCTGGAGGATGCACCTGATACAGAACAAGAGATTTTAATATTTGTGAATTTTTATAATTTCTTTAATTAATCTCAGACTTAGAGAAAAGTCTCCTTAAGGCTCTCTGCTCCTCCTGTTCATCAGACAGCCTGTGCCAGCAGCCACAACCCGGAGACACTATGATGAAGGTCGGAGTGAACGGATTTGGCCACTTTGGGCTCCTGGTCACCAGGGCTGCTTTTAACTCTGGCAAAGTGGGTATTGTCGCCATCAATAACCTCTTCATTGACCTCAACTACATGGTCTACATGTTCCAGTGTGATTCTACTCAGGGTAAGTTCAAAGGCACAGTCAAGGCTGAGAATGAGAAGCTTGTAATCAATGGAAAGCCCATCTCCATCTTCCAGGAGCAAGATCCCGCCAACATCAAATGGGGTGAAGCTGGTGGTGAGTATGTTGAGGAGTCCTCTGGCATCTTCACTGCCATGGAGAAGGCTGGGGCTCACTTGAAGGAGTAAGAGCACCCTGGACCACCAGTCCCAGCAAGAGGAAGAAGAACCTCTGCCCTGGGGAGTCCTTGTCCCAGATCAATTCCCCAACATACTGAGAATCTCCTGACCACTGTTTCCATCCCAGACCCCCTGAAGAAGGGGAGAGGTATAGGGAGCCCTACTTTGTCGTGCACCATCAATAAAGTTCACTGTGCCCAGCCAAAATAAAAAATTCTCCTTAAGAGTCAAAGACTGTCTCTTTGATGCTGTAGCAGCTGAAGGAACCATCCCCTTCTTGAAACCAGAAAAGTAGAATGAGTGACCACCACGCCGCAACTGAATCTAGTAGGAATAGCGTCAGGGTCAATGGCCAGAACAGTGGCTCAGAGTGAAATAACCTCACGGACTTGTTCCTGGATATGGGTAAAGCAGATCTCCAGGAAGCTCTCTGACATGGTTTGAAGGTCTCAGGGGGCTGGGGTCTCAGCGCAGGCCACTGTGATGTGACGCACTTTCTTTTACAGCACCAGCCACATCCTGTGGGGCCCGGCATTGTGTTGGGCTCTATGGACACAGGAATGAATTAGACAGGATCCCTTCCCTCAGGACCTTCTTATCCACATGACTCTCTACCTCAGCCCTCCCAGGACCCCAGGTAGGAAAAGGCACCTGAATCCTGGGCTCAGAGGGACCACTGGTTTTCATGGCCATCATCCATGTTTCCAGGCCCTTGGCTCAATTTTAGGAACCACAGCTTTACAAGATCTGGAAGAGAGGCTGGAGAGTGTCTGGCTCAGTCCTCTGATGTAACAGACTTAGAGGCATCTAAATGGGAAGGATGGGGGATAGGGCATCCAGACCTGTTCCCTGGCAAAAGGGAACTTTTTGCAAGTGATATCAGAGCATCACCCTGAAAAAAAGCAAGTCCTGTGGTCCAGTGTGCAGGCTCAGACACAAGGATTCAAAGCCTAGTTCTGGCTCCGTGGCCATGGCCACAACTGAATCTCTGAATACCTTCCTTTTCTCCTCTGGTCATGGCAGCTACCCCAGCTCCACAAGAAATCTGTTGAGGACTAAATGAGAAAAATCTGTGTCAAGAGCTTCATGCTGTATATGGTACATTAAAAACACTCGGTGGATTTCAATTATTTTAAAAAAAGCTTTTTCTCAAAATGTGCAGGAATAGAATTGACTTGCCTTTTATTTTTCTGCTTCAAGTACATGTCAACTGTAAACCTTGCTACTTTTAATATCATCAGTCATTACTAATCGATGAGAATATTATTGTTGAAGCTCTTGCCTCTTCCGTTTTCCTGCACCTCCAGTACTTTTTCCTGTAGCTCTCTGCTTCTGTTATAATACTTTAGGAAAGACAGAATGTTCTGGTAATCTATTGCTACATAACACTACTCTATAATTTAATGTCTTAAAACAACACTGGTATTCATTATGTATCATGAGTTTATGGGTCAAGATCTTGGGCTCCATTCACCTTTTGCTCCATTTAGTGTTGACAGAGGTTACTTAATGATACTCTGTTTGCATTGGTACAAATGGCTAGAATTCTGGGCTCAGCTGGAATGGTTAAATGCTTGCGCATAACCTCTGCAGCATGGCGGCTTAAGGTAGTCAGACTTTGTACATGGAGACTCAGTGCTATACCCAGCTTCCGAATTCCTAAGATATCATTTAAACCATGTTTAAGAGATTCTCCAAAGCCAGGTTCGAGAAAAAAATAATTAGACTCTACCTCTCAAATGTAAGAATAGCAAAGAATTTGCAGCCATACTTCATCTACCAGAGGTGATTAGAACAACACTTTAAATGTAATATATAAGCCATTGGGGGGAAAATAAGAACTAGACATGATTGTCTATTCCCTCAATAAATGGAAAAACTCTCTAAGCATGAAAGTATTGGAAAATACACAAAGGAAATTTTTGATAGAGTGCAAATGCCTGTATTTCTAAAGCATTATAATTAAAATGAAGCCATAGGAAAATAGCTACAACATATTCTAGATTAATATCTCTAAGGTAGAAAATTGATACAAGTCAATAAGAAAAAAATAAGTTCTGTACTAAACTAAGCAAAGCAAATGAATGGACAATTCCTCCAAAGAAGAAATTCATATGACTAATAAATATGTGTAAAAAATTCAATCTTAGTCCAAGAATAGAAATAAAAAATATTTTGTAATCACTTTGACTTTGGCTGACCACGAATACTCTATTGGGTACTGGCAAAGATGTTGGGAGTCATGCATTCTCAACAACATCCTGAAAATCAACTCGACAATATATATCAAAAGCTTTTAAAATGCCATATTCTTTGAACCACTAATTCTGCTTCCAGGAAATTATCCTAAAGAAATAATTATTAATGTCCTCAAAGATTTAGAGACAGTATTGTACAAAATAACAAAAAATGAAAAAAAAATCTAACAAGACATTGCTTAAATAAATTATAATATATTTGCATAATATACTAGTAACACTACATAGCCATTAAGAAAAAGATAAAATGTGCTATTGACATGAGAAAAATTTCACAATGTATTGTTAAAGGAAAATTATGCAGAATGTTTCCATTTTTGCAAGAAAAGTTATATTTATTTACATAGAAGAAAATGTTGGTACCAAACAAATATAATTGCTCCTACTACTTGCAGCCATTTATGGGCACAAATCTATTGACTATTTCACTGTGAATGTCATGGGTTGAATTGTGGTACCCCAAAAGATGTTGCAATCCTAACTCTCAGACCTTTGATTATGACATTATTTGGAAATAGGATCTTTGCAGGTGATGAAATTAAGATAAGGTCATTCAAGTGGTCCCCAATCCAATAAAAAAAGGAATTTGGACACAAACATACACACAGAGGGAACACTGTGTGGAAGTGAAGACAGGGATTGGGGTGATGCAGCAGAAGCCAAAGAAAGCCAAAGAGTCCCCCAGGTCACCAGAAGAACCAGCCCTACTAACACAGTGATCTTGGACTTACCCCTCCAGAACTGTGGGATGTTGATTTCTGTTGTTTAAACCACCCAGTTTATGACAGCCCTAGTAAATGAACAGACTTGTGATCCTGCCCACCAGATGAGTCTGCCTGGGCCAAGCTGGGATAATCAGCCTTCTTGGAACTTGGAATTGGGACAATAACAGACGGAGCCAATGAAAATGAAACATCATGGAAACTCCAGGAAGACAGGAGTACCGTGTCGTGTGTAAATGAATGAATGAATAAGAAGAGTTGTCTTCAAAGAGAGAAGATTAGAACAGGTGACCAGATGAAGCAGAGGTTCCTTGGGAGGGAGATCTGAAGGCCCCACAGAGCCAGAAACCGCAGTTTTGGTGTCTGGTGGAGTGTAGGACTCTTGAGGCCCAGGGACACTCTGTAGGTTTCTCTGGAATCTACTGAGGCATTGATAATAGCCCCGTGTTTAGGGCAGCCAGTGTGGATTTCCATTCCTCACAACTCAAAGGGCATGGAGGAAAGCAGTCAAGAAAGATACATAGCAAATACCTGATATTTCCAGATGGTCATTCTTAATTCCTCCTTAAGGATTATCATAGTTCCTAATTTTTCTGCAAGAAACCATACAATGAGTTTCATGTTTTTAAGCTAACTAGATTAAATCATTTATTCATTCACTTAGCAAACAGTTGTTGAGAGCATCCTGTGTACATGTGCCAGGCACTGTTTTAGACGTTAAGGATATAATACACAAATCCACAAAAATCCTCGCCTTCATAGATATAAAAATAAAGAAGATAGATAAGTAAGACATATAATATGTTAAATACTAATAAGGATTATAGAAAAAATAAAGCAGAAGGAGACGAAATTGTCAAGTGAGGTGAAGAATTTTAACTTAAAATATAGTTACCAGGAAAGGTTTCAATCAGAAGGTAAGTTTGAACCAAGACTTGAAGGAGGTGAGGGAGCAAGTAATTTGAATGTCTGGGGAAAGGGTGATTCAGGCAGAGAAACCCACAAATGCAAAGTACCTGAAGCAGGAGTGTGCCTGGAATGTTCCAGAAAAATCAGGGTGGCCAGTGTATCTGCAACAGAATGAAAGAGAGGGAAATGGGTTCAAAGATGTTACTGGGGAGAGAAAGGCAAACCATCTAGGGCAGAGGTTTTCAACCTTTCTAATACCCTGACCCTTTAATGCAGTTCCTCATATTGTGGTGACCCCCAACCATAAAATTATTTTCATTGCTACTTCATAACTGTAATTTTTCTACTGTTAATGAATTGTAATGTAAATATCTGTGTTTTCCTATGGTCTTAGGCTCTACAGCAGCGGTTCTCAGCCTGTGGGTTGTGACCCACAGGTTGAGAACTGCTAGCAGTGTCTCCTAAGACCATCGGAGATGCCCATCTGGTAAGCAGCTGAGGTTCCTGCCACCAGCCAGCCCCATCTTGAAGAAAAATTCTTTCGTAACATCCCAAGTCCAGTTCAATTCTCAGTCAGGGTACACCCCCTGATTGTAGACCCAATAGAGGGCATGCAGGAGGCATCTGATCAATAATTCTCTCTCATCATTGATGTTTCTATCTCTCTTCCTCTCTGAAATTAATAAAAAAAATATACTTTTTTAAAAAGAACGTGAATGTCAATAAGCAAGCATCATTGGGGGCCTTTTGGAAGCTGGCTAATACAGTTATTCTATCTATAATAATAAAAGCATAATATGCTAATTAGTCCAGACAGTTGAATGACCTTCTGGACCTCCTTCTGGATGAAGCTGGGGCTGCAGGGGCCAAGGCTGCAAAGGCCGAGCCCCTTGCACAAAGTTTGTACACCGGGCTTCTGGTTTTAAATATAATTTCCAATGTGTGTAAAGATAGACAATTTGCCAAGTTCAGCTGCATTCCCCTTGGTAGGATTTATCTGAATGTAACCACACTAAGGAACCAAATAATTCTCCAATTCTCATTTCAAGGGACCTCATCTGTGATAGCCAATCTTTAATCTTAAATCCTCCCCTGACAAGTTATTTGTCTTAATCTTATTAAGATTCTTTAGTTTAAATAATTCAACTTGAGCTGGTTTGAACACCAAGAAATGGAAATTTGGGGGAAGCTGCTGCTGTGTCTTATAGAAACCGTGAAAGCACTGAATGGCCGAACCCTACGCAGGACAGAAAACAGGGTGCTTCTGGAGACCCCTGCACCCAGTGCGTGGCTTTTCCTGGAAGTGCTTTCATGTGACTCAGCTCTCAGCCCAGGCTCCCATGCCAAGGTCAAGTGCCAAACTCCTGTGAAAGATCATCCAATGGACTTCAGTGGGTCAGGTGTGCCCCCCGCCACACACACACACACACACACACACACACACACACACACCGAGAACAATCCACTGGGACCCAGGGTATGTGATGCACACTCCATACCTGAGGGCTCAGCTTGAGTGTTGTATGGGGGAAGTTTCCAAAGAAGAGTGAGTCTTTGTGAGGTTGGCAGCCACCCTGGGAAGTGTTTCCTATAAAGCTCATAGACATATGTACTCAGACGGTCACTGCGGAGATTTACTTCCTTGCATTATTGTATGCACGTTGGTCTGTATTTTTATATAAAATTATTTTGTTATATACCAAGCAAAATGAACAAAAATTATTTCATATCATAATTATTTCATATGATCTCAAGTCCAGTTTAAAAGCTCCTGATTGTATCAGGGCTGGATTTTTGTTTGGTTTGGTTTTACATTTAAATTTCATGGTTGTCATTTAATGTGTTTTACATTTAATTTGATTCACATTTTTCACTTAATTTAGTTTGATTCACATTTTAAATTTCAGTCTAGCCCAGGATCATCCCCCTAAGGGACATTTTGGGAAGGTGGGAAGTGTTTTGGGTTGTCGCAATGTTGGGTAGAAATCCCGTACCTAACAAGCAGAAGCAGGGACCGAGGCAATGTTGTCCTTCCCAATCTGTGTGACAATTCTGTGCATGCCTTCCCCTGTGCTCCTCAACTTTAAAACCTTTCACTAGACAGTATGGGGCCGGAAACTTACTTATAAGTTGAGCTTTAGAATGTGATTCGATTTTGTATGTAAACAGAAGGACGTTTTAAAATGGTTCTTAAGCCGAAACCAGTTTGGCTCAGTGGTAGAGCGTCGGTCTGCGGACTGAAAGGTCCCAGGTTCGATTCCGGTCAAGAGCATGTACACTGGTTGTGGGCACATCCCCGGTGTGGGGTGTGCAAGAGGCAGCTGGTTGATGTTTCTCTCTCATCGACATTTCTAGCTCTCTATCTCTCTCCCTTCCTCTCTGTAAAAAAATCAATAAAATATATATTTTTTTAAAATAAAAAAATAAAATAAAATGGTTCTTAATATACAGTAAGTATACACTAAGAATGGCACTACTATGTAAATCACAGAAAGAGCATACTTTTATTTTGCTCAGTGCTTTACCAGGAGTTGCTCACTGTTGTGGAAAATCATATCACTAACAGAAATGCTGCTAATGGTAACTGAGTCTCCCATATCCCCGCCTTAGTCTTCATTCATAGCTGTCACATGGATGGTGACTGCACTTTGGGGAACTCGCATCTATGTCAT
This sequence comes from Pipistrellus kuhlii, assembly GCF_014108245.1. NCBI lineage: Eukaryota > Metazoa > Chordata > Mammalia > Chiroptera > Vespertilionidae > Pipistrellus > Pipistrellus kuhlii. The sequence continues at coordinate 1,351,493 of NW_023425573.1, read as the reverse complement.
TGTCTTCCAGGGAGGTCCTCGCTGTTTCCTGTTGAAACACACCCCTCCGTTTCACTTTGACCTCTAAGTGCTTCTCAGCCCCTCTTCTTATCATGCCCCAGGCAGACACGGAAATCTCCAGCTGCTTTTTCCTTAGGATGGCGCCTGACATCCAGGTTTGGAGTGAGGATGGGCAGCGTGGGACCTGGGTTTCCTGAGCTCCCGGATGTTTGTGAGGGAGAGGAGGAGGCAAGCCCCTGTGGGTCACCACAGAAAGATAACTGCTGGCTGGCAGTTTGCGGGGAGGAACCTTTCTATTGTCTCCCTCCTGCCACTGCTGTCACCTATGGCTGCCACCCTCATCACCATCCACCTTATAACACAGCTGCTAATTTACTGGCTTTGGATTTACTTACATTTCCCCAGGGCCTCCCCTGTGCCAGCCCCTGCGCCAGACATCTCACTGTGAGGTAGGCAGCATTGTCCCTGTTCCGTAGGCAAGAAAACAGAGACTCCGTTTCCACCAGATGGAAATAATCCCGAGAAGTCCTCCCAGAACCTTCACCTGCTTTCAGGGAGGGCCGGAGGGTCCGTTCCCAGTTCAGACAAGCCCAGGTCTCCTCTGTTTCCACTCTCTTTGTCCCTTTCTTGTGCCTGTGCGGGCTCAGAGGGGAGGGCTGGGAGAATTTCTGGCCAGATGGCGGGGTAATAAATAAATCGGATTTAATAATGTGTTGCTCTCCTCTTAATTAAAAGGCTTTTCCCTAAACGAGTTGCTGATCACACAAGCAGCACACACTGGCTGGGCATGGATTGGGGGCCGGGGGGAATCTGGACTAGATGAGGAGTTGGATGAAGAGGCCCCAGATGCGCAGGAACGGCCCACCCTCTGCACACAGGCAGCTTCAGGGGCTCTGACTTCCGGACTGAAGTGTGTTCAATCTGATGACAGAACCTCGGGGTGCTGGTCCTTCTCGGGGCCCTGTGTTTGTCTAGAAGCTGACTTAACCATGAGGCTTTTGATTTTCTGGGATCAAGATATAAGCTCCATTTTATCTAATACATGGCTTGGAACTCAGTTACACATTCTCTCACCTCCCCCCCAACCCCCTCAACCAGCCCCATCTGGCCTTGAGAGTGGTTAGATGGCCTCTGGACCATTTGCACATGCAAATGTTACTAACTCACTTGATGTATAGGGGCAGTGGCAGGAGCGGGCCCGGGATGCCCGCTGTTCAAGCATTGTCAAGATCTGCAATTGCAATCAAATGATGCTCTTCCATAAACTCTATTTCTTCTGTGCAGTTCAGTCCCTGTGACTAGAATCTGCTTTACAGTAATTATCATACGGAGGCATCTTTTCAAAGCCTCAGATGTAATTAGAACTTGTTATTGATCAAGTGTTAGCTGGAGATTTAGACTTGGGTTTGTTCATGAGGGATTGCTTTTTTTTTTTTTTTAATATTGACACCCCCTTTTAATTACAATTGAGAGTTAGATTGAGATGCCAAACTCAATCAAAGTCCACAAAACACCCCCACCTAGGGACTCCGGCCCTCCCTTCCTCACTTAGACTTGTCAAAAAAAGCCCAAAGATCATGTTATTTGGGAAAGCAACCTGTCAATCTACAACTTCCTCTCTCTCTCTTAAACATCATTTCATTTAATTAACCACATTCTCCTCAGCATTTGTGATTCTGTCAGATCGAATCATCCTGGCAACCACCTATTATTTCTGGCTGTCAAATTCCCACGACCCTTCAGAGGCCAGTTCAGACGCCTCTGCCTTCAGGTCACTTAGCCTCCGTGTTCTGGGCTCCCCGTGTACCCACTGTCACGCCAGCCAGGCAGCAGCTCACCGATGCCCACAGCAATGTCTTCCTTTTGTGTTACGCTTCTGACTCACGTCTGCTTTCCTCCCCTGGACAGGAAGCTCCTTGAGACAAACGTTTTCTTTTTAGTGTTTGTATTCCACCCATGGACAGCGGTACCTTGCACAGAAATAATAAAGACTTGAGTAGCAGAGGCTTCTTATTTTGTTTCATTCATCCGCCATTATTTATCAGGACCACGGTGTTCATGGTACTTTGAATATGAACAACGGAGTAATAACATATCTATCGACGACTTACTATGTTCCATGTGACTGGCTCAGTGCTCTGTATTGTCTCATTTAATCCTAACAGGAAGTCTCTGGGCTGGGCACAATTATTTCCATCTTAAAGACGAGGATACCGAAATATAAAGAAATTAACTTACTTCAAGGCAAATTCCAACAGCAGAATGCAGAACAGAGGGTACAGCATGTTAGCACTTATTTAAAAAGGATGAAGGGGTAGATATCCTTTTACTTACATGTGTACCCAGAAAAATATGCAAAAAAAAGCATTGGTATTGGTTGCCTGTTGGAAAGGGAATATGGTGGCTAAGTGACAGGGATGGTGGCAGAGGCAAATATTTGGAAACACCAAAGGTCATACAACTTGGGCATGGGGGTGGAGGAGGGGCTTTAAAGAAAAAATAATACAGAATTAGGCACAGAACCTTAGAAGAGGCCAATGCAAATAAGGATCCCTGATGTTGAAGCGTATTTCACTTCATGTTAAATCTGCTTTTGGCCCTGACCGGTTTGGCTCAGTGGATAGAGCGTCGGCCTGCAGACTCAAGGGTCCCAGGTTCGATTTTGGTCAAGGGCATGTACGTTGGTTGCGGGCACATCCCCAGTAGGGGGTATGCAGGAGGCAACTGGTCGATGTTTCTCTCTCATCGGTGTTTCTAACTATCTCTCTCCCTTCCTGTAAAAAATCAATAAAATATATTTTAAAAATAATAAATCTGCTTTCAGCTAGAAGAAAACATTTCGCTGTTGTGCTCTCGCATGTATATGGAGTTTGAATCATGTGAATGAATTGCCTATTCGAAAAATATATAGTTTTAAAAATTATTATATGTAAGTGCTACCTCTCCACCTGACAGCATAAGACAGAACTTTAAACTTGTTCAAAAAGCAAATAATTTTTGTTTCAGCAGAGAAGGGTGTGCCTGCAGCAAGCTGGGGGTGGGGTAGTGGGGAGGGCCGCTGAGAAGGAATTATGGAATCATCTGCTCACTAGAAGCTGGGCAGCGGAAGGTCAGCTCACTTCCAGCATGTGGAAGACTCCAAGGCTTGAGCATGCAATGCTTGACCACGCATCACTGGCCGCACAAAGCAGGGTTAAGAAGAGAGTCCCTGCCCTTGCAGAGGCTTAGCAAGAGAAAAATAAAATAAAAACTCGAAAGACTATTGAGCTGAGTGCTAAGAGGGAGCTGACTTCCAGGAAACAAGCGCTGGAGGACCGAAGAGGCAAGTGGGCTGGATGCTAATGCTCCTTCCCAAATGGACCTGATGGCCGTGGTTTTCTGTTATTGCATCTAGGAGCGGGAGGCCCCTTCCTGGAAACTACCTAGAAAGCATCCATCCTCTTAACCACTCAATTAGGATAATCTGCCCTCTTGATGAATGGGACTGTGCCTCCTCTCTGAGTTCCTCAGAGCGTGCCTCCCTCTAACCAGAGGTAAACAGGTCTGCTGGAAGCAGGTGGCCAGCCCTGGCCCTCGGCACACCAACATCTGAATGACCAGCCCTCGGCACGGCCTTGGCCCGGGGCTCTGTGGAAGGCATTGATCACAGGCCTCTCAGGTCAACAGAAACATAAAACACCTCTCAGCTCCCTCCATAGATCTTTCTCCCGTGGACAGAGCCAATTTGAACTTGCAGAGAATTCGGAGTGGACACTAAGGAGGATTGTCTGACAGTAAGCAGTGTGAAATACTGGCCTCAGGGAAGGAAGGAGTGCCTCCCTCCCCCAGATCCACAGGAACCCCACACTTTGGATGGTTATCCAGATACTGTCTCAGTGACCGTGGAGACAGGATGCAGCCCTCGGGGCCTCTTAAAACTTCTGCTGCTCTTGAAACTCCTTAATAATTGAAGGATCTTTTGTTTGTTTCTATTGAAGGGGAGGCCACATAAGAAAAACAAACAAACAAACAAACAAACAAAAGAAAACAATGAACAAATGAGTGGGGAAAGGCTAGGGAAAGGAACTACAAAGTGTTTCACTTGTACTCTTTTTTTAAAAATAGATTTTTATTGATTTTTTTTTTTTTTTTTTTTACAGAGAGGAAGGGAAAGGGATAGAGAGTTAGAAACGATGAGAGAAACACCTATCAGTTGCCTCCTGCACGCCCCCTATTGGGGATCACTGCTGAAACCAATGTACATGCCCTTGATAGAACCTGGGACCCTGTAGTCCATGGGGCCGACGCTCTATCCACTTAGGGACACTTGTTCTCCTTCAGAACTGCAAACCAGGAGCAATTCAACACATACCACACACTGCTAAAAGTAGTTTTAGTTCCATGATGTGGGCAGACTCCATGTGGGTAACATCTCTGGGTTCTTATTTACTGTTGCAACCCCTGGGCCTTTGCACAGTATGTGGCCCATAGTACATCCTTGAATTGTTGTTAAATGAATATATGCATGAATGGATAAACAAAGTGGGATTTGACATATTGGAGGAGCAGAGAGAAAAGAAGGAATGATAAAAAGGTAATGAAATTTAAAAGAAAGGCATAAAAAGAGACAAAGCCTAAATATAGAGAACCAAGTGGTAAAGAGGGTCCCAGACAGAGGGACGGGTAATGGTGACATAGACGGCCTTCCTGGACTATTATTTGCCCCCTAATGGCCTTCAGGTATATTGCACCAAGCCAATAACAACCCAAAGTTAAATTACACTATACTGCATCTCATCTGTAGATACAAAAATGGGGTGTCACCCCTGGGCATTTTCCTGTGGGATGGATCAGACTATGTCGAGAGTAGAACACTGAGCGAAGTCTGGTGGCTGTTCCCTGTGCTATGAGACCTGGGAGCAGCACAGCAATGAGGTGTAGGAAGTAAGACATCTGCGATGGCCGAAACCAGTTTGGCTCAGTGGATAGAGCGTCAGTCTGTGGACTGAAGGGTCCCAGGTTCGATTCCGGACAAGGGCACATACCTTGGTTGCGGGCACATCCCCGGTGAGGGGTGTGTAGGAGGCAGCTGGTCGATGTTTCTCTCTCATCGACATTTCTAGCTCTCTATCTCCCTTCCTCTCTGTGAAAAATCAATAATAAAAAAAAGACATCTGCAATGGAGTTTGGGCTCATGTTACCTGGTATATCCATGAACAAGCTACTTAGCTCCTTGCCCGGGGCCAGTGTGCTATCCCCGCCTCTGGTTCAGAACCCTCCTCCTGGGACATCTGCAAGGCTGCCTCTTCTCCCCATGCAGGTTTCAGCTTCAATGCTTCCCCTTAAGGAGGCCATTCCTGACCACTCTGAAATAGTTCTCCCTTGAGTCTCTCATTGGGGCCCTCTTTTAGGTCTTTTAAGCATTTATCAGTTAGTTAGTTAATTAGTTAGTTAGTTAGTTAGGTCTGCCTCCCCAACTAGACTGTAAGCTTTATAAAGAAAAGGTAACATCTCCGGGTTCTTATTTACTGTTGCAGCCCCTGGGCCTTTGCACAGTATGTGGCCCATACTACATCCCTGAATTGTTGTTAAATGAATATATGCATGAATGGGTGAATACAGTGGGGTTTGACATATTGGAGGAGCAGAAAAAGTGAAAATTTAGAGCTCTAAGGGAACAGGAGCAGGGTGTCAAGGGCGATGCTTTTGGCAAAGAATGTACGAGCCATCTTAGCAGAAAACGTGCCAGATTTGAGAGGCTTGAGAAATAACCACAGCCACCAAGACCAAACAGTTTGAGAAATGAAGATGCTGTGGGGAAACCTTACACCAAATGATGGGATGAGCCGTAGATATCACATTGGAGTTTCTGGCTTTAAAATACAGTTAGAGTTTGGGGCGGGGAGGAGGGCTCGGGAGGCAGATGAGAGGGAGGAAAACGGAACGATCGGACTCAAAGCTATTAAGTCCATCGGAACAGAACAACCACCCAGGAAGGTGAATTTCTTGGCTTATAAACCTCCTCATTGCTCCTCGGTGCTTTGGATATGCAAATGCCTCTGCGGGAGGAGCTTGCAGAGGAGGGGGCAGCCTCCTTATCCGCCCAGAGTCTTCATCTGCTGGGGGATCTGATGGCAGTGCTCCAGGTGTAATTACCCTGAGTGATGACATGCCCTTGAGGAGGCTGTCAGATCTCCCTCCCTGAATGCTGTCAGGGCCTCTCCCCGGGGATCAGAAATGGGGAGAGGGAAGCCTCTGGTCTCCATCACTGGCGTGTGAGCTCCTGGGAGAAGGACTGAAATCTGTTGTCAGTGCCCAGACAAACTATAACCACAACTGTTTGTATGTGTCATTCCTAGCAGTGTTTAGAAAGAGCTGACGTTGAGACTGAGGTGCCTTGTGTAAGCCTGGCCTCTGCCTGGTCTGTGACATGGGGCACTGGGTTTTTATAACAAAATTTATTTTATTTTATTTTATTTTATTTTATTTTATTTTATTTTATTTTATTCTATTCTATTTTATTTTATTTGGTAAATGAAGGCATTTATAACCATCAAAACTTTATTAAAGAAAAGACAGTTAAACATTAAAAACAACGAGATGAATTCTCAAGTCATTTTATGTAAGTACATATAGTGATATATTTACAATTTATGTAAATTTCATCAATCATCTACGGACGAGCAGGAGCAGCTCATCTGGCCTCTATGGCCTCGTCTAGCTTTAAAATTGGACATAGCACCCTGACTGGTGTGGCTCAGTGGATAGAGTTGGCCTGCAGATTGAAGGGTCCCAGGTTCCATTCAGGTGAGGGCCATGTACCTTGGTTGCGGGCACATCCCCAGCAGGGGGTGTGCAGGGCAGGGGGCAGCTGATCGATGTTTCTCCCTCATCGATGTTTCTGTGAGAAACATCCCTCTCTATCTCTTTCCCTTCCTCTCTGTAAAAAAATCAATAAAACATATTTTCCAAAAAAAGAAATGAAGTAAAATTCGACATAGCAGTATGTCTGTGATTCATGTATCTTTCAGTGTATATTTGTTTGCAGCTCAATTAAGTCCTGTGCCACTTGTAATAGGAATGAACCATTTTTATGGTTGTCAGAGAAAATATAGAACACCCAGTTAAATTTGAATTTCAGAGCAACAAATACTTTTTTAGGATAAGTATTTGGGAAATTTTAGCTCTCTGCCGTGTGCTCTCCAAATACTATAACCTTTTGGAGGGACAGAAACTAGATCTCTGTCATCTCTGGAATGCCTTACAAGTGTGTCTGCCAGATTTTTGGATTCACAAACATTATTGGATATTTTGGAGGGAAAAACAACTTTTTATTTGGATAAGCGAAGGCATTTATAAACGTCACTTCACTAAAGTAAAGCCATGTAACGTTAAAAACTATGAGATTGCCCTGCAGGTGTGGCTTAGTGATTGAGCCTCAACCCATGAACCAAGAGGACCCTGGTTCAATTCCCGGTCACAGCACATGCCCCAGTAGGGGACGTGCAGGAAGCGGCCAATCAATGTCTCTCTCTCATCATTGATGTTTCTCTCTCTCTGTGCTTCACCTTCCTCTCTCACTAAAATCATTAGAAAATATAATTTAAAAGAAAACACGATGAGATGAATTCTCAAGTCATTTTACATAATTATATATATCAGTATCGTTATAAATTTTATAAATCATTTAAAAAATTTAACTTTACAAAATACTAATCCCATTGTCCTTTTGCTTGGGTGTTTCCAAGGCAAGCAGGTGACCCTTCACCTTTGAACAAGCCTGGCTCCGCCCAGCTGACTGTGTTTGGGGCCTTCAGTTGTGTGGTAAGTATTGATTTGAAAACCTTGCCCAAGTTTTTTTTTTTGTGTGTGTGTGTGTTTTTTTAACTTTTTTGCTTTAGTTGCCAGGAAGCTCCGAGTTAAATTGGAGCTCAGCTGCTCCTACTATTCTCCCCTCTCCCTGCATCCCTGGGCTCTTATACTTTCCTCCAGGCCTTTAATGAATGAATTTTCACTGTAACTTGCCTCTAGAACTTTGGAAGTATAGGAATTTTTTAAGAAAACTTGAATATGTTAAAACCTCAATAAATGATGCTATTGACAAAGCAGAGATGAATACTGAATGGTATCTGATTACTCTATGTAGATGCTTCTTTTTACTGAATTCTTACTTTAATTTCCCATTCTTGGAATTTTAAAATGTTAGAACTGGAAAGGTATGTACATCTGCTAAGAAGTCCAATTTCAGATTTGGGGTCCAATTGAGCTTCGGGAGATAAGATCCATGAACCTATAGGAATTCTAGGACCCAAGGTTCACTCATCCATGTGCCATCTTAGCATATATCACAGGGCAGTATATCATTTTATAGATGTGACGAGTGAGTGAAGTGGCTCTCACATGAATCGGTGGTAGGCTCGGGTGACATGCAGAGCTCCAGCTTTCTTAGCAAATTAACTGACTCTGTGGGAGACAGGAAGGGCAGGGAAAGGTGGTCATCCGTTGCTGTTCACATTATCTAGCAGGAAGTGAGTGCCTGCCAGGTGTAGAGAAATGAAAAGACCTAAGATTTACCCCAGGTAATAGCAATATCCCTCTCCCATCTGTTCTGAGATTTCACAGTTCACTACGCACTTCTCCCACATTATCTTGCTTTGATCCTCACCACAAGGAGACTGAGCAAGATGGTAATGTTTCCTATTTTGCTTTACAGATGAGAAAATGGAATAACAGTCACTGTGTTTATGTGGCCAATAAAAGGGGCAGAACTGGGATTTGAACGTTTCTAATAGTAAATGTCACTCAAGTCCAGCAAGACAGACCAATGGCTTTGTCATTTAAAAAAAACAAAAAACTTATTTACTGTTTCAAAATTCACACGAGGTGTATATGATTATTACAAGAAAATTAAAGACTTCGGAAAAATGTAAATTAAAACATAGAAGAGTGTATCTCATCCTACTTCAGGGTCCTGAAGTGTTTGGTGAGGTTTTTAATTTATTTTTTTCTATGAGTTTACATGTATTTATAGATAAAAAAAAATTTTTTTAATGGCTCAAACTACATACATTGCTGTGCTTTGCTTTTTCTTAAAAATATGTCTTGGCCACTTTCCAAAATTCTGAAGTAGAGATCTACCTCTTTGTTTTAAGATGAGCCATATTTGAAAACAGAATAGCACCACTCATGTGTCTACTGGCAGAATACTGTATTTGCTACCAATGTGTAAAGTGGAGTTGATTGTGTTGTGTAAGGGAAAGGGTGCTGGTACTGAGAAATGAAGTAAACTGACGCTGATAGCGTCAGCTGACCAATTTTCCCTCAAAAGTGGGGGTATCAGTCAGGACCACAAATAGCCTAAAAAAAAAATCCTGAAAAGGTTATTGAATAGCTGCCTCAGATTTCCCACCTGTAAAATGGGAATACAAATAATATATGTTCCATACGGGTAGGATGAGAATTAAATAGTTCACATTAACTGTTCAGCACAATGCCTCATGATGACGACAGTGATGACGATGATGACAACGATGGTGATGCTAATTTCCCAGTGAGCGGGGCTTCAGCTGCAAGGTGACCAATGCCAGGAAGAATGCTCCAGGGGATACTTTTTATTAAGAGCTTCCAAACTGTTCCGCCTGGGATGCCCTCTGGAGGCCACTCTGACAACCCGCTGGAGACCGTTCTCACAGCGGGGCTCCAGATGTGTGAAGCTTTCCTGATCTGGCGGTGCTTGACTCAACCTTTGGCGGGGGTGGAAACCGAGGACTACAACTCCCAGGGTGCACCACTTCAGCGCCGCCTCGCCCACGAGCCCGCGAGCCCGCGTCTCCTCAGGTCCCCTGCCCAAACTACAAGTCCCAGAAGACCCCGCGGCACGGCTCCGGCCTCTGGGTTCGCCGCGCCCACTTTGAACGTTAAGTGCGCCCGTGCTGCCCGCTGGGAAATGTGCCAAACACCCTGCCGGTGCCAGGCCCGGCGCTGCCATCGGCGGCGGCGCCGTCAGGCTCGGGAGGCCGGGTGCGCCGGGAGGCGGCCGTGCTCCGGGCCTCGCCGGGCTGGAAGGTAGACCGGGAGGCGGGCGAGACCAAGTGCCAGCCCGGAGCGGGGAGGGGGCCGCGGGGAGGGTGAGTCCAAGCGGAGGTGGTAGGGGTGGGCATGGGGCGTGGTCTTCGCTAACGGACCGGCGGGAAGCGCGCCCCGAAAGTGAGAATTTCAGAGGTCCCCTCCGGGAGGGGAGGGGGCGTCCGGCATAGTTGGGTGATGGCTTATGATCTGGGACTGACGAGTGGAGCTTCACCCCATGGCCTCGCCTTCCCTGGTTGGCACCCCGGGCCGCGGGCGCGGGGAAAGTTAGGATGTTGTTGGGAAGTTCCCCAGGGCTCCTGAGGCTTCAGCTGTGTCCCGGAAGGAAGCCTTCCCCAGCCCCTTCCTGACTCTGGGCGATGGGGGTGGACGGTCTCTGGGGAGGGCTGGGGTCCTGAGCCAAGGGCGTCCCAGCGGGAAGGAAACCTTTGAACCTCGGAGGCCTAACCAGTGCTGCCCCCTGTGTCATTATAAGCATCACATCCTGTTACATGGGGTGGGGGCTGTTGAGTCTGAACCAATCCAGAGAGATGGGCGTCCAGCTCTCTGGCTGTAGAATGTTGTAACAGTGGCTCTGCTCACAGGAAAATGACGTAAGTTGATTAAAAAAATAATAATAAGGTACAAAACAGTGTATATATTGTCCCTATAATGTGTCTGTGGCAATAGATGGGAAAAGAATCAGAACCATGCTGTACTTGACACTCTGAAGAGTGGTTATTGGAGGGTGGTGACACTACAGATTAATTTTACTTTCTGCATCTTGATGTAGCATCTGAGTCTGTACAATGAGCACGCACTACTTTTTATTCCCCCTTATTTTTCCAAAAAAGGTACCGGCTTGCTCCGAGGGGGTGCATTTGGGAAGGCAGACACTGCTCCGTGGCTTGCATCTGTCGGGGCCGTGCAGGCTGGCTGGCCAAGGAGGATAAGAGGATTGAAGTGGCAGGGTGAATGTAGTGTGCCGTCTCTGAGAGGCTAATGCTTTTCTTCTTCTTCTAGGTTGGAAAGAGTCTGTGTTGGCACGTCTCACACCATGGTATGTGGTTGTCTTGATCTATGTCTGTCTGATCCACGATCCTTCCTGGTTTGAAATGGTCTTCTCATCATCTGGTGGATTTGGTTTGCACCGCCTAACTTCCTTGGGATCTGATACCTCAGTTGGCCAGGGGATGAGAGGGGAAAAAATATTGCAGCTGGAATGCCTCGCCAGCTTTGGGTTTGACCCTTCTTTTTTCTCTTTTGTCAGGGTATTGTTCTAGCCTATGCTACCTATGTGTGTATGTCAGAGGGGAAGGGGTTAATTATAAAAGAAACTTTAATATACCCACTGTTGTGCTTCTTGTGCATTTCCTGGAACAAAAGCTTGTTAAAACTCAAGGTAGGCACACGATAAATATTGTACATACATCTCATGTTTCTTTCAAATGTTTTCTTCCCCCAGCTTTTACCACATGTCTGATTAAAGATTGATGTTCCCGCATAAGCATTTTGCTATTACAATGTCCTTGCCTCTCACAGAGGAGCAAAGGAAAAAGATTGAAGCGAATCGACAGAAGGCTCTGGCCCGCAGAGCCGAGAAACTAGCAGGACAGCGGCAGAGTGCGGGACCGGGCTCCTCCATTGCGGCCCTTCCTCCGCAGGCCAAGCAGGGTCCTCACAGTCTCCCCGGAGGTTCTTCTAAGCCAGCGAGCCATGGCGTCGTTTTCAAGCAACAGAGAACCAGTGGTTCATCTCACAATCCCCACAGTGTTCAGCCCGGCACTCTGGAGCAGGCCAAGGGGACATGGAAGAGGCCAGAAGAGGCCACAGCCTGCCCACACCACAGCCCACCAGATCGAGTGACTCTCACCGGGATCTCCCCTCCCCTGGCACAAAGTCCTCCAGAGGTTTCCAACCAGCAGCTCTTGGGTCAAGGTCATCCTCAGGTTTCCCACGGGACCAAATCCACACCCTTTGCTAACACGACTCATGAGCCTTTGGCCAACGCCAAGAGTTCCCAGGATGCGCCAGCTTCTTCCTCCGGACAGCTCCCCGGGGAAGCCCACTTAGAGGCCAGGGCGGCCAGACCCTCCACCTCGGGGCCGGACATCTCTGACGTCCTCTGTGGCCCCGGGAGTGCGGTGCCCAGGACCGAAGGGAGACCCCCACCGACGCTGGGGGCCTCGCCTCACACAGCAGTGAGCTCCCGGGAGGGAGTATGTGTGAGGGACGGAGACCGTTTCCAGGTGAAGATTGGCTACAACGCAGAGCTCATTGCCGTGTTCAAGCGTCTGCCCAGCAGAAATTTTGGTAATGCGTCTTCATTCAGTCTAGTATTTCAGAGATTTTTTTTTTTCTTTTTTCTATTTCTAGAATCCCTTTTAATCTAGCAGTTTCTCATAAATATAAAGAGGGTGCATTGGCACATTCTGTCTAACCAGTTGTTAACATTTTTCTATTTTAGTCCTTGATTTCTTTTGTCATAGATGTTCCTTCAAGCAGCTGCCAAAATTAGGGGCTGCCACGCAGCCATATGGAGGATGCATGCGTGTTTACTGAGAGGCCAGCTCCTCTGCCAGGTTCTTCCAATGCCCTGTGGCTCTTACGCCTAACAGTTTTTTGGGATAACTAGATGTTCTTTTGGAGGAGATGGGACTGGCTCAGCACGGTCAAGTTACATGCGCAGGTTGGCTACCTCTCCCTTGCCTCAGTGCACGTCCCTTCTCATACCTGAGCTTTGCTGGGCTACACAGGGTCCCACCTCTGCCCTCCGCCGTCTGAAGTGAGGCCCATAACATGTCAGAGCCTGGCTTAAATGTCTTGATATTGAATAAAAAGCATTATTCTTACTTGTATTTCCTATCCATCCTGTACAAGAATTTTGTAAATCAGTGGGGGCTTGTTTAGCCAACTTTTTTAATTTAGCATTCATTCATTCATTCATTCAACAAGCTTTTATTGAGTGTCCCAAGTACAGATTATAACAACAGTCATCAACCTCACCGTGGACAGACCAAGTGTTTGTGTTTCCTTTTAGATCCTGACACCAAGCTGTGGAACTTCAGCATGTCCGACTACAGCGCCCTGAGTAAGTAGGTGTGTGGTCACCCTCGTGCAGGGCACACTGGCATGGAGAAGTTTCTCTGGAGGAGCAGGTGTGGTCTGGCTGGTGGTTCAGAAAGCTTCCAGTGCTCTTCTTCCTTCTCCAATTTGAAAACTTAAGGAGCAGAAGAATAATGTTCCATAAATAGTGAATTTTCCAAAGCCTCAAGTAAAGCATGCTTGCAAAGCTTCCCAATCCAACAGTGCCTGCCATGTGTAATTCCCTGTGACCTTTGCCTGCCTGAGCGTCCAGGGGCCGTGTCCAAGTCATCCACCTTGTCACATCTGTTCTCCTCTTCTCCTTTGCAGTGAAAGCGGCCCAGCGCCTCCACACGGTCACCCTGCGGCCTCTGGAAGGGACCAGCAGCATGGCGCAGACCGGCTTGCCTTCGGCTCCCTCTCTCACCTTTGTCAAAGGGCAGTGCATGCTCATCTCCCGGGCCCGCTTTGAGGCAGACATTGGCTATTCACAAGAACTGATTGCACTGTTTAAACAGATGGATTCTAGAAATTACGGCAAGTAATTGGCCCCTGCCTGCCTGCTTCCCAGGGTGGGTAGTGGCCTGTGGTCCCAGAGTAGGGTGTTTTTCTCTCGGTTTGAACACTCAAAAATGGCTTTCTTGTAGAGCCTTCCCGATCTGCTGCTCTTGTAGAGAGGCGATGCCTGCGTTGTTCAGAGAGTGAACAGTTGGCCTGTTTTGTCCTCAGAGGCCTCCCAACGAGAACCCCTCCACGCCCCCAACTTTCCCCAGTCGCTTGGTCAGTGTTTTCTTGGTAGAAGCAGATAAATTCCTGCTTCAGCCATTGAAACCTACTTGTTTAGATTTCGTAGCAGAGCTAGAAAAACAGATGGTTGTCATAAAAGTAAATGTCTTTCTGTTGACCAAGACCGTAGTTCTCAAACTTGAGCATCATCAGAACCACCTGGAGGGCCTGGTAAGCCCAGACTGCTGGGCCCAGCCCCCAGAGTCAGTGTGGATGCCTACTTCCCACCCAGAGACACTGAGTTCATTGGTTTGAGGTGGGGCACTGGTAGTTTTAAAAATCTCCAGGGGAGTCTAATAATCAGCCAGGATTGACAACCACAGGCCCAAACCAAACAATTTTGCTTTATTTTTGTGAGGTTCTTCCAAAGCTGCCCCATCTGAGTAAAGGGCAGAAATCAGCTTCAGAATTCTGAACTCCTGGAGTTCATACTTAGCATGGGCCATGTGGTTTTATAAAATGGTGTGGCTCATATGAATTAACTAGAGGCCTGGTGCACGGATTTGTGCACCGGTGGGGATCCTTGGCATGGCCTGCGGGGATTGGGCCAAAACTGGCAGTCCAACACTGCCTGCTGCTCCTGCCTGTCGCTCTCACTCATCCCGGCCCCCCTGCGCCTGCCACAGGCTTGCATCCAGTCAGTCCCTGATCGGGAGAGGCTCACACTGCTGCAGCACTCACCAGCCATTAGCCCTGCGTCTGGCCATTCAGCAAGCTGAGCTGGGCTCTGGCTGTGGAAGCACACTGACCACCAGGGGGCAGCTCCTGTGTTGAGTGTTTGTCAAACAGACATTTGGTCAACTGGTCGCTTAGCGTTTTATATATATAGATATTCACATTCTTGAAATGGTTTAGCCTTTCCCTGGGCAAGTAGAAAGCAGGGTCTTAAAACCTCTTGCCTTTGAGACATCATGGTCACCACACCATGTGAACTCTGGAGGTTTAGGAAACCTGGGACTGAGTGTGAGGACGCAGCAGAGGCAGGCTGGCACATTTGCTTATTTTGTTTCTTCTCGTTGCAGATGTCAAGACCAGGAAGTGGAACTTTCTCTTGGAAGAGCACAATAAACTAAGTGAGATGCCCACCTTGCTTATTTTATATCATGCAGTGGTTATGCTTTAATTACCTGCCTTAAATTGCCTCCTTCCGCTTTGATGACTGTGCATGCTGCGTACAGGACCAGGGAAGGTGGGGATGTTCTCAGGCAGCCCCAGCCCATGAGAGAGTGGCTTTACAACAGTCCAACGAACGGGGGCCTCTGCCTCCATCAGTGAGGCGGTGCTGGTCACGTTCCAGGCCGGGAAACCTCCCTCCGCCCATCAGGAAGTGTGGGGGTCAGGTGAGCGAGGATCGCCTCGCTTAGATGGAAGCTGCTTTGGACGCCCACTGAGGACAGGCTCTCAGATTCCTTCTAGAACCAGATGATTGAGGAAGGTGGGAGGGTCTCAGCAATACTGGGCTCCAGGTGGGCTGAGGTCTGCCAGGGGTGTGGCCTGGGCCAGGGCGCACAGCTTTAATGAGCACTTGGGAGATGGACCAAAGGCAGGGATGTGGGTACAGATGTAACTACAGGAAGGAGAAGCCAGTTTGGACTTAACGTTTTTCTTCTCTGCCTGCTTGGGGGGTGGGGGTGGGGGGATGCAATATGTCTGAGGAAGGGGGACATGGTCTTATCTCAGCCTGTCCTGAATGGTAGTCTAACACCCATCTGCCATGCTGTCACAGCTCCACAGCAGGTTTGCTGCTAGCGTCAGCATTCCTCCTGTTTGACCCCGATGACCGGTGGGCCTCCCAGCCAGTATTCCCCCTGGTCAGGCCTGGGAGGCTGGGACAGCGGCCCTCTTGCTCACCCGGCTGGGGCTTTAACTAAGAGGAAATCTGGCTTCTTTCTCTGTCTCCTCCTTATGCGACTTACGGTGGGACAACAGGCGGAGCATTCTACATTCTGGGTCCCATTTGTCCTTTTAGTTTAAAAAAAAAAAAAATGTGTGTCGGGGAGTCTTTAATCCAGACCTGCCCTTCTGCCAGAAATTATAAGAGAAGGGCTTTGATCCTTGAGGAAAGGCTTGTGGCAAACTCAAGGCTAAGTTTGAATATGATGAGGTACTTAGTATCAGGGAACACTGGCTGAAGCAGAAAGGATCTGAGACCCCATGGCTGCTGTGTTTGGAGCTTGTGATTCAGGGCGAACTCTGGCCAAAGCCAATTTTTTGGTGAGCAATAAGAGTGATTTTTTCCTTCTCATCCCTTTGTCTTTCAACCACAGAAAGACATAAATGTGTTAGCTATAAAGGCTTGACTTTCATGGAAGGATAAAAAGCAGGATACTTAGAGCATTCGCAGGTGAATGTAACATTGAGAACCATGACTCTAGACTCACAATATAATATAATGGTTCCACATAGTCTTTAGAATATCTGATGAAATAACAATTCTTCATCCAGAAAAACACACACAATGGCCAGACATACAGTTTGTGTTTGTCATCAGTAATCCCTTTGATCTGAGTTAAGAATTCTGGATTCCGAGTTCACATTACTTTTTTCCATGCTGCTGGTCATTCCAATGTCTTGTGGAAGCGAAGACTGATTCTCTCCATTTCATAGATTGGAAAGAGCTTAGGCCCAGAGACAGGAAACGTTGTTTTCCCTTTGGGGAGCACTGCAGGTCATGATAAACTCAGACTCAGACTAAAGTTTGAGATCTTGAGTTTGTACCATGACCTGGAAGGAAATTCGGAAGCCAGACCCACGCACTGCGAGGCTGAGGAGACGGCCCTGCAGTGTCGCAGGTCCCGGTGAGCTCTGGTTCCATCACTCTCAGACAGGACACCTGCAGCTGGTACCTCTGTGGCAGTTAGCTGACTGACCCTGAGCTAGTGAGCATGTGCATGGAAAACTAATTAAAAATGGCAGTAAGGCCTTTGAGTAGTTGAATGCTCGTTGATGACCCCGTGATAATAATTTTCTCCAGATTAGGTGACTAAGCTTTCCTCTCTCTCTTTTCTAAGAGACTTGAGGCCTTTGCCCACAGTGAAATTGGCCTGAGGCCCTTTGTTTCCCCAGCTGTCACAGTCCAGAAGGACTCTGCATCCCCTCAGCGATCCTGTCTTGTCAGCTGCTATTTGAAAGCATTCCCATCTCTCTGCTGTGTGGCTCAGTGGTGTCTGCCAAAGCGCTTTTGCAGAAATGACTTCTAGATGGCTTCTGGAGCCAGGCGTGCTCCTGGTGCCTCCCCGCACAGCCACCGGCGACAGTGCGTGGGGCGTTCTCAGAAACACACCCCGTCGGCCCAGGTGGCAGCACGGGGGATTGGAGACAGTAGCTGGTAGGAAGCAGAGCGGAGTTTTTTTCCTCTTGAGTGGCTGAAAGAACGTAACGCTTAACAAAGCGCCGTATTTCACAGCGGCCGGATCATCAGCCGTGTCTCGGTTTCCGTCAGGTGTTTGAGTTCTGAAGGTCACTGGGATTGTAATGAAAATGGTTTTGAAAGCACGTGGAGTGCTCCATCTCCTGATGTGTGGCGAAATCAGCATGCTCAGATTTAATTTGGAGGCTTAGCATGTACTTCTGCATCAAGACGAACAGCCTCTACGATGACGCTGCCAGCCGTACCTAATTTCCCGTCCTGGTGATTCTGTCCTGCCAGCCGTTCCCAGAAACAACTGGTACATATATTTAGTGAAGGACGGAATGAATTTCAATGCATTGAAAGTACAAAGCTATTTAAGGCAGTGTGTGGCTCAGTCCTCCAAATTCACATCGATATTTGCAATTGTAAGCCAATTGGTTGTGTAGCAAAACACCTTGTAATCATTTGTGATAATATTAAGGAAAAGCATGACCATATGGAATAGAGAACCAGCAGCCTTAGGATTTCAGACAATATTGGGTAGAAATGAAACATGCCCAGTTTCTCATTATGGGTTCCTGAGCACAGTAAGCCCCTTGGTTCTATGTGACTGTCCCAGGGTGCCCCTGGAAAGGAAAGGGCACAGAGCAAATGAGGGTCTGTGAGCAGTGGGCACTCTTCTAACCGGGTTTTCCAAAAGGGAAGAGCATTAGAAAGCTGCAACCCAGAGGACAGAGGGCTGTGATTGGTGTGTTAATGATTCTTCTGCCGTTAGCGATCTCTAAGTCTAACTTGGATTTTTAATCTTCCCCTGCCCATTCCCCCCAAATTGTATGTTTCATTTGTATCCTGGTTTATTCTTTTTCCTTTTCTCTGTTGAAGAAGATTTTCCCCTCTTACTTAGTTTTAAAATCAGGTGAGGCTTAAATTCTTTCAAAGAGTAAGATCAGTGAAATTAATTTGCTACCATTTTCATATAGATCTCAGGTAATTTATTTTTCCCACTTGGGTTAATGGATTTTGATGAGAAAAAGAGATTTTTGTTTTTGTTTTTTGTTTTTGTATGGAGGTCTGGTTCCTCACACTTGAAAGTAGAGACCCCTGAAGATGAACTGTAACGGGACATCAGACTGAACTTACCAGGGTTGGTAAATGCTCTTTGCAAAGGGCCAGAGGAAATATTTTAGGTTTTGTGGGCCATTCGGTATTTGTCCCAACTGCACAACTCTGTAGCATGAAAGCAGCCGTGATAATCCATAAACAAACTGGCACAACTGTGTCCAGTAAACCTTCGTTTACAGAAACAGGCCGATCTGGCCCACGGGCCTTTGCTTGCCAGTACCTGCTTCGGAGGCTGGGTAGGGAGCTACAGGCTACCTCAGGACAAATGGGTGTTCTGGCTGCCTCATCACCGAGATCTACTATACAACTTAGCTCTCAAGGGGCGGTCATTCTCTGGCTGAAAGGGTCAAGAGTGTGCAGGGCCACATGCATTGTTATCAGTGGCCTTTGCGTGGACTTGGCCCGTTGTTGTTTGGAAGTAAGTACCATCTTACTGTCTTTCTCAGAAATGCCTAGCATCTTCTCTGTGTGGAGCTCAGTGCTTCCTGGCCTGTTGACAGCAGGTGACTTAGAGTTCTCTGGCTTCTCAAATGTCCGGAACCAAAATAAACATGAGGAGATTGGAAAGGAGACAAGATTTTTTCATTTTAATTCTTGCTTTTTCTAGGCTGATTTTTTTCCTTATTTGAATGGGAATACTAAGATATTTTTTTCACATTATTTTAGGTTAAAAAAAAGATCAGTCACAAAATCACTTTGTATTGCTTTCTAGTGTTTGTATAATATAGAAAATCAATTTTGTGTGACCGATTGCCCTCATATTTGCAGAAATTAAGAACTAGAGAGGGAAGACTTGTTCTCTAGCATGCGTCTGTCAGCCCTGATGTTCTGTCCGGTTGGTTTTTTAAGTTGGCATGCAGCAGAATTCCAGCCATTGAACTTTGTGTTTCGTAACCCCTGAATCGCTTGGACATAACACGCCCATTCATACGCCTCTCTCCTTCCCTTCTAGTTGAAAGGGTGCGCTGCCTCTCGCAAGTGCAGCTGAATCCGCTGCCCAAGACCCTCACCCTGGCCTTTGCTGCTCAGCTGGAGAAGACGTCTCTTCGTCCCACGGTGGACATCCCTGAGGCCGACCTCTCTGGAGTGGACCCCAAGCTCGTGTCCAGTCTGCTGCCCTTCCAGAGGGCTGGCGTCAAGTAGGTGCCTGGGCTGCCTCTTGCTCCCTTTCCCTCGCGTTTCATCCCTCCCCACCAGCTGTGTCCAGATGCTCCTTCTTTGGTGAATGCTCATCTTTCACAGACACCTGGGAGCCATTAGGCATTGAACAGCCAGGTGTGCTGGTACCAGAGCCTCAGTGTAACCACTGATCTCACATTCTGTGAGTGAGCATAAACCTACTCACACTAGTTGAAGAAAGGGATTTCTCAGTGCATGTAATAGAAAACCCAGAATCTAAAAAGATCTCTTCAGATCCTGTCTCTCAGCTCTGCTTTCCTCTTAGTTGGCTTTATTCTCAGCCTGATGCTACTCAGGTGTGGCAGCTGGGCCTGCCAGGGACTTCCAGCTCACATCCATCAGCCCAGCATCCCAAAGCAGCTGCTGATTAAAAGAGATTACGTTCTCTATCTTTACTGTGTGAGAAGGAAAGAAAAAGTTAGTCATCTTGCTTATTACCAGGTTTCTGAGCAGATGATAGTTTTTCAGAATCATCTGAACGGGGACGGGTGTGTGGAGCAGGAGACCAGACAGCTGGCACTCGGGATCCCCTCAGCGTTTCACTGAGTCATCAGATGACTCGAGCGAGTCATTCTTACGGTTGTGCCTTTTTGTCAAATAGTAGCTATAAGCGAACATTCCTCTGATCCTGTTTTAAGTGCTTTACTTATTAACTTCATGAATCTTCTAAACAGTCTCTGGGTAGAACCTGTCGTTACTCCCATCTGTGGCTGAGGCACCAGGAGGTTAGATAACTTTCCTCTGAGTGGTGGAATGGGGATTCCAGCCCATCAAATTGGGCTCCAAAAGAGTGGACTTCACCCTTATTTACAAACTGTTAGCAAGAGTTTTGCACAGGAAGGCTTGGAGCCTGGAGACTGCTGACTAGTGAGCGTCTTTGCTGAGATTGCTGCTCCCTGTTAGATAAACTCCCTGTTCCACCCTGTCCTCTGGCTGCCCTCCTCTGCAGCATGTTGTCTTTGCTGGTTCCTTCCCTCTGCCCTTTGCACACAGCATCCTCTGATCTTCATCTCTAAGTTCTCCCCTCCCCTCTAGGCAGTTCTCTTGTGTGAACAAGGGTACTCCGCCCAGCCCCTTATTAGAGACCGTTTCCTACTGTCCTTCACACCCTCGGCCTCGCCTACGTGGGGCTGAGGGTGACTGCAGACTGCATGACCTGATTATCTTACAGGCTTCTCCCTACCTGTGACCACCATTTCCCCCTTTTGAGTCCTTTTTAAATTATAATTCTGCTCCCCGATTATTCCCTCTTTGGGGAGCAGATCTCTTCTCGTGAGCAGGCCCATGCTGGCTGCGCACAGCCTACACCGAGCCATGCACACGTGTCACTTTACTGGTGGCAGGCACACTCGTGCCCCTGGGGAACAGGTTGTGTTACTGTCCTTACCTTGTCTGCTTCCAGCTTTGCCATCGCCAAAGGAGGCCGCCTGCTGCTTGCCGACGACATGGGCCTGGGGAAGACCATCCAGGCCATCTGCATCGCCGCCTTCTACCGGAAGGAGTGGCCGCTCCTGGTGGTGGTGCCCTCCTCCGTGCGCTTCACCTGGGAGCAGGTCTGTGCTCGTTGTGTTCGGAGTTTTTCTTCGGGGTTAGAGGAATCAGGTACCAGCTTGGGGACAGGGCCTGGGATCTCTAAAGTCCTGCTTCAGCTGAAGGCAGAATGGAGAGGAGATGCCCCCTGAGCCTGGCTCATGGGCTCCAAAGTAGATCCCGTTCTACCTTCAGGGAAGAAAGCCACAGAGCTCAGACTCACCTCCTTCTGTTGGCAGACACTTCCTGTTAGCAGCACCTTTCGTCTGTACTGCACTTAATGTTCAAAATGTTATTCTTCCGTTAGTTCCCATAATCCCACAATAGCCATGTGCAGCAGGTGCAAGAGCTATTAGTCCATTTTCAGATGAGAACCCTGACCTCGGAGAGGGTAAGCGCCACACTCCCTGCTGACGCGGAGCCGTGCAGAGCCGGACTTCCTGGCTCAGGGCTTCTGCTCTCTGTGGAAAGGGGTGAGGGCAGGAAGTTCCCTGTCTACCAGGTACCTTTATGGCTAAGAAATCTGACATGAACTTAGCGTTATCATCAGTCAGCCTTGAGCTTCGTCTGCCATACATCCGGGGATCAGAGTGGTTCTGTGACATGAATAAAAATCCAGATAAGCCAGCTTGATAAAGAAGGAAGCCCCATGCCTTATGCTGCCTGTGGCGGCTGGCGGCTTCGTCACACCTTGGCTTCTTCCTAAGCCCCATGAGCTGCCGTGGGGAAAGACAGCTCCGCCTGCAGCTGCTCAGCCTGGTGCCCAGACGTGCCCAACAAAACTCTAAAATGGTGCCTTGACACAGTCCCACATTCTTTTCCTGTCTGTGGTCTGCATTCTGTCAGAACCTCCAGAAACTCAACGCATGTATTTTGTGTGTGAGATTCTGACGGCACCCTCAGAAATTCTAGGGAAGGGTCAGGTGGTCAGATGAGGCTGGGGAAAAACCGGCACTCCCTGTATCAGAATCATGTCAGCCCAGGCATGCCAGAGAGCACCCCGACACCACCACGGAGGCACTGGGTGGCCTCTGCTGACCCTAGGCACTGGCTTTGGCTCGAGATGGCAACATTTCCGGAGAGAGCAGGCGCTTTGTAGAAAATGCCACCATTAGTGCCTTCAGTGTACCAAGCTTTGCCAAAAATTCCTCTTAGAAGAGGCACGTTCTTTCTCTGCAGAAACTTGCCGTCTAGTTAGGGGTCACAGGAGTGAAGTTCGCAGGCACCGCCGAGTAGCTACTTGACTAGCTACCCAGGAAGGAAGTGATCTGCTAGGGAAAGTGAGGGGAATGAGTGGGTGAGAGGAAGACGGAGACGGTAGCCGTCTGGGGAACGGTTACAGCCACTGCGGGAGGGCATGGAGGGGCCGTGCCATTGGTCCACAGTGAGAGTGCGGTGGTGGGTCGGCTGTGGTCACAGCCGGTAGCTGCCGGGCCGGGTCGTCATTTTGGGTTTGTTCTCTGCTGTCATCCCCAGGCCTTCCTTCAGTGGCTGCCGTCTCTGAAGCCAGAGCAAATCAATGTCGTGGTGACCGGCAAGGACCGCCTGACAACTGGTTTGGTCAACATTGTCAGTTTTGACCTCCTTAGCAAGTTGGAAAAGCAGCTGAAAACCCCCTTCAAAGTTGTCATCATTGTAAGTGACTGGGAAAAGCCTTTAAGTACTTGATCTCAGTGGAAACTTTCTTCTTTCATACCTGTACTCTCATGAGTCTGACTCCATCTCTAGGAGAACAGAAATCATGGTCTCATTTTGTGGTGAAGCATCATTTCATTTCTCTCAGTTAGCAGTTCTCAGCCCTGACTACGTATTAGAATTCCAGGGGGTCTTTTTGAAAAATGCTATTTACTATGTCTGCACTGGGTTCCAAGCCCGTCTCTACCCATGTGAGGTCGGCTGTGGAGGCCTGTGTGTGGACTCTGGCCTGCCTAAGTCCAGATGCGATGGCACGCCTCTCAGGGACTGGCTTTCCTTTTAGTCTCTAGAGAGACTTGGTCCGTGCCCCCTGTCAGCACTCACTGGATGCCATGGCTCAGGAAAAACAAGTTTTGGAGGGTGTGCAGCTTCCTGTGCCCCCGCCCCATCTGTCCAGTTTCCACTCCCAGTTCAGGAACCACTAACCGGCATTCAGAGGCAGAGCCTGTGGTGGGTGATTTCCAGTGGACTTTTACCCTTCGTGTTCCTGTTGGTGAAACAGCGAAACCCAGTGCCTCCAGAAGATACGCAAGGTTCTTTTTTACTCAGATGTGTGAATTTTAAAAGCTAGTGGTGTTTTCCTTCTCTTAAAAATAGAACTCTCTCCTGATTGTGGCTTCTCAATCAGGATTAGAGTGCGTGTGTCATGTAGAAGGAGAGGAAGGAAAGAGTTTTAGGAGGCCCAGGAAATGGGGTCTGGATCGCACAGGTAAACAAGGGACCTGCACTTTGAGCAGCAGGGTCTCTGTGCTTTGGGCACGGGGCTGGCTGCTGGGGGTTGGGAAGCACATTCACCCGTGTGTTCATCCCACTAGCAGTTGTGCACCAGCTTCGAGCCCCACACTGCGCTGTGCACTAGGACAGTCCAGGAGGACAGACGGACACATGCACAGGTCATTAGAATACATCTTAGTGCTTTTATAGTCTTGTGAACCAAGTACTGTGGCAATCAGAGAAGGATCTGTTATTATAATTTGGACATGAGAATCATACTGTGTTGATTGCATAAGCAAACTTAAGTGTTCATATTTTTATAAGCTAAAAAGATAACAAATCTTTGGGGGATTCATTTCTGGTTTCGCACAAATTCAAGTGTGGTGAAAAAAACTGTCAGCAATCATGTGAAATAAAAACATTGAAAGAAGTACCCCAGGATGATGGAGATGCTTCTACAATGTGTAGGAAGACCAAAGCCTTCTTTCTCATGTGTGTTCCTCTATCAGGTACTTGATGTATAATCGCTGATCTTACAATGGCCCCTGGGCAGAGACTGTCCCATTTCTCAGCTGATGAAAACTGACAGTGAGAGAGGTTACATAATTTGCCCGGAGGCACGAAGCTGGCAAAGTGGAGTCACTGATCACAGCTGGATTGCGTCTGGCTGCAGAATTCCTGCGTTTCTGTTTCTGACTCAACACTTAATCAGCCATGTGATTTTTAGCAAAGGACTTACCACCATGGATGGTTTTTAAGGTGAAACAGTGAATTAAGGTCCCTGTCCTCCCCCTACCCCAGAGGAATGTTGAAGGAGGGAATAAAGTGACGGTCCTGAGATGTCGCTTTTATATATAAAGGAGAGGCCACTCTGTGTGGTTAGTTATAATAGTGGTTCGTTGTTACCCATTGATAAAAGGGTCAATTTCCTTCCATATCTCTGGACTTTTTGCTACTTTCTCCATAAAACCCTTTTTCTTGGCTATCAGTATGGGCTTATCCTCACACAGGAGTACAAACGTTATGCCCCAGGTTTGTGGGAATAGATGCAGTGACATTTGGAGATTCATCTCACATTCCCATATATTGGTGTTTTTGAGCTCATTTTTTTGGTTCATCTTAGCTGAAATAGAACTGAGGGATGGGTCTTCTATGTCCTCGTTAGAGCCAGGATCTTCCTGGTAGCCGCTGCGTGCTTATTAAGTGGCAGGACGGTTCCAAGGGCTCTGTGTGTCTTAGCTTGTTTAAGACAACCCAATTCATTGGGTGCTGGTATTATACCCATTTTACAGATGGAGAAACTGGCACTGTAGAGAGGTCAAATAGTTGCTCAGAGTCACATAGCAAGTAATTTGTCTGTGACCAAAATAGAAAAACTTTCTCCAGATACTAAGAATGTGTTAGTTCCTCACTGAGCTTTAGAAAACATGATCTTTTTTAGTTTGCTTATGCACAGAATGCACATCTATAAATAACCAGACTCCGTTTTCTTCTAAGACTGGCAGGAATCCTATCTTCCTCCTTAGTCCAAGTTCCCACAGTACTTTGTCACGCCTGACTCAGTGACAGCACTCATATCATCATCTCATCAGTTGTCAGTGTAGCTGACATCCTGCCTGCCGCTAGGGGGCGAGCCCTGGGCCCCACTGTAGGGCACCTGGTGGGTCTGCAGGGCACCCAGTGGGTCTTCAGCACATTTTGCTTTAGTGCCAGGCAGATGTTAGGCGTGTGTCTTACAGAGAAGAAGCCACCTTTCGGCTGTTTGTTCAACGCGGCCTGTGAGGCGGATAGGACAGAAGGGTCACTAACTCCTCTGTTTAGGTGGGAAAGTCTCAAAGACAGAAAGCGACTTGCCCAGCATGTGGTGGAGAAACTTTCCCAGGCCCACAGCTGTCTGAATGAGAAAGGGCTGAGGGAAGAGTCCTCAACATGGCACTTGCCAGGGTCAAGCTTAACGTGGGCTGTTTCCTTCTCCATGGCATGTGACCTTGTTCACCTGTGTGACTGTTTCTTGTCAGGATGAGTCTCACTTCCTCAAGAACGTGAAGACGGCCCGCTGTCGCGCAGCTATGCCCCTCCTCAAGGTGAGTCCTGCCGAGAGTGGACTAGAGTCTGAGCCCACTCAGCCTGGAGGTCCCGTTGTGGTGTGCTCTGGCTGGCAAAGGGTCCAAGGAGAGCAGGGGCTGCAGGGTGGGGACGGTGGGCCATGGATGTGGCTTAGGGCATCTCTGCTCGAGGCTGTGGTGCTCGATTCCACTTCCTTCCTACCGTCCTGCTAAAGAACCTGTGGTCGGTGCCATGGTCCCGGCCACTTAGAAAAGAAGACCTGCTGATGGTCAGGACTGCACTGCAGAGCCTCCGGGGCTCCTGGGCAATGCAGAGGGGGCATCCCCAGCAGCGTGTCCTGGCAGCTCAGCGGAAACTGCCCGTCTTCTGAGTGGCTGTGGGGCAGAGCTCTCGGTACTTTGAACCGAGGGAGATGAGTTATGCAGACAGGCCAGTGGGTACCAGCAAGAAGCGCAGGCAAAGCTGGACATGCCCTGTAAGCCGATGCCCTTTTCTCAGGCTGCCCTAAGCACTCTGTTAACAAAGGAGGGTCAGCATCCACAACCCTTTCTGGGGTGGTCTGCGCTTGCGCCTGAGCACTTCGGCTGGTTGAGTCCTGGCTGTGAGCAGGTGTGTGTGTGTGTGTGCACTTCAGCGTAGCTTCAGATCTTTATGTGAAATTACTCTGACGAGCAGTGTGAGCGCCCTGTCTCATCTCACACACTTCTGTGCTCACGTTTTATGTCCCGACATAGGAAAGGCTCCTCAAAATTTCCTTCCATCTTTTTGCAGTGAGCTTTTTCCTAATATTGGGAGGAAGTAGTGCAGGTGGAAAAGTAGCTTTTTCTGTCATACCAAGGCAGAGATCTCAGAGGGGATGTCGGGGAAATCCACTGCTGTTTGTGTAGATTGGGAAAACAGGAGCGTGTGTTTAACAGTCTGTGTTTCACCAGCTTTCGTTGCTTAAAAGAAGCTTCGAGTTATACTGAAACCAGGGAAAGCTAGTTTGTCAAATGTTGGGGGAGCTTAGTAGCATTTGAAAAATAACTTAATTCTTCCACCTCTCCACAAAACACACACAAGTGTCTAGTCATTTCAAGTTTTGTTTTAGGAATAGCAAGTTATATGATAATTACAAGTAATTTGCTACATTTTCCAAAGGAGGATTATGTCATTTGCTCCAACTTAAAAATAAAAGTCCTTTACTTAAAAACCTTGATCCTATGCTCATAGTACCCATAAATATGAGAGCCATTGTGGACACACTTAAATGAAATGTCTTTCCCGTACTGCTGACCCTTGTTTCCTTTTGAAAAATGTTAATAGACCTCAGTTACTGTGGTTCCAATATCATAGCCATAACTAAAATTAAATCTGTACCCCGGATTGTTTAGACAAAAACTGCACATGGATAGATTATATCATTAACGGTATAATGGGAAAGCTTCTTAGCGACTGTCTTGTTAATATTTCATTGCCTGGTCAGGCACTCTTGGCCACACACTGGGCCCCGTACTGGGTCTGAAATATGTGTTTCTGAGCCAGACCTCTTAAAGCTGGATTTACATCTTTAAAGTGACATATTCAAAGCAGATCTTTTAACTGTTAACTAGTATATATCACTCTGCATTTGCTGTAGAACTTAAATGAATTAATGATAAAATAGGAGCCATGGGTCCAGTCTGCTGCTTATAAAGGTGTGTGAAAGCCACTCTCTTGCATAACGTAGACTTCACACGATGCTGGCCTGCTGTCAGGATTGAACAGGGGGTGGAGAGGCAGTTTGTTATTCTGTTAACCAAACCTTCCACTCTCTGCCATATTTTCAACTAGGTTGGAATTTCTCAATCTTGGCACTACTGACTCTTTGGGCTAGATCAGTGTTTCCCAAAGTGTGGTACGTGTACCCCCAGGGGTGCGGGAAGAGTTTGGTGGGGGTACGCGTTGCACCTGAGTTTGGTGGGGATATGCACTGCACCGTGCTTAGCTGCGCCTAATTCTACATTCTCATAAGTACAAGGGGTACTCAGCGTTACGAAAATTATAGAAGGGGTACACATATGTCAGAAGTTTGGGAAACACTGGTGATTAGGGATGCTGGTAATTCTTCGTTGTGTGGAGCTGTCCTGTGCATTGTGTAGCAGCATCCCTAGCCTTTACCACTGAATGCCACTTGTGCCCCCATGTTGGGACAGCCAGAATTGTCTCCAGATGTTGCCAAACATCCCCTGGGTGGCAAATCACTTCCCATCTCTGTTGAGAACCACTGATCTAGATACTCAAAGGAAGTGACTGAATATTTTTGGAACAAGGAGAGTTTGGAACAATGAGAGAGTTAGGAAGTAAAATGTGCCTTGGAAAAGCCATATAGAAAGGGGTGAAGGCAGTCAGTTATGTGGTGGAGGAGCAATTAGACTTTTGTGGATAATTTCTTTGTAGTGCATATGGATGTCAAATTATCAAGTTGTACACCTAAAACTTTCTAAGGATCTAATGTATAAGGACCTAACTGAATACCACTTGACTGTCCCTCTAACGCATGCATCTCTTAGCACTATATTCTGGTAACATATTTCAAGACTTAATAGTTCAAGATGTTTCAGCAAATGTGCATGAAGGGGTGATGAGTTTATATCATACAGTCTGTGAGGTAGCCGGGCCAGATGGTATTGAGAAAAAGCTGGTTTGTAAATGACGACAGCAGGCTCAGGTTGTAAAAAACTGTGTCACTGTCCCCTAGGAAGTGTGATTCTGTTCTCCACAGCACTATTTGCCTGGGCTACTAAGCAGGGTTCTATTTTTATATATAAACTAGAGGCCCAGATCCCTTGACCTGGCCTGTGGGGATTGGGCCAAAACTGGCTCTCTGACATCCCTTGAGGAGTCCCGAATTACGAGAGGGCAGTTCTCTGGTGATGCACCGCAGAATCAGGCTCCCTCCTCTCTGGTTCTGGGTGGGTCACCTGAGAATTACAGCTGCCAAGTCACCGCAGCTCTGCAGCTCCTGCGTTGAGTGTCTGCCCCCTAGTGGTCATAGCTACCAGTCAAATGGTCAACCAGTCGCTTAGGCTTTTTATATATATATAGACTAGAGGCCCTGTGCATGAAATTCATGCACAGGTAAGGTCCTTGGGCCTGGTCAGTAATCAGGGCCAATGGGGGCCTTTCAGCTGCCAGCCGGGGCTCCCCCTCCCTGGCTGCTTGCTATCAGCTGGGGCCTTCCTTTGTTCCATTCTGCCCCCTGATTGTCAGCGCACATAGTAGCAAGCAGTCAAACTCCCAGTCTCCCAGTTGAACTTCCAAGGGAACACTTTGCATATTAGCTTTTTATATATATATATATAGATGTGGTAGGCAAGACAAAGCTATAAAGGACATTTTAATAATCATCTTTAAACCCTCCAACAGTGAAAACCGTTATGAACAGTTTGTTTATTTTTCTAACATGTAGGTCATAGGGCAAGGTCATACTTTTAGTGGCTTGTGAGCATTAGTTCCATAGACACTGTTCATAATTTAACCCTTAGTGTTGGACATTGTGATGCTATTATAAATAGTTCTGCAAATAAACATCATCTATTATATATATTCATAGCTTTAATACTTTAAGACAAATTCCCCTACACAGAATTGCTGGCTCATAATTTTACCTTTTGGTAGATGCCCCTGAGGTCCAGGCTGACCAGGCATAACCGTCTCCACTCCCACTCAACCCGTATCACAGGGTCTTTTTTATTACTGACTCCAGCACTGAAGGTGTCTTCGCAGTATCTTCTCTTTTTGAGCAGTGAGGTGTGTTTGGGTTTTCTTTAGCAGAGTGTTATTTACATTGCTTTTTATTGTTGTAACAGTATTATAGCATTGTTAACAGTTTCCAATAGTCTTTTTTTTTTAGAGGGAGAAAGGCCCTCAGAGTCCCACCATCCTTTCCTAATAAATAATAGTTTCTCTTTTGTGTGAGTACAATCTACTTCTACTTGTATGACTAAAGCTCTTTTCTCTACAGTAGAACATTCTCCTTGCTCATTAAAAAAAAAAATCTATGTGTAGGTTATCTGCTTCGAGTTGCTTCTTTGGATTCTCCTTCATAAATTATATATTCCTATTAGTCCTGTTATTCACCTACAGGGCTGCCCCGTCTCAAAACCTACGAGGAAACTAAACCTGATCTTTAGGTCGTCTGACAGTGTGTACTTATGTGAATCACATAATTTCTATCAGAGCAAATATATAAATTATTTTTTATATTGTTCCTGTGTAGGTTTCATGTGTGTTACTTTCTTTCATTAGAGGAGTGAATTATAAAGTGTTCAATTTAGTGTTGATTTATGTAGTTTTGTGCATTTATATTTTCCTAGAATGCAAGTTCTCAGAGGTGGAGGGTGACACATAAATCATGGCGGCTGGGCAGCGGTGACAGTGCGAACAAGTTGGGGCTGAGCAGGGAGCAGGCTAAGCCATTTCATAACAGATGCGACTCCGTTATGGCTTCTGTTCAAAGCTCATTTCTGTTTCCAAAATGCTGCCTCTGCTTCCTAACACCCGCAAACGTCCATTAGCAACGGTTCCATTGCGACTGGGCAGTGTATGGGGGAACCGAGTCAGTGTTGGTCTGTTCTGTAAATACCGGGTGGAGGACCCTGGAGGGGATTTCCACCCCTGAGCTGAGAGCTGCTGTCACTGCAGAAGCAATGACCTGGGGAATAGGTTCAGCTGATGGGCTGATTTTCTCTTATTGATAAGACTTTTCATTTTCCCGGGTTCATGAAAATGATGTTGAACTGAGGAAAGCAGTGCTGCAGACGCCATTCAAGAAGCTCATTGTTATTTTAATGAGTCTGCATTAAATGCACAGGAAATTAGAGGTCCTGGATAATTGAACTGTGGAAAATTATAGCTGGAGAGGCTCACAGCTCTCCTGTCATAATGGAATTTCGTAGAGGTGGCTGCTGAGAGGGCAAAGGTGCATCTTGAGAATTGTATATGCTGTATATTTATAAGGGTCATTCTCTTCCCTCGGTTGCACCTTTATTTATTTATTTTTAGGAGACACGTGTATTCATTTGAAAACCTAATTTCCTCCCTCAGTGACTTATTGCACGCAGTTGCCTTATACTCTTTCCACTACTGAGGTTTCAGTGGTTAACAAGCTGTTTCTGGACAGCCGAGCTCCGCAGTAGGGTCCCTTGCCAGAGCTGAAATGAATTTTACCTCCCGTAATCTTTGTTGATTACTTGTTCTAATACAATGGAACGTGCCTTTTTTTTCTTTCTTTCTTTCTTTCTCACCCTCTTTTCCATCGTAATAATAAGAGGTGGGATGTTTGGGTCTAATCCCCTTGGACCAGGTTGGTGTCAGGGTAGTGAGAAACCTGAAGTTCATCAATCAACTGTGTATTCCCCCTCTGCCCTCTGGTGAGTGGTGGCAGACCCGGACTGGGGAAGGTAAATGGCCCCGGGTCCCACCTTTAAGGTCCTCAGTTCCTGCAGCCTCGGTCAGGGACTCCAGCTCAGAGTACTTTGCTGCTGAGTAAGGGAGGGCCTTTTTTTCCCTCCAAAGAAATCAAATCATGGCTTACACACTTCGTCCTTGGAGTGAGGTAGGGCTGGTCCTCGGTGTCGTTATCTACTGCCAGGTTCAACATGGATGTCAGGGCCCGGGTGCAGTGCAGGCCTGCGGCCGTCCCTGCTTCTGCTGCCTCTCCCGGTGCAAGGCTCTTTGGGCTTAATCCTCGGTCCCCAGGGCACTAAACAGCCTCCTTCTGAATAGTTTTCAACATATGGTGAACGTTTGTTAGCTACTTACTCTGTGCCGGGCATGTGCTGCAGAAATGAAGGAGCACAGCCTAGCCCTTGCTGTCAGAAAGCTTGAGGCTAGTGAGGGAGGCAGAAGATACAGAATTCGACGTCACATGCTAAGTGGCAATGTGGAGATGGCAGAAGGTGCTACAAAGGCTGCTTAGGAGATGACATCCAGCTGCTTACCCAGGCCATGCCATGAGGCTCCGGGCACACATGTGCTCTGTTCCTCTCATCACAGTCCCTTCACAACCTGAGGGCCCCGCCTAGCTCCAGAGCAAGGCTGGTCGTTACAGTCTTTGGAATCTGGACCCACCTTAGGCCTGCGATGACCAGACTTGAGAACCCCAGCAGTCAGGGTGCCCAAAGTGGAAGACCTTTGTGCTGGCTTCTGGGCTCTTATCTCATTGGGGCATTTGGGAAATTCTCTTCTCACCACCTTGTCTGTTGGTTTCCTAGATGGCCAAGCGCGTGATCTTACTGTCGGGCACACCGGCCATGTCGCGGCCCGCGGAGCTGTACACGCAGATCATCGCCGTCAAGCCCACGTTCTTCCCTCAGTTCCACGCCTTCGGACTGCGCTACTGTGATGCCAAGCGGGTACCTACTCTCCCCTTCCTCACAGCCCCCATCTGTCACCTGATTCTGACCCCTACCTTTCTGTTTCTTCTCTTTGGCCATGGTATGGTCAGAAGAGCACCGACAGAGAGCTGAATTAAGATTTTAGCTCTGCCCTGCCCCTAATTCTGGCTCGGGAGTGTCCTTGGAGTAAGATGAGAACAATCCTTCCTACGTTTCATGCTTTTAGTGGTTCTAGCTTAGTGTTTTCCAACAGGGACCATGGCTAACGCGTAGGTGCATGGAGCTCAGAACCAGCAACTCCTGCCGGAGAGAATGGCTCTGAAGCGAGCTGAGGGTGGACCGAGGCGGGACAGAGGGAAGAGCAGCTGAGGCTGGTGAAGGTCACTTGGCATGGGGAGGAGTGTGAAAAGCCTCTGAAAAGGTGAACACATGTGCAGGGAAGGCAGAGGAGGCCTTTGGGCAGGAGGCATGGGAGCAAGACCCCCGTGCCTCGGGCGGGCTCTCAATGGACCCTGCGCCTCCACAGGGAGCGCTGCCTCTGGCCTGACACTCAGGAGCTGCTCTGTGCAGCCCCATCCTCCAGAGGGCAGAGGGAGCCTGTAACCACAGCAATCTTTGCAAGGAAAATGTCATTTTCTAGAACTCAGTTTTTTGGCATGGTTTTGTTTTTTGTTTTTTTTTTTGTTTTTATTTTTAGTGAAAAAAGAAATATATATTTAATAACATGGGAAATACAAGAGTGAAAAAAAATAGGAATCAAAATGTTCCCTCCCTTCTGTCCTACCTTCCTTGCTAACTTCCTTCCTCTCTCTCTCCCATTTATTCTTTCATATCTGTCTAGAAGATAATGTACACCAACATGATTATTTTTACAAGCAGAGAAAATCAACATTTAAAAAATGTTTAAATTACATTATTCACAAATCCCAGATTCCTCCAGCTGCGCCATTGCGTTCTTTCGTGGTCATTAACCTGACCGAGCCGCTGAGCGTGGGTCACTGTCCTCCTCACAGGCTCCTCTGCGTCTCTCCGGAAGCCCCAGTTCAGAACGTTGACTCCTTGTTTCCAGTCCGTCTGCTGTGACTTTGTAAACTTTGAGCCACACCCTGAGCTTCATCTGCCTCTTTTTTGTGGGCAGTGGCCCTGCCATAGACTGGCTGGACTCCAAAACCTCATTAATCAGACCCTAAAGATTCCCACTTTGTGATCCAGTCACAGATATACCCAGCCACTGTCTGCGTCAAAGACACCGCCTGGAGAACTGGCTGAGGCTCACTCATTGCCTGTTGCCCGTGCCATTCCTGGGGGAGGAGCCTTGCCCTGCAAGTTCATGATGTAAATCAGACTGCCGGCCTTATTGTTAAATACTTTTTTAAAGAAAATAAAACTTTTCAAGTACTTTAAAAATATCCACTTACATTCAAACTAAGTATTTATAATTAAATTGTAGTGCTTTGTAAAGTTAGTTGCAAACTATTTTTAGCCTGCTACTGAGACAGGAAATTTCTGTTATTAAACATACTTCTTTAACACTTTAATACATTTGTGATGCATTCTCCCCTTGAATCAATCCAGATTGTATATACTTCTCGTGTTTCCTCAAAACCCTTCATGTGTGATTTGTACCTTAGTCCTCTTTGCAAATAATCCACTTTCTGAAAAGGATCTTCTTCTCTTTCTTGACTGTCTGGGCCATGGGATACTGTTCAGCCAGTGACTGAAGGGGCTGAAGATGGAAATCATTGCCTTTACTCCCCAAGCTGTGTCCTCCTGTGTTCCTAGTCTCCTTCCTCTGCAGTTTCTCGTGCCATCCTCAAACTCACCCTTTCCCTCCATGCTGCTGCTTCCTGACACACCCAACAGGACAGTCAGGGGCAGTGCCTTCCTCATCTCTATGTTCTTTCTCCCACCTAGCCTGGTGCCTGGGGCCTGTACGTTTTCAGTAAAAGCTCGTTGGATTGTGATTATTCTGAAGTCCAGTTTAAAATCCTTAGTATGGGTTTTAACTTGCAAGATGAAGAGCCAATAATATTAGAACTTAGGAGCATGATATCCAGATTACTTATATCCTCTTGTTCCCAGCATGATTTTTATTCTGTGCAGCCGGTAGCCCGGGGCTCCCATTTTGTGTGTGTGGCCAGCTCCTCGCATTAATAGAAGCCACTGAAGAGAGTGCCCCATGCCCAGCTCATTTTCAACCCCATAGCGTGAAGGCACTATCTGACCTTCCAGTGGATTTCAGAGTATTTTTTTTTAAATAAGCAATTTTTTATTATTTTATTTCTCTACCTTTGACTTTCTCTTTGTATTCTCAATTCAGCAAAGGTTTCTTAGATATCTACCATGTCCCACAATTATAATTGGCCCAAATTAAGGAGGCAGACACCCCGGCTCCCTGACTGGAAGTCAGTCCGGTTTCCAGGAAGATTGCTAGTGAAAGATGGGTTATTTTAACTGTAACATCTCTAGCAGTGTGGCAGGGAGTAGATATTATTGCTCGCTGCCCCCCCACCCCCACCCTCCTATGAAATGAGGGAGCCAGGTTTATGCAGAACCTCCTCTGGTTTCAGCCAGATGGGCAAAAAATCTGTGTTCCGGCTCCTCCCCTCAACCCTGCCACCCCACCATCACTGCCGTTGTGTTTATGACATTGCTCTTGAATGTGTTGGTGTGACCATACTGAGAACAACGGGTGTTTACATCCCTGTAAATCTCACCCAATAAAGATCGCCGACATTAGGTGTTAGGTTGTACAATGGACCCTGTAGGATGAGCCCTAGGAATGTTATTTCTGTATTTGGTGTAAACAGGAAAGTGTGACAAGGGTCTTGTTTGTTTTTTAATGTAATGGACACCAAACCGCTGACACCTTGCATTTGCTGCTAGGAAGCAAATTAGTGCCAGATTGTAGAACACCATGACAGGTGATTTCTGTTCGCCCCATTCTTGGCTCCCCTTTCCCTCTTCCTTCCTGTTTCTCACGTGGTGTTGTATTCATCCTTTAAAGCCACTTGATGTTCGCTGCACAAAGCCGGGGAAGAGGAGGTTGTGAGAGGCGGGGACAGCCCCATCCTGGGCCCTGGGTCTCACATTGTGTCTCCTCCACAGCACGCCTGGGGCTGGGATTACTCCGGCTCCTCCAACCTGGGGGAGCTGAAGCTGCTGCTGGAGGAGGCGGTCATGCTGCGGCGCCTCAAGTCCGACGTGCTCGCCCAGCTCCCGGCCAAGCAGCGCAAGATGGTGGTGGTGGCCCCGGGCCGGCTCAGCGCCAAGGCCAGAGCGTCCCTGGATGCCGCAGCCAAGGAGATGACCACCAAGGACAAGTCTGTGAGTCTGGGCTGGAGACCGGGATGGGGAAGCTGTGTTCACAGGTGTTCCTTCCCGTGGGGGTTCTGTGGAGGTCACCCCGAGCTCTCCGAACCTCCTCTCCGGCGCCCTCCCTGGGCAAGGACAGTGCCCGCTTCGCTTCTCAGCCGGACTAGTCTACTTTGCAAATCTTTTAATTTGCAGGTTTATGCTTGTGGAGATCACTGTTGATGGGTGGTCATCGGGGCAATCTGCAGGATGATGATATGTATTCTGAATCTCTGAAAGAAAGTCAGAATTTATACTTAGTGTTTTGAGATTGCCTCAGTATAGGCACAACTACTAGAAATTAGTTCTATGTGTATTTGATATACATATTAACCCTCTAACCATCCCATGTCATTTGCTTTATTTTTTTTTTTAATTTCTATATTGATTAAGGTATCACATTTGTCCTCAACTCCCCATTCCAATCCCCCACCCCCTATTGTCCTTGACCACTGGTTAGGCTCATATGTGTGCACATAAGTCCTTTGGTTGATCTCTCCCTTTTATCCCCACCCTCCCTTTGAGGTCCAACAGTCTGACCCATGGCTCCTTATCTCTGGGTCTGTTCTTGTTCATCAGTCTATGTTGTTCACCATTTCCCCTAGATGAGTGAGATCGTGTCCCACTGGAGATATACTTATAAGAATCAAAAATGAGACAAGCAATAATTGTTTTTGCTGAAAGGCATATGAATATGCTGTAGTCATTTGCTTTAGTCATAGAATTTGCTCTAACAAATTAATGGTTATTTAACAAAATCGAGTTTTCAAGCCTTTTCAATCCTTTGTCTCCTTATTACATCATTTATGGTTGGCAGGACCCTCATTTTACAGACAGGGAAACTGAGGTTCATAAAGGCTATGATTTGCCTAAGAGACTGCTGTGCAGCAGAGCTGAGGCCATATCCAAGCCTGTTACCCTTATATTTTAGGGCTATTTCCACTATGGTGGTTTTATCATTTCAAAACTTCCATTTCATATCCTTTGTTAGTGTCTTACTATGCTAAGTACCACAAGATAATCCACACCAGCTCCATTTCTGTCTTTGTGGGATGAAACGTAGCAATTTTCATTGCCAAGAAGATGACATTGGCATTTTTGACATTATCACAAAGCATTATCTGGGCCTGGTATTGCCCTGCATGAAGAGACTTAGATCTAGATGAGCGCTCAGCCTTCTGGAAGATTACAGAACAGATAAGAATGATAAGACAGAATGTGTGGTGTGTGTGTTTTGTTAATGTCATTTTACCATGTGATCAAGCAGACTAACTGGTAAGAAACAGAGGAGGCCGGGTGGGTGTGGCTCTGTTGGCTGAGCTTTGTCCCATACACAGAGAGGTCCCTGGTTTGATTCCTGGTCAATGCACATGCACAGGTTTTGGGCTCAGTCTACAATAGAAATAGTGCAGGAGGCAGCCAATTGATGTTTCTCTCCCTTTCCCTTCCTCTCCCTAAAATCAATAAAAACATATATTTTTTAAAAAGGCAATATTAAAAAAAGAAACATAAGGTAGGCTACAGGATACATGGATCAATTATCAAGCTGTATTAATTTTTGCCATATTACGTATAATTATCTGGATGGCCTAGAGTTTTCAGAGTTCACAAGTTGATGTGGATATACAGACCGATGGTTCTGAAGTTGTATTTCAGTGAAACCACGAGTAGAACCAGAGCATTCTGTTGCTAAAATCAGTCTTGGTGATCTTTTCTGGTTTCTACAAATGAAAATTCAATGAATGGAAACGTTTTCTCAATTTTAAGGTTTTTCTTATAACTGTCTTAAACCAGTAAGGCCTAACTTCTGTCTACTGTGAACTCTGCCAGATAGAAAGTCATTGAGTAAGTACAGCAAACAGAACGTGAATGGAAAAAATGCAGAAGTGTGATATTTTTAGATGCGAATTTGTCAAATGCAATGTTTTAGTTCCTTGCGTGTGTGATGGGAATAAGTCCGTCTGCATTCCGTGGGCTTTCCTGGAGAACACTCTGGCCTGCACCTGGTCCACCTTCTGAACCAGGTTGAGAGCCAACGTAAACAACTGCAAAGGCAGCCAGTGGGCCTTAGAACTGAGGATGAAAGTCCCATTAACTGGCCAAGAGGCAGCTATACATTGTGCCATGTGGCCAACAAGAGAGGGGTGTGGGAATTCTGTACTTAGTGCAGCAAGGTTTGAAAGCATTTTTTTTTAAACTTTCCACCACCTTGCATCATTCCTCAGGTTAGGTGAGTGCTCTACCAGTGGTTTCACATGTAACCTGAGAGTTTGATTTCCTGAGTTTGCAGGCTGTGCTGTGAAATTCATTAGGCTGAGCCCTGGGAATCATGAATGTTGGGTGTTTTATAACTCTGGTAGCTGTGCAAGTCCCTTAGATTATTTGGCATATTTTGATGTTTTCTTACCTAAAAAAGGAAGCCCATGGCCTGCCTCATGGGCTTGGTGCTGGAAAAATGTATCAGGAGAATGCCGACTGCTCAGAATCCCACCTGTAGGGTAATTATCATCCCGCTTCTTCAGCATCCCAGAGTCTTAATGGTGTTTTGCAGATTATGAAAATGAAGGCTAATTTGCAGTGTAATTCTTAAATAATCCAGCAGAGAAAGAGCCTGCAGCTCTCCCCAGGCCCATGCTTGAGAGCTGCTGTCTGCCTGCATGGGGTCCTAGGAAAATGAAGAGTTTGTCCCTGAAAAAGAAATTGAGTTGATGCAGATTACCTTCATTGTGATGCTGAAACCAGATACTACATTCTTTCCGTTAATAAGTCTTTGAAAATGTGGTTCTCCTTTGTGTTCTTGAATGTAAGTTCATTTTTATAGTGGAAAATCCACAGAGAAAACAAGTTTCTGAGCGTTGCGGTTTGGACCATCAAAACCTTTCCTCTCTAAGACCACCGATTTGGCACCAGCCTAACCTAACTCAGAAGGGGAGCCAGTGTCAGCTGGGGGTTGGACTAGATGGCTGTGGACACCCTTCACACCTTGACCAGCCATGAAATCCTGAGCCAGAGAGTTCAATGGGGATCGTGCTTTCTTGGTTTTGGTCAAATAAGGAGGCCCTGTGGATCTATAGGAAGTCCCGCCCTCTAACATCCCCTCCCCCCCGTTATTATAGTTACTCTTTAGGCCCTGGTTTCCCTGCAGTTTTGTACAATTTCATGGCTCCAGCAAAGCACAGCTGACCCATCAAGAAGCGGGTTTTCCTTTGTTTCCTCACACCTTCCCATCTGGAGGAAGACATTTTTTAAAAAGCTTTAAGTCACGGAAGCCAAGGCGAAACAGCCAATTTATTAAATGTAATGTGAGCTAAAGCCTTTTCTCATTTTCAGCTGAAATGATAGCTGCTCTCCACCGGCTAAGAAAAGCCAGCTCTAATCATCTTTTGTCTAAAGCCAGTTTTTGATCAGCAAGACCAGGAACAGAAACACAGAGCCAGTCCGCGTAGACTTCCTGGTGACAGCATCAGTTCACCTTCCGCTGCTTGACAGTCCATTCTGATTTCCAACATAGAAAAAGAAATTTGAAACCCCAGTGGGTCTAATTTAATAAAAGTCCAGCGGACAGGGACAAAAAAATGCAGGTAATTTAAAATTTCCTGGCCCATGGCTAGCAAAAGAAATGAGATCATTAATGGACTAGTATTCCGTCTACCCAGTTTGGGGGAGTTCTTTTTTAAAGATGAAACTATTGATTTCTCCCACATTAAAAATTTAATAGATGCCTGTTGTATAAAATCTGAAAAATAAAGTACTTACAATAAGTAATATTTATTAAACATGTTTTATAATTACACTATAAGATTGATTCACTCATCTCTTATATCACCTAATTTCAGCATTTATTATTATTTGTATTTTTTAATGTATGTATCTGTTGCTTTAAAATACATATTATTTATATATACATTTATACTAATAAAAGGGTAATATGCTAATTAGACCAGATTGACTGGATGTCCAATGTCCTTCCAGACAAAGCCATGGTGGGGGGGGCCAAGGCAGAGGCAGTTAGGGGCAATCAGTCCGGCAGAGGAGAGCAGTTAGAGGTGAGATCAGGTTGGCAAGCAGTTAGGGGGTGAGATCAGGCCAGCGCAGGGAGCAAGTAGTTAGGTGAGAAATCAGGTGGCAGGCAGAGGTGGTTAGGGGCTATCAGGCCGGCAGGCAGAGGTGGTTTGGGGTGATCAGATAGGCAAGCAGAGTGGTAAGGGGTGATCAGGCAGGCAGGCAAGTGGTTAGCAGCCAGCAGTCCTGGATTGTGAGAAGTGCAGGCTGGGCTAAGGGACCCCTCCTGCCCCCCCACCCCCCCGCACAAATTCCATGCACCGGGCCTCTAGTTTATATATAAATATCCATATAACTAAAAAAAAATGCTTATATGTGTGTCATAAGCATATATACACTGCTTATGACACACATATAACTTATGTATGTCATAAGCAGTGTATATATATTTAAAGCAGAATTGGAATCATGTAAACATACATTAAGGTTCCAAAACCATATCAGGAATACTTTTCCATGTTGTTAAATGTTCTTTTAAAACGGGGTGAGGAACATCTATCCCAAGGGCCAAATAAGGCCGAGAAATCGTTTTGTCTGGCCCTGCCAGCGCATTGGGAGTGAGTTAATTAAACGTTTGACCAAATACAGCAGGCTAATTTTTAAGTTGATAATTTTGTATGGCCCATGAATGATGTTATAAATATCCAAATAGCCCTTGGCAGAAAAAAAGATTCCCCACCACTGTTTTTAAAACATAATATTTAAACATAGCTTAGTATTTTCTCACATGGTTATATTAAAATTTTGCCACCCATTTTCAGTTGTATATGTAAGTTAATTTAACTATTCATTATTCTAAGTATACTACACTGGAAAAGTTGCTTACATGTAAACTTATGCACATCAGATAATATCATGAGAATAAATTTTAAGGAGTAAGTTGCTGGGTCTCAGGTTAGCATGGTTGTGTGTGTGTGTGTGTGTGTGTGTGTATGTGTGGATGTGTGTTTGTTTTTTATTTTATTTATTTATTTTTTAAATATATTTTATTGATTTTTTTTTTACAGAGAGGAAGAGAGAGAGATAGAGAGCCAGAAAAGTCGATGAGAGAGAAACATCGACCAGCGCCTCCTGCACACCCCCCACTGGGGATGTGCCCACAACCAACCTACATGCCCTTAACCGGAATCGAACCCGGGACCTTTCAGTTTGCAGACCGACGCTCTACCACTGAGCCAAACCGGTTTCAGCTTTGTTTGTTTTTTAATTGATTTTATAGAGAGAGGAAGGGAGAGAAACATTGGTGTGAGAGAGAAACATTGATTGGTTGCATACCGACCAGGGATCAAACCCACCACCTTTTGGTGTAAGGGACAGCGCTCCAACTGAGCCACACTAGCCAGGGTGCGTTGGACATTTTTGGAGGCTTTGGTGCACATCGACACATCATTCCCAAAAGGTCAGCCAGTGTGCCATCCCACCAAGCCATACCCACCTCCTGATAAATCTTAGGGCACAGTTTCTGAAAGTGCCCTTTGCCATTTATTATGCCCCCTCCCTTTCTTATCAGCAGGTGCAGAGTGAGTGAGTGTGGGTGGGAGGAGTTTTGACAGTCCCCGAAGGACACAGGAGAACTGTAGACTGTGGATGCCTGGGGCACGGGCTGCACACACTGCGGTGAGGCCCTCCTCGGGGAGCCTGGCTCTGTCCCGCTACCAGGGACCACAGGAGGTTGGAGGACCTGACTTGCTGCAAGGGACCCTTTGCGGGTATATGAACGGACTTCATGGGCTCATTGGCCACAGGCAAAGGTTGCCATGTGTCCAGAGCCTCATCAGGGTAAACTGGGCCTCTAGCTGAGAAACAAGGTCAGGTGCCTCTTCCGCAGGAGTTCCCGGGACGTTTGAGCTGTCCGGTGGGACTCCGGCACCAACAGGAGGGACAGCGCCCGCACTGCCAGGACACACACAGTGAGATGGGTCTGCCATGCCCCCCCGAACTCCTGTGGTTCCTTTCTCCTTGCCAAGACCGAGAGGAAAGACTGTCTAAAGCAAGAAGCCCTTTGACAGACAGCATTTTTGCTAGTGGGTGGAGACAGCTGCCCTGCGTCTCTGGGAGCGCAGTGTGATAGTAAATGTTTCCTTGTCTTCCGATGGAACTGTGTGAGCCTCTCCTGTGTTCACACTCCTCATTAGGATTTACTTAGGTGCAAACTCTAGAGAACGTGTGTTTTGTTTTGTTTTTCTCCTGGGAACTCATGTACCTTGTGTGGGAGACATACCAGAAACACTCGACTGATGGTTTGAGATGATGCAAGAATAAACTAGTCGCGGTCCATTGGAATTGATTTAGCAAGTCTTGGACGGAGGCTTATCAGCTGGGTATGGACACAGCTTGGCAGAAGAGGGGGAACACAGAACGTGGGCGGTGCCATGTCGTGTGTAAGTTGTCCCCAGGCCGTGGTGAGTAGCTGTGCTCAGCAAGGCTGCACGTCTGCCTTCCACGTGAGCATGGCGAGCGAGGTGCAGCCTCCCCTGGAAAGCCTTTCCAGAGAGCTTCCTCATGGCTCCCCGCTGGGCTCTCACACCCGTCCCCGGAGGGTGACGGAGTGCCTGCCATGTGTCCGAGGCCAGAACGGAGCTCAGGTAGTTCTGTGGCCGAACTGAGTGGCAAGTCGGGGTCTCGGCTCTGTAACTGGTGTTAGAGCTGTAGGATTTGTAAAGCTCATAGTGGCGATAAGCATGTCAGCTTAGCTCAGGGTCCTCAGAGCGGGAGACCTAAACCCTCGCCTTCTCTTCCCACAGAAAGGACAGCAGAGAGAAGCCCTCATTCTCTTCTTCCACAGAACAGCCGAAGCCAAAATCCCGTGTGTCATGTAAGTGGTCACCGAGTGTGGACTTCTCTGTCGTCTTTAAAAAGAAACCCGTTACCTCAGTCCGCCAGAACGGCAGTGCTCTCTGCAAGAAGAGAGCAGAGACGCCATTCGCTGCCACCGTGAGGGTGAGGGTTCGGGCCCCACAGCCTCCTCTCCCACAGGCACGGGCAGGTTTGCCTCAGGCACTGCCCACTCACAGGTGGGTCCCTGTGAGGTCCTGCCTGAACCCACGTGAGCTGGATGGCGCTGCTGTCACTCAGGAGGAGCGTGGGTGACCCAGACGCTAAGGGGAGTTTTCTCTCGCTAAAAGTACTGCTCACTAGCCGGGGTTCTGTGAAAGAGAAGCTGCCTTACCAGAACGTGATTCTCTGTTCTTCTCCAAAGACATGGCTTCCAGTCATTCTTACCCATGGGAAAGCGGAATCTCAGGTTGTTCAAGTGGCCTTTGCCACACTGAGTTCTCCTTCCGCCTTCTAACTAAGTCTGAAGTAATTTCTATTCTTAAGAGTAT
Source organism: Pipistrellus kuhlii (assembly GCF_014108245.1). NCBI lineage: Eukaryota > Metazoa > Chordata > Mammalia > Chiroptera > Vespertilionidae > Pipistrellus > Pipistrellus kuhlii. The sequence goes on along the minus strand of NW_023425573.1, from coordinate 1,308,819 downwards.
CCACTGACTAAAAAACTCAATTTGTCTGCCCTTCTTAAGAAACACCCACTCGTGTTCGCTATCACCAGGCTGGAAGCTTGAGGCAGTTCTAATGATGTGCAGTTTGCCTCCTTTTTCATTGTTTAACGTTCATGTGAGACTCTGGCAGGATAATGATCCGAGTGATTAAATTTCAATGAAATGAATTTGGTGTGGGCTGAGCAGAGCCAGGTTGGCCGCAGGGACCAAGGTCTGTGGGTGAATTGAGACCCACAGCCTCCCCTCCTCACTCAGCCACCAGCCTCTGGCCGCACCAGCCTCTCCCTCTGCACCCGTCAGTGCAGTGAGTGAGTTCACCGTGGTGCTCAGATCTAAGACTCCCCACAAAGCTGCGGAGTGCTGCCAGCTCTCCATCACCCTCGGGCATGGCCCTTGCATTTAGAACACTGTGGCAAACTCCAGATGTGTTTTATGGCCTGCAAACATCTCACAGAAACAATCCGAACTGCCCCACCCACCAGTCCATTTATCCACGTGCTGCCAAATAGCAGATGGCAAGGGTGTCAGTCCCCTCCCTCAGCTCGTGAACTACAAAATCCAAGGTTGGTGGAGTGCTGAGCTTAGATGCAACCATTTTCCTTAGAAATTGTAAATCTAAACATTTCCCACCTTATAAATAAACTTGGTAATACCTGGTCTTAGTCCATTCAGGCTGCCATTTAAAAAAAATACTATGGACTGATATACTATGGTGGTTTAAACAACAAATATTTCTCACAGCTCTGGAGGCTAGGAAATCCAAGTTCAAGGAGCCGGCAGACTCAGAGTCTGGCTTGCAGACAGCCGTCTCCTCATGTGTCCTCACATGGTGAAGGGGCCAGCGTGCCCTCTGGGATCTCTGTAAGAGCCCTAACTCCATCACTTCCCAGAGGCCCTACTTTTGGTACCGTCACACTTATGCGTTTTGGGAGGGAGCACAAACATTCAGTCCATAGCATACCTTGAACATACTTTTTCAAAATTCCATTTGAATTATATGGTGCATTATCGTTCCCAACAATTTTGATTCCTGTTAACCCATTTCACATTTACAGACTCTTTGTGATATCAGTAGGATAAGTCATATTAACCCCAATCCTTAAATGCAGAAACTGAGTACATCTCATGGAACTCTCTGGACCTGAGAGTCACATAGCTAGTAAGTAGAAATTAGATTGTAAACCTTAGCCCTGGCCAGGTAGCTCAGTTGGTTAGAGCGCTGTCCTGATACGTCCAGGTTGTGGGTTTGATCCCGGGTCAGGGCACGCAGAAGAAGCAACCAATGGCCGAAACCGGTTTGGCTCAGTGGTAGAGCGTCGGTCTGCGGACTGAAAGGTCCCAGGTTCGATTCTGGTCAAGGGCATGTACGTTGGTTGCGGGCACATCCCCGGTAGGGGGTGTGCAAGAGGCGGCTGGTCGGTGTTTCTCTCTCATCGACGTTTCTAGCTCTCTATCTCTCTCCCTTCCTCTCTGTAAAAAATCAATAAAATATATTTTTTTTTTAAAAAAAAGAAGCAACCAATGAATGGTTGGAGCAGCAGGTTGCTATTGTCTCTCTCTCTCAAATCAATAGAGTTACAAAAGGAGAAATAGTTAAGATGGTAAGTTTTTACAAAATCTCAAAACTCTAATTTTCTCTGCTAGTTGTTTGGGTTTTTTAATTTTTTGTTTGTTTTTGCTGTTGTCTGTTTTCATTGTAATGGGCATCTTTCAGTACAGAAGCCAAGGTTAGTGTGGTAGGTGAATATTTCCAGCCTGGTGACTGAGGGGTGTGGAAGGGCAGAGCAGAAGCGTGTCTGCGGTGTAGAGAGGAGAGAGGCACTCGGCACTGAGGGGCTTGTGGTGATTATAAGCTGGCTGAGTTAATTTTATGGCCTTGTGACTTTTTAATACTATAGCAATAAACATTTTTGCTTATATCATGGCAAATTTTATGTCTCTCAAACTAATTAGATTCTGTGTGGTACCAATGATCCACAAATGGAACTCAAATCCGTACCCTGGCTGGCCATAGTGATATTTGAAAATACATCTTAGATGTTAAGGGATAGCCCACTTGCCTTTCTACCACCTGCTGATAAAGGGAAACCTTAGGTCTGTCCTGCTCTGGAGCGGACAGTGTCTGTTCTCTGCGCCTCCTGCCTGTGAGGTGGCCTCAGGCAGCGGAGGGCTGCTCTGTCCCGGGAGCTCACCGCCCTGCTGCCCCGCAGGAGCCACTGCCAGCAGCACGGGAGTGTGAATCCTCTCCGGGGTGCTGCCGGTGACCTCCCTGCCTGTAAGGCCCTGCTCACGATAAGCCTGGGAAGTCAGAAACAGTGCACGCTGGCCCTTGTGGCTCAGGTGGCTGAAGTGTTGTCCCGTACACCAACAGGCGGTGGGTTCTATTCCCGGTCAGAACACAGATACCTTCTTGAGCCCAGGTAATAAGAATGTTGCAGTAGCATATCAGAGATACATAAAACATAAGGCTTCAATGTCCTTGTGTATGGGAGGGGACCAAAAGGTATGGAAGCGCTCACGCTGCACATGGAGAAGGCGGCTTGCTTCCCACCGCTCCTAATCGCTCTTCTATTCAGGTGACCTGGCATGAGGGAAAGGGAGAGAATGGGCCAGGCAAGGCAGGTACCCCAAAGGCGTCTGATGCAGGAACAGTCATTTTTCAATAATTAACCTCAGCGGGATGAGCAGATGTTTGATTTGTGTTGTCTTTGTCAAATGCAGTGAATATATCCTGGACCTGCTGGAAAGTGGGAGAGAGAAGTTTCTAGTGTTTGCACACCACAAGGTGGTTCTGGATGCGATTACTGAAGAGCTTGAGAGAAAGGTAAGCTTCCTTGGAAAGTCCACACCAGCTGCTTTTATTGTTTGTGGCGGCTGCTGAGCTGTTCTGAGCAGGTGGAGGTCAGCTCAGCAAAGAAGTGAGAGGGTGGTTTCTGGAAGCATTGCTGAATGTTTCTGAAGAATCATTCTTGCTTGTAGAACACAAGGCAGGGCAGAATATGCCAGCAGTGCATTTAACTTCCTCCATACTCTGCAGATGCCAGAGAATCTTGTTGGGAACATGTCCCAGGGGGTCTCCCATCATTCTGTGTAAATAATTGGAAAATTGACAAGAGATGAGGTAGCAGAAATCGTCTTTCTGTGTGGAGACAAGTTCCTCCTTATCCTGTGGAGGTGGCTTTGTTGATTGCACACGGCCTTGCGTAGACTTCAGTACAGTTATGTGGCCCTCAGGAAATTGGGTGAAAATCTTCCTAGAAGATTTCCTAAGAAAACTTCACACATATTTTCACCCCTTTTTCATTTTTTGTGAAATTTGAGATCATAGATTACCTTCTGTCCTCCTTCATCTTTTACATTTATGTACTATTTTAAATATATGAAAAAGTGTAGAGAAATATACAACAAACTCCTGTTTCCCCACCCAGATTGAATAAATGGGAAGTTTTGCTGTATTTATTTCAAAGTTTATATTTCAGGCAATAAAATACTTCAGTCGCCCCCTGTTCCGTTCCCCTCTCTGCCTCCCCACCCATGACCTCCGTCTGTCGCCTCCCCTGCCGCTCCCGCAGAAGGTGTCGCACATCCGCATCGACGGCGCCACCTCCTCCGCGGACCGGGACCAGCTGTGCCAGCACTTCCAGCTGTCCGAGAGGCACGCCGTGGCCGTGCTGTCCATCACTGCCGCCAACATGGGCCTCACCTTCTCCTCGGCCGACCTGGTGGTGTTCGCCGAGCTGTTTTGGAACCCAGGGGTAAGGGGCATGCTCATGGCTGCGGGAGGGAAGAGCTGGGGTCGGTGGGTAAGGCAAGGTGTTCCTAGGGCCAATGACCTTCCATCCACCTCGGTTAGCCCTCAGGAGCATTTACTTTCCACATGTCAGTCTTCACTGAAGACTCGCACATCTATCGGCTAGCTCTTAGATCTTCGTAACCCCCTATGTGGTATTATGGACTCTGTCTTATCAATGGGGAAACTGAAGTTTTAGAGGGCTAGAAGGATGCCTAGCTGGGTGCATAGCTGTCACCAAAGAGGGTAGCTCACAACAGCACCAGGCAGCTCGCTGCCTGGGCCTCTGGCTTTCCATGGTGTCCCTTTTATTAGCCATGGCTGTCAGCTGCTCTAGCCGGTGTGGCCACAACAGGGCGCTGGCTGTGGGTATCCCTGAACACGGTCACCAGCCCTGTCTGCTCAGCCAAGGGCTGTGACAGCAGACAGAAGCTTTGTTTGGACTCAAAAAATCTCCTCCTGAGCTCCAGAAAGTGTTTCTCCTCGCATGTCCTCACATACTGCGCTCTCCCTGCCGCACAGGGACCTGCTCTAACGATGGGTGGGCTTCAGTGGAGGGCATTTTATAATGGAAACAGGCTCCTGGTTTTCATGATTCCTTCTGGGCTACTCCATATAAGTGCCACCCTGGCCCCTCCCAGCTGGCCTCTCCCTATTTAGCTAGGAGATGACTGTTCTTATTCACGGAGCGAAGACTGGAATGTGCCAGTTTCCTTCTTTGCCCTTCACCCAGCCTGATGGCAGAGCCAAAGCTCGCTCCCCCTTCACAGCGCTGAGCACTGGGCCCAACAGGAGAGGCCACCACAGCTCTCCAGCTGCGGTTCAGTTCCCTCTGTTTGGCTCTGTCTTTGTCAGATGACGGGCCGTTTGTAGGTAGAGGCCGGCAGGTCCTCCGCCGTGAGGCATGGCAGTGACATCCTTTGAGGAAGAAGCGTGGTGCTGGGGCTGGGGGCCGGGGCTGCCTGTATGGTGGGCTGGGCCGCTCAGGCCTCGCCCTGCATACTGACCCCCGGGACCCGCAGGTGCTGATGCAGGCCGAGGACCGGGTGCACCGCATCGGACAGTCCAGCTCCGTGGGCATCCACTACCTGGTGGCGAGAGGCACGGCTGACGACTACCTCTGGTACGGCTGGCCACTGGCCCGGCAGTTGGGCGTGAACAAGGGTGGACCTCGAGGATGTGTTTCCTTTCCTCCCGAAGGGCTTCTGCTTTTGCTGAGGGCTTCCTCCCACCGTCACCATGAGCACGCCCGGCTCCCCCCAGCATTCACTGGGGACCTGCAGGCGCAGGAGGAAATCCAACAGGAATAAGGGCTGTGGCTCCTTCCCTCTGGCCTGAGACAAGGGAGGAGACTGATTGTGAGGCGGCACTTGCTGAGCCAGGGTGCAGCCCCTGGCCCCTTTATGACGAGGCTGGGACGGCTGCTGGGCCATCGGGAGGAAGTGGCTCCCCCCAGGCCAGGGGCTGCTGCATCAGCACAGCTGGGCTCATGTCTGGTACTGAGCAAAACTCCCAGCATGCCCTTCCATTTCCCCCTTCCTCATAGTAAGTTTCCTGATTGTCTCCGTTTCCACTGCGCATCTGTTCCCAGCCTCGTGCCTGAGGGGGCTTACCTCTGCAGCATGCGTGGCTCATGCCTACTGCCTTCTCCTGGTTCAGTGGGTGTGTTAACTGGGCAGCTCACAACAGCACCGGGTTCAGAATGCTGCATTTATTTCCTACACACCTTCTGGCAGGGAGAATTGTGAACCTGATAATCCGAGTACGAAATTGGTTGGTTCCCAGTTGAGAGGAGGCAGGTACTTCAGGGGGGTGTCTGTGCCTTGAGAGATACGATGATGTGAGGCAGCAGGCATGTCACTGCCCTGAGGACGAGGAGGATGGTCGCTTTCCCCTGTGTTCTGTGCAGGGTGGCTTCATTGTGGCTCGTTTCTTCCCAACAGGCCTCTGATCCAAGAGAAGATTAAAGTTCTGGGTGAAGCCGGCGTTTCTGAGGCCAATTTTTCAGAAATGACAGAAGCCACTGATTACATCTACAAGGTAAAGCCGGCACGGCTCCTCACCGCTGGGGCCGAAGGAGGCACTAAGCTGCCTGCCAGCCCCTGGGGCCTGGGCAGGAAGGCGTGATCACTCCTGGGGCCGCCCAGCCCGGGAGCTGGAGATGACGGTGCAGTCAGTCTCAGGCCAGTCCACGTGTGCTTCCTCCATGGACAAGTGGTGACACTGACTCCTGCTTTGGACCTTCCCTCAGAGTCTCATAACACCAGGGCTTCCACATGCTGCCCCTCCCATCAGACCGTCTCAGACTGGCAGAAAATTTCCTGTGCGGCCGTTGATTTATTGCACAAAGTACATAGCAAACCCTAGCAGGGCTGCCTCGGACCACGTCCTCAGCACAGAATGAGGCATGTTCAAAGTCAGGTACCGCTTTTATGCCACTTACTGCTGCTCAGCCATTGCATTTTGTTCTCAGTGTCTCCCATTTTACAGAGGGGTAAACTGAGGCATGCAGAACATTGTGATTTGCTCACAGTCACAGGCCTTGTTTTGCCAGCTGCTCTGATGACCTGGGAGAGAAAGAGGCCAGTGCCTCCTTCCATGGCCAGAGGGGCCTTGTCAGAGTGCTCAGAGGAGGCTTGTTGGCCTCTGGAGAGGACAGCTGGGGCCCAGCAAGCCTACCCGGGCCCAGTGCTCCAGCCCAAGGGCTGCCACCGTCTCTCTCTCCTGTTTCGGAGTTTCAGCGAAACTCATGGAGAGGAGCAAGGAGCAGTTCCAGAGGCTCGTGTTTCCACTCGGGTGGTTGAGAGCTTAGCCTAACGCAGGGACGCAGAGTCAGGAGACGGAGGTGCCCTCCTTTTCTTGTGGAAATACCAATCTGACCTTGGCATTTGCCTGCTCCAAGTTATGGTACCATCACCATAACGAATGCATGTTAACAGTTATTTCTCCCTGGAACAGGCTGCCTGCATGTGGCACTTCCGTGGCCTTGCTGTTCAGATGGAGGGATGAGAGCTCAGCACAGTGAGGGGCTGGCCTTAGTGGCCTTTCCTATCACTTCCCATCTGAAAGGACAGCATGTCTTTTTTTCTTTATCGAATGAGCAGGAGAGAAGATGCCAGACACTTGGCAGCAAGGCTGGTCAGGGATGAGCGGCCTGCGCTCGCACGGCGCCCACCGACACCAGGAGATGTGCGGCCTCCCTGTGTGCCCCCACCAGCCACTGCAGGGAGTCAGGGTGCCGCCGGGTCCTTTCATCTTTCCTTTTCTTCCTCCGATGAAGGACCCAAAGCAGCAGAAGATCTACGACCTGTTCCAGAAGTCCTTTGAGGAGGAAGGAAGCGACAAGGAGCTCCTGGAGGCGTTGGAGGCCTTTGACCCGGGAAGTGCTTCGGGAACGTCTGGGAGTGGCTCCCAGGACCTGGGAGACTGGCCGGATGGGGGCACAGAGACGGGCAGTCCAGAGAAGAAAAGGAGATTTGAATTTTTTGATAACTGGGACAGCTTTACCTTTCCCCTATAAGAGGGGCAAAAAAAGCATTAAAAATCATGGAACTCATTAATAAAATGTAACTTGTTTTTAACACCTGTGCTCCCTTTATCATCGTACGGGTGCTGGTGCTGGTCTCCAGTCGCAGCAAGTTTCCAGGTCAAGGATCAGCGTTTCCTTTCCGGCCTCACAACGTGTGGGTTTGTTTGGGTCTTAATTAACCTCAGATTTCCTGGTTGAGAAATAAAGACAGTAGGTTGTAGTGGTGGTGATTCGTGTTGTTTAAATAATGAAGTGCTTTCTCCACATCCCCAAAATGTGAATTTTAAAATGGATTGACCAAAAAAATATTTATAAAACACCTACTATGTGCCAGGCACTGTCCTGGGCGCTGGCAGTAGTTCGCCGAACACGTGAGAAAGTGTACATCTTTGCAGAGGCTATCATATCAAGGGAGAGGCAATAGTTATATATCCCAGGAAGAGAAAGAAGGAACTATGGGTAGAGCAGGCATTGGTAAGTTTTTTCTGTACATAACCAGATAGTATTTTTGGCTTAATAGGCCAGGACATTTCTGCTGTAGGAGTGCGAAAATAACCATACAGAATCTGAAACAAATGATTATGGCTCTTTTCCAATAAAGCTCTGGTATGGACACTGAAACTTGAATTTCATATAATTTTCATGGGTCACAAATGATTACTCCTTTGATTTATTTTCAATCACTTAAAAATGTAAAAACCATAATAGCTCACAGGGCTCGCAAAAGCAGGCAGTGGAGAGGGTTTGGCTTACAGACCATAGTTTGTTAACCCCTGGCTTAGAGGAGCACTGTCCAGTAGAATGTAAGCCACAGGTGGTTTTAATATTCTGCGAGTGTTTCAGAAAATACAGAAGGACCAGGTCATTTGATTTAACCCAATATTGACATTTCAACATATAATCACTAAAATTATCTCTCCCTCCCACGCTCCCCTGTCTCATCCCCAAGGTGCTCCAAAGCAAATTTTATTTATACCCTGTAGCCTAGATATTTTCAGGTAAACCATCTGAAATGTACTTCCGAAATTCATTGAGAGCCGTCGTGATTTAGCAAAAGACACTTGGATTTAGTTATATGGAGACCGAATACCTTTGGTTTAAGGAAGGGTTTCCACACTAACTCCTTTTCCTTCTGAACTTCGCATCTCAGCCCAGACACATACACCCCAATAGCCGCTGTGCTTTCTGGAAATGTCAATTAATGAAGAAAATATGAGCTCATCTCACCCACTCCTGTCCCTGCCATCCATTGTCCCCTTAAAGGCTTTTACTAGAGCCCCCAAACTCCCCTCTCCTCTGCCCCAATCCACTGGCCCCATCTCTGCTTCCTCACCAGGTCATTAAGTGGAGTCTTGTTCCCTGAGTGACTGTGGTTAATTTCTGCCTCTAGGGCCTGGCGTCAGGAAGATCCTGTTAGCCTCGATCCAGTAGTGCTTGAATCAATCCTGTCCTGTCCTCCTTGGCTCCGCACAGCCTTTTTCTAGGTCAGAGGGAGAGCTGGGAACCGGAGCTGGAGGGGCTGTTCCCTCGCTGCTGGCTCTCGGGTTTTGCCTGATCTGTGCATTCTTGACTGTTGGAGCCTTGATGCTTTATGAAGCTCTTTTTAGGTGAAGTTAAGTTGAAAGGATAAAAAGAAGTCTAACCATATTTTTTACCCATCCTTTTGCTTTTTATCAAGTTCAGGATGACGAGGTAAAAAATGGCTTGTAAGTTTAAAAGGGTTTCATGGGAGCAGTCTCTCATACTTAGGTTTTACTTGGGTTTTCGTTTTCCTCTGGGGTCTCAGTGAAGGAAATGGATTCCTCATTGTAGCAGAAAGCATTGAGAAGCCTGTGAGTCAGTCTTTTGGGTCTTATGACAGCCAACAGTTACTTGATTTTGCAACACCTTACATTCATCCCCCTAGCCCAGTGGTTCTCAACCTTTCAATGCCGCGACCCTTTAATACAGTTCCTCATGTTGTGGTGACCCCCAACCAAACATTATTTTCTTTGCTACTTCATAACTGTAATTTTCCTACTGTTAATGAATCGTAATGTAAATATCTGTGTTTTCCGATGGTCTTAGGCCACCCTGCTAGCGGTTCTCAACCTTTGGGTCACAGAACCTATTGCCATTAAGTGAGGTTGTACTGTATGTAGAATTTGTTCTTATAAAAACTGTATCAAACTCTTTTTACTGAAAATGGCTCATTTCACATAATGTATTTGGCCATATATATATATATATATATATATATATATATAAGCCTAAGCAACTAAATGACTGGACAACCAGCTGGTAGCTAAGACGCTCAACACAGGAGCTGCCCCCTGGTGGTCAGTGGAAGCACCGCTCAGTGGCACAAGACTCTCCCACGGACACTCCCCTTGCACTCCTAGCTATGGCGGCAGCCGGTGCAGCGGGGCCAGGATGAGCAGGAAAGGCACAGTGCCCAGCCCAAGCTCTTCCCTAGCCACACATTACTTTATGCTGTGCGGGATCGACACGAACAGCAGGCTGGAGCCCAACGAGCTGGTGGGTAAGGCCGGGCTGCAGTGGCATGGAGGTCCATTGATTCCCACAGGCTAGGCCAAAGGAACCCACTAGTGCATGAATCTGTGCACCGGGCCTTGAGTTGTTTCATATTGATCTATCTGATCTCTTTTAAGCATTGCAGAATAACTCCATTCCTGATGTATTATATGTGTTGCCTGGGTCAGTGCTCTGTGAAACCTCCATTAAAACAACCAGAATGCATTTATAGTGAATCTGTGGAGGGAAGAAAGGAAAGAATCCATGCACTGAATGCATTTCAGACACTGGGTTCTTTCTCAGTGTCCAAGACTCGGCCTTGACAAACTTTGGCCCCTTCTTACTGAGTTGGCCCTTCCCTGCAGAGCTTGGGCCACAGGTTCTTAACAATTATGTGCAGACTCTGCTCATGTCGGTGGCCACCAGACACTTCAGGGAAGGGTAAGCAAGAGTTCTTCCAGCAGGAAGAGAAGGAACAACATGGAGCCTGGATCTCCAGATATACCTTTGGTTGGCAAACTCATTAGTCAACAGAGCGGCAAACCACGGTTCACGAGACACATGTGGCTCGCGAGCCACAGTTTGCCAACCACTGAGACAAACCATCTCTGAATCCAGCATGAGATGAGTTCGGGATGATACTTGGACCTCAGATTTCTCTGAAGGATAAAATGTTCCATATTGCTCAAGAGAACTGGTTGACTAAACAGCTTAAAGAATTCTTCTCTGGAAGCGTCCTTGATTTATTTTTCTAAAAGTAAAAGTAAATTTTGAGTGCTTCTGGAGAGCAGGATGGTTCACCAGAGATTTTTACTGGGACTTTTATGGATATGCATTACCGTTAACAATCTGTACACCTGATGGGACGGAGATTTATTAGCCAACAGATAAGACAAATTGAGATTTTATGAGAGGCACAATTCTCGGAAGCCATTGAGAAGTGATTTCATGGGAGTGCTATTTGTGCATCCTCAGGCTGGCTATTTGAAAAGAATCGTTCAGTTGTGCCAAAACTGCTCTGAACATGAACAATTTCCTCCCACTATGGAGTGTCTCGTTTTCAGCCTTTCTATTGCATTCTTACTCAGGCAAGGGGCGGGGGGTGAGGCAATGGTAAATGTCTACATGACGATCTTAACTAGACTCCGGAGCCAGCCCAGGAGAGTATGTGAGGCTGGCCTTGCTCACCCGCTCACCCAGGATAGGTGAGCTCACTGCTTGGCCTGAACATTAGCTGCTCGTGTTTGAATGCGCCTGGTATGAGTCTGTTTTTGCACTGATGTGAATACATTTTCTTCTTTTAATTTATAGTTTTCTGAGAGCAGGGCATAGTTTTGGTGGAGAAGTTCCCAGAAACATCCCCCATTTGTAGTGTGTTCTCTACTGAAGGCGGGACTTGCTCCTGGGCCCCTTGCTATCCTTCACCCTAAAGAGAAAAAGGGTACGTGAAGCCTGTGATGGCACTGAGAGAACTTGGGCACATCCTGCTCCCTTGGGGGACATCCGGTGGCTGTGACTAGTAGGTTTATTTTGTTAAAGGTAAAGAGATGAAGGAGAAAGGCAATGGCATATTTTTAAGGGAAAGTAGAAAGCAGATCTGTTATAATCTCGGGTATGGCAGAAGAGGAAATAGCATTGAGTAAGCATCAGGAGATACTGAAATCAAGTTTTATCATCATCTTAACAGTAATAACCATCACTTAGAAATGCCCACTAGGCACTTCATAAAAGTTTTTTCATCCTCCAAAGAACCTTACCAGGGTATGGAATACTCACTTTGCAGCTGAGGAAATCATGTGGTCTAGCAGAAAGAGAACTGGTAAGTCGTTTATTGGCTGTGTTGACCTTGGGCAAGTCATTTTGACCTCCACAGGCCCCAGTTTCCAGTATGGGTTAATTATCCCTAAAGCCTTTTTTAGTTCTGATGTCAGTGGGTTGACCCGGACAAATTAAACCTTTACCAGGCAAGATACCATTTTCCCATTCAACAGGTATCCATTACCACAGACATGCCAGGCTCCCTGCTCAGTCCTGGGATGCAGAGGTGGACAGACACAGAGAACTTACCTTGGTGGAATTGACTTGCAGTGACCTGGTGTTGTGGGTTTTGTTGTTAGTTTTTTTTACAAATGGATTTTATGTTTCAGGAGAGTTTTAGATTTATAGACAATTTGAGGAGATACTCCCACAGTTCTCGTGTTATTAACATCTTACATTAGTATGGTACATTGGAGTGGAGCCTTGGTTTTTTAGTCACCACTGTGCCAGCCTCCTGCACAGGGCCTGCTGCTTTTAGGCGATACGATGTAGAAAAAATATGTGATCTGGAGTCATAAGATTTAAGCACTTCTGTAACGAGCCAGTGAGCAAATCCCTTAACATTTTCCTTGTCCATAAAATGCGGGAAATGGAAGAGCACGCGGATATGTGCCACCGTCTGCGAACCACCGGGCACCGGACTGCAAGACTGCTCGCCACACTTCCCAGGAGGCCGCGCGCGCGAGGAGGCCTCCGGACCATAGAGCTCAGGTCCTAGCGAGGCCGCACGCGCGCCACTTCCGCTCGTCCGCCTAAAACCGCGCCTGCGCGCTGCGCTGCTTCCTCTCGGCGTCCGGCTTGGTTCGCGGCGACATGGTGAGTGTGGGGCCGGTGAGGTCCCGGCGTCTATCCGCCCGCATCGGCCCTTCTGTCCGTCTCTTCGCCCTCACCCGCCGCTGCTCGCCTGCCCCGCGCCCCGGCCGCCGTGCCCGCGCCGCTCCGCCGGGCGCCGGCGGCGGAGGGCGGAGGGCGGGGGCCGGGGCGGAGGGAGCCCCCAGCGCCGGCCTCTCCGGGCCCCGGCCGCCCGGGGGAGCAGGGGAGCCGGCTCCCAGGCAGGGATCTGGGGGAGGAAGGGCAGGCTTTCCGTTCCTGTACGTGGTTTTTTCTTTAATGTTTGAACAGTATTTATTAAAGGATTTAAATATGCAAACAACATTAATTTTAATTCTTATTTTGATGGCACACTTTTAAAAGATGACCTAATAATTTCCTTCAGTATTTAAGATATGAACCCCTAAATAAAATGACAAAGTTAACATCTACATTTAATAATAAGCTATTCTGTTTTTTAATTTTATTAACTTCTTTATTGATTAAGGTATCACATATCTGTCCTCAATCCCCTGTTCCAACCCCCTTCCCCTCCCCACTCATGCCCCCACCCCCCTGTTGTCCTTGACCACTGGTTAGGCTCATCTGTGTGCACACAAGTCCTTTGATTGATCTCTCCCTTTTATCCTAATGTCGCTGGTTTCTTCACTCTCTCAACAGGCTAAACGCACCAAGAAGGTCGGAATCGTCGGTAAATACGGGACCCGTTATGGCGCCTCCCTCCGGAAAATGGTGAAGAAGATTGAGATCAGCCAGCACGCCAAGTACACCTGCTCCTTCTGTGGCAAAGTACGATGTTCCCTGGGTTAAGGGCGGGGAGTGTCCTTCCTGTGAGCCCTGAGGTCCCTGGCTGTTGACCAGTGAGAGTTGTGCACATTACGGGTGACCAGTCCTAAGAGGGTAGAGTGTTGCTGATAATACATAGTTTGTAAAGCGTTTTCCACTTGGGAACTAAAAGGGCAAAAATCAGTGACAGCCCCAGCCTAAGCCAGACCTGCTTGGTGGGAATGATCTTGTTGGTCTCATCAGCTGGAGTTGTGGAGGCTTTCATTTAATATGTTCATGTCCACAAAAGAACTTAGTGACAGCAGTCCTGTCGGGGGTGGTTCACGTCTGGCAGTATCACCAGGATGAATGCACATGTTCCATGAGAGAACTTACAGATACTGGAAGCATGTCCTCACTAAACGCGCAGATTGGTTTTCTGGTGTGAGTTAGGCCCCTGGTGTTTGTAAGGCAAATGTTTATTTGGCTCACAGGGGAAATGGGTTGTCTCTTACAGACCAAGATGAAGAGGCGAGCCGTGGGGATCTGGCACTGTGGGTCCTGCATGAAGACAGTCGCTGGCGGTGCCTGGACCTACAAGTGAGTCCGTTTCCTTGTGTTTGAAAGTGTGGACCAGTCATAGTCCCCGCTGAATGCTGTGGGCTGCTTTTAACTTCGCAAGGCTGGATGTGAGAAAGAAGGATGCTTTTGCGTGTTTTCCCAGGACTCCTCTGAGTTCTGGTTTGCTTTGATTTATTTAAAGAATAGGAAGGAAACTGGAAAAAAAAAAAATCTGGTTCACATTACTTAAGGATTTTAAAGTCCTAAGGGTCATTATTATGAGCACCATCACTATACCAGATCCTTTAGTGGGACTATTTAGGAGTCACGTATCTTATTACTGTGTGTGGGAACTTGAGGATATCTGGACCACCACCCTGTGTGTTGGTTGGCCTTTGTGATGCTGACAAGGGCCAGGTGATTTTGCTGAGATTAACTCTCATTTGATTGCGTGGGCTCTTAAGTTGATTCATTTCTTGGGTGACTCTGAAGGGGTCTAAACTTGGAATTCTTTGCTGACCCTGAAGGCTAGGTGTTCTTTAGCCACTGTTTTGACTTGTGGTCCAATATACTAGCCACCTCTATAAACTGATTTGGCTAGTGCGATTGAAAATTGAATTATTAAGTTTAAAACAGAAGTGCTGTAAAATTGGAAAATGTTGAGATAATTACAATGAATATGCCTATAAGCGTCTTGTGGGGTTTTATGAGGACAGAAGGGAGAGGGGTGTGCTCTTGGTAAAATGAATTATCATTCATGTACCTGTGTTATGGGGTGAGGGGGGTTATGTGTTTTAACAGCTGTCTTTCCAAAATGTAAATTTAGTTTGTTTTGTTTTTAATCCTCACCTGAGGATATTTCCCACTAGTTTTCAGAGAGTGAAACATCCTGTGAGAGAAACATCAATTGGTTGTCTCCTTGCTCGGTCCTTGACCAATATTGAACCTGCCACCCTTCCGTCCATGGGCAGAAGCTCTAACCACTGGAAAAACCAGTTAGGGCAAACATTTTCTTCTTATTTATTGTGCCATTTTAAAGAGTTTAGGTCAGTCTCCGTGTTAATCTTTTTATGCTCTGTTGCCTGTCTCATTCTGCAAGAACCTGCAGACATGACTCTTAAAGGATGCCATCCATCAAGATTGTACTGTAAAAATGAGGCAGGACTACTCATCAGCCATTTCACGTTAACATAGTTCCTTATGGTGGAACCAAATTTGTTTTTCTTTCCAGCACCACTTCTGCCGTCACAGTAAAGTCAGCCATCAGAAGACTGAAGGAATTGAAAGACCAGTAGGAGCTCCACAGTTGGAAATATTGTGAGCCTATAATAAATGGGTTAATTTATATGACAAGTACTTTGGTGGTTCATTTTATTAATTAAACATTCTGGTTTGTATTAATTTTGCTATCAAAAAAAGGTCTTGGAAATTAAAATTCATCTAATTTTTCAGTAGTCAGTGATATATAACATAACAATATAAGACTTCTTTTTAAGTCACTTAAATTTTTATTTTAAATCTTTCTAAAGGTATGATGGACACATACTTCCTCCTTTGGTGATTTGTCTGACCATTGTATCAGCATCTTCAGAAAATATGGAAGCAATTAGAATATCACAACAAATTTTGCAAATCTTTGGTAAATTTTTTTTACCATGTGTGCCCCACCTACCATAGCTTGCTCACTAGACTTACATACCATTCTCTACTTTTCAGTTTGCACACAAGGATTTCCAGGAATGAATTGTTCAATTTGCTGTAGATGGTCACACTAATAAAGAAAAGGTTGCTTGTAAGTTTTTCAAAGTTGTGAATAGTTATTCATTCCACCTCTTAAATGCTCTGTAAGGCCTTTACACAGGTTTATCCCCTCATTCAGCACTCATTGGGCATAGACTATCAAAGTAACATCCTGTGCCAAGCTTATTAGACTGTGAAGAGAGAGAAGGCTTGATGTATTGAGTTGCTCATTTGTGGGCAGTGGTTAATGGGTTAGCCAACTAGTTGCAAAGAACAAATCTTTTGACAAGGATATTGCAGAAATGGGTGGGTGGAATTCTTAGTACAGAGTTGATGTCCCCCAGAAAGTATACTTCTGATATTGCTGTCCCTAACCAGATAAGATAACCAATTCAGTTGGTGCCCGCTATCTTACCCAGCCACTGTAATAGGCCCGTGAATAAAATAGTAAATGCAGAGATTGAGCCTGTGCATGAGAGAAAAATGGACTTTGTATCCTGGGTGACCTGGCTTTTTCCTCTAGAGTGCCAAACCTCAATGAGTCCAGTGTGACACCATTTCCTATAGGTACCACTTAGCGAAGAGATTGTCGATGCCTTCTATCATGCAAAGGAAAACAGTTGTCTTAGGAATAGACATGTCTTGTGGGTGTGGACTGGCCTAGAATATGTCTGCCAATATTGTCACTCAGGGACTTAACATATCCTGCCCAGTCCTGGGATATCCCACAAGTACAGTCTTGACAAGTGAAGGAATTGCAGCAGTTGACTCAAATTTTTTTTACCATGTGTGCCCCACCTACCCATAGCTTGCTCACTAGACTTAATGCACTATTAGGTTATATACTATCCTACAAGATACATTATGTGCCTTAATCCTATCAGTACTTGGTGCTTTCTCCATCTTAGCCAGGATTCATGGGTTAATAGAGATGGAAGTGGACTCACCACTGGGCATTATCCCAGTTGACATTGGAGGCATTCTTGCTTCCCTTGCTTGTGACCTTGAGAAAGGTGAGTTTGGAGAACTTAGTGTCTAAGGATGCAATGTTTCTTCAAGGAACACAACCTTGGTTATATTTAAATTGAAACCTTGAGATTGTTTTAGGCTCTTAATTTTATTGATTTGAGAAAAACACTGACCCTCTGCTCCACCCATCCATGCGTTTATTGATTAACCCCTGCATGTGTCCTGACTAGGGACCAAACTCAAAACCTTGGGGCATTGGGATGACCCTCCACCCAACTGAGCTACCTGGGCAGGGCCATTTGGGTTCTTCATGCCACTGAACCAACACAGAAAAGGGAGTCTCCAGACACATCAGCTTTAGCATCCAACTCTGTGCTCCAGGAGATTCTTTGCCCTATATGGGCCGTAGCAATGGTTCCCTTATTCCCTGGCTACTGGTTAGGTTCTGTAATTGGAAGGCACCAGTAGAAGACTTGGCAGATGAGAAGTTACATTTATTTCCCCTGCTTATCCTTGCAGCCTTGCTGCAGGTAGACTATGCTACAGAAGAACAGAGCTGTGAGACAGCTCTTTCCTGTATCTATAGCTACTCTTGAGATTTAGTAACTACTCCCTTTACTCCTGTAGGTCTAGGATGGTAATGGC
This sequence comes from Pipistrellus kuhlii, assembly GCF_014108245.1. NCBI lineage: Eukaryota > Metazoa > Chordata > Mammalia > Chiroptera > Vespertilionidae > Pipistrellus > Pipistrellus kuhlii. The sequence goes on along the minus strand of NW_023425573.1, from coordinate 1,291,639 downwards.
TTCCCGCTGTTACTAATCCTATCAGACTTCATCCGTTATTGATCACCCTTAACCTGACCACACTTGACCTTAGTCCCTTAATTCAACTTCCTTAATTACCCCATTTGAGGGTTCTGTTTTCTGCCAGGACCCTGAACAAACCAGTTGCTTCATAGTAACCTGTTTTGACATTTCTAAAGCAGAAATCATATTCTGTACATTTTTTCCTATTCTATCTCATCTATTATTCCTTTTCCTTGTGTCCTGTAGTAAGACTTTTTTTGTCTCCCCAATTCTCTTTGTGCGAGTTATCTTTATTCTATTTGGTTATAGTGGGGTTACCAATAATAGGATCCCTTTCTTTTGCTTGGACACAAAAGGATGGTCAGGTGATTTAATTGCTGTAACTGATCAAACAAATTCTAGAAATTTACAGATTGGGTAGAGTCACACCCACACAGGCGGCTCATTGAGTCTTAGTAGAGTCCCCTGAGAGTCCATGAATATTTGCCTCTATATGCAGTTACCCTGGTTCCTGCTCAGATTTTTTAAAAGAGTATCAGTGACTAGAAAAATAAGTTTTAAAGAAATCAGAAGCACAATAAATAATGGGAAGGAACGAATTAAGTATAAGAAACATAGGAGATGCAATAAAGGGTTCTAATAATGGGTAAGAGGAGAGAGGAGGGATGATGATGGTGCAGTTTTCCAAAAACAATAAAAAAGACAGCCACAAATTCAAGAATCCCTGTAAGCCCAAGAATAGCATAGTATGAAGACCAAACACAAAAGGAGTATCTGAAAAGCAACTAGTAGAAAAATGAGCAGCACTAAGTTGACTTGTTAAGAATAGATTCTACAAAATAATAGGTTTATATCTTCAAAGTTCTTAAAATTCTGTACTCAGAAAACATTTAACCAATATAAAGGTAAAATAACTCAGTTTTGGGTCGTGCACTGGGCTCGCGCTCTCTCTCTCTCTCTCTCTCTGTGTGTGTGTGTGTGTGTGTGTGTGTGTGTGTGTGTGTATATATATATATATATATATATATATATATATATATATATATGGCTAAGTGACCAACCATACATCTGACTGACCGCTACATATGCTACACACTGGCAATTTAAAAACAAATGTTGACTTGTGCATGCATGATCCATATAAACTCTTGCTGGCATCAATCGCACACGATGCCAGAATGTATCTGAAGATCAACTATTGGCACAATATACCTCTGAAGCCAAAAGAAAGCAACGTCATCCTATATAGTAAAGAGCTAATATGCTAATTAGACTTGATGGTGTATCGACCTTCCAGGACGACCTTCTGGAACAAAACAACCTGTGAGCCAGGTTAGGGGGCTGCATTGGCAAAGAAAAATGTATTGATACTTTGGTAGTTATTAATTCCAATGGGCAAGGCAGCCGGGGCTGGGAGGGCAAAGCAACTGGAGCTGTGAAGACCTACCCTTGCACGAATTTCATGCATCGAGCCTCTAGTTACATAATATTACTTATTAATTTACATATTTTTAAATATATTTTACTAACTTTCTTTCACCTCTGACACTTATGAAGAGCGAATAGCGATGTTAAAGTATTTTGTTTTTTAATTTCATAATGCTACGTTATTTTGACATGTACTTTTTTGCAGTAATGTAATTACTGCATGAATCTTCTAATTAATTTCCTTTCAATGTGCATGAATCCAGGCACCGGGCTATTAGTAAATAATAAAACATAAGGATGCAGACACATTAAAAATAAAGACACATGAAGGTTTAAAGTAAAAGGATGAAAACCATGAGGCAAGAGCTGTACTGATATTTGACAAATGGATTTTAAGGCAGAAAACATTGTTAACAAAGCTGAATAGGACATTTACATTGTTAAACATCGGGAAAAGGTGTACATGGATTTTCAGCATTTTTGAGCCATTGGTGAAGATGAAGCACTAGATAAGTAGGTGGTGATGGCTCTGAAGATGTTCTTGAGGAGCAAATTGAAGAATTAATTGAAAAATGTATAGAAACACTGATTAGAGGAAATCAAGGAGAACCGATAAATTCTGCAAAGTCAGTGTGAAGTCCAAGAAGACCCAGCCAGCTGGAATGATAAGCTGGAAAACACGAATTCATTAATTTTAAAATAATAGATATTTCTATGAAGCAAACATTTTAAAGAAATGTCTTAGCAGCTCACGATATAATAGTAATGGAAATCGTTTTTTAAAAACTAATCTTTCAAGCTGAACTGGAGCCACCTTCTTGTCTGTGGTTTGCTCTCTGTACTGAAGCCTGCCAAACTTTTGTGTCTTGGATTGACATTAAACATGGATATATCCTGCCCTAGCCAGTTTAACTCAGTGGATAGAATGACAGCCTGTAGACAAAGGGTTCTGGTTTGATTCTAGTCAGGGCCCTGGTCAGGGCTCATGCAGGAGGCAACCAATTGATGTGTTTCTCTCACATCGATGTTTCTGTCTTTCCCTCTCTCTTCCACTCTCCCTAAAAATCAATGGAAAAATATCCTTGGGTGAGGATTAACAACAACAAAAACCAACAGGGGAAAATAATAATCCTTGTGTATGTCACTATAGAGTGTTCATTACTGATTGTGTGTACTGACTTTGGAAACAACCTTCATAGGATGTCACAGTACAGTCACGAATTCTCTAGGTATTTTTGAAGGTTTACATAGTGCACTTGGGCCTTGGAACCCAATGGATATACATATATTCTTTGGGAAACTAGTCTGTCAATCAGGAAAGTACTTACCATTCCTTCAACAAAGCAGAGAAACTGGTCCACATTACTGGCTGCAGGCAATCTATGTAACGCTAGGGGGCGATACACTATAACTAGAAAAAAGGAACATAGCCTAATGAATCTTCTAATTAATTTCCTTTCAATGTGCATGAATCCAGGCACCGGGCTATTAGTAAATAATAAAACATAAGGATGCAGCCTAAGTGTAAGGTCAAGTTTCTGTGTCATAATGTGACCAAGCAGACTGAAGTAAAGAAAAAAGAAGGCCCAAATGAGTTCAATTTAGGACAGACAACCTACTAATATGTAATTAAGATGAACTTGGGTGTATTTTCTAGGGTCTGCTAATTTGGAGAGAAAACTTGAATATAGTATTTTCATTTTAATAATAATAACTATTTTTACCAGTTTTAAAAAGAAAACTCTTCAGCAGTGGTAATACATCATTAAAATGTAGAGTATCCCCCCAAAAAAATGTATTGATACTTTGGTAGTTATTAATTACAATGGGTTAAACCTGAAAAGAAAGAAACATCACTTGAGCTATCAACTGTTAAGTGTGTATACATTTTTGGGAGGGGGAAACCTATACATTTAATTACATAAATAAAATTTAATTACTTGAATGCACCATGCTTTAAGATCAAAGCTAGTATTGGTGATAAAGAAGATATATGTTATGTATTGGTTTTGAAAAAGTTAAATGGTATGTGTACGGTCACACACTTCAGAGAGAGATGATAATATGGGCAAAGGATGAGCTTTGGAGGCGTAATTATATTACCCAACTTTCACTCTGTCATTTATTGACTTCAGAGAACGTTCATTCGCTTTTTACAGTTAGAGTCGGAGGTTCTCTGAGAGGCATATTGTGAAGAGTTTTGATGGTGGGAGTGCCATCCTAGTCAAGATACAAAGACAAAAAAACAATAGAGTAGAAACAACAGAATGGGAAGGAAAAATGTTTTCAGGGCATTATGGTAACAAGTATAATACAAACAGGACCCTACTGGTTAAATTAGGGCAAGTGCACATTCTAAGGAATCAGCCTATTTTCTATAGGGAAGATGAGTGCAGAAAATGGACAGCAGGGGGAGCCCTTGATACGTTTTGCTTCTCAAGTCTGTACTCGAAAGAAAGTGTCCCTTTCCTCATGCTCCCAGCACCAGCTCATTTCCCTCTCTACTGGTATTCTCATCTTTATTCATCTCATTTATGATTATGCCACTTCCCTAAAGAAGCGCCTATGATGTGCTAGCAGCTGTGCCTCTTCTTACAGGGCCCTATGAGGCTGTTGCTTTACTCTTTAGTAGATCAGGAAATCACGCCTGAGAGGAACTGAATAACTGCCCCCATTTAGTTCCACAACTGATAAGCGGTTCATTCAGGATCCAGATCTTAGGGCTCTGGGATTCTGAAGGGCAGCCCCTTCAGTCCAAAGTCACTCCTCTGTGTCCCTGGGCCCGGATTCCTCCTCTAAAATGCAATCCTGGGGACAAAGGAGTTAAAAACAATCTCTCAGAGTAGCTTGGTTCACTTTAGGGGGGGCAATTTAAAAACAACGCTTTAACTCAAAGGAAGTGCCCACACCCATAAGCCAGTAGGAAAGAAATGCAGGGGCTCGTGGCAATGGTAGTACCAGGGATGCAATTTAAATTTTAACCCCCCCCCCCCCATAATTTCCATTTCCTTCCCCTCTCTCATAAATTGATATTATCTTAGGTTTATGTCCAAAGCTTTGCACATATAGCTTCAAAATCCTTCCCTGGCTGCCCCATCCCACCTCCCCTGAACTCCACTGTGGCAGCCACTTGTGTCAGTACTCAGATTCCCTCCTATGAGTGAGGCTGAGTCAGCACATTTGGGGACCCACCTTCCCCCTAAACCAGAGAGCTCTAACTTTACATCTTTAGTTGCTCCTAAATAAAGACTCCCATCTTCTCTCCTTCTGGGAACCCACCATGCAGCTCTGCCTGGGACTAAGTCCTCGGGGGGCTCAGGAAAGACTTGATGACAGGATGACTGATGGGCTCCCACCTCTGTCTGCCCGCCAGTCCACTCCTGCAGGCTCTGGCCCACGTACGCCGTTAGGCTGCCTGAGGGTCTGTTTCTTCTGTTGAGTCAGCACCAGTGAGTTTGGGCCAAGATCAGTGGGGTTAGGGGTAGTACTGCAGGACCCTGGGAAGGGAGGAAGAACTTCATGGCCCAAAGGAAGACTTAGTGAGGAACATCTGAATGGAGGGCACTTGGGGTTGTGGTCAGAGGAGTCTGAGCTGGGAGCTGACCTGTTGGTATCACTGACCGTTGGCTATTGGTGGAACGCTATATTGTAGAAAAACATAAGGGGCTGCTCATTCATGCTGCTTAGGAGCCTAAAAAATCCAATCTCATCCCTCTCATGCTTCCACTCTACACCTCTAAGACATGTCAAAATGGATCCAAGTCTCCATGAACTCTATGAATGTAAGTTGAGGAGAAGGCAGATGAGTGAAATTCTCAGATACACCCCAGCAGCACTTAAGCCATCCTTTTGCCAGAGCTGCTGAGGATCAAAATAAAGTAACCGATTACAGTTGGTAGCAGATAGGTAGAGTGACAGAAGTTTAGAGAAACAGGGAGGAGGAAGTAGATGGGAAAAGGAAACCAATAATGCTGTTCTTGCCAACCATCAGACAAGGCAGTTATGCCAATGTCCCCAGAATCACAAACCTCATGGCATCCTGGAGTCATGTCACTGGAAGTGTGCTCAGAGGTTCTCTCTCTCATCCATCCCCGTCATTTTAGAGAAGGCAGTGCAGATCCAGACAGTGAAGTGACCTGCCCGCAGCCCTCCTAGGTGGCTTCAGAGCCAGAGCCTCGTTCAGGGCTTTTTCCATGACAACGCAGGCTCACACCTGCCAAGGTTTTGGGAAGAGTTCGGGCTTGCCTGGACACAATTGTGCCCTGTCCAAGGTCTGAGAGACTCTGGAGGCCCTTGGTGATATCTCTTTCCTCTGGGAACCAGTGTCTTTTCTGGTCAGTTGGACTCTTGAGCTTTTCTTTAATATTTTTATTGATTTCAGAGAGGAAGAGAAATATAAAAACATCAATGATGAGAATCATTGATTGGCTTTCCCCTGCACGCCCCCTACTGGGGATCCAGCCTGCAACCTGGGCATGTGCCCTTGACCAGAATCGAACCTGGGATGCTTCAGTCCACAGGCCAACACTCTATCCACTGAGCCAAGCTGCTAGGCTAGCAAGCATCTTTTTTGAGTATTGAATATTGGTGATGTATCAGGCAGTTAAATGATGCTTTGTGTGCAACAGCTGATTAGGGACTTAACTATCCTGAAGCCAAGGCTCTGAAAGAATGGGTCTGGGGTCATGTGTAGGTGCAGACTTGTGGGGCCCACCCCAGAGTCTCTAGGTGTGGAACCCAGAAACTGGCATTTAAAACAAATGCCCATCATAATTCTGTTACACTCAAAATTTGGGGATTGTTGCATAAAAAGCAGTAATAATATTGATACATATGGAAAGGAACCCATGGAAAATGGGATGAGTATGTTAAACAAAGAAGTACATTAGAGTAAAAAATATTTGTGTTACCTGCGAGTCAGGGGCCAGTGCCCTTTGGAGTGTGGTGCAGAGGTTGGGGAAGTTGGCATTTAGGTGTCCCGGCTGCTGTTGACTTCAGTTCAGGACTGTCTTTTCAAGCTCTGTGTCCACTGTGCTCTTATGCTAACAAGGTTGTTGTCATTTTATTTTATTTTTTATTTGTGTTGCCTTTTCTCTCTTCTAATAAAACAATTTTATGGTAGAATCTGGTACTCACTTTGTGTGCAACAGCTAATTAGGGTAAAGTAATTAGTGAATAAGGAACAATGACATCTCTCTGTTGGCTTAGAATTGACAAAAAAAACTTTAAAATGTTTTATCTTCAGCCAATACTGTGGAGGTAAGTTTCTTACATGCCTCATTTTGCAGTTGAGGAAACTGAGTTTGGAGAGGAGGAGCAATCTGCCCAAGGTCATATAAGATAAGCTAGCTGTGTTTGTCTATGGATTTCTTTGAGAATTCAGTCTTTGGTATTATTTCTTTAAAATAAGCACTGGTTTGTTTTGGAAGTTGTGGAATCGCAAAAGAGGGTCACTTTATCCTGGCAGTGTCAGAAAAGTTCACAAGGGAAAGCTGTTGGTGCTGAAGTCTCACTCTTAAGAAGGGGTGGGAATTATGCAGTTGGTTGAAGTTGTGAAATGATATTGAGCAAGTATAGAAATTAATTAAGTGGAAAACGGGTACAATCAATGAATAACGCATTGAGACTAGTGCATACCAAGAACTGGTCAGTGCTTGTCTAGCTGGGTGGCTGTTCTCCTGCATGTGCTCTCTGAGGTGTAGGAGTAAGAGCGTCACACAGCAGTCCTTTGCTTCCACATCCTGCACATCAGACAGTTGGCCTTGCCTAGCAGAACCCCCTTGGGCCCCCAAAAGGAAAGAGAGATTGTGACTCTAAGACAGAAGCTTTTCATCCTGGCCATCTGGCTGCTTTTCCAGATTCACCTCACCTTCATCTGTATGGTTTATTCACAGCACTATCTCCCCCCCCCCCCCCCCCCCCCCCCCCCGTGGTCTTCTTTCTCCACCCCCACCCTTAAATAGAAATGAAAACGAAGCACCCAGAGAGCAGTGTGCTCTGTAATAGAAATCAAAGGCCCTGGTGGCAACTGCTTCTGCCTGGATCAGCCTTCAAGAAGCACCACTCTCCTTCCCCCATTTGTTTTACTTAATAGTAATTCTTTTTGGGAAACCTGGGAAGGGGTTTTGCACCAGCCTTGGTGATTCGTGGAGTTGCCAGAAGAGTTGATGGGAGGTGCCAAAAGAGGGAGGGGCAACCCTTCTCCCCCCCCCCCCCCCCCCACACACACACAGCAGGTTGTTTCAGGAATGGTGTTGGAGAGGGGATGAGGGGAAGAGACAGATCAGAACTCCTGGCTTCCATCACCTCCTCCTGCATCAGCATCATCTGTGGAGTGAGAATGAGCAGGAGGCCCGCACTGTTTGACTGGCAATGAGGAACACACCTCTGTTCCCTTAGGACTGGTGTTCAGAGAGTGAGTTGGTTTGAGAAGTAGTGGGGTAAGCTCCTACCTCTATGTCTCTAGATGGCTGGTGCTCATTACTCTGAGCTTTGCAGACATTAGGAGACTGTTAAGTCCCCAAAAAGAAGATGCCAAAAGGAAATTGCAAGATCAAAATTGATATATGTTTAATTAAATTTCTTTTAAAAAAATAGATTTTATTGATTTTTTTACAGAGAGGAAGAGAGAGGGATAGAGAGATAGGAACATCGATGAGAGAGAATCATCGATCAGCTGCCTCTTGCACACCTCCCACTGGGGATGTGCCCGCAACCAAGGTACATGCCCTTGACCAGAATCGAACCTGGGACCTTTCAGTCCCCAGGCCGACGCTCTATCCACTGAGCCAAACCGGTTTCAACTTCTTATGTCACCTTCATTAATTATGAAATCTAGCAATGAAAAACTTCCCATGAAAACAACTTTAGTTGAGTTTTTTGTATTTTGCAGGAATTCTAGGGAACACAGTTATTAAAATACCAGGGAACCATAAGCAACCATAAATTTAATAAGTTACTGATAGTCAAGAGCAGTTGGGAACTTGTATCTCCTTTCCGATTGAAAAAACAAACAGTGCACCCAGTTGCCAGCCCATTTCACGTGTCTCTATACCTCTGCTCTCTGCGCCTCTGCACCTCCTACCCAGTCTCAACGCGCCTTTTCCTTTCCTTCTACTTGTAGAATTTCTGCTCAGCCAGCTTTCCCATGATTCTGGATGAGAGTTGTTTTGCCTTTTAGTTGTAGTTTTGGTGTGGTTATGGGAAGCAGCATGTACAGGTGTATACCCTATGCCACCATCTTGGTTTCTTAGACATCATATTCTTAACCTCTAGGCTATCATGCCCTGGAGCCACAAAGTATCTGCTACTCTTTTTTTATAAGCACTTACTCAGCACCATGATAGGTACTGGGATGAACAGGAATACAAGGTCATGCCTTGAAAAGATTCCAACAGGGATACAAATAAGCATGTAGATCATTGCACTACAGTGGGGTTAAAAATTTTTTCTCTCTAAGGAATTTTTCTTAAAATCTCCATCCTGCACCTATGCAGGCACCCAACTGCACTCTGACTGGGGGAGGCTAGAGGGTTTGTTGTTTTTTGAAGATGCACAGATTTTAGAACCAGTGAGACCTGCATTGAAAGCCTACCTTCACCTCTTAACAGCCTTTTGATCTCAAGCAACCCTGGAGCCTCGGTTTCCATATCCGTAAATGGGTCTAAGGATGCCTGGGACACAAGAAGTGTTGTAGCTTCAATAAAAGCATGGGTGGCTGGCCTGTGTTGCTCAGTGGTTGAATGTTGACCTATGAACCAGGAGGTCACTGTTTGATTCCCAGTCAGGACACATGATCCCCAGTGTGGAACGTGCAGGAGACAGCCAATCAATGATTCTCTTTCATCATTGATGTATCTATCTCTCTCTCCCTCTCCCTTCCTCTCTGAAACCAATAAAAAAAAATAAAATAAAATAAAAAATAAAAGCATGGCTGCAAACACACCGGGAGTATGCCCAGCAGACAGCCGGCACTCAGCATTGTCGAAGGAATCTGCATTGGCTGGGGCAGTTCTGTAGCTTGCCATCTGGTACAGCTTGTCTCCTGGGACACACTGAAAGCTCCCCTGTTACTTTAACTTCCTTTATGTTTCTACAGAGCTGGACACACAGCTAGTGCTCACAATTTTTTGCTGGATGCAGGAATGCCACAAAGAGCAAGATCTGTTCTTTGGAACTCACCCCACAGGGAGGGTGAAGGCTGCTGTAGAAACCTGGAGTGTGTATGCAGCCCGAGGGGAGGCCTGCTTTCTGCAGGAGTCTGAGCAGTGGGGGCTCAGCAGCCAGGCCAGCCTCTCATTGCAGACAGCAGGAGCTGAGGCTGGGACAAGAGAGAATTGCCTGAGGCCCTCTGCTGCCACCTCCCCTCCCCAGGGCTCCTTGGAGCCAGGCTCCTGCAGGCTGCCAGGTGGAGGCTGGACAAAGCCTCCCGGGCTTGAGGCCCCTGCACTTTCATCAGTCCCAGCCTGCCTGTCTCTGTGAGGGGCCCAGGCACGTTCACAGCTGAACAAGATGGGGCAGGAAACCGTGAATCGAGGGATGAAGGTGTTAACGCAGCCGAGCTGACTTCTGGGTTTAAATCCTTTGCCTCTTCTTCCAGGCGTGCTCTGGCCTGTCCCTGCCCACAGAGTCTGCCCTCAGTTCTGCCTTGCAAATCTCTGTGGGAGCTGGTGACGGCTATGATTGCCCAGGCTGGCTCAGGTGAAGGAGAAGTTGGAATCTGACTGAAGTTGAGGCTGCAGAGATGGGACAGCGGCCTTTGTAGCAGAAGTGTAAAAACCGATCTTAACTTGACAACCTTACAAAAACCTCTGGTGGGAAGGAGTTTCAGACACCTGAAACTTCTCGGGGTCAGATCCCAGCACATTTGGTGTCTGACCTTTGTCAGGTTAACTAACCTCTCTGAGCCTCCATATCTGCGTCCACAAATAGTCATAATGAAGTCTAGCTCATGGGATTTTAGTAAACATTAAGTGAGTTGAGAGCGCACAGACCCTGACCTGGACTGTGCAAGCCACGTCTTGTGTGGTTCAGGATTTGGGATCTGGAGAAGGGTCGTGTGCAAATGATAGAAACAAGACAAGAAATAATAATTTGGAAATATTGGGGTCCAGGCAGAAAAGCCCAATGTAAGAGAAAGGATTTCCACTGGTGCTCAGACCTTGTCAACCTTTTATTCAATTCTGGATACACATCTAGCCCGTAAGCAGGTAATCGTGGTAACAGACAGACTATCCTAAAGGTCAGTAAACATTTGAAAGATTTACTCTGACACTATTTGGTCAGTAAATTGCTTGAGCTACCATTGTCTGGACAAAACCATCAGTGCATAGCTCTGGCCCTTGCCAGGGGCCCAAGGTTCACCAGCTTTCTGGGCTCCTTGCTTATACTTCTCTGATAGTGAAGACAGTGGGTGGCTTTCCACATTGGACTATCTGACATCCTCAGCAGTGGAGGGGTTAGTTACTCTTGCTTTATCATCCAGAAGGAAACTAGCAATGGGAGCTGAGAGTGATCTCCACTCCCCATTTCCACCCAGAGCCTCAGAAGCCTATTTAGAATTGACAGTTACGTAGGCTTTTTACAAGGGCTGACCCCTTGCTCTTGGCTCCAGGGAACTCACCCTGTTTGTGTCCGGGTCAGTGGGACACTCTTGCACTGAGTGCCGACTTAGTGTGGGGCTCAGTGCAGCAGGAGTGGGGAGAGGGAAGACTTCCCAGTTCCTGACAAGGTAGTTATCTCCAATTTTGCTTCTCAAACCAGGTGGAAGCAATGGCCTGCCCCTCAAACCTCACCTCTCATGGAGGGTTGGTGTATACAAGTCTATAGAGTAGGAAAAGTATGTTTAAGGTCTTGTATTTTAATCTCTTTAAATTTTTTTATCCCATTAATTTCAAGTCCTGGTCTTGTCAAGGATGAAACCATCCTTGGACTGGGTGGCTCAAACAACAGAAGCTTTACCATCTCACAGTTCTGGAAGTTGGAGTCCAAGATCAAAGTGTTGACAGGGATGTTGGTTTCTTCTGTGGTCTCTCTCCTGGGCTTCCTCCTGTGTCTTCATATGGTCCTCCCTCTATATCTGTCTGTGTCCAAATTTTCTTCTTTTTAGGACATTAGTCATGTTGGATTAGGGCCAACCCTTATGACCTTGTTTTAACTTAATTTCTTCTATCTCCAAATAGTCACATTTGTGGTACTAAATATTAATTCTGGGAGGGTTGCAACTTAGTCCTGAACACTTTCCTCTTTTTAAATATATGCTGCTTGGTTTTAGGGCATCTTGGACCCTCGTTTGGAAGACATTTTTGTAAAATGGGGTTAATAAGATATGATCTCTTGAGGTTGCTGTGAAGATTAAGTGCCTATGAGGCTTACCATACCCTGGCTCATAGTAAATAGATGCTTAGTAAATGTTAGAACCATTTCAATAAATAAATAAATAAATAAATAAATATGATGATGATGATGGCACCACTGTTATTAGCAGATGTCTTGGCAATAACAGATTTCCTTTTTTATACACTCGATGATCAGCTGCTCATGCTACTTTCATTTTGCACATATCTTTCTAGAAGGCTTCCCTGTGGCTGCCCACTCCGCAAAGCTCAGTTCAGAGCTGCTCTTCACTGTGCTGGGAGGCCTTTGAAGTGCTCTGGCAGGAGGAGGCAGTGAGCCTGCCCCACCTCGTCCATCTCCTGGTAACCAGGGCCCGGAGGCTCCCTTCATCACAGCTCACTCCCTCAGGCGACTGCTTTTGACCTTGGCACCTTCCCCTGCACTATGCCAGGTGCCAGGGGGCTGCCAGCTCTCCCAGCTGCCAAGCTGACTCTCTTCCATCATGCAAGTGATCTGGGAAATCCATCTCCCCTCCACAGGGGATCAGTCTCCTTTAACTTATTAGAGGAGGGCACTATTGTGGACACACAGGCCTGCTACCCTCCCCTCCACACACTTGGTTCACCTCAAAGCCCCTTTTGTTACAGGCTTTCTGCTCCAGGCTTTCTGTCTACTTGCATTCAAGTGTCCATCTCTGCCAGCATTTGTTAAAATGTGAACGTGTAAGGTGGGTCTCATTCCATTCTCTGTTCTGTGCGTTACATGTGCATAAACATGCCTGGGGGAGGGGCTGGGCCTCACGGTTGACAAAGCTGTTCCGTGTGAGCGCTTTTCCTCCCCTCCGCCCTGTCTCAGGCGCCTGTGCTTTTGTGGCTGCTATTCCCCCTCCTTAGAAGCATGTCTCCTGCCTTATATTATACCTGGGAAGCGCCTGTCCTAAGGCAGGCCTGGGCACAGATAGGCTTTGTGAGGGGCTTGTTGACTTCCTCGGGTTGAATTGGTAAGCCCCTCGTTGGGGGCTCTAGGGTACCTTGGGAGGCATCTTCTCTGAATTTTCCATTCTGCACCGTGACTGGCTGTGCAGCTTTCCTGACTGGCCTCTTGAGGGCAGGCATTATGAGTCATTTCACCTTGCCTCCTGATGCCCAGCACAATGTCTGGCTACAGATGAATGAAGCCCATGAGGAGGGCTCTGGGCACAAACTCTGCTGGGCAGTGCCTCCCATGGCATTTTCTGTTCAGCCTCACCTCTTCCTTTGTCCTGCTTTTAGCTTTAATTCCTTCCAAGGCTCTGGCATGAGTCTCTGAACTCATTTTCATGATTGCTTTAAATATTTGGGGCTGTTGGCATGCCAACAGGGGAACCCACACTAAGGAGGGAGAGGAATTTTCTAGCTGCCTGGGTCCTGTCCAAACACAGAAATGTGCCAGAGGCAGGGGAGCGTCTGAGAAAGTGCCAGATTGGGTTGAACTAAATCACTTTTCTACCTGGCTCAGGGAGCAGGAATTTTGGCAGGAGTCAGAAAGTGAGAGGACACAGAGGCCTGGGGCGATAGTGTGTGTGTGTGTGTGTGTGTGTGTAGGGGGTGACTTGGGGGGGGTGACATTCCGGGAAACCCAGGAGGAACCATGATGGAGGTGAAAGGGCAGCAGCGGCAGGTCTGGAGGTGCAGTGACTGTGCCTGAATCAGTGATGAGCCTCCTGGATGCAGACAGTCTTGGGAGCCAATATTGAAAACCAGGTAGACAGGAAGACAGGAGGAGACTGAAAATCTTGTCATGGGAAAACTTGGAGGCCACAATAAAAACAAAAACAAACACACATGAGCATCTCTGTAAGGAGAGGCCTCACAGTTCACCCATGCAGCCCTGCTACTTGAGAGATCAGGAGACAGAAGTTCAGAGAGGAATGGGGTGACCAAGTTTGAGGGTTCATGTTGGTAGGACCTGGACTTGAGCCCAGCTCTCTTTGTTCCTTTCCCACAGCTTCTACCTGCTCAAGGGCTGGACGGGAGCTAAAATGATGTCCTGCAAATTTCCTCAGCAGGTGTTATAAATACAATAGAAAGTCTGGCTTTGCTTGGTGAGTTCTTGCTGCATGCTAGGCACAATGCTAAGAGGTTTATCTCAGAGCAGCCGTCTGAGGGAGACAGTTATAGCCTCATTTCAGAGATGGGGAAACAGAATCAGAGACTACATGATTTGCACAGATCAACCAGCTACTGAGCACTGAGGTCCAGATTATAACTCAGAGACTGCCTGATGCTAGAGCTCATGCTTTTAACAGCTACTTTCTAAAATCTTTCTTGCCTGACCTTTTCAGAGTTCTGGAGCCTGGATCAAAGAAGGATGGTCTGAAAGTTTTAGATACAAATACAACAGACCAGCCCTCCTGACAGTGAAGCTTGAGGCAGATAGATATGGGTGTCTGAAAGGGGCATGACTGTTTTCTTCCCTAAAGACTTTTCAGTGCAGAAGGGGCCTGTGGCTAGGAGAGCAGAGATGGATAGATGACCTGTGGTTGGCTGCTGATTCAAGAGTGGGCTCTGAGATGAGGCAGCCCTAAAGAGCAGGAGAGGAAGGAGACAGAGATTCCTTACTCATTTCCTGAATTGGCCGCTAGCTTTAGAGCTCTGCTGTCTAAATAAACTTTTAAAGGAGGACAACAACCTTAAAATTCACACACTCCACATTTACAGAGAAACTCCAAGCTCGCAAAATGCTGTTTCACATATTCTCACTGATGCTTACAACAAGGCTGGGATACTATTCCCACTTTGAAGTTAAGCACACTTAACTCAGAGAAGTTGAGTGACTTGCTCAAAGTCATCCAGCTAATGTGCAGCAGTGCCAGGATCAGAACTCTACATGGAAATCCTTCATCTTGACGTCACTTCCACTGGGCAATGGAGCTGGTGAAGATGTTGCTGGAAGCTTCATTGTTTTCTCAGAAGCTGATGATCCTACTCCCAGTTCTAGGCTTGCCCTGATTGGACTACAGAATGTCAGTCCAGTTTTCTTCTCCGTTCGTTGGTTCAAGAAAGACCATGTGACACAGTTCAAGCCATGAGAACTGCAGTATGGGGGTGGAGGGTGGCAGGGCGTTTAGAGAGATCCATCCTAAAGTTGATCAAAGGAAGGTGAGTGCAGAGGAGAAAGCTGGTTGGCAAGAGGATCTACCTTATGATAAAAGTTTGAGTAAGGATGATAGAGTTGGAAATGGAAAGGGAGAGACACTCCAGGAGATATTGAGAAAAAATGTCGTATTGATCTGATGATTGCTTATGGAGGATGAGGAATCCAAGATGCCTTTGAAGTTTCAAGCTTTGGTGACAAGAAGATGGAAACCAGGTGAGTGCCTGAGGGAGGTGCAAGGGAGGGAGCCAGGATATGGTGAATTTGGTGTTAGACTTGGGGACTGAAGTTGGTGGGATATGCACGTGAAGATGTAGAATTGGGACCTTAGTGTTGAGTGAAAACTAGAGGCGTCATCTGGAAAGCTGAGGGGATGATTGGAGTGGAGGAGATCTCCAAGAAAGAAACATGGAGAAAAAAGAGGAGACTGCTGAGGCTTGGCGCTGAAAAAGCAACTCACATTATATGGTCCCAGGAAAGGGCATGCAACAAAAGAAATGGAGGAGATATCAGATATCAAAGGAGAACCCAGGAAATGGAGGGAACCAGGGAACTAAGGATTTCAAGGAAGAGGGGTTAATATTGCTAAATCCTACTACTGCAGCAAGTTAGTGAAATCTAGGTTAGTGAAAGCAAGTATCTTGGGTATTTTAGAAGAGATCAGGAAGACAATGGACAACCCAGTGTCTTTATAAGTTGCTCATAGGAATGTAAATTGGAATAATCCTTCAGAAGGTCAATCGGGCAATATGTTTCAAAGGCTTAGAAATTTGTAAAATCGCTAATCCGGAAATTCTTCTTCAAGGAATACATTAACCCCAAAGACAATAATTAAAGTTTATTGAGTACTTTCTCAACCAATGACAAGATAGCACTGTTAAGCACTTTATATTTAATAATTTATTTTATCCTCAGGACAACTATATAAGTACATTGTTTCATGTAAAAGAATACTTTTTACAAGTAAGTTTTCATTTTGCAAATAAATAAAATAAGTCCTAGAGAGGTTATGTCATTTGAGAAAGATCTAGTGACAAAAGCATCTGACATTGGGATTGGGATTTAATGAGAACAGCTGCAAGGCCATTATTCTTAACTATCAGGACATCTTGCTTCTTGAAATGATTAGAAGTGAACACAAGGCTGCGCTCGGAGGGTGTTCATTTTAGCATTATAATAACAGGAAACAATCTAAATGCTTAACAGCTGGAGGTTGGATAAATAAAGCCTGACTTCTAAATGAGAGCATGCTATATAGATGTTCAAAATCACGTTGTAAAAGAATACGCAATGACAGGAGAAAATGTCAGTGATACATTTTTAAATGAGAATAGCTGTTTTAAAAGCAGTATGATTCAAAATATGAAAAAAGAAAGATATTTATTATTGTTCACATGTGTGTGCGCACTGGCAGACAGATCTGGCTTCTGTACCAGATTGCCATGCCATCACCAGTACCACTTTTCATCCCCACCCTGCTTGGCATGACAACCCATTCTCACACCCCAATCCATTTGGGGTAATTATCCATATGAATGAAGTGCACCATGTTTTAACAATGATAAGCAGGATGAGTTCCATTCCCAAAATGTCATTGTTTCCACTCAGGTCATTCTGAGAACACTTTCTCCATGAGGCAAGATCCTGGGGAGTGTTGACTAATGGAAATATTTGGGTGAAGATTATGGGATACTTTAGATTCATTGTGGCATTTAAGAATAGGCTTGGATGGGTCTCTCCAATGGAGGGGATTCTGAAAAGTGCCTAAAAAGAGGGTGTCTTGCCCTCTAGACCATGGAAAGTAGGCCATCAGTTTTATGTTGCAAATAGCTGAGCCCCAAAATGAGTCAAAAGGCCCACTAATCCTCTTGGCTTTCTGTCCTATGCTTCATCCCAGCTCTATCTCCATGTTCAGGCAAAGCCCTGAGCTGACTGCTTAGAGAAGTATCTAATTGAGATTCCTCCTTCAGTGCTTATTTCTGTGTCAATAAGGCCTTTGCTTGCCATGGGTAGCTGAATATATTGGCTGTTTCCTTTCCAATGCCAACCTAGTTTTTTGTTTTTTTTTTAAATATTCCCAAGCACATCTTCCTAGCTTTCTCCTTAGGGAATTTACAGCATTCGCCCTCTGTAACCCAGAAGGAAAAGAAGTGGAGGGATCAGGGGGCTGTGCTTGTGCAGATGCAGTCGTCTGATAGCACCTTGCTCTGGTTTCATTTACTTGCATAGTCCTCTCGGAGAGGGCTTGGGTGGAAGGTCTTTCCAACATGTCAAGGTCTTCAGTGTCTCCTATAGGCTTTACTCTGTGTGATATCAACAAGGCAAGTCAGAGAATGGGCTCTTCATTTATAGACGAGGAGACCGAGGCCCAGTGTAGTTGTCTGTTCCAAAAGGACACTGAGACTCACTTCTGAGAGAACAGTTGGTATCTCACATCCTTTCAGACTCTAGAGTTCTTTCTGTTCTCTAATTTTTATTTATTTTTTATGTCTTAAATATATTTTTATTGATTCCAGAGAGGAAGGAAAAGGAAGAGAGAAATAGAAACATTAATGATGGGAGAGAATTATTGATTTTATTGATTGGCTGCCTCCTTCATGCTCCATACTGGGGATTGATCAAGCCCACAACCCAGGCATGTGCCCTGACTGGAAATCGAACCGTTACCTCCTGGTTCATAGGTCAACACTCACCCACTGAGCCACACCGGCCAGGCTCTGCTCTCTAACTTTTACCCATTTCAATGATTAAATCATTGCCTCTCCATTTATATTTTTTCTTTCTGGATGTCTAGGAAAATCTGAAGTTGGATTTCCTATTCTTCTTGCCACTGCATAGCAGACGATAGAAGTATTATATTAGGGCGTTTTGAATGAATGATCTGCAGGAATTGTGGCATACTTCCATCTCTGTTCAGGAAATATTGCCTTGGTCATCTGGGCAGGAAGCTGAGGTAGACATGGGAATCTTCGGGTGAGCAGATTTCAATCCTGGGGAGTCTATTGTTCTCCAAATCTTATTAACATAGGTGCTGAATACCAGTTGTTCCATTTGTTCTGATGTGGATGCTATCAACCTTTCCGAGCAGCTTTTTCTCCACTGGTCTGGAACCTTTTGGGGCATTCCAAGCCCCCACATCCTTCCCCCGGTCCAGGGCTGGCCTGCAGTCAAGCATCTTCACATTCTGCCCTTCCATCTGTAATTCCTTTCCTCCCATCTGTAACTCCTTTCCTCGATTCCTGCCACTGGCTGCTGCTGGGCCTGCTGGCTATGCTGATGCCCAGAATCCCACACAACTCTGCCAACCGACGCCCTGGTAAACTGCAGCAGATAAGGGTGGGCTTTCTGGAGGCAGAATACACAGGCAAGAGAATCCTTCCCAGGCACCTCTGCCCACTCATCAAAGGGCACCTTAAAGAAAAAGACCTCACCAGCTTGGAGGAGAGATTTGTCAGAGGCATAATTGAGGACAGATACTTTCAATAGCTCAAAAAGAACAGCCCTAGTGACCTTAGAATTCTAAGATTCTCTATGGCCCCGACTGTCCCTAAGACATGAGACAGCCTGATATGGAGTCATATTCTTTCCAGAAACTCTTATTTTTCTTCTGTAAAAAGGTGAGGGAGTCCATCACAATGTTTGGGAGACTGGGAGCTGACCATTTCAGGGACCAGAGTAGGACTTAGGGAGCACAGGTTACCCTAAGAGCTGGGTATTTTTCCCCTCTGTTTTGTAGATGAGGAAATCAGACCTCCGAGAAGTATTTTTACGTGTACAGCTGGTCAGTGGCTCTGTCAGGATTCAAAACCCAAGTCTGCTTGATGACAAAGTAATTTTCACTCCTCCATGTCTCTATCCAAGGTGGGGTGTAGGGTGCTCAGAAATGCATTGAATAAGAAAACAGTTTGGCACATGAAGCTGATGGGTGTTGGAATTGTTGTTAGCAATGGCTCGTGTGTTTCTTTTAATCCCACCCTAAAAGCTTGAATCCCAGATTGGTCTACTCCAGCACTTTTTATTTTTCTTTTTTCCGAAGAAGCTAAGAACAAATTTTATTATTGGTATCCATTTTAAATGTTCAAGTTATTTTCCTGGGAGCATGGTTCTCTTAAAATTTTTGCTTAGTAAGAAGGGCCTGGCATTTTGGTGTTGCCTCTGAACTGAAGAGCCAGGGAAGAGGCTGTGATAACTGCTGTATGTTCCTCTCAAGGCTGGTGGGACAGCAGGAAGTGCTTCCGCCCTCATTGGATTAGACTGCAGTCAAAGGAACAGGGCAACGAAGCAAATTCTTGAGGTGGAACTCAAATATAGATACACTAGAGGCCCGATGCATGAAATGGGGCTTGGATCTCGCAGCCCGGCTGCCTTGTGGCCCTGCAGCCCCTCCCACTGGTCATTCCAGGTCGTTCAGTAAGGTCCTTCCACCAGGTTGTCCTGCCGTCTGGTCTGATTAGCATATTAGCTCTTCATTATATAGGATACTAGAGGCCTGATGCACAAAAATTCATGCACTGGGGAGGGAGGTCCTCAGCCTGGCCTGGGCCCTCTCACAATCTGGGACCCCTCGGGGAATGTCCATCTGCCAGCTTAGGCCCATTCTCTGGGAGATTGGGCCTAAACTGGCAGTCAGACATCCCTCTGGCAGCCTGGGAACTGCAGTCGGACATCCTAATCACTGCCAAGAAGGTGGGAGAGGCTCCTGCCACCATCGCTGCGCTCACAGCTGTCAACCTGGCTTGTGGCTGAGTGGAGCTCCCCCTGTGGGAGCGCACTGACCACTGTGTCGAGTGCCTGCCCCCTGGTCGTCAGTGCCTGTCATAGCGACCAGTTGTTCCTGGTCATTCAGCCAATAGGGTCAATTTGCAGATTACCCTTTTTTTTTTTTTTTTTTTTTTTAATAGTAAAAGGTGGAAATTTATTGAGAAACAACACAGACTCCCAGGTGGGGAGGGGAAAAGAGTCCCACAAAGTCCCTTTTTTCCATGGTTTCTAAAGGCTGCAGTTTTCTGTGCCTGGATATCCCTTCTGAATGGTCACTATCCCCTCTGATTAGTCACTGTATCAACCTCAGAGCTCAAACCTCACGTGAGATACCTTAAGTTCCCTCCTCCCTTATTGTTCTTATTCCCTTTGGGCTTTCCTCTTCCCTCTGAATGAGGGGCTTCCTTCCCTTTATTGTGTAAATGTGTACCTTCTGCAGCTCCCAGCTCCATTCTGTAGAAATATACTCTCTGCAGCTCCCTGCTCCCTTATTCTTTTTTTTTTTTAATCAATCTTTATTGTTCATATTGTTACAAAGGTTCCTCATTTCTTCCCCCCTCCACCAGGTTCCCACCCCACCCTCCGCCCCCTCCCTATCCCCCATTGTCCTCATCCATAGGTGCAGTTTATGTTCAGTCTCTTCCTCCCTTCCTTTCCCCAATAGTAAATCCCTTTTCAGATAGTAAATCAGTTACTTAGCATTTTCTCATATCAATAATACCACCTCATGCCCAATGATACATTTCACACAAAAGACATTTCCAAATAGGTCAACCAGCCTCATCCAGGCCCCACCCAAGGCACTCACAGATCAACACCCCAGTCCTATACTAACTCAACACATCCAGATCTAAGCCTTCATCACTTGATTCAGCAGACCCTCAAGTTCCCACAAAAGTTTCCAGCCATGTCTGAGAGGCGGCCGTGGGGCAGGGGCAGGCAAGGAGCGAGCTGTTCCGGGCCTGGCTGCTCTGGGCCTGGCCTCTGTTGCTCTGGTTCGTTCCACAACCAGCTGCTCCGGGTCTGGTCACTGCCGCTCTCGACCTAGTTGCTCTGGACCTGGCTGCTGCTGCTCTGGGCCTGGCTGCACCCAACCCAGCTGCTCTGGGCCCGGCTGCTCCGGGCCCGGCCGCTTCGGGCCTGGCCGCTCCCAGCCTGGCAGCTGCTGCTCCGGGCCTGGCCACACCAGACCCGGCTGCTCCAGGCCTGGCAGCTCCCAGCCTGGCAACCGCTGCTCCGGGCCTGGCCGCACCCGACCCGGCTGCTCCGGGCCTGGCCGCTCCCAGCCTGGCAGCCGCTGCTCCGGGCCTGGCCGCTCCCAGCCTGGCAGCTGCTGCTCTGGGCCTGGCCGCACCAGACCTGGCTGCTCTGGAGCCAGCTGCCCCGGGCCCGGCCGCTCTGAGTCTGGCCGCTCCCAGCCTGGATGCTCCAGGCTTGGCTACTGCTGTTCTGGGCCTGGCTGCTCCCAACCCGGCTGCTCTGGGCCCGGCTTCTCCAGGCCCAGCCACTCCGGGTCTGGATGTTCCTGGACTGGCCACCCTGGGCTTGGCTGCCTCCGCCTCAGGTCTGGCTGCCACTGCCCCAGGTCTGGCTGCTCCATTGCTGGCTGTTGTTGCTCTGGTTCTGGCTGCTGCTGCTCTGGGGTCTGGCCGTTGCTGCTCCGGGCCCGGTTGCCATTGCTTTGTGCCTGGGCACTCTAGGCCTGGCCGCTGCTGTTCCAACATTCTGTCCTTTTTTTTTTTTTAAACGCATTTATGTTGCAGTGTTGGCTGGTGAGTTGAGTTCAGACTTAGTCTTTGATTTTTCAAGATCTTCTTTGTATTCTTTCTTAAGTAATTTTACTATCTTTTGCTCTCACTTGATTTCTTCACATTGAGAACTTTGGTTTCTTCCTCCTTGTCCTGGGAGCTCAGCAGATTGGCCTGTGGCACCCCTTTGTTCTCCGCGGGCTCCCGCGCTGCTCCAGCCTGTTGAAGGGGTCGGCGCCACCCAGGAAGCAGCCCCCGGCCTTGGCTCCATTGCCCGCGCTCAGAGGTCGATGGCTCAGGGGCACCCCACCCCCCTGGGAGCCCCGTCGCCCGGCTCCCTGCCGGCGCCCGGCTGGCTGGTGTCCGGCAGGGGCTCCTGCTCCCTGTCGCATTCCTCCAGTCTGGAGCTTTTTTTTTTTCTCCTTCCCGCTAGGGGAGTCTAGGATCAGAGTCAACAGACTGTCCTTTGCGCGCATTGCGCGCGACTCTGGGGGCTCCCCTTTTCGCCACTCCCCTGGGATTCCGCCTCACAGCCCCGTCTCCCCCTGCCCGAGCCTGGGTCCCCAGGGTCTGGTCCAGGACTGGGGTTCAGAGCAGTCCGGACTGAGGCTCAGCACCGCCGAAGGCTTTGTTTCTTCCCGCTAGGGTAATCCAGCATCAGAGTCAACATTCAGTCCTCTGCGCGCAATGTGAGCATGACTCCGGGGGCCCTGCTTTTCGCTGCTTGCTTGGGATTCCGCCTCACAGCCCCGTCTCCCCTGCCGGAGCCTGGGTCCCCAGGGTCTGGCTCATAACTGGGGGTCAGCGCTGCCGGTTCAGGGGTTTAGCCCAGGCTGGGGGTTTTATTTCCTTCCTGCTAGTGAACGCCAGGCAGCACCCAGCCCTCTCCTCCTCTCCGGCTGTGACCTCTCCGCGCGCGTGCGTGCTAGCGCACAGCATGTCTCCGTACCTTAGGCTTTTTTTCAGCTCCTCTGATTTTCCTTCTGGTTTTCTCTTTCCTTCTTGTTGTAGAATTTTCAGTCAGTTGACTACCTGTAGCTCTGGGCAATGTCCACTCTACATTTTAGTTGTATTCCGTTGAAATTGTTGTGTGCTGCTGCGGTTAGATGTCTACCCGAGCAGCCATCTTGGATCCTCTCTCCCAGATTACCCTTTTATTATATAGGATGATACCTCAGACAGCTTCCCAGATATCAGGAATTCCCTCCTGAGCCCCAAAGAAAACTATTCATTTGCACTGGATTGTGAATAATAGGCATAGGTGAAGAGAGCCCCAGAGTGTGAGTGCTCAAACACAAATTAGGACGAAAAGAAAAAAGAAAACAAAGAATTGAGAAAAATGAAAAGGAAGCTTGTAGAATGTTTTCTCTGTTAAGGGGATAGAAAATACATCTTAAATCTTCAGAATTGGAAGGGAAGCAATTTTGTCTTAAGCAATGACCCTCTCCAAGTTCTTTTTAATATTCGAACATCATGAATACAAGGCCTGGTAGTTTAAAATTTATGCTGAGTTAAAGAAATTAGCTTCAACCTGTCCTTGCTGCCCACCATTCTGGAACTTTCTAAGTAAATGGGTTAAGGCTGGCAATGCTCCTGGACTTTGGTCCTTCTACAGCAGGGGGAAGAGGAGGATTGGTTGACTAACTTCATCTCAGTCAGCCAGTGGTTTCTTGACCTTGATTCTCAAGGACCTTCACTCTAAAAAACAAAGGTGCCTGCGGCTAATATTACATAGAATTAGCACTGAGCTCTCTGCACTTCTCAAAACATGCGGCTTCTCTGGCTCTGCCTCTGGGTAGCTCTTCATTTGCCTCCTCAGTCTTCCTTTGGTTCCAAGAAAGAGGTAATGCAAAGGCCTGGTAACCTGGAGGAGGTGACATTGTAGCAGCCCCATTTCTCTCTGCTCCGGCATCTGGGTATCTCACAGCCACACAGACCACAGCCCTGCTGGAGCCGTGGGAAGGAGGCTTGTCTCTGCTGTCTGCACTTGTCAAGGTTGAAGGTGGAGGGCAGGCATTTGCCATAGTTTTGTCCAGACAACAGGTCAATGTGCCCCAGTTCCCTAAGAGAAAAAGCCTGTCTCCCAGCTCGCCATAGTGGAAACAAAATGGGTTGTGAAATCATATCTTCCTGGGTTCAAGTCCCAATGTCACTGCTGAATATTGTGTTAACCGGTAGTCTTTCTGAGCCTACGTGTGTAAACCTAGGGTTGTTTGGAGAAGCGAATAAGATAGGTGCCTGATACAAATGCCTGGTTGTCACCAAACAAATGCCAGGCACATTGTCCTCCTTTGGTTCTACCTCAGTGTAGAGAAAGCAGGAGCCCTTGGCTATTTCTCCAGGTTCATTCGCTACTACTGTCCTTTTACTGAAACACCAAGACCCTCCCCACTTAGGGCAGTGACACTGATGCCTCCTCTGCTTGGGTCTTGCTGTCACTGGGCCTCCTCGTGGCTCCTTTACTCCATTCTGGTCTCTGCTCAGGCATCACCTCCTCAGAGAGATTTCCAGACCAGGGTGGCTAAAGCAACCCCCAAGCACTCGCCATGTCTTGGCCACTTTACTGGTCTTAGCAGCATAGCTTTCACCACCCCTGGCATTCTGTTGTCTCCTCCAAGAGGTCATCAGCTTCCCTGGGCAGGGATTTTGTTTGCCTGGCTTTTCACTTTACTTCCAGTGTCTGTGACAGTTCTAGGCACACACTGTGCAGTTGTCCCTCCGTATCCACAGGGGACTGGGTCCAGGATCCTCCACAGATACTAAAATCTGCAGATGATCAAGTCCTTTATTTAAAATGGTGTAGTATTTGCATATAATCTTTCCATTTACTTTATATCATGTCTAGCTTACTTATAATATCTAATACAGTGTAAATACAATGTAAATGGCTGCTGTGCTGTACTGTTTGTGTAATAATTACAAGAAAAATAGTCTGAACATATTCAGTCCAGACACAACCATCATAGGCCTAACTATAATGGTACATGTTACAAGAACACATCTCCCCCCCCCCCCTGAATATTTTCCATCCATGATGGATTGAATCCACAGATGCAGAACCCATGGATATGGAAGATCAACTGTAGTATATTTCAATAAATATGTATTTTTAAAATGATCTTAAGCCAGAAATATTAGGAGAGTAGATCCTGTTGCTGGGCAAGGGACACGGTCCCTGCTGTCTGAGGGGCGTGTCTGGGCAAGTCAGGCCAAGCAGAGTTTATCCTCTGGCCCTTCCTCTGGGTGCCTGGGGCAGGTCACAGCTTGTATAGCCAGTGGGGTGGCCGGGGGGGGGGGGGGGGGGGGGGGGGGGGGGGGGCGGGGGGTGAGCTGTATGGCTGTAGAGGAACTCGAACACTTTTGGCTCTTGTGCCCAGACACCTGGATTCAGATGCCAATCCTCCTGCCACTGTTCAGGCCACAAGACTCAAGTGAGCCTGCACCTTCCCCTGCCCGGAGCCATGCTTCTTCTCCTGGCCATGGGCACATGGGTGTGTGTGTGTGTGTGTGAGGAGAGGACATGAGTGACTTCCCTGTAACCATGTCACAGCTTCCCACAAAGTCCTTTCCACCTGACGGGAGCTTGTTAATGCGGCGTGTCCGCCTGGCCATGTCACGTCACAGGAAGCACAGTTCCCACCTTCACCAAAGCTGTGCTGGGGCCTGGGGGAAGGTCCACTTTTTGTGGGGGTGGGGATGGGGATACTGAGCTCAGAACGGGACTGGATTACCTTGGCTCTGCAGGTGTCTCCCAGCTCCTGGATGCTTTAGGGGACTGGTTGTAGATGCCCTATTGGGTTCTGTGGGGGAGCTGGACTGGAACTATTTTCTCATCAAAGACGAGCTTGAATTTGAGTACCTCACTGACCAGTGGGCCTGAGGGGCACTGGCTTGGAGTCAGGAGAACTGGGGTTTAGTCTCAGCTTTTTCAGGCCAGCCTCTTTCTGCTCTGAGCTTCAGGGTCCCTGAGTCTGAGGGGCTGGACTTCCAGTGGTGGGGCCCTTCTCAGGAAGTCATAGGCATGCCAGTCCCCTGAGAAGACCAGGCCCACGGGGTGGCACTGATTCAACATCAGGACTAGCTCCCTCCTCCCCTTTGTGCGCAGGTGTGTGCAGAGGACAGTGCTGCAAACATTGGAGGTGGGCAGCAGGCAGTGGAGCAGCTGAGGATTGTGACTGCTGACGTTTTTGGTGGGTCCTTTGGAAACCAATTGTTTTTCTTTTAAGAGATTTAAAAATTAAAACCAGTCCTTTCTGGTTATACCATCCTGAATTTTTCAAATTTTCTATAGTGAATTACTTTTGTAATGAAGAAAATAAAACTCACTTCCAATTTCAACACACAGAACTGACCAGAATTCACATTTTATTGGATGTTTGAGACACTGCCATAAGCATGGCTGTCTTGGCTTTACACTGTGCTATATATTTTAAGAGTCTCTTTTTCTCAGTGTTTTCCCAAACCTAATTTTAATGGCTTAATAGTGTTCTAGAATTTAAAAAAAATTACTTAATTTGCTTATCATAATTTATATAACACATCATATACATATATCACAACCCAAATGTCAAATAACTATGTACACAGATCACATATCCTTGCACATAAATCTTTACATCTTCAAACCTTTTCATCTTGGAATGTTTTCACTTAGATTCCTGGCCAGGTAAAACACTGGGCATTTGGGAAGCTTCTGACGGGAGTACAGAGAGGCAGAAACCACCCCTTCCGACACGTCTGGTTGGCCTCAGGAGCCATCTCCTGACTGTCTGGGCACCACTCACCCTTTCATCTCAGCAGGGATTGGAGGTGAGGGCATAAGGGGAGAAAAGATATGGCAGGAAGAATGAGGCTGCTTACTCTGTGCATATTTGAATGGCTAGGGAGATACTTGTTGTTTTCTTGCCCAACTTAATATGATGAAGGAGAGAGGGAACTAACTGGGTAGAAACCTTCCATCCATCACCTCATTGAATCCTTACTAGGCCTCTGAGTTCTTACTGTTCCTGTTTTGAGAGGAGGAAACTGGGCTCCTAGAGGTTAGATAGCCTGTCCAGAGTGAGAGCTGGTACAGGGAGAGCCCCATGTGTACCCAGGACAGTCCCGTGTCAGTGCCACGCAGCGAGTGGCCATCTGGCCCCTGCACCTCCATGGCAATAAAGGGGACAGTGAATGGGCTTTGTCTTTCCCTCCCCCGTCCTCCCTGCCCCAGTTTTCTCTTTCTTCCTTTGAATAGGAGGGACTGAGATGAAGACCAAGGAACCCTTTTCCAACTGTCACAGGATGTGGGACGCCATCCCCTAGAAGTTGCTGAATTTCTTTCTCTGCAACCCTGACCTCTGGAGGACCCTGGCGGGCAGAGGATTTCACGGGTTGCTGGGAGCCCTTTGTGGCCGGTCTGACCTGCATTCTTCCAGCACATGTTGTCTAGGAGCATAAGCCCTGAGCATGAGGGACGAGGGGAGGGAGGGCGTGGCTGGCAGGGAAGCCACAGGGAGTTGAGCAGATCAAGGAGTGGTAATCATGTGGCCACTGGCTGTTAGGCCTGCCCTCAGAGTCCGCCTTGTGGAGGGGCCCAGAGGGCAGCCAAGAGCAGGAGGACGCGCCTGAGCCCTGTTTGGAACCTAGCATGCTGCAAAAGGACTGGCCTTCATCACAGCTTTGGTCCAAACCCTCCCTCTCCTGGCCAGTGCACTGCATCTCTTACCCCTTCAGACTTCCTTTGCAAGATTTCTCCTGGGGGTAGGGGGACATCCCAGATGGACCCCATGTGGCTCTGTTTAGATGCCTCATTCCATTTGGGTCACTTCATCTGGAGGTGACATTCCATCTGTTTAAAAACAGTAAAAATGACTTTAGTCTTAGACCCATCTGAGCAAATAGCCAACGCTGAAGGCAAGAGCAGGCTTCCAAAGGCCCTCTGCTGGGCCATGTGTTAACCCTCTCTAGCTGCTGGACTGGGTGAGGCCTGCAGGTGCCAGGAGAGAGAGGGGGTTGTCCAGGGGCAGGACTGAGGCCCAAGGCAGTGGGTAGTGGCCATTTATCAAGTGGTGCAGATATTTTGCAACATTTTAAGAATGGGTACGGGTGTGGCCGGGCTCTGCCTGGAATGGAAAAATGAAGCCCTGCCCACTAGCTCTTAGGGTCCTTGCAAATGAATCTTTCCCGACTCCTCAGGGGACTGGCCACAGGTCCTCCTGCTTCCTGCCTCTGCACCTCCATACGGAGCCGAACTCTGGTTTCTGGAGTCATTTTTCTGCCGTCGCCACATTCCAGCTCTTCAGAGATGAGCTGCACATGGCCCGTTTCCAGTTCCACAAATGAGGGGTCCTAGTCCTCAATACCCCCCCGTAGCATATGCACTCCCTGTCACTTCCCTCATGGCCGATACCCAATCAAAGGTAGTTACAAATATTTTTTGGGGGGTGGGTGGGTTAAATTCCCACTTGGAATTTAAGTCCTGTGGTTCTCAAAATCAGTGCGGTTGACCAGCAGACTCTTTGCCCAGTGGATCTGAGGATTCCTCTCATTCGTGGTGGCAGAATATCGACCTGAAAATCCTGAAGCCGGGCTTCTAGTCCCAGTTGCACCATCACCACCTACATGGCCTTGAGTGAGAATTCCCTCTCTCTGGGTTTCATTTGCCTCCTTCACAAACTGAGGTCTAGAAAAGTTGATCTCTCAAGCCTGTTCAGCTTTTAGACTCACTCTGTGTTTCCCTTTCACTGCTGCAGGGATGGAATAGTCATCATGGCTAAGAAGTAGGTTGGGGAACCAGATGGTTGGGTTCAAATGTTTGTTCAACTACTCTACCCCTATTAGATTTGGAATAATAGTAGCATAGTTGTATGGGTCAAATAGCACCAGTAAAGTGTTTAGAATGCTTATTCTTAAAAAACTTTCAATAATCATAATCTGTTTTTGCTGCTTCTGGTGAAGTGTAGGTTTCATGAAGGCTGGGTCTTATTCTAACTTATTAATTGATACCCAAAGCTACCATATCATGAGCCTTCGTTCAGTACCCCTGTGAATAGGTTACCTCCAGGGTCTCCATCCTGTATGAAAAGGAACAGAACTAACACCCATTGAGATTTTGTCTGGAACAGACCTTGTACCAGATACTTAGCATACAGTTTTTATTTCATCCTCACAAACATGACCTCATTTTATTCCTAAGGAAATGGAGGCTCAAAGAGATGAAAGCCACACTACTAACAGGTGTGTGTGTGTGTGTGTGTGTGTGTGTGTGTGTGTGTGTGTGTTTTGGGGAGGGGGACGCGGGACGAAAGCCCATGCCAGGGCGAACAGAAGGAATTCTTTTGGAAAGACAGTTCCATATCAGTCCAGGCTTTTCCCAGGACAGAAAGCGGATACCTGCAGGTAGAGAAGGAAGCCGTCCTGTGGGCAGAGGGCGCATCATTTTCCCTAAAGCCATTTCCCTCTCCTTTCAAGCCAGGCTCAGAGATCCAAACCACAGAGGACGATGAAAGACCTTGTGGATTAAGTCCTCTACCCTGGGAAAAGGAAGATGAAAACGAGAAAAGAAAGAAAGGCACAGAAAGGGGTGGGGGGAGAGGAAACAATCTTTGACAAATATTTTCTGTTAATAAATTCCACTTTGCTTCTAAAATGTTTGCCAACTATCTAAGTAGGAAACATTTTTCACATACCATGGCAGACCATTGTCGAAATGCCTCTCCAGCCCGCCTGCCCACAGCCTCTGTTTCCATAACCTCCCAGGAGGCAGCCTCTTGTGGACTCTTGTCTTCCTCTAGGAAGACATGCCTTTTCCATGAAAACATTTGGTGAGAAGGGGTGGGCTACACATACTTTCTTCCCAGCTTGGGGAGAAGATACCCTGGAAGCCTTGTAGGTCTTCATGTGTCCCCGACTCCCTTCTTCTTCCCCTTTCCCGCCCCTTCCCCTTTCCTCCCCTTATCTCTGTCTGTCCCCGAACCAGAGGGTAGAAAATTCTGCCTCAGTCCAGATTTAACCACCTCTTTCCAGTCAGGAGCAACTCTCTCTTACCTCTCCCCCTTCGTTCTTCTTCCTCCTCCTCCTCCCAAACTTAGTTTTGTTGAGCTGGGAGGAAAGAAGTTCTTAAACCCTCAGAGTAATCTTCCTACACATCTGACACTTTGTCTTCATGCATTTATGGATTCAACACATTTTATGGCCTGTGAGTGGCTTCCATTTTTGAAAAGTGGATCAGGCCTCAATGTTGGGTTTGGAGAAAAACCTAGCTAATGTCAGTTTGTTTTATTGCATTTGCTTAAGGATAAGACCTCTTGAAGTTCCTATGGGTAAATCTGTATCAAAACACAGAAGCCATCTGGGGAATATCTGGATGAAAAGGAAATGCATTTGTCAACATCATTTTTGCCAAGCTGGAGAGCGAATGTGGGTCTTGTTAAGCCAGAAGTGAGGCCAGAGGGTTGACTCTCTTTTCCCCTGATGGCTTCCCTGGCTTCCAGTATTGTTCTCACTCAAGCCAACCAGGAGAGCAGCATCTGACACAGCTACTTGTCTCAGAAGGAAGCATGCTCGCTCTCCTATGGCCTGACCTTGGTATTGCATTCTCCTATTTTTTTCCCCTCTGATGTACTTTGGAGACTTTTTTAGAGAGCCTGGTGATTTCTTATTCTATGAGGTCACAGAATCGGGGCCTTTGGGTGAGCAGGACATCTCCAAATAGCACTAGCCTCTATTTACAATAACCCATCCTTTCTCTCTCCCTTTAGCAATTGTTAATTGACACGAGGTTCTAGGTATGGTGCTAGGTGCCATGTATGCAGTAATGAACAAGACATATTTTTGTCTTGCTGGACCTTATTTTCTGGTGAAAGCTAGATTCAAGTCATCAATATGGGTCAGTTGGTACAATGTAGCAAGAACCATCTTTAACCTTTCTGCTGCCATGTTTTGCCCCTTGCAATTTAAAGCTTTATTTTATGATCTGATCTTTGACCCTGCAATTCTACTTACTTATTCTAGAATTTATTCTTATTTATGTGTGAGTGGCACCCGCATACAATTATTTGGTATAGTAATGTTTATAATAGGAAATGCTTAGAAATACAATACAGCAAGCAGTGAGTGTCTCTCCCCCCCCTCCATACTTATCTGCAGTTTTGCTTTCCAAGGTTTCAGTTACCCACAGCCAACTGTGTCCAAAAAAATTAAATGGAAACTTCTAAAAATAAACAATTCATAAGTTTTAAATTGCATGCTATTCTGAGTAGTGTGATGGAATATCATGCTGGGATATGAATCATCCCTTGGTCCAGTGTCTCCATGCTATATATGCTACCAGCCCCTTAGTCACTTGGAAGCTATCTTGGTTATAGAATAGACTGTCATGGTATCACAATGCTTGTGTTCAGTTGGCCCTTATTTTACTCAATAATGCTGCATTCACATAGTGTTTATTACTGTTCAGTATATTGTTATAATTGTCCTATTTTATTATTGTTGTTGTTGATCACCTACCATGCCTAATTTATAATTTAAACTTTCATAGGGCCGAAACCGGTTTGGCTCAGTGGACAAAGCGTTGACCTGTGGACTGAAAGGTCCCAGGTTCGATTCTAGTCAAGGGCATGTACCTTGGTTGTGGGCACATCCCCAGTGGGGGTGCGCAGGAGGCAGCTGACCGATGTCTCTCTCTCATCGATGTTTCTAACTCTCTATCCCTTTCTCTTCCTCTCTGTAAAAACAAAATCAATAAAATATATTTTTTAAAAAACTTTCATAGGTATGTATGTGTAGGAAAAAACATAGTGTTAGTAGGATTGGGTACTATCCAAGGTCTCAGGCATCCACTGGGAGTTTTGGATAAGGGAAGTCTACTACAGTATATCCCAAAAGCCCATCAGTAGAGTATTGAGGAAATACACTTGGATATATCCATATAATGGAATTCTATCCAGCTGTTAAAATGAAAAAAGAAAACCAACTAGGAAGCTTTTTTGTACAGATAACAACTAATCTTTGTGACATATTATTAAGAGAAAACAACAAGGTTAAGAGCAGGGAGTTTAGTGTCATAACCATTTTTGTAAAAAACAAAGAACAAATAATGTGAATATATTTGGTTATTAATGTATAAAATATCTTAGAAGACTATAAGAGAGAGGAACTATTTAATTGTGGGATGTCATTGAAAAGAGACTGTTCACTGTATCCCTTTTATAGCTTCTGACTTTTCAATCTGTGAATATAGTACTTATTCAAATACTCCCATTTTACTTTTAAAAAGACAGCAAAGGGTGGTGGGTAGAGTGGGAATCCAAAGCATGGATGCCCCTTTTAAGGCTGTCAGCAGCTATGCAGTTTTATCTGTTATCAGTTTGGGGAGATGCAGGTTTAATATTATCAGACCTTCCCATTTTATAAGAGAAGCTGGAATTAGTATGTTTGAGGAAACTTCCAATTTTGAAATGTTGGCTAAATGAAGCAGATTATGAGTTTTGTTCAATCTGGGTCCATTAATGTGGGATCCTGTGGTAGGGACTCTAGAATCCCTGATTTATGATTTAATTGTTTGGGGAGAAACACTGTGAAATTGCAGTATCGAGTCTAAAAAGTTTTTCATTGCAAAAACATCCAAATGCCCTAAATAAGAAAGCACTATGTGGTATTAATTAAGAGCACAGGCAGTGAAGTTAATTTGCCCAAGTTTCTATCTGAGTTTTCTCAGTTACTAGCAATGAGACCTCGAGCAAATTACTTTATCTCTCTGTGCCTTAATTTCTTCATTAAAAAAAAAAATGAGACTGATAATAATAGCACTACTCAAGGTATATCCCAGGAGTTAAATGAATTAATGTGTATGCACCTCAGCATGGTGCATAGTTCTTCCAAACATGGGATGCTACCTGTTACTAACAAACCTGAGTGTACAAAACTTCCTTGAGAAAACCGGAAGTGAGTGCGTGGCTGCCCTTTGCAGTTACCATGTGCGGAGGAGTGGGGTCGGTGTCAAAGCCAGTCTTATTTGCATGCAGGCTTGGGTTTTAATCCTGTTCAGGGACAGAAACAAGATTTTGCACCTCTGGAAGATGGAGTGTTGGCACTGAGATTTCCACATAAAGCCAAGACCATGGAAGGACAACCTCCTTTGAACAATCCTAGACCAATCTCTAGCAGAGAAAAATTGTTTTTCTTGAACTGAGCTCAAGGTCAGAAGGGGACGTGTCTCTCTTAAGAATTTCAAACCATTGGCACGAGTCCTCAGGGGGTTTGGAGTTTTAATGAAGAGTTCCTGTACAACCTAGAAACCCCTAGGCTAAGAAATAACCTTTGCTAAAAATTTTGTCTGGGCCAGTGGTGCTCTATTAGAAGCCAACACTTTGATTACACTGGTTTCTCTCGATGAAAGCCTTGCTGAGGATGAGTTCGCAGTCTGAAATTACACATCACACAAGGAAAAACCATGAGCAAGAGTCCACAGATCCATCGAACAATAGGACCAGACCCCTCAGAACCTTAGATTATAAATCCATCAGAGGAGATCATAAACTAGGCTTGTCCAAATACTATCAGCATGAAATAAGGCTTCAAAAATATGATATCTGGGTAGTGAACAAAAGTGAGACAAATTTTAAAAATAAATTTTAAAAAGCTAAAAATTAAAAAAATACTTCTTAAGATTTAAAACTTGCGCTGGCCGGTGTGACTCAGCAGTTAGAGTATCAGCCACTGCCGGGGTTCTTTTCCCAGCCTTACAAAGGGTTCAGCATTCTGGAGAAAGGGGCTGCGTGTACATGATTAAAGAGTCCAGAGATGAAAGATAATTTTGAAAGGCATGGGGGTTAGAGGAGCTTCAGCTAAAAGGAGCTAAAAGACTCCTCCTTGTCTCAGGACCCTGCTTTTATTAATACAATTTGTCCTAAGGCAAGGTGGAGACATACACTTCAAAGGGCAGGGTTATAGAAGCATTGTCAGTTTGGGTAATAGCCTATAGCTGTTCAGGTGTTTGGCCAACAGGAGGCAGTAAAATGCCCTGAGCTGTCTGGCAGCAGACAATCCTAATCAGGCTTGGGGGAAATGCCATT
Source organism: Pipistrellus kuhlii (assembly GCF_014108245.1). Taxonomy (NCBI): domain Eukaryota; kingdom Metazoa; phylum Chordata; class Mammalia; order Chiroptera; family Vespertilionidae; genus Pipistrellus; species Pipistrellus kuhlii. The sequence continues at coordinate 1,258,173 of NW_023425573.1, read as the reverse complement.
TAGCCAGTTTCCAACAGATAAACTACATATGTGGCTCACCCTTGTTGAGCCCCCCAAGTCCCATCAACCTTTAAAAAAAAAAAAAAAATATATATATATATATATATATATATACACACATATATATATATATATATTTGATTTTTTACAGAGAGGAAGGGAGAGGGAGAGTCAGAAACATCAATGAGAGAGAAACATTAATCAACTTCCCCCTGCACACCTCCTACTAGGGATGTGCCTGAAACCAAGGTACATGCCCTTGACCGGAATAGAACCTGGGACCCTTGAGTCCGCAGGCAACGCTCCATCCACTGAGCCAAACCAGTAAGGGCCCCACCAACCTTTTGATGGAACTCTTATAATTATTACATGCTGGAATTGGTTCCCGGCAAGCCAGCACACCAAAGTGTTCAATTTCTAGTCAAGGGCACACACTTGGGTTGCAGGTTTGATTCCCGGCCCTGATTGGGGCCCTTGTGGGAGGCAACAAATCAATGTGTCTCTCTCCCATTGATGTCTCTCTCTCTCTCTCTCTCTCTCTCTCTCTCTCTCTCTCTCTCTCTCTCTCTCTTTGTCTCTCTCTCTCTCTCCCTTCCCCCATCCCCACCTCCTTCTCTTCCACTCTCTAAAAATCAATGCAAAAAATATCCTCAGGTGAGGATTAATAAAAAAATAATAATTTTTTTTAACACAAACAATAGTAAATTAGACATAACTGAAGGAATGGTTATTGAACTTGGAGGGAAACCTAGGAAATTATCCAGGTGGAGCCCAGAGATGGAAACTATGAAAAAGATCTTAGAATATGTGAAGATAAAATGAAAATGTCTAATGTATATCTAATGGGAGTTCCAGAAGAAAAACTAGAGAGAATGCGATAAGGCAGTGTTTGAAGGGAAAACGCCTAAGAATTGATGAGAGATGAGAATGTTTAGATTCAGGAATCACAACAAACCGCAATGTAAAGGGAAAAAAAAGCCAAATATTCATTTAAATACCATAGGGAAACTGCAAAATACCCAAGGCAAAGAGAAACTTTACAGAGGAAACCAGAGAGAAAAGACTGAGCTCATTACAGTGGGGAATGCCCTGGGAGAAGTCACGAAGACCACATGGGCTCCTGGGAGTGGAGCCTGCACACTCTGGGACCCTCGGATGTGAGAGAGAGGGGTGGAGGCTGAGTCCAGGACAACTGCAAAAGCAGACAGGGAAATTGGACTTGCTGTGGAAGGCTGCAAGGAACTTCTGCATCATTGCAGGAACCCAACAAGACACATCAGAAGGCTTGTTAGCAAAAAAGCATTTTCCAAAGGTTTGTTTTGTAGTGACTGTGGTGTGGAAATGAAATTATTCTGGGACTTTTTGTTCCCAACTCCAAACTGCTGTACTTTTGTTTTTCCCTGTCTTTTCTTTTAAAATAGCACAGAAATGTTTTGCAACAATTGCAGTTGCTTTGAGAAAAGAGAAATCATTTTGAGCAAATGGTTGCTCTTTCATTCTGATTAACTATTCTGTGGTCAATATTGATTTTGTTTTTTTTTTTTTATGGAAATCACAAAGGTTACCTTACTTCCTTTTCCTTCTCTATTATTTCTTCATGCTTAGGAAAACGAGAGTATGCATTGGGCCAAACAAGAGTATGTTCTAGGCTAAGGGGATGTACCTGAAAATCTTGATTTCACATACAGGTTGGTCTTAGTGGTCTCCAGCTGCCTGGGTTGTTGCTGATAAATGGGAAGTTACTAAACATTTGCTTAGAAAATGAAGGATAAAGAATTAGGCGCATAAAGAATAAGGCACAGCCTGCCAAGGAATGTGAATAAAGTAGCAAAGAGAATGACCCCAGGGAAATGAGGAGATGGGTGGGTACCACTCCACTCACCATATCACCCTCTTGAGAGCTTTTATCTCGATGGACTGTGACATGAGGATATAGCTGGCCCAGGGAGAGCTTATGCTTTTGACACATTTTTATTGAGTGATAACTACATGATACTCACTGCACTCAGTGTGCTAGGGACACTGTAGTAATCTAAGCAAGACCCCTGCCTGCTCAGAGTTCAGAATCTAGTGAGAGACACAGATAAATAATTATGATATAGCTTTGAACGTGTGGTATGAGGGATGTGGTATAGTCATGGCAATAGGGAAACATAACTGAGACTTGAATGAATCAGTAAGAGTGGCTGAGAAAAGGAAAGAGCAAGAGTTATTAAAAGAAGTGTACATTGTTTATCTCTTCTAGAGCACCAGATATGAGAGGTGAATAGTGATAAATATGTTGGAAAGGCAGGCAGGAGTCAGCCTAGAAGGACTCTGTTAGCCATGGTCAAAATAAGCCTTGATCTTGAGGAACCAGAGAGCCATTGAAGGAAAATAACCATGCAGGAAAGTAACCTGATCAGATTGTATTCTTAGAAAGCTCATTCTGGCTGTTGTCTGGGGATCCCATTAGAAGGGAGCAGGGAAATCCATTAGGCAGTGATTGCAGGGTTGCAGGCTGAACCTGATGGCAGCAGCGGAGATGGGAAGTATGAAGATTCAAGACGGGTTTGGGCAGGAGGATGAATAGAGGTTGGTAATGGATGTCAACTTTAGAGAGAGAGAAAATGCAGAATGATGTTCAGGGTCCTGGTTTGAACATTAAGCAGATGATAGGAATAAGAACTGTGTCTATGACTTCCTGGAAGCAAAGCGCAGATGGGGGTGATAAGAGTCTGGACAAAGCAGTAGCCTGAATGGGGCAGAAGAGATAAGGCTCAAGAAAACCCAGGCCAGCTTCATGGGTCTTCATCCATGCGGCTTTCTGGGCCCCACACTCAGAAGGGCCCGGTGCTGGGCTTGATGGTCTGCTAACCATCTTGAAATCTAGAATGATTTTGTCATTGAACTTGTGCTTGATAAGCAAAAACAACAGAGCCTTCCCAAGAATACAGCAGATTGCCGAAACCGGTTTAGCTCAGTGGATAGAGCATCAGCCTGAGGACTGAAAGTTCCTAGGCTTGATTCTGGTCAAGGGCACATACCTTGGTTGTGGACACATCCCCATTGGGAGGTGTGCAGGAGACAGCTGATCGATGTTTCTCTCTCATTGATGTTTCTAACTCTCTATCCCTCTCCCTTCCTCTCTGTAAAAAAAATCAATAAAATATATATTTTTAAAAAAAGAATTGTAAAAAAAGAAGAAGAAAAAAAGAGTACAGCAGATTGTGCAGACTCTATGTCCTCTTCTCTGCTACCCTGCCCACACAGAGCATTTGGGAGGCCCAGTGGGCATGCCATGTCCATCAGTTCGGTGAGACTCAAATGAGTACAAGATGAGCGTGTTATGGAAGTTGGCTGCTGTCAGTTCCACTGGCCCCAGAATTCCCTATTTCTATTCCATATCTGCATGACTACCACTGAGTAAGTAGGGCACTGACAGCCCTGGTAAACCACACTTTCCATTCAAATCGACTTGCTTCACTCGTGTTACTTCCCTCTGGGAGCCAACCATTTATGCTGACATTGACAACAGGAGCAAAGGAACAGGGCAACACATCATTTCTTCTCTTCTGAGTCCTTCCTTCCTTATTACATTGACGGTAGAGAGTACTGGTAGGATGTGCACATATCAAATGCACTAGCATTAGTTTTGCTCAGTGTTTTCATGCTTTTGTTAAGTGTGAAATATGTATATATGCATGAGGTACAAAATACAAATTGTTTAATTTTGGTGATTCTGCATATGAGTTAATATTCTTACATTTAAAACTGACATTGCACAATATAAAAGGAACAATATAATTCATGCTAATAAAAATTTAAAAATTTCTTAATCAGAACACTTAACAGCAAATAAAAATACTATGACAATGGAAATGTAAAATGGTACAGCCAGTTTGGAAGACAGTTTGTCAGCTTCTTACAAAACTAAACATAATCTTGGCATATGAGCCAGCTGTTATACTCCTTACCCAGAAAAGTAGAAAACTTATGTCCAAACAAAAACCTGCACATGAATTTTTAAAGCAGCTTTATTCATATTGCCAGAATTTAGAGGTGACTAAGATATCCTTCAATGGAGAAATAGATAAATAATTTGTTGTACAGTCTACATCCAGACAATGGAATATAATTCAGTGATAAAAAGAAAGGAGCTCTGAAGGCATGAAAAATCATAGAGGAAGCTTACGTGCATATTGTTAAATGAAAGAAGATAGTTTGAAAAGATTACATACCAGGCATACCAGTTAATAATGCAGATTTTGTAATCAAAGAAATATGATCATTTTAAGAGAAACATCAAAAGTACTTTATTCAAAGTAATGTCCATTGCTAGCTACTCATTTCCCCCATCTTTCAGGTAATTTGTGGATAATGTCCCAATAGAACTTTTTTTGTTTTGAGGCAAACGATTCAGATACTCAATTTTCCACTTCTTCATATGTTTTAAAGTGCTGCTCAGAAAGTGTGTGTGCCATCAATCGGAATGAGTGGTCATCTGAAGGAGCAAAGGCTGTTGAATACAGCGGGTGGGTTAATACTTCCCAGGCAAGATCTTTTAACATGTCTTTAACTGGTTTTGAAGTGTGTGATGGTGCATTTTCATGAAGCAAAATTACTTTGCCATGTCTTCTGGCCCATTCTGGTCATTTTACAATCAAAGCCTGGTTCAAATTGATTATTTGTTGTCAGTAATGATCAGTATTAATGGTTTTACCAGGTTTTAGAAGCTTATGATACACCATACCTTCCTGATCCCACCAAACACAGAGCATTGTCTTCTTTCAGAAGCCATTTAGCCTTGCAGTCAATGTTGATGGTTAACCTGGATCAGCTCATGATTTTGTGCATTTGGGATTCTCAAAATAAATCCACTTTTCATCACCAGTCAAATTCGATGCAAGAAAGTCTTTCTTTTGTGCTGTTGAAGCAACATTTTACTGGTGAATTTTCTGTTTTCCATTTGTCTTTTGTTCAGTTGATGTGGTACCCATTTTCCTTCCTTTAAAATCTTTCCCATTGTTTGTAAACAATTGGAAATTTAATCTTTCTGCAAGTTGTTTTTGACACATATCTTCATCTAATAATGCTTGTAATTGTTGGTCTTCAAACTTTTTAAGTTGACCTGGATGTTATTTGTCTTTCACATAAAAATAACCACTTTTAAAGCATTTAAACCAGTGTTTACAGTATCTTGAGATGGGGCATGTTCACCATAAGCTTCCTGAACTATACAATAACTTTCAGCAGCACTTTTCTTCAAAATAAAGTAATGAATTAAAACTTCCCGCAAATGCTTTTTTTGGCATGGAATTCGATATTTTTAAGTATAAAAATATCTATAATGTTAACACCTTCAGCAAATTTGACATATGAAGTTTTGAAGCTTGCTGTCAATACAAAAAAACAACATACATATAAAATTGCATATATATCAACATATGTGTAACTCTCTCTATTGAAAAAAATCTGCATTATTAACCGGCACACCTGGCACTATATGATCCCAATTATGTGACATTCTGAAAAAGGAGAAATTACAGTCAGTAAAAATGTCAGTGGTTGCCAGGAGTTTGGGAGTAGGAGGAGAGGGGAGGGATGAATGGTGGAGCACAGGGGACTTGTAGGGCAATAAAACCATTCTGTATGATACTGTAATGGTGACTACATGACATCACATGTTTGTCAAAATTCATAAAATGTACAACACAAGAGTGAACTCTACCCTGGCCAGATAGTTCGGTTAGAGTATCATCCCCATAAGCCAAGGTTGGGGAGTTAATCTCTGGTCTGGAAACATACAAGATCCAACCAGTGAATGCATAAATAAGTGAAACAGCAAATTGATGTTTCTCTCTAAAAATTAATAAATAAATAAAAATTTTAAAAACAAAGAATGAACTTGAATGTAAACTTCAGATTTTAGTTAATAATAATGTGTTCATATTGGTTCATCAATTATAACAAATGTACTACACAAATTCAAGAGTGGAGAGGGGGTATATGGGAGCTCTCTGTACTTTCTGCTCAATTTTTCTTTAATAAAATTAAGACTGTTACTTAAAAAAAAAAATAAAGGAAGGATAAAGAAGTCCTAGTCCTATACTACACTAACTACTGAGATGGGGCCAAGAAGCTACAGGGTAGAGAAATGATGTCCACTCTAGAAAGGCATCAGAATGACCAATGGGCTGCGGACTGAAAGGTCCCGGGTTCGATTCCGGTCAAGGGCATGTACATTGGTTGTGGGCACATCCCCATCCCCAGTTGGGGGTGTGCAAGAGGCAGCTGGTCGATGTTTCTCTCTCACTTGTGTTTCTAGCTCTCTATCTCTCTCTCTTCTTCTCTGTAAAAAATCAATAAAATATATTTTTTTAAAAAAGAAAGAAAAAAAAAGAAAAGAATGACCAATGGGTCCATTTCCTTGTCAAGAGTGAGTGGAGTCATCAAGGACCCATTCAGCTTCTCCCCTGGGCATTGCCTCGACTTCAGGTGTGCTTTGTTGATGGATGCTCATCCCCTCCTCTTCAGCTTGCCACCTTTTCAGAACTTAGGAGCCATATATGCTCCAAATCAACAGTAGATGGTGAGCAACATTTCTTGCTCACCAATAATTGTCAGCATTATAAAAAAAGAGATTTTAGTATCTTCTCTGTCACTCATTGGGTAACTTGACCAAGTGCCTTCACCTCTCTTGGACTCAGCTGACCTATATATAAAAGGAACATGGTGGAGGGTGACAAGTTAGATCATTTTCCAAGAAAGCTACCATAGAACCTCATGTGTAAAAAGATATAAATGGGGCTTCTCTGATTGAAGACAGAGAAGGATAAGAGAGGGATAACTTAGAGTCTCAAACCACTACTCACCTGTCCTTCTGACCCACTGATGCCCTTGAGGCTCCAGAATGTCTGGAAACCTCAGGATACCATGGAACACAATTCAGAAATCCCTCTCTGGTCTATCTCTCTTATAAATAGAAGAGTAAGGGGCTTATTCAAGGTCATACAAAGAGTCAGTGGTCATGATGGAATTTGGACCCAGGTCCCCTGACCTCTAGTTCAATGCTTTTTCCTTTCACTGTTTTGCCCCAATCCTGCTGTGGCCACTTTGTGTTTATTGAGTGGAAAACACCCTACCAGCCCAAACATGAGCTCTGCCCTCTGGAAATGGAAACAGCAACCCACACACAAATCGTTGCCATCTCCTGTCAATGGCACCCACACAGGGTACCAGCAAGATGATCTTGACCCTCGCAGGTTATTTGTGTTTATAACTAAGTATAAGATTCCTGGTAAAGATTTGTCAAGGATTTCAATGAGCCATTAGTTGAGTCTAAAGCAGTGTTAGCATTTGTCCTCTGTAACAGCACAGAGCTGAGTTATGCTGTCTTGAATTCTTACGACCTAGTTCTTTGATGAGTATTGGTCATTCATATCTCTTCAACTAGCTGCTCTACTCCATAATTAGGCCATTCCCCCAGACCTGGTTTGGTGTTCTGTACACAGTTGATGCATCCAGTCAATTATGCTTCTTCTCAAGGCCATTGTACCTTTTTCTGCTCACAAAATGGAAAGAGGAAGAATGTCAGATGTTTCCTGAGGTAGCGAATTTTGAATCTATCAGAAAAGAGAGAGCTCCACTTCACCCAGCATGGCATAAGTGAGAAGAAGGGAAGTTGGCAGTCAATCAGGGTGTACTACAAAACATTCCAGCAACCTGTTTGCTACATTTACTGTGTGGCAGGCACCGTGCTGAACTCTGCAGATGCATGGTCTCCAGGAGTGCGAAAAACAAGCTTGGGTGAACTCCTCCCTGCCTCATTGTATAGAGGAGGGATCTGAGGCTCAGAGAGGGGAAATAACGTGGACAAGGCTTCAGAATTACTATTAAGACGCGCCATCAGCAGGAAGGAGGGAGCACCCGCCTGAGAAGGCTCAGGGCATGGGAGGCTGGCTGCTGTCAAGCACCAAGAGAGACTGAGAAGAAACATCCTAAAAAAGTGGGCAAAAGGTCTGTGAGGAGGTGAGAGTGAAGAAGGTGGCAGAGTATGTGGGGGTTACCCATATTTCCTGGGAAACCAGGCAGGGAGCTATAAAGAAAGAAAAAGAAACAGGAAAGAAAACGAGAGTCCTTACTCCTAGAGGAGAATGGATGACTGAGTGAGGAAAGACGGGGACAGGCTGCAGGAGGCTGCAGGAAACTGAATTCTGTGAAAGGGGAGCTGACTCATCAAGTGTTCGCACTAATGGGCCCTGGGGGCTTACCTAAATTCCGGTGGGAGTGACAGCAGGGCCCGGCCTCTGATGGGCCATTGATTGGATTGTGGGGCCAGCTGGCCAGAGCTCTGGAAAGAAAGAGTGGATACATGCTGTCTCCAAAGACAGCAGCTCCAGGGCCTCTGGGAGAAGCAAAGAGGGAGGAGAGGACATTGGAAGTGAGTGAAGCAGCAAATGGCAGGTCAGCTACACTCCAACTCAAGAAGGAATAATCAGTGCCCAGGAGAGAGCTGAGGAATGACGGTTACGGTGGGGAACTGGCGGTGACGGTGGGAAAAATAAAAATGGTTGTTTCTGATGCTCACGGGAGATGTGGTAAGTCAAGGGTTTGTTTGTGGGAGAAGACATCAGTGCTTGAGTTACACACTTCATAATCTAATCACCAACTAAAGTACAAATGCACACAAAATAAGACCCAGTGCTATTTTAGGCTCCTGGGTCCTAGAAGAAGGCTCTTCGAGAGAATGACCATGAGCAGAAGGCTTTTTCTGGAGTGTGGGCCCCCTGGGAGCGAGAACCATGGGGCAGAAAGAGCACTTAGAATCAGCTCTGGGTTTGAGTTTATACTCTGCCGCTATTAGCTCTGCGATGGTAGTTATTTAAGTTATTTAAATTCCAGTTTCATTATCTGTTAAAGAAAGCAATGATTGTTATGCCTGGTTGGTTACAGGCTCCATGGAAAAAATGTGTGCATAATAGCTTTGTACACTGTAAGGCAGCCTTCTCTACTGCTTTGCTCATTTATTTGTTTATTACGCATCCAAGGACCTTCATTATCCCAGCAAAAAAAAATAAGTGTTTGCACAAAGTTAAGGCCAAAATACTATAATCATTCAGGCCACTTTGTCCTTCCCTTTATTACTATGTTCAGTGCAATGAGGGCTGGAATGGGGCCTCCACCAGTCATTCTTCCACTTCCTTATTCTTTCATTGGACCCAGCATTCATTCTGCACAAGGCAGGACCCCGCTGAGGGCCAGACATCTTACAAATCACCAGGGGATTGAATGGGACATTTTCTGTCTCCAGGAAGCTCAACAATGGAAGGAGAAGAAACTTTCCCCACCTCTTTACCTCCATTCACACTGGAGCTCATTGAAGTTTCATTTTGACCAGCCAAAGCAGGTTCTAGAGATTAATTAGACTTCTGCTGGGCCACTGCTGGCTTTCCTCATTTCCATTTTCCAAGAATCTTCCCTTTTCTGCTTACGGTGGAAATTAACCCCATCCTTGGAAAGATCAGTGGTTTGTGTTTTTTTGTTTTTTCCCTAGCTGGTTTGGCTCAGTGGATAGAGCATCAGTCTCTGGACTGAAAAGGCCTCTGGTTCGATTCCAGTCAAGGGCACATATCCAGGTTGTGAGCTCAATCCCCAGTAAGGAGTGTTTAGGAGGCAGCCAATCAATAGTGATTCTCTATTATCATTGATGATTCTATCTTCCTCTGCCTTCCTCTCTGAAATCAATAATATCTATGTATATATCTATATTATCTATATATCAGTATATCAATATATCAATATATCAACATATCAATCTATCTATCTATATCTATATCTATATCTATATCTATCTATATCATCTATATCTCTATATATTTATATGTATATAATTTGTCACAGTTTTAATACAACTGCCTTGAATCTGTCCCATAACTGATTGACTTTCCCTTCCCTCTAAGCCAGGGGTCCTCAAACTTTTTAAAGTGGGGGCCAGATCACGGTCCCTCAGAGAGCTGGAGGGCCGGACTATATGAACTACTAATTCCTACTGTAACACCTCGGCTTCGCTCACTGCCCAAAAAACCTGGCGGGCCGGATCAGACTCCTCTGCGGGCCGCATGTGGCCCGCGGGCCATAGTTTGAAGACGCCTGCAAGCTTTTCATTAGAATTATAACACTCCTCGTTTTCATTTGGGTACTTCCTACCTTTTCCTTTCTCTTTTGTGACCTGGTTTCCACTAGGTGGCTCTGGGAGTGCCATTTCAAGGTCATTGATAGTGACCTTATTTTCCAAACCTATGGATCTTTACTTGTTCGTGTCATATTTTCCTAACTATTCATCTTTTCTCAGCTTTAACCTGTTTGTCAGACTTAGCTCCAGGTATTATTGCAAAGCCCTACTGTGATCACATTACTGTCCTGCTCAAAATTCTTGAAGAATAAAAGATAAAAACATTTTTCTAACTCTTATATTTCAAGTCCACCATGACTGGCCTCTAACTTTCAACTTCTCTTGCAAACCCTGCACTACATGCAATGATCTGTTTACTACTAGCTTTAAAATAGGTCCATTCATGTCCATTGTGCATTCCAGAATTGGCTCAGTTCAAGACACCTCATTTCCTCTTCTTTCTTATATGAGCCATTTCTTGAGTTCCCAGAAAGGCCATTCCATCCTCATGTATAGAGTCTTTCTCATTTTCTCCCAGCCCCACTTTTTTATCTAAAGCCCCATGGGGATTGGTCTGTGCTTCCTTACTTGGCTCTTTCTTTCATGTGTATGCCTATCTCCCATAGCAAACACTATGTATAACCATAGAGCCCGATAAATGGCATTCCATGAATGTTTGCTGCTGTTGACAAAATGAGCTAGAATGTCTGGGTCAGTCCAGAAGACGTCATCTATTTGCCATCCTGCGCTTCCCTCTCTGGCAGATGGAAGACCAGAGACCCTTTCCCATAGAGAGGGCTGGCATGCAGTTGTGGGTCCTCCTCCCTCTTCACTCCTTGGGTGCCACCCCAGGCTCCCAGCCTAGGTTTATTTCAGCAGAGTCTGGTCTCATCTGATTTCCTATGACATTCGTCTGGGGACACTGGAAAGTGCAAGCTCTATATTATCCCATTACATATAAGGACAGGAAGGCCTCCAGAGGAAAAGTAATGAGTCCATGGCCACCGTGCTGGTAAATGGCGGAGTCGGGTTGAGAAATCATGTCTCTTACATCCTAATTCAGGATGCTCCATTGCAGGGGCCTGGGTGAAAGCTCAACTTTAACTCACCCAGGAAGAAACTCGCCACATGGTATCTAGGAAAAGACCACAGCTCTGGAGGCACCTAGGTCTGCAGCTTCCTAACTCTTTGACCTTGGACAAATTACTCAATTTTAAAAATATATATTTTTATTGATTTTAGAGAGGAAGGGAGAGGAAGGAAGAGATAGAAACACCATTGAGAGAGAATCACTTATTGGCTGCCTCCTGCTTGCTGCACACTGGGGACCAAGCTTGCAATCGGAGCAAGTGCCCTGACTGGGAATTAAACCATAACCTCCTGATTCATAGGTCGATGCTCAACCATGAGCCACACCAGCCAGGCAATGAATCAACTTTTTAAGCATAAGTTTTCTCATATATAAGACTCAATAGCATCTCCCTCAAAGAGTTACAATGAGAATTAAATTAATTGATATATGGAATATGACATAGCTTGATTTTTGAATTCTGACTGTAATTTCTTGGCTGAAAATTGAGGGGTCTGGGGAGAGTTACTTGACCTCTGAACTAAGAACCCTACCTATAAAACAAGGATAATAACTTGCTTCAAAAGATTAAAGGAAGATATGGTGCTCAGTGCAGCTTCTGACATGTGATGACCTTTCTGCTATTATAGACAGTCTCCCTCTGTCTGGCACACACCAGATATCCAAAGAATGTTATTTCCTTCACAAGCAAATACTGTAAACATGATAATGGGAACCACATTTTAAGAGAGAGAGAGAGAGAGAGAGAGAGAGAGAGAGAGAGAGAGAGAGAGAGAGAGAGAGAGAGAGAGATGCTTTCTGGGACTTCAGAACATTTTAGGTAACCACTGTTACTAACTCCAGCCCTCTTCCATTACTGATGTTTGTGCTTCTCTCCTGCAAGAACCTATGAGTAGGTCCAGGGTGGAATCCTGTGTTTTTCCAAAACAGAGGACAGTATTGGGCACACAGTAGGAGATCAAAAAAATATTTGCTGAATCATATATTGGCTCTTTAGAAAGAAAAAAAAAATGAAGCATTGCTTGGAAAAGGCAACACAAAGTAGGATGAACATTTACGGTATTTGGTGGGATAGAAATCTATAATAATAAAATCCTAGAGTATGTTCAGTGTCAGGTACTACGACGATGTATTTAGCAGTTGCCACAGACCTCATGAGGTGTGTACTGTTCTTACATTCATTTTATGGAGGAAGAAACTGAGGCACAGAAAGGCTAAAAAGCTTGCCGAAACCTGTTTGGCTCAGTGGTAGAGCGTCGGTCTGTGGACTGAAGGGTCCCAGGTTCGATTCCAGTCAAGGGCATGTACATCGGTTGCGGGCACATCCCCGGTAAGAGGAGTGCAAGAGGCAGCTGGTAGATGTTTCTCTCTCATCGACGTTTCTAGCTCTTATTTCTCTCCCTTTCTTTCTGTAAGAAATCAATAAAATATATTTTTTTAAAGAAAGGCTAAAAAACTTGCTAGAAGTTATCTAACTATCATATCAGTAATAGCCCTGGGATTAGAACTTGGGCAGCTTGGCTCTAGAGTTTAGTCGTTCATCAGCTCTTCTCCCTGTCCCCGCACGATATGCCTGGGGCAGCGGGATAGATTCAATGAGCAGAAAGATCGCTGCCCCACAAACAGATGCCTATGAACTCTTAGCTCCTCAACACGTCCCACCCACTCACACAGCTTAGGCCACCAGAGCTCGTACTTGGCATGTTAGTAAAACAAGAGCAATTACTTTTGTCAGAAGTGTTGCAATAATAATAGAAATTCTTTTTTTTTTTTTTTTAAAGGCATTTTTTTGCTGACTAATTAACTGAACTCCCCTTGTACCTTCTATTTCCATTTCTCCCACCGAGATCTACATGGTATGGCTTTGTTCTTTGCATCCACATCTGTTTCCCTGGCTGGTAGGATGAGCTACTCGAGAAAAGAGACCTGATCTGCCTCCACTTACTGCCGTGCCTACAAGTGTTCCATAAATATAGTTGTGGAATTTTTAAACTAAATTAAGTTTTCAGAGTGGAAAAACAAGAATAAAATAGTTCATGAAAAAAAAAAAAACAGAAAGTAATTTGTACCATCATAGTGCCAATGATTTGTAAGATTTTATGCCTCCTTTTCATTAGGCAAAAAATACATTCCCTGGTGGAAAATGAAATTCTAGATAAGCAAATAGCAAAATGTTGAAATCACCTATGATTCCATGATCAACATTGTAATTTTTTGCTTTCACTTTCCTCTGGCCTTGTTCAGACCCACTCCTAATCTTACACACAGACAATTTGTGACCTATTCTCTAGCCATTTTTACTCCTTAACTCATTTTTATATAGGTTTTACTTTGTACCTATTTGTTTAATGGAGCATCTTTAGTATTAATATTCATTGTAGAAAGTTTGGAAAATAATAAAGCTGGTAATAAGAAAGAAAAAAAAATCTCAGCACCAGAGTAATGTCTGGGTCTCTCTCTCTCTCTCTCTCTCTCTCTCTCTCTCTCTCTCTCTCTCTCTCACACACTCACACACACACACAAACAATTGGAATTATATACATGGCTTTGTGTTTGTTGTTGTTTTCTTTAAAAAACAACAACAACAACAAAACTATCACAATTAACCAGTGGCTATTTATTTTCTGATTGTTTCCAGTGTTCTTCAAAAACAGGAATCTTCATTGATGGTTATTCTATTAGTTGGATGTTACCATTTTAAAGAACTTTATTGAAATAAGGTAGCATTATGTACACTCCCTAGTAAATTCTATGACTTTTAGTAAATATATGAAGTTGTGCAACCATCACCACAATCCAGTTTTCAAATATTCCCATCGGCCCTGAAACACCTAAGGATGAAAGCTGGCTTTGGAGAGAACCTACCAAGTGATTCAAGAATTGGAACTTCGTATCCCACCCCACATACACCTGGGGGAAAAGGGGAGAAGGGCTAGAGATTGAATCAATTGCCAAAGGCCAGTGATTTCATTGATCATGTCCATGTCATGTGTCCTCCATAAAAACACAAGAGGATGGGGCTTAGAGTTTCTGAGTGGGTGAACACGTGGAGGTGCTGGGAGAGTGGGTGCCTGGAGAGGGCCTGAAGCGCCACCCCCTCTGGCATACCCTCTCTGTGTGTCTCCTCCGTCTACCTGTTCCTGAGTTACATCCTTTCACAGAACTCCAGTAACCCAGTAGGTGACACGTTTCCCTGACTTCTGTGAACCATTATGGCAAATTAATCAAGCCCCAGAAAGGGGTTGTAGGACCCTGTGTTGGTAGCCAGTTGATAAGAAGTACAGGCAACAACCTGGACTTGTGACTGGTATTCTAAGTTGGAGGGGGTTATTGGAACCTCCAATCTATATTCAGAAGCAGGTAAAAGTCTGGGCTTGCAGCTGGCAACGTAAGTGTGTCTGTTTGGCAGGGCGGGGTGGGGTGGCAGGAGGACTTTAGTTGAAGACTCTGGTGCTATCTCAAGAATTGTGCTGAAGTGTGTCAGAATTGAGGTGAATGCTTGGGTATCTTGCTGATGTCCTAGAATTGCTTGTTCGTACGGGGGTGGGGGTGGGGGGCACACATTGGAATTAGGTACAAGGAACAATTTCTAAATGCATACTATTATACCTGTTACAGTGATTTCATAACACACTAATTATTCCTAGCCCATAGATTGAAAAGCAAACACCTGAAGGTAGGCAGAAAGGGCACATTTATTATTGGTTTCTGAATCTGTGAAGGGCGGTTAATAAATAATTATAATGATAGCTAACAGGCACAGTTCTAAACACTTTTACAGGCAATAGGCAATATCTTATTCAGCCTTACAAATCCATATGGTACTATTCCAGCATTTCCAAATGAGGTTTTACAAATGAGGAAACGGACACACTGTGAGTTTGTATAACTCTGTTCAAGCTGGTCATTGGCAGAGCCAGCATTCAGCCCCCGGCAGCCTGACGCCAGAGCCACGGTCCAACTTTCTGCACAGGAGTCATTCATTTGTCGCTTTGAACTTGGTGTTCCAGGGACATAAATGGATGGATGCAGTTCCTGCCACTTCTCGGGTGACACGTTTCCTTGACTTCGGGGGATGGTCAGCGAGAAGCGGACTTAAAGCAGAGAAGTACCAACCTGGCAGGACAGGAGGAAGCACTGAGTAGAGGCAGCAATCACCGAGTCCAGACCCTCATCCTCTATGGGCCCCTGAGGCCTTGGGACCCACAGAGCCGCAGGCAGAGCTTGGCAGGAACCCAGGGTCTCTGGGCAATAAAATGTGCTCTCTTCTTCCAGCAGCCTCCCTGCGGGGGTGTAAGAAGCCAAGACAAATGAGCAAATATTTGTGGTTGTCTCTGGGGATTCTTGTGGGCAACTTCATGAGTTCCTGGAGAAGGGGGCATGTGTCCAACTTCATTCTGCTGTCCCCCAGCACCTAGCAGCGGCTGGGCACACATATATCTACATTAAGCATCCACTGGACCACCCATGTCTTTTTATTGTGAGCCGCCTCGCCATTTCTCTGCTAATCTTTATACGAATTTGTCACTCACATCTTGTGTTTTAGTTAATTTTCATTGCATTTTATATCCCCCCAACCAACTCGAATCTCAAGCACCTTGAGAATATGGAATGTGACTGTTTAACTTACTCCCATACACTCACTTGCCTGTGTTATAAGTAGACACTGGATAAGGACAGGAACAGACTGTGCGGGAGGCAGGGGCAGCTGCAAGATGGGAACCGCATCCTTCACTTACTGAGCACCACTTCTTGATTCCTCTGTTGCCTTAGCAGCAGGCAGAGACTCCTCACCCCAGGGGTCAGGAGAGTGAGTGTAGGGGTTCAGAACAGGCTCCCCAAGATGTGCCACTTTGGCATGTGGATTATTTTGAGCTAAAGGCAGTGGAGACCCTGAGGGCTCAAGAAACTTTTACCTCTCCCTTAAATAATTTGATTTGGGGGTGAAGGCAAGGAACATATTTTCCTCAAGTTTCTTCTGGCTGGTCTACTAATCAAACAGACATGAGACAGGTCAGCAAAATAAAATGACCAAGTTTAATACATGACGTACACATTGTTGGACAGGCATGAGCACGGCAAGGGCGAAGGACCAGGTACAGAAACTCACCGGGGCAGAGAGCCCTGGATGCCTACCGAGAGGCAAAACGGGAAAATAAGGACCATGTCCCCAGGGCAACTATCCTCCCCTAGCATATCACTGGTCATGTGGCTTACACTCTCTGACCTAAAGAGAGCATCTAAGCCTCAATTGCATTTCTGCTCCAGACAGGTGACACTGTGGTTGACTAGTGGCAGCTCGGACCATCAGTGGAGAGGAGACTCTGAAAAAGCACCCTGGGAAAGCTGATGAATATTCTAATGAGACCCTTCCTGAGGCCTCCCTTAAGATTTCCACCCGCAAGAGAGAGATACCAGTAAATGCCCTCAGGATGAAGAATCCAGGGCTTGCTTTCCCCAAGGAAGCACTCCAGCGCCATTCCCTTCCCCCTTCTTCCCTCTGAGGGACCCAGGAGACTGGCAACCAGGGAGCCATGGGCAGCGGCAGCTTGCTCTGGGCTTGTCCCCTGAACCTGTCTTCAAGGCCTCCTTTCCTCTGACTTCTCCGCGAGCCAACGCAGCCCAGCCTGGGCTCTCCTACTACTTCTTCTATGCACCTTCCTTGTTTCACCGTCCTAAGCATATTTTTCTTGCCGTCATCAACCCAGTAGCCTCAGTGCTGTGCAACCCTGCCCTTTGGATATCACCATCCGCCATTACCTTTTCTTGAAATAAATTCAAATTTTCTTTATTCGCTATCTGAGATGGCTATTTAGCCTGCCCATGCACCACAGGTTTTAACCTTTCACATATGCATGAAAACCCTGCATACATGAGCGTTAGAGAGACCCCACATTCATAAGAGGTTCAAAGACAGGAAGGGAACATGGGCATATAGACATCCTGAGCTAGGAATGAGGTCAGGTGCCTTGGGGGCTTCAAAGGGTCATTGCAGGATGTACCGTATTTTTCGGACCATAAGACGCACTTTTTTCCCCCCAGAAGTGGGGGGGAAAAGTCCCTGCGTCTTATGGTCCAAATATAGCCTACACATATACTTTAAAAAAAAAGGTTTTTTTACTTGCCTGGCTCTGTGTGGTCTGTGTGCTTGCCCGGCTCTAAAATGGTTCTAAATGCTGCTGTTTACTTTACAGGGTTGATTACATGTGTTTATGACTGTGATGTTGGGTTTTAATGCACATAAAATATTTTAGGACACTATTTGTTTCAGAATCTTTTTTTCTTCACTTCCCTTCTCTAAAAACTGGTGCGTCTTATGGTCCGGAGTGTCTTATGGTCCGAAAAATACGGTAAGTATAGCAGAGCTTGGTAAAGAGAAGTTTTCCCTGCCATATAGGGGGGTGAAAAAAAGGTTATCACTGATAATCTTTTACGAGCAAGGCTTCTACTAGTTATTCACATTCTTCTAGGCCAGTGGTCTGCAAACTCATTAGCCAACAGCCAAATATCAACAGTACAACGATTGAAATTTCCTTTGAGAGCCAAAAACAAACTTCTGCGCATGGGCCACAAAGTTTTAATCACACTGTATGTGTATGCCCACACGTGGTGTTTTGTGGGAGAGACACACTCAAGGGGCCAAAGAGCCGCATGTGGCTCATGAGCCGCAGTTTGCCGACCACTGTTCTAGGCAGTTAAGGATAGCAGGCAGAAGTGTCTCCTGAGCCTGCAGCTAAAGTTGCCTTTAGTTCAAAACAATCTGTATGCCACAGAGGCACATCCTGGGGTGACTGTTCTGGACCCCACAGGGGCTTTGCCCGTAATAATAGTTATTACCCCAAAGTAACATTTTATGACCTCTCTCTGCAAGGCAAACATCTGATTACTGAGCATCTGCTCTTCTCATCCTAAAAACGACCCTCCTCCCCTCTGAAGTCCGGGATGCCTTACCTCACCCCATAGATACCTCATTTTACCTTTCTGTCTCAACCTATTACGCATGTGGGGATCCAGTACCTATATATACTGTGTAAGGTTGGAGGAGCAGGAAACCAAGGCGTTTTAAAGTAAAGTTTATTCCCCAGCAATGAGCGGGACTCATTACGGAGGTAGAGAAATCAGAATTGAAGGAGTGGGAAGGGGGGATGGACCCAGCCGGGCTGCCGCCTGGACATGGAGGATCAGCAGCACGTGGCTAGTCTGGGGTCCTTTTAAGGTGAGGAACATGAGAGGGTTGGACCCAGGGCAGAACAGAAAGAGGTGGGCTCCAGAGCACTTTGGCACACACTGATTGGTGGCTCAATGTCTTGGGGATGTCTCTGAGACAGCTGCCAGCAATGTCATAACTCCACCTACCAGTTGGGAGGAGGGAGAAACTTATATACTGTAATCAAACCTGGTAGCTTTCTCTTGTTAATATCGCATGTAGACTTAATTATTGGCCAAGCAAAGGAACCCACAAGGAAGAGAAACATTTCTTCCTCCACAACAAGAGCAAGGACCTCAGCGGGGTGGTCATTTGATTGAAACTTGGGGCTTCCGGTCAGCTTGTGGGTAAAAATAGAATCGGGGTCATTTGGCCTGGCAAGTCTGGCCATCGTGTGTCGTTTAAAATAACTGCACAGGCTTGTTCTTGGATTCTTTCTCTGTGCCTGTATTTCCGAGGTCCCTTTGCCTTCTGGCTTTTGGAAGCTTGAGCTGATGGGAGGAACGGTGGGTCTTTGGAAAGCGGGGAGCTAGACCCTTTCCCCTCCTTCTCTCCACGTCTCAGCTGTCACCTCTGGGCTGCCCCCGATGTTATTCTAGCTCCTGCTGGGTGTAGGGTGGCCAGATTTAACAAATGAAACACAGAGCACTAGTTAAACTTTCCAATAGACAAAAGAAAATGGTATATTCCATTCTTATTATGGTAATATGCATGTAACAGAATTTATCACTTTTATCACTTAAAAAAGTATAATTAATTCTGTGGCATTTAGCACATTATATACTAATTTCTTTATACTGAAAACTATGCATATATCTGAAATTCAAATTTAACCAGCGCCTTGTATTTTATGTGGCAGCCCTTGTGGAGAATCTTTGCTCCTAGGCATCTTGAGGTCCCTCTAACTAACCCAAGGGAGCTTTCCCTGCCCTCTGCACCAGTGTCCTCCTTTCTGAATAAAAGGCCCAGAGGGCGTCCAGCCTGGGCCTGAGAAACACCCCATTCAAATCAAATCAGGCCCCGAGTAAGTGCACTGAGATGTTCTGCATCTCCCTCAGCCCTGCTCTGTCCTCAGCCTCATTTTCCTCTGCCGCTCTTCGTGTTCTTCTGTTCCAGACACTCTCAGGAGCTCTTTATTCTCAGGCAGGAGCACCCACCCCATCGCTTGGGCTAATTGGTTCCCTGTGTCTATCTGCCTGTGTCACACGGTCCCCTCAGTCCCCTCCGCCCCTCCTCCCCGCCCCCCAGGCGCCGCCTGGCGCCGCCCACCTGCCTCCCTGCCTCCTGGCCAGCCTTCCGGTGGCACGTCTGGCACGTCCCCAGCGTCTGCAGGCTGCCCCGCGCCCTCCCCGCCCCCTTCAGGCCCACAAAGGACAGAAAGGAGCGGCTATTGTTGCATTCACTCCGCTTATTAATGAGGGCAGGAAGAAAACCAGCTGGCCCTCAGACACTGCTGCTGAACCTGGTGTTGCCAAAGGAGCCGGAATCCTAGCGTTTAGCTT
The DNA here is from genome assembly GCF_014108245.1 of Pipistrellus kuhlii. Classification (NCBI taxonomy): domain Eukaryota; kingdom Metazoa; phylum Chordata; class Mammalia; order Chiroptera; family Vespertilionidae; genus Pipistrellus; species Pipistrellus kuhlii. The sequence goes on along the minus strand of NW_023425573.1, from coordinate 1,238,221 downwards.
TGGAGGGACCTTTGGAGCGAATGAATCTCATTTTTGTACAACACAGGGCCCCTCTCCCCAAGTCACCCACACCAGCAGCACAGTGGGAGCCTCTCTCAGGAATCCTTACTGTGGGGGCGAGCCCTGGAGGTGAGCACTGAAGCCTTTGGAATCCAGACAAGTGACTTTTTTTTTTTTCTCAGTCCACCCCCAACTCAGTCCTTCATGTTCTCAGGTGAGGTGAGCGGGTGTGGGACCCCCTGCTGCTCGGCTCAGGGACCAGGTCCTTGTAGAAACTGAGTAAGCATTCAGAAACTTTCCCAGCAATTTCCATTCCTATGCCATCCAAGCACACAATCATGTTTCCAGTAATTGATTTTATGACTATATTTTACAGACAGGGCGTCTGCGATGAGTTGGGGTGAGCCTGGCTTTAGTAGGGTGGTTTGAGAAGCCTCTTTTGGAGTACCCACTCTGGAGCCCGGTCTGGGCTGGAAAAGAGGTTAATGTCCTTAGGCACCTGGCCTCACCTCCCCAGGTATCTCTTGCTCTGTAAATGGGGGTGATGATGGCTCCTGCCTCCTGGGGTTGCTGGGAGAAATCTGAAGTTCAGGATAATGGGACCAGGGAGTGCCTGGCACAGTGAGAGGCAGGTGTAGCGACTGTCCTTATTCTTTGGTGCTTACTGCTCTGAGTTGTCTAAACCACCAAGATCCCTGTCCGCTGACCCTCTTTCTGGAGATCTCTAAGGACATGCCTTCTATTCCTACTCTTCGCTGTCATAGTAATTACTGATCTAAAATTTCTCGCCCTGAATGTGGAAACATTTCTATCACCACTCCCATATCTTAAGTCCCAGGGGTTGCAGAGTCAGACTCAGTAGGGGGTCTACCATGGGAAAGGTCTAAAATGATTCCCTTAAGGATTGTTGGGACATTTTCATTTGTACTCTATACTCCACCCTCTACTTCATTCCTCACCCCTACTCTCAGCATATTGACATTAGCATCTGCACAGCATTTCTAAGATATCTAGATCCTACATAAGGGGTCTGAGGGCCTCCAAACTTTCACTCACTTGGCCCCCTACCTACTTGGATAAATATTAAAATTTACTATTCTGTACTAGTATAACAAGCTGTCCAGAGAGTCTGGCATGTAGAAGGAGTTCAGAAAACGGAAAGTCTTGTTTCTGCTTTTGTCTTATTCTAGCTCTCTGGGTGCAAACTCTTAAACCTTTCTTGAGCCCTTCCTCCTTTTGCCATGCCTACAACTCAAGATCATGACCATACTCTTGTCTTTTTTCTTAGACATGGCCACAGCTTTCTAACTGACTTCTCCACTCTTCCCTTGTCCCTTTCAAACCCCCTTTTCCCACATCAGGATCTACCTAAAATGCAAATTTTCCATGTTGCTCTTCTGATTAAAACCTTCAATGCCGCTTTAACCAGTTTGGTTCAGCAGATAGAGCATCAGCCTGTGGACTCAAGGGTCCCAGATTCGATTCCGGTCAAGGGCATGTACCTTGGTTGCAGGCACATACCCAGTAGGGAGTGCGCAAGAGGCAGCTGATCAATGTTTCTCTCTATTTCTGTCCCTTTCTTTCTCCTCCTTCCTTTTTTTCCTCCTCTTTTGTTGTTAGGAATATTAGCTGGCCAGCCACCCCGGTGTCTCTTTAAAAAGCCATTAACCTGTTTAAATGAATCACTCCCTGCTTCTACTCTCTTATAATTACACAGGGTTGCCCACATATGAAACATCAGGATCGCAATTCTTTCTGCGGGTCCTCATGCCCTTGGTTTGGGGCTTTATTAGAAGCATCTAATAAAGTCTGTTTTCTCTGTCTTTGGTGACTTCCTGGTGCCTCGTGTCCTCCTGCCTCCCCTCGCATCCCATGTGCAGCTGCACGGGAGAATGGCAGCCAACCCAGCCCTCGGGTGCCTTCCCCTCCAGGCCACTTCAAAGGAAAGTTTGCATCCTCAAAACCTATATTTTAAGCCAAATCCTTTGAAATAAGCCCGCCAGACTGGATGGAAAATCTGTCCAGGCATTTTTATGTGAAGTGGAAACAGGAAATCTTATTTTTATTTAAAAAAAAAGATCATTCCAGAATCGTACACTCTGATGGAGAAGGCTGGGGTCAGCCTGGGGTGCGTGTTACAGAGAAGGCCTGGAGGGGAGGACTGAAGGCTGCCCGCTTCCTTCCTGGAAGGAAGGAAGTTTTCACCTCCCACTCCTGTCCGAGTGGCTGAGCACATCTTTGGGAACTCGTGAGGTCTGACTCCAGCCCCTCTCCACGTCCTTGCTGGGGCAGTTTGGGTGAGTGAAATGGCCAACTGCCTGAAATGCACCCCCTCACCTCACCCTGTGGCCCAGGAGGGACTGGAACCCAATTGGATGAGGCAGAGTCATAAACAGCTCTACTGGCTGCGTGACACTGTGCTTATCTCCACAAATATTGACTCTGGAGGATCAAACAGGTGACCCCACAAACAATAATATTTTTCATCAGAGAGCAGGCCCCGTGCAGGCAGCCAGAACCAAACAGGCAGACAGGCAGCGGTGGGCACGCACGTGCAAGGTGAAGGTCTCACGGGGCACACTCTGCCTCAGCGGGTCCGTCGGCCAGGGAGGGTTGGGGCTCAGATGCAGACAGATGTTCCTGAATAATCTCAGGCACCTCACAATCTGGATCGGAGTTTTCAAAGCCAGAGGACTGGTCCAGAGGCAAGAGCCCCACAGGAAGTCCCAGCTCGGCTTCGGTGGGCATGGAGTTAACCCCTGCTTTGGACTAGACATCCCTCCAGAGTCCTTCGAGCTTGATTCTGATGGATCCTTCCAGAAGCCTCCTAAACTAGGTGTTCTAACCTCATCTTGCGGATGAGGAAACTGAAGCTCCAAGCAATCTGGTGACTTGCCAGAAGTCATCCTGCGGGTTAGCTGGCGTTGGGACCCCCAAATAACTGCCTTGAAATATATTGTGTTCATGTTGGTTGATTTGAGCCATGAAGTCCTTGGTGTTATCCATTCAGACGCCCCTTTACACACTGAGGATCCAGAGGCCAGGATTCTGGACAAAGAGCAGGTGCTGAGGTCATGGACTTGGCTGAGCCTCTGGGCTGTTTACTATTATAAATATAATTGTCATAATAATTATTATTTTACATTTTTATTTTTTTGATAATAGTTTACATTTAATATTATTTTGCATTAGTTTCAGGTGTACAGCATAGTTGTTAGACAATCATATGCTTTCCAAAGTGTTCCCCCTGATGTTTCCTGTACCCACCTGGCACCATGCCTAGTAATTACAATATTATTCACTCTATTCCCTATGCTTTCCTTATATTTCTATGACTATTTTGTAACTACCAGTCTATACTTCTCAACCCCTTCACCTTTTTAACCCACTCCCACACCGCCCTCCCCTCTGGCAACTATCAGTCTGTTCTTTGTACCTATGAGCCTGTTTTTGTTTGTTTGTTTATATTGTTTCTTTAGATTCCACATATAAGAGAAATCACATGGTACTTATTTTTCTCTGGTTGACTTATTTCATTTAGCCTAATACCTTCCAGTTCCATCCACTATCACAAATGATAAGGTTTCATTCTTGCTTATGGCCAAGTAATAGTCCAGTGTACATTTGTACCACAGCTTTTTTTTTTATTGGATGGAAATAATTATTGGTTTGACATTCTGGCTTGTGGGCAGGAGGTACAATTTGGAAATTATTGACTAGATGCCCAATGCTGCTGCACCCCACTCATGTGTGTGTGTGTGTGTGTGTGTGTGTGTTGTGTAATGGTGGTAGGGGATTCATTGTGATTCTAAACATGCCCTTCTGCCCAAGCCCCAGACAGTGATACCTTAGGGACTCATGGCCACTGGTTGTCATTACAATGCAGCAGAGTCCCCAGGACTCTTTTCTAAAGAGGGAAGAGTTGGGTCAAAGAAAGAGGCTTCTAGTAGTGGGTGGGCTGGACATTAAAAAAAAAAATCCTTACCTTGCTGAAATCTGTTTGGCTCAGTGGATAGAGCGTCGGCCTGTAGACTCAAGGGTCCCAGGTTCGATCCCAGTCAAGGGCATGTACCTTGGTTGCGGGCACATCCCCAGAGGGAGAGGGTGCAGAAGGCAGCTGATTGATGTTTCTCTCTCATCAATGTTTCTAACTAGCTATTCCTCTCACTTCCTCTCTGTAAAAAATCAATAAAATATATTTTTAAAAAAATCCTTACCTGGCCAGTGTGACTCAGTGTTTGAGCGTTGACCTGTGAACCAGGAGGTCATGGTTCAATTCCCAGTCGGGGCATATACTGTACCTGGGTTGTAGGCTCAATCAGTGTAGGGCATGCAGGAGGCAGCCGATTTATGATTCTCTCTCATCATTTATGTTTCTCTCTCTCCCTTTTCTCTTCCTTTCTGAAATCAATAAAAATATATATTTAAAAGAAATCCTTCATGAAGGTAACAATAGTGGATAAAAATAGGCAGAGAAAAACAGAGAGAGAGAGAGAGAGAGAGAGAGATTAACCCAAGTAAGCTACAAAGTGACCGAGAGGAACAACAAAATGGAAGCTAGAAGTATCGATAGTTGCACTGTGACAAGTTGCAGAGAGGAGAGAGAAACACTCTGCAGAGGGTGAGGAGGATATGTTTCTGGGAGATGGCAGCCAGAAAGATCTCCAGTGGGGAGCAGGTGCACCAGGATGTGGTGGGTCTTGAGAGGGGCCTGTGAGGGGCTGTGGAAAGGAGTCTTTGCAGTATCGGGTGCAGGGCTCTCGTTCTTTTGAGTTCTATTCCTTCATCTTTTAGCCATTTATACTTTTCATGAAAAAATGTCCATGCTTATTAAACTTATGCCATTCTCCTGGGTAGGTCGTCTATGAAACATTCCCTTTCTACTTGATCGCTCTTCATGCTGCCCATTGCCCTTCGTGGGCTTTCTATCATCTCATGAAGGCAGAGCAGGCATCTCATCCCATTCTGTAGAAGAAGGAACTGAACCTCAGAGACTTGCCTACAATACTTACCTCGCAAAAATGAAAAGCCTCATGCATTTTGTAATGACACGCGAACTGATTTTAGGTGGCATACCGAAGGTCATCTTTTACTTGACAAGTTATGTGTTTTGTTTTCATGTGTAAAGAAAATGTAGCATATGAAACAGGTGGTTTCAGATGCATTGCTTGCAGTATTTTATTTAAGGAAAATCAATGAGCTGGCTTCACGATAAATCTGAAGGAAATAATTCCAGGTGGTGCACACATCAGAGGCAGATTCCCAAGTGACTGATGTTTGGGAAACGCTGCTCAGTGCTGTACCCAAGGGCACTCCATCTGTGTCCAGTGACCTTGAGCAAGGAGGAGCTTCATTTCTACAGGTTGAAGTTCTTCCATACATGCAAAGAGGACTCCCTGAGGCTGTCCACACACAGGCACATAGGGAGAGTGGGTGAGCTCCATGTGCTGTAGGCAAAGCCGGGCAGAGCGGGGTATGCAGGGAGAGGGGTGCACCCAGTGCCCTGGGGAAGTGAAGGAGAAAAGAAACAAATAATATACATGCAGACCTTGAACAGTCTGCACAGAGCTCATTCCTGAGGAGCCATCAGTGGGGACAGAGGCAGTGACCCACCACCAGGAAGGTGCTCTTCCAGGAGAGGAGCAAGAATGACATGAGAAGAGAGTCCTGCTTCCTTCCTCCCACACTGGCCTGTAGACAATCTCCAAGCTCAGGGTCACCCTCTTCCTCTAGGGAAGGACTCTTTGCTACCCCCTCACCCCAAGTGACTTAGTTTCCAACCTGGGTGATGATTTCATCATTTCCTCCCATCCTTGTCTCTCTCCCTTCCTCCTCAACCTCGATCCACTGATGGGAGAAGGGAGGTTGAGTAACTCCCGAGCCAAGGCAGAACAGGACTGCTGTGTGGGTGTATGTGCTGTCCACACAGCCTTCCCGAGGTGGGGAGGCAGAAGGGTGCCATGCAAAACCATTTATTTTTTATTTTTTATTTTTTATTTTATTTATTTATTTATTTATTTATTTATTTATTTATTTATTTTGCCACCAACACCAGGCAGCAATTTTGAACCAGGCCAAACTGCCTACGTGCGAACAGCAACTTCTTGCTCTCCCTGACTCTCTGCTGAAACAATACATTTCCTGGGAAGGGGAGTTAGGGCCATAATGGATGTGTGACTTGAAAGGAATGAGGGCCTGGGGAACGGGGAGATCTGTGTGCTCAGCTGGACACACAGACTCTGGAGCCTGCATAGCAACACGCCTTCGCAGTGGGTTTGGGTTTCATCTGCAGGAAGGTTCAGGGTTTTTTTTTTGTTCTTGGGACTCTGGGGGAGCTGTTGCCTGCGGGGAGTGAGAGGCAGCTGAGCCAGCGCCTGGTGAGGCTGGCTGGGTCTCCTCCCATCCTTTATTTGTTTGTCTTTGCCTGCTTCTCAGGGACCTCCAGGGGGTGAGGGGAGGGGGGGGGGGCGTGGGGAGATGAGATAATTGTGAGGCCTGAGCAAGTTTGCTCAGACTGTATTGTGTGGCTGAGGTCCACTGAGCAAGCAAGAGAGAGACCCCCTGGGAGGAGCAGGGAGAAGGAGGAAAACCAAGGACAACAATTCTAAAGTGAACTGAAAGTTACTAAAAGGAAACGTGAAGCTCAAAACCAGGAACCTGTAGAGAGGGGTTGGGGGCGGCAGGTATGAGAAGTCTTTCCCCCTAGTGGAGGGCCAGGGAGGGGGGGCGGCAGGGAATTGGGGGGGGGGGGGAGGGAAGGGGCGGGTGCAGAGGACGCCTGCAGACAGATTTAGGATTAAGAAGTCCATTGTTTCAGGAGATCCCCAGTTGGAGTTGGAATAAGATGGGGGTTATTTGCCGGGTGGGGGCGGGGGGAGGGGGGTGCTGCTGACAGGTTTCTTTAAGATTCCAGATAGAGCACCACATAACAGTTGTAGTCTTGTTCCTAGAAAGAAAAGCTGCCGCTGAAAGGGGTGGAGACAGACCCCTTTAAGGGAGGCAACTCTCTGCTCGAAAGCTTTTTAAGGAGAAGCCAGTTCTCTCGCTCTGATTTGCAGCATCTGCCCGGCCTCCTCTCCCCCTTCCTTGTCCCCCTTGCTCTGTGTCCTGTCCTCGATGACCAGAAGGGTGTGCCGGGACCTGGCCAGGTGCACACCTGAGACTCTCTCTTGATGACAGTGGGGACCCGGACACCTCACTGTGGGGCTTTGGGAGAGAGTGGGGACCCTGAGAGTGGGGACCAAGAGGGTAGTAGCTGTGGGAACTGGGTCACTGGTTTGTGGCTGGTCTTTGCAACAGACATCCTGTTGCTCCCTTGAGGTCACATGTGGGGACGATGCAATGAGTGGTGAGTGGGATGCAGGCTGGGAAGCAATACTCGAGGGTCTATATCCTCTCCTGGGCCTGACAGTGTTTGAAAGAAAGCGGCCTGCTCTCTGTAAGTATGGAGGCCATAGTGCAGGGGTGGGGGCACTGCAAACCCGGGCTCCATCTGGCCTCTGTGCATTTTCATGAATAAAATGTTACTGGAACCTAGCCATGCTCACGTGTGTGAATGTCATCCTGGTTGCTTTGGAGCCACAATGCAGAGTTGAGTAGGTGTGGCAGAGACCATAGGAAGCTCGCTACATCTAAAATATTTACTGCAGGGCCTTTTACAGAGAGCGTTTGTTGACCCTGAACTAGAGGATTCTAATGGAGGGATTCTTCCTTCACATGCAGTGGGTCCCACAGTCCTGAACCATCAAGGATTTCCACAGCATCTTGACCTCAACAACCTTTTAAAAGAGGAGGATGAATGTGTGATTTTTTTGACGGGTAGACCCTCTACCCAAAGCTTGAAGCTCTTGGTAAAACTCAGCCTCTGGGGCAGGGAAGGATGAGTGGCCCAATGGAGGGGGATAGGTTAATTCCTTTCATTCCTCTCAGCCTTCTCCGGAGATCCTCAGACACCCCTCCACAGGGAAGTACCAGCAGTTGGAGAAGTGACAGCCTGGCCTATGAGAGGGCAGGCTGGGGCAAGGCCAGCTCCTGATTCCATTTTGTGTAACTGGACCCTAGCCCTAACCCAACCAATCAGGTCAACCAAGATAGTGGCAGCGCCCCCCCCCCCCCCCCCCCCCCCCGCCCCATAAAACCCATTGATATGTTAAATTCTTTCTCTCTCCCACCATGCCCTGGCGCCGCTGGTGTAAGTGGGACCAAGCTCAGACTAGTCCCAAAATAAATACAGGCTTTCTGCAATTGCATCGGATTCGGCTCTCCGGTAGTCTTTGGGGTTCATGACACTTGGGCACAACAGCCTACATACAGATGTTCTTACCAAGGAGGAGGATGGAGGTCGTGCCTGCTGTGCTTCCAGAGGTGGCCTCCACATGATCTTTGGTTGGCATTTGGAGCTTCCTCCTGGCCTCCTGGTCTCCCTCTCCCAACCTACCACTGTGCTCTGAGAAGCCAAATCGCATGGTGGAACCACAGGTAGGGGCTACTGTTGACACAGCTCAGCTGCCAGCCAGCAGCCAGCCTCCACGGTTGGCCAAGTGAGTGAGCAACACTCTGGATGCTGAGCTCCGTCAGGCCTTCAGATGACCCAAGTCCTGCTACTGTGACCAGGTGAAAGAGCCCATGTGAAAATTACCCAGTTGAGCCCAGACAATAGAACCACAAAAGATGATACAAATGGCTGTTTTCAGATACAAGCTTTGGGGTAATGGCCACACACCTGGGAGTTAGCAGCAGATCTCGAATCAGGGTTCTGCTTGCTCGGCTCCTCTGGGAACATCTGGCTCTGTAATATTTTTCTGGGTGACCGTGGGCAGGTCACTTGACCTCTCTAGCCTCATTTGACACGAATGAGAATTAAACAAAAAAACGCTCATGAATGTGTTTGCATAGACTTACTGCTCTTATCGCTGTTCCTCTTTTCTCTTGTCATTGCCCTTGAGACTGCCTGTTACTATGGCCATCAGATCAGCCAGACTTCCTTATGGCAGGGAGAGGTTCCGGACCCCCACTGCCAGTTGTGTGCCTTCTTTCAGGCCTCCGAGGGCCACTGTGTTCTGATGTTTTCTCCTATTTCTTTCTTGATTCCCTTCAGGGCACTTCCTGGAGCTCCATGTACCCAGGTGTCTTCTTCCTGCTTCACTGCACGCCAGGGACAGCTCCCACCCCTCCCGATCTAGCGTGAGGTCCTCCTCCTGCAACCATCTCCCCAGCTTAACCAGAGGAAGGGATGTCCCTGGCGGTTTCCTGTCCTCACACCGAGGAACTCAGCCTCCTGTGCCAGGCCTGCATGGTGCCAGGGGACATGGTCCCTCCTCATCAGCACGAGATAAGAACAGCAGCATGGCTGCCTATTGTTGAGGCCACATGCTGGGCAGAGTGCTAAGAACTTACTTGGATTATTTCATTTACTCTCTCCAGCAACGTTCTAAACTAGGCACCATTATTATCACTCCCTTATTAACAATGAGGAAACAGAGGTTGGGAGAGGTGAAGTAACTTGACTCAAATGGCACAGCCAGTAAGTGGAGGAGGAGCTGGACATCCCCCTGACTGCTGGCCTGGGTGCCCTTTCTCTTGAGTCCTCCACCAGCCGCCAGTGCTCACATTCTCACATTCTCATCAAAAGGATCACCTTTTGGTGTCCTCTCCATTTGAAATATATTTATATTGAATTCAGAGAGGAAGGGAAAGGGGGAGAGAGATAAAAACATCAATGATGAAAAAGAATCATTGATCGGCTGTCTCCTGCATGACTTCCACTGGTGATGAAGCCTGAAACCCACCACAATAAGATACAACTACATATCCACCAGAATGGGTGCATTGCAAAAGAACGGAACATGCCAAGGGTTGGCAGGAATGGGGAGCAAGCAAAACCCTCTGTAGCAATTCAGAATTAGTCTTTCCAAGACGTGCCTCTGTGACACATGAATTATTTTGAGCTAAACCTTCGAGCTGAAGAGAAATTCCTGCCCCTGCCCATCCTCTTTTCTTTAACTACTTGGAAGAATTTAAATTACGGGCCTTGTCCATAATAAGAGTTATTAACAGAAATAACTTCTCATGAACTATTTATAGGACAGGGCAAACATCTAATTACTGAATGTCTGCTCTTCTGCAGATTACCTCATTTTAATTATTCAATCAGTCAAAAGAACCAGAGGAGGGAAGGGGGACATTTCCTCATATATTGTGATAAGGGTATAGATGTACACATCTATTGGGCAAAACTTTCTGGCTGTATCTACTAAAGCTGGACACATTCATACCCCATGACTCAGAACTTCTTCGACTAGGTATAGACCCAACAAATGTGCACACATGCTCAAAGAGGACAGCAGCTGTGTTCCTAAGACTGGAAACTATCCAAATGCCCATCAACAGTGGAACAGATGCATGCATTGTGGCGGAGACCTACCCTGGAACACTACCCAACAGTGACAAGTACCCAACTGCTACATGCAAGAATACACCTGAATTTCACAAGCATGATGCTGAGCAAAAAAAAAAAAAGCCAGAGAGGAAAAGACTACATATTGTATGCGTTCATGTATATGAAATGCAAAAACAGGCAGAACTCATTGGTTCAGTAGAAGTCAGGATCACGGCTGCCCACAGAGTGGGGTGGTAATGACCGGAGGAAGCATGAAGGGGGCTCCTGAGCGCAGTTACTCTTCTCTTTCAGCGGGGATGGCCAATTTTGAATATTTATCAAGTTGATGATATGTGTACTTGTATGCACATATGTTGTATTTCAATAAGATGTTTTGAAAAATACTTCTCTCCTGATTGCTTAATGGAAAAAAGTCTCAGCTGGGCTCTGGCTTGCCTTAGACTGGCTTATCTTTTGTTAACCAGGCAGAGGGCGTGCGCAGGCTCAGAGGCCTCAGTAAACAGCACTATCCAGCTCGAACTGAACGACTTCTGTCTCCTTGTGTTTGTTTTTGTGGTTGCTATCTATATATGGCCATCAATGCAGCATTTCCATTTATGGTAGTGATATAAACTTCATTTTTAAAAATAGCTTTAAGTAAAAAAGAAAAGAGTGAATTGACTGACATTAAAAATAGTGTGTAAATAATAGCACAAGTAGTTCTCAGTCACAGTAAACCTTGCAAGGGTGGAGTTGGTGAAATTCTTTTCATATGGAAAAAGGCGGGGGTCAGAGGGAGGGGAGGAAACCAGTTTCAGCCTGTCCCCATCTCTCAACAAGTCCTCACTGCACAGCACAGACAGACTCAGGCCTGAGGACATACATAACCCTCGCAGAGGACTCGTGAGGAATGCAGAGCAAGGGATGCTCCAGGAATAGTGGGCAAAGCAGGGACTAGGAGTGGAGGACCTGGTTCACTCAAGTATTGACGGAGCCTCTGGGGTCCAGGCACTGTTCTGAGCCAGCCCATGTAACCTGGCGTGGGGCCTTGGCTAAGCCCATGAAGGAGGTTCTGTGATTGACGCCTTTCTGGAGAAGGGCTCTGAACCTCATGGTGGTTAGAAAAGGACTTAAAAAGACCGGGCTGCTGCTGCTGCTACTGCTGCCGCTGGTGGTGGTGTGTATGTGTGACTAGTAACCAGAGAACCAGGAGGAAAGAACTGGGGAGTAGTCTTCAGACTCATTGGCAAGAGAAAGCTCATTGAAACGTTGCATTGGTCTCATTAGCCTCGCTTTGCCTGCTCACCTCCAGGGTTCTTGGCTAGGAGACAGAAATTTTGACAGAGGTGGAAGGAGAATCGCAAAAGGAAAGTGAGTAGCCGAATGAACAAATAAATGCCTCCTCTGTCCTCTCAGTGCATCCATCACCATCTTTCATCCCCCGCTTCTGGGCATTGCAATGGAGACTGAGGATGAAAAGCCCTTCCCGGAGTATTTTTAGAGATGGTGTCACTCACCGCATTCCATGCCCCGTCCAACATGGCAGTCCCTCCACATGTGACCATTGGGCGTTTTAACTTTGACTAGTTCAAATTGAAATGTGTTGTAAGCATAAAATACACGTCAGAGCTTGAGGATTTAGCATATTTTTTTTTAAAAAAGGGAATGTTAAAACTCTCAGTAATAATTTTTAATATTGATTCTACATTGAAATAAAATTTGCATATGTTGGATTGGATAAAGTATATTATTAAAATGGGTTCCATCTATTTCTTTTTTAACTATATTTTAACGTGTGGTTTGCATTAGATTTCCATTGAAGAGTCATGCTAGACACTGTCCTACTTTGAAGGTACTCAGACTCCAAGCATGATAGCAACAGAAACAAATGTTGCCAGGCAGACAAAAGACGCCAGGGCACACTAAAGAGGCATGGACAACAGCCTCTCCATGCCTGTCCCTTTTTACTGCTTTCAGATCTGGACACCATTCTAGTGATTTCCAGAAGTCCCGCTCTGTGTATGCCACTCCTATACTCACACAGGGCTGCTGTGCCCCTCTGCCCACCAAATGAAGCCAAACCTCCACACAAGGAGCTGGATTCGGCTTCCTTTTCCCCACCTCACTTTCCCATTCCCATGTCCTGGCTGTGGCCGATCTCCCTGCTCTGGGTGCCGTTGTTGTCCCTACATTTGTCTCAAGCTTCAGTTTCAAATCTATGTACCCATGAAATCTCCATCTAAACATGTCTCCTCTGCAAAGCCTCTGGCAACGGGTTATTTGTCCTCTTACAAAGTCTCTCCCATAACATGGCTAGTTTCTTAAGATCGGGAACTTGCCTTGCTGAGCACCTGCCTCATCGTCAGGGCCAGATTGCCGCTTGGCAAATAGCTGTTGAGTTGCATCAACTGGCTCTGAGTCCTAAAGTTAGAAAGGGCTGGAGTGGAGGTCTGGGGCGGGGGGTGGAGGGAGGGAGTGGGGGATTGTGGCACAGAAGTACAGTCACTCACTGCTTCACAACAGGGGCGCATTCTGAGGACTGTGTCATTGGGTGATTTCTTCAGTGTGGGAGCATCATGGAGGGCACTTAACCTATAGCTCCAGGCTACAGACCTGTTCAGCATGTTGGCATGTCGCTGTATACAGCAACGAAAGATATAATCAAGCACAAGAGGAAGTAATGCGGTCCGGATACTCAGCCCGACCAGCATGGCTCAGCGTTTGAGTGTCGACCTATGAACCAGGAGGTCACGATTTGATTCCTGGTCAGGGCACATGTCAGAGTTTTGGGCTCGATCCCCAGTGTGGGGCGTGCAGAAGGCAACTGGTCAATGATTCTCTCTCATCATTGATGTTTTTTTCCCTCTCTCCCTTCCTCTCTGAAATCTATAAAAACAGCCGAAACTGGTTTGGCTCAGTGGATAGAGCGTTGGCCTGCAGAATGAAGGGTCCCGGGTCCGATTCTGGTCAAGGGCATGTACCTTGTTTGCGGGCACATCCCCACTAGAATCGATGATTCTCTCTCATTGATGTTTCTAACTATCCCTCTCTCCTCCTCTCTGTAAAAAAAAAATCAATAAAAAATATATTTAAAAAAACTTGTTGAAATCAATAAAAACAATTTAAAAATAATAGTATATAGTATTGTGTACTGTGCAGAATTGTACCTACTCTACTTTTGCACAGGTTTATGTCAGAATCACCACAAACACCCGAGTAATGTGTTGGGCAAGGACATTACAATGGCTGTGACGTCCCTGGGCGTTAGCATGTTACAGTTCCATCATAATCTCATGGTACCACCTTTGTACATGCGGTCTCTCTTTGACAGTACAGTCCTTCTGCGGTGCATGACCGTAGTGAGAAATTAAACATCGCTGGGGCAGCTTAATGGTCCATGCTGTACCAAGAGAGTCCATCACATAACAAGGGTCTCCGTTAGGGTCCCAGCCTGGGAGATGGCAGGGCCAGCTGGAATGCTGCAGGGTTGGAGACAACGTGGGTGGATGGATGGATGGCTCAGTAAGTCAAACAGGACACTGAAGGGAGGTCATCCTACTCCATCCATCTGCATTGCTGGAGAGAGCTATAGACACTCAGGTGTTCTCTCACACCTCCCAACACCCGGAACTCTCCTGTAGCAAATGCCTCCAGATCTGTGGGGTAGAGGTCCAGGTGACTAAGGTATCACTTTTTCCTTCCCCTCCCCTCCCCTCCCCTCTCCTCCTTCCCCTCCCCTCCCCTCTCCCCCTATCTCCTCCCCTCCCCTCTCCTCCCCTCTCCCCTCCCCTCCTTTCCCCTCCCCTTCCCTCCCTTCCTCTTCTCTTCCCTTCTCCTCCTTCTCCTCCTCCTCCCTCTCCTCCTCCTCCTCTCCTCCTCCTCCTCCTCCTCCTCTCCTCCTCCTCTCCCTCTCCCTCTCCCTCTCCCTCTCCCTCTCCCTCTCCCTCTCCCTCTCCCTCTCCCTCTCCCTCTCCCTCTCCCTCTCCCTCTCCCTCTCCCTCTCCCTCTCCCTCTCCTCTCCTCTCCCTCTCTCTCTCTCTCTCTCTCTCTCTCTCTCTCTCTCTCTCGTGCAGAGTAGGCAGTGAGGCAGGGAGCAGGTATCTCAGTGTCCAGAACTTAGATCACACCAGGTGCTCCCAGGCCGGGGAACTGCCGAGGTCACGAAGGGGGGCTGTCAGGGGCTAAGCTGGTCTAGAGGATGCGCGAACCTCCTCCCGACTCAACACCAAAACCATTGTCCCAAGCGCACCTCAGCGGGTCCGTGAACACCCGGGACAGAGGGAGTCACTGGGGCTGGGAGCGAAATCTACTTAAGGTCCAGAGCCTGCCTTTTGTCCTTGGCATTTCCCCAGCCCTCAGCCCAGTGCCGGCCGCGCGGGGAGCGCGCAAACTAAGTGGGGAACCGGACCGAAAAGAGGAGACAGAAGCGCCCACTCTCCGTTCCCGCGCTAATACCCACGGGTCCCTCCTCTCCGGGAGGGAGGGAGGGAGGGAGCGGAGCCCGGGGCGGGAGGGTGCGGAGGGACCGAGGCCGCAGAGCGGGGCGAGGCGGGGCAAGGGGTGGTCTCCCAAAGGGGAGGGGAGAGCAGGGGGCGGGGAGAAGCGGGCCCTTTAGGACGGGGCGGCGGTGCGCCCCGACAGAAGCCCCGGAGGCGGTCCCCGTGCTCCCGGCCACCTGCCCGCCGTCCGCGCCCTCGCCGCCGCCCCCGGGCCACCATGAAGCCGGCCGGGCCCGCGCTGCTCCCGCCGCCGCCGCTGCCGCTGCTGCTGCTGCTGCTGCTGCTGGGCGCCGGCGGGCGCGCCGACGTGCTGTTCAGCTGCCCGCCCTGCTCGCCCGAGAGCCTGGCCGCCTGCCCGCCGCCGGCGCCCGACAACGCGCGGCCCTGCGTGGAGCTGGCCCGCGAGCCGGGCTGCGGCTGCTGCGCCAAGTGCGCCCTCCTGGAGGGCGAGGCCTGCGGCGTGTACACCCAGCGCTGCGCCCACGGGCTGCAGTGCTACCCGCGCCCGGGCGCCGAGCTGCCGCTGCAGGCGCTGCTGCAGGGCGCCGCCACCTGCGAGAAGGTGCGCGACCCGGAGGACTCAGACCAGGGCCGAGGTAACGGGGAGCACCCGCCGGGGAGCAGCGGCCGGGAGGACCGTGGGGCAGCTGGGGCGGGGGTGGGGAGGGGTGGGGGTGGTGGCCGCTCTGCAGGGAGGGGCTCGGAGACCTTGGGAGCGGAGGCAGAGGGAGCCCGTCCGCAGCTTCGGGGACTGCGGGGAGGGGGACCCGAAAGTCCAGCCCGCGAGGGGACTGGGGTTGGTGGGCCGGGAGGAGCCTGGCTGGTGATCTGGGGAAGAGGACGGGCCCCCTGGGCGGAACGTACCCCGACTTCTGTTTTGGAGAGAGGGTGGGGGGTTCCTGGGATGGAGGGGGCTGGTCAGGTCCGTGGTCCTGGGAAGGTCCCGGTGGAGGGCGCTGCAGGGGTGGGGTGGGGGGAGGTGGCGGGTGCAGGTGACAGAGGGGATCTCTCCTGAAAGGGGGGGGGGCACCTCTCCTGAAAGGGGGGGCCTCTGTGAAAGGGGCGCAGGGAGAAGGCAGCGCGTGTGGGACGCCTGCCTGGGAGTGTGCGGCGGAAGCCGGGACTGGCTGGTACTTGGCAAGGTGGGTTTCTTAGAGGGAAAACCCGGACGCCGCTGTTTTCTCACGCAGAGAACGAAAAGGCTCTTATACTATGTTGGGTGGAAAAATAAAAGAGGGCAGGCATTGGGGGGGGGATGGGGGGCGAGGAAGAGACCCCAGCGTCTGAGTCCCTGGAGCTGAAGCCGGGGCGCCAGGTGCAGTCCCGGCGGCCGGTGGGGGCACCGTCCTGCCAGCTCAGCACCCGGCCCGCTGGGGGCTGGAGGGCGCGGGCCTGGGGGTGGGGGCGGCGGTGGGCGCTGCTACTCTCACGGGAGGGGTGTGTATCCATTGCGGCCCCCCCCCCCCATTCTACATTGAGAAAACTTCCTATGGGACAGAACGGGAGCCCTGAGATTCTCTGTGAGGGGCCCTCGTGTTTTTTAGGGACACAACCAAACTCTAAGGACCTCGCTTGTTTTTTGTGTGTTTTTAACGTCACAAAGCCTCCCTCCGGCCTCAGTGGACTGGAGGGAGCTGTGCTGCTTTTCTTTCCTCCTGAAGACACTGGGGAAGGGTGTCCGCTGCCTGTTGTTTGAAAAGCAAGGGAGTCTGAGCAAGTTTCTGCAACTTGAAAAAGAGAAAAGAAAAAGTGGAAACATTCTTTCTTGCTTCTCAGTTTCTGGTCATTGAACAACTGCCCCCCCTCTGCCAGACCCCCACCCCCTCCCCCATTCTCCCCCTCCACTGTCCCTGAAGCCTACTGTGGTTTGCCCCCCTTCTCCTTGAGAATGGACTTAGGGGTCAGAGTGGAAATCTTTTACTCTTTCTCTGGCGTCTTTTGACCTTGAGTGCAGAGCAAGCCCGGTCTCCCCCTGTGAGGACTCCAAAGGAAACACCGTCTCGGACCCTTCCTTCTGCCTCTGGCTCCCGTCCCTCAGCCTCCGAGTGAGCCCTCTGTCCCGCTTCCCTTAGAGTCACACCGAGAGGAGAGAGGCCTGCGAGGCTCTGCTCACCGCTGCGCCCACCCCTCAGGCCTGCGTCTCTCCCCGTCACCCCCTCACGCCCCCTGCCCACCCCCCGCGCCCCCGAGCCCACCGGGGAGACGCCTCCCGCGGTGCCTGACCGGCTCAGGCCAACTGACATCTTTCTCGCAGGGGCAGCTTTGCAGAAGGCCCGCGAGCTTACAGAATCTCTTGGATCCTGACTGTTTTTAATAAAGTGCGTGGCACCTGCTCTTCCTACACTATTACTCTGGCCTCTCACTCTCAGCCTGGAAGCCGGCTCTCCCGCTCCCCACCCCGCAGCGGCGGGCCAGAGGGAGGGGCCGTTGTCAGAGGAGCCCGGGGACAGTGGGGTGAGGTCATGTGAAGAATGCCCCCTGGGTGTTCGCCCTGGATCTGCTACTCCTCCCCCCCAGCTGCTCCTCAGCACTGCTCCCGGCGTGAGAGGGGACAGAGCCAGCGTGGGGGGAAGCCCGGTGGGCACACGGGAAGCAGGTGCCTGAGGCATGGGTGGGGAGGGGGTGATGGGGGCCTGCGGGGAGCAGCCTGGGCCCGCGCGGGGGCGTTTGGAGGCTTCTGTGCCCCAGCGGACCTTGGGCTGGGGCAGGGAGGGCGCTGCAGGGGGAGCGCTGGGGTCCGGCCTGGAGCTCGGCCCAGAAGAGAGAGACCTGAACTCTGAAGGCTGCCGCCTCCTCCTCTCCCCCACCTCCCCCCCCCACTTCATCTGAAGAGCGAGCCTCCCCGGCCCCCACCCCCAGCCCGCAATCCTCTGTGAGCAGGTTGCTTGTGAGAATTTTAAACACACCCTCTGGTTCTGAGGCAGCAAACCCCAGCAGTTCCGGCTTCACTCTCAGCTCTTTTGTCTTTGTTCCCGGGGCTCAGGGGCCGTGTCCCCGGCTCCCTGGGAGTGGGAGGGCTGCAGGGGGGGGGGGGGTGATGGGGGGAAGGGAGAGACATTGAGCTTTAAAATAAAGATTCCTGACAAACCAGTCCTTTGGATCGGGTTGGAGGAGGGGGGGTGTCGGAGGGGGGACAACATGGAAATTAGGCAACCAGGAGCATAATCAGTGTCACACATTTGAGGGCTCACTCTGAGAGAATCACTGCTCTCCCAATTGTCAGGTCAAATTCCAGTTGGTCCTCAGATTAGCTGTCCTCTGCCATAGCAAATGGGACACACACCTGTTAAGTTTTGATATGAGGGCGTTCAGAAAATTCTTGGCTCTAATGGAATGCAGAATAGGAGCTTTATCGTCACCTGCAGGGACGAAGTGGTGGTGGTGGTGGGAGGACAGGCCAGGGCTGCTAAAAGGAAGGAGCAGAAAATAAACAGATGATGCCCACATTCGGTTTTGTTTTTGGCTCTGTTCAGGTTCTATAACAAAAAGTTATTATTTTTAAAGAGAATCCATACCTAGGAGCTATGTTTAGTTTCAATCTCTCCTCTCTGTGTTCCCATCTTTTTTTTTCCCCTTCCGTTTTCTCCATCCTGTCTTCTCAACACCCTTTCCCCTGTACCCCTCCCAACTGGGACCTGGTCTAAGCCACCTGCCTGAACTTGAGAAACAGCATGGAAAATACGTTGGCCCAGCCTGTCTCGGGATGCAATTAGAGGTGATTGGGGACTGGAATGTTTGAAACCAATCGAATCCTTACATGAGGTGGGTGGGTGGCTGGCAGGGCAGGGCCAGGTTTTGTGGGTGCGGAGAGTGTTTCCAATCTATTTGAAACATTTCCCAAGAGGGTGAGTTACCTCTAGGGCTGCTTCTGCTGGAGCCACGCCCAGAGGAGTGAGGTTTGTTATCCTTTCAGTCCACCAGGGGCGCTGTCGATCAGTTGGCAGATGCCCCAGGCCCCTGGCTTCTCTTTGCTGTCTCTGGCCAGCTTTTTGCTGAGGTGGCAGGCAGCTGCCAGGAGATGGGTTATCCTCTCATCTGTTCTTATCTTGTTATGAACCAGCTTCTTTGCCAACTTCTGTCTCTGGCATCCTTCCTAGGGAGGCTTTTTGCCCCTATTTCTTACGTGTGGGGCTTGAGCTTCCTCAAGGGCATCTTAGCAGGTATTAGGATGAGAGACGAACCTGGCTAGATAGATACCTTTCCTCTGACTAAGGGGAACTGTTGGGGGGGGGGGGGGAGAGGCAAAATAAAAGCCTTTCGCCCTGTCAGCGTCTCTCACCCTGTCCGCCAAAAGGTTTGTTCCTGGACACCCGCACATGCAGATGACGGACGAGTCTCGGTTCCTCATGGCCAGATTCAGGTTCAGGCTCAGCTATTTGCATGCCCTTGCCTCCTTCACCAGGTCCGAGTCCTGGGGCTTGGGGACTTCAGAAATGGAAGCGGCCAGTGTGCACGGTCAGGAGAGAACAGAGGGTCCAAGCTATGGAGTGAAAAACTGGAGGGCGGGAGGGACAGAGAGCTGAGGGTGGGAGCACCCTGGCCTGTGCAGGCCTGTCCCTGAGGACCCGCGTGGGGATGAGGGAGGTCCTTCCCCGTGGGTGAGATAGGCATGATTGCATGTCTTTTCTTTCCATTTAAAAACCTAGTTGAAACATTTACATGGAGGTATATTTGTAGTACTTGCTCGCTGCATCTTTTTATTTTTTTAATTGCAGTTTATATTCAATATTATTTTGTGTTGGTTCCAGATGTATAGTGGCTAGGCAGTCATAGACTTAACAAAGCTTTGCCCCCAATATTTCCAGCTGGCCCCGTGCATAGTTTTTACCATATCATTGACTGTATGGTGTCTCCTGCACGGAGTGCATGTGAGGGCGGCTGTGCTGGAGGACAGTGTCTGGCGCACAGCTTCTCACAGACGTTGCTGCCTTGGTCTTTCTGACGCTCAGCGAGTGGGCCTGGAACATGAAGGGCAACCGGCTGTGTCAGGCAGCCACTCGCTAAGGCTTTACCGTGACACGGAGGGGCCCAGCCAGAGATATAATCAATATTTTCTCTGAGCTTCAGTTTCCTTACCTGTAAATCAGGAATTGATAGAACCAACTCCACTGGGTCATGTCTACACACGAGTGTACACGTGTGCTTATGTGTGGGTGTGTATAAAGGGAGATCATACATAAAAAGCTTAAGCACTCGGGTTTTTAAATTTTCTTTTGTAATGAGTCACCTGATTTCTACTTTTTCACCTAGAAAACGGAACATTCGTATCTCTGACCTACTTTCACAGGCGGCAGGGAAGCCCTTGGCAGAGAGGGCGAGGAAAGGATCCTTCCGATGCGGATAAGCCCAGTGGACAAGGAGCGTGGTTTGGAGTCAGCAGGCTTGCGCTCTTTAGGGGCCAGCTGGGCGATGCTCTTTGGGGCCTGAACGCTGATGTCCGGGCGGACCATTCTTGAGCTTCCCCCGGTGGCGCCTCGATGGGGTGGAGGGATCGTGGGGGACAGAGGTGGCCCCAGAGTTGAGATCCTGGATGCTTGTGCTGGCCTTGCTGCTCAGAAACGGGTGACAGAGGGCTGGGCCTTGCTTTCTCTGCCAGCCAACCTATAGGACCAGGCCCCCGCCTGCTGTGATGCGGGAACTGGAGGCCACATCTCGGGTGGGAGGCTGCCTTTTCCATGGGAAACCTGAGGAATAATGGGGTTATGCTCAGCTACCCCTAGCATACGCAGGATGTTGGGCATGCGTGAAGGGGACGTTCTTTTGAGATGTCAGAACCAGCGAAGACCCGGAGCCCGTTTCCTGATTCAGGAAAAGGGGCTTTCTGATCCATCCTGGCTGAGCTGAGGGTGCCGGAAAGTTGAACGTGATCCTGGCAAAGAAACTGGATGTTCCGTCCAAAAAAGTGACGTTTTCTTACTAGTAGCCTCCAAAGTTTACCTCATTCTCTGGGTGGAGGTTGGTGGGGGGGTAATGTTGGGGGTGGTAGACAGTCTTAGCGGGGCTGTTCAGAGCAGGAGTGCTTTTGGGATGCTGGCGTTGGTCCTCATGTCTGCTTCTTCTGTGGTCCAGGGAGCCCTGGGAGGGGCGGTCTGTCTGGGAACAGCGATGACTGCTCTCAGGCATCTGATGGAGGTGAGGCCTCAGGAAGCAGCGGAGATGGATGCTGAGCCTTCGTGGGCCAGCGTGTGCTTGTGAGGCCCAGCACAGGGGCACAAAGCACAGCGTTGCCGCTGGGAATCGGGGGTGGCCGGTGCCCTTAGATTCTGGGTCCACAGGCGGGGAGTCTGTCCAGAGAAATGTCTTTGCTTTCAGGCTTTCAGGTTCCAGAGTAACTGCCCTCCCCCCTCCCTCCCCAGTGAGCAGAGTGTACGGACTCTAGGACACGTTTTTCCACGGACATCCCCCAGGCCTCTCCCCTACTTGGCTCCTGACCATGGGCCCGGGCCTGTTCCTGAACAAAGCCTGGCACCACTCCTGGTCCGATCAGGACCAGGGAGACCTTGCTTAGAAAGCTCTCCCCCGGAAAGAAGTACAGAGGGGACTGGAGTCCGGAATTGCTTCTCTTTGCTTTTTCTGTGGGAGGAGGGGGGCATTTGGCCATCCTTCAGCCCCTCTGGCCGCCAGCCCCACATCCCTTCCTGGCTGCTGGGAGGGAGCAGGAGAGAGATTGGGGAGGGGGCTGGCAGGCCGCCCGCTGGGGCCAGTAGAGCTGGCCTGCAGGCCCTGGCTAAGTTGGCTGGAGAAGGGCCCGGGGAGGTTTCTAATTAGGTGAGGGTGTAGGTGTGTCAGCCTGTGTTCATTCAAGGAACTGTGCTCAGGAGGCCAGGAGGCTGGGGAGGGTAGAGGAGGGAGCCGAGCCCAGGAAGGCCTTAGTCATTGGGAGAGGTGGGGGTGGAGGCGAGGCAACAGGAGCTTGCTCAGGGTGTCCATTCTGATAGGAGTGAAGAGATGGGGACCTTCCAGCTGGAGGAATCTGAGTTGGGTTGTGAGGGTACAGTGAGCACAAGGGCAACCTCGAAGGGTACACGGCAAAGCATGATAATTAAATTTTTTTTTTTTTCCTAGACAGGTCCATTTCTACCGAAGTGTCTGTAGGTCACTTTTTTCTTTTTCTTTTTCATTTCTGTTTTAGCCTCAGGAATCTCCCCACTTGACAGATAAAGAACGTATGTCTGGCCGCATTCCGGTTCAAAGCCAAGGCAAGCACCGACCGTCAACGTAGGGACCAGAACGGAGTCCAGGTCTCCAGCTCCTCATGCCCGGGCTCCGTCCCATCAGGCACACAGGCAGCGAAGCAGTGGATTATACACTGCTGCTGGGAAAAGCTCCCTTCCCCTGGGAGACGGCAGTTAAGGCACAAGTTCTCAAAAATGTCCCTCTCCGAAGCTCCAGAGGGTATTGCTTTTAGGTCTACTGTGTTGACTTCTGGGAGGAGGTGCCAAGTTGCTGCTGGTTGGTGACCTTGCTTTCTGAGTGCCTGAGGCCAAGATAAAACGCAAACTACAATTCCCTGATACCGGGCCCCAGCCACTGCCTGATAAGGCTGGGCAGTTTCTATAGCAACAGTGCAGCAGTGGGAGGGGGTGTGTCAGGCAGATAACGCTGGGAGGGGGTGGGGTGGGTTTGCTGGAGGCTTTTGAGGGTGGGAGGGGCCAGCTGGCCCCTTCACTGGGAAGAGAAGGTGGAGGTGGTGAGAGGGCCAGGTGATGGGGAAACAGAGGGAATGAAGTGCTGGGGCTACAAGGTCAGGTTGAGAGTCTGTCTTTAGGTGATGCCTGGTGACCAGATGCCATTCTGGTGTGTGAAGAGCTGTGACGCTAAACAGCCTGGGTTTGATTTTTGGCTCTGCCATTGCCTACGTGACTGTGTACAATTGACCTCAAACCAATAACTTTTTTTTTTTTTTTCCAATCAAATGCGAGAGGGGATAGAAGTTATCGGCCTCTTGCAATTGATAACACCAAGTTATGCACACAAACCACTTAACACAAACGAGGTGTTACAGGCTCAGGTGTGGTGCTGCAGGCTCTGATCCCTCCTTCCTTCCTCCTCTAGTCTCCACACACAGAGCAAAGGGAATGGGCAGGCTGGTTTCGGATGCTTCCTGATTGGCCACATTTATGAAAAAGAGATACTTAAGAATCCCGGTCCGCAGCGCGGCTTCTCCCACAGCTGAGCTTGCTTGGGTGCCGCCTTTTGCCTGGAAAACCCAGAATGGAGTCAGTGGTGGAGGGTTTTCCAGTGGGCAGTCGTGGCCTTCAAGGCCACTGTCACTCGTTACGGTTCCACCAGTGGCTGATGGCCGGCCATGGCCTACGTATGCCCCAGAGAGAGGAGTCTCACTTGGCTGTGCTGATTGCCTCTGGTTCTGTTTGCTGCCCCGAAACTGGCAGAGCACAACCCAGGGAGACAGCTGATGTGATGCCGTCTTTTATCAGACAAAGTCAGTGAACGTGTGGCTGAAGGGACCGGAAAGCACGGTGACCTAGTTAAAGGCACTTATTGATATTCAGGACGCCTCTGGTGCTGGCTGGAGAGTGTGGCCGGACATCCTGGACATCTCTGCAGGTTTTTAGTTCCTTTCTGCATCCTCCGTCCGGCTTCCATTTGTCAGGCCTGGAGTGTCTGACAACAGCCTTATTGGGATGGAGAAGAGGCAGTCGGAAGGGGGAGAGTGGGAGTAGAGAGGTGAGTAGGAGCCAGTTTTTATTCCTCTAGGAGAGCAGTCCTGCCGGGTTACACCATTGGAACTGAGCACAGGGACTGTTTGATTGGGTCCTGGGAAAGGGAAGTCTCTTTCCTCCCCCATCTCCCGCTTCTCTTTGCTCTTGGCCTTTCTGTTCTCCTAGTCACTCCTGCTGCCCTGGGGCCAGATGGTTAGGAAGGGGGCCCCCGGTGGTACGCTAGGCGGGATAGTGATACTCCAATGCTCTCGGGACAGTCAGCTTTCCTGTTGTTGAAACACTGATTGAGCACATACTGAGTGCAAATTCTGAGACCAACTGCACACAAATGCAACTGTCCTTGCACATGCCTCGTGATCCTGGAAGGCAGCAAGAAAAGCATTTGAAAAAGTTGAATGCCATCTAAGAAGAAACCAAGTCAGTGGAGATGCACACAAAGCTAATGCAAGTAAACGGACATTCTTTTTGCCTTTTGACCCAGGCCCTGCTCCCATAGCCGCCGGTCCAGGTTTGCACCAAAGCACACTCTATGCTCACCTGGGCCTTCAGCAGGCAGGTCACCTTGCCAAGTGCTTGGGTGGCTTTGTTTGAACCAGAGGAGCAGTGTTTGGGAACCAGGGGAAGGAGTAAGCCGATAGTGCTGTTTGCCATCTTGCTATCCATTTCTCTGGCTTCTCAAGGACAGCCTGGCTCACAGAGTCCTGGAGGAACTTGGCTGAATGTGAGCTTGTTTTTGTTTTCTCAAACTGTCTGCCTTCGCCCTGACCCTCCCGGGGTCTTTGTGATTCCAGGAACGACCCTGGTGTTTATACAGCAGGCCTGGGGGAGTGCGTAGGCAGGGAGACTCTGCAGAGGCTGCGCTATTTCTGCTCACTCAGGAGACGGCGCTGGGAGGGCGTGCTCCAGGAATCCCCATGATGCCTGGCCAAAAAGGGCTCCTTAGCGTGCATCCAAGCACACACGTGTGCCTGTTTATGAACCCGTGGGTGGGTGGAACGAGCTTACTTGACTGTGTCTTCGTAAAATGTGTATGTGGAGCCATGCCTCTGGAAAAGAAGAGGCATCTTTCTCCCACCACCAAGAAGTTCTTCAGGAAACTGAGGCAGGAGAGTGAGTCATAGAGGAATGGGGCCCTGCAAAGCCAGAGTTTGATCTCAGTCTAGGCTTCTGTCTGAAATGCTGAGGCTGGAGTCTAGGATGCCATTTTTACATAGCTCTTCAGTGGATTTCTGGTGAACAGCTATGTTTGGGAACCAGTCAGCTCGTCGAGCTCCCTGAATTTGTAGATGAGCACACTGAAGCCCACACATCTTACATTCCTTGTTAGCATCACTCAGAGCCCGGGCTGGGTAACATCACAAACAGAGCCAGCGCGGTTCTTCCTACCATTCTAGACCCGTTGGCCAAGGCTTTGAGTTAGGATTATTCAGACGTGATAAGAGCTCAGGAAAATTAAAGAGCCTGGCCAAAATGATGGTTGGGTCCTAAGTGGCAAAGTCAGGACTGGAATTCAGGGCTCTTGACTCCCAGAATTCTTTGCCTAGCTGGGCTTGTTAATGAATTATCCACTTCCATGGATGTTAATAGAGAGGTTTTTCAGGAGGGAGATGACAGTATTTATTCATTTGCCCAACATATGTTAAGGTTAAGTGTTTGTGTTTTTTGAGAAATCATCAAAGAAGAATGGAAGTGGGAAGGCAGCCAGCATCCTCTTGGCCTGTGAGCCGGAATCCACCGGTGCAGGGCTATGACCTGTCGAAGGAGGTAAACCCATTGGGGGGAACAGCAGATTCCTGGCAGCGTTAGATCATCTCTATGGTACCACCTGCTCTCAGATGTTCACGTAACCATGAGACAAAGGAGACAGTTGGAAGATCACTAGGTTTTTTCAGAAAAAAGACAAGAAAGGAGACACCTGTGTGAAGATGTGTGACGGTTCTCCTTTTCTCCCCACACCTCACTACAAGCAACACTAGTACTTCCAACCCTAGGAAGGACTAGGGTTGCTTGTAGCTCCTAAGGTCTCCCACAGATCTGGAGTTGCCGACTGTCCAGTGGAGCGCTGAGGTCAGAGTGTTACCCTAGGGGAAAATGAGGTTTCCGGGTTCAAGGACCTGCTGGACACAGCTGCCCATTCATTGAGGAAGGCCACCAGCACTGTGAAACCAGGGTGTGAAGTCCTCAAAGCTCTTTCTCCTGGAGCGTCAGCTCCCAGCACCGTGTCTGGCTGGCTTAGTGAGGCTGGGTCAGGGGATGGTGTGCGGACCCCTGCCGATTGTGGAGCCCCTCTGATGACAGCAGAGAGGATGAGCATGCTCCTATAGACCCAGATGGCAGTCCCAGGTGTGCTGTCTGTAAGATGGGACAACTCGTCCATCTCTTCCCATTCCGCCAGCCTTTCTCATCTCCAGCTGTTGTCTCAGCACCTCAGGGAAAAAGGCGTGGCCACACACCTGAAGCAGGACAGGACCTCTCAGGCTCTGACAGCCCTCCCCGAATGCAACTGGGCTCTCTGCTCTGCCTCTCTGTCTCCCCCACTTCTCTCTGGAAAAGCTTGACCTTCTGCCTCTAATCCCATTTTCTTGGGAGTCTGTGTAGAGAACAGCCAATGCTTACCAATCCTCAGGGGACAACCTCTGCACTGGCTGTGGGGGGGTCCCTCTCTGTCGTCTCCAAGCCCGAATCCTTTTCCAGTCGTAGGATTCAGCTCACTAAGAACTTTTTCTTGGAGTGACCTTTGCACTGTAGCCCGCAGAGCTGCATACATAAGTGGTTACTTAATAAATATTATTCTGAACCTAACTCTCTTAGGCAGAAAAAAAATGCAACTTGGTATTTTTGTGTTGAAAGCACATTCCATCTCTAGCTGGAGTCCTGCGTCTGGAATGTTTTCTGAGGACGGCTCTGTCACCTGTGTGCGTGCATGGGAAACGCTCGGTGATGGGCGGCAATGGCCTTGTCTGTGTGTGGGAGGCGGTGTGGGCCTCCCTCCCTCAGGGTGGCAGGGGCGGTGTGTGTGTGTGTGTGTGTGTGTGTGTGTGTGTGGTGGTAGTGGTGGAAGCAGCTCAGAGCTAGCCTCCAGCGCGCTGTAAATGTGTGCAGAATCTCTTGGATGCCTCTTGGCCACGCACTGGAGGTGGCTGCTGTTGTGTCTGCATTTTACTGATGGGGCACAGAGCGCGTAAGCTTCACGGCCAAGTGGTGAGACAGGGACTTGGGCAATGAGACTTGGAAGTCTGAATTCTTGAACTCTTTGGCTGGAGATAGTAACAGTCAAGGAAGGAGGCTCTCCCAGCCACAGTCCTTTCTGGTCTCCACCCAGTCAGTCCGTTCGTTCCCCTTCCCAGGGGTTTATTTCAGATGTGAAGTGTCAGCACGTGCGACAGCAAACCAGGCCCGTGGATGTCCTTGTCCGATGGGCGTGTTCGTTGGCAGGGGTGAGAGCGGTACAGGGATGGAAGGAAGCACGCCTCTGACTCCGGTGACCTTTGCGCGGGCGGACAAGCTGGTCCTCACTGCAGAGAAGTGTGGCATCTCGGGACAGCTCCGGGGAGAAGCGTGTTCCAGAGACCCCGTGTTCTGACCCTGGACCAGAGCTTCCTTACTGACTCCGGTGGGCCGGACACACTTTTGCCTTTGGGGGCCCCTTCCTTAAGGTGACCAGACGTTTCACTTTTGGTGGGACAGTCCTGATTTTTAACCATTTGCTGCGTTTTAAAAAAGCCCAAGTTTTAGAATTCTTTCCAAAAATTGGGACCTTTTTATTTTTTTATTTTTTATTTTTTTTAAACTCCAAGGGACGTGGGACAAATTGTTAAAAATCAGGACTGTCCCGCCAAAAGCTGGACGTCTGGTCACCTTACCCTTCCTTCATAAGAAATACTCTGAAATCATATTTTATAACAGTGTCTTGTGACTGCGAACGTGTCCATGTTGTATATGAGAACATTTTCTTGGAACTAAATGCTTATTTTTCTTTCTGATTTTAAAAGACATCGAAACCCTCGCTAGACCCCAGGGCACCGTGCCTGCTACGCCCTGTGAGTGAGCCGGCCCTGTCCAGAGGTGCCTCTCTTCATCCAGCTTGTGTCCAGGCTCACACAGGGCCTGGCCTTGTCCTGAGCGCTGGCTTCTAGGGCTTGTTCGAAGGGTGCGTCTTTGGTCCCGTCGGTGGTTCGAGCACCAGAGCTGGGCACACAATAGGAGCTTTTCTCTGTTGGTGATGGATTGGCGCTTCGAGAAAGTCCAAAGAGACTTAATCGATGTTCCTCGGACACATGTCAGGATGTGATACGATGAAACTTCAACGTTGAGCAGGTTGTCGTTCCTGTTCTTGGTGCTCGTGGTGTCACGGGGAACAAATCGGGGTACAGGGGTATGACTGTAGCAGCCTCAGGGGACCCACAGGAGGGGCAAGCAAGCAAATGAAGAGCCAACACGACAATGAAGGTGTTGGAAACTAGGTTTTGACAGTGATGGTTCCACCTCCATGTTTTAAAATCTCACCCAATCCATGCCCTTTCAGACCATAAATGATGAGTCCCTTAAATGGGGGGTTAGTGACCGGTGACTCTGGGAGGTCTTTCTCCTAGAGAATGATGGACCCGGGAGGGACTCACACCCTTCCACAGGGAGGGCCTGACAGACCTAGCGATCCTTCTGGGCTCTACTTCCCGGATGGAGGCAGAGCAGAGCAGACGCTGAGGGAGGCATAGGGCCCACCGAGGAGTCGCTGTGCCGCGGAAATGGGTCATCCATGGAATCACTCAGTTCATTGCTTAGCTGTTAGTTCTCTGCGTCCTCCTTATTGTCAGGGCTCCAGACAGTCCCTGGAGGGCCCATCTCTCTGGAACTTCTCTGCTTCTCCGCAGACTATAACTACCCTGCGTTTAGGGAAGCGACCATCTTGGGAGGTGGAGGCAGCGCCGGCCGGAAGGCCTTCACCCCGGGCATGAAGGAGATGGCTGTGCTGCGGGAGAAGGTCAACGACCAGCATCGCCAGATGGGCAAGGGTGGCAAGCACCCCCCCGGCCCGGAGGACCCCAAGAAGCTCTGGCCTTCGTCTCCCAGGGTCAGAGGGGTCGGGTCTCGTTGGAGGGGTGGGGGACATGGAGAGGGAATCTCACGGTGGGGAGGGCAGCCCGATAAGATCTTAACGTTCTGTGTTGCCAGCAGGCAAATAGGACTTTCCTTTTCTACCCTCGGTAACCTTGAGGGCCAACAGCAGATCAGCATCTCCTGGGAGGGGCCTCGGTGTCTGTGGCTGTGACATGGACAGGGCCTGTGGTTTCTCGAAACCCCTTCCTGCTGGAACCGCCACCTCTCTGGGTGGCTGTGGAACACAGGCAGGAGCAGGGGTGCCAGAGGTGGCGATGGAGCACCTGAGCTCGTTTGCTCGCTCGCTCGTGTTGCGATATGTGCTCCCCTCCCTCAGCTTCCCCTCCTCTCTCCAGCCCAGCTCTGCCGTCTTGGATCTTGGCCCCTGATGGTTTATGGAAAGGAATGGAGCTTGGGCCATTTCTACTGGGCCGGGGTAGGGAGATCCAGAGGCAACCATCTGAAGGCAGTGTTTGCAAGTAGATTCCATCCTGACCCCTGAGAGCCATTGGTGCAGGAGGAGGAGAGGCGTGAAGGCTCACAGCCTTGCGGCTTTCTTCCAGGGGCGGATGGGCACACATGGTAGTAAGCTCCCTGGGCCGGGTGTCAGAATCCCCTTGTTTCACCAACTACCCACGTGGCCTCCGGGAAGTCCCTTCCCAGGCGTGAGCTTCTCTCTGGGGCCGCTCCCAGGGCCGTCTCTAAGCCCCCTCTGTGCCGCCCGCCCGCCCCCACAGACGCCGTGCCAGCAGGAACTGGACCAGGTGCTGGAGCGGATCTCCACCATGCGCCTCCCGGATGAGCGGGGCCCCCTGGAGCACCTCTACTCCCTGCACATCCCCAACTGCGACAAGGACGGCCTGTACAACCTCAAACAGGTGAGAGGACCGCCCGGGGCCGCTGGGGAGCCTCAGCCCTGCCCTCCACACCCGAAACCCGCTGAGGTCTGAGAGCTGAGCGCCTGAGAGCCAGGCTTCCTCCCACGGGGGCTGTGAGGATTCCAGGATCATACGTGTTAGATGTAAACTGTAACGAGCAGCCTATAGATGCTGACGTGGTGCCTGACCGTGTACGAGCATCGTCACCGCACACTCTGATTCAGCTCCATCCTGGCCACCCAGGCGGGACCTCCCTGGCCCTGGGGCAGAGTCCTTCCACCGCTGGGTGCCCCCAGCAGCCTTGCATGTCCAGTGCAGCCACAGGGCCAGCAGCTCTAGTGTTAACTCTGCCCAAGGGGAGGCTCACCCCTGGCCCCCTGAACAGGCAGCTGCATTTTAGCACCCCCTGGTGCAGTGAAGCAGAGACACACCACCCTGCAGCCCGGCTTCGGCGCAGGCCGGAGTGACCCCATGGCAGCTGCAGCCGCAGGCTGTCCTTCACGGTTTCCTTTCCTCTCTCTCCAGTGCAAGATGGCCGTGAACGGGCAGCGTGGGGAGTGCTGGTGCGTGGACCCCAGCACCGGGAAGCCGCTGCAGGGATCCCCCACAGTCCGCGGGGACCCGGAGTGTCAGCGCTACTACACCGAGCGGATGCAGTAAACCGCAGCCAGCGGCGCCTGGCACCCACGGCCCTCTCCGGACACGGGCGGAGAGGAGGGTGCCTGGGTGGTGGGAGGGGAGGGCTTCCCGGGAGTGTGACACATGTATTTATACCGGGAAAGAGACCCGCACCGAGCCTGGCACGCCGCTGCCTGCCCCTCCCGGCGGGAGAGGCTGCACCCACTTCTCAGACCCCCGCTGGGAGGGGTGCCTGCCAAGGCAGAGCTGGGGTCCAGGTTTGGGAGGGGGAAGAAGAAATCTTTATTTTTGAACCCCCGAGTCTCTTGCTTAAGAATAAAGAAAAGAAAAATAAATTGCGTGTCTTTCTCCTGAGTCTTTGGGGCCCCCAACTTCTAGGGAAGTGGGAAAGGCCCAGCCTGCGCTTCCCATATGAAACCGGAAGGAGGAGGATGGGGCATGAGGAAGGCAGATCTCCCTCCCATGGTCTCAGCCTGTGGGAACCAAGGTGTGGAGCCCTCACTTGTGACCCCAGGACCCAGTGTCTCTGCCTGGACCCCCAGCTGAGTCCCTGGCCCTCACCCCCATCCCGCCGTCCCCCCCGCCCCCTCTGCCCCCACCACCCTGTGGGCACAGGGTGAGGGGAGGCAGAGCAGGCCTGTCTTCCCTCTCGCACATTCAGATGATACTCCAAAGGGAGAAACACTGGAACTGGGGCCTCTGGCCCCTCCAATGAGAGCTCCGTTTTGCGCGGGGAGATGTCCATCCAGCCCCAGGGACAGGGAGCGGGCTGCTGTGGGCCAGTGCATTCACGGACGCACAGCCTCCGAACCCGGGGCAGCTCTCTGAGGACCCAGTCACTGGACCCAGAACAGCAAATATTAAAGAAGACCGAGGCATAGATGTGCGCCCCCTTTATGAAGCAGAATCCCCTGCAGGCGCCCTACACACTCCGTTCTGTGGGGCTCAGCCCCTGGTGAATTGCGGGGGGCTGCTGATGGCACCGGGCCATGGGGGAAGGCAGACACTGCCCAAGCTTCCCCCTTCCCCAGCACAGACTGCAGAGCCCCACTTCCCTGTGACCCTCTCTTCTGGGTCAGGGTCTGAGTCCTTCCTGCAGCAGAGGACACCGGGGCCTCACCTGGGGGAGATGAGAAGGAAGCCAGGTCCCCCAGAGTGACACATCCCCGCCTACCTCTGGGCTCTTAGCCAGTGGCTGGCCATCCCGGAAGTACATCCATTCAGTTAATCTTCATGAATCCACAAATGAGGTGCTATCACTAGCTCCGCTTTATGGGTGAGAAAAAGGTCCCTAGAGGTGCCCAAACTCCAGTCCCAGACTCGGAAGTCTCTGACTCGAGTGTGCAAGCTGCTCAGCCTGGAGTTATACCGCCCCCTGTGGGATAATTGGGGGCCCTGCAGTGCTTTGGGCCCCTGGCTGGATTTTGGGGTCTGGTTTTCTTTTATTCAAAGCTGGGTGCTGGCCACCCATCCGCTGTCCCCTCAGTTACAGCCAGCAGCTCCTAGCTGCTGTCTTGGGGTTGGGCACCCCCTGTTGGCTCTCTGGAGAAGTGCGGCGTGTAACCTGGGCTAACATTTGGATGACTGAGGGTGCCTCACCTCAAAGATTCCGATCTGATTGGTCTGAAGTGAAGCCCAGGCAGCAGGTGTTTTTTTTTTTTTTAAAGGTTTCCTGGGTGATTCTAATGCATAGCTGGGGGTGAGGCAAGAAAAATGCTGGCGTCAGGAGGCCTGGGTTGGAATCCAGTCACATTGCTTCCCATGCCACTGCTCTGGAGCTACGTCACTTGCCTTCTCTGAGCCTGTCTCCTTCATCTCTCTCATGGGGACGGTTTCCACCTCGAGTAACAGGCTGGAGTCAAGGTGAGATGGCGGATGCGATCGTGCTTTGAGAACGATAGAACTGTATGAACTGGGAGGGATATTATGGGATTATTGCTGGGGTCAGCCCTCGTGTCAGCCCTCATGCCCCATGGTAGCCGGCTTGCTTGGGTCATTTCTGGAACATTTTTGTGACATGCTCCTGAGGATGCCACCGTCTTCTGCCAAGTTCCAAGTCACTTGCCACAGTCTCCTTATTTGTGCTCTAAAACCTCTGCAGAGGTGGACTTGGAGCTGGGGGGCCAGGGTGGGGGGTGAGCAGCACCACTGTGGCGGTAGCTACCAGAACCACACTGATGTGTAAATGACCCAGAAACCTTTGCAGAGGGAAGGCACATGGATGAAGGTGGTGGGCTGGGCAGGGATTGCTCACTTTCCAGATCCAGCCTCCCTGTTGAAGTTTAAAAACCTGGCAGTGGAGAGGGACTGGGGTTATACTGCCACCGTGTGGAAGAACAGGAAGCTGCAGTTGACTTTACAGGGCCTCCAAGTGTGTTTTGCTTAAGAGGGCGGCATCCCAGGAGTTCACTGGGAATGCTTGTGACACTTGGAGGATCAAAGAACTTATTCCAGAGCTAGAACCTTAGGAAGGGGCCCGACAATACGCATTAAGACATGCCTCCTGGGCCATTCTCATTTGTAGAACCACCTGATTTCTGGGTGACCTGATTAGTAGGATTCAGGGTAAAATGAAAATACAGAGCACCTGCTTCAGGAATTGTTAAGAATGTCAAGGCAGCAGCAGCAGAGCACTAAGCCAAGCACTGGGCCCTGCGTGATGATATAGGTTACACGCCCACAGAGCAGGCCCCAAGCTTGTGCCTCTGAATTGGAGAATTACCCTGCCGTGACCACGTCTGCCAGGTATGTCTTGAATACTAGCTACACATGATGTGGTAGTTGAGAGCATGGGCTTGGAGGGAAGGCAGCCATTGAGCCGAATTTGAACTCTTCTACTTTATGGCTTATGTGACTGTGGACACCTTTCTGACCTCTGGACCTCATTTAGTTCATCTTTAAGTACGCTTACAGGATGTGTTCAATTTGGGCATGGTGAATTCAAGTTGCCTGGGGGGTTTTGAGTGGAGAAGACAGACACCCAAGACTTTCCCTCATCTCCATCTCAACATCCAATTCACGAACAAGTCCCATTGGTTCTAGCTCCAAGACATTTTCATATCCACCCTCATCTCGCCCCTTCCTCCATCACCTGTAGGGAGAGAGAGGGAATGGTTGATGGAGGAGATGGAGAAGCAGCAGGTTGGGGGAGCAAAGGAAGGGGGCTGTCTTTGGAAACAGGGGGACTGATTGGGGAGGGAAGAAGAACATCATGGCGCTCTTGTGGATCACTCTGTAGCATTTGAGATGGGAAGCTGAGGACGGTCTCGTAAGCGGTGTTGGTTTTCTCGGACAGGGAGAAGGCAGTATGGGGAGAAGCGAGCCAGTGTGCTTAGACCTGCGGGGAATGGAACATGGGAGGGAGATAACCCAGGGAGGAGTCCCTAATGGGTTCCCCGGCAGGATTGGGAGCTCACAGGATGGTGAGACTTTCTCCCTCAGGGCTCAGCGAGGCTGTGCAGGAGTGACGAGATTGGCTGGTGAGCTTTCTCAGGGCAGGCGAGGCCCTTCCCCCCCACCCCCCAAGTCGGAGCTGTCAGTGGAACCACAGACTCCAGGGTCCTCAGAGAAGGAAGCAGAGCCAGATGGTCAGTGGATCAAACAAACAAACAAACAAACACACACACACAGACCAGAGTTTCCATTGTCTTTTAAGTAAAATGCTAACACTGCCGCCTTGCCCCCCACCACCCGTTCCTCTCACCGCAATAGTAGGGTATGATTGGAACGGAAGGGTGGGCTTTTTCAGATTTTCCATGTGGAACACTTTAGGTGTCGAGGCTCAGAGTGTGCTTTCAGTGGATGGAGGGGAGACCTGGTAGAGTTGAGGAGTGAAATAGAACCATGTTTCTAGAAATGTTCTATTGTAGACACGAGACTCCAGCCCAGTCCTACTGGATCATAGGACCCGGGTGGATGTGTGATCACCAATGTGCTGTGTGGGTTGTCCAGGGTTGGGGTGGGAGAAGAGGTGGCAGCTGGAAGCCAGAACTCTAGGAATTCCTAGATGAGAGTGTAAGGGGAGGGAAGTGGCGGGTTGAGGTGGAGTGGGGGTGGGGGGAGGGCACAGAAACAGCAATTAAAGAAGAGCCTGCCCACACCCCCTTCAGGCAGAATGTGGGTGACAGCAGGGTGAGCAGCTCCTGGTGGAGAGGCCAGGAGACAGTCCCAGGGCAGGTCCTGTGGGGTGACCCAGTCCAGCATGGCCTTCCTGTACCTTTTCTTCCTGTCCCCACCATGGGTCAGCACCCATGTAAAGGAAAGTGGGCCAGGCACCCACCCCTCTCTGCCTCCCACCCAGCTTTCACACTCTCAGCTTTGCCTTCCCTGCTGGGCCTTGGCTGAAGCCTGCACGCTTGCAAAGCTGTGTGGGGGTGGAGAGGCCTCAGGAACACATCAACCCTTGGGAAGGAGTGGGCCCAATGACCAGTAACACCCTGGTCAGGCAGGGGCGCTCCCTGTTAGTTCACTTGACATGTGATTCGCAAGGGGCAAGGCACAGGGTTCGGGTGGGGCAGAGTGGAGATACCAAGGACGGGGAGACTCCTGTAGAAGGTGGTCAGGGACACCCATAGATGTGTGCTGCTTTGGGCTCCACAAAGTCACCCCTAACTTCCCTTCCCTGAAGGCTTGGTCCCTCCCCACAACTGCCTTCCCCTGCTGGCCATCTTGTGGTAGCCATCTTGTGTCCACATGGGGGTAGCCATCTTGTGTGTTGGAGTGATGGTCAATCTGCATATTACTCTTTGATTAGATAGGATAGAGGTCCTGTAGAGGGTGGTCAGAGACACCCACAGAAGTGTGCTGCTATGGGCTCCACAAAGGAAGAGGGGACCGGGGCTGGGAGAAGAGCTGGGAGGAGAGGGGTCTAGGGGGAACCGCAGCAGGGTGCCTGTGGTAGCAGGACAGGTGGAAACGATGCTCGTTAAGCCCCTGAGAGACTAAAATCAGTCACCAGCCATTTCATAGCTTCCCTCTCCACTGGGCAAAAACAACAATGGGCTGGGGAGGAGCGGGAGGTGGGATTTGCCTTGGACAGAAGTTCTCAGGAGTAAGTGACTGAGGAACATTCTAGAAATGCCTTCCTTAAAATCCTCTCCAAAGAGAAGAGATTCATCATTTGCTTATGGATAGACTAAGGCCACTTTATTTAATAGCAGGGGCTGAGATTAAATGATAAGAATACCATAGTAATAACAGTAGCTGAACATGCGTTGATATTTGGTATGCATGAACTCATTGAGACAGATTTGGAGAGATGGAGAAGGGGGCCCACGAGTTCCGGATGGGCCTGAGGTTCTTTGGGTCCTGCCTCTGCCTGGTCGTTTGTCCTTCCCTCTGGATGTGGCCCGAGGAGAGTCCTGGGACCTGGAGGAAGCTGACGCAGGCTAACTGAATGCATCACTTTATTAAATAAGTGCTTCGTCACGTCAAACGACAGAGATCAGGAGTAACATAAGTTTTAAGATGAATAAATAGCATACAGCAATCTTCACCTTTTTAAGAAAACGTGAGATCCTCTATTGTGTTTTTTTATTTTTTTTCTCGTTTTTATTTCCTTAAGTACAAAATACTAAACAGGAGGTGAGTTCTTCCACATTCAGGCAAATTATTTTTCCTGCATTTTGTTTTTTTCACCATGAACTGGTTTTGTCCGTTGGTTTGTTTATCCATCCTTTTCACCAGTAAAGATTATGAACATTTGTTTTCTTTAAAAAAAGTTGAAGACAAAAAATAGAAGAAAAGAGAGCTATGGTATGTATGTATGGATGTATGTATATGTATGTATGTATGTAAAACTATTGAGAACTACAGTAATATGTGTTGTGGTTACTGCTGTCTAAAAGAAAAAACCAAAAAACCAAAAACCAAAAACACAAACTGGTAGGCAACTCGGAATCTGAAGGATCTTGTCTGACAACTGTCTATCCGTGTGGGCTACTGTGTGACGGTGCTGATGGCGGCAGGTGGGACTCAGGCTGGTGTCCGGGGACCAGAGGAGTGGGGGGAATTTGCCCTCCCAACCCCCTTCCCCATTCAGAAGGAGCTGGAGAGAGGAGGCCAGAGACCGTGGAGATGGCTAAGCCATGTACTCCGCTAGGAAACCAAGGAAGTATGTTTCAAAAAAGACACAAGAACCTACGAGAAAAACGAAGTGGAGAAAAGTGCAAAACACGCCTTGCACTTTAGTGGTTTCAAAAAATAAAGACAGTACAACGCCCAGGTTGCTGGCAGGTCAAACCCTGTTCCCTCAGTCTCACCACTTCTTAAAATGTAGCCTCGTTTCTCTGGGAAGCCACAAAAGTCCTCTCTGAGAGCAGAGGGTCCTGTCTCTCCTTGGCCCCCTCCTCTCAGAGCCCCATCATGAGCTGGAGCCCTCTGGGAGAGGAGCCCATGGGCAGGGAGACCATTGCCTCCTCCTGAGGGGGCCTGGTGGTTGCCATGGCAGCTGGGTGGCTGCTGGTGAAGGGAGCTTGTGCTGTACATGGCCCACCTCTCCCAGACCCCAGAGGAGGCTGCCCCTTGTAGGGGTACAGTGGAGAACACCGAAGTGGTGATGGGGACATGGGCGAGGGGAGAGGTTGTGGGACCCCACAGCCTCTGGGCCTCCCTTCCTCCCTGGGTAAGGGTTGAAGTCTCCGGGCCTGTCCAGGCCTGGCTGTCTGAGAAACTTCCTCCCCAGATGCCCTTTGATGCCAGGGTGGGGAGGGCTCTGGGGGAAGGAGGATCAGTCCTGGCTAGGCCTCCCTCCATGGGGACATCAGGTATGGTCTACACTGCTGGAGTGAGGCATGAGTCAAAAGGGAGCTGGGATGAGACCTCCCTGATGGGGAAGGTCAACACTTAGACTTGAGGCCATTGAGAAGCTGGAGCTTCAGGCCGCCAGGAGAGCACTCAGAGGCCCAGGCAGCCTGGGGTCAAGGAGAAGCCTGCAGCTGGCAGCGCTCCACATCTGCCTTCCCTCCCACCTGCCGGGGGACAGCTCCATTGTCCCCAGTGACTCTCTCCCGTGGTCTCTCCATACTGGGCTCAGGTCGGATCTCCCCTGGGAGAGGCTAGATTTCATCCCTCAAGAAGGTCCAGGGTCCTCTAGGGATTGGCCAGCTGACCAGGATCACTCCCTGCAAACCCTGGGGACACACAGGTGTGTCGTCGTCATGAGCATTGGAGACCTGAAGAGACTGGTGGAGTTGAGCCAGGCCATCGTCCCCACCTTGGGCGACAGCAAAGAGCTAATGTCAGGAGCCCATTCAAAGTCCAGGAGACAGTGGAGGGGGGTGGGGCGGGGGGAGAGCCCTCTCAGGAACCAGTCCAGGCCTAGAGAGGGGTGGGAGTGGGGCATGCAGTTCCTGGCTCAGTCTTTTCTTAGGGGGAATGGCAGCCCACTGTCCACTTGGCAGAACCCAGTTAGATGACTGCTCAAATCCAAAGGAAGGATGGGTAGGAAGAAGAGGGATGCAGGGAAGGTTCAGGATACTGGCCTACAGCATAGAAATGTGAGTCGGGGTTTGGGGACAGTGGCACAGGGAGATGGGGTACACTGACAGCAGGTCAAGTAAGTCCTTGCAGCTGCTATTCCCGTCAGGCCCTTTGTCCTTTGAAGATCGACCATCTCTCCCACCTCCAGCCAACTGTCCTGTCCCAGGGAGCAGGAGACATCCCCCATGATGCACAGCTGCAAGTTCTCCGCCAGCTGGACTAGATTGGCTTCTTTGCTGTCCCTCTTCATTGCCCCACGCTCAGTGTTGGTGTGTCTCCACGATGTGGTGCCATCGGGGAAGCGTGGAGAGGGCTGTGCTCACAGTGAGAAAGGGTGTTCTTGCCATTGTCCAAGCCCCCTTTCCTGACAGGCTAGCTCCAGCCGCAGAGGACAGCCCCCAGACCGCCCACTTGTTGAAGAAGTCGGCGAGAACAGGAGTGTCCTTGGTTCGGAATGTGGCTGCCACGTGACAGCACCCCAAGCACCCATTCCCTGGTTGTCCTAGGCCTTTCTTCCATCCTCACCCCAGGGAGGAAGCTGAACTGGCCAGCGTGAATGAAAACTCTCTGGCCTCAGTTTCCCACTGCTGGGTGAAGACGGGCATCTGAGCACAAAGTCTTGTCCCTTCAAGACATGGCCACCCTCTACTGCCCCTTGCTGTGGTCTAGATGCTAAGTCTAGAACCCTAAGGTTGCCCACCCTTCCTGGCTCTAGGGCTGAGTTAGTTCATTTTTCATTTGTAACCTATACCCCATCTTCCTCTTGAATCCCAGAGGGCTTATTGGGTGATGAGCCAGCGGAGTTTCTCTGGCTTTGTCTCCTTTTTGGTTGCTTTGCTTCCAAGCTAGAAAGGGGCCATCAGCCCCTTTCCCTTCACTCCATCTATCTGGCCTGAACAGTCACTTTACAAACTGCCCTGTATTGAAACTTGTTCGCCTCCACATCCCTCTTTGCCTTCTCTCATTGCCATCTCTCTCCTGCTTCGCCATCGTGAAGAGGGAGAGAGGCTTTCAAAATGAAGGCTCTGCCCAGATGAAATGGAAAGGCCCGGTGGGACCAGTAGGTCAAACTTGGGCCCGTTGGGCTCGCTCAGCGTGCGGTTGGAGACGATTACTTCTGGAGGGTCTGAGGAGCCCACACAGAGGGCTCTCATCCACCTGGCCGGGTGGTACGTGTGAAGACGTGTGCACGTGGGAAATCAAGAAAAAAAAAATCCAACACTGTGTCCCACAAAAAGTTGAGCTTGCTGCTCATGGGAGGCAGGCAAGACTGGTGTTATGGGTCATGTTAGAAGCATATGAGTTGTGGTTTGCCCAGAATGAGGAAACTCCTCAATGCCCCCATAGAAACTACTTGAAAAGTTAATAATACAAATTTTTGAAAGAAAGGAAGGAAGGGAAAAAAAAAAACAAGAAAGAAAGTAGATTTATATGCCTATATATGACTACATGGAGCCTTGTAGATAAATACAAGCTCACTTTTTTTTTTTTCAGCCTATCCTCCCCCACAGAGGCTGTGCTAGTTGTGAATCAAATGCATGGAAGGGCTGAAACCTCATGCTTCAGCTCGGAGTTCTGGTCAACCGGGAGGAACATGTCTTCCCACTGTTGCGTGTGTATTAATTTCCAAGTTTGCACAGGGAAATGTGCACACATATGTAATACTTATGTATCTGCTTAGGAAAATTTATCTATCTAATATCACTCAGCTTTTAATTTGTTTTGCTTTGAGGGGAGTGGAATGCACTTTAGCTTTTATAAATTTGCGGGGGAGAGAACACCTAGTGGGGCAAGCAGAGGAAGGAGAGTTCGAGCTGCCCACTTTGCTGGCTGCAGGAGGAGCTTTGTCTTTGCCTTGCTCCCTCTGTGACCCATCCAGCCTGGGAAAGCTCCAAGTATGTCACCAAATACTACATCTTGGGCCAAAACTCTAGCACCCAAACGTCTCCCCAGCTCAGGCCAGGGCTGCATATGAGAGGTGGGGCCCGCCGTGAGGCCTGGGATCTTTCCTTCCTGCCCACTTTCTCCCTTCCTTTCCTCACTCTGTTCGTCTTCCTCTCTCTTGTACACAAGTGCCTTCTTCCCTTCTCTGCCTCTTGTTCTTCCTCTCTTCCCTATTCACTCAACTTGCCTCAAAAAGAAAACCATTTAAAAAGGGGGAACGGGGGGAGAGGGAAATCTCCTTAACTTTTTTCATCTCCATTGTTGCCATTTCCAAAGTTGAGACCTTGCTAGAGATTCTGAGGCCCTCAGGTTCCTCGATTAGATAGATATATGCATGTTTTCCCCTTACATGAGATGAAATGAGTGGCGTCCTGGGGTGGAGGGAGGCATTGGCTGGAGTTGGGGCTGGGGGTGGGACAGGGTGGGGGAGGAGGAGGAGGAGGAGGGGACGCATCACTCAACGTTGCTGCTGTCGAAGGTGTGGCACTGGAAGTCCCCCTCGACATACTCCATGCTCGGCAGCTTCATCCCGTACTTGTCCACGCACCAGCAGATGCCACGTTTGCGGCCACGGGAAGGCTTGCACTGGGGGTGCAGACAGGGAAAGGCAGTGAGGATGGCTGTGCCTTCAGGAGGCTGCACCCACGCCTGACCCTTCGTCTTCCCGTCCCAAGACAGACGTTCACCCCCAGAGAGTTGAGGGGGGCTGTACCCCTGCCTGGGGAGGGTCTGGGGAAATGATAGGTTAGGCAGTCTGACCTTGGCTACCCCCTATTAACCCATTTTATGTGACCCTTTCGGGATCCTCCAACTTAGTATTCTCCAGAGAGCTACATCTGATACTGATGATCTGATACTGACGATGATGATAATTAATAATAATGATAATGTTAATAGGTATCACTTCTGCAGGTTTTTACCATGTACCAGCACTGCTATTTAACACTTACTACATAGTAGGTACTGTTGTAAGTGCTTTACAGAGATTAGTCCGTTATTCCTCATCATCGTGTGAAAACAATAAGCACAACTATTCTCCATTTACGTGAGGAACCGGAGGCAGAGATTAAAAAAAAAAATAACTAGAGTAAGAGGACACAGTGAGTGAGTGGGAGAGCCACGAACGGGCCCAAGGCTGCCTGGCCCTGACCCCTCACTTAGATGAGGGGACGCTTAGAGCGTCAGTGTCACATGGGAGGGAACTTGTTAGAAAAGCAAAGTTCTGAGTCTCTCCAGAGCCACCGTTCAAACACTGGGGAGGGGGGTCCCTCATTAGTGCTTTGTCAAACCTGCCCGGTGACACGGATGCCCAAGGAAGGCTGAACACCATTGCCTTAAGGGAACTCGGATCCAATGTAATACCCTAAGCACCACCGGTTAGCCACGGCAGCTCAAAGGGTAGCCTGGCTGTGATTTCAGGTGGTACCTGGTGAAAATATGCTTTAAAGTCACATATATGCATATATCTGTGTGTGTGTATCAGGAAATAACATACGACATGGGATGAGACCCAGTGATGTCAAGTTTTTCTTTTAAAATTCATGTAGCCTTGGCTGGGCAGCTCAGTTGGATGGAGCATCATCCCAGGGTTTGATCCCCGGTCAGGGCACAATATAAGAATCAACCAGTGGATGCATAAGTAAGTGAAACAACACAGCAATCTCTCTCTCTCTCTCTCTCTCTCTCTCTCTCTCTCTCTCTCTCTCTCCCTCTCTCTCCCTCTCTCTCTCTCCCCTCCTAATAAAATCCATGTAAATAAGATGGATGGTTAAACGTTAAGTAGATTGTAGCACAGGCAGGAATGGGAAAATCACATTTGTGCTATGGATATTTCAGGTTTGAAAAAGACTATTGTTAAAGACATACATTTTAGGCATTTCGAGGTAGAGGTTTCTGGTGAGTGTTCCAGGAGCCCTTTGACTTGGGGGCATGGGACGGGGCATACCTGCTTTCTCTTGTAGAATCCCTTGCGGTCGCAGTTGGGCAGGTACACAGCACGGGGCACCATCCGAGGGCTGGCTTTGAGCTCCTGCAGGGAAGCCTCCATGTGCCTGCGGCAGGGGCCCTGTGTGCGGAGAGGAGGGATGAGAGGCATGGCAGGACCAGGTGGAAACCGTCCCCATGGGCAGAACAAGTGGCCTGGGAGCGGGGTGTGTGGGTGGGTGGGGGAGACAAAGGTTCTGTGGGGAAAGCCACCATTTTTTGTTCCCATTGGCTGCTACCAGTGACCTTTCCTCCGCCCACTTGCTATGCACCGGGGGTACAAAGTGTGCAAAACCTGCATTTGACTGGGCACAGGGGCACCCTGTCCCATCTGTTCCCTGCTCCCCACCCTCAGCTCTTCCCTGCCTCTGAGTGGTTATGTCCAGAGGTGGTCCTCTGTAGATGCCCTAGGAGGACAGAACCCCCGGCTGTTCACCCTCCTGGCACTTGCCCTGTGCTCGCTGTGGCCCACTGGCACCTTCCCTGTGTCCTGCCTCTATGTCTGCTCCCTCAGACAAACCCTGGGTCCTGATCAATGGAAGCTCTAAAAGCTCTCTATTGTAAGTGGCAGGTCCTTCACCAGGTCTAGCATCTCCCGTTGCCACGAACGCAAGTCAGGGCAGTGGCAGAGGCTGCGGGCGTGGACACCCAAGACACCATGGGGGATCCTTGAGACTCGCCTGTTCGGATTCCTGTCTCATCTCAGGGGCAGCGTTGGCCCGGGTCTGAGCGGTGTTCTCGGCTCCCCCCACAAACTTGGCCTGGCTCAGCTTCTTTCTGCGGTCCTTCTTCACGGCCTCGGCCTTCAGCTCGGAGATGCGGGAGTGTTTGGAATTGGGACGGAAGTGCTTGGGGGGGTAGGTCTCCTCAGCCCCCTCAGCGGTGGTTGGGTCCTCGTGCTCCTGGGATTCCCGATCTGCAGGGAGAAGAAGGCAGGGGGTCAGCCCCTGGGGCCCAGGTACATCTGTCTGCAGAGCCCAAGACTCTGAAGCTGGTTCAAAGAGAAGGGGGTCTCTGCCCTCCTGGAGCCTAAATGAGAACCAGGGCGTAAGAGTCAGCACTCATGTACGGGGAGGGGGGTTGCTGGCAGGACTGGAGTCCCATAGCGTGAATCCAGGAAGATTTCATGGAGTTGGGGTGGGAAGAGGGCGGGGTATTGAAAAAGTCAAGCTGATAAGCGAGGGAAGTTTGACAGGAGGGAGAGGACATTCTGGGGGCAGCAAAGAGGAAGGAGGGGGGCCGTGGCCTCTGGGAGGGCTCAGGCCCGGTCAGGGGCTTGCTTATGGGGCCAAGTAGATGGTGCCGTGGCTAGAGGTGTGGCTTTGACGTTAGAGCACAGTCCGGAGATCTTGGCTGTCGGAGGAAATCGGGGGCAACCAGGACAAGAAAGGCCACGTGTAACTTCCCGTGGGGTCTTCATGCTTTCAGAGCTGCTGGACGTGAGCTGCTTGGATTTGGGGAACTGGGGGCAGGAGGGTCCTGGGGGCCTGGACTAGCAGGAGAAGAAGACCTGGGAAGCTAGGCTTGGAAGGGAATAGTGGGGGGGAGCGGGGAGGGGGCCCATTGAGAGGGGACACAGAACCCTGAGGCCTTCCTCCCTGCACTGGCTCAGAGCTGGCTCTGTGCTCTGGGCCCTGGATGGAATGGAACATAACATAGCTCCAGGCCAAGAGCGGCCAACAGCTGGCTGGGCTGGCACAGTTATATAAAGGGGTGACTCGGTGACAGTCTATACTTAGCTGACTTATGACCTTTAAAGACGTAGGACTTTGTTCATTTATTTGTTGACCTGTTCATTCCTCCCCCGGCCTGCCCCCAGCCTTTCCTCGGTCCACAGATTTCCATTTAATTCCTATCTCACAGGGACCCTCCTCTGGGTCCCTGTGTCTCCTCTCAGTTCCTCAGCCCCACCAGCCCATGCAGACCAGGGGGAGGGAGAGGATGTGGCCAGGAGGCCCGGTGCAGGGGGGCCTTATTGTTATTGCCCTCTTTTCAAATTCAAAAAAAGAACAAAGGGCTTTGAGGTGACCCTAAATGATTCCACTGGGGT
Source organism: Pipistrellus kuhlii (assembly GCF_014108245.1). Classification (NCBI taxonomy): domain Eukaryota; kingdom Metazoa; phylum Chordata; class Mammalia; order Chiroptera; family Vespertilionidae; genus Pipistrellus; species Pipistrellus kuhlii. The sequence goes on along the minus strand of NW_023425573.1, from coordinate 1,194,590 downwards.
GTAGGAAAATCCTATCACCAACCCACTTAAGGGCAAGGCACTGTGCTGGAAAATAGGAGAGGAATCCAAGCAGGTGGGATGAGGAGAGGTGCTGGGGGAGAGAAAGGCACTGTGTGTGTTCCCCGGGGGGGAGCTCTCAGCTGGAGGAAGTTACAGGTGTGTGTGAAGAAAGGCTGTGGAGACCCGGCCAAACTCATTCAGGCTGGCAGGTGGCCGGAAGCACCTAGGCACCTGCTGGCAGTTGGCTCAGATTTGTCACATTTAGTCGGATCGGTATTCTGTCCTAAAGGCCCTGGCAGGACATTGCCTGCCTGGAAGAAGCCCCCAGGTTTGTAGGGCTACGGGCGGTTAGTTGATTTGGGCTACTGTCCAGGAGAGGAAGAGGAAGGGCAGAAAGCAAACAACAAAGCCGAAACTGGTGTGGCTCAGTGGATAGAGCATCGGCCTGTGGATTGAGAGGTCCCAGGTTCGATTCCTGTCAAGGGCATGTACTTTGGTTGCAGGCACATCCCCAGTGGGGAGTGTGCAGGAGGCAGCTGATCGATGTTTCTGACTCTCTGTCCCTCTCCCTTCCTCTCTGTAAAAAATCAATTTTATATTATATATATATATATATATATATATATATATATATATATATATATATATATTTATATGTATTAAACAACAAAGTCAGGGGCAGACTCTCCCTGAACCAAATTCAACACCAGGATCTCTGACCCCTACTTTTGGCCTTTCAGTCCGACTTCCCACCTCGCCTTGACTCAGTGCTCAGAGTCTACTGTATCCAAACCTGCTGTGATGATTCATCAACACGCGATGCGCAGGGTTGGTGGAATGCAGCCTTCCAGGAATTAGCTGATAGAGTGATGCTCTGGGGTAAGCCTACTTTTCCTGGCTGTGGGAAGAGCTAGAAGGGGGGCGGGATGCAGGGAGGAGCACTGGTGGTTTGAAGGACTCTGTACAAAGAGAAAGGCCAGGGCTCTCTGATCTAGTAGCTGAGGCCCATGCCGAGGGCTCTGGCCTTAGGGAAAGGTGGGGTCGGGGTGGGGGAAGAGGAAAAGCCTACTAAGGCATGGATGGGTCTCTGAGCCAGTCTTACTGAGGGACCAGAGACACTTCCTTCAACCTCTCTGGGCAAAACTAAGCATTCTAATCTTCAAAACACATTTGACCACTGGGGTAGGGGAGAGGGCAAGAGATGTTGCCATTGAAAGGCTGGGGGCATTCTGGGGTGCGTGGTCATACCCCTTCTCCAATTAAGATTGTAACTAGAGGAAGTGAGGGGAGGAGGGAGAGGGGGCTGGGTGTTGAAAATGGGAGGGAGATGAGCGTTTCCTTCAGGGGCTGCCCCAGCCTGGCCTGGAGGACCAGCCAATCAGGGGGATGTGTGGGATACCTGCAAAGCCAAGCGCAGGGGCCGCCTCTCCAATGGGAGAGACCCCAGCAAGCTGCTCACCTCCAGGGCTTTGGACCAGCCCTGGGATCCTCCCCACAGGCCATCTAGTCTCTTAGTCTTTTCTCTGAAAGTGTTCCCATTGCCTTGGGCTAAGCAATGATGAGGCTGGAAAACCAACTGTAGATTCCTGCATCCACTTAAGGGAGCTCAAAACACGTTTGCAAACCCTCTCCCCTTCCTTCTGCGGGCCTCCCCAGGGCAGGCCTCCTGGGAGCACACCCTCCCCAGGGTGCGGGCTCTTTTGCTGCTCTGAAAGGCAGGCTTAGAGCTTTGATGGGTCTTCTGGCTTTAGATGCCACTTAACCCCCCTGTGACCTGTTACTTTGGCACCGGGGGAGTTGAGTTTCACAGATATTCATCAAGGTCTTGTGGTCACCTGTAGGCTCCAGAGAGACAGTGGAGAGTTGGGGCAGAGCCAGGACAGCACCGGGGAGATGAAAGGGCTGGAGCGCAGACCCAGAGCTGGAATGCCAGAGCCAGCAGGCCCCGCTCAGCTGCTTTGAGTCATAAATAGGCTTTTGATTTGGGCAGGGTTTAAGTCTGAGATAAAGCAGGAAGGCACCAGTAGGCTGGCAGCTCCTGCGCTATTTCATCAAGAGAAAGCAGACTGAGGTTGTGGAAGGGATGTAGATGAGATATAAGGAGGACTTCCTGGTGAGGTGACCCTGTGCCTGAACAGCCAGGAACAGAGGAGGGCGTTGGGTTCTGGAACCCGCTGGACAAACATGTCAATACCTCCACATGGCCAGTAGGTGGCGACAAAGACAAGACCACACAGCATGCCTGGGTGCTCATTGCTAGGGACTGTAAGTAATTTTTAAAATCTGGAATTTGTGCGCCTGTTTCTCTGACAACCACCAAACCCTCTCCTTCTCTCTGTGTGTCTGCAGCACGTATTTAAAGAGTTAGGGAGATGGACAAGCGAGGACTGGAAAGGACTCATAGGGGGAGAGTGGAGAAGGCAGGTGTGGGAACTGGAGGGGGAGCGGGGCAAGACTCTATGTGCAAAACCCTTAGCTATTTCTTTCATCTGCAATTGACAAATGGCCAGGGGAAGAAATGAAACGTATCTGGCACCTCCCTTTCCATCACTTGATGTCATTTCCAAAGGATTCTGCAGAGGATGGGAGGTGTGAAATGCTCAGTATTATTTCCTTTTCTCTTAATTCCATGATCTTGCTGATGACGGAGTGAATGAGAGCTATCATACTGCCCTGATATTTACCTTTGGGGTGGGTTGCCAACCAACCAACTCTCTGATAGCCCAGCCCCTGCCATGTGATGCCCATCCACACCGGGGCAGTAGCATTCACCGAGGCACAGACGGGTACATGGGCCCTCCCTGTGCTCACGTGAACACTTGTTTGAGGACGACACCGTCCTCATGTCCCAGCAAACGCAGACGGCGTCTGGGTGCAGGCCTGGCCGCTATGTCCCCAGAGACACCGTAGGATGGGCAGATCTACTCACAGCACAGGTGCCCAAAGCATACTCCCCATCCAGGCTCCACCACCGTCTCCAATATGCCCTCTTGCTGCCGCTGTTATCTGCTCGAGCATCTGTCATTGATGCTCGAGCAGCAATGACAGGCATGTGTTTTTAAGAAATGTTTCCATACCACCTGCTCCCTGGTTACAGAGATGGATGGTGCTGCTGGGAACCTGCTGCTCCCTGCAATCTGACCTCCTACCCCGGGGCTCTCAGCCCCTCCCTGGCATCATTCACAGCCTGCTCCCAGGCTGGTGCTGGTTCCCATTCATCTTAACCTCAGACTCTACCTTCGGAGGAACCTGGGTGGCCCAGACCTGGGACTTTGTGTCGGAAACGGAAGAAACTGAGGCGGACTTGGAATTCTCGGCTCAGGAGGAATGCAGGGCTTTGCCAGGCCGCCTGGACCCGGAGAGAGGAAAGTCTCTCTCCCCAGCCAGAGACGAGATGGGTTCGCCCAGAACCTCTCTGCGAGGCATGGAAAGGGAGCCGGGTTTCCACTGGCTCTCCTCCGGCTCCCTCGGTGGAATTTAAACAATAACCTCCGGGCAGAGGCTTGTCATTTATCTTCGTCTCCCCGGCGAATGGTAGTCCATAAATAATCTTTAAGTGGAGAGATGCATCGATCTACGCCAGAGACAAAGGGAAGTGGGCCCGGAGGCTTTCTGCCTGTAGGCTGGGATACCTTAGAGCTCAGTGGGTGCCCTGGGCGGCCATCTCACTGGGGCCACTGTCTTTAAGCACAGTGACTGCCACAGAAGGAGTGGGGGAGCAGAGCAATGAGCCTCACAGGACAGGGTCAGACGGACGGGTCCCCTGGATTGGTGGGGCTTCTCTCTGGTCTCAGGCTTCACTGTCCAATCCAGTAGCCACTAGCCACACGTGGCTATTTAAATGAATAAATAGGAAACCAAACTACAAGGTTAGCTCTTGCGTTGCTCTAGCCACATTTCAAGTACTCAATAGCCACACCTGTCATTGCAGGAAATTCTACTGGACAGCTGGTCAGAGGGCACAGGTCTATGGCTGGGTAGGGCTAGGTGCTCCTGGTCCCCTCCCACCCTGCCCTGTTTCCTAGCCAACAGCAGCCTCCTGCTCTTCGCTATGACCCCAGAGCTATAGGAAAATGATGAGTCCGCTGCTCCCTGTTTAAAAAACCATAAGGCATGTCTCCGTCTCCTGAAGTCTGACCATTCCCAGCTGCAGATGCCAAATGGTTCAATTACACCGCATGTGCGTGCCTCTGCACAGAGTAAGGGACAGGGCACGAGGTCGCGGCTGGAGCCTTCCCGGGAGCTGCCCCCCCCCTCCCCCAGCCCTCCTGCCCATTCTACCTCTAACCAATGTCTGCCTGTCCCAGTCCCTCTGGAGACACTGTTTTCTTTTCCTCTGTGGTCAGGCACAGATGCGTATGTTCTGGGCTCCTCTGAGCAAGAGTTATGAGCTGAGAAGGAAAAAAGCACTGACTTTCCAAGAGGAAAGCAAACCCAAACAACCGCCATCCTCAGGTGCCAGGTGGGGGGAGCTGCGAGAGGCCGCAGAGGGGAGTCCTGCTGACTTGGGGTGGATGGCAGCGGTGGGGGCAGGTTCTGAATCGATGACTGGACAGTGGGGGGGCAAAAGCTGAGCTCCTGTCCAGCCCCCGTCCCATTTCAGACTAGGAGAACTGACGCAACCAGGCACCTAAACCAACAGCAAAGCTGACCAGCGTGAGCGTGTCACATCTCTGCCCTGCGCGGTGAAATAAGGACGTCCTACAGCAAAGCGGATAAACACAGCCAGACTACCCATCCTTAACACTCAGCCGCTCCTCTGGGGAGGAAGACGAGGCTGCTGCTGATAGTTCCTAAGCCTCAGTGCAGATTTACTGTGATCACTCTTACTCTCTTCCTCCCCTCTCTTTGCCTCGGTTTTCTCATCTGAGTTATGGGGAGAATGTCAACAGCCCCTCCCCACAGGGCTGCTACGGGGAAGAAGTAAGTCGGTATGTGCTAATCGCCTCTCAGCACCGGTCCCTGTGCCTCACACATCCCTAGTTCCAATGGTCAACTAAAAGCTTGATGGCTTGGCCCTGGTTGACTTGCACCCCACGAGCTCTAAGGCTCCCCCAATGCAGACCGTTCTGCCGGAAAGCAACGGCTCTATCCTTGTCTCTGGGGAGTCGATGGCCAACCCAGGTGAGAGCGACCTGGCACCAGTGCTTCTGGGAACCCACCCTGGGAGTGGATGCCTGTCTAATCCCATTCCTTCGCGCCGCCCTAAGGCACTGGGTTTTTTCTACAGATGGAGAGAGAAAAGGTGGCCAACCACTCTGCTCAGGGTAGACGTGGCCGCTGTCAAGTTGGTGACACTTCCCCAGATCGAAGGTGGGGTTGCACTCACTCCTGGGGACCAGAGGTTAAAAAAAGGATTCTCCTCACACCCCCCCCCCCCCCCCCCAATCCCTCTCTGGGCCAAGCCAGGATTCAGGACTCTAGGACGTATTTCTTGATCCCTGGGAGACAGTTGGTAAGAAATGCACCTCTAACCAATTACATACTAATGCAAGACTCCCAAGATGAGTGTCTCCAGGCCGGTTTCTCTGGGGCCTGGAAGATGGAGCATGCTCAGTAGAAACGTCTGTCCTTTCCCTACACACCCCACTCCGGAAGGCAGTGGAAGGACTAGGTAGGGAGAAGCCTCTGCATGGAAGAATGGGAGATGAGGAGGGGGAGGAAGCTTCTGCTCATTTCTCTGACCTGGCAACGCCCCCACTCATGACTCAGCACAGCCTATTCCCAACATTACAATTAGGCAGCCACATTCCCTGCGTGACCCACATGACCAGAAGGAGGCGGCAGGGAGCAGGTAGTTTGGACTCTCCCTGGCACCCCTGAGGAGACAGGTATGAGCCAAACAAGGGAATCAATTCCTGTCCATTAATCAAAGCCCAGACTCTTTTCTCCTCTGACTCTTTGTGGGGAGGAGGAGAGTGTGGAGAGAGCAGTTCCCTCCCAGGGCGGTAGGGGCTAGCCAGGGGCCATCTGTATCTACTAGAAAATGTGACAGATGTGACTGGTGTTATATTTCAATCGAAAGTGCTGTCCTAAAGTGTCTGGAATGAGGGCCATCTTCGCTGGGGTCAGAGAGACATCACAGGTGTGGTGGTACAATCCAGGTTCAGAATACCCGGAGCCAACATTAAACATCTCTTCATGCTAGCCGAGGTCAGCTGGGGCACCCTCAAGATCTGAGCTCCTATTTCATCCTCGCCTCCTTCACTATGGGATGATGTCATCAGGTGATATTTGCCAAAGGCCTCATGGCAGGTTAGGCTGGGTCCAGGTAAGAGCAGTGAAGAATAGCAAAATGGAACCCTAAAATCAATAGGATGAGCTGAATTCTAGTCCCTTCTACCACTAGCCCTGCATCTAATTTTGGGCAAATGACTCTGCATACTGGGCCTCAGCATTCCCATCTGTAAAGTGAGGACCTGGACTTCAAGGATTGTGTGGGTTCCTTGAGCTTTAGTAATCTTTGGCGAATGCCCAGGTAATTCCTGGAGAGATGTTAGGACCTTGCTAAGCCAAGTGGTTAGGCAGGAAAGGGCACTTTGCCCCATATAGAGATTTCCACTCACTCCGTTGGATTTATATTGAGAGAGAGAGAGAGAGAGAGGACATTGTAACAGAAATCATGGGAAAAATGGAACTTAAAAAAAATTGTGGGGGAATCCCCGGCTATAGGGGAAAGTGGAGTAGACACTTAGGACTGGCTTCCTTGTTTATTTACTTATTTATTTTCTCACGTATCGAATTAATCGTTGTCTTGGAATACACATACAGCTGGCAAATTTAAGGATGATGTCTGGGTATCTGCAACTTTTGGACCAACTATAGTAAAACTGCAAAACAAAGATTCCAACAAAACCCCTTCAGATTGCCTCCTTGTCTCTTACCACCGCCATTCCTTCTCCTGGTTGGCTCCTCCTTGGTGCCTGGACCCTTTATGGTGTTTTTCCGGCTTCTGGACGCACTGGGCCTGGCATACGGTGCTCCTTCTTTAAAGTTTTATTTCTCACACATTAAATAACTCGAAGTTTCAAAGGCATTGCTCAGGGACAAAGTAAAATCTTTAGACAAGAATCACCTTTTCTTCTCCGTAGCTCCTCCCTCCCCTATGAAAGGCACCAGGGCTCCTGGTGGGATTCCTACCCCCATGCCCTTTGCCGTAACCGCCCACTAACCTCTGGCTCCCTACAGCTACAAGCCCACTTGCCCATTCAAACCCAGCCCAAGCCCTGGGACTAACTCACAGCTGCTGACTTAATACGCAAGCCCTTAGGGCAGTGGTAGGCAAACCAAGGCTCCCGAGCCACATGCGGCTCTTTGGCCCCTTGAGTGTGGCTCTTCCACAAGATACCACGTACCCTAATTAATAACAATGTACCTACCTATATAGTTTAAGTTAAAAAAAAATGTGGCTCTCAAAAGAAATTTCAATCGCTGTCCTGTTGATATTTGGCTCTGCTGACTAATGAGTTTGCAGACCTCTGCGTGAGGGGATGCCTTGGCCATCGGGGGGATGGAGAATGGGAGGGAGGAGTGGGAGGGAAGGAAGTGGCAGGGAAGATGGAGAGGGAAAGAAAATGTGGCCAAGGGTGCTCGCTCTTCTCGCCAGCAGAGAGGGGTGGGGTGGGGTGGGGGAAGGTAAGAAAAGTAAAGTTAAAAGCAGCATCTCCTCTCTCCCCAGCCCCGTTTTCCTTGGCACAGGGCACAGCCAGCCTCTCAGAGACTTGCTTCAAAGGGAGGCGGTGCGGGTGGGAAAGGAATCTGCCTCCTTCAGTTTTCCATGATCTGGTTCAGCCCAGACACAAGTTTGGCCACGAAACCTAACTCTGGCACTGGACTCCAGCATGGCATTGGGACCGGGTGTGGAGTGGAAGCTGGGGTGACGCAGGCCAAACCTCTAAAAGAAGCAAAGGCTTAATTCATTTTTATTGAGTTTTTTTTTTTTCTTTTTCCTCCAGAAGCATATTTTCTTACTTCTCAATGACGGTACTGAAACCCAGAGTCAGGTTCTTCCTGCACCCCCAATGTAAGTCTCCCTGGCACAGAGGTCCCCCAGACCAGGCAGAGATGCGTGCAGCATCCCCCTCCCTCTGCCCCCTCCACCCACAGAGCCACAGAGTCCTGCAAACAATGCCAGCAAAGCCTGGCCTTCCTCCACTCCACCCAGCTCACCGATATTACTGAGCTCGCCCCGCCCCCCCCAACAAATAACTCATCTCCCGCCTCCCTCCGCCCGCAGACACTCTGCCATGTGTCTCTATATGTGTCTTTGCCCCTCCAATTGGACGAAATAAGATGCAGGGCCCCGCGCGCTCCCAGCCCTGGCTCTGGGGCCCACTCCCTCTCGGTTGCACAGCAACGTGCCCAGCAAACACTGGTTCTCAGCAGCCCTCGCACCCCACCCCCCTGCCTTCCGCCCTCCCTCCTCCTCCCAGGAGCTCTGGCCGCCGGCCAGTTCGCCCTCCTCAGCTCCCCATTTCTAATTCAAAGACTCCTTCTTTGGGAGAGATTGAAAAAAGGTATAGATTTGTCTCTCCATAGGCATCTATGTTTTTGGTGTGTGTGTGTGTGTGTGTGTGTGTGTGTGTGTGTGTTTGGTACCTTTATTTACATTTATCTGGAAACCGCGGAAGGGAGGGGCGCACCCAGGTTGACACTGATGGTTTAGGGGTGGGGATGTCCTAGTGTGTGCTGGGGAACGGGAATTCTGCTCAAAGGAACGGCCACTTTTCCCCGTCTCTCTGTTCACTTCCCACTCCTTAAGAAGCGCCTCTGTGTGGCTCCAACTTTTGGGGGAATCAGCCCAACGGTTTAGGAGCTGAAAAGCTATAGCGGGGAGTGCCCACTCCCATTCCATCCGTCCTGTGCCCCCCCCCCCTCACAATCCATTAGGCACCTGCCTCAGGCGGGCAGAGTCCCTGAGACACGCTGGGGGGGGGGGGGGTTAGGGGGGAGAGGGCGGAGAGGCGGCTAGCATTGGCCCAGAGCTACCTTGAAGGTAGGAGTTGAGGAAAGGGATGCAGAGAATCTAACGGGCATCTTGCTTGGGACAAAAGCTGGCCTCCTTTCCTCCCCATCCTGTGTGTGTGTGTGTGTGTGTGTGTGTGTGTGTGAGTGTGTGTATGTGTGTGTATGTATGTGTGCGTGTGAGTGTGTGTGTGTGTGGTGGATTGAACTCTGTGTGTGTCTGTGTGTCTGTGTGTGTCTGTGTGTGTGTGATGAGTTGAACTGTGTGTGTGTGTGTATGTGTGCGTGTATGTGTGTGTGAGAGTGTGTGAGTGTGTGTGTGTGAGTGTGTGTCTGAGTGTGTGTATGAGAGTGTGAATGTGTCTGAGTGTGTGTGTGTGTGAGTGTGTGTGAGTGTGTGTGAGTGTGTGTGTGTGTGAGTGTGTGTGAGTGTGTGTGAGTGTGTGTGAGTGTGTGTGTGTGAGTGTGTGTGTGAGTGTGTGTGTGTGTGTGTGTGTGTGTGTGTGTGGCGGGTTGAACTGGAAAGTTGGATGCTCCTGTTTGCTGTCTCAGCAGTTGCGCGCCTGCCCCTCCCACATCACTCCACCAGCACGGCTGGACACATAAAAGCGGGGCAGAGCGGGGCTGGGTGGTACCTGGCACACTCTCCATGTTCGCCAGGCTGTTAAGCAGAGCCTCCCTGCCAAGCCAGGAAACAGATTCCTATCTCTCACCCATCTCTCCTCCACCCCAAGCATTTAAAAAATCTATATCCCTCGGAATGGCCGCTTTTTAAAAACGGTTCTTAATAAAAATATCTCCACACACTGGCCCGCGGGGCGTCCGGGTCTGCCCGTTGCCTCCCTCTCTTTTCTGCAGGCAGCAGTGGGAGTGAGACTGCCTTTAGCCAGGCCAGAGAGGCGGCTGCCTTAGGGCAGAGCCTGCGGGGTTTGGGAGATGCAGGCTGAACCTGGGAAAACTCCCTGCCTCTTCCCAAGCACCTATGCTCTTCTCCCCTACGTGACAGAGTCTGTACTTGGCAGTTTAAGAAAACTCGTGCTGGGGTGCTCCCAGGGGAAGGGGAGAGGAGGGGAGAAGGGCACTGTCCCAGGAAGTAACGACGCAGAATGAGCATTGTTTAGCCGAATCTTAACCCCTTTTGGAGAGAATCAATAACCAGTGTGACGTCTCAGAATGCAGGTTTTTGTGTACAGCTCATGAAAATAGTTTAAAAAACTTAAGATCAGGTACCTTTTTCATAAAGAAACTCCGATCTCAAGGGAGCAGAACTGTCCTCATTAAACAAGTAGCTTAGTCAGCCTTTTAGATTCTGGACTGGGTGGGTGGGGGGGTGGGGGGGTGGGTGGGGGGTAAGAACTCGGGGGGCAGGGCAGTGGGGGGGGCGGGGCTCCTTGGAGGCGGAGGGGAGCAGCAGGGCGGGGCCGCCCCAGACTCCGCCCTCTTCATTTGGCATTCAGAGATCCCAGGGCCCCTCTCATATTCACACCACACCCACTTGGGATCCAGTCTGAGGGGGATGGGGCGGAGGGGACTGGGACTGGCAGAGAAGTTAGGAGTTCTGTCTCACACCCCCTCTTGCCTCCCAGCTCCCCCTTTCGTCCCAGGTAACTCAGGGCCGGGAAAAGTAACTGGATTTCGGGGCGAACATCCAGCACAGGAACATCACCCCGTTGCTTCTTGCTCCTCCCGCCCCCCAGTCCCACCCCACCCCCCGCCGCTAGCCCTCTGACCTCCCGCCTCCGCCGTGCGCGCCCACAGTAAGCTTACCTTTCCAGGGAGGAAAAAAGGTATTTTACATTTTAACCTATTTACCAGCGATCGCGATCAATCACTGCGAGTCAAAAGTCCTGGGTGTGCCCATGGGAGGGGCATCCCAGTCCTCACCCCAAAGGCATGAACTACACACGGTGCCAGTGTGTGTGCGCGCGCGCGCGTGTGTGCGCGTGTGCGTGCGTGTGTGTGTGTGTGTGTGTGTGTGTGTGTGTCTCGGGGCAGCAGGATAGACACGTCCAAAGGGGCTGACAGGGGGGCAGGGGCTGAGGGAAGGACAAAGGTAGAGTGAGCCCAGGACGCCTTTCTTCCCAGGTCCTCCGTGAAGGCACTATGTTAACAAAGAGATTTTTTCCCCCAAGTTCAGAAAAAAAGCCCCAGAACGTGTGGGGTGGCTAGCAGGTGGCGGAGGAGGGAGTTGGCAATGAAATACATATACTCGCTCAGCCTGGAGACTCAGCACCTGGGGATTTGGACCTTGGGACGTGAGGGGAGCTCAGAGTCAGTGTTCGGGCGAGGGGGTGGGGTGTGGGGAGCAGGGTGGGGGGATCAGGGTGGGTGCAGAGTGTGGAGCCAGAGCGAAGACCGCCTGGGGCTGGGATGGACGGCAGCCTGGGGTCGCTGGGTCAGCCAGGGCTCCGATTCCTGGGTGCAGAGACCCCCCCCCCCCGTCCCCCGCGCTCCCCCCGGGCTGCGCCCCGGCTCTGAGCCACTCTCCGGGCACAGCCGGTCCCCGTCCCCGCTCCCCGCTCCCCGCTCGTGCACCGGGTGTCTGGCCGGCACCCGAGCGCGCTCACCGGCCCGGACTTGCTCGCGGTAGGTCTTCTCGTTCATGCAGACGCCGCGGCCGTGCAGCAGCGCGTGCAGCGGCTTCTCCTCGTCCTGGCGCGGCAGGCAGCGCAGGCCCTGCGCGCAGCGCTCCGTGTACACGCCGCACGCCTGCGCCTCGGCCAGCGCGCACGTCATGCAGCAGCCGCAGCCCGGCTCCTTGACCAGCTCGCAGCCCAGCGGGCTGGGCGGGCACATGGACAGGGCCTTCTCGTCGCACGGCTCGCAGTGCACCAGGGAGCCCAGGCCCCGGGCCGGCCCAGCGAGGGCCAGCAGCAGGAGCACCGCGGGGAACATCATCTTCAAGCCTCCCTTCGCCTCGGGCGGGGCGGAGAGCGAGGGCGCGGGGAGAGCGGGGCTGGGAGGAGGAAACCTAAAAAATCCGGGCAGGTAGAGCAGGTGCCCTCCCCCAGACAATGGCAGAGTGTGGAGAGAGGGAGAAGGCCGGGGTGCCCGCGCGCAAGTCCCAATCACAGGGACTCAAGACCTGCAACAGGTTGGGGGCGAGAGAGCGGCGCCAGGTGCGCGCACCGGACCAGCGGCTCCGGAGCCGACTGCAGGGGGGAAAGCCAAAAACTGTTCGCCCCAGAGCAACCACCGAAGTAAGGAGCTCGGAGGCTGCGGGGGAGACGGGGTGGGGTGGAGAAAAAGAGGTTCGTCTTCAAAAAATGTGGTTTAAAATCTAAAGCGCACTCTGCTCCTTCAGCGGAGAAGGTGGCGATTGCAGCCGCAAGGGCAGGGGAAAATATTGAAATCAAGAAAAAAAAAAGAAAGAAAAAAGAAAGGAAAAGAAAGAGGAAAAAAACCCCTAACCCCTCTTTTCTCCCTATTTTGCAACCACCTCTTCGAAATTCGCAGCCTGGGCGCGAATCCCGGAGAAGGGTGCAAGCGGAGGAGAGGGGACCGAGAAGGAGCAAAAAGGAGGAGAAAGCCCGCACTGCCGGGCAGCTTTCCCCAGCTCTTCACCCCGCAGAAGTTTCCACAGAGACTCCGGCTCCGGGGGAGCGGGCGCTTTTAAACGCGCGGCCCTGGCTGCCAGCCAGCTCGTAGCTGCAATTTGAGCTCCCAACACCCAGCCCGGCGAGGATGCCAGAGCGCGGTGCGGGGCGAGCTCACACGGGGTGGGGGTGGGGACGGGCCTTCCAGACACACAGGGGCTCCCTTCCCTGCACGCACAGCACCCTCCTCCCCCCCTCCCCCCGGATGTGAGAAAGGGGCGCCGGGACCAGGCAGGGGCTGTGGGAGGGAGGAGTGGGGGGGGGGGGGTCGTGGGGATGAGAGTTCTGTGCAAGGTGGACACAATGAGGAGTCACTCAGTCTCCCCTCGCCTCCCGCCCCTTAACGAGCCGAGGCCCAGGCCCGAGGAGAATTTTTTTTTTTTTTAATTTTTATTAGCCAACTGGATATACTCGGTGCCCAAGAAGTTCTTCCCCAGCTTTGGTAAATGGCTGCCTGCTAGTGTCTAAGTTTGCTGGTGTCTAAGTTACCATGTAAGGTGTGTGCATGAATGTGTGTGTGTGTGTTGGGGGTATTAATATAGGATGGCCAGTGATGGGTGGTGACCTGGATTAAAAAGAAAAAAAAAAAGAAAAGAAGAAAAACTGGATTTCTCCCCTAAAAGCCTGGGGAAGGGGAATGGAATCCAGAGTTTCTGTTGTTGGTGGAGTGATTGTCTTCGGCCATATGGCCAAGCACGACGTGGCCCCTTCCCTTCTGCTGCATTGTTGGCCCAGGGAAGAGGTGTGTGTGTGAGTGTGTGTGTATGAGCATGTATGTGTGTATGAGTGTGTGTGTGAGTGTGTGTGTGTGAGTGTGTGTGTATGAGTGTGTGTGTATGTGTGTGTGAGTGTGAGTGTGTATATGTGTGTGTGTATGAGTGTGTGTTTATGAGTGTGTGTGTGTATGAGTGTGTGTGTGTATGAGTGTGTGTGTGTGAGTGTGTGTTTGTGTGTGTGTGTGTGTGTGTGTGTGCGTGTGTGTGGTGAGCATGCAGGGGCAGCCAGTGCACAGCAGTGAGTTACAGAGATTGGCACGTGGGGGAAACAGTCTGAAAATCTTGCCTGGTGATCCGAAGTGTCCTGGGCGGGACTTTTAGATGGAAGGCCGATTGGAATAATGCATTCCCTCCACCTCTCTTTCAAGGGGCACGTCTATGGCGCAGGGCCACCTCTCCGGAGGGGCTGGGGGACAGTCCCGAGACACCCTGTTCTCTGGCTAACTCGCACACACAGGAACGTCCCAAGAATAGGAGCTGACAGGCCGCAGGACTGACTCCGGAGAGATTCTGACCAGGAACATCATTATCCCCTTTGAAACACCATATAATCTATTCAGACACCGGGGACTCCTTCTCTCCTTTGTAAAATGAGAGAAAGCTCAAGTTTTCAAAGAAGGAACGTGGCCATTTTATTTTTCCCCCCTGAAACTGACACGGACAGGTTAGGGCCCTCACTGCCAGGTCAAAGGAAATGACCGGCTTGCTGCCCACTGGGGAGAAGCTGGGGTGGAGTGCTGCTTCTTACATTTCCCTTGTTCCTCTGGAAGTGCCTTTCCCCTAGAAGGGGCTGCATTGCATGAAGTTTGCCACTAGACTGCGCTCTCATCTACGATAAGAACTCTTCCTGCAGGACTGCTTTTAGGAAAATATTTTTCTTGCTGGTTTGGGTCAGGAGCAAGTCTCTCTGTGCTGTGAACACTCCCAGATTCTGATCTCTCTTCTCACTATACTTGCCTAAAGGCACAGCTTAAAAAATGAGGCTAACGTTTAAAGGCCTGCTTTTGCTTGTATTGCCAGAGGGGTCTTAGACGTGGGCTGGGAGAAGGAGGAGGGTCTGTGTGTAATGATTAAAAAAGAAAAGAAAAAAAGAAAAGAAAAAGAAAACCATGGAGGCTTTTCATCCTTTCCTCTCCCCTCTGTCTGGGTGCTCGGTAAGTCAGGAGGGAAACATTTGGCTGAAATATTTGAGGAGTGAGGGTGGTCATGTGTTATTTTCTTTTTTTGTGTCAAGTTCGGGCTAGCAGAGCGGCCAAACAGTGCGCTGTGTGTTCCACCCCCTGCCCCTGCTTCTGCACCCACTCAGCAGGCAGCAAGGCCGACCCCAGGCGCTGGTAGCCTTTAGGATGAATGGGGAAATTGTGGTGCTCCTTCCAGAGAAACACGAGTTGCCTGGTTCCAACCACCCTCTCTCTATTCAGAGAGAGATGGCCTTCAGTGACATGGCTTTTTGTCTAGCCGACTTCCAGTGGCTGGAAAATAAGATGTGTGAGGACAGGTGAAAGGAAGAGGGGATGATTCATGGGGGAAGACCACAAGGGTAGGGAGACAGAAGAGTTGTGGCAGGAGCTGGTCCTTGGGGTAGGGCGGCAGAGGGAGCCCTGGAGAGAGGGGACCCTGCAAACATGTGAATGGTAAGTGCCCACGCCAGCCGTGTCCGGACTCTGACGTGGGCTTAGTCAGGAGGGGTGAGAGCGGATGGGACATGAGCTGCTGTGCAGGGGACCCTCGGGTAGGCTCCTAGCAGCCTGGGATTGTCTGAAGTAATTTTGTCCAGAGGTAGGGATCCTGGTCAGAGGGCTTTGCTTTTACAAGTCCATAGTTAATGTGTGACAGTGGAACGGGAGGTTCTGTTACGGGACGTTGGGTTTGGGCAATGCCCACGAGCCTTTCTTGATTTCATCCCCCCTGCCCTCCATTCTGAAGACCTGGATCTGTTCACAGTCACCTTTGGAAGACTGCTTCTGGGAAAAATAGTTTGCGTCGATGAACTCCACTGGAAGGGGCTCATTTGTTCCTGCCAGATGCACATGTGAGGGGCAAGGTTCACTGCCCCCTGCATGGCCAGTTGCTTCTCAACTCTCTGCTTCCCACTGATGCCTCTCTGCCACCTCTTCCTTGGAGAAGGAAGATGGAGAGGTGTTCGAGGCAGCGTTGTTGTAGTGACCAGGATGAAGGCTAGGTGGCAGAATGGATACATCATTGAATGATGCCTCCTCTCCAGAAGGCTCCAGGCTGAGACTGGTGAAGTCTTTAAGGACCCGGTGGGATGTGGAAAGCAGAAGCTGGGATGGAGGGCCGCACCCGCCCGGTGGGCCCACCGTGTGCTGCCCAGCCTCGCACAGCCCTTTGCCTTCAAGGCTCAGCAGAAGCGTTATTCATGGTCACTTTACCTCGGAGTCCAGGTCCACCAGTTTCTGCTAGATCCGGACCTAGGGGGACAGAACAATTACTTTGGGTTCACCATAGAATGCCCTAAAGCTTCTCTCATAAATAATTAGGATATAGTCTTTGTCAAAGTGCATAAAAATGTCCTTTTTACATTTTAAAATGTAAATTATGGAATATTTCAAGCATTCAAAGAACAGGAGATGACATAACAGATATCCTCTACTCACCACACACATTCAACACATGTTAACATTTCACCATTCTCGTTTGAGATTTTGTTCAAAAGAAATACAGTGGTATAGAGAACAGCCCACTTCCTGCTCTTGCTCCTGCTTTGCTCCCCCCCCCCCCCCCAGCTTCCCGCAGAGGTAGCCACATTCCTGAATTAGATTTGTATCTTTTTTTTGCACAACGTTTTTTCCAGGTTTTCCATGAAGTTCCTTATAGAACAGAGTGAGAACTGTTTTGAGGGTGAAACTACGTGCTACTTTAGAGTTAATTTTGTAGAGGTACTTGCTACAGGTGGCAATTTAATTAGAGTCTGCATTGACCCTCTGGCTGACTTTTGAAGGAGCTGGAGCCAAGTATGACTCAGAGTGATTTATATTTCTGTGAGCAATATATAAGTTAATCATTTTAAGAATTGATGTTCAGGAGTCTTCTGGAGCCATTCCAGAGAGATATGGCAGAAAAGGGAGGCTCTCTACACAGTTTCTGGTTGGAGGCCTCTTGTCTTCTTGGACCACAGGATTCTGGGGTTTCTTCAGTGGACAATCCCAGAGCTGTATTTGAATTTTGGAAAAATGAGATGAACCAGTAAAAGTGACCTGTTGTGAGTTAGAAGAAGTTTTTGGTAGAACCAGATCTAGGGGGACAGAGATGGGCTAGGAAGGAAAGATGGAATCACATGGGATAGGAGAAAAGAGAAAGTGTTACTTGAAGCAAGTTTGACAGAATGCATCTAAGCCATGAAAAAGCCAAGCACAATCACAGTGCTTGGAATCTAGGTTTCATTACAGTTCAAGAGGGAGAAGAGATAAGAGCTAGGATACCACCCCTAGCCCATGGGTCCAAGTTGTGTGAATTAGGAAATGGGACTTTCCCTCAAGATACTTTACTTCTATTTGTTAGAACACTGTTATAAAATACAGATTTTGTTAGAACAAGACACTCTACTAGCCCTTCCAGGAAATAGTCATCATGAACATACATATGTATGGTGTATATTGTGTGAACATTGCCGCTCTGGTGAGGCTGTTATTGTGTAGGGCACAACCTGCACAGCTGTATGTGCGGAGCCTGTTTAAGAGAGTTGAGCCTCATTACCAAGCCACCAGGAAATGCTGCTTTTCTGTGAGTGGAACTGATGGGTCCAGTGACATGATTTTACCCATCACCAAGATTGAGAGATGGGCTTGCGCCCCTTCAAAGCAGCTGACTCTGCCACACACTCAGCAGGGCCAACCTGAATCTTGTGTCATTCTTTAGAGAAACCATGCTTTCCCATGAGCCCAGGTCTCTGCACAGGTTGTTCATAGTTAAGAGCCCAGATGAAATCACACCTACTTTGGAAAGTTTCCTTAACTTCCATGAGTTTTTCCTTGAGGACATCTAGCTGGGTAGCAACATTTATCCCACGTGGTCCTCTGTGTATCATCAATAAAATGGCGGGGGAAGGGGAGGAGTAATCGAGAGAGGATGAATTTCCTACCCCACGGCATTGTTGTGAACTTTGAATGAGGCAGTCTATGTGAACCTCATTGGGGCATAATCAATCTTACCTATTGTCGCCCTGTCTTCCCCTTCCATTGAACGTCTTAAAAGACCCAAGATCTTACTCATCTTGGTATCTTATTTCCACTCTTCCTTCTTTCCCTACCTCTTGGTCATGAGCCCCTAGTTCAGTTCCTAGCACAGAAGGCACTTAAATTATTTTTGAGTGAAAAATATTTACCCCCTAATCATCCCAACATCTTCCTAAACCCATACTTACATTTCTGTATTCGTCTGACTGGTGGTAATGTCCTTGGCAATGTGTTTCTATTTTATCGCTTTATGTACTAATCTGGTCACCCTTTTATGTCTCAAAGGAATATTTGTGGACTCTTTTAAGAGAAAAGTAAGTTCCAGTACACTCCTATTGTTGAGCTTAAAATATGTTAATTGTAGTATAACCTAAACATCTACAGACATACTAAGGTATAAGCTTTGTAAGCTTATCTCAATGTAAAATCCAAATGTGTAAATAAATTCAATCAAAACTACAGATCCAACAAAATGCAAAATGACAATAATTAATTTAGTGTGTTGGTTGATGTGTTGCTGGGAAAAAATCACTACTCATTGTAATTATGGTTTAACTGTTACAGTGTGAGTTCTTTGAGTTGGCATGCACATGTTTCATGTTTTGCGTGATGATTTAATCCTTCCACTATTTTTTACAAAACTACAGTGGAGTCATGGCTTATATAGTGGTAAAAGTCCGCTTGAAATATGAAAATTAAGGCTAATCAAAATTACCCACGAAAACTCCTTAAGTCACTTGCAAAACAAAACAGTACTGCAAAACCTTCACTTTTGTAACATAGTCTCATGTCAGCCAGCCTTCACTCAGCAACTGGCATGTTGTCTCAGGACCAAGTCCATGTCTGCTTTTTAGCCCATAAGCAAATAACAATGAAAATGCTGTTACTTGGCTCTGATACCTTTGAAAATGAAAAGTATCTTCTGGAGCTGGATAGAAAGCTGAGATAAGGAACCTGCATCCAACTGAATGACAAGTCTTGGACAAAACCACAAATTAACAAGCAAGCAACATGAACAATCTGTACCGTTATGGCTAGTGTTTGTACAATATGTATGTGTGATTGTGTATGGGTGTGTTTGTTTGTGTGTTTGGGGGAGTATATTGGAGGTTGCATGCAGAGATGGCATGAGGCCAGGAGTGCTAGCTACCAATTTTTTGGTAAACAAGGAGTAAGGGTTAGATACTACATGCAGCATAAACAGCACAACTCAGTGGTCTTGCTGCTTGTGTGTCTCAAATATCTTAACAGGGAGAGGGCACCAATTTGACCACCAAGCAGACAATGGAAGCACCTTAACCATAAGCCAACCAAAGAGACAACCTTTGAAAGGTTTAAAACCCTGAGTGGAGAGAGACGTGGGATTTACCCAATAAAGGCAGATTGGGTTTGGAGGGCAGGTGCCCCTGAGTCCCAGGCTTTGAGTAGCACTGTTCTTTTCCATTAAAGCAGCTCAACCTTGAGCAAGTGACTTAATCTGCCTCAGGTTCAATGTATTCTTCTGTACAATGTATTCTTGGGCTTTGGTACTTTTCGATGGGTTGTTGTGAGAGTTAAACGAGATAATTTATGTAAACCACTTAGCACACCACCAAGTACATAGTGTATTGCTTTGCTAAGGCTGTTATAACAAAGAGCCACAAACAGAGAGGCTTAAACAACAGAAATTTATTGTCCCGTAGTTTGGGAGGCTAGAAGTCTGAGCTCAAGGTATTGGCAAGCTCTAGGGAAGGAGCTGTTCCAGGCCTCTCTCCCAGCTTCTGGTAGCTCCCTGGGCTGTGGCAGCGTAACTCCAGTCTTCACATAGCACTCTCCCTGAGGGCGAGTCTGTCTCCAATTTTTCCCTTTTTTGTAAGGGTGCCAGTCATACTGGATTCAGGGTACACTTCACTTCAGTATGACTTCGTCTTAACTAATTAATCTGCAAGGACCCTATTTTCAAATAAGGTCAGATCCTGGGGGTTAGAACTTCAACCTATGAATTTTGGGAGAGGACACACAATTCAATCCAAAAACACTCAAGTGGTAGCTATTATTAGGCCTAGTAATAATTAATGTCGTTTTCTAATACTTTTTTAAAATCGAATTTATTTAAACAATACAACAAAATTTAATCAACAATATAGTTGCCGTTGTTTTCTACTACTTGTGCCTAACGCTCAGGAAGCATTTTAATCCCTCTGTTGTAAAATTCTTGTGATTTTGATGCAAAAAATTCGGTCAATGCATTTTTGAGGCATTCTTCATTATTAAATTTTTTTCCAAGAAGAAAGTTTTGCAAAGAACGAAACAAATGGTAATCGGAAGGGTCAATATCAGGAGAATATGCAGGTTGAGGGAGAACTTCCCATTCCAACTGGTGCAGTTTTTCAGCAGTGATTCTTGCAGTATGCGGTCGTGCGTTATCGTGATGAAGAATTATGCCCTTCCGATTAATCAGCGCGGGTTCTTTTTCTCTTAAAGCTTGGGCTAACCTTTCCAATTGGGCACTATACACTGCACTTGTAATGGTTTGGTTAGATGGTAAAAGTTCATAATGAAGAATTCCTTTAAAATTCCACCAAACATACAACATCACTTTTTTCGCATGCAAGTCAGGTTTTGGCGTGGGCTGCGGAGCCTCATTTTTGTCCAACCATTGAGGCCGCCTTTTCAAATTAACATACAGCACCCATTGTTCATCTCCGGTAACAATTTGCTCTAAAAACGGCAAACAGTTTTGACGAGAGAGGAGCGAACTGCAAATTGTGACTCTTTGATTACGATTGTTGTCGGTCAACTCATGAGGAACCCATTTTCCAAACTTTTGGACTTTGCCAAGTGCATGCAGTTGATTGGAAATTGTTTTTTGTGAACAATTTAAAGTTGTCGCAAGCTCTTGTTGGGTAATTTGAGGATTTTGCACCAAAAGAGCTTGAAGAGCTTCTTGATCAAAATTGTACACACAGCCTCGACCACTCTTGTCATCTAATGAAAAATTTCCCTTGTGAAATTTCTCAAACCAACGCTGGCATTTTCTGGCGCTAACTGCATCTTGACCAAGAGCACTATAGATGTTTTTTGCAGCCTCACTTGCTTTTCTTCCTAATTGGAACTCATAAAGCATGCAGTGCCGAATATGCTCTTCATCCGCCATCTTCTTAGCCCTAGTTTTGCAACAAAAACCAAACCAAACACAAACTTTTTCAAGCAAAACTTGTTAATTGCACTTCACACGTTCTGTAGATACCACGTGTTTGAAAGTTATGTCAATACAAGTCAACGCCAAGCAAGATTTTAAACGAATGTTTAAAAACGACATTAATTATTACTAGACCTGATATTATTTACAGTACCTTCTTCCATTACCTTTAAATGGAATATTTACCATATATACCAGAATGTTCAAGTCTCTATCCCATTGTCTTTCCAGACCTGTTTATGTCTAGAGAAAGCCATGAGAGCAAGAGATTTTGCGTTGTGAGCACATTGTTTTACCCAGTGCCTAGAACAGCAGTGGGCACACAGCAGACACTCCGCAAACGAATAAAGTCTGTTACTTTCCTCCTTTCTCCTTTCCATTTTTTTCTTTTTGCTTTCTCAGCAGCCAGCTTCTCTCCTCTCTCAATCTAGTTATCTTCTCTAGATTGCCAAAATATTAAAGGCAAAAGCAATAAAACCAAACACATTTTAATTTCCTTTGTTGATAATTATCACATCCTCCCTAATCACCTGCTCTCAGCAGCCAGTTAGAAACCCAGCCAGATGGCAAAGCTGGGGGGTGGGGGAGGGGAGGTGTCGGTGGGGGTTGGGGTGAAGGTGTGTGTTGGAGACATGTAGAGCACACTCTGAGCATTTCTGGGGCTTGGCCAGTGCTGGGACTTTGGAGTGAATGGGACCCAATTCTACTCTGAGAGTCTGGGAAGAAATCGAGGTCAATATTGCCCTAGAGATTGAAAGCCAAGTCTGAATGAGGAGCCACAGATCTGGAAAGATACCAGGACTTTATTAGGTCCTCAGAAAAGTGTGATGCATGCCTCCTTCATCTGGTATGACAATCCCTTGTTCACAGACCTCCGTCCAGACCCAAAAGATGTGACTCCCTTTATTGTTTAGCGCCCGGTTTGAAAACATGTCCCAAGTTGTATAGGACCAGGAACTGGAGTGTGAAATGTAGGGAGATAATGCTCTGTATTCTAGGGACCCAGAGATGAAATGTTATGGCTAAAAAGAAATGGTTGTAAACAGAAACACACTCATAACTTAATGATTGACTGCATCACTTATGTACATATGTATCTATCCATCTACTTAGCTATTTTCTCACAGCTGGAGAACAGATGTCACATGTGCACACAGCCCCTGGCAAGACACAGGAAGGATGTAGGCCCTGTGGGGACTGGGGAGAAACATGGGTTCAGGAGGAGCATTAGCATTTACTTTCAGCCTATTGTTACCTTTTGTAATGGTGAAAACAGCTTTGGCTCACCCTCATCTGACCTTTTTATCCCTCTCTTTTCTTGTTTTTTTAAAAAATATTTATTGGATATTTAATTTTATTTAAAAACCCTTTCTTATTTGTATTGTGGATAAGACTCTCAAACATATAAAAGTAGGTAGACTAGTATCATAACCTCCTATATGTCCATCTGTCAGCCTGAACAACCATACTCCAAAGCCATCCTGCCCCACATACACAGCTCTCTCCACTTCATCCATTTCCACAAATTACATTTTAAAATATAATGAAAACATAACTATTTAGTTTCAGGTACACTATTATCTTTATGAACCTTATTTCTAATCACATTCTGAAAGTTCACTCAAACATTTCCATATAACAAGTAGGAAGGTAGATATTTCCTTTCATATTATGAAGGAAGACTTTCCTGACCAATAAAGAATATTTGAGGAAAGTAGAAGATAAAGGACTTTGAGTCTCTAGACTAGAGTCTGGACATCTGGGAGGACGGGGTGGGAGGTAGACTACTGAGGCAGACAAAGTACTGAAAAGAAGTGGTACACGAGAGTTGGACATCTGGAGAAGCTACCCTGAGCATAGAGAATACAGGAGGTCCGTGAAGAGCAGGACTCAGGTAGAGATCTGGAGATCATTCACAAACACGAGGCTCTATACCCATGAAACCCCAGAGGGAAGGCACTATGCAGAGATCACCTCAGTTACTCAAGTTACTGCCAGAAACCATACTCAGGAAGGCAGAGAAGTGGTGCTGGGAAGGAATAGAGAGCACCTGATTGATTTAATCTTGGTAAGAAGGCCAAGAACTGGTTATCATATTGTAGTTGGAAGAAATTGGGTTGTGTAGAGAGAAATGAGCATTTGAAACAGCTGTAGTGGACTGGATGGAAGGGAGGACTCATAGGAAAGAGGAGGAGGCTGCCTTCTACCCGGAAACCAACTCCCTCTATCCATACCAAAAGTATCTTTATCCTCTGGGAACACCGAGATCCTTTAAAAAACAGCTTACCTGATTAGTTCAGGACCACCCCAGGGTCATTTACCTTTGATTGACTCAAAGTCCACTTCAAACTAATTATATCTCCAAAAATACCTTCACCTTTGCCCTGTAAGGTAACATAATCACAGGAGTAATAATTTATCACCTTTGTCATATACTAGTGGATAAAAGCAAATTACAGGTCTCACCAACATGGATCATTGGGGGTCATCTTAAAGTTCTGTCTACCATGGTGCTTGACAGGTTGATGCCATTCTCATCACAGGTTCCCCACCAGTGAAATAATAGGACTCTGAGTCCTTGGACTCATGGGTAGACCCAATTGTCAAGAGAGTAAGGACTTAAGAGAGGAAGAAACATTAGGTTGTTTTCATTCTTTGCACGTTCTGCATTGCTTTGAAGAAGTCAGAGGAGACTACCAGCAAGTGAACTCAAGTCAGGAGACGTTGAATGACAGAACTTCAGCACTAGGCATTGTCCTTCACTTTGGGTTATTAGGGTCACAAAGAGGAGTGTGTTTGATGATTGCAGAGACCTTTACAGTTTCCTATGGGAGAAAAGACACATATGGTTGGTAGAAAATAGCCAAAGACCATGTCTGAAGAGCTGTAGGTAACCAACCTGAGGACTGTTTAAGACACACAACTAGGGCATGCCTATAATACACACATCTTGATAGATGTCCTGTGGTTTCTGTTCTTTCTGAGTGCTCTCAGGAGTATGACCAAGTCTGGAGAAGAACATACAAACTCTGTTATTGCCAAGCTGTGCTTCAGCATTGGCTGACATCTGGTCAACCCCAAAGTAATAAAGCCATACAGACCTGTAGTGGAAAAGGGACTGACAGCTCAATGAAAAATTGGGTTTTTCAGTTCTAACTTCCAGGGGTTACTAAAAGTGTCAGGGATAAGAGAAGAGGGGAAGACATTCAAGAAAAAAAATAGACAAGAAGTGTTTGGATTGTGAGTGGAATCTGGTTCCATCCTGAGGCTGGCCTAGCCCATTCCAGCTCACCCCCAAGTCTTTGAAGTGTGTTACCTGGATGGTGAGCTAAGCCATGGTTGGCAGGAAGGGGGAGGGAGGCTGTGTGGTCTGGCAAAGAGCAGAGCAGAGGGCCAGAGGGACCGAGCTTGAGTCTGCAGCTGACTCACAGCACCTCTCACGCCAGGCATTTCACCACTCAGTCCAGCCGGAAAATGAGGAGAAGGCCCAAGTCAGGATTTCACAGAGAAATCCAGATGCCTTTCACGAGAATAAACACAGCGGCTGCCCTCTCTCTCTGGTCTTTGTTTCTCTGTTGCTGTGTGAGTGTGTGTCGTTGTGTGTGTGTTTTTTCTCTATAATCATTTCTCTCTGTTGCCCGTCCTCCTACTTTCTCTGCAGATTAGCTTTAGGACTTGATTTTGGTCTCAACTCCTGTCACTGTCTTCAGGTATAATTGGGCAGAGCTCACAGTACCCTGTCCACCCCTATGCCTCCCTGAGCTTTCTTTCTAGTTCATATGAGGTCTGGGTTTCTGCCACATCTCCTGAGTGGTGTGTCTTGGCAAGCTTCTGTCCTTCCTCTGACAAAGGCAATGCTGGGGGTAGGGGCAATAGGAAAAGCTCTTGACCTGGCAAAGGCCTTGCAGGGCTTTGGTTTTGCCTTGTTGCTAGAGCAACGGCAGGGATTTTCTTTTATAGCCATTTCTGGTACAAGAACAAAGAACAGTGACAAAAAAAAAAAAGTCACTCCTTTAAAGTGAGTTCTTTTCTATGGCCTTGGATTTTCATTTTTCTCTGCTACCCCCTGCCTCCCTTCCAGGGTCCTCAGGCCAAACATTTTCTACCTTTCTACCATTTCATCTTTCCTGTTTACTCAGGAAATGCAAATCTATCTCCCTCCTCCCTCCCTTTTCTGGCCTTCCTCTCCCTTCCCATTCTTCCTCATTTCCGGTGATTTTTGAGAGTAGATCACCTCTTATTGTCTGAATTTCATTTGACTCTATATGCGGAGGGAAAACCTTGTTTGGTGGCTCATTGAGTCTGAAAACATACTGGTTAGGAGTCACAGGACAGACCTAAGTTGGACCACAGTGCTTCCACTAATCAGCTGAGTACTCTGAGCTTCAGTTTTTCTACCTGTAAAATGGAAATAATTTAGCCTACTGTAGAGGGCTTATGGGGAATTCTAAACAGGTTAATATATGTAAAATTCTTAGCATTCACACCTACTAGATGGATGTGTTTCTGACCTGAAGTTCTCATTCTTCATACTCACTGTGGATAGTGGAGAGTGTTTCCTCTGTTAAAGGTAGCTTTTGCTTCCCCTCTCAGTGTATTTCTTTTCCCCTCCTGTACCCAGCTTAATAATGATTGTCCTGGTTCTGCTCATGGGTAGCTTGAACCCTCCCTGCCTCATCACAGTGACTGACTCAGGGTAGGGTACCTGACACCATCAGGGCTCCCTCATGGGTAAACTTGAGCCAATTAGATTATCTTTCTTTTAAAAAAATTTTTATTGAATTTATTGGGGTGACACTGGTTAATAAAATTACATGTTTCAAGTGTACAATTTTATAATACACCATCTGTATATTGTATTGTGTGTTCACCACCCAAGTCAAGTCTCTTTCCATCACCATTTTATAAATGTGAATGAAGCACAGAAGAAAGACCCATTTGGTGGTGATATTGGTTGCTGAAAAATCTTAGCAGGCTGGGCTATTGAGACAACAAGATAAATTCAGTAGCAAGTGAACCAATAAGCTAGAGATGAGTGAATGGCCCTGAACCACCAAGGCTTGTTGGTTTTCTTGTTCCAAGATCCCATGATAATTTACCCACAATTCCATGACATTTCTGATACCCTTTTAACAACCCTTATTTTCCCTAGAACTAGCTAGAGAGGCTTTCTGTTTTTTGCAAACCAGAGAGCTTTTATTAAAACATCTTAGATATCTAAATTTGGGTGATCCTAGGCTGTCCCTGAAGTCCTCTTCTTCTCCAGTCTTAGGGAGTGTTGAGATCGAATGCCAACTCTGCAAGATGCTGCATGGAAGGAGCTGATTACTATGCCAATTTTCACACAGAAATCTTTTATTTTTAGGAAACTCCTGAGGTGTCAAACCCTGGTCCTCTTGCTGAAGTTTGAATTCTTCTTCCCATGATTCTTTTTATCCCACGTGGGAGCCTTGTAGCTCTTTCCCCCCCCCCTCCAAATTATTTGTATTTCAGGAAACTGGAGCTCTTTTATCTGCATCCTAAAGATTCTGAGCTTCGTAGGGGAGGGATCCTGGAGAAATAAAATCTCTCTCTTTTTTTGAAGGTTGAGAAATTAATTAATTAATATAATAATTGACTATTTTTCTTTATTTTTATTGTTGACATTATTTCAGATGTCCCCCATTACCCCCCACCTCCCACCCCCAGCCCTTTGCTTTGGCCCTCATCACACTGTTGTCTGTGTTATGCATATATGTTCTTTGGCTAATCCCTTCATCTCTTCTCTCCCCTCTGACCTCTATCAGTCTGTCCCATGTATCCATGACTGTTTCTATTTTGTTTGTTAGTTTATTTTGTTTATTAGAGTCCATATATAAGTGAGATTGTATGATATTTATCTTTCTCTGACTGGCTTCTTTCACTTAGCATAATAATCTCCAGGTCCATCCATGTTGTCACAAAAGGTAAGATTTTTTTATTTTTTTGAAAGCTTTAAAACATATTTTACCCTTGAAAAATGCCTATGTTTCAGACCTTGACCCTATCCTTCTGAAAATTTATGAATTCACAGGCACCATCTCTGTGGTCCTTCTGACAATATCTGGCTGGTTAAGTAAACCCATTCTACCAACCTGGGAATAGAAGCTCAGTGGAAGGCTGGTAGTATATGTCTCTGAAGCAAGTCAGCCTTGGAAACCTAGGGAGAAGCCTCTTTCCCTCACTCTCCCAGGCACACAGCCACGCTGCCAGCTGGAGACCTGAGCCTTGGGCAGAGCTCATTTCAGGCTGAATCAAAAGCTTGAGGGAGCCTTGTCCACATGTGCCCAGCAACAGAAAGACCCTGATGGAGATATTTTAAGGAGCCTCAAGAGGAGCTTGGGAGATCTTTGCTCTTCTCTACTAGGAGAGAGAGCCCATCTACCGTGGAGTTAAACTCTTTACATGAGCCAATACTTTTTCAGCTTTTCCTCAACTCAACAAGCACTGTTATGGAGGAAAAATTTAGAATGAGTGAGTGAATGGCTTTCTGGGATACTGCAGATCTTTGACATTGGGTGAATTTGGACACCTCTGTCTCTCTACTTTTGAATCCCTGACCACATTCTTGAGTGAGATCAGAAGTAAGGCAAATTGTAAAGGCCCTGCAAAGAGCCCTTCGCTTTCTAGATACTCAGCCTTGGTATTTTCAAATGACTATATAAAAATAAGGAAAATTCACAGTTCATATTCATGATAGAGTGTCTGTCGGGAACTAGACGAGAGTACTTCCATGGGGGACTTAGAGGTACATGCCTTAAAGTTAGAGAATCCAACAAAATATAAGATGACAGTTAAATTGTAATTTCAGATAAGCAATGAAAAAAGTTAGTATATCTCATGCAGCATTTGAGACATACTTATATCAAAATGTGTCATTTATCTGAAATTTACATTTAACTGGGTGTTCTGTATTTTTATTTACGAACTCTAACAACTCTTCCTGGGGTGGTTCCAGGAATCTTCAGGGATTGTGTAGAGATGGAACATGCATATGTTTGCATATAGGAGGCATGGGTACCAAAGCAAATAGCGTGGGTATATGTGTTAAAGGTGTATCTGTACTTTGATAGAAATAATATCTAGGTCGGATATCAACTCAGTGCTTTTGTGTTTTGAATGATCCCAAAATTAATTTTTTATTTCTAAACATTCCCTAAGAGCTTGGGGATCTTTGAAAATTCTAAAGGTTCTTCTGAAATTTGAGCGATTGATTTTCTAAATTAAATGGTCCCAATAGATCATCTATAATAATAAAAGCATAATATGCTATTTAGACCAGATGTCCTCCTCCTGGACGTCCTTCCTGATGAAGTCTGGGCTGTGAGAGAAGCCCAGGTCCTGGGTGCCTGCCGGTGGCCAGAGGAAAACCAGTGCTGGCAGCCAGGGGAAGTAAGGCCTACTCTTGCACGGAATTTCATGCATTGGGCCTCTAGTTTGGAATAATGAGCTAGCTAGGATTTGTAGAGTAGTTTGTAGATCTTTCTCCCTTCTTTTCATTATTATTTAAATTGTTTTCATCACACCCCTCTTCTCTTTGATGAGTCACTGAGGAGATAAAATATGAAGACAGAAGCTGTAGCGCTTAGGTATGGTTGGGGAAAAATAAACTCTTCTTCGAGGTTCCAGCATAAGAGAGAGGGGCATCCAGTGAGGGCTCTGTGGGTGGGGTGAGAACATGCCTTCAGCTATGGGAAATCTGGCAGCGGATGAGTCACTCGTGGGGCAGGTCTAGCAATGAAAGACTCCGCACAGCTGGCTTCAGGCTGTACAAAGGGCGTGGCAAGTTAGGCCTTTTTACTCCAGGCTAAATCCTGGAGGAGGAAGGGGAGGGTTGGCCGGCGTTACAGGTTGCAACAAACTCCAAAGCACTTCCCAGAGTTCTTTGGTTGCCTTGGAATGGAGGTGTGAGCTCAACTGCCAGTTTGGGTGTCTGGATCTTTTTGTTCAAGGCAGAGTTGTCAAGGGAGGTCACACACTGGTGCTCAATGTTGGTCTTCAGAATACTTGACCAGGATTAAGCAATGTTAAGTTCAGGGCACGGGTGAGGAGGTGGGTTTTCAGCTCTGGGGAGTGCTCCATCTTTGCCTGGGTGGGATGCACACTGGAACCAAATGTTCTTGCAGCATCCAGGGCGAGCATCTGCTCCTCTCCTTGGAGATTTTCTCTGGGGATACATTGGACCCAGCTTTAATACCTGAGAGCACACACCTGGGGCCACCTGGGCCAGGGGAAGGCTGTTCAGCCCCACCAGAACCAGAAAACATACCTGGCTGCAGATCCTGGAAAACTTGGGTTTGGCTGAGCTGAACACTCAACCCGTTAGTGTAAGTAGTTTGCTTCCTTGTGCCTCCAAGTTTCTGGCCAGTGTGTGACCTCCCCAGGCAAACAGGGAGAGCTTGCCAGAGTTGGAAACCTGGGACCAGCCAGCTTCTTCAGCCCTAACCTGAATGTAACATTGCTTAATCCTGGTCAAGTCCTCTGCCGACCAGTTCTCTGCAGACTCTGCCAAAGCACACCCTTCCCTTTGCCACATTTTTTGACTCCCATTCAGCTGAGGGCTACAGACACATTGATATATCTATTTGGCCTCAGTTTCCTCACCTGTAAAATGGTTGGCACTTTATCCATCCCAAGCCTCAAAATAGGACATCCCTTTTTTGAGCCTATGATGATGCAGATTAATATTGAGGTAAGAATCTCTTTGTAAAGGCTCTGGGAGTTGCCCCTGACATTTCCATATTCTTAAATTAGGAGATTCGTGATCTTGAGAGATAATTGTTGGGACTGTCCAGGGTTTTCTGCACATCAGAATATTGATAGTGTGTTATCTCTGGTAGATCCTAAGTGTCTTCTTTGTACCTTATGCATATATTACTTGTAAAGAAGAAATAAACACAACTTCTAAAGGCTGTCTTGAGAGAGAGAGAGATCCAAGTCGTTTGTTAACCTTTTTCCTAGAGGATGCTGGCAGGAGAGCAGTGATTCCTGTGTAGAAAGGCAGGGATTCCATTCTATGACCCCAGCACATGAGTCTGTGCTCAGTTCCCACAGCCAACTCACACCTGTCTGCAGAAACAGAGAAGGAGGAAGATGGAATGGGGAAGGGAAAGTAGAGGAGGAGAGAAAAGAGAGAGAGTAAAAGATAAAACTGCACTGTCACGAAAGCTTGAAACTTCCCTTTCAACCTTTCCCTTATAATTAGTTGGTGTGGCTGGAGGGAAGAGCCTTTGGTGAGTTGCAACTTGTTGGGCTCCAGTCTTCAGGATGTTTCAGGCTTGCTCAGTGTTTGGGGAAAGCTTAGCCTCCTCCTTCTCTATCTATCTTTTTATTTTAATTCCCCGCCTGGAGGGGGTGATGTGAAGGGTCCTGGCCAAGAAGTCCTCCCCACTTCTCTCCTCTCTCTCTCCCCACCCCCTCCTAGCTAGCCTGAAAATACTGGTGAGAACTTGGTTGAAACAGATTTTTCTCCACCAGTGTTTTAGGAGCCAACTCCACAAAGGTCCTGGGGGGAGGAGTGCGTCCAGGGTCCTGCAGGGGTGAGTACAGTCTGGTTAGTTTCCCCCAGGCAGAGAGCCTCTTGTGATCCCAGAATTGCTGTGGGAGTCCCAGCCTTTTCTCCTCATTACAGAGACCATGGTCATCATCAAGGGCAATTTTCATGCCTGGGTCCCAAGGCAGCCTGCACAGCCTGGTGTAGACGAGAAGGGCCTCCAAAGTCAGATGACTGCATTTGAATCCTGATTCGATTCTCTGCTTATCACTTGAGTAACCTGCAGCCAGTTAATTACTTACTAGTAATTTTTTCTATTTCTGTTACCTCATCTGTCAAGTGTGTCTAATGGTAATATATCTTCTTAAGAAGGTTGCTTAGCACAGACCCTGGCATACGATCAACATAGATATAAGCTTCTATTATGTCTACTCTTGCAGGAGACTACATGGGCACATCTGCCTTCTCATCCCACTCACTGCCCGGTCTCAGCAGGAAGGACTGAGATTTTGTTAACTTCATGAGAGACCCAGAGTCTAAACCATCCAGCTAGGACATGCTCAGAAACTTGGAGATAACACATGTTTATTTTTAGCCACTACTTATTGAAATAACTTGTTATGCAGCTATATATGGCTAATATAAAGTCTAAGTCTGGCTTTGACCCCCTGGAGTCCATGCTCCATTCCAACAGGTTACCTGACCAGCCCTGGATTTGAGGACCCAACAATTCCAGAATGTTCCCCATTATTGAGTCCCTTTCCACAAAGAACAGGAATACTTTTTATCTATTATTCCGCTATTCTAAATCACCAATGGCTCTTAAAGTCCATAAATGCTTTTCTCAAGTCCAGAATCCTTAGTCTGGCACCTCCTCCCCCTTCCCCACTTCACAGTCCTCCAGTCTCATTTCTCCTTGCTCCTCAGGCTGGCTCTTCAAACCTGGTCAGACGAAGGTGTTCACGGCTGCTAAAGCTCTTCTTGGTCTGTTTACTTGTGCTGCTCTCTCCTTGTCTGCTGCAAGTGAACGAGTGAATACACACGAGGAACCAGGAGCTAACAATGGTTGCTTCTACGTGCACTGTCTTCATTTGCACAACAGTCATTCTCACATGGAAGGAAACAGGTTAGATGACCTGTGCAAAGTCCCAGGGGAAGTGAGTGATGAAGTCAGGCCCATCAGTGTTTTGGCTGGAAGTTCAGTGATCTTCCACTACACGGTATTGCATCTGACTCACTTTTCTATGGAAGTTTACAATTTATAAAGCCCCTGCATATATTAGAATTTTTATTGAGTTTCACAACAACCCAGTGTGATAGATGGAGCAAGAATTGCTTGCCCCATGTCACAGATGATAAGCCCAACTTGAGGAAGAAAATTTGTCCTCATGGGGACAAGTGTCAGAGTGTTTCCAACTTAATATCTGTCTCCAGACCCAGCACTCTTCCCTGTGCTTTCTCTTTGTACCTCTCTCTAAGCTTACCATTGATTTTTGCATATAATTGATGCCCAGCGCATTGATTTGTTGACTGACTGATTTTTAAATGTATTCTTTAGTAAATGGTGCAAAAGGGGGTCTGGTATCTGGAGAATTATCTATGATGACAGAGACTAACTTTAAAAAAGAACTTAAAAAGGTTTAGCAGCAAGGTCTGAGGGCAGACTTTAGTAGGAACTTTCTGATGGAAAGGGCTGGTAGTAGTTACTGACTATGAACAAGGAGGCTGTGGAATTAACTGCTGGGGAACCTTCAAGAATGATCCACCCCTGCCTGGGTCCCAGGAAGTACTGTTTATTTTCAGAGGCGAGGAAAGGACAAAATGAGGCATGGGAGACCCAGATAGTCAACATCAGCAGCCATGATGCTGCAATGTGGGTGCCATTGTTATCTGAGTCCTGGAATAGAGCTGAGGAGGAAGAAGACTGGAAATTTCTCATCCCCAATGAAGAAGCTATTCTTCAAAGAAGTCCTTTGAGGATTAAGTCATACAGATTCAGTCTCCTCAGGCTTGTGAGGTCTCATAGGTCATCATTCCTGTTCTTAGATATCCTGAAATACTCCAGTAGGCACTCAGTCAACATTGGCTTAATGATTGATGAAAGTTATATAAATTGATAGCTGTGGCTTTCTCCTAACTCTGCAGGGTTTTGTTTTGTTTTGTTTTTAATGTTTTTATTGAATTTTAGAGAGGAAGGGAGAAGGATAGGGAGATAGAAATATCATCATCCATCAATTGCCTCCTGCACACCCCCTACTGGAGATTGAGCTTACCACCTGGGCATGTGTCCTGACCAGGAATCAAACTGGCACCTTCTGGTTCATTGGTTGATGCTCAACCACTGAACTATACTGGTCGGGCTGAAGGATTCTAATAATATTTCACCTTGAGTTGGAAACCCATTCCAATTCTGATTGTTCTTTGTTGTTAGGGATTCCTTTTGCCTCTAACCCCACTCCAACCAAATCCAGTGGACTATTGTTCTATGGACATAGTCCATGACTGGTCATCCCCAGATAGTGAGGACCTTGACTTGGGTTCTTAAAGCAACTTTACATTTAGATTAAGAATCTATTTGGGCCAAAACTGGTTTGGCTCAGTGGATAGAGTGTCAGCCTGCAGACTCAAGGGCCCCAGGTTCAATTCCGGTCAAGGGCATGTATCTTGGTTGCGGGCACATCCCCAGTGGGGGGTGTGCAGGAGGCAGCTGATCGATGTTTCTCTCTCATCGATGTTTTTAAAACTCTATCCCTCTCTCTTCCTCTCTATAAAAAAAAAGCAATAAAATATATGTTTTTAAAAAGAATCTATTTGGAATAAGAGATACTAAGAAATTCAAGTACAGCTCAGGGATCAAGCTGGTTACAGTGTGCCTTTCCTTGTACTCTAAGCTCGCTGTGGTTAAGCCACCTTTCAGAACCTACTCTGGGGTGTGTACATGGATGAATGGTGGGGGTGAGGGAGCCATTACCCAGATTCTGTGTATAAATGGCACTAAAGCCTCCATCTAGGAGCCAAGAGAAGTGGGGTGAATTCAGAATCTGCCACACACAAACTGGTAAGTGTGATTTTGAACACATTATTCCTACTCTGGGTCCTGGTTTTCTCATAGGAATGAGTCAGTTGGAGTCCTTCATTATATCATCTTCTAAAAAATTTTTTCCTAAGCATCTATTATGTGCCAGGCACTTCGATGATACAGCAGTGAACAAAATAAATACAGTTTCTGCAATCACAGGACAAATGTTGAGGGGGAGGCAGATGAAAACCAAATAAAGCAGTAAATAGATAACAGTTGTCAGGTCAGATAAGATCAGGGTGATGGAGGTTTGGACAGCAAGTAAGTGGGAGCAAATGAAGGGGGCCTGCCTCAGATAAAGGTGTCCCCTCACGTGGTGACTTTGAGCTGAACCGGAATGAGAGGAGGGGGTAGGCCCTGGATGTGTCTGGAGGAGTGGAACCTCAGAAAAAGAACAGTAAATAGAAGGCCTTTAGAGAGAACCCATTTGGTGTTTTCAAGAAAAAGGCCGAGTGGGAACAGAGGGCAAAGAAGTAGCCAGGGGCTGGGCATGGTAAGAACCTTGGATTGTATGCTAAGTAACTGGGGAAGCCATGGACCTAGGACTGAGGGACAGGCATGGTCTGACTTGTGAGTTAAAAGGATAAATCATCCCAAGTAATATGGAATTGGGCTTCTTCCAGCCCCAGGCTAAGCAGATCTGGTTTGGTAAGGTAGGGAGCGGGATGGTCCCAAAGCCAGGTCCAGCCCCAGAGGCAGACTTTGTGAGCGGTGCCAGCACAGACCCATGGTACCTGCCTGCTCATGTCTGATCCTGCTGCTGCACCCAAGCCTCAGCCCAGCCCTCGCTGGTGTGCAGAAGCACAGGGCTCCCTGGCAGTGCAAACCACACCCCCAAACCAAAGGGCGTGGGAGACTAACCTAGGGGTTATGGTATGTTCTCTTCTCATTAGAAAAGTCCTTCCTCTTTTCCTGCCTCTTCCCTCTACCTTCCTAAGTCCCCATCTTTATTTATTCTTTGGTTATGTTCCCTTTTTTCCTTATCTATCCATCCCCGCAAGACTGTATAGCAGGACCAAGAGGCCAGAAGCTCATTAAGCAGAACCTGGCCCATAGAATAGCTAAGTTCTGAACTTGTGTCTCAGAATGAGAGATTCATAGAGGCTGTATGGGAAGTCAGGGAGCGTGACTAGAACCCTGCATCTCCATTTTATTTTCTCCCAGGAGGCCCCGGAGACCTTCTGGGATCAGAGAGGGGAACAACGGCTCTGCTCTCAGGGGTGTCTCAGGGGTGGGTGGGGCTCTCAGAGGAGTATCTCTGGGGGGAGGGGTATTTGAAGATGAGCTGGATTTTGAAAAAAAATAACTTTTTAATTACTGTTGATATTTAATATTATTTTATATTAGTTTTAGGTACACAGCATATATTTTACAAAGTCATCTCCACTTGGATAGTTTTAGTACACCTGATACCATACATAGTTATTACAATATTGTTGACTATATTCCCTATACTGTACTCTTACATCCTCGTGACTATTTTGTAACTGCCAAGTTGTACTTCTCAGTCTATTCACATTTTTTACTCAATCCCTCCAGCTCCCTCTTCTCTGCAACCATCAGTCTGTTCTCTGCATCAATGAGTCTATTTCTGTTTTGTTTGTTTCTTTTATTCTGTTCTTCATCATCTACTATAGAAAACAGTATGGAGATCCCTCAAAAAATTAAAAATTAAGCCCTGCCGGTGTGGCTTAGTGGTCACGATTTGATTCCTGGTCAGGGCACATGCCTGGGTTGTGGCTAGGTCCCCAGTGTAGGGCATGCAGGAGGCAGCCAATCAGTGATTCTCTCAGATTATTGATGCTTCTATCTCTATCTCCCTTTCTCTCTGAAATCAATAAAAATATTTAAAAAATTAAAAATGGAATTGCCTTATAGTCCTGGTGATTCCACTCTTGGGTATATATACCCAAAGAAATCTAAAACACTAATTTGAAAGGATATATGCACCCCTATGTTCATTGCAGCACTATTTGCAATAGCCTGAGTGCCCATCAATAAACAAGTGTATATAAAAAAGCAGTAGTACATATATGCAATGGAACATTGCTCAGCCATATAAAAGAATGAAATCTTACCCTTGCAACAGCATGGGTGAACCTAGAGGGTATTATGCTCAGTGAAATCTTTCAGTCAAAGGAAGACGAATACCATAAGACTCACTGATATATGGAACCTAAAGATGAGTGGAATTTTTCCCGGCAGAGAAGAGCTGTGGGAGAAGGGGTGGGGGAGTGTGAGGAAGGGCTAAAAGTCAGAGGGCTGGGAAAATCCATGGTGTTTTTTTTGGAGCAATCAATGAATTATCTAGGTTAAATACCAAAAAGGATGACCTCAGTGGAAAAGTCAGGCATGATAGGTGGTTTTTTGACTCAATCTTGTAGTTTTTGTTTTATTTTTTATGTAACTGTCACTAAATAGACAGAATAAACACAGATAATTTTCAGGTAATAAATGAGATTAAATATTTATATTATGTTCATGTCAAAGAGTAAATAACATGTGGGGGGAGACAGAAGGGGAAGGTTGAGGTCAGGGTTGGGAATTCCTGTGTAGTCAGCATGGTGTCTGGTCAGTGGTGATGTTCCATCCTGAGAAGTGAAAACAGATTGTGAAGCTTGGCTGAAAGGATCCAAAACCCTCCACTTAACTGGAAAACCACCTTTCAAGTCTCCTACTCTCTTCTCCTAGAAATGGTTCATTACTGTATTAAATAAAGGTATTAAGGGTGATAAGTAAAAAGGGATTTAATAATACCAAAATAATGCCTGCTCATCTATGCCACACCTTTCTCCCAAGATGCTTAGATCATTGTAAGGAAATTACATTATTTATTCCTCACAACCTCATCCCTGCCTCCCTTGCCCCTAAACCTGCCAAACCTGGAGAGAAAGAGGTAGCTCTGAGTACAGCCTCTGTGGCCATAGTGGAGCTCCAATGGGATCTGCCTGGCTGTTTAGGTCTTGACTTCAAGAACTTGGGTCCCAAGGCTCTGCTGTCTTAGCTCCTTTCACTCAAAAACACTAGACATCTGTCCCCGTATCCACAGTGATCTCCTCATTCCAGCCATGCTAGAAATCAAGCAGCGTCCACCTTTTCTAAAAAACTCCAGAAAAAAAAACACCATAACCTTTTTTGAAAGTGCATCTGAGTCCCAGTGGAGTGAGGAAGCTCTTCTTGATATTTTACTCTCTTTGGTGGTAGTGCAGCCCCATTCCTTTTGGACTTTTTGGCAGTTGGCAAAAAGGTCAGGTATCTTGTCCCCCCCAACCCTCACCCCCCACTTCAAGGAGCTTCTTGTGTGCAGATGTGAGAGCAATGTTATTTCAGGGAATGAATGTGGCCACCACACTGCAAAACCTGTAGTGTTGAAACACACAGTAAGATAGAAAATGGAGGTTGGGTTTAACCTCTCTGCTTTACTCCTTACCAGCTACATCATCTTGGCACATGTCTTTATTTCTCTATTACTGCTTTCTTACCTTTGAAGTAAAATAAGGCCATCCCTGCCTATTTCACAGGGCAATCATGACAATCAGATGGGATTCATTACTTAAATGCTTTTCAATCTGATCAGGACAATGCACGTAAAAATGATAGCTGCTATTTCTTCTTTAAAAAATGTTTTTATTGATTTCAGAGAGGAAGGAAGAAGAAGAGAGAAATAGAAATATCCATGATGAGAGAGAATCATTGATTCACTGTCTCCTGTATGCCACATATTGGGGAATCAAGCCCCCAGTGTGGGTATGTGCCCTTGACTGGAATCAAACCAGAGACCCTTCAGTCTGCAGGCCGACGCTCTATTCACTGAGCCAAATAGGCTAGGGAAAGCTGCTATTTCTTTTAAACCTATGGGACAACTATCTGTGGGCTATAATATCTTCAATGCTTGTTATGCCAGTGTCCTTCAGATTTTAACTAGGAAACAGAGGAATGGAAAGTGGAAGGGCAATTTAGAAAGTTCATGAGAGGATTCTTGAGCTATAAAAATTAGGAGAAAGGTAATTGGTATCACAGCTGGAGAATAGAATTTCTTGTCCAAAACAATAATTTCAAAAAGGAAAGTCATTCTACTTTCTTACTGACGTGCAAAATCACCTCTTGGCCTCCCCCAATAAGGTTTCTGCCTGGTTATCTCCCTTGCCCATTAGCACTCTTCTTCCTTCCCCCTGTCTTCCCCCTGTCTCCTCCAAGAATTCTTAAGTTGTTCCTACTATTTCTGCAATCACTTCCCTTGTAACTTGGAAAGAATCCCATTGGTCCTTGACAGTTGTGGATAAAAAGAATGGAACTAAGTTCCAACAGGTTCCCAGAGCTCAGGCCTCTCATTTAAGCCTTTCTCCTACCTGAGATTTCAGCATCCATCATTCTTGACAGTTGCTTGCATGGAGAGGCCTCTTCCAAATCTATAAATCCCAGGTGCTCCAACAGGGAGGGCAACTTGCCTGCAGCATCTCAACGTGTCTAGATGTCTATCTTGACGTATATGCCTGCAACACTGAAGCTACACATAAATTAGACATTAACTATCTAACCTGAAGTCGGTTATTCCAACGACTCACTCATCATGCCCTTCGCCACCCCCACCCCTATCACCACCACATCAAAAATAAAACACCACAATTTCATACTATGTCACATAAGAAAGATACACTAATAGATGATACCAAACCTTCCAGGCTTCCTTGGTTGTCCTAAAATGT
The DNA here is from genome assembly GCF_014108245.1 of Pipistrellus kuhlii. Taxonomy (NCBI): domain Eukaryota; kingdom Metazoa; phylum Chordata; class Mammalia; order Chiroptera; family Vespertilionidae; genus Pipistrellus; species Pipistrellus kuhlii. The sequence goes on along the minus strand of NW_023425573.1, from coordinate 1,156,581 downwards.
TGATTCTTGTAGGTCTGGAAACAACTAAAGATGTTGCCTCTCTTATTCTATTTCCATTCAGATAATCTCAGGAAGGGGTTTGTATATAACTTTTTGTAGAAGTTACCATAGAGACTTTATAGTGTCCCTGGGTCATTTCTCAAATGCTTTTCATTCTGACAGCTTTGTAATTCTGACTTGGGAGGCTGAGCCACTGGGTCCTAAAGGACACCTACTACACAAGGCCACTCTACCAATTCTAGGAGACATTGCAGCTCTACCTAATACATAGATACAAACACAGGGAAGTAGTCAAAATGCAGAGACAAAGAAACATGTCACAAATAAAAGAAGAGAAGAAATCTCCAGAAAAAGTACTAAATAAAATGTAAGCAAACAGACCACTTGATACAGAGTTCAAAATGATGGTTATAAGGTTGCTCGAGGATTTTAATGAGAGCTTCAAGGAACTTAGTGAGACTTTGAAGAATCTTAGTGAGAATTTCAAAGACATGAAAAAGGACCAGTCAGAAAATAAGCTTACACTATAAAGAATATTTTATAGGGATTCAGTAGTAGAATAGAGGAGTTGAGTCTGAGAATCAAATCAATAATCTGGAGTATGAGGAAGCAAAATACACCTAATCAGAAGAGCAAAAAGAAAAAAATAATACAAAAATATGAAGATAGTGTAAAGAGCCTCTAGGACAACTTCAAGTATACCAATATTCACATTATGGGGTTGCCAGAAGGAGAAGAGAGAGAGCAAGATATTGAAAATCTATTTGAAGAAATAATGACAGAAAACTTACCTCACCTTGTGAAAGAAATAGACTTACAAGTCCAGGAAGCACAGAGAGTCCCAAACAAGAGGAACCCAAAGAGGCCCATACAGGCACATCATAATTAAAATGCCAAAGATTAAAGACAATGAGAGAATCTTAAAATCAGCAAGAGAAAAGCAGCTGGGAGAAGAAGAAGAAGAAGAAGAAGAAGAAGAAGAAGAAGAAGGAGAAGGAGAAGGAGAAGGAGAAGGAGAAGGAGAAGGAGAAGGAGAAGGAGAAGGAGAAGGAGAAGGAGAAGGAGAAGGAGAAGGAGAAGAAGAAGAAGGAGAAGAAGAAGAAGAAGAAGAAGAAGAAGAAGAAGAAGAAGAAGAAGAAGAAGAAGAAAAACCGATGAAGAATATGAACAACAAAATGGCAATAAATACATATCTATCAATAATTGAATCTAAAAATCAAAATAAACAAAAAGGAATCTACTAAACAAATAAACGAATGAATAAAATAGAACCAGAGGCATGGAAACATAGAACAGACTGATGAATCTCAGAGGAATGGGGGGGAGGTAGGAAGAGATTCAACAAAGAAGTTACATGCATAGTAGAGGCCTGATGCATGAAATTTGTGCAAGAGTAGGCCTTCTTTCCTCCGACTGCCAGCACCGACTTCCCTCTGGCATCCAGGACCCAGGGTTCCATTTCGGCCCCAACTTCATCTGGAAGTTCCTCTGGAAGGACATTCAGTCTAATTAGTATATTGCGCTTTTATTATTATAGATATGCATTACCTATGGAAACAGACAATAAAGTAGTGAAGGCTTGGGATGAGGTGGGAACCAGGTGGAGGGGGAAAATGGGTGAGGGGAGAGTAAAGGAACATCCTCAATATTCTCAACAATAAAGATTAAAAAAAAATTAGAATTTTGAAAGCCTCACCTGGAAAAGGCTGTGCCTCCCCCACCCTTTAGGGGCCCAGAGGCATGCTTGGTGCTATGCTTCCTGAAGATGTAGCTTGAGTGGGATCTGCACACCTTCTCCCTAAGCCAGACAGCTGTTGAAGAAGTGGGCTCCTCCTCGTAGGGATCTTGGAACCCTGGCCTTGTTCTGTGTACCTGGAGCCCTGGGCAGCCATCTCGGTCTTAATAGCAAATACACCCATTTTTCATGTTTTCAGCTTTTGCTAATTGCCAAGGCCGTTTTGACCTGGAACTCAGGTTTGATTCCTACATAAATCCTGAGTACCTCCCCACCTGCAAGAGTAATCACAGGACCATAGGGGTTGCCTTAGAGTTGATATAAGGCAGAGGTTGTCTGAATTATTTTCTCATTTTCCAGATGAGGAAATGGAGGGCTGGGAAAGGTTAGCAATTTAATCAAGCCCACAGAGTTAGTAGTGATTTGTCTTATTTGGAAATATGGCTTGAATAAATAAATCAAGCATCGCAGAGAGCACTGGCTGGTGGGTTTGGGTTATTCTGATGATAGGCTGTGACCCTAGTGGACATGGGAGAGGTCAGGGTTGAGGTTCATGAACTTTATGACTTAGATATCAACCAAGCTCTATGTATTAGGATAATTCAGGGTATCTGTCTATTACGTGATTGATATGTTCAGAGAGGTTTGCTTATTATCTGACTGAGGACCATTCTAGAATAGGCGCTTTGGGAAACCAGGGAGATGTGATCACATGGCGGCCAGATGAGACTGTAGAAAGGATTTGCACATGCATTGGGTAGAGTGATGGGAAGACCCCCCAAATCCCATCAAATGCCCAGATTCTAGAAACTTCTGTAAGCAGGGACTCAAATCCAGGTCCCTAGAGGTGTTTTGTTACTTGCTTATTTGTTTTTGATTGAGGCCTGCTGTCTCTGCTCAGGCCAAGGGGGTTCTGAAAAGTCGTTGTCACCCCTCCACCTCTTTACCCCTCCAATCTGACCAAATCCATCACAATGGGCAATACCTCCAGGGAAACCAATTCAGTCTCTCTGGAACCCAGAGCTCTGGTTTAACATGCTTTGGAGTTTGGGGCAGTTTTCCTTCCTTCCTTCTTTGTTGGTGACTTTTGAAAATGAAAATCATATTATTAATTACCTAAACATTTACTGAGCACTTACCACGTCACACCATGCCAAATTAAAGGGGAGCCAAGATGGATAAGCCAGAGACTCACATTCTTTAAGCTCCAACTCTCCACAGGCTGCCAGGCCTGATGCTACATTTCTGACTCAGCAGGCCACTCGGCCCCACCTTCTCTCACCCACACACAGGATCCAGTCATAGCTCTGGGCCCCTGTCAGGGTTTGTATATTTGGAGGGTATCATCTCCCCAATTCTCTTCATTCCAGGAGGCTGTTTCAGTTGTGTCTAGTTGTGTCCAGTTGTTGGTGGACAGTGGGATGACTTCAGAGTCCAAAGTCTTTCCTGTCCCTTGTAACAACTCCCAACCCACTTGCTGGTGAAGAATATCCCTCCTGCTCAGGGATTTGGTACTTAGTAAAGTGTAAGTCCTTTGAAATAGGTCTCATTTATGCTCTGGTCAGCTGAAACCGTGTTTATGTAATTGATGATGTAATAAGATCCTTTTGTTATTTTCAGACAAGTATAAAAGTCCCTGCAGAAAATTTGCAACATATAGAAAGTGCATAAGAAACAAAAATGACCATGCTCTTATAACCCATAGATAACTATGGGTGTGGTTTTGTTCTAGTTTCTAACAGGCATATTGCTTAATTTACTGAAAAGCACAGTGGCATATGGAGCTAAAAGCCAAATCTCTGAGCCAGGTGCTCAGCCAGTTACTGGCTCTGTGATCTCATACAGGTGACTACTCTCCTTCTCACGGGCTTCATCTGTAAAATGAAGATCACCATGGTGCCTGGGCTTGAGGCTGCTGTGAAGATTTAGTGAGTTAACACAGGAAAAATGCCTCAAGTCTTGCCTGGCTCCAGAAACGACAGGTGTTAGTGTTGTCATTGTTGTTGTTATTGTTTGTAGCTCACAAATAACGAAGCCCCCTGTACTGCCTCAGTGGTTCTTGTCCCGTTCTATCTGAGACCAACCATTGCACTCCCCAACCCTATCCAATTCCAATTCCCAAAGTGCTGTGTGCTCTCACCAAAGTTTTACTCCTGGTGGAAATTGTCTCATTCCCTCTCCTCTTCTTTCTCAAGAAACCCTTCCTTGGTCTCTTCAGCCGCCTGGCACTTAAGTTGTCCCCTCTCCTCCCTGAAAATCTCAGCTTACGAAGCTATTGGCTGAACTCCGAAGAACTGAAGGGCCAAGCTCTGGCTGAGCACAGCCTGGGACCTCATTTTATCTAGCCATGTATGGGTCAGTGTACACATGTGCATATATTCATGTTAGTGTGCCATACTGGAACAGTATGTGAACACTTCATATGCTATTTGGTGTCTTGCTTTTTTCACTTGCCAATATATGTGATCACTTATCATTACATTGTGGCACGGCCACATGTCAGAGTACTACACAGTCATTAACAGTATTTTAATAAATTCTTTCCTGAATGAAGATTTGTTTTGTTCGTTTGTTTTGTGTTTTAACAGAAAGGAAGCTTGAGGTTGCAGGCACTGGAAGCAGGAGGACAACATGAAGGCTGCCAGGAAGTGAGCTCCTGGGCCCACTCACAGCCCTCTAGAATCTGGCTCACACACATCCGCTTCACCATCACTACTCCCTTCCTGAATGCTCTCAAGACCATAGATTGGAACAAGCCTTCTAGGCTTTCTGACAATTCCTCTTCATTGTTTTTTGCCTGTTTTTCCTCTTCTACCACACCACCCCCACCTTAAATATGGGTGCCTCTCAGGGTTCTCCCTAGTCCATCTCTCATCTCCTGTCTGTAGAGTCCCCCAGGCCTGCCCTTGACTGCAGTCATCACTCCCATGCCTAAGACTCCCTCAAGCTTTTCCTCTCCCAACCTCTCCATTTGGCCATCTCTCAGGCCCAGTCAAGCTCAACATGTCCAAAGTGTGATTCATTGTTTCTGACCCAAACCTGTTCCCCCATCTAGGTCTCTATTTCAGTAAACGTCATCCTCCTCCATTCACTTCCCAAGCCAGAGACCATCATATGTTTTATCTTCCTTCTCCTTCAGTATCCAATTAGCGAAGTAAGTTTTTCATAAAAGTTTATGTATTCAATCACAAGTACTCCCCTTTATTTTGAAATTGTGTCCATCCAGTGTCTTTGGTATCATTATGCCTTTTTCTTTAAAGAAATGTGGGAGAGGGCAGATGACAGTTGTTTTTGGCTGTGTGTATGTTTTTAGTATCAGTGAAGGGAGGAGACACTGTTGATTGCTACCAAAACCCAAACTCTTTTCCCTCCTCCAACAGGATTCAGTTTTGTCCAATTGTTCACTCCCTGCCTTCACTCCCCAGTTTCAGAGGGTAATTCTGATCAGTGTGAGCTGGCAGTTTGTGTCCAGGGAACCTTTCCATGGCATCTGGGAGGTCAAGACTATTTTCATACTAAACCATTATCTGCCTTTTTCACTTTTATTCTTTTATGAGTATACACTGGGTTTTTCCAGAGGCTACCTGTCATGCGATATTGTAGCAGACTGAACGCAGAAGCAGGTAGGAGAACCCAGCAGTCTTCTATTAAGCCAGGAATTAAAGAGGTTTGCAAAAACAGGGAACAGTGCCACACTTCTTACTAAACTTTAAACAGTAGTTATTTTTCACAACAAATAGGTTATTTATGCCAACGTGCAATGGGTTCACTATTGTTATTTTAAAACAAATTAATAAATATTAAAAAAATCACATACTAATTTATAATGTAATACATACCAATAGATATAACCCACCTGAAAAAAAAAATGCTCTCTGGGGACTTAAAGTTTTTAAAAAATCATTTTAAAGGGGAATCAAATTGGAAAAGTTTGAAAACTACTGGTTTACTCTGGTGACAGCTCTTGGTTATTATGTAAGTGACCCAAATTAGTCCAATCAGATTAGATCATGGAAATATTTATATTCCATGCCTGGGAAAGAGATTTCTCTGCCTTCTCTTGTTAAATGTGGGAGCTCTTATTCTCCAGTGCCACTGGTAAGCCTCTTTTAACCATGAGGAAAAATACAGAGGCATGGATAGTAGTTTGGAGAGAAGGAAAGGCTTTGGGACTTTGGGAATGTCATTGGGCTGCTAATGTGACCTTGTCTGAAGCCACCCTCTGCTCTTCCAGTGACATGAGAAGATAAATCTTTTCATTGACCGACCCAGTTTGCATTGGCTCTCCATCACTTGCCTCTGAAAGCCCCCTTAACTGATGTAACTGATGTAACACTTGGAAAATGAGGCATTGGCATTCCCATGTTGACCCCAAGTGTTGGAGGCATTTTATTCTTCTGTACAATCTACAAGCCACCATATTAGATGATCCTCAGAGTGTTCTCCGAGCATGGGGAACCACCAAGAAAGGAACCACTGAGAAGAGGGAGTAAAGGTTGTGCCACAAAGAAGCTTCACCATGCACAGACTATCTTATGCAGAGAGTGAGAGACAGATGAGAAATAGAAACCCCATGGAATTCATAGAGCTGTGCCCTTTGAGAGCAAGGTTCCCTGAGTGGCATCCCTGCCCTTTGCCCCCACTGCTGCCCCTCTCTAGCTCTCTTCTTTGTAAACCAAACTGTGATGGATTAAACCTCAGAGCCCTGAGACAGAGGAGAGGCTCCTACCCTGATATTTACGCCACCAAATGGAGAACAAAGGAGAGGGGTAGGCGGAGAAGCACCTGTGGCACTTGAGTTATTGTCCCCTACCTTATCCTTCCATTGGCAACTGTGCTAGTCTCTATTAGTCACTTTGTTCAGGACTTTCAATGAGTCTTAAAGATAAATGTGGGTGCAATGGGTGGGATGCAAACATGATAGAGAAACAGAATTCTTGCCTGCTTCAAAAGTGTTCTTACCTGCTTAAAATAAGTTTGGCGTTAAGGGCAATAACTGATGTCTTTCTTTATAGGACAGTCTCTATCCATGGTGGATATTTCCTGGGAGTGCTAACGTGACCCTATGCAAATTACAGGCATCTTGTGTTGGAAATCTCAAAGTGAGGTTGTAATGAAGCTGAAAAACATTTGTCTGAGTTTTACTTTCTTTTTGGTGGGTAGCAAAGTAGGGGAGGAAGTGGGAAAAGAGCTTGGGACTTAAAAGGACAAATTAGACTTTTCTTTAATAAATTGCAAGTAGTTATTAAAGGTCTTTTTTGTTAGGAAGAGATCAAAGTGAGATAAAAGCTTTTTTCACTATTTTTTTTTTTTAAACAAGGAACTGCTATAAAGACACAAAGCACACTAGACTTGGGATAAGCCCTGGGGAGACATTATGTCCAAGTTAGGATAATCAAAAAGAGTTTAATTTACTCAGTTTTGGAATAAAACCAAGGCTGCATTCAGCAATATTTGGAACCAGTTAAAGATGTCCAGTTGTATTTAAATGTTTGCATCTATTTATTCATGTTTGACATTGTACTCCAACTTACATACCTTCTTTTTTAAACATTTATCTTCATTGTTGAAAGTACTACAGATGTCTCATTCTTTCCCCCCACCCCCATCTACTCCTTCACCCTGTACCCACCAAATGTTGTGGCTAATCATTTTAGAATAATTTTTAATTGTAAAATAAACATAAGAAATGGAAAAAGCATTTTCTAATCTTCACGATTTACTTCTTTAATCTCAGGGGTTCTCAAAACCAAAGAGAGTGTCTGTTAGTGAATTAGAATAAAACCACAGAGTAATTACTTTCTGGGCTACCAACACAACATGAGTTGCTTTCTGTTGTAAGGATGCTGAAAAGTTGCCATAAAATTAAGTCAATTAGGATAATAAGGGGGAAGGAGAAGATTACATTTATTTCCATCTGATTTAACTTATTAATTTCTCAGAGGAGAAGGGTTTCCTCACCATTGACCCCCAGGTTTTAACCCTGGAGCCCCTTCTCTCTTTACAATGTACTTGGGATTTAATTCGTACTAAAAAGGCTGAGTCTCTTTGTTTGACTTAAAAGCCTCCAGGAAGTAGGCTGGAGGAATGAGGATCAGCCAACAAGTTGGTCAGTACACAGATTTGTTTGGAGATCCTACCGTGTGCCAGGCATGTTTTGCAGTCTGGGGATTCAATGTGAACAAGTCAGGACTCTTGACCTCCAAAAGCTTATGCTCTAAAGGGCGAAAACAAATAGTAAATATAGAAACAAAGAAATCAATAAAATAACTGGTAAGTGCTGCAAAGGTGATAGGATAGGGCAATGTAATAGAAAGTCATATCCCAGCAGGTTGGTCAACATGGGCAAAGGCCCTGGGCAGCAACGCACTTTGTGTGTGTGTGTGTGTGTGTGTGTGTGTGTGTGTGTGTGAGAGAGAGAGAGAGAGAGAGAGAGAGAGAGAGAGAGAGAGAGAGAGAGAGAGAAGTCCTACATGTCTGAGGCTACGGAGGGAAAACACAGACCTATACTCATCTCTTCCTTCACTACTTACTTTATTTTGGCCTTGCAGCCAAAACCTTCTAAACATTTCTCTGGCTGGTGAGTCGGAGAGCTCACTCTAAAGAAAAACTCCCAGAAAGGACTTCTTTTGAATCTCAGGGCTGGCCCTGCCATTGGTGCTGGCTAAGTGATAACGACACTGGTGTCTCCTCCTTCCCAGCACCTTAGGGAACATAGTTTTCCCATGGGTGTAAGCTTGGGTTCGATTCTATTTACATTGTTAGGGACTGTCAGCTCCAGATTGGTTCTTTCACTTCTAGTTTCTGACAATGGAATCCACTCCAGCTGGTGTAGGCCGAAAGGGGTCTATTTAGAGGCATAGATAGCAGGGCCTGTGGGATGGCTGGAGAAACAGTTTCTAGGCAGAGCTTACAGAATGACTTCCCAAAGCTCGCTGCAGAATTGGGCCTCCATGGAAACCTCTGCCTCTGCCATGATCAAAAAGGAATATGGGAACCAGGAGGCCAAGGCCACTGCTCCAGGTTTGCCTGCCTGTGCTCCAGTCTGCTCCAGTTAGATGGACATCCCATGCTGGCTTTCTCTTTCTTCATAACTTATTGCAAATCAAGGTCTTGAATGAGTGTATCTGCTTCCTAGGACCAAAGTTGCATCCAAAAATCTTCTTTGTGGGTTGAGAAATGTAGTTTTGAGGGTTCCAGCCTCTGCAGTAGAGTTATTTCTGGAATTGGTGCGGAGCAAGGCAATTGACTGAACCTGTCACCCCGATGATTAAGCTGGGTTGATACCATCTGCCTTGTGAACATTGGGGCTCATTCCCGAAACTCTGGCAGCTTTCTCTCCTGCACAGAAGGCCAGGACAGTTGGGCAACTGCAAGCAATTTTCTTTAGCAGATCCTACATTCAGGGGTGTGTTGCCCTAGGCAAGACCTGATCGAGGTTGGGCCAGTTTAATCTGATGGAGGCCTGGAGGTGCTTAGAGGAAAAGATCATCAAAGAAGCTGACTTGTAGACTCTAAGCCCCGAGAGTGGCCAGGTCATGATTGTTTTTGCTCATTTTCACAGCTGCGTTATCAACACAGAGCTTGACATGGGGTAGACACCCAATAAATATTTATTAAATAAATAAATGAATGAAAAACAGAATAGGGCAAGGAGCCTTTTGGCATTCAATACTGGATAGATTCATTTGAGCCTCTGTGTGTTTAACAAATACTAATAATGCTTGCTATGTGCCAGGAGCTGTTCTAAGTGCCTCACAAATACTAACTTAACTCCTGTAACTAACCTAGTATAAACTACAATTAATCCTATTTTTAAACTGAGGTACAGAGAAGTCATGTTACATGCCCAAGGTCACACAGATAAGAAGTGGTGGGCCAAGAAGCCCACTGGACTTGGTTTCCCCAAACATCTTCTATTGTTATAGGACTTATCTATTATTGATTTGGCCCATATAGATGTAGTCCTACATGCCTACATTTGATGATATGAAAGTGAATGTGTACCATAAGGTACATAGCGTTTGTTGTGAATATACTGAAACACACCTGCCCATATACCTCTCTATACTGCCTTCCAACCTCTTCCAGTCTTCTCCAAGCTATACCTGCTTATGTCTCCTTCCCCGTGTCCCTCTCCCAGCCGTGTGCAATTTTGGCTCCCCGGGGAGCCTCTCAGGTGCTCCACTGAGCCACCAGGAGGCTATGCTTGCTTGAAGGAATCCCAACACAGCCATGGCATCTGGGGCAGTACACGCCATCCTTTTGGTTCAGTACAGAGCTAGAGACCTCTGATTGCCCTGCCTGTGGTGACATCCCAGGACTCTGTGGTTTCTTCAGGAAATGCTGGGGAGTCCATGACAGCAACACAGAGCGTCCTGTCTCCTACTGTCGACTCAGTCCTGCTGCCAACCTTCTCCTGGGCTGGTTTATATTAAGGTAATGGATGCCCAGGAAAGGCAGAGATGGAGCGCTGTCAAAAGTCTTCTGGTGATATTTGCAAATGCTTTGGAGAGCTGGTTCTTCTCACAGGGGCAGCATGGAATATTTGCAAAAACAACAGACTCCACTGGCATTCTCACAGATAACACGGGGCATGGGGAAAGCATCCTCTCTGCCAGCACAAACAACAGGGTTGGGGAGTCAGGGGAAGAAGGAGGCTGTGCTGTTTCTTCTGAGTTCAGTCCATCCATTTCCTGCCTGCGAGCAGGTCAGATGTTTCCAAGCTTAGATGGACCTCTTGAGACACCTTCCTTCCACAAAGGCACTTGGCAACAGAGCAGCCCTTCTGATAGCTAACTGCTACCCACCTTCCTGCTTCAGGATTACCGGCTCTGTTTTCCATGGAAGTCTAACCCAATATACTTCAGATGTGAAGGGAAAAGCCAACCATTCCTAGATCACTGCACCTGACAAAGGACTTCCCCCATCACGAGGGGTTTGAGGCTCCCTGTGCTCCAGTTTGGAAGAGGCCCTCTGCAGACCTAGTGGGTTCTGAGCTGGTTAACTCTTGACCTTCCTTTCTTTGAGTCACAAAACTACATATCCTGCTCCATCCCTTTGCAGTGTATTTTTTCCCCCTTGAATATTTTTCTCCCTTTGGTGTTTACATGAACTGGTTGAACCCATCACGTGGTGAATCCATGTTTATATTTGCAGAAGTGCTGCCCAGGGAAGTTTTGTTTGTGTAGAGGTCACCCCATCTCTTGGGCTTGGCTGCAGCCCCAGCCACGCTTGGCTGCAGTAGCCCAGCACGTAGCAAGGCCATCCTTCCTCTCCTCACTGCTCCCTCTACCTCAGGTTTCGGGCTCTTGGTCTCAGTGGCTCCAGGCCTCCGGAAGAGGCGGAGGAGACAGACTCTTGGGCAGAGTGAGGCTATTTCCCTCCCTTCTCATTTTCAACCCAATCCAGAATATTCCCAGGACTTGTCTGTCTCCTTTCTTAGAACTTAATGGTCCTCCACGGTCTTAGTGGTAGATGTGGGCTGGTGGAATAGATGGTGAGTTTAGAGATGGGATGCTCTGGGAAGGATCTCTCTTCTCCTGGACTGACTATGCAGCCACACAGGACTGGGCTGGAGTCATGCCTTTGCCAGGTACTAGCTGTGTGGCCTTGGACAACACCTCTATAGCTGTTTCATCATCTTAAATGAGTATAATAGTACTTACCTCTTCAGATAGTTAGGAGGATTAATTTAGGTCATGCATACAAAATGTTTTAAGTGATGATGATAATGATAATAATAATAATAACACTAATAGCAGCTATCTTAGCAGTTAGAATTGGCAACTTCCCCCATCCTTATTTCCCTCCTCTATTAGAGCAGTGTTTCTTATTTTTTCCCCACTATCATTCCTCTAAGGAGACTTCCTGTGCTGTGTGGCAGGGAGGGGGAATATTGGTGAGACTGGGAGGGCTCACATGCTGGTGCTGTGAATATGAACACGGGGTCATGCAAAGAACCCATAGCTGGATTTAAGACACTGGCTGCAGTCTTGGTTCTGGTCTAACTACCATGACTTTGGGCAGGGCATTTAGGCTGACTGAACCTGGATGCCTTCATCTGCAGAAGAAGGACTTTTTGAGATGATCTTTGAGGTCCTTTGACCAGCTATTTATCTGTTAGGAGGTTTAAAAAATTAATTGAAAGAGTCATCAATTCCCTACCTCAACAGTGTCTGTGTCTTACTTATCAACAACTTAGATTCACAGTAGTATTTTTCCAAGTGAGGACTTTAGCTGTCCTGGGAGCTAGAGATGACAATGGCTTTTCTCTTTCACGTTGGCATGTGCTTTTATTGTAATCGTTCTATCCTCTTCACCCTTCTCCCCACTGCCTGCTCACCCTTAGTTATGAGGCTATTTCCTCATGAGCAGCTGGGTGAGGGGCCTGAGAGCTCAGACACGAAAGGCTGAAGCTGAGTCAGGAATGAGTTCTCCGAAGACGGTAAGGGGGAGGCTCTGATCATTGGTATCAGTCAGTTCCTGGAACCTCCAATGATAACTGCATAAGCATGAAAAATGACTCCATTCTCCTCCCAACCCAGACCCTTTGGAAACTAAACTTGGGGAAAAAAAAAAAGAATATATTTTCTTCCAAACTGTGACCACTAAGTTCTGAGCTTTTTTTTTTCTTTCTTTCTTTCTTTTTTTTTTTTTTTTTTCTATTCAAATCTTGAGCCTTCCCTGAGCTCTGTGCCATGGCAAAACTGGTCCAAACTGGAGGGTTGCTCCATGAGGACTCCACTGAGCTGGGTCTCTTGTCTTTCTGAATGCAGCTGTAGGTAGCTGATGGCTCTTTGGAAATTGGAGAGAGAGGAAGAGTGGGCTTCTCTCTTGATCTTAGTATGGCCTCCCTGCTCTATGGACCAGAGAAGGGAGTCGAGTGGCAGGATGCATCAACCCTCCAAGCTAAGGTTGGCAGCTTCTCTGCTCCTCCTGCTGTGCTGTTCTTCAACCCCCCAAAACTGAATTGTCACCTCTTGATGGTTATTCCCTCAAAGAAGCAAAGCAATATCTACTCCACTTTTCCTTGTTTATACTTCTGCTTCAGACATTGCATCCAATCACTTTCTGGTTATGTCTAGAGAATAAGAAAGTAGAGCTAAGTAAAGGATATGCTAACCTTGCTAAAAGTTACATTTGCCAACAAATCCCTGATTCCATAAGAAAAGCAATTATGAAAAGTTAAATTTATTGGGGTTAAAATTTGTTACTAACACTATATAAATTCCAGGTGTACATCATCTGTATATCACATTATGTATTCACTACCCAAAGTGTAGTCACCATATATTTAATTCTTTTGACCCTCTTCACCCTCTCCCACTCCCTTTCCCTCTGGTAACCATCATACTGTTGTCTGTGTCTATGAGTTTGTTTTGTTTGCTTGTTTGTTACTAAATAGATATTTTTAGGAGTCCCTCAATACCACCTATTTGGAACATGCCTAGTCTAGAGAAAGTGAGGAAGAGGCTGTGTAGGTTTAGAAGGTGGAAGGGTGTGTTTCTAGGAAATGAGAATGTATGTGATATATTTTACAGAAGAAAGCAGGAATTAGGAAAGCAAGAAAAGTTTCATTAGGAATGAATGAAGAGCCATGGCCAGAGCATTGGGCCAAACACTTAAGGGTTTCAGGTTTGATTTCCAAGCAAGGGCATGCGCCCAGGTTGCAGGCTTAATCATTAATGGAGGGCATGAAGGAGGTAGCCAATCAATGTTTCAGTCTCACACATGGATGCTTCCCTCTCTAAAAATCAATAGCAATATTTTAAAAAAGGATAAAATACTAACCCCCTTTGGTAAGAGGCGTCACATTTTGTGCATCTGTTGGCATGTAGGAAGGATTGACCACAAGTCACCCTGAACAGAAAGATCCAGGGAATTTTAATCCACTTTGGAGTATGATTATTTTAACAGTCAGCAAAATTTCCCTTACAGCTTCAGTTTTCATTGCTTCCAACTTATTTTAATTGGACCATGTTGTATTTGGAAGTTGCCTTGTATGAGCTTAAACATGTTAACTCAGGATCACCTTTAGTCTTCGCTTCCCTGTTGTGAATGACTTTGAACCCCTTCAGTAATCAGTGCTCAAATTGGCCTCCATTCCATAAGAAGGCTGGGTGGAAAGAACATGGCAACATGGAAAAATATTTGTAGCACAGTGTTAGGAAAAATAAGACATTACAGGACCCAAGAAAGTGTGAATTGGCTGATATTATATTTATTTTAAAAGATATGTAGGGGAGGAAACCAGAAGAAATATACTAAAATGCTATCCATGATGAAATTGTAGTTAAGTTTTATTCTTCCCCAATTTCCCCAAAGTTTCAAAATGTGCCTTTTTTCAGTGTGGGTATTTGTTGGAGGTGGGGTTGAGTTCTATAAGTCATATAGCAGCTGGCTGCTCAGGGTTTGTCTCCTGGATTTAAGAAAGCTGGGTAGAAACCAGGCATTTTTATGAATAGAAGATCTGTGGGAGGTTTTCTGGTTCAATACCTGTCTCCTTTACCTCTGATTTTTCTCTAAGCAACATGTGTGCCTGCGCAAACACAGATACACACAGTCACACAGACACACACACACTCCATTCTACCCCAGGCTACGTGCACAGAACACATAGAAGTATCCCTGGGAGAGGCATTGGTGCACACTCTGTTTAAGTCTAGCCAGCTGGTCTCAGCCTCTCCAGCCACTTGAGATGGTGGGAACCCGGCGGTTGCTGAGTTGGACGTGGGAGAATTGCAGAATCCACTGGTGAATTGCTCCTTTGTTCTCCTTCTAATCTCCTAATCCTGGGGAACAGAGAAAGGAGTTTTCCTATGATTTGGGGCTTGGTCTTTCAAATCCTTCTGTCTCTGACCTCACCCTGAGGGTTGGGATCCATGAGGCAAGTGGGAAGACACCAAGGAGAGGGTGGTGTCCAGACGGTGAAACATTTGGCAATGGCCCACCCATCACCTTTCTCAAGGAGGTAGGGTTACACTGACCTCCTGTTAGGATCCCTGCCTTTTCTGGTTCTGGGCCATAGCACTATCTCAGAAGTTTCCTTGTGACGCCTTTCCCACCTCACCTTTCCACAGCAAAGCAGTGGCTGAGAGCCAGGGAGCAGGAGTAGATCTTTCACATGTATGCTTAAATCTGAATTCTTCTCACTTACTGGCCAATCGCCATTCCAATAACCAATTTATCCCCTGGTCTATGCATGTTATAAGCGCTTGTTTTCCTGTATTTGGTTAAAACCCCAAACCAAGGAGGCCAAGTCCATGGTCTAGTTCCTATAAAAACCATTTAGCTTTGCTCAGGTCTGTGGCCATTGGCTGCTTCTTCCTTAAGCTTGGCAGTGACTTTTGTTAATATGTGCAGCCAGTTGCAATGATAACAATGGTTAATGTTTATCGAGTGCTTGATGTGTGTCAGACACTGTGTTAAGAGCATTGAGTGTGTTAACTCATTCAGTCCACATCTCCACTCTATGAGGGGGTTCTGTCGTTAGGTCCATTTTGCAGGGAGGAAGCTGAGGCATGGATATGAGAAACTTTCCCAAGATCCCCACACTGGAGACCATCAGAACCTCCTTAGAATGGAGCAGTGTGGCTCCAGACTCCACTTGTTCCCCTGAGCTCCTGGACCTGCTGCTGCCCTGGCACCGGAGCAGGATGACTCAGGGAAATCCATCCCTGAGCCCTGGAAAGCAGTTGCTGCAAATGGCAGAAAGGAAAGGGGCTTGCTGGCCACACTGGCTATGAAGGCACCATCTTGGAGAGGCCACATCTCTCATTTGTCTGCCTCCAGCTACTACCAGAGTGCCAGACACATAGTAAACACCATACGTGTTATTGAATGAATGACTTGTTGAGTTATCAAATATCTATCTGAGTTGGGGATGGTGCTTTACATTTGATGGACAGAAGCAGATATGTCTAATATATTCTACACAAACTAGGCCCTTTTTGGATAATGTGAAACATGGGAATCATGTTCTGTTTGCTTTTTTGTTTGTTTGTTTGTTTTGTGTGTGTTTTTTTTTTATATATGCCTTCCTGCCTACTTTTCACACACACATTTGTCACCATACTTTACGATTATTTTCTCAGATACTGTTTTGCTGCTGATGTCTGACACTTCTTTCTCTGACCCAAAGAAGCTGGCTTTTCCCTAGTTCTCTGGAACTCTGGACTGCTCCCTCTGATGAAGCATAGAGGGAACTCTGAGATACTGCTGAGGGCTCCTCATACCTGTGTGGTTTTTGGAAGTGGCTTGCTTTTGCTGGACCCAAGGAGGAAGTTGCTGCACTCTGGAGTTATTAGGGAGGTAGAAAAGCTCTCCAAATCTGGGTTTTGAGAAAGTTCTCTTGCAGCCCATGGTGGCTGAAGGATGCCTTCTTGGGCTGAGGACTGCTGAGCTGGAATGTGAGGGGGCTGTGTTGGTGGATGGACTTGGTGAGCAGCAGCGGCAGGACTTTAAAGCTGGTCAAACAGCTTTAAAAATGACTTCTTAATGCAACTGCATTTCTTTTTGCCTTGTGCCAACATGAGTGATGCTAGCAGAAGCCTGTCAGGAGATGAGGCTGCAGGTGATGCCGCTCATTCCCAATGTTAGCTGGCATGAAAGTAAATGCTTTGCCCTCCGAGGGACATCAGCTATGCCAACTCCAGGCTTCAGACGCTGGCAACAGCTGTCCAAAGTGTCTAATGATTGTGTTATGAGCCAGCAGGGAATTCTGGGTATTGACATGCAAATGAGCAGGGTAGAATGTGTGTGGGTGGGCAGAGGGATCCCTGCTTGTGGGTTAGGGGAGTTTTTTTCTCTAGTGGGATTGTCAATTTCTCTCTAATGAAGTGACTGAAGAGCAGGAGGCGGAGGCAGGAAGGGTTCAGAGAAAGAACAAGCAGAAAAAGAGAGAGAGAGTAGGCAGTGGGAAACCAGCTGCAGGGACACAAAGCCAGCTCATGTTTCAGAGGCTGCTTGAGAAAGGACTGGGCCAGATCTCAGATGGAGCCTCTGGGCTGCCCAGACCGCCAAGCATGCAGGCCACCCAGGCCACACAGGCTTCCTCTCACACCTGGCTAGCCCTTTCTTGTCAGGAGCCTAAGTCCTTCCATCTTTGTAGCTGCTCCAGTTGGTCCTTAAACACAGAACTAGCCTTTCTTTGAGGATTCTGAGGCACATTTCATCTCTCCCTGTTTCCTGGTGTCCAGATCAACCATCTCTAGTCTCCCCTTCAGCTCCTTGTCAGCTTCCTGCCCTTAAGGTGCAGACTAGTCAGCACCCTACTCTCAAGGTGCATCCAGTCAATGAATGAATAGATGTTGTCTTCTCTGAGCATGCCTGAACTACTCCCTGCTGACAGAATATGCTCCTGCAATCTTATTGTTGCTCCAAATACTGCTTTTAAGTCAACCATCTTTTGAGCACTGTTTTAGTCAGGATAGGTTAACTGTTTCAGCAGTCTGTACTCAGATCTCGATGGCTTAGCACAACAAGCATTGATTTCTTGCTCACATATTCAGGGGGAGGAGGGTGGAGTTGTCTGGGGTTGGAGCACAGTTTCTGTTCCATGAAATCATCTTCTATATGGTGGAACTGACCTCCAGGCCAATTGGCTGTGGGGACCAGCTTCAACTACAATGGGAGAGCTGCTGTGCAGGAAACACCCATATGGAGCAGGACTTTCTTCAGTGGGGCATTGGTGCTCACTGAGGCTCTTCCTTAAGTGTTTAATTTATGGATGTGTAGAGTTGTCATCTGGTATGGTCTGACACCAACACCTGGGCACACTGGCTCTTGAGTCTCCAATGAGGTACAAAGTCAGCCACTGCTGGGGGCCACCCAGCTGGAGCTACAGAGAGATCTGCAGATGCCTCCTCTTTGTATCAGGCTTGGAAGTGCCCAGATGAAGCCCATCTGTGAAGCAAGGCAAGCTGGTGCTGGTGCTGGGTCTTGGCCTTTTATTGATAGAATTGGGGCTCCCTGAGTCAGCTGCAGCTTATTTGACAGGTTTTATCTTGAGCAAGGACAGGCCATTCATATGAAAAAGCTGCTGCACACAGCTTGTGCGAGGTTATAAATTGGATGAGGCAGAGTCTCAGGGAATCACCAGGGTGGAGCAAACATAAATGGCTGCCAGTCAGCCCTGGGACCCTAGAAGTTCCCAGCACAAGAACAAGGATCCCTGTGAGCACCTAAGTCTGGGAAAAAGCTGCCTCTGAGTCCCTGCTCTGATGCTAGACAGTCCAGTTTCTCCTTGTATGTGTCTTTGTCTGCCCAGCACTGGAGCTCAGAGGAAACATGACCTTGTAAGTTCAGTTCATGGTACCAGCCTTTTAAGTTGGGTCTCTAGCTGCCTTTGTTTCACAGAGACCCAATCCACACTGGTTTTTACAGCCCTTAGTTCTTACTACCCTCAGGGACTCCTTTTTCCAGCTCTGGGACCCTGGGTTGGGCATCTGGTGTGGGGCTGGGACTCCTTGTCCTCCAGGCAGCCATCCCAGAAATAATCTCCCTCCCAATTAAAAAAGTGGTCCACGTGAGTACCAAACCAGCCCATTCTGTGCTTCTGCACTGCCTACCAGTCTCAGTGTGCTTTCTTTCTTTTCTTCTGCTTCTCCTTTTTTTTTTTTAATTTAAATATATTTTATTGATTTTTTGCAGAGAGGAAGAAAGAGGGATAAAGAACTAGAAACATCGATGAAAGATAAACATCCCACCGGGGATGTGCCCGCAGCCAAGGTACATGCCCCAGACCGGAATTGAACCTGGGACCCTTCAGTCCGCAGGCCAACGCTCTATCCACTAAGCCAAACCGGTTTCAGCTCAGTGTGCTTTCTTATTGTCTAGTTGTAGGACTTCCATTCAGCCAGCTTTCTGGTGGTTCTGGATGATGGTTTTTCTGTATTTTAGTTGTAATTTGTTGTGGTTGTGGGAGGCAGCGAACACAAGCATTGGCCTATGCTGCCATCTTGGTTTTTCTCTCCCATGGGAAGTTTTTAATGGTTAGGGTCTATAAGTGGTGTTAAAACTCACACCAACTCGTGTCGGACTGGATATATAATACCTGAAGGTCAAGGCCGGTGATTCGGTGAGCAGCTTGATGGTCTCTGCCACAAACACCCAAATGATTCTTAACATCAGAAAGAATGCAGCTGAAAGTGGAGCCCCACCACTGAGTGTGTGCTCAGACATTTGGAGAAGTGATTGACCACTGGAATTAACTGAGGAGGAAGTGCCCAAACTGAGGTCATTCTGACACCAGAGCTGTGTGACTTCTGGGCTGGTTGTTTACTTTCTCTGGGCCTCCATGTCTTTGTTTTTCATCTATAAAGCGAGGCTAATAAGATCCACCAGGGTGGTTGTACATATAAAAAGTTGATGTACTTAGGCCCTTAGCATAGGGCCAAACCCATAAAAGCTTGGTAAATGTCATCTGTTACTGTTACTAGTACTTAGTGTCATTATACAATAGTTGTTACTCAATAGTCAATCCGGTAAAAGGAACTGGGGACAAGAGTTAGGATTTTTCCCCTGCCCTTGAGGATCTCACAGCCTTTTAGGGGAGATAATACTTTCAGTAATGACATTCCTTCCTTGACGTGGAGAGGGATGAGAACCTTATCTTAGTGATTCTAGGGAATTGGTGGCCTTTGAGACGTAGGAAAGGATTTTGAGCGGTGGAGAAGTGGATATTTGAGACTGGGGCTTAGGAGGTGGGCAAGATAATGAGAAGGAAGGCACAGGGTGAGGCAGTGCCAAGTAGCCCAAGTTGGGTGATGGAGTAGAGTATAGCCTATGGCCCTGGAGAGGTGCTGGGTCATGATGGAGGATGAAGAATAGGTTAATTGGACCTAGATTATGAAAATGAAACAAAATAATACTTGACTTTGGACTGTACAGTAATTTGGCCTCCTTGGCAGGCTCTGACCTCCTTGCCTTGTGTTTGCTTTGTGACCAACCTCAGCATGCTGTCACTTTTCAAAACTCACAAGTCATACTTCTAGAACAAGGGAGATGCCTATATAACAGAACTTCTAAACGTCTCCTTTAACCATTTCCAATCTCCCTCTGGTAGCTCCCATATTTTATTCACTTTTCTGCAAACTCTTTAGTTTCTATTTCTCTGCCTCAAAGAGGGTTCGAGCCTTTTCCAGCCACTCAAGACTCCTAGACTTCTCCTGGGTCTATCCTTCTTTTACATAGAGCAACTTAGAGGTCATTTGCCTTCTCATGATGCATACCCATGCTCCACTCCCTTTCTGTGAAGCAAGGGTCTTCTTTACCCTTATCATAGGGGGCAAGTAAATGGGGTTTTCCTCCCTGTCAAACAGATTAATTGAGCCAACTTCATGGAAGACACAGTGCACGGGGTCATTGATGTTGTTTACACACACACACAGAAGAGTTACTGTTCTCTACTCACTGGAATCCAGATGTGGCCAATGGATTGTGAGTGGAAGTGATGGGTCTCACTTCCTGGTACAGGCCTTAGGAGCTATTGTGGGATTGATATCCACCATGCTCTTTCCCCTTTGTCCACTGCCACTGACAGTGACAAAGTTTGAAAAGATGGCAGCTGGGATTACTTCAGACTGGGTCCTGGAGGGAGGAGACATGGGGCATTGCAGCAGATCTGCAGGGAACATGTGGTATAGAACAAACCTGTGCTGTTTTAAACCTCTGGGATGTGGGGGTTATTTGTTGCAGAGTATAACTTACCTGTCGGTCCTGACTGATAAGCCTAGTGATTGGCTTGGATCCATCACAGACACAAGTTGTGTACTCTCAGAGGATAAAATCCTAGAACACTGTGTCCATGAAATGCTTTCTAATGAAAATAAGGAAGACTTTGGGGGTGATAGTGAGAAACTTTCCTAGTCCCTTATCAAAGAAGACTCCCTAATGTGGGCTCCAGATAACTTTGGGGGCTGCTGACAGAGGAATGAGGTCATGGGCAGCTGAGAATGAGCTGTTCTCCAAAGACCTCAATGTGGAAGCCTTTGCCTTTTCTCTGTTTATTATCTTCATTCCTGTACTGTCTGCACAATCTCTCTCCAGCTACTTAACTGTGCTATGGGAGTGAAGCCATCTCAGAAACAAACTTTATGTAGGAATATGGTTTGCTAGGTTAAACCTTATGTGCTTGGTGGTGGTGGTATGCTGGGGAGAGGATGGGGATTATAAATACCAACTAAAGGGAACAAAGAAAGGGAACTAATGGAAAGAAAAAAATCTTGCAGGGATAGGTGGCCCATGAGGTACACAGTGAAGGGGGTAGTGTGGGAGTCTCATTAACTCAACCTTTAGTGTCACTGAGCTCTCTAAGAAATGACAAATTATACCTAGTTTGAATTGACCTAAGTGCTCATTAATTAATTAATTAATTAATTCAAATGAATACCTATCAAGAGTTGCAGGCACCACGCAGTCAAAGGCAATCAAGACACTCCTCAAAAGGTACATACATTCTTGATTAAAACACAGTGGATTAGGACTGCTGGGGTCTACAATTGAGTGGGTAACAAAGCTCCCAATTGCTATGGGTCTTGAGAATGGAACAACTGACCCATTTATCTTCAAGTCTCCAAATAGTAATTTACGTTTGCTATAAAAAGCTATTTGAAAGGATCCCCCCATCCTGGTACAGATGACACTGGGAGTCTGAGATCTTGATTCTCTGGTTAGAGAGAAAACTCCTGCACTGCTTAAGCAGGCCCAGGCTATTTCCACCTTTGCTACTAAGACAGGGTTTGCTTAAAAAACAAAACCAAAACCAAAAAACCCTCCACAAAACCCAAACTGAGCAATTGGAGCTTTAGTAAGTGAGAACTGAAGGTGTAGAGAAAGCTAGGGGATATGCAGGTGAGGGTGATGGAACTGTGAGCACGCCTTGGAGGAAAGGACAAGTCTGAACAGCCTGCTCCCTGAAGTTTCTGGGAGGGGAGACTGGCAGATGCCACGAACACCTTCTGAGCTTGCATGGGGTAGGATAAAGTTACATTTATAGTAAAATGAAGGCAGACAGTTTGGGCTCTGTCTCATCATTCTTTTAGCATATTAAAAAAAAAGCTGAGAGTTAAACTATTTCAGGTTTTCAGACTGAGAATCTGCTTTAAAAATCCGGCAAGATTCTGGCTCTTAGGGTTACAACAGCACCCTAAGAAGTGTCCTTTTTTTTTTTGCAGGGCGGGGGGGTGTTTCAGCCTGGGCCTAGCTTATTTGGGTCTGAGAGAGCTGTAGCTGGCCCAGGAACTGGTGGGTAAAGTCAGTGGTGGGTCTGAGAATGGGCTCGTTTTCTCCTAGGGGATGTCAGGGAAGGTCCTCAGGAAAACGAGGCTTGAGTTATATTTTCTGTGTGAATGTGGATATTTAAGGCAGAAGGGACTGCTTTTGAAAAGGCAAAGGGGACTGAAAGCGCTTGGCGAAGTCAGGGAGCTGTGAGTGGATGAGAATGACTAAAGCACTATGTGCTAAGGCTGAAGGCTTATTTTATCATTTCAAGATAACATGCAGTCTAATAAAATGATCATGATTTGGCAGTCCCAGTCTGCTTTCCCCCAGGGAGGTCAGCTTGATTTTCATCATAGTCATGGGATGTCTATTTTCAATGTTCTAAGAATAGCCCTTGGTTTTAGGGTGAAACTGCCTTACACTCAGCCGCTCACTGATTCCTCCCAACCCAGATCCTATTCCTTCTCAGCATCTCTTTAGCAAGATTTTCTTCCTTGGGCCTTTGCTCTCCTGAACCACCTGAATAGTGGTCATAAGTGATGGCATCATCTGATTACTGGAAGCTTCTTTTTCTTCCTCAGTGAAAGCTAAACTAAGTAGTGCATCTTGCAATAAATGCATCTTTAGGTTCAGTGAATTATTTGTTCGTTGGTTGATGTACTTACTTCTCTAAACCCACTGAAGCAACACTGTCCTCAGGCTTTAATTTGACTTTTTCTAATTTCCCTTGGTTTCTATTCTTGCTCTGATCACAGTTATCAGCATAAATGGATTTTAATTATCCTACTTGTCAATAATCATGAAATTAGCGCACTAAAGTCTCATTTTACTTTTGATAACCCTTTGCTTCCTAGTGACTTATAGATTAGAATTCAACAAGCAATTTTTAAGAAGATATTTTGAAATAGTGAAAAGATAGAAACAGAGTAAATAAGCAACAATAAGGAATTTTTAATAAATCATGACATGTTAGTCATGCTAGAATTGAAAAATTATGTTGGCTAATATCTACACACATGACAGGAGAAATGTTCATGGCTTATTACTCTATAAAAGAAAAGCAATGAGAAACAGGTTAGGTAAATGATTCTGCTAATGTTAAAATATTTGCATACAGATACATGCACAAAATGTGAGTTTTGTTTTTGTGTGTGCTTTTCTCTTTTCTAAATTAATACAGTGCACTGATATTGTTTTTATAATAGAGAATGTGTTAAATTCACTACACATAATTGAGAGGTGGGAAATTCTTTGCTGTGACTTTTTAGGGTCAGGCAGGACTTCTTCAACTTTTACTGGAATTTTTTGGCCCTAAAACAGAAACTAACAGTCTCTGCAGATTGTTTCCTGAAGACAGGGCAAGAGCTGTGGCTGAGGAAAGCCACCATGACGCTGAGCTTTGCAAAAAATGGTATTGAAACCAGAAGTCACTACCCTGCCCTCCTCAAACCGTAGTGCCAACACGTTCTACTCACGGGCTCTCAAATAAAAATAATACAGAGGCTGAGCCCCTTGGTCCCACTCATGGATGACATTCTGTTTGTGTTTATAGAGGGTCCCTCCTGCTGAAATATGGAGGCCGAGGAGTTACATGATACCTAGTTATGAAGTGTCCAGGGTTGAATAGGCTAAACATGGATATGATATTCAACTCCTTCCCCATGAGAAGCGGAGAACTTCCCTGGAAGCATGCAATGGGTAATTTTAGAAAAAAAATGTAAAAGGACACACTCTCCAGAGCCATTAATTTCTTCTGTAGAGACTATTACCTTCTGAAGT
Source organism: Pipistrellus kuhlii (assembly GCF_014108245.1). NCBI lineage: Eukaryota > Metazoa > Chordata > Mammalia > Chiroptera > Vespertilionidae > Pipistrellus > Pipistrellus kuhlii. Next base: position 1,132,844 of record NW_023425573.1, on the reverse strand, counting down.
GGCACAGGTGGGTCACACAAAAGCTTACATCAAGTTAGTGGAGTTGGGAATTATGTTCCTAATCTGGTGGCTTCCAACCTTTCTGCTCTTGTGGCAGAATATTGGAAACACACTAGATATGATTAAAAAGCTCAAGATAGCCCTTAGTGAGCCAGCCCTTAACGAGCCAGTGGTTATTACAATGCAGCCAACAATAGCAGTATGCTGTCTTTTAGATTCTTAGACTGAATATGCGCTCCTTCTTTGAAACTCACTTCTGCTGCTGTTATGGACTCAATGTTTGTGTCCACCTCAAATGTATATGTCAAAACACCAACCTCCAATGTAGTGGTATTCAGTTGTGGGGACTTTAGGAGGTCCTTAGGTATAGAGGAGATCAGAGAGCTCACAGCCTTGGGCTATGTGTACCTTCAGTCTGACCTGAAGTTAACACCTCATATTTTTGCAGAACAAATATTTGTAAAGCAAGTGGGTGAGATATTCCTGTCGTTTCAGAGGTCTCATTGTCAGTAGGATATTTTCTTTGGATGTATATCTGGAAGTCTCTGGGATTATGACAATCCATCCATTCTCCTTTTCTACTCTGACTGCCTAACCCCCTGAATAAAATGAGAAAATGGGGGAGGGGGAGGAATGTCACGTGCAGGTGAGAGAGGACATGGGGGGAGACCACTAATTAGAGGAGTCCTCAGGTTAGACCAGCAACTTAGTGTTGGCTACACGCTGAAATCTAACTAGACGCTAGAACAGTTGATCAAATGAAAAGTGTGTGTGTATGTGTGTTTTTGCATCTAGGTTAGGTTTTATATTGATGCCCTCGCAGATTATGCTCTCCAGGATATGGTCCTCATAGAATCATGACAATTCTAATGGAGTAGAATGTGTCTGCTGTGTGTGAGAGTGAGGGTGAAATGCATGTAAAGGTTGAAAAAAAATTCCCTGGGTGATTCTGAGTCACATGTCATGTGAGAATTACTCCTTTAGAGAATTGTCACCTCGCTTTTGCTTCCTCATGAAAAGCTCATTTTGATATCATTTCTCTGGATCTCTTTCATCACATCCTGAACTCATCACCTTCTGAGATCATTACCAGAGGGAACAAAGCCCAGTTCATTAATATGCTAATGATTCACCAATTATCCTGATTTTGCAGAGCAGTCTCTGGCTATAAGAGAGGCAAGCAAACATGGGTTTCTGGTAATTAAGTGCTAAATCCCAGTGGACAGACAAGTTCCAAATCCCTAAGATTCTTTAAGTCTTTTTCACCAGTTGGGCTGAGGTTTAGTTTTGCCAGCTGGAGATTCCCAGAGTCCTTGATGCTCTTGGTACAGCCTGGGGAAGGGTGGAACAAGGACCTGGGAAGGGTTCATTGGAAAGGAGCAACAGGCAACCCATTCAAGGAGAGGCTTGAACCTATGGCTGATCAGAAAGTGTATAGATATATAAAGGAGGACTAGGGGTCTTGGATCAAGCCTAAGAGAAGTCCCATATTCTCTCTTCACTTCATGAGACGAGCGGAAGACTCTATTCAGGAGCAGCAGTGGTAAATGCTGAAGGTTGAAACCCCTGTAGAGGTCACTTGGTGTGTCAGTTTTCTATTTGCTACGGTGACAAGTTATCACAAGTTACATTTGGTGCTTTAGCACAACACGAACTTACTATTTTACAGTTTGGTAGTCAGAGGTCTGACACAGGAATTGCTGGCCAACAAAGACCAGCACTGTGTGTCATTTTTCAGGATATGGGGGAGAACTTGTTTCTTTCATTTTCCAATCTCCAGAAGCCACCTATGCTCCTTGACTCAGAGATGCCTTCCCCCATCTTCAAAACTAGCAACATTAAATCTTTTGGGGTCTTTCTTCCACAGTCACATCATTCTCTGATTCTACTCTTCTGCCTCCCTCTTCTATTTTGAAGGATCCTGCTGTTACCCAGGACCTGCCTGGATCATCCTGAATGCTCTTTTATCTCAAGGTCATCTGATGAGCAACCTTACCTCTACCTGCATCCTTCATTCCTCTTCAGCATGTAACAATGTGTTCATAGGTTCTGGGGGTGAGAGCCTGTGTATCTTTGGGGGGGTCATTATTCTGCCCACCTTACTTGGTTTTGCTCTTGGTGCCCCTTCACTGTCTGGTGCAGTCACAGGGTGTGTGTTTTGGCAGCAACTCAGCTTTACGAACTGAGGTCTCAAAGCCTCTTCCTTCTCCTTCTGGCTTCTCCTTCTGCTTACCTCTCAGCCTGGAACATGCCTACAAGTGTGTAAGGAATAGTTTTAGGAGAGGATTTTATTTATTTTTTTTATTTAAAAAAATATATTTTATTTTTTTTTACAGAGAGGAAGGGAGAGAGATAGAGAGCTAGAAACATCGATGAGAGAGAAACATCAACCAGCTGCCTCTTGTACAACCCCCACCAGGGATGCGCCCGCAACCAAAGTACATGCCCTTGACTGGAATAGAACCCGGGACCTTTCAGTCCACAGGCTGACGCTGTACCACTGAGCCAAACCGGTTTCGGCAAGGAGAGGATTTTAAAAGGTACACTACTAAACATGTAATTATCACCCAGCAATTTAGTTCTAGGCATTTATCTCAGATAAATCAAGGCTTAACTTCACACAAAAATGAATGTTTATAACAACTTTATTTGTAATAACCCCAAACTGGAAACAACCCAAGTCTTTCAACAGGTGAATGTTTAAACAAATTGTGATATATCCATTCCATTAAGTACTACTTAGCAACAAAAAGGATTGTTGCTATTGATACATAAACTATTTGGATCAATTTCTAGAGAATTTGCAGATTGAAAAATGGCAATCTCAGAAGATTACACACTGTATGATTCTATTTAGGTAACATTCCTGAAAAACAAAAAGATAGAAATAGCAGATTGGTGGTTGCCAGCAGTTAAGGAGGGGTTTGGGTGGGAAGGAAGTGGGTGTGGCTATAGAAGGGCAAGATGAGGACTCTGTTGGTGATAGGAATATTCGGTATCTTGACTGTATAAATATAAAGATCCTAGTTGTGATTTTATATGATAGTTTTACAAGATGTTGCCCTGGGGGAGTTGAGAAAATACAAGGGGTCTCTCTGTATTATTTCTTACAAATGCATGCCAATCTACAGTTATCTCAAAATAGAAAGTTTAATTAAAAACAAATACAAAAACAAAGCCTTTATCTATAGAGCCAGCCACAGACTCAGAGCAGCTGGTACCTTCTAAGGTGGTGCAGGGGAATCCTGAGAAGCGTCCTGTGTGCTGTGAAGGGCAGTGATAGGTTGAGGGCATGTCTCTAAATCAACTTATGTGACTTTGGAAACATTACTTTTGTTCAATTTTGAATATGGGAACGAATTCATTTCCTCCAATGCCAAGATTTTATTTTTTATGCACAGCACCACATGTATGGGGCTACTGAGGCCTGCAGCCAGCAAGAAGGCACATCCCTCGGTAAGGTGTCACCTCCTCTGTCTTCCTCTGTCCCCTCACCCTTTCCTCTTCTAGGCTTCTCCAATCCTAAATTGGAGATTTGTATGCATTTGTGAGAAATAACACGGAGAGATCCCTTGTATTTCCTCAATTCCCCCAGGGCAGAGGGTGCCTGGGTGCTGGGGTCTGGTGGAGGAGTTCAAGAGAAGAGGGGAGGGGGAAGGTAGGTGGAGCTGTTTTTCATTTTTTTTTTTCTTGGGAATATGGGTCCCCCTTTCTTCTTTCTCTCCTCCCTTCCCCCCCCCCCCCCCCCCCCCACACACACACACACACACACTCAACCAGGCACAGCCACTGGCAGGCTGAGGGTGGGACAGCCACAGTGAGACGGGAAGCTGGGTCAGCAGCCCAAGGCTGCTCCTGGCTGGCTCCGCTGGTTGGCTTTGCTCAAGGCCAGAGCTGTCAACTCTGCCCTTTTGAAAAAGAGCAACAAAGGGGAAAAGAGAAGAAAAGAGAAAGGGAAGTGGGGGAAGCACAGGGTGGGAGTGGGGCAGGCAAGGGCTGAGAGAACAGGTGGGGACTATTTAAACAGAAGGCCTGACTCAGCCCTTTCCTTTCACTGAATTTCCAAAGAGCTGTTTGTTTTAGTCCCCCAGGCGGGTGACAGGAGGGAGGCTGGGGGCCCATCACTGGGGGAGAAGGAGCCGGGGCTTGGGGGCTGGGAGTGGGACTCAGGCATCATCTGGGCTCACAGCAGCTGTCCCTTTTATGGGACTGAGTTAGGGGTTCCATTTTGCTTACTTTCCGGTTTCTGAGCTCCAGGGCAACATTTTGTCAAAGGACTTTCACTTAGGGAAATGGTGGGTCCTACAGAGCCTGGGGAAGTGGAGATGAGAAGCTTAGGGAAGAGCTATGACTGCCCGCCAACCCCTAAAGTGGAGAAGAAAAAATAAATGCCATAAATTGGAGATTCTAGGTATTGATCTAGAAAATATATAGATGAAAAGAATGATAGAAGGTGAGGAAAACAGAATTCTCAAGGTTTCTATTGTACAGAGAAAGTTGCTTTTCTCTTCCCAGAAGAATGCCTACGCTTTCTCAGTTCTTAGTTCTACAATTATATTCACAAATAAGGCAGAGCTTGGGACTCACAATTAGCTCCTGACAAATGACACCTCTTACAGGAAGGTCTCAGGTCACCTTCAGGGGAGTTACATTTGTATTCCGTCTCCTCAAGCTTTCTTTCTCTCAGTGAATTCAGCCTGGACCTACATGTGTAAGCTTGGAGATCTGTGACCTGGTCCATCCCAGAGAAGCACATTTGTAAATCCAGGGAGGTGTGCTTTTGGTTAAGCAACCATTTTGGTAGCTACTGGCTTTCAAAAGGTTCAGCCTTATTGGGCCACCATCAATGCCTATGAATAAATGAAGCAGTTTTAGGTTTTGATAACTTTCTCCTGGGGAGTCAAGCTCAACCTGAATTCACACTTGAAGAACATTTGGTGGAGCAAAAAGCTTCCCTTAACGGTTAAGTCTTAACCCAACAAATTATTAACATTAAAGGAAACAAAGAGGACTCTTAATTCATGAATTTGCTAACTCACCTTCACCCCTTGGTGTATTTGGCTTGCTGGTTTGGTTGATTTCAGTCTTTCCTACACCCTCAGGCAAAAGGCTCTTTCGTTGGGGCCAGGCTCTGCCCTCCATCCTGACATTCTATCAGGATGTGAGGATGATAAAATCGGGAATTTGGAAGCAGCATATACTCATGGAAGAAACTCAAACATTTACATGTATTAGCAATCCCACCTTCCAGGGCTGTACCTGATTAGGGAAGAATTGGGTCAGAGCAAGTCCCCAAACATGATTTCTCTGCTCTGGCTGATGTCTTTGGGACCTCTCTCCTGTCCTCCCTCTCATTTGTCTCAGATAGTTTTGCAACCCTTGCCTCCTGTGTGCCGCACAAATCAGTCCACTTCACCCTCTCCCCTGGAAGCCACTGACTTTCAGCTGCCTGTCCAGGCTCCCTGCCAGGGTGCCTCTGACTTTGCAAATGCCACAGGAGACAGTTACATTTTGAATGGCTACCAAAAGAGGCTGCCGCCACTGGTGCCTGCCTGCTCTGCACTGGGGAGATAAGTGTCTTCCAAGAGCTCTGAGCAAAGTGCTTGGAGAGGGTGCTTGGGGTGGGAGGGAAATTTTGGATCTGGGGGTTGGGGACTTCTCATAGGGATGCCTTTGATCTGGAGGCTGTGTCCTTGGGCGTGGGCAGACTCTACTCTGGGTAAGACCATCATGGACGTGATCCACAAATCTGTCATCTGAGACTATTGAGCTGTGTTTTGTGCAGAGCCCCAAACACAGCAAGGGCTGACCCTGATTTGTCACCAATTCCTATCTTACCTGTCTGTGCAGGGCTCAGTTGAAGCTCTGCCTCCTCCCACTCTAGCCTGTCTTGGACTTCAGCAACATTTATCATTTACCATCTTGGAAAGATCAACTAGTATTTGTTGAGTGCCAGCTGCTTGCCTAGCACTGGTTTCCATTCAGTACATAGCAAGAAGCTCTGTTTCAGGCTCCTTGCTTCACTGGAGTTGGGTGAGGTGGGGTGAGACAGGACCCTTCTAACCTCCTGAGTCCTCCCTCATTTCCTCCTCATCACAGGTTATCAAGGTATTTTTCATTTCTTAACATCTTTCCAGTGATAGGCAGCCATATCCATCCAACATATGGCCTAAAGCTGGTTTTCTGGGAGCTCAATTCAGATCAGGTGCTTGGAGGTGATGAGACAGAGCATTCATCTGACAGCATCCAAATCTCTTCCATCTGAAGGCCCTGAGAGGTGTTTGGATTTTGTGGATGCATATCCTAATTACTGGCCAGGTTCTTTGTAGGTAAACAAAAAGGAAAAGAAAGAAGGGAGGAGAGACTACTCTCAGACTATAAAGGAGAGAAATCAGAGCAGTTTAACAGCTTCTCTAAAAAGACAGAATTAAGGTGGGACTAGACAGAGACCCCAATACCCTGGGGCACAGACCCAAGTTCTTATCACGACATATGCTGCTTCTTAGAGTCTGATATTTCTCGATGCTACTTACTTGGAATTCTTCAAGAGGACCTGGAGCTCTCCACACACCAGAGGAGGCCTGCTCACAGGTTTTTAGATGATGTGACTTCTCACTAGGTTAGCAACAAAGGAAACCACATCACAGCCTCATAAACACAGCCACAACCACAGAAGTGGGACTGCCTGGCTTGGGGGAGATGGTAGGAGCTCCTTAATATTTGAGATCAAGAGTCAGTTCTTATTTTCTTAAAAGAAGGGTAGAAATAAAATCAGCTCAGGAGTTGGATGTTTGGAAGGGTAGTTAGAATGCCCACCCCATGAGCTTTTGCAAAAGACATGAGTTGTAGCACCTTTAGAGATTTGGGGGAATTCTACATTTTACTGGAAGTCCATGGAAACTGAGTGGGGGGAGGGCAGTGAAGGGGTGTCTAAAAATACTCCATGGAGGAAGGGCCCATGAGGTCATCTCCCCAGGGTACTCCGTCCACCCTGGCAAGAGTCTGGCTCCAGACCTTTGTCCGGCTCTAAGTACAGTCATTTGAACAGAGTTGGAAGTCAGTAACAGTGTTGATTGACAGGCAGCTTGAAAGGGACATGGGGAACCTGGAGAGGGTTCAGAGGAGAAACCGGGAGGTGATGAAATGGCTGGAGACTAGAGCTCAGCAGCAAGGTCAAGGGAATGGGACTGACTCCACCTGGGCAGAAGTGGGATGGGAGTGAGGGCTGGGGGAAGAGCCATTTTTAGCACCCAGGGTCAGGCAGTGGCTCTGCAAGGCTGAAATTAGAGTTACCATGTGGCTTTGCTCTTGGGGTGGACTTTTCAGAGCATTTGAAACCCTCTGGCAAAAGGCAGAGCTGCATTTTCAGTTTATCAGCACAACTGCTCCTTCTGTAAATGAGAGTGACTGAGACTTACCGCCATTGTGGCTAACAGACTCCCCAAGCCCTCCCGCCTGGAGAAATGACTCCTGAGTGGTGTGTTTCAGACAGCATGGGGTGGTGGAGACAGTTTTGAACAGGTGGGGAGCCTGCCTGGTCCCCATCAATCACCTTTGGTAAAAGTCCACTCTTACCCTGGCCCCTGGAAGGCAGGACTGAAGTAAGGCCCAAGTGGATGGGGAAGACTCTTTTCTCTGGGGGAACAAATTCACATTTATGGAGCCCCTACATGGGTTTTACATGGGTTTCACATGCAACTTTTCAATAGTGCTATGGGAGAAGGAAGAGAGGGACTATCTCCCATTTTACAGATTGGGAGATGAAGGCAGAAAGAAGTTAAGCAATTTACCCAAACTCATATATCGATAATTACAGTGTGAGCCAGGTCTAACCCCAGAGCCCATCGGCTGGTGGTGAGGGTGATCTGGAGGAATGTAGTCAGATGTTTGTTTGGCTCCTGTGCTGTTCCTTGGTTCACAGGAGAGATCCTCAGGGCAAGCTCACTTCTGACTGAGTCCATGGCCAGATGAAGAGAAGGCCAGTTGAGAGGTTCTTCAGCACCCCCTTTCCATCTCTTAGCTTTGGGTCTGCTATGAGTGAAGGGTCCAACGAGGGACATCCTGAGGTCCTTCCTAGGTGTGGGAAGAAAGCTGCGCAGGGCAGTGGAAGGACATGGTTTATGTACCTGGAATCGAGAAAGAGATACAATTCCCAAGCTTGGATTAACAGTGGGTGTCTGGTTTGCCTCAACCTGGAACCTGAACCGAATCGTTTTCCATGAGCAAATTAGCTAAACAATCGGGCCCACAAAAGGAGCAGCTCTGATATGTCCGTTAACAAGCCCTAAGGGGTGGGGGCAGGAGGAAGGCACACTCTGTTAGGAGGGGAGGGAGGAGACTGCTGGCGAGAACTTGACCTTCTCTTGTCTCGCTGCCTGGAGTCCAGCCTTTCTGCTTGGGAACCTGGGAGGAGGCTGGTCTGGTTTCCCTGTGGTCTCAACGGTGGGAAATTTTTTTTTTTTTTTTTTGGTGGCAGATTATATTTTTCTGGGGCGGTTTGAATTTCACCTGCCCCATTTCATTTAATTAGGGCTGGTGCTGCCGTCTATTGTGCCCAGGGGGCCTTCCTGCATGAATAAATAGTAGCATGTTTGTTTTCTCTTGGGGCAGGGTGTTGTTTAATGATAGGATTGGCAAACGAGGGGAGAGCAGAAGCAGTGATGATGATGAAGTCATCAGGAAAGAGGATGTCAGAGGGCAAATTCTCACCCCCACTTCTTCTTGGACCCACTTTCACACAATATATTCAGAGCCTTCTCTGTTTTCACTTCTATTCTCTGGCCAGGCTTTCTTTCTTTTTGAGAATTACCTGGGAATCGGGCATTTCCTCCCTTAGGACTATTTGTCACCCCTGTCTCTTCTCATTTTACTGTAGTTTTCCATCCAATCTCTCTCTCTCTCTCTCTCTCTCTCTCTCTCTCTCTCTCTCTCTCTCTCTCTCTCTCAATAGCTACTACAAAATCACTAATAAGAAACTTGTTGATAAGCCATGAGACAGCCTTGCCATGGAATGTTATGAAGTGAGGGTAAAGAATAAAAGAAACTCTAAATATGCTGCTTTGGAATGGTTGCCAAGACACATTGTAAAGAAAAAAGTGTTGTGAATAATATGATCCTTTTGTACAATAGAAGGATGCTTATAGGTACACATAGTAGTTCTGGAAATATACCAAAGAACCATGGTTGCTTCTGGAGAAGGAGAATGGAGCCTGGATTTGGATAGAGATTTACTCTTTCATTGCATGCCTTTTTGTGCTATTTTATATGTTTTTTTTTATGATCATATGCATGTATTACCTTTTTTTTCAATAAGGAATTGGTTTATAAAAGGAAAATGTAAAATATGAAAACATAATACAAGACAGTACATGCTTAATTGCCAGGTGAAGCAGTAACTGAATCACAGCTTAGAGGATCCAGGTTTAAATTCCAGTTCCACTAAATATCAAGTGTATGGTTATAGCAATTTACTTAACCTTTTTAAACCTCAGTTCCATCATCTGTAAAATGGGGGTAATAATAGTGCCAACTTTAAGATTTTAAATGTTATTCTTTGCAGGGAAAGCTTTTGTTTAAATATATAACTAAGTGGATTTAAGTTTCAATTTATTTATATAATTTTTTTATCCAAGTAAATGCACAAATCACAAAAAGTTGATCATGATCTTGATTTTTCCATTTAGAAAATGATATTGCTAGATTATGAAAGCTTTAAATTCTAAGGAGTGTGACAATATTGTTTACCTCCATGGTGAAGCCATTCTGGTTATAGATAACTAAAAAGTCAAAGGGACCAAGGAAATAATAAAGAATGTTGGTGAAATAGTGAGTAAACCAACTTGGCAGGAGCAGAAGTTTCCTCTAGAGCGCAATACCTGGAGACAAGAGGTTGGAATCATATGGTTGAGGTCCTTGAATGCCAAGCCAAGGATCTCTCACTGTATCTTAGAGGCAATGGATGTGTAAAAAAGGAAGGGGTTAGGTTGGTTATCTCTTGCAGTGTAACAGATCATTTCCAAACATAGTGGGTAAAATAACCACTTATGGTCATAGAGTCAATGTGTCAAGGATTTGTCCTGGGCATATCAGGAATGGGTTAGCTCTGCTTCCTAATGTCTGGGGCTTCAGTTGGAAGCTAAAAATTGGTGGTGACTTCATGGCTGAGGCTGGAATCATAGGAAAGTTTGTTTACTCATATGTCTGCTGTGGATACTGGCTGTCAGCTAAGATCTTAGCTGTGTCTGTCTGCCAGAACACATACTCATGGCCTCTCCGTAGGCTGGGCTTCCTCATAACTTGGGGGCTGGGTTCCAAGGATTAGTGTCCCAAGTGAGCCAGGAAGCCTTTTCTACCATAGCTTTAAAAGTCACACAGCATCCCTCTGACGATTCTATTCATTATGGTAGTTGCAAAGTGTTGTTCTATCCAAGTAGAAGGGGACAGCAAGTAGAGTTGATGTCTTAAAAGAGGAGCAGCTTATGGGACCAGAAATATTGTTGGGGCCATTTTTTGCAAAATACAATCTGTTGTAGAGAGTGACTTGGAAAACATCACTTATTCAAAGTAAATATTTATTGAGTATTTGTTATGACTTAGGTGCCATGCCAGAGGCTGGGAAATAGAGTAATGAGCAAAGACAGACATGACTCCAACCTCCTAGAGGGGTCAGGACATCAGTAGAGTACTCCACAGGGAGGTATGAAGACAGAGGGGGTGGCTAAGGAGAGATACCCAGATGGAGAACAAGAAGACAGGTTCTGGAAGGATCTGAGAATCCCATTAGGCTTGGCAGCTGAGAGGGCATAAGTTTCTCTTGAGCTAGAAAGATGAGCAGCTGGCCTAATCTTTTACCTGGGTCACTGTTGAGCCTGGGCAGCGGACACTGAATGCCCTGTGTGTGGTCTTGCATGATGTGATGATAGAATTCTGGACCATGTGACCTGCCTGCTTCTATGCTTCAACCTTTGGCTTCTTTTTCCTCTTGACAAAAGTTACTTTTGCACATTTCAAATTTTCTTGGCTGACCTATGGGGAAAAGGAATTGTGGATGGTGAGGCCAATTGGGGTGAGATGGTTAGAAGGCTCCACGTGGCTAAGCAGAAGCCAGCTTAGCTTGAGAGGAGACAGATAAATAGTCAAAGACGCAGGAGAGGGCAGACCCAGTAAGCTTACCACCAAGTCTTTCCTATTTCAGGCTTTAATTCACAGGATACAGAAGCAGAAAAAAATAGCTCATCCTTGACTTCCTGCTGATGTAATGTCACTAGACCAACAAAACAGGTGCACACATACAACCACACAATCAAAGACTCAGCATATAGGGCAAAGGAACTTTAATTCAGTTTAAGAAGCAATTATTGATCACCAACCATCAGAGACGAGACCTTGGGGATAACAGAGATAAATGAAGCAACCAGGTGGAGAAGACAGGCTTGTAAATAAAAGTTCAGTGGAATAGGGAAAGTGTCAAACAAGATACAAAGTTTGCCTGTATTAGTTTCCTAGGTTTGCTGTTAACTAAGAACCCAAACTGGGTGGCTTAACAATAGAAATTATTGTCTCACTGTTCTGAAGGCCAGAATCAAGAACCATGCTCTCGCTGAAACCGGTTTGGCTCAGTGGATAGAGCATCAGCCTGCGAACTGAAAGGTCCTGGGTTCGATTCCGGTCAAGGGCATGTACCTTGGTTGTGGGCACATCCCCAGTGGGGGGTATGCAAGAGGCAGCTGATCGATGTCTTTCTCTCATCGATGTTTTAACTCTCTGTCTCTCTCTCTTCCTCTCTGTAAAAAATCAATAAAATATATTAAAAAAAAAGAAAAAAGAAAAAAGGAAAAAAAAAGAACCATGTTCTCCATGATGGCTCTAAAGGAGAACCTTTCCAAGCCTCTTCTAGCATTTGGTGTTTGCCAACAATCTTTGGTTTTGCTTGGCTTGTAGATGCGTCACTCCAGTTACATGGCTGTCTCATCCCTATGTATTCATGTCATCTTTCCTCTCTATGTGTCTGTCTCTATATCCAAATTTCCCTATTTTAAAAAGAACACCAGTCATACTGGATTAGTGCCCACTGTAATGACCTCATTTTGACATGACTCCCTTAGCAAAAACCCTATTCCAATAAGATCACATTCTGAGTAATGGGCATTAGAACTTAAACATGTTTTTTGTTTGTTTGTTTGTTTTGTTTTGTTTTGGGGGGACTGTACAAAATTCAACCCATACATTGCACTCAGGTGGGAGCCTACTCCACACTGACCTCACAGGAAGGCCTTCGGCTGAACCCTGAATCTCCAGGAGAACTGACCAACCTAGAGGATTATGGATCCAAGCAACTGCCATGGTGATGGGACTGAGAAATCACATCCCATTTGCAGAACTTGGCTTGAGTAGCACAAGCCTGGCTCTTGAGGAAAGAACTAGCTAGCCACTTCCTGTGAGTCCATGGACTTAAGGAAAACAAGAAACAGCCAGAAGGTTTCGATTCTCCTGCCTCTGTGCCTTTGCCCAGGTGCTTACCCCCCACCGGCTGCCTTTAAAGTCCTAATAAATACTTGGTGAATTGCACTGGACAATCATAACTCCCCCAAGATGTATAGGGGAAACCTCTGCATTTGGAGGTGGAATACTGTGTTTGAACTTGGGTCCTCTCACTTACTGTCCCCTCTTGGCCATGTCAGGTCCGATCCTCAGTTTCTCCCTCCACACATTGGCATGGTACTGCCTAACTCACAGGGTTATGGGTATTGAATAAGACTGCACACACTCCGTTAACATTAAAGTTCTGTGTTTATGCAAGCTATTAGGACTCATCATAGAGCTAATAAGACAATCTCCCCTGTAATTCTCTCTCTAATAGGACCTTCAACTTTGGCTCACAGACTAAATCAGTTTTGTACAGTCCATGAGCTGAGAATGATTTTTATATTTTTAAATGATGTGCACAAAAATCAGAAGAAGAGTAATATTTCATGACATGTGAAAATCTTATGAAATTCAAATTTCCATGTCCATTTATAAAGTTTTGTCAGAATATGGCCATACCCATTTGCTTAGACCGGCGACTGCTTTCATGTTATAACAGCAGAGGTGAGCAGCTGTGACAGAGACTGCATTTTTTTTTTTAACCACCTGATCCTTTCCATAAAAAATATGCAGGCCCCACTCTAGAATAACAAACTAAGCAAATAAAAACTGAGCTAAGCCCCAATTTTGAAGCATTCAAATAGTCTGTGTTTACAGTCCTCAAATCTTTGGGTCTTTGAGATATTCATGTAGATCTGACATCTAAGGGCCTGGGAGTGTCCATCTGATTTGCTCATGGCTTGGGTAGGCTTGACAAAGTCCCACAGGAGAGCCCTGGCTCAGGTGGCTTCTCAGTCTTGCTCATATCTGAGAGAATAAGGAGGAAGGCCTGCCCCTTAGCAGACCCGCAGCTACCTGAGTCCACAGCCACACACATCCCATCCTGCCTGCTACACTCTAGCCATGGAAGTGGCCTCACATCAGCTGGTGGAGTGCTTTGCCCGGTGACAGGTCTCCCATTTAGATATAATCACCTTTTTATATCCCTGTCACTCCCCACCTGAGCTTTTCCTGGTGATTGAAGAGCTAAACCAACAAATGGCATTATCTCCTCTGAATGGCCTCAGTTTATCACCTGGACAAGCCCAGAAACTTCCACCTTGAGCTTCTCTTTGTTGTAGCTCAGGTGCTCAGGAAGAGGGTGGGGATGAGCAAGGGGGAGGATGGGTTTAAACACGGGAATGGGGCCAGAGGAGGAAGACTGTGGAATGCTCTTTGGGGGCGATCTTTAGAAACAGGCTCATCACCACTGCTCTTGAATGGACTGGGACAGAATTCTCCAGGAATCAGGAGTGGCAGGCGACACCATAATCTTTTAGGGTTCTGAAAAAGGTCCTATGAAAAGTCTGAGCACTCTATGAAAAGTGAGAATCCTAAAGAACTTTTAAAATATTATAAGGGAAAAAAGATGGGTAGGGAAAGATTTGTTTTTCTTGATATTTTTAGTTCTCTGTGTTAATTGAGACTACATTGTCTAACTTGACCTATCTGACAGGAAGGACCTATTCTCCCCCAATGCAAATTTTCTAGAGGTATTAAAATGTTTAAATATACTGTAAAATTTGGTATTGGCGAGTCTTTAAAAAAAATAGTTGAAGGGGGAGGGGGGGGGAAGAGAGAGAGAAAGATCAATGATGAGAGAGAATCATTGATCAGCTGCCTCCTGCACACCCCCCTACTGGGGATTGTGCCTGCAACCCAGGCATATGCCCTTGGTTGGAATCGAACCTGGGACCCTTTGGTCTGAAGGCTGATGCTCTATCCACTGATTCAAACCAGGTAGGGTAATAATGGAGAGTCTTGAGCTAAACTTCAGAGGAAGCAGTAGAGTGTAAGTCAGGGGCTGACAAAACTAGCCATAGATAATATGTAAGTGAATGAGTGTGGCTGTGCTCCAATAAAACTTTATTTATAAAAACAGATAGTGGGCCAGATTTTACTATGGGCTGCAGCTTGCAGATCCCTGGTAAGGAGTTTTAGCCAGCTCTGTATTGGCACTCTCTGCTTTCACCTGTCAGGACCTAAAGCACAGAAGATTTGCCAATTTATGGCAGGAGAAGCCCCAATGGGCCCTATGTGAGCTGAAGTTATGAGTAAGTGGAATGCAGCAGAAGAGGGACAAGATGTTGAGAGTGTGTGTGAGATGGTGGGGGAAGCAGAAAGAGAGTAGATCCAGGTATAGAGGAACTAGGTCCAGCTAATGGCAGAGCATCAGAATATAGATGCTGAGATTGGGATGGGCAGTAAAATGAGACATTGGTTCCTTGCCCTGCCTTGGGCCCTATACAACCTCCCTCTTCCAGGCCCCACAAAGTTTGCTTCAGCATGGCTCCTGCTCCTTTTGGCCATCCCTGAAGTCTTTTGAGATTTCGGTTTCTTTTATCCCACCTACATTCTTCTTATAAACTACTAATTTCTGTTCTCACAGAATCCTTCAAACTTCTCTCATAATAGCCTACCTTCCTAGACTCTTTATATTTAGAATGAATTAACTCTCCTCTAAGCTTCCCTGGTCCTGCGTACTATATACCTCAACCAGGTGTAAATTCCATCACAGTGCAAGATACATTATGGCTTCCTCATTGCTCAGTTATCACTTTTTCATGTGTATGCTTTACTAACTTACATTTGAGTGACTAGGGGGGGGAAATGCTTATGAGAGAAAGAAGTAGGTGCAAGGAGGAGTTAATTCAAAACCACTCAGTGTGGTGCTACCTCACATGACTTTCCAGTAACTTTGTTTACAATGTCTTCTATCCCAGGGATTTATACTGTTTTTATAAAGGGGGACAGGGTTGTAGTATATAACCAATCCCCGCTAGAAGGGGATTTGTTGGTTCCTGTAACCAAAGCAAGGGAGAGCCGAGTGCAGCTGGCCTCAGGGATCCTTAGGAACAGGGAAAAGAGCAGGGGATAAGACTCATTAACCCTCACATTGGTTACTGCCCATGTGACAGACCTGTTCACTCAGACTGGCTCCCTTTTTGAGGCTCCCAAATTTCACACCTGCCATTGTTACCCCAAGGAGGAACTGCCTTTTTTGCTGAGGTCTAATTAAAAATGTCTCGAGGGAAGCATTGGTCTACTTTGGATCATGTGCCCAACCTGTGATC
Source organism: Pipistrellus kuhlii (assembly GCF_014108245.1). Lineage (NCBI taxonomy): Eukaryota > Metazoa > Chordata > Mammalia > Chiroptera > Vespertilionidae > Pipistrellus > Pipistrellus kuhlii. The sequence goes on along the minus strand of NW_023425573.1, from coordinate 1,117,146 downwards.
AGGGAGGCAGATGCTCATAATTGGTAGTTTCTAGTGGGATATAATTGGCCTGGGTGGGAGGAAGGCACCCCAAAAGGAAGGGGGTGCATTTCATAGAACTAGTGAGTTGTGCCAGGCAGACAGAATAAGAAATGCCACTTCCATGTCTCCCCTTCCTTAGAGCTTGGGCCCAACACATGTGGACCTTAAACATGTGGACCCATGGAGCCACTTTGCTCCTGAGATGGCACCTCTCACCCCTTGTTCAAAGTTTACCCCCCATCTGGGACTGCCAGAAATCTTCTCTAGGGTGAACACAAGCCCTCACCCTGATGGATTAAGAACTCACCTTTTTAAAGACTTTGTAGGAAATGCCATCAACTTTCCTCTTTTTTTTTCCTGTCTTTAATAAATGAATAAATGAGTCTCAACCATTGAGTGTCCATTCAACACACATTTATCCAACACTTGCGTTTTTAAAAAAATATTTTATTTTTAAAAAATTAAATATTTTTATTGATTTCAGAGAAGAAGGGAGAAATAGAAACATCAATGAGAAACAATTGGTGATCTGCTGTCTCCTGCACTCCCCACTAGGATTGAGCCAACAAAATCTGGGCATCTGACCAGGAATCAAACCATTACCTCTTAGTTCATAGGTCAGTGCTTAACCACTGAGAAACACTGGCCTGGCTCCAACACTTTCCTTTTAAATCCTCACCTGAGGATATTTTAAAAATTTATTTGAGAGAGAGAAACCTTGCTATTGATGTATGAGAGAAACATCAATTTGTTACACTGATTGGGGCTTGAACCTGCAACCTAGGTATGTGTCCCAACCAGGAATCAAACCAGCAAACTTTTTGGTGTATTGTTTGATATTCCAGTCCACTGAGACACCTGGCCAGGGCTATCCAACACTTTTAAAAAATAATTAATAAACCTAATATTCTAAGAGCAGTTTTGGGTTCATAGCAAAACTGAGCAGAAAGTCTGGATTCCTTATTTTTTTATTAGCTATTGTGTGATGAGTTTTTATTGACTTCAGCTTATTTTTTCTATTCAACAATCCTGTGAAGTAGAAATTTATTCCCATCTTCATTTTTCAGGCAAGAAAACTGAGGCCAAGAAAGGTAAAGGGATTTGACCTCTCAGCTTTTGAGGGGCCAATCTGGGGTGTTGCTGTGTGTTTTGTTGGGCACTTTCAAAGAGCAGAGGGCTGCAGGCAGGAGGGCCTGGTTCTTTAATGGCAGACTTCTCCATACCCATTTTAGACATCGGGAGAAACAGTATAGGTCTTGAAAATTTTCAGAAACCCTGAACTCAGCAAACAGATGAGACTCTGTCAGCCCAAACCCATTCAACTCATCCACCTCGAGTCTCCACTGTGTCCCCGGAAGTGAGTCTGGCAATTCAGTTAAGTGATGGGATCATGGCACTCCGACCCCTCAATGCCCATTTCAGTGGCACCAAATGGCAACGTCCCTGGAGCAGAGATGAGAGGGGAGGGTGGCTGGCAGGCTCTCCTGGTGCCTCCAGTTTGTCTCTTCCAGGACTAGTTCTCATGCCCAAAGTAGTTTGCTGGCCCACAGGGCTATAGCTCCAGTCTCTTGTGGTTAGGGTGTATATGACTGGGAAGTGGAGACTAGGGCAAGGGAGGGGGCATTCAAGTGGAGTGGGTGGCTGGTAATATTTTCCAGTTCTTTTCTAAAGCGTCTGTCTTCCCTTAATGGATACGGAAGTGAGCCAGCCGACTTGCTGCTCCGACTGTAAGATTGGTTACTGCTTACATCATCTGGGCAGCCAGACTGGGGACAGGAGTGGGGGGAGATGGGGGAGAAACTGAGTAGGGATTAGTACAGGCCTGAGGGAATTGATAGACAAAGGCGGTGGTGATCAGATAACCTTTTTCCCAAGCACAGGCCTCGGGAGGTGGAGAGGAGCCAGGTAGTCACATGAGAGCATGCCTGGGGTGCTTCATGGTTTCTCCGCCCTTTACCAACACTTCAGTTCTATTTTGTTCCACTCTACACCGCTCTATCCTATGAGCTTTGTTGAGAATCTGGAATGTCCCAGGAATATACTCATGGAGGAGTGAGAGAGAGATCAAAGATTGATTCCCTCTAGGGAGGGAATCATGTGTATCAGTTAGATTCTGCTGCCTGATAAACCACCCCCAAAGGTATTGATTTGTGATACCATTCCTTTATTGCTGCTTCTGAGTCTGCAGAAAACCTGGGCAGTGTTGCTGAATTGGACTGTGTTCTGTGCATCTTCATTGGGCTTGCTCATGTATGTGGGGGCTGGCCAGTGATGGCCTGAACTCCTGGAACCTTTCTCAACATGCTCTCTCATCCTCTTCCAGGCTAAACAGAGCTTGTTCATGTGCAGGGGCAGCTTTCCAAGAAAGTAGGGGACATCGTGCAAGAGCCTTTGAGGCTTGGAACATACATGAAATGGATGCTGGCCACCTTCGGCTGGCCAAAGCAAGTTCCAGGGCCAGTCTGGATTAGAGGAGTTGGGGAGGAGGCTCAGCATCTTGATGGAAGAAGGGCAGGGTCTTGAAATTTGCCCTCTGCTCTAACACACATCCCTTATTATGTATATAAGACTGATGGTCCTCTATTATTGCTCTCTTCATTTTCTATTCAATTCCTCTTGCTAAAATCTGGCCCTGGGCTCACCAGCTACCATATGGTCCATTTATAGGGATTCCATCAGTGACTGGGTGAGTTATCATCTCTGCCCCCTGAATCTGGGGACAAGAAAAGCTCCAGCCATCTCTTCTGGTGCTTAGAAAGAGGGAGATTCCTTGACTCATATTTTTGCCAAATTGTGGCAATTCTCTCCTCTCTCTCTTCTCTTCTCGAGCTCCTTCCCTATTTCTCTATCTTTCTCCCACTGTGATTTCTTAAGGGTATGGATGTTGGATGTCAGCAAGAAAAAAGATAAGTAAAAATTTCTTTCATTCCATTGCCAATGAAAAACAAACACATCCATTTCTCATAGTTTGTGGAGGGGTCGTGTATTGGCACATGGATTCCACATAAGGCCCAGTGCTAGTGGTGGAGTAAATGATTCAGTAAATGGGGTGGGAGTGATAGAAGTAGTAGCAATTGTAACTATTATTGTACCTAGTGAGTCCATGGAGATGGTCACACTATTTCAGCAAGCCTCTACTGCCTTAATAGAATCTGCTGGCATGCTTTATCAGTATGATTATTGAAAACAAACAAGCAGCTTTCTGTTTTAGCACATGAATGGGAACTCTCTTCCTTTGAGGAAAAAAAAAAAATCCCAATGAGGATCTGGAGAAAAGGGAACCCTCATACATTGCTTGTGGGAAGGCAGACTGGTGCCGCCATTATGGAAAACAATATGGAATTTCCTCAAAAAATTAAATATTAAACAGCCATTTGACCCAGTGATTCCACTTCTAGGAATATATCCTAAAAACTTGAAATAGCAATCAGAAAGAATATAGGCACCCCTATACTCATAGCAGCACAATTTGCAATAGCTAAGATATGAAAAGAGCCCAAGTACCCATCAGTAGATGAGTGGATAAAAAAGCTGTGGTACATTTACACCAGGGAATACTATGTAGCTATAAAAAAGAAGGACCTCTTACCCTTTGAGACAGAGAGATCTAGAAAGTATTATGCTAAGTGAAATAAGCCAGTCAGAGAAAGGTAAACATCACACGATCTCAGTTATGTGTGGAATCTAATGAACAGAATAAACTGACAAACAAAATATGGAAGCATGCAACAGGCAGGATCCTCAGAGGGAGTGGGTGGGAAAGAAATAGCTCAACCAAGAAACTTATATGCATATATACATATATGCATAACTCATGGACACAGATAATAGTGGGATGAAGGCTTGGGGAGGGGATGGCAGTGGGGAAGAGGGGGGTCAATGTGGGAAAAAAGAGGGCATCTATAATTCTCTAAACAATAAAGGTAAATAAATTAAAAAAAAAAAAAAAAAGAATACAAATGAAATCCTGAAAGGAGTAAACTCAGTCTGGGGTGGGTCTTCCTTTGGTGAAATCTACCCTTGGCCAGGACCCAAAGCAAGGGGTGGTGCCCTCTAATCATGGTTTGTCTTTTCTCTGCCTGCAAAGTTCCCAGGGGCCTTGTGCTTTGCTGGGTACTGATAACCGAGTGGGATGGGTGTTTGGTTGGTCTTCTGTTCCCAGTCTGGAAGGTGTGGCCGAGAGTGGGTGTGGGAAATGGGAGCCATGGAGCCCTAGCTATCTCCCTTCATACAAGGATGTCAGATCTTCCTCTCTGCAGTTCATGATTAAGTAATCTGAAATTTTTGGTTGCAAAGAGCAGAAATATAACTAATTAGCATAGACAAATGAGACATTTGTTCCACACTTGGGCAGGACATTGAAGTACCTCAGACATAAAGGAATAGCTGCAGGAATCAGGGCCCTTCCCATTCCTTCTCTGCACTTCTCTCTGACTGTTAGTTCTACCTAGAGGCTTTGGTCTCCTGGTAGGCATATGGCCACCAGCAGTCCCTGCTCAGCAACCTCTGCAGAAAGAGGTGCCGCGCCCCCGCCCCTCCCCCCACTTTTCCCCCTGCAATATTCTTAGCTCAATCCATGGGAGGAATCTGAGTTTCCCTACTTGGGTTATGAGCCACTGTTGTCTGTACATGGACCTCAGGCTTCATGGGCCCTTGGTCACGTGCCCACTCTAGGTAGGGCTTCAGAGTCTGTCATCAACAGGGAGAGGTTGGGAATGTTTGCTGAACAGACAACAGCCAGTGGGTGCCTACAAAACCTAAGCCCATAGACTCTCGTTGTTGGCAGAGCCCATCGGTGCTGTTGCTGTAAGCTCTTCCTTCTGGGAGTCATTAACAAGGAGGCAAGAATTAATGCTCTGTGAAGTTTAGAGAAAAACAACAACAACAACAATACAATTTACTTGGAAATACTGACCAGCAGTGGAAATTTTAGTGATGTTTACGTTGTGGGAAAAAGATGGTTTGATGCTGTGAAGAGATGAAGGGATTTCTTGTTTATATCCCTGCTTAGAGGATAGCTAGAGATGTCAGCAGGATGAAAGCATGAAAGGTGTGCATACAACAGGTACTGAAGGAGGAATGGAGAAACATGGTGGGAAGAGGAGGTGGGGTTGGGGAACTACTATATTACTACCTAAGGTAGGACTTCCATATAATTGCACATTTCTGGCATTGTGTTCAATCAATAATAGGGTCACTGCTGTGCCATGCAGGGCCCTAATCATCCCATTTACTGGCAGGTGAGGACCATCCCATAAGGCAGCCTCAAAGCTTTGGGGAGTTCTGCTCCCCAGAAAGGTGACAGAGTGTTGGGGTCAGTTCTATGCTGATGAAGGGGCCCAGGGCTCAGAGGAAAGATGTTGGGCTGGATGAATTAGAAGGACCTAAACATGCCCTGGGTTCCTCATCCCAGAGGGACAGGGTTTGGGCACAGGACCCATCCCAGCCTCTGGATGTCCTCTCTGTGCCTCTGGACAATGGGAAGAATGAGGCTCCTTGTATCTTGAAGAGATTTTGAAAAGAATGAATACTGGTAAATAAACAGAGGGAAGTAAATGAATAACAGCCACCAGTAATCTACCAAACTATATAAAATTATCTTATTACAAATTAGGAAAGACCAAGAAGAGGCCGGAAAGGTGGGAGGGATAGAAACTATGCCAGTGTGGGCTACAGATTTTATTAGCAAGAGAGACAACCTGCTCTTCTCTCTCCTCTTCTCAACTCCTTCCCAGGTAATCAGAGGGAAGGCTGTCTGAGCGGCTCCCTCACTATGACTTGTGAGGATTCGGCTGAGAAACTGTTCTCAAGGGTGTGACCTGCTCTAGTCTATGGGACTTCTCTCTGCACCAAGGCACAAGCAATATCAACACTGTAGAGGCAAGGTCTGAAAAGAAATAAAAATCTAGCAGTCACTTGGTAGGACTTCCATATAATGCCCCTGAGCCAGAGAGGAAGGCACCTGACCCCCAGAGGGCCCTGCAGCCTGAAGTCCTTCTTGGGCACTGCATGTTCCACCCTGAGCAGAGGCTGTCTCAGCAATGCATAGAGAACTGCTGGGGCCACAGTGGTTTGCATTTGGGGAGTGTGTGTGTGTGTGTGTGCGCACGTGCACGGGTGTGTATGTCTCTGAATGTATCTGTGTGCCTGCACGTGATGCTGGGCCAGTCAACATGGACGCCCTCTCAAGCAGGAGATGCACACATGGGTGTGAGTCTGAACCGAACCAGAACCAGGCCCAGGGCCTCTGGGGGACCTGTCGCTGGGAGGGCTCATTATAGAGACCAGGTGCTTGGAGCGCTCCCAAAGCGATACAGAGTGCACTGTCATGAGTTTGAAAAATATTCCTGAGAGAGATATAAATAACAACTCCAAGTCTAAAGCCAACGTTTTAGAAAGCCATCCTTAAACACAAGATAATTTATAGCTGCTGCTCTCCTGTCCCGTGGATGACTCAGCTCTCCTGGCTTTGGCAGGCCCAGCCTGCTCCAGTAACCTCTGGGTTTGGCTGACAGGGATGAGCTACAGCTGCTCCAAGGGACCCAGTGAGCTAACTGCTATACTACCTGCTCACTGTCCTCCTCTTTTCCTTTTGGGCAAACTCCAATGATGAAGTGGATGACCAGGTCCTGGGATCTGCGAAGCAGGATGCTTGAGTCTTCCCAGCTGGCTGGCCCTTCGGGAGCCTGTTGAACTGATTCTGGGCACCTCTGGGGTCTGATGGGTTTTGTGAACCACAAAAGAGGTCTGTCTTCCAGCTCCACACTCACCCCTGGAGGCACCGGCTGAGAACACAAACCCACTGAAAGCTGCAGAGCTGTGCTCAGCCTCTGAGATTCTGGAGCTCCATAGAAATAATAGAAATGAGAATATTTTTCTCTTTTACTTAAAAGATGATTTACCCAAGTCAAGTGCTAAAACTAGGGCTGAGAACACTGCGATATGTTTGCAGTGGGAGGCGGTCTGACATGGGCAGGATTCGTTTTGTAATCCTCTCTCCCCTTATCCTCCTCCCATTATATTTTTTTTCTTTCATTATATTTTTGGCAGACTCTCTGGCAACCACGTCTAAAAAGACAAATGCAAGTGCGGTGAGTGCTTATCAAAACCAAAGGATGTTTCTCTTTCTTCTTCTTTCTCCCTTAAAACTGTCCAGGAGCGTGGCGAAGACCAGAAGTGCTGGTCGGTCTTCTCAGCCACATGCCTCACCCGAGCTTGGATCTCAGGAACATTTTCATGCCAAGGCCCATGTGCCTGACTGGCCAAGTGTCAGGGGGAACAAAGCACAAACATTGCTCAGGGCTATTTTAAAAATAGTTCAGCTCTTTGATTAAATTGTTAAATAGCCCTGAATCATGTTTTCTCTGCTCTAGCAGATGTATTTGTGCAATTGGCCTAATTTTAACACAGGCCCCCGTACATTACAGTTACTCAACAATTGTTGAATAGATGAGCAGTTCCTTAAATCTGTATCTATCTTCATTTAACATGCATTTATTAAGCCTCTCTCTCTCTCTCTGTGTGTGTGTGTGTGCTCATGCTTCTACAAGTATGTGTCCACAAAGGGGGTTGTTAAATATTTAAGTGAGGAGGAGCTGGGGTTTGGATGTGAAATGAGGTCCAGGGCACTCCACACCTCACAGTAGGCAGACAAGGGCCCTGACCCTGGGGCAGGGCAGTGGCCTTGGTGTCCACTGCGGCCCTGTGCAGGAATTATTGCTAAATTATATTGTCCAGCAGGGGAGGCACTGGGTCGGGCCGACAGGTACCTATTGTGCATAGAATATGTTTGTGAAACATATATTTTTTTTGTATGTGATAAACACCTTTTAAAGAGAAGGAAATTTCTTTCTTCCAAGTAGGAAGTTTCAAGTGAGCCAACTGAAAACACACACACACACACACACACACACACACACACACACACATACAGACACACAGACACACACATACACACACACACACAAACACACACAGACACACACAGACACACACACACACACACACACACACACACACACACACCGACACACACACCCACACACACACACACACACACCCAAAGCTCACAAAGCCACTTCATAAATGCTGGAAAGCAGAGGATCCCGGTAACTGCAGAACTGGAAGCACAGAATTCAGCCTGGCCTTGCTGGGAGCACACGGCCTCCATCATCTCTAGAGCTCAGTCTTTTGAAGTCTGTTTCTGTCCTGCCTCCTTTTCTTTCTCATCTTTCTCTCCGGGAGTTGTTTCCCACCGGACATCAGTTTCTAGAGCCCCCTGCTCCTACAGTCACATGTCCTTTCACATTATCAAAACAGAAAAGGTTGCTACAATTCATTCATTTGCATGGTCTGATCAGCACATATACATTGATTAGACACATGCAAATTGACTTGACCCCTGCATTTTACGGGATGGAAACAGGTTAGTGAAGGTGAGACTCTCAAGATCACATAGCTATCGAATAGTAGCAACCCAACCCTTGATACTGATTGAGAATTGATCTATAATAATTGTTAGATCAGAGCTATAGGGAAGATTCCACAAACTTGCCAATTAGAAACTTGAGGTGGAACTGAAGCTGAGTCAAGCCAAGCCTTCTGTCATTTTGGTAGCTGATCAGTCTGCTTGGATCAACACTGTTTCAGCTTCCAGTGATTTCTTCTGAGCAGACTGTACTCAGAATTTGTAAACCTAGCTGGGTCCCTGGTGTCATCTTCTCTCTGAAGTTCTCAGCCACCAGACCAGAGGCAGTCCTGACTGAAGAATATGGGAGCCTTTTGATAAGAAGACTAGTCTTTTGAAAAGATTTTTTAAAAATTGATTTTTAGTGAGAGAGGAAGGGTGAGGGAGAGGGAGAGAGAAACATCTATGTGAGAACAGAACATCCATTGGCTGCCTCCTGCACATCCCCTACCAGGGATCAAGCCTGCAAATCAGGAATCAAACAAGCAACCTTGCGGTGCACAAGTCAATGCCCAACCAAGTGAGCTACAGCCACTGAGGCAAGACCAGGATTTCTGGTTTGCCTGTCACTTTGATGAGAGAGAGAGAGAGAGAGAGAGAGAGAGAGAGAGAGAGAGAGAGAGAGAGGAGTCAACACTGGAGCCCCTGATGTTCACAATGACCCCCATCACCTACATTTCTTTGTTAAACACTTTGAAGATACAGGACATCATTTTGGGTGCAATAGGAGACTTATAGAGTTACAAATATACAGGCCTTCTGTTTTATGGATTAGGATTGGAAGGAAGACAAACATACATGAATATTTGTTGCTTAAATGCCAGGAGCTGTGTATGGACATGGATGACATGGTGGTCTTTGGCCCAAAGCAACACAGTTCTGATCAGAAGGACTTGTACGATGGTATGCTCACAGGTATCACAGCCCATGCTGAGGCCACGGGGTTCTGTACACATGACTACCTTCACGAAGTAAGATCTGTGGTCTCTGGAGAAAATCCAGATGAGTGCAGGAGAGAAAAGGTAGAGAGCAGAGAGAGAGAGCTGCCCACCTTTCAAATCCCACCTTCACCCTGCTACCCTTCTCCCCAAGTCAGAATAGCCATGGGCATGTGCCAGACCCAAGCCAGCTGCGTCTGTGACCTGTTTATACGCTGTAACCAGAGCCTGCTCTTGCCTAGGCTGCCTAACAGTTGCAGAGATAAGGAGATGGGCCTTTGCTTCCAAGATTGGATGACCTGTGCTGGTGTCCATCTCAGGCGGGTTATCCTGATCATTTTCCCAAGCCCAGGGTGGGATTGGGAAGAGGTAGGGCTGACAACCAGCTACTGTTCAAGTGGCAGGGGTGGTCTTCCTGAATCCAGGGTGAAGCTCAGAGCCCTATACTGCACTTTCTTCTGTGGTCTCTTCAGCACCTCCCTTCCTCCAGCTCCCAATGGAGTTGCTTCCCACAGGGTCAAGGGAGGTGAGAGAGGAGTTCTGCATGTTTCATTAGTTTGTTTTCCACCCTCTTTATCTCTGTCATCACAGAAACAGAAAAGAACACGTGGTAAAGCTCTGGGTCAGGCCGAATTCTAGATTCTGTTGCCAAACTCATTTTTCAGGCCAAGCACGTCTTGCTTTTGCCTTACCCAAAACTCCCCTCAGAGTCAGCCTCATCTTGGTCCCCACAGTCTTTCCAAGGTGGTGGGAGGGAACCCCTCCACCTAGGCCAGTCTGTACTCAGTGCAAGAAAGCAGGGTAGTGAGCCCTTCCTGCCAGTGCTGAAAGTTCTTCACACCAGGCTCACTCCCAGTCTCTCAGTAGCTGTGTCCTGACCTCCCACTTTCACATCCATCGTCATTACACCCTCCAGTTTTCCTTTCTTCCTTCCTGTTAGTTCCCTCTCCAGCAGGTTCCTCTGACTGGGAGCAGCCCCTGGTCCAGTGAGTGCACACTGTGCCCTGGCTCTCTGTGTTCACATCTCTCAAGTAAGACTAACAGGTGGTTAGTATGTTCTTTTCTTTGGTCTCCTGATTCCATATCACTTTGGCCAGAGGTGGGGGCACAGATGGGACTCCTCCTGGAGCCCAGACTGACATGACCCATGACCTGGGACATTGAGCTGCCTTCCAAAGAGTTCTGTATGTCCTGGCCTGTCCCTCCTCTGATGGTGATCTTGGCAGGGATGGGGATGGAGTTCATGGCATTGGCAGTTTGTTGAACAGCTGCCTCAAAGGTGAATGTATGGGAAAAACAACAACAACAACAACAACAACAATAAGTACAAGCAAACAAGGCATTTAGTCTTAGACCTGGATTCAAGTCCACACACGGGCAGTGATCAGTTGTGGGACCTCAGACAGTTTTCTCATCATTTAAAGTGGGAATGGTGAAACTTCACACTTATTGGGGTAGATGGCAGGATCAGGGGAACTAATGGAAGGGAATATCCTTGGGAAATTGGTTTCTTAGTTTCTGGCTCATAGTGGGTCAGCAATATTTGCTGCATGTATTAATAAAAGAAAGAAAAGCAGACACATCAAACTATAAAGCTTAAAACAATCACCAAAATGAAAAGGCAACCTGTGGCTTGAAGGAAAATATTTGCAAGCCATATATTGGATAAAGGGTTAATATCTAAAATATATAAAGAACTCATATAACCCAGTAAAAAAATAAATAAACAATTTAATTTGTAAAGGGGCAAAAAAAAAAAAAAAGGGGGGGGGGGGGGGAGGGCGCAGAGGAGCTGAATAGACATTTTCCTAAAGAAGACATAAAAATGGCCGGCAGGTACATGAGAAGATGCTTACCATTCCTAATCATCAGGTAAAATGCAAATCAAAATCACAATATTATCACCTCACACCTGTTAGAATAGATGTCATTGAAAGGACAGGAGATTAGTGTTGACAACAATTTAGAGGAACGGGAACCCTTGTGCACTGTGGGTGGAAATATGGATTGCGCCAGGGGTCCTCAAACTTTTTATAGTGGGGGCCAGATCACGGTCCCTCAGAGAGCTGGAGGGCCGGACTATATGAACTACTAATTCCTACTGTAACACCTCGGCTGCGCTCACTGCCCAAAAAACCTGGCGGGCCGGATCAGACTCCTCTGCAGGCCGCATGTGGCCCGCGGGCCGTAGTTTGAAGACGCCTGTAGGGAAAACAGTATGAAAGTTTTTCAAAAAATTAGAAAGTAGAGGCGGAGACCGGTTTGGCTCAATGGATAGAGCATCGGCTTGGGGACTGAAGGGTCCCGGGTTCGATTCTGGTCAAGGGCATGTACCTTGGTTGTGGGCATATCCCCAGTAGGGGGTGTGCAAGAGGCAGCTGATCGATGACTCTCTCATCGATGTTTCTAACTCTCTATCTCTCTCCCTTCCTCTCTGGAGGAAGGGAGAGAGATAGAGAAATCAATAAAATATATTAAAAAATATATTAAAATATATTAAAAAATATATATCTGTGGTGACAGTAATATAATTTTTTAATATATCTGTGGTGACAGTAAGGAAATGGGCTAATGCCAGCCTTTGTTGGGAAAAAGCAGAACAAGAACTCTTAAAATATAAATATAAAATATAAATATAAATATAAATATATAAATATAAAAATATTTATATAAATATTTATTAAATATAAATATATATTAAATATATTAATATAAATATAAAATATATTAAATATAAAAATATATTAAATATATTAAATATAAAAATATATTAAAATATATAAAAAATCAATAAAATATATTTAAAAAAAAATTAGAAAGTAGAACTACCATATGACCCAACAATGTCACCTTTGGTTATAGATCTACAGAAAATGAAAACAGGATATAAACAGGATATATCAATATTTGCACTCCCACATGCATTGCAGCCTTATTCATAATAGCTAATGGAAACAACCTAAGTGTCTGTCAATGAATGAGCAGGTGAAGAAATGTGCTGTATACATATTAGAATGTTATCCAGCCATGAGAAAAAAGGAACGCCTGCCATTGATAGACAACATGGATGGACATTGAGGGTGTTATGCTTATATGTGAGATAAGTCACACAGAGAAAGACAAATATGTACAATACCACTTCAACGTGGAGTCAGAAAGCTTACTGGTGGAACCAGAGTAGAATGATGGTTTCCAGGGACTGGGGTAAAGGACAGATATTAAAGGACACAGACACACAGCTGTAAAATGGAGAAGTTCTGGGGCTTTAATGCACAGCGCGGTGATTACACTCAACAATAGTGTATTATGTACTTCAGATGAGAGACTAGAACTTAAATATCCCCACTGCGAAACAAAAATGACAATTTTGTGACCTGATAGAGATACTAGCTAATGTGGCAATCACACTGCGATGTATAAATGTATCAAAGCAACAGGGGGCATACCTCAAATTTACCCAGTGTCTTATGTTGATTACAGCTCAATAAAAAATCAGAGAAAGGAAGAAAGGAAGGAAGGACTATGGAGCTTCCTGGAACACTTGCTCTTTAAAGCATTGAACTCTAAAGCACACCGGACTTAGAGGCTGCTGAGCTTGCAGGTTCTGGCTCCAATATGCTGTGTCTCAGCTTTGCAACTGGGCACTCCCTGACGAGGCTTTTTTATCCTTCCCCTTGATCAGAGGCTCAGGGAGCAGGGAGAACACCTATTAATATAACTGTTGGTTCATGCTCAGGAGGACTTCCTGGCAAGGAAGGGCTATCCCCCCCTACCAAGCCTCACTGCTCCCCAGGGACCCCCACGCTCTGTCCTCCGATCTTATCGCCCCCCCCCCCCTCGGTTATCGAACTTCTTCGGCACCCTCCCTCTCAGAGGCCTAGGCAGTGTCTCCCTGTCTGGACCACTTTCTGATATAGGTCACTTCCAGGACTGTGCCACTCTCCAGGTGACCTGGTAGGCCAGGTAGATCTCTGGGGTTCAATTTCCTTATCTGTAAACAGAAAAACTAGACGTCGCCTTTGGCTTCTTAAGAGAACTAAATGAGATCAAGTAAGGGAAGTTCCTAGCCCAAGGCTTGGCTCAGGGTCCTGGCACAGGTGATGGCAGTTCCTATGATTTTTGTTCATTAGAGTAACTCCTTTCTCTCCCTGTGTGGAGAGCTGTCCTCCTCATTCTGTTCTTGTTCTGCTTTTTCCCAACAAAGGCTGGCATTAGCCCATTTCCTTACTGTCACCACAGATAAACCCATCACCTCCCACCCTTCCTGCCAGAATCTTTGTGTTACTAAATGGGGAAGAAGTTATAAAGATTTTAGAACTTCACAAAGTCCTATAAGCAACATCTGCATAATAACACTCCTGTTGGGATAATAGCTAGAAGGTTGGGTGGGTGCTTGTCTCCTGCTTGAAAAACTTGGGGTAACTGACCCTGGAATCATGACTCTGAAGTCCCCAGAAGACCAGGCAGAAGCTACCCTTTGCTTTGTTCCTCCCTTTCTGTCCTGCTCCCCATTTCCTTCTGGTCCTGCTGGGAGGCACTTACATAATAAATCATTGTGTTAGAACCCTCCTCTTAGGTGGGTCTGCTTCTGGGGTACCTGGTCTAAGGCAGTCAGCTGCACATTTCTGAAGCTTTGAGATCAAATCAAATCACCAGAGGAGCTTGTGAAAAATGCAGATCTCAAGATCACACCCCAGAGACTGGGTCTGAAGGGTGGGGACCAGGAATCTGCAAGTTAGTGAGTTCTCTGAGGTATTTAGTGAGTTCTCTGAGGTATTTAGTGAATTCTCTGAGGTATTTAGTGAGCTCTCTGCTGACTATGGCCCTTGGGCCTCTGGAAGTGCTCCTTTCTCCAGGCATGGGTTGATTGCTAGCTCGGGCCTCTGCAGACCCCCACTGCCCTGACATTGGCTTACTCCACAACTTCAAGTAGCTTGACTTCAACCAGGAATAAATTGCTGCTGCTGCCTACAGTACAGCTGGCACTCCCCTGGTGTCAGGTTAATCCTCGAGGCCCAGGTCATTTACACTCAGCTCCAATCCAGCCAGGTCACTTTTCAGAGACCTACATGGCTGAACATTTGCAAACCATGAGACCTCTCCTTGGCTTCCATTTTTCTATTCTACTTTCCAGCACCTACCCAAGTTGCCTAGTTTTTACATCCTGGTTACTGAGTCAGACACACAGACACACACACACACACACACACACACACACACACACACACTTTTTATTTCAGATCTCAGCAACATGAGGTGGAATAGTACTCTGAAATAGACATTTCTGGCAGTAAATATGATAGTTACACAAGAGTCATTGTCATACTTCCTGGGTTGTATCTGAGCTCCATCACTTATTTGCTGTGTGACTTTGGGCAACTTTTTTTTAACTGCTCTGTGCCTTAGATTTTTCTTTTTTTTTTTTATTTGAAAAATGGAAATAACACAAATAACTACCTCTGAAAGTTTATTTGCTGCTAATAAGTCAACCGCTTGGCTCATAGCAAGTGCTCATTAAACATCTATTTATTATGCAAAAAGAACAAATTCCCAAAATTCCTAACCAGATGAGTCACCTGGAGATGACAATGTTTTTTACACCCTTAGTACAAGGGTGTGTGTCACTCATGAGTCCTTGGGAGGCTCTCTTACTTCTCTTCAGCCCTCTGTGCTCCCTGCAGGGCAGCACTGGGGAAGAGGCAGGTGGAAACAAGTGAACAAAAAGTGTTGTAGCTTTGCATTGTTCTATTTTGACTGTTGACAGACACACAGATTTCTGACTGTAAGGATAACCAAGCGGTTCATATTGGAAAGCAGCCACATCCAACACACATTCACCACTCATGTACACATTCCCACATACTCATATGCACACTCACACAATGTATTCTCACATACATACTCTCACACACATTCTACACGTATACATGCTGACATATATTTGCTTTCACACACAGAGCATAACCCACATTCTCACACCTACATGCTTACAAATATCTTGCACCCTCACACATGTATCCTAACCCAAATTTTCACACACACATGCTCACAAATATCTCATACCTTCACATACATTTGCCATACACTCACACAGGTTTCACACCGACATGCTCACACATTCTCACACTTAAACACAAAACTTCAGAGGAGTCAGCATTTAATGAGGCCTTTGCTGGTGGAGGTGCAGGATCTGGGAGGATCAGGAAGAATCCAACAGACTGTCATGGGGCCTGTTCTGCACTGGGCGTGGGGAGGTGACTGATAATTAAGACTTTATTCCTATGTTTTCTAAGTGAGGTGGCCATGGGCAAAACCAAACCTATAACAGAGTCAAAGAACTGAGCCCCATGCTAGACATTCAGGCAAGATGTGGTTGGAATCTGCCTGGTAGAGAACAGCACCGCCACCAACGGTAAAAAGAAACAGCTATGTACCAGGTGCTATGCTATGTACTTTAATGAAGTATTTCATTCAATCTGCTCAACCATTAGTAGGCAACCCCATAAACCCCCTTTGCAGATGAAAAAACTGAGGCACAGTGAGGTTCAGTAACATTTGTGTCCTGCAGCTCGTAGGTGTGGCCTTGGGTGAGGATGGTAGCCTGCCCCCGGGTTACACGGGAGGGGCAATGTTTGAGCTGAACTCTGAAGCCTGTGTGTAGGGTTGGGACATGGGAGATGTTGAAAAGTTACCGAGGGGAAAGTAGATGGCTTGTTCCTGGGAAGGGAAGGCAACTTGGGGTCAGATCAGGGCGTGACTTGAATGTTTGTTTAAAGAGTTTGGCTTTTGTTTTTCCCCTGTGGGCCATGAGGTCTGGAGGAAGAGAGCGATTTGTCTTTTAGGAAGATGATTTTGACAGGATAGGGTCAGAGATGGCAGAAAGAAAGCCTGGCTAGGATACTATGACAGTGAAGGGTCCATACGAGAAAAATGGGGGCTCGATGAGTCCACTGGCAGAGTTCAGGCCATGACAAGGGTCTGGGGGCAGGGCTTTCTGACTGATGGTTGAAGGCTGTCTTGGGGGAGAAGGGAGAGGCCATGTTTGACAGGGATGTATCTAGTGAGGAAGAAGGAAAGGCGTTGGGGCTGGTGACAGTTCCAGGAACACAGGAGAGAGAACAGACTCCAATGGGTCAGGTGGTGAGGAATATGGTGTGGATATGCTCAGGAAAGTGGGTTCGGGAGCAGGCAAGGGAGACACTTAGTTCAGGCATATGGGGCAGTGTCCTGAGGAGAAGGCCGGTGTGGGAAGCTGGGGAAGCTGCCAGTGCTGGCCACCATAGAGGTCAAGCAGAGAGTATTCCACTGGGGAGGCATGGTCAGTATGTGTGATTCTGGGATTGCCCTGCCTCTTCCTCTTCCTCCTAGGAGTCAGCTCTCCCCCTCAGGGTCTGCTTTTTCCACTTGACCTCTTCCTCATAGTCACCGACAGGGCTCCTATTCCCTCCTCATAGTCACCAACAGGGCTCCTATTCACAACTCACCCTCTGCATATCTTCCTTGGCCTGGGAGGATCCAGTCATCTGTGGGTAAACCCTTCACCTAAGGGTGAACAACTATGACTGAGCCAGAGCCAGGAACCACTGTGACAAAGAAGAGAGGGCAGCAAAAGATAAAATCTGTGGCCTTGACATGGATAAAGCTGGCCTGATTGTTTTTGAGAAAAGTTGAAAATTCAATTAATTATTTAATGAGTGCCTGCTATGGCATCAGGTAAAGCAGTGAAGTAAATGGATAAAAAAATTTCTTCATTTAATGTGAACTTGTCCAATTTTTAAGTGTTGGGAACTAAAAGAACATTTAGAAAACATTGTCTAGGCCAAACAAAACACATTTGTGGGCTATGTTTGGCCTGTTGGCTGCCAGTTTGTGACAAAGATTTTGATGGACCAAGTATTCTCCGAAGAGCGGACAGTGAAAAATGGTCCACTAGGACCAGGGAAGAAATTTTTATGTTTATTGTTTTTTAAAAATCTCATCCTTTAAAAGTTCTTATCTTTGTGAATGGTGTATCATATAATAATTGATTTGTATATAGCATATATATATTCTAATCAATATTTCAATAAGTATTCTATTGAAATAATATATAAATAACAATATTATTTAAATATATATTAAGTATTTAAATATATATTGAAATATTTGAATAAATAATAGTTCAATATTTATTGGTTAATTAAAGTAATATCTATTGTTATTTTAATATTTAAATATCTACCAAATATTTAAATATCTATTAATATCTATCAAATATTTAAAATATTTGATAGGTATTAAGTATTTTTTTGCTTTTTCTATTTTTAATTTTTTTTAAATTTCTTTATTGGTTAAGTTATTACATATGTATCCTTATCCCCCATTACCCCTTAAGTCCCCCACTCATGCCCTCACCCCACTGCTGTCTGTGTCCATTGGTTAGGCTTATATGCAAACATACAAGTCCTTTAGTTGATCTATCCCTCTTACCCCCACCTTCTCCTACCTTCCTTCTGAGATTTGATGGTCTGATCGATGGGTATTAAGTATTTTAATAGGTATATTGGGAAGACATGATTCAGGTATTCTTATTGATAGGAATGTGGATCAGGAAAGACCACTGGGATAGTCCTTTAAAAGTAAATAATTGTACACCCCCTGCCTGCCTAAAACATGGCTAAATGCTCAGAGGGCTTCAGGGAAATGGGTTTGGGCAGAGTATCTATATTAAGATTGACTAAACCCAAACTATTCCCCTGTTTCTTCTGCCAGAGCCGTGCAGGTCCTGCTGAGTGATGGGAGAAACAATTGGACGATGGTACCAATTCAGTGTAGACCAACATTTCAACCATTCCAGCCATGCTTATGGGGCTGTTATGGTCATGATGGCTTCTATTTCTTTTAAAATGGGGCATGCTGTGACACTATAGCTGTGCTGGAGAAGTAAAGGCTGAGGGATAATTTAATCTTTACCCTTTCGTGTCAGGAAGGTTGTTATAGGAAGGCAGGTGATCAGACACTCTTCAACTTTACTGAGGACAGAACATGAGTAGGTGGATGTAAACTGCTAATAAGAGATTCGGGTTACTGTCACAGAAGACATCTTTGACAGTGAGCTTTGTCTGAGTCCTGTTCTAAAGCCTGTCTTGGACACTGTACTCACCATCTGTCAGTAGAATGGCAACATGATGTCCCAAAAAGAGCATTGAGCAAGGAGCCAGAAAATGAGTGCTCTAGTCTCACAGGGACCTTTTGGTTGTCATGACCTCTAAGGCTTAGAGAATGGAGATTTGTTCTTCTCTGGATCTCATTTTCTCTCTTGAATAAAGGACATGGTCTATGGTCTTTGAGCTTCAAACATTAGTCTCATGCTAACTAGCTAAGTGTTGGAAAGTTAATACCATGTGTTGGCAAGTATTTTTCTGGGTTAAAGCAAGTTGTCTCTCTAACCTAGGTCAATGTACTAGCTGCAGTAGCAAACAAATCCAATAATGTATAATGGCCCAGACATAGTAGAAGTGTATTTGTTGTTTACAAAACTATAAAATGGGTTTTCCTGATTGATGGGCCATTTTCCTCTAGGTGGTGATAAAAAGATCCAGGAGCTTTTAATCTCGAGGTTCTGCCATCTTCAATACTCCATGGCTCCATGGTGGCCATGCTCAATTACATTTAGCTGATAGAAGGGAGAAAAACATGGACAATTGAGCCTGGGATACTTTTATGGGCCATTCTTGGAAAGATTTGCATTAATCCTGTTCAAATTTTATTGATTAGAAATCAGTCTCATGGAAATACTGAGGTACAAGAGAGGCTGGGAAATATAATTTAACTGTCCCCCTTCCCCGCCCCCCCAGGGAAAAAGAAACAATGGACTTGGCTAATAGGAAACAATCCTATCTAATAAAAGAGTAATATGCAAATTATCCAGCACTCCACTACACCCACAAGTCAAGCCCACCAGCCACATCCACCAGACAATCAGGAGCAAATATGCAAATTAACCTAAACCAAGATGGCTATGGCCATGGAGAGAGCAGGAGGGAGGCTTGGGTTTCCCCAGCAATGGAGGAAGCCAAGCTTTTTGCACACCCTGGCCAGCCTAGGCCTCTGCTTAAGACTACAAAAGTTCAATTATAGAAGATAAATAAATACCAACAGAAATGGCTCCAGCCACGAGTGAGTAGAAGGCTTGGCTCTGCTCCAGGCTACAAAGTTTCAATTGTAGAAGATAAATAAATCCCAGATACTAGGGCCTCCACTTGGGTTGCTGGAATGTGTGGCTGGCTTGTAAACCATCACAGGCCCTTCGCCTAGGCCACCCCATACCCCAAGGGAACCCCCACCCTGATCCCAGTCACCCTTCAGGGCAAACCAGCTGCCCCCCACCCATGCATCAGGCCTCTATCCTATCTAATAAAAGAGTAATATGCAGATTGACCATCACTCCAACACACAAGATGGCTGCCCCCATGTGGTCAAAGATCCTGCCCCCAGGTGGACACAAGATGGCCACCACAAGATGACCAGCAGGGGAGGGACCAGGCCTGCAAGGGAGGGCAGTTGTGGGCTATTAAGCCTGCAGGGGAGGGCAGTTAGGGATAACCAGGCTGACAGAGGAGAGAAGTTGGGGACCAAACAGGCTGGCAGGGGAGCAATTAGACATCAATCAGGCTGGCAGGGAAGTGGTTAGGGGGTGATCAGGCTTGCAAAAGTGGTTAGGGGAAATTAAAAAGGCAGGCAGGTGAGCAATTGGGAGCCAGCAGTCCTGGATTGTGGGATCGGGCCTAAATGAGCAGTCAGACATCCCTTGAGGGGTCCCAGATTGGAGAGGGTGCAGGCTGGGCTGAGTGATATCCCCCATGCATGAATTTTGTGCATTGGGCCTTTAGTATATATCATAGAGAAGAGAGCTAAAAAAAAGAAAAGATTGTATGGAGTGGATAAGTATAAGATGTGGATATTAATTATCTTGTTAATTAATTTTCTTTTAAAAAGCTTGGAACAGTCCTCAGCTGATGAAGAATGGCAGGACCTGGGCTTTAAAAAATTTCCTGGCCCACATGGAGGACTCCTGAACTAAGACTCAGGATATCCTAGGTTCTGGTTTTGGCTAAGTTTTAACCTCACTATGGGACTGAATAGAATTTACTCAACTATTATGCTTCAGATTCCTCATTTGTAAATGGCTTCTTCCCTTGCTCCATTCAGATCTTAATTCAGATGTCTCCTTTTTGAGGGAGCTTAGTGTTTACCTTTTTTACTCTTTTCTAGCCCCTGATCTATTGATCTCTTCCCCTAACCCTTATTATTTCTCTTTAATGCACATATCACTTTTTGAAACTATTTTCTTGACTTGATTGCTTATGTATTTTCTGTCTCTTTCCATTAGAATGTTAATTCCATAAGTGAAGGGACTTTTTTGTGTTTGTGATTTTTCTTTTTGGTACAATTTGTTCCCAATAGCATATATAGTAAGCATTAAATCAATATGAATTGAATGAATGAATGAATTAATGAAGATAAATTGACCACAGGACCTTTGTAGAGACAGCTGCTACCAGTAGGTAATATTCTTTAGCAAAAGAAGGAGAGCTAAAGTCTTGTGTTTGATGATCAGGGGTAAATCTGACTCAACCTCCTTCAGCCTATAGTGGTGGCACTTGAGAGGGGCACAGGGCAAGAATCTTTGACACTGGAGGCCAGCTGTCTTTGCTCCATGGCCCTGATAAGATCCTGGCTCAGAGTTCTTTGCCACCCTCTCCTTTTCTCTTTTTAGGTGGCAATTGGCTGATCTTCCATGAGGTATCTTTGGCTTCTTCTTCAAGCCACTTGTTCTTGCTGTTGAGAAATGACTAAGCAAATTCTCCATCTCACAATGGTCAGCTTCCAGCCTGTGAGAGCTGATGCTGCCAGCTCAGACTGGTTTGGAAGGACAGGTCCTCCTTATAAAAGAACCCACTCCCTCCTTTGCTCAGAAAAAAACAATAACACTAAATAGATACCATCATCACTGCCTTCTTTGAAATGGCCTTACCTCCTCTTGATGGAATTCTAGGCTGACTTCCATAAGGGAGGGGAAAGCAGAGATTAATGATTTCTACTCCCTGTGCTCAATGTCCAAGATTTGCAAAACGACTGTTAAAAATGGTGGTATAATAATAATGAGCCTATTTTCTGCTTACTGAGTGCTTGCTATGCTGCAGGCCTGGTGCTAACCTCTTCAAGTATATTAGCTCATTTGATTCTCGCAATGAAATTATGAGGTAGATGTTTCGACTTTATAGAGGAGAAATTGGAGGCAGCTTAAGGAACTTGCTAAAGGCAACATGGCTCAGAAGTGGAGAGACTGCATTTAAGCATTGGTCTCTATATTTCCAAATATGGTGCTTGCTCATCCCGGCTGCACTCTACAGCACTGCACAGATCGTTCCTCGAGGTGAGGACAGTGGGAACACAAGTAACTTTTCCAGATTTCCCTGCTGCCATCCCCCTTAGTTCACATCAGAAAATTCCCTGCTGAGTTCCATGGGAGGTTAACAGGTTTAATGTGGAAAATTGGTTTAGAAGTGAACTAAATTTGGGAACTCCTGGGTGAAAATTAAGTTATAAAAGACTGCAGAATCATTAATTTCTTCATATTGATACTACATCTTCAAGAGAGGGATATCATGCTGCCATTCCTAAATTAATTGGCTCTCCTAGAGTATCTTGGGGTTCCCAATAAATACTGGAAATTTCTGAGCTCAACAATATACTCAGTGATCTATAAAGGTGCTTGGGCATTCTTTTCATCCCCACTTTCCAAATTTGAAATCCATATATTCATGGAAAACCTACCACTTTCTAGGCACCATGCAAGATGTTCTCTCCCATGTCATCTTATCCATGCCTACCACAGCCTAATTTCATAGAAAAAGAAGCAGAGAATCAGCAAGACCAGTTGGACAGTGAGAGAACTGACATTAAAACCCAAAATTTCCAATCCAGATTTACTGATTTCCCTCCTATACTTCAGGATCTATTCTTCAGTTGCTTATCCAAATTCTGGGCATTTGTAATAATCCCAAATCAAATCCTACTTCCTGCAGAAGGTCATTGCTCCCTGTCTGACCTGTGCATCGCTCTCTCTCCCTTTCCTAAACTCCCTTCTCAAATTCACTATCTCTACCAAGATTTGGTACCCACTTCATCTGATTGCTCTCGGTACATCTCATCTTACCGTTAGGAGCGAGGTACTATCAGACTCATTTTAGAAATGAGGAAACTGACATGTAAGAAGGTTTAGTCACTTGCCCAAAGTCATAAAAGATGCCAGGCCTCAGGACACACATTTCTTCCACTGCTCTGTGTTGCCTCCATCTAGTTCAACTCCTTATTTCATTAGTTGGGGGAACTGAGGCCAGAGAGGGGAAGTGACTAGCCCCAAATCACCCAGCTTGTGAGTAGCAGTGCTGGGATCACCTGTAAAACCTCCACACCAGGCACTTTTCCTCCCAGCAGGCTGCTTCCCCAGGTTTGATGCAGGACCCAGCTGTGACTGTCAGTCAGCCCCTGTTACCCGGATGCTGTAGAAATTGTACTCATATCTGCAGAGGCCGCATGAGCCTGGTAGCCTGCTCCCTGGCGAGTAGCCAAGGAAGGTCAGCCTACTAGCCTGCAGACCCAGCACCTAAAATAAACCGGGCTGCAAGCCCAAAACCCCCCAAAATAGCCTTCCAACAGCTCAGGGCCAGGCGCAGCCTCCAGCTCCCAAGTTCCCTTGGCACAATGCCGAGCGCAGTCTTTATTGGTAGCTGCTTCCTTTTGTTTTGAAGAAAATGGGTTACTATTACTCTGGATCTTAGAATTCAGGATTGACACAAGTGAGGACATTAAGATCTAGGAAGCCCTTGGAGCGTGATAGGGAGGGGAAGGGGATATTTTGGATAGTTGGCTTCCAAAGTTTGAATGTTTATCAGATTTACTGGAAGAGCTTTTAAAAATGAACCAGGCTTCATCCTAGACCTACAGAATCAGGATCTCTGGGCACAGGGCCAGGGGCTCTATTCAAACATGTTTCCCAGGTAGTCTCTTCTGGTCCAGGTTTGTAAGCCACCATCCCAGGTTCGTTCCTTCTATTAGCTAGCCCATTTGATTTCCAAATCCCCTCTCCCCACCCATTCTCAACTGCATTTTTTTTTCACTTGTAAAATTTAAAATTCTATATTGTCCATGTCCATAGTATTGTGGATGGTGTGATAAAAACCCTTAGTGGAGTTTCCATGATCTTTTTAAATGAGGATTCAAGCTTCCCCTTTACATTGAAGTTTAGAAGTTTCTGTTCTACAAGAGGTTTTAAATTCACAGAGGAGTCAGTTCTGAGAAATCTGGTCACCTAAGAAGTCTGTCACCAAGGCCCTATGTTTCCAAGGCAGTCTGTAAAACTTAGAAGTTACCAAAGTAATTACAGTTGCCACGAGACATGCCACTGTATTTAAATTTCTTAAACACCATTGCCAGCAGCTGGCAATACCTGTTGAAAGAGGAGAGTTTTTTCTGATTTAAGAAGAGATTGAAAGTTATTTTCCTTGGGTTTTGAATGAGTCAAAGAGGTTTGAATTGGGTCAATAGCTTTTTCTTCCTGACCAAGGAAGACTCAGATGTAATGGGGACTTTCTCAGCTCATCAGAAGACCTGAGAGGAAGAACAAATGAATATTCTTTCTTCAGAAAGCTAAAGCACAAGTGGCACTAAGGGGAGAAGAGCCATACTAGCCATGGGAGACCCATGGGAGCCTGGGAGGTAGTCAACAGCACCTCAGTAGAAAGAACGCTCAAGTCCATTCTACACTTCCTTACCTAATGGTGGGGCAACAGAGAGAAGGGGAGAGAGCACTCTAGTTGAATACTTACCATATCAGGCATTACATTAAGTGCAGGGAAATAAAAATCACTAAGATATAACTTCTACAAGCAAGGAGTTAGTTGTTTAGAGAAAGCTTGCAATGAGAGAAGGCAAGGCGCTGTAATTTTGTTTTGCTGACTAGATTGTTGGGATGGACTGTATCTACCACGGTGTGTGTGTTTGCGGGGAGGGAGGGACAAACGCCATTTACTACATCTAGATCTAGATAAACCATAGCTCCATCTTGCTGCTCCAGGGAGCTTTGTGTGCACTGTGGCCTGGCTCAGGAAAGACCTCCAAAGATAGCACTATTCATGCTGCCCAAAATGGTTGAGGCCTCCAGGGAGGCAAGATTCGGGAAGCAAGATTGGACAGAGGTCATGGCCATTTCAGAGTGAGGCAACAGACCCTCATGTGAACTCAGAGAAGTTTCTGTTTTTGTACCCTCGGAGTCCTGATGACAATGCCAGGCCTCAGCAGTACATAAAGTGGGCCGAGTTTTTCTTGGGGGATTCTTCTGTTTTGAACGCTTTAATCCCTTTAGAAATTCCGTCCCTTTGTCATTGAACAGGTCCCTTTTTGTTCAGTTACCATCTCCATTGTGGGGAAGGACAGGCATTATAATTATTATTCCTATAATTATGAATAACCTCCATGGTTATTCATTTTCAGATGAATAAACTGAGGCTCAGGAAGTTAAGTATGTGAATAAAGATACTCCTGTGTATTCCAAACGCTCAGTGACTCCCCATCGCCTCCAGCCTGGCTTTTCAAGGTTCTTTGCTAAATGGCACACTTCTCTCCCATTTTTGCCCAACTTGTTATATTGAGCCTCTTGTTTCCCTTGAGAGGAGCCTTTTTCTCCCTGTCTTCATCCCAAGTCACATCAGTCACTTTGCTCATAATACACTCCCATGAAACCATCTTCATCTGTCAAAATCCTACCCTTCTTTTAAAACTAGCCTCCAATGGCCCCTCACTCCTGGAAATCTCCTCATTGTTGGTGATTGGAAGATGAAGCTACATTTATATCTATCTAACCATCACTCTCATAGGCTCATCTCCATTGACCCTATGACAGACGTATAATTTCTTAGCTTTTCCTGCCCCTCATGCCTTGAGCACAGCAATCAGTAAGCTGATGCTTGTTGAATTAAACAGTGGTTTCTCTGGGACACCAGCATCTAGTGTCTCTTCCTTTCCCATGGCAAATGTCAGCATTCAGCTCCCAGCAACCCCTGGTCCATGGCCCCAAGGTTCCTGGCAGAGCTTTCCCGCAGGACCTGGAGCTGCTGTTCCCAGAGAGTCAGGCCTGCACTGGCCAGGGCCGGCTCCCAAGGAGATGGAGAGCTTCTGATTTGCCAGGTCCCCTGGCTCCCCTCTCTCAGTTTCCTTGCACTTATTTTCCTTGGCAAGAGAAAGCCCCCAGTCACCACTTTATCTCCCATTTATAGGCATATATGCATCTTTGCTATTCTTTTCAGAAAATGACAGTGTTCTCAGATTAGAAAAGAAGAAGAGAAAAAGAGTGGAGGACCATGCAAGCAAAGAAGGCATTTGATATAAAGCCTCCATTGATTCCTGCAATATTTCTGTTCATATTGGAGTATGGAAGCCACCCTTCCTACCTCTAATGCTCCCTTATCTTGGCCTCAGCCTGTATTATTAGCTCCTCACACTTTACTTATATGTTA
Source organism: Pipistrellus kuhlii (assembly GCF_014108245.1). Taxonomy (NCBI): domain Eukaryota; kingdom Metazoa; phylum Chordata; class Mammalia; order Chiroptera; family Vespertilionidae; genus Pipistrellus; species Pipistrellus kuhlii. The sequence continues at coordinate 1,091,161 of NW_023425573.1, read as the reverse complement.
TTATGGGTGAAAAGAACTCCAGGGTACGGGCAACAAATTCGGCAAAGATTCTTATTATCTAGACAAGAAAATGGGCATGGCTCCCTGGTTTTAGTCCATGTCTGCATAGTTTTTGAGTTCTTTTTCTGACCCCAAAGTACTCATTGGTCAAAAGTCAGACTCTGTGGGTTCTTTAGACAAAAAGGAGCAAAAATAACAACAAATATTTATGTAGTGCTTTCTCTAGGCCAGCCATTATTTGAAGCAATTTTTAAATCATAACTCATTTACATCTTTTAATAATCTTAAGAAGTAGTACTATTCTTAACCACATTTTACAGATGAGAGAATGGAGGCAGAGAGAAATTAAGTTACTTAACCTAGGGCTATACCAATGCTCAATGACACACTTGGGAATCTGAGTACAGAAGGCTGATTCTAGACTCTGTGTCTTTAACCACACAATGCTACTTTAATTGTTCATCAAATTACATGCATGTTTAAGTAACCTAACAGGATCACTTAGTCCTTCTTATATACCCAAGTGCAGTAGAAACAATGGTGTCTGTGGGTTGTGTGGGCAAGGTCTTGGACAGGTCTTAACCAGTTCTCAGCACAGGTAATTCGATTTGGTTCAAATTCTGACTTTCCCACAGATTTATGATTCTCAGTATAGTATTTCATGCCTGGTGTGATTAGCAAAGATATTTTCTGATGTATCCAAGAACAACTCACCTCTCTTGGCTCAAATTCACAGCCTGAATATTCACTAAATTCATTTCTTTTTTTTCTTCATTTATTCACCAAACTCTGATCCTATGTCTTGTATATAAGATATCATATGGGCAAGTGAAGGATGAGTGGAAAAAAGGAAAACTTAAGTGAAATAGATGTAGTGTCTGCCTTCAAGCTGTGAGTTTGTGTGCACATGGGTACATTTACAAGTAAACTTGAGAACCCAACTTTATATACTGTACTCATTTGGGTCATTGAGTACTCTGAAGTGCTCAATGTGATGCATCTTACTGGTTCCCTGGAATCCAGAACACCACACATAAACAGGTTTTTGAAAGGAAGCTCACTGGGGCAAAGTTGCTCTTATTGGCCAGTGAATCTCTACGCTGTCCAGACTGGATAGAATAGTGATGGTAGATTATTGGTTCACGCTGTGCACAACACTTTATTCAATTGCTAAGAAAACAAGAAAAGGATAAAAATGTTAAGAAAATGATAAGACAAGCCATAGACTGGGAGAAGATATTTGCAAAAGATACATCTAATAAAGGACTATTATCCAAAATATGCAAAGAACTCTTGTTAATTCTCACCTGCGGATATTTTTCCATCGATTTTTAGGGAGAGTAGAAGAGACAGAGAAAGACAGAGAAACATCAATGTGAGAGAAACACATCGATGCTTAGCCCGGAAGCCTGCAACCAAGGCACATGCCCTTGACCAGAACTGAATCTGGGACTCTTTGGTCCTGCAACCAAGGTATGTGCCCTTGATCAGAACTGAATGAACCTGGGACCTTTTGGTTCTCAGGCTGATGCTCTAGCCCACATGTGTCAAACACAAGGCCCATGGGCCAAATCCGTCCCGCCAGGCCTTGCAATGTGGCCCGCACCGCGCTGTCATCACTGCACTCCGCTGCGTTTCCATCACAATGACAGTTTATGACTGTTCAGTAAACCATTCAGCCTGCGATTTAGGCTGGATTTTAGATTTTGGCCCCTTCTCTGATTGAGTTCGACACCCCTACTCTAGCCACTGAGCCGACCTGGCCAGGGCTGCAAAGAACTCTTAAAACTCAACAGTAAGAAAACAAACAACCTTATTTTAAAGAATGGGCCAAAGACATCAACACACACCTCACCAAAGAATATATGTGATGGCAAGTAAGCATATGAAATGATGCTTCGCATCATATGTTATCAGGGAAATGTAAATTAGAACAACAATGAGATACCACTCCACAACTATGAGAATGGCAGAATCTAGACTACTGACAACACCAGATGTTGGTGAGGATGTAAAGCAACAGGACTCTCATTACTTGCTGGTAGAAATACAAGATGGTATAGACATTTTGGAAGATAATATATTATCTGCTTAAAAAACTAAACATACCCTTACTATACAATCCAGAAATTGTGCTCCTTGATATTTATCCAAAAAGTGAACACTTATGTTACCACAAAAACTTACCTATGCAAATGCAATTATTCATAATTGTCTACATTTTAAAACAATGACGATATCCTTCAGTAGATAAATGGATAAATAAATGGTGGTACATAAAAGAATACATTTTTCAGCTATCAAGCCATGCAAAAGATAGAGAACTAGATAGAGAGCTAGAAAGAGAATAAGTTCTCAGTGAAACTAATGAAGCCAGTATACCTTTCATCTTTTTAATTAAATGAGCCAATAAAGTGCTTTTAAGACTTAACATATTTGAATCAGATTTTCTTCTACATGCAGTCAAAAGAGACAGCAAGTGAGTTCATTATCTTTTCTGGCACATACTTCTCTGGACAAGAGTAAATCACTCAGCCTTTTTGATTATTTTTATGGATGCAGGTGGAGTAAAAGAATTTAAATGCATTTTTAAAAAGTTAAATCATTTTTATTGTTGACTGTATTACAGATGTCCCCCAATTCCCCCTGCCTCTTAGCACCCCTCCTCCCAACACCTGCCCCACCCCAAGTCTTTCTTTTTTTATATCTCATTTTTGCCTTCTGGAGAACACAAATACCTGTTGGTTATTATAATGGACTAGAGTAGGAGTGTCGAACTCAATCAGAGAAGGGGCCAAAATCTAAAATCCAGCCTAAATCGCAGGCCGAATGGTTTACTGAACAGTCATAAACTGTCATTGTGATGGAAACGCAGCGGAGTGCAGTGATGACAGCGCGGTGCAGGCCACATTGCAAGGCCTGGCGGGACGGATTTGGCCCGCGGGCCTTGTGTTTGACACGTGTGGACTAGAGGCTTGGTGCATGAAATTCATGCACCTGGGTATGTGTGTCCCTCAGCCCAGCCTGAACCTTGATTGCAGCATCATGAGAGATTTTGAGCCAAAGGGCCTTGTGAAGACACACCCATTTCCTGAACTGTAGAAATTATGAAGTAATTGGTGTTTGTGATTTTAAGTCGCTGTTTTGTTTGATACTCACCTGAGGATATATTTTATTTATTTTTACAGAGAGAGAGAAACATCAATTGATGGCCTTCTGTATGTACCCTGTCTAGGGATTGAACCCACCTTTTGGTTTACTGGACAATTCTCCAACCAATTGAGCCACTTGACCAGAGTTAAGACACTAAGTTTTTAGATAATTCCTTGGAGAACAATAGATAACTAATACATTCAGGCCCTTGCTCTTTCTTAAGCCTCTATATTCCTTGCTCTTCTCAGTTCTGCAGTGAAAGAGAAAGGAAGGGCTGTAGTCCCATCAGAAGCTTCAACTGGGGAGAGTCTGGTTTCAAGTTCACATAACAAGATCACCTGTTGGGATTCTGTCACCACAGGCTGTTGGGCCAAGAACTTAAATTTCCCAGTGGCTATGGGTAAGAGGTCTTTCTAATTTCCTTGTTATGAATCATTATCCATATGGTAGTTCACAACATGGCAACTGTATTTCATCATTGTGAATAAAAGAGTAAGAGAATGTGAGCAAGACAGCAGAAAAGACTTTTTCTAACAATAGAAAAAAGATATCACTCACAAAAGTCACCCATCTTCAGTCCAGGACTGTTTCCACACGGGGCAGAGAAGAAGGGTTGTCAAATGATGCCGGGCTTCATTTGGTCACCTGCACACAGAAAGAATACACTGTGCAGCCAGAGTTTCATGAAAGATCATAGAAAAATATTTCAAGCCTCTTGTCCTCAAGCTTGTAACCACGGGATCTCATACCCAGAGCATGTTGCTGCTGGGTGAGCCATGCATGTCCACCATTTCTCTGGGTCCTCCTTCCTTTTTCAGCTAGGACACATGTCCTCAAAACCATCCTAGTCTAATCATCTCTGCTCCAACATAGGGACTCATTAACCCAGAGAGTATCAGGCCTCCAAAGCACTTTTCTCCTGGTGACCTCATCTTTTGAACAGAAGTTAGTCTTTACTTTCCATTTATATCATTAAAACTATCATTCGAGCAATTTCCTCAGAACAAAGAGACTCTCTATGCAAAAGGACTGTTGATGTTTTCCATTTCATGCCAGATAAAAATTGCTTGCAGCTTGAAGAAATTAAATGAAGTTAATTACAGAAGTAATGTGGAAAAAAATTTAAACGATATAGATAAATCTTCCTTGTTCACCACTTGATCTTCTGCTTCTTCCCAGAGATGATCACTGTCAACAGTTTGGTGCAAATATTTAAAAAAATGTACAAAATTATGTGTGTGTATGTATATTCATGTGCTTGTCTACACATACACACACACACACACACACACACACACATATATAACACACACACACACACATACAAGATGGGGCAAAAGTAGTTTTCAGTTATTTGTATAGAAAATAACATATAATTAATAAATATTAATACAAGAGTAAACTTTGTATTTCACATATTCACAATTGTAAACCTAGTTTTGCTCCACCCTGTATATGTGTTTATGTACACACACCTGTTATTTTTACATAGAAAAAGTTCTACCCTGTTACATTTGAAGGATATAATACCATATATATTATCTTGCTAATTTCTTCCCCACATAATAATATGCTTTGGAGATCTCAGTTTAATCAGTACACATATATGTATGTGCATATTTCTAACAGCCACTGAATACATAGTGGCATAGATGCATTTTACTTTATTATATAGTTCCCTAGGGTGAGCTACAAGAAAGGACACCCACATGAGGCTTTAGAGCAGGCCCACTTTTATTGCTAAGTCACTGTGTGAGAGTCTTGCTCACTTTAAATGTGGCAATGACAATTTTGAACACTCCTTGTGTGGAGATGTAAAGATTTCTCTAAAATGTCTAGAGGTAAAATTTCTGAGTCCAAGAACTTGCCCATTGGAATTTTTAATAAACCAGCTTACATTTTTTTTTTTTAACTTCTACCCTTCAAGGTTTCAAAAATCTTAGGGCCTGAGTTTCTGTTTGAACAACCCAGATATATTTCTGTGGTTCCCTCACTCTCTATGGTTTTCTACATGGCTTGTTGGGTGAATTGTTTATAATTTTCTGTCTCAGATTAGACCTTTAGAACCAGGACCTGGCTCCTCATTCATGTTCTAAATATCAAGTCTTCCTGGAGGATAGATTAGCCTATGATACTTCTATCAGTTTTCCGATTAAGTTCAAGATTTCAGTACACAGTCTACATATAGAAGTATAATTTATAGGCACATATCTTGGCACAATTTAACATAGATCAAAATTAAAAATAGCAAGCTTATGTTTCCCTCTCTGGCTAACCCTGCCACCTTTTTGTCCTGAATCTGGAGGACAGCAGCTTCTTCCCAGTCATATTCTAGGTTTAAACCTTCCCAAAGGCAGGTCCATACTTTCTTCCAGCTGCCACACAGCCACAGCCTCAGCCTCACCTGCAGAGTCTCTGCGTTTCTGTCTTCCTCAGACCTGGGCTGTGGAGCACATCCCTCAAGTTTGCTCTCAGCTCAGATTAGTGTCAGACTATGATTCGAGATACCCCTCCCGCTCCCCATCCTTTTCCAAGTTAGAATCTGTTTTGCTGGAACAGCCCTATGTGTGCTAGGTCCCCCCAATTCTCTAGATCAGAACTCAACTCTCTGCTGTTCTGATCAGCTTTCAAAATGTTAATTGACAGAGTTATAAGGAGCCATTCTAGCCTCTATGAAAAAATTAGCATGTAATTGAGGAAGAATGTATCATCAATAAATTCATGTATTTAATAAATATTTATTATATGATTCAGATGGTGGTAGAGGATGCTATGGTCAGAGAGAAGGAAAACCAAACCAAACCATGACCTTCAGCTTTATGAAGTTGGCAGACAGGGAATTAATAAGGATGAAACCCAGCATGTGAAAAGTGATATTAAAGAACATGCAAATGTTTGAGAGTATAAAAGAAGATCTGACTTGGATGGGTTAGGAGGGAGGGGCAAAAATAGCTGCCCTAGCAGCACCTTCTACTAACAGCTTTTTCCCCCTGAGTTTTTGTCACAACCAGGGTATTCATGTCTCCCAAACACTGGTTCACTGCCCTTTTCCACTCCACCATGTGACCTTGGTCCTCATTTTTTTTTTTTTTAAAATCTAAATGTGAGTCTGGTCTAGAAAAACTCTGAATTCCCTTCTATCTTCCATGTCCTTGTCTTCCTTCCCCTTATGGAAGACGTATGAGGCCACTTACCAGCAGCATTGCATCCATCCATTCATTCATCACATGTTTGTTGAGCAACTATTATGTGCCAGGCACTGTATGAGGGACTGGAAACATAGTGAAGTATGAAACATCATGCTGCAGTGTCCAGGCCTTGAGTACCAGTTTGAATTAATGGAGCCTTCTCTGGCCATATCAATGCGTTTAGAATTGAGTTGTGATGGTATAAGCAACATTGGGAACTCCTACACTTTGAAGGGCACAGGACAATAGTTTGCATCTTTTAGGTACTTAAAACACCCTTAATGAACTTTGCTCACTTTAAGGGCATAGAATCTTGGGGCACAAATGATAGCAGGGACCTCACTTACAACATAAAAAGCAGCTGTAGTACAGTGACCTCTCACTTCATGAGGTTTATGGCACTGGCTGCTGTCCTGGATAGATGTGGGAAAGCATAAATACAGTTCTGGTTCAGAGTAAACGGTCAATAAACCCCACTGGTTCAGCTGGGAGGATATTGTCCCAACCTGGAACCCTGGAGTGAGCAACCTGGATAAAGGGATGATGGTGTCTGTCTTCAGGGAAATTATGCTCCTTTAGGGCCATGAGAATGCACCCCTGTAGCTCTACTATTATTTTAGCCAGTGTGGACTTCCAGAAGGGCAAACACAGTGAGCTGGAAACTGAGAGGTGATGAAGCCCATTCTTTTCTGGCTGGGTTGATTAGGTAAAGGTTCTTGGAACCATGTTTTAAAATATGGGAGGAATGTTAGAGAGGTGATAGTGAGAAACAAAAGAGGTCTCTTTCCAGAGGGAAGCCTCCCTTTGGGCTCTGGCTCTATTTCCTTGCAGTTGAAACCCTGGAAAATAAGTAACCTAGAAGAGAAAGTGCTCATCTCCAGAGTCTTGTGATCTCATGCTTGGGTTTTCCATCTCTTCAGGGGGGGTGAGGAAGTGCAGTCTGTGCTGTGGGCAGGGGGATGGGGAAGCAGACCCCGGGAGGGTCCTCTGAGAGCTCTATGACATTTGGAGAGTCTTTTTTTTTTTTTTTAGATGAGGAAACTGAGACATGGAATGTGGGACCTCTTTAAGCCCAGATAGTTTTTGAAATAAAATTTAATTCATTAAACTACAAGCTGAAAGAAATAAGAAAGAGACATATCTCTTTTTTGGAGTCTTTGCTCTTTGTCTACACCTGTCCCCACCTCACTGGGCACCTCCCTGGCCCTTGCAACAACCCAGGCTGGGCATCAGGCCAACCTTTCTTAGATGAAACCCAGGCTGCCAGATTACCCCACCCTCCATCCTCTCTCTTGGGAGATACAAAGGGCTTCTGTGACTCAAGCTGGAGCTCACAATCCTCCTCTGTCTTTCTAGCAACACAATGAGGCCATGGGGTGCCCCTCATGGTGGTCACACCCAACTGACTTGCTATGCCACAAGTAGCATGAAGGTTTCTACTCCTCAGCCCCTCAGGCCACCCCTCCAGACTTACACCCTTATTTCACTCAAGTGAGACCTTTTTTTTTTGGCCAAAATTCCAGGGGGTCTAGTTTGGCTCCTGAAGTCAGGGCAGGGGTGGTCTTCAGAGGAACTGATACTTATACTCACCATGCACCAGGTATGACGTGCATTGTTTTGCATATGGATCCTTTACAGATCCTCATGGTGACCTTGAAGGGGTGTCTTTAACCCAGTTTTACACAGCAAGTGACAGAGGCTCAGAGAAGTTCGTTAACTTGCTCAAGGCTGTGTAACTGTTAAGTGGTTATGGCAAGATTTGACTCTAGAACTCGCTGATGCCAAAGCCTTTGTTTTTTTCTGTTATAATTTGTTGCTTAGGTTTTGACTCATGATCCTGACTTTACCAGAGAGATGACAAATGTTGTCTGTTCCTGTTCCTGTCTGTCTTCCACGCTGAAACTTTCTACTTCTATCAAAATACCCCTTCACTTTGGAGAAGGACATGGTCTGATTTTAGGGGTAGTGTGCCCAGGGCAATATGGGAGAGGGAACAGCAGAGAATAGAGGTCTGGCTCTGCCTCTGTCATTAACTGGGCATCTTAAGCATGTCTTTTCCAATCTCTAGGCCTCTATTCCTCCATCTATAAAACTAAGGCCACAGTGTCATGGGTAAGCACACAGATACAGAACTATAGATAGCCTTGTTAAATCCCACCTCTGGCACTCACCATCCATTTGACCTTGGATAAATTGCTTGATCTTTCTCTTCCTTGGTTTCTTATCTCTAAAATAGAGGTCATAATATTATGTACTTCATGGGGTTGTGATGAGTATGAAAGAAATATAATATGTATAAAGCTCTTAGGAGAGTATCTAGCATAAGTACATTGCTGTTATTATTCCAAGAAGTAAAAATTTCTATAATTCTATTTTAAGTAAATGTATGGAAAACAAGATAGAATTTAAAACTGAGTGCTACCATCTTGAGTTTCTCTCTCTCTACTTTTTACCTTTGTGAGTGTGGGTGTGAGTTAATTGGTAGATGTGAGTAGATCATAGTGATAATTAGATGTCAAGTTATCCCCCATCCTGTGTGTGTGTGTGTGTGTGTGTGTGTGACATATAGAACTTCCTGATGTGACAAAATGAACAAGCATTAAAAACAATTATATATTGTGTTTATACACTAGCCAACTTTGAAACCATTCACTAGGAATCCAATGTTTTGAAAATTATATACCAATAAAGTGGTGGGCAGTTTTGGCCCTTGTCATCTGGGAAAACAATCACTTAGACACATCAGGGACAGTAAAAATGATCACAGGAACAGCAAGAATAGCACAACAGAACACAACAACCACTTCCTAAAACTGTAGATATAAAAGATTAAGTTAATCAAGACATAATGGGTATGTGTAGTTAGTTGTGTGTGATGGAGGGTTGGGAAAGCTGAAGGTAGATAATGGGATTTTATTCATCTCTCTGCAGTGCTCACTTAGGACAGGCGCTCATTGGCTCTGCTGTAAATGAAAGGGAAGACAGTACGGTGGAGGAGAGGTTACTGATCTGTGAAAATCCAGGGGACCCTAGGCTGTCTCTGTCCAACAAAATATAACACCAGTTGCATTTGTGATCCCCAGTATTCTAGTAGCCGTATGTCAAAAGGAAAAAAGAAATATAAAACTAATTTTATTTAACCAAATATGTCTAAAATATTATTTCAACATACAACCAATGTAAAACAATTATTAATGAGATATCAATAATTGTTTTACATTGATATTTTGCTCATATTAAATCTCTGAAAGCCAGTATTACAGAAAGGACAAATACAGGTTTACAGCTTCATTATGACTTTCTTTTGAGTGAAGTATTGTAAAATGATCATGACCTACATGTCTTTTGTCATATGAACAGCTGTAGAGCTACTTTTTTCTCACCCCTGTATGCTACGGTGAGAGCACATCCAGCCCCATTTCGAGTGCTCAATAGCTACACAAGGCCAGTGGCTCCCATACTAGATGGTGAAGACTCAGACCCATGGGAGCTAAGTCAGCCAGAACATGTCTTGCTTCCTTTTTCTTAAGACTCAGTCAGGGGTGATGGAGGAGGTCTGGGCCTCCTCCACTCACTGCAAATCTGCATCACTGGACTCTTGATTTTCAGAGGTCACCACCCTTTGGATGCTTCCCGAAGCTCCCTGACTCCCAGGCATCATTTACTTTTGCAGAAACATGAGTAGAAAATGTGTCCCTAGTGAATGGGCCTGTCCTTGCCTTCAGCAGCAGCCCTGCATGCAGCTCTATTATTCTCCTCGCTTTTCCATTTACTGTTAACTTTTTCCATGCGATAATGTTCTTCATGGGGAAAATAGAGGGAGTCGAGAATGAAGCCAACTTCTGGTTCTGGCAGTGAAAGTAAATTGTATGTTATATGTTCTCAGCAAATTCTTTGTGCTATGATGGCAGTTTTACAGGAAAAGTGGCATGTTAGAAGGGTGTTCACAGAAGCAGGGATGGGAGAATGTGGCTGTTTTACACTCAGGATGCTGTTTCTTTCCCATGAAGCGGGTTTCATTCTGTAGTGGACATTGTGCTTGGCTGAGTGGCTTACACTCTCCTTTCAGTGATGGTAGTCCCTCGATTTCCCCTTCAGGACCAACCCCACCTCACGACAACACAAGCTTGACCATTATTTTCTCTCTCCTGTGACCCTGGGTTTTTAGGGGAGTGATGTAAGAATGGAGAACAGTTGGAGACATTTCAGTGTGAGGAGAGTATCCTGTCTGTTTTCTGCCTGACTCCCATCACGTGGCCCACCTGTCCAGCTTTTCCTTGTCTCCCAAGCAATTCCACACCTTCCAATAGATTCCACATCTCCTTCTTTTAAGTTAACTGGAATCTCTCTGTTGCTCTCAACAAAATGCAAACGGATGCATACTTTGAGCAGTAGCAGGTAGGCTGTGAGCTGGCTCTTGATCTGCCAGAGGGGAGCAAATAGAAAAGAAAAAGGGGATAGATCAAGTGGTCAAGCCAGAGATTCCCTTTCTAGCCTCCCATGGTAGCAAGGCTGGGAGAGGCCTCACTGTTTGCAGAGCTTTTTCTAATCTCTTTTCTCCTCCTCCACCCCCGCCCCCCCGCTTCTCCTTCTTCAATTCTTCTTCTAATTCTCCCCTTCCTCCTCCTTCCTCTTCTTTATTTTCACCCAAGGATAACTGTTTTTTATTTTATTTTTTAATTGACTTTAGAGAAAGAGGAAGAGATATATAGACATAGATGTGAGAGAGAAACATCAATTAGTTGCCTCCTACACATGCTCTGACTGGGGATTGGACCTGTTTGTCTGTGACTTCACAGACCTGGACTCAAACCTGCCACATCTTGGTATACAGGATAATGCTCCAACCAACTGAGCCACCCAGCTGGGCTCTCACTTCTTTCTTGTGCTATCCCTGGGAAGTACCATAGGTCCCCATATTCTGGAGTAATGTCGCCTGTCCATGGTTCAGAGGTGGCAAAGAAAGTTCTTTATCCATACCCTGTGATTCTACTGGCTTCTATTTCTAGGAGAGAAGTCAGAGAGATGGCTGCTGCTGGGCTATATTTCTTTACTCATCCGTTAGGACTTCTTTTTTTAAGAAGCAGAAGAGGTCTTAGGGTCCCAGAGAGGGCTCTAAGTGAGTTGCCATGGAAGTTTAGGCAAAGCCCAGCTGGGGTCTGCTCTCTGGGCTTCTAGTGACAAACTCATGAGTGGCAAACTCATTAGTGAACAGAGCCAATTATCAACAGTACAATGATTGAATTTTTTTTTTGAGAGCCAAATTTTTTAAACTTAAACTTCTTCTAACGCCACTTCTTCAAAATACCCAGGACGTGGTATTTTTTGGAAGAGCCACACTTAAGGGGCCAAAGAGCCACATGAGGCTCATGAGCCACAGTTTTCTGACCACAGTTCTAGTCCAACATTCATAGTGTGGCTCCTGGACTTATAGCATCAGTGTCATAAAGGAGCCTTAGTAATGCAGAATCTCAGGCCCACCTGGACCCATCTGAATCAGAATATACGTTTTATCAGATTGGTCCCAGGTGAAAATTTCAGAACCATTTTTGTATACCTCTCATGATACTGTTCTGAAGGAAACAGTAAGTCAATAAATCAAGGTCCACTTTCTAGTCTTGTTGAGAAGTTCTTCCTTTCTGCGAGCTTCCATTTGAAAGACTTTAGAGGATGATTCCTGCAAATTGTGATCAGGTTCTTTATATATTTTCATTAGAAACCACATGCGTATTAGATCTGAGGGCTTCCTAGCTAATTATTACGGAGACATGTACCTGCTGCTAGTGGGAAAAATAAATATGATTCTAATTAGTGAGTTTATTAATCCATCCTTGGTCCTTTTCACTCACATCAATTCTCCGATTTTATTTTTTACAGAATATTAAGAGGTTGATTCATTGATTTGTTTCCCAAGAAACAAAGGCTTGTTGTATGTCTTGGTATGATCCTCTTTCCCCTCACCTAGGATGCCTTGTTCTTGCTCCTATGGGTTGGAGAGATAATATCATCCTCAGGTCCTACATTTTATAAGATAACAAAACAAACCACAGGGACGTGTAGGTGCTTCCTGGTCTCAGGACCTGGCCTAGGTGAAAGGGTCAGGGGACATAAAGAGGCTCTAGATCACAGTGGAGGCTCTCTGTAGAGAGGCAGGCAGCATGCACGGAGGGTGTCTGTCTACCACTTCAGGCTGTAAGGCATCCTGAGGTAAAGCATCACACAGAATTATGAGTCAGGGCCATGCAGTCACAATTATATCTAAAGGGCCAGTCCAGAGGGACAGAGAAGGCAGCCAGCTTACTCAAGGCCTGTAATTTACCAACATTTAATATTCTTTTTTTAAGAAATATTAAAACATTTTAAAAATTATAGTTGATATATAATATTATATCAGTGTCAGGTATACAACTGAGTGATTAGCATTCATATAACTGAAGAAGTGATCATCTGATAAGTGTAGTAGCCATTTGATATTCTTACGAGCCTTCTAGTGAGTTAGATATTATGACTGATTTTTTACACATAAGATGAGGCTAATGAAGGTGGGAAAATTCACTAGAGACCAAATGGCTAGTAGAACCAATGCCCAGAAGAGCTACCCTCCCTTCTGCCTGAGTGAGGCTTGGTTACAGCTCTGGTGGGCTGGACTCATAGTAAGAGATGAAATGGCCCCAGCTGCAGGTTAGGAGGTGTGCAAAGGCTTGGAGTAAAGCAGGACTGATGACAGACTAAGGTCACAATGCAGGAGAAGTTGGCTCTGATGGAGTGCAGACCCCCCGGGTTTCAGTTCTGGAACCTTTCCCTAGTACTGTGCTGTGTGGAGAGAACTGTCATCTGTACCACTTCTGGGATTCTAGGCTTGATTAGGGAGAGGCCTCATGTTTGGGCTGATGAAAGGCTGGAGAGGGAGGGTGGTTTGGGGCTTCAGAAGTGAGGCAAGGCTCTCTCAAAGTGAAACAAACTGCTTCCTGACTCATCAATCTGGTGAAGTGGTTCAGCCTGGCAACTAAGATTGCATGCTCCTAGCAATGAGGAATTAAGACCCTGTTTATTTGGTTTTCTCTCAAGAATGGGCCTGGTGAGTGAGTGAGTACTGATTTCAGAGCTAGGTTGCTGCTGTCCTCTGGTCTCAAAGGATAGAGCCTTTGGGTGAACCCAATACCCAAGTCCCAGTCCATGTCTGATTTGCACTAACTACTCTCAGGGCAACAGAGTCCCATCCCAGCTGCCGTTTCTAGGCCTTCACCCCCTCTGCACAGCCCTGAACACTTCTCCAGAACTTCCTGTCTGCCTGTGGCTGCACAGACACAGCTGGTCCCACCCAGAGTCATTTTGTTTGGCCCAGGGCAAGAGGTGGGAGACAGCTCTGTTCTCCTCCTAGCTCCTCTGGGTTTTCTCCATCCATACACACATAGCATCAGGGTCTGATGGGAGTGGTCCCAGAGGCTAGTGGAGCGGAAACCTTGTATCCAAGTCAGCTCACAAGAAGGTCAAGGTGACCCAGAAGGGCCTGTGGCCAAGATCCTTAAAACTTTTATTTTTTTATTTTTTTGACTTTGCAAAATGTCCGGGTATGTGATGACTTCAGGACATAGTGTTCCAGAGCAAGCTGGAAGGAGGAACATAGTCCACTTGGTTGTGGTGACGGAGGAAAAGCACACCAAGGGCGGGGTATTTGAGCTCCACCACTGTGAAAAGACCCCTGTGCTATCTACTGATGTGCCGGCCTGGTGGTTGCTGGGCCTAGAGGAGCTATCAACAGAGAGAAGGAATGAATGTTCCTGGAGGGCAGGGGCTAAGTCAACAGGAGCATTGGAAAATTTCCAGCATGAGCCTGAAAAATGTCCTTACTGCAAAAGTTTTCTGGTTGGTCACCATTCTTTCTCCAACTTGTCCATGAGGGCAAAGACTGCAGTCACCAGGCAAGAAAGAGCCTGGCTGTCCTGATGGGCTGCCATTCACCACATGCCCATCCTAGTCATTAATTACTTTGTGTTTAGAGAATTGTTGAAATATAATATTGTATTGGAACAGTTTGGGGATATACTTGTCCAGAAAATGACATAAAAACATGCTTTTGAAGCTGAGGGCTCGGGAGCCCCGAGAAGTCCATTTGGGGTTTCTCTATTGCTGAAAGGACTTTGTTCTGTGACAACAAACGAGAGAAGACAAACAGAATACTAAAGGAAAAAAACAAATGTTGCCTACATGGTTGTGTTATCTAGCATCTTTGATTTTTCAGAGCTATTCTCCAACACACTGTGCTCCTCGATGCCCCGGGAGGCTGGACCTTATATTTAGTATCATGTGGGATCCCTTCCTGCTGGCTTCCAGTTCACTGTGACCTATGCAAGCACAAGGGGGATATTGGAGGGCATTGGAGAATGCCCGGGGGGTTTAGTTCTGCTTCTGTAGTTACGATCTTCCCTAGTACAGTCTTTACCAAGAGGCCCGTCTGCCAAATACACAGTTTTGGCTCTCCTGGGACTCCATGTAGTTTATTTGACTCTCAGACCCACCATTGTTTGTTTCTAGATGTCTCATTTGTATGAATAGCCCTTTCTGTCAATCTTCATTTGAGCTCTCTGCAGGATCTGCTTTCCTGGGGGATTCTGACCAACTTCCTGAGCAGAATAGTTTCTTGAGGGAAGTAAATTTCACACTCAGAACTGTTGCTCTCCTAGTTCCTATCTTTTGCCTTTGCTCTATAGGAGAGGTTGTCTCTGTGTGTACTGTCAATCTGAAAGATGGCAGAGACAAGGCGAAGTAGTGAACACAGTGTGGAAGGGGAGCTGTGTGTGAAAGCATTTGAAGGCCCGTGACAGGCAGCACAGCAAGGAGTGTCAGGGACAAAAATGGAAAAGGTGGGAAGGAATCCAGCTCAGATTGTGGGGTGTCTAGTCCAGCAAAGCAGCCCCCAGCTGACACTAACTTTAGGATTTTCTTAGCACAGCAAAGCCTTGACTAAGGTCACTCTTATTGAAGCTTCCTGGCTGGGCTATTTTGGTCCCATGCAGGACCCTTCCTCCACACAATCCTCCTGCCCCCTTTCCTTGTTGAGTATTGGTCTCTAATAAACATCTTGCATCCAAGTTTTTGCTTCCTAGATAAGTTTGAAGTAATTTATAGCTGGAGTAGCAAAGGCTTGACATTAACTGATTTTGTGTGTTTCAAGGACCTTAATCTTTCTTTACATGGAAACAGAGGAACTCCCAGAGGGCACAAGAGAATGTGAGATGGCCATTTCTGATTAGGGAGCTTTGTGCAGTCACACTATGAACAAGGCATAATATGGAGGCTGAGGTTTATGGAGTATTTCTCTCTCTCTCTCTCTCCTCCCTCCCCCCAAAGTAGAAGCTGGAAATATTAGGAGGGAAGTATAAATTCAGTTCAGTGGCTGTATACCTAATGCTAAGGGGAGATTTGAACCTGACAAAGGGATCAGTCTATGCATTCTCTACTGAAAAATCACTGATCCTTTTTGTACTACTGGACTCTGACCTACAGGGATATTAATCTCTGAACATTCAGTACCTGCATGCCTCACCAATACTTCATTAAAAATACAATTTGGTCACTTGGTTCCATGTCACAATCCCCACTGTTGGAAAAGTAAACTTCATGTCTAACCTTATCCTCATTTCTTCCATGTCACAATCCCCACTGTTGGAAATGTAAACTTCATGTCTAACCTTCTCCTTATTCCTTCCTGGTTGCAAACAACCAAGTGGGTGGCTTGGTTTAAATGAGAGTCTCAATTCCAGCTTGTGCCACCCTGGTAGTGACTCTTAGGCAACAGGAAACAATCATTAAGAAAAATATTACCCCCAGTGTCGAGGTTCCTGGCTGGATCATATGAGAACCCAAGATCAAGGTTCTTTTTCCTGTCGATGATCAATATAGGTCCACCCAGATGGAGGTAATTCCTACTTCCAGACTTCCAGACACTCTAAGGTTAACTTATGACCGTCACACCATCTGGCTTGAACCTGTGCCAGGCAATATCCCCACCTTTATCTTTGTCCGTTTCAAGCCCTGACAGCCTGCTAAACTTGCTCAGATGAATTAGAAGCACCTCTGAGAGTTTTCTACCTCTGGAACATGCCTTTAGCTAAACATATGGTATGTCCCTCCTTATGCTATAAGCTCCTTGACAAAACCAACTACAAAATTTATAACTCATTATTGGCGCTCTGATCTCCTCTTCCTCTGATTGCTCCCTCAATATAAGACAGCATATTGAGACCAAATATGGCAATGGTGCATAGCCCCAACTCTGGAAAGCAGGACAGGACAAATTGCTTCAATATTTCCCAAATTATGTTTAATGGTTTCATACCATCCAATTATTCCAAGTCTGCCTAGCTCAGAAGCCCCTTTTTAACCAAAGATGAAAATAAGCATACTTTTCAGTGTTCAACATTTTATTGAGGTGTTGGGGAGAAACAGCCAACATTATACATTCCTCATTTCAATCACAATTGGTATTTTACCCATAGGTTAGGTTCTTTGGCTTTGATCTAACTTCAGGTCTCTTTGGCAGTCCCCCTTCTGTTGTCCTCTTGTTGCTGCCCGGTGTTGTTTGAAGTCCACCAGGGCAGAACCCACTAGTGGGGTCACACGTGGGAGCGGTAATTGCGATTGGCTGTTGGGGAAGGACACGTTTGGAACAGAGACACCAGTTAGAACATACCCATTCATACTGTTCCTACCCCAGAATGTATTTAAATGGAAACGAAATTCTTAAGCTGAGATTTCAGGGTCCTAGGGAGAGCTAACTTAAGAGGGAAGGCCTTGGGGCAACAAGTTCTCCCAAGTTTGACTGTTGTACTCATCCCTCACTCACCATCATCGCCTCGTTTCCTATTCTTCAGGCCGCCCTTCCGGTATTTTCTTTTGCTGCCACCTCTCTTCACTCCCTTGTGAGGAGATCTGTTCTTGCTCCTTCTCATGCCATGACTCTTTAATTTGCGGCTGGTCGACATTGTAGTTTCTGCAAAAATGAGGAGCTTTGCAGAGCCAGGAGGCTGCGACTCTGGGTATTTAAGGCCTTAGCCATTGTGATTGCAAAGGGGTGTGGCTTAGTAGGTGGGGCTCCATTGTGCTGTCACTAGCCTTTGTTACACTTAGGTCATATATGAGAAATAAAGTGGCACCTCTTAATGCAGCTCAAATTTTGAGGTCCTTTTTATGTTAATGAAGCTTTCTAGACAGGTGTTATTGAACAACTAAATTCCTGTTTTAAGCTGAGCTTCTGGAAGTGCAAGAGCCATTAATTAAAGGTATCTCCTGCCTGTAGAAAATTTAATGGTGGTTGAGTGTCTATGTATGCATGCCTGTTTCAGTCCCTCTATAGTATTGGGAGATAATAAATGTGTTTCTCTATGGACTTGACTCTAGGAAATCCAATTTAATAGGGTCAAAACATAAACATTCCTTCCTTTTCATCTAAATCAGGATTTTTCAGCCTCAGCTCTGCTGGCAGTATGAGCTGACTAATTTTGTGGAACTGTTCTGTGCATTGTAGGATGTTTGGAAACATCCCTGGACTCTACCCATCAGATGCCAATAAAGTCCCCACACTGTGACAATAAAAAATGTTCCCAAATGTTCCTTTGGGGAAAGAGGGGAGGGATTAAAATCACTTCTGGGTGAGAACTATTGGCTTACCCAACAGTGATAAAAAAAATAGCACTGGAGCCCTGACTGGTTTGGCTCAGTGGATAGAGTGTCGGCCTGTGGACTCAAGGGTCCCAGGTTTGATTCCAGTCAAGGGCATGTACCTTGGTTGTGGGCACATCCCCAGTAGAGAGTGTGCAGGAGGCAGCTGATCAATGTTTCTCTCTCATCGATGTCTCTAACTCTCTATCCCTCTCCCTTCCCCTCTGTAAAAAAATCAATAAAATATATTAAAAAAAGAAAATAGCAGTGGATAAAAACATAAGTAGACTGTGCTCTCAACCTAGTGGGGGGGGAGAAACCCATTAATATGACATCTATACAAATCAATGTATAATCACTTCCCAATAGGGTGCAGGATGAGGTTGAAAGAGAGGCAGAGAACAGCCTAGGCTCAAGTACATTACAAAGCTATGAAAAAAATAAGAGGATAATATGAAAAGACTACAGGCTGTTGGGTGGGGGATAAATTAATAGAGAAGTGAAGTGAATAAAGGGAGAAGCTATTGCTAATAGTAAAGGTTCAAGAAAGAGAAATATTTGATAATGGTTTAGGCCTGCCCAGGGAGATAGGATGAAGAGAGAGGCAGAAGACAATGACTTGGTGATGGATTGAATTTGGTTGGCAAGAGAAATGGGTGTCAAAGGTGTGGCTTTTGTTTCTGTCTAATGCAGCTTTCTGGGTGTTGGTACCACTCACTGGGTTATAAGTAATTTTAGTTTTAAGACATTTTGGCTTTGAAATGCCTTTGAGATTTTCAAATAAAGATATTGAGTGATTGTTGTTTAGGTAGATCTAGAGGTCAGAGTAGAAGCCTAAGCCGAAGATAGTCATCATTCCTAACTTTCCTGATAATGGACTCATTACCCAATCTTTTCTTCTTCCTTTTTTATGTCGTAAATTGAGTCCTTTTGGAAAAAAAAAATCAAGATTACTTAGCTATTCTTTTCTCTCTCCTCTCTTCCCTGCCATTATCCTTTCTCAAGAACCAAGCACCTAGACTGCAAGAGGTTCTTAGCAGAAATTGGTTGAATAAAACAGAGAATGTAGTTCAAGCTCCATTCCCCATGTTTTTGATGTCTATAAAAAAGATGAAAAATCATGTTTTGAAACTCAGTTTCAAGTGACACTATTTTTGTTTCCAGGCAGGCCTCTCTAGAGACTCTCTGTTAGAATCTTTTTTGTTTTTTACCCAAAGAGAGGAGAGCTGTATGAAACAGCCTCTTCGTACTGGAGGAACTTTTCTGTCCACTCCAGCCTTGTTTTTCTTCCTATGAACAAGTTTCATGAGAGCAGGAATTAAAAAATTGTGTTCACTGTGGTATATTCCCAGACATTGAACAGTCCTTCCACAGAATGAGAGCCTAATAAGGATTTGTGGAATATTTGTTGAATAAATTAAAAATCCTACATTCCTGACCATCATATTCTTTCTCATTTTGTCCCACATCTACAAGGAAGACTTTATTAACTTTTCAAATTTTTACTATCTTTTGAAATCAGTTCAAAGTCCATAGTCCTATGACATTGTCCTTAAGGTCTGGACAACCAGCCTCAATGGTATAAAGCCCTATTTTGTGACTTCATTGTCATGTCACATTAATGAATCTGATCTAAAGAGAAGGCAGTGTGTCTCGGTTTTGGTCCTGACTGTGCCATAAAAATCACTTCTCTGGATTTCACCTCTCTTGTTTTGTAAATAGGTAGGTTTGGTTAAGTAATTTATGAGGTCATATGGCTACTGTGGCAGGCTTCCTATAGTTAGGGACTGCATTTTTATTTCTATTGCATTCCTCACAGGTTCATTCTAACCATTTTGGACAGTACCACATAGAGTGACAATGTATATCAAGTGGGAACATTTCTAGAAAAGGAAGGAAAAAAAGACATTTGTCTCCATAATGAATCTTCTGGGGCTCTGTGTTGGCCTCCTATGCCTGACTATGCTGACTTGGTGGTCTCTAGTTTGAGATGCATTTTTTGGATGGTCCAAGAGACTGGGTAACACTGCTTACCTCCAGTTCTTTCCATCCCCTGAAGACTCACTCTGCCAAGGAGAAGCTGAGATCACAGGGAAGAAGGAAGCCAGACTTGAACACTGATGAACAAAGAAGCCCCTTTACATAGGGTTAAGGAATTAGTTCTGGCTTCAGACAAAATACTGAGTAACTCCAACAGCAGAAAGCCCAGTGCTGGGGAGAGTAATTCAAAGACCAGTTTGGGTGGGGATGTGGAGTGTTTGGGTTGACTTCTGTGTCAGACATTCTGCAATAAGATGAGCAGGGTTCAGCACTGGATACCTCGGCCTGTCTGTTTCTCTTTCTGCTTCTGCCCCAGTGTTGGTTGTGCCAATACAATTTAGAGAGCGCACAATGAGTTCATTCCGGACCTTCCCAAAGCTCACCTTTCCTTGAGAAACTTCTGTGAATCCAGTCTGCTATCTCCTTACCTTTTCTTCTGCTCTGTTTTATACCTTCCTTTTTAAAAAATAATTAATTTTTTTTTTCAAATATAGTAGACATATAGTGATTATATAATATTAGTTTAAGGTATTCACACCAGTAATTAGTCATTATAAAACTTACTAAGTGACCATCCTGATAAATCTTGTACCTAAGTGACACCATATGTAGTTATTAGAATATTATTGACTATAGTCTCTATGCTGTATTTTATAATCAATTTGTAACTACCAATTTGTACTTCTTCATCTCTTTACCTTTTTCACCCAACCCCCTAACACCTTTTTCATCTGGAAACTGTCAAAATGTTCTTTAACTGTATCTATAAGTCTGCTTCTATTCTGCTTGTCAATTTTGTTTTTTAGATTAAATTTTTGGTAGGTATGTATTCATTGCCATCTTATTGTTTATATATATTATTTTTTTTACAGAGAGGAAGAGAGAGGGATAGAGAGTTAGAAACATCGATGAGAGAGAATCATTGATCAGCTGCCTCCCACAACCAAGGTACATGCCCTTGACCAGAATCTAACCTGGGACCTTTCAGTCTGCGGGCCAACACTCTATCCACTGAGCCAAATCGGTTTTGGTTATATATATATATATATATATATATATATATATATATATATATATATATAATCTTTCTTCTTCTTAAAGATCTTTTAACATTTCATGTAATACTGTTTGGTGGTGATGAACTCAATTTTCTTGTCTGGGAAGTTCTTTATATATTCTTTGATTCTAAATGATAGCTTTGCTAGGTAATCTTGGTTGTAGGTCCTTGCTTTTCTTGCCAATCCCCTTTGGCCTGTAAAGTTTCTGTACAGAAATTAGCTGACATCTTATGGGAACTCCTTTGCCGGTAACTAACTGCTTTTCTTTTGCTGATTTTTAAGTTTCTCTCTGTCTTTAACATTTTGCATTTTAATTATGATGTACCTTGGTGAAGGCCTTTTTTGGTTAATCTTGTTTGGGATTCTCTGTGCTTCCTGGACTTGTATGTCTATTTTCTTTACCAGGTTAGGGAAGTTTTCTTTCATTATTTTTTCAAATAAGTTTTTTTGCTCTCACTCTTCTCCTTCCAACACCCCTATGATGTGAATATTGGTACACTGTCATAGAGACTCCTTACACTGTCCTAATTTTTTAAAAATGATTTTTTCTTTTTGCTATTCTGATTGGGTGTTTTTTGCTTTCTATATTCTAAATTATTGATTTGATTATCAGCTTCATCTAGTTGATTCCCTTTTATGACTAGTTCTTTTATATGGTTTCCATGTTCTTTTTTATGTTATTGAAGTTCTCTGTAAGTTCATCTACTCTTCCCCTAAGTTCATTGAGCATCTAGTATATTGCTTGCTTACGTTTAGTTTATTTAGTTATTTTTCTGGAGTTTTGTTCTATTTTCTAATTTGGGACACATTTCTTAGTCTTTTCATTTTGACAGACTCTCTGTGTTTGTTTCTACTTATTAGGCAGAGGTGCTATGTCTTCTGGGCTTGGTTGCGTGGCCTAATGAGGTAAGTGTCCTATAGGACCAGTGGCACAGCCTCCTTGTTTACCTGTGACTGGCACTCCAAATAGGCCCACTATGTAAGCTGTGTATACTTTCCTGTTGTAGTTGAGCCTTGATTGCTGTTGACATGCCAATGGTAGTGATTTACCCCAAGATGACTGGCTGCAAGGAGTGGTTGCTACTATTGTGGAGGATGAGCTATGCAGAGGCCCACCCCTATAGAGCAGGACTTACTTCAATAGGGCTCTGGTGCTCGATGAACTGTGTTACTTGTGAATGAGGTTGGATGGTGCTACAGTATGGTCTGAAGCTGTCCACTGGGTGAACTGTCTCTGAGGCTTCCTGGGAGGTGCAGGACAAGGTCATCCACTACCTGTATTCTGCCTGGCACTAATCAGCATGAGTTACAAAACAATCTCCAGATGGGTGCTACTAGTGCTTGGCTTGGAGATGTCTGGGAGAGTCTAAGCTGTCAACCAAGGCTAGATTCCACTAGGGCCATGCTTTGGGCTACTCAGTGAGAGGTATTGAGCATGCTAGGCCAGGTGCTGCTTCTTTGAAAGATTTAGGAAAGTCTGAAGCATAAGCTAAGACAAGGCATTCCTGTGGAAAAGCCACTGGAAACAGCTTAGGTGGACCTGCAAGTTGGGTGTGTTAGGGAACAAGGAAATAACCAGGGCAGGGCAAACAGTGATAGGCAGTTTTTTAGAGACTCAGATATGGCACCTGCCTATCAGTTTTGAGGAGGTTAGGGCCCAAAAAAGGAATAATGACTTTTGCCAGCACTTATATCTAGGAAAAAGCTGCCTGATGTCAGACAATTCAGCTTCTTCCATATATCCCTAGAGCCTTTCGAGTGTTGTTCCAACGCTAGAGCTCCAAGCAAGCATGTATGAGTAAATCTGTGCATGGGCCCTTTAAGAAGAATACCTGGATCCTAGCTGGTTTGGCTCAGTGGATAGAGTTTTGGCCTGAAAACTGAAAGGTCCTGGGTTCAATTCTGGTCAAGGGCACATACCTCGATTGCAGGCTCCTTCCTGGCCCTTGGCCCTAGTTAGGGCTCATGCAGGAGACAACCAATTGATGTGTTTCACACCAATATCTCTCTCTGTATTTCTCTCTCTCTTCTACTCTCTCTCTGGAAAAAGAAGAAGAAGAAGAAGAAGAAGAAGAAGAAGAAGAAGAAGAAGAAGAAGAAGAGAAGAAGAAGAAGAAGAAGAAGAGAGAAGAAGAAGAGAAGAAGAAGAAGAAGAAGAAGAAAAAAGAAGAAGGAGGAGGAGAAGGAGAGAGGAGGATGGAGGAGAGTCGGAGGCGGAGACGTTGAGGAAGGAGGGTGAGAATGAACGAATAAGCAAATATCATAAGAAGCCCAGCCCTACTCAGCAACATCTCAGAAGACGCCGCATCCCCCTGCCTGGATTCCCAAGCCCTCCATCTCATTCAGCCACAATCCCTGTTGGTTTTTACAGCAGAAGAGATTTATGGAGACTTCTCTTTCTGGCATTGAAATCCTGGACTGGGGTCCTGGTGTGGGGCTGGGACCCTTCACTCCTCAGGGGGGTCCTCTGCAGTGAAGATGTCTCTTCTAATTTTTATGTGCTGCACATGGATGTGGAACCAGCCCATTCTGTGTCTCTACCCTTTCTACATATCTCAGTTGCTTTTTTATATCCTTAGTGTAGGACTTCCATTCAGCTAGATTTCAGGTGGTCCTGAATGATGGTTGTCCTGTATTTTAGTTGTAATTTTGATGTGGTGGTGAGAGGATGTGAGTACTGTGTTTACCTATGTCACCATCTTGATTGGAAGTCCATTTTTCTTTTTGGCTGAAGAAGCCAAGGCACAGGATAGCTACATGAGCTAATTCTAATAATTGAGCACAGGAATAGCAGATACACCCAATAAAACTGTTTTCTCCATATTTTGGCTTTCTGGTGGGTCTTAGCTGTTGTTTTTTTGAAAGAGATATTTTCTGAGAGCTATTGGGACAGGAAGAGAGAATGTTTAAAAAAGGAACCATCAGCTTCTTCTCTCTTGGGTTGAGATTTATCTTGCCTGGAGACAGGTGGATGGACAGAATGATATCTTTATCTTCTATAAGGATGGTCAAATGGCACAGCAGGGAGGGGCTTGGAGATGGGTATTCCCCCTGGCCCTTTCTTAGATTAGGAAGGAACAGACTTTGGGTGTCACTATTTTGGATCTCTAGTTGAGTTCCATCGCCAATTCAACTCACTTCATTAATTTATCTGGGAAGTCTGGTGGATGTCTACTTCCCAGGGCTGAATCTTCATTGTAGCTCATTAAGAGTGAACATAGAAAAGTTGCTGACAGTATATTGATGACTCAGTGTGAATCCTTCTCTGAATCATAAGTCTCTCCAGATGTTGACCTCAGCTGGGTAATGGGGACCTTTTACTTTGTTCACATGTACACCCTGTCTTCTGTGCTCTAGATGCTGCTGCTATTAACATAGGCAAAGAGGGTTCACAGGCAGGCTGGGAGATGAGAAAGTGGCCTAGAGATGGGTCTTCCCAAGAGGCAGAGCTCTCTGAGCTAAAGACTCATCTGGTGTCTCCTGTGGAGAACAAAGATAAACCAGAGCCCAAGGTCAATGGGTGGTTTTCAGAGAAAAGGAAGGCAGAACCTCAACTCAATCTGCCCCTTACCATTCAGTCCTGGGAATTAAGAGAGCATCTTGGTTCTGAGAATGGTTTGGGTTCTACCTGAAGATTTGTTGGAGTTTTTCCCCCCAATTTTCCCTCCAGGTTTCTTTCCTATCGGTTCTGTCTGTATTCCCAAACTGTCTTTCCATAGCAATTCCTGTTTTCCAAGAATAGAGAGATCAGGGCACTAAAAGGTGGGAGACTCATCGCAAGAGCTGTGACCCTGGGAGGTTCCTCAGAAGCCATCTGGACACTCTCTTTTAGAAGGCCAACAGGTTTGTCTAAGGGCTGCACCAGGATCAGACTCAGGATTGCTGATCACCAAGCCAAAGACTGCCCACAGCTCCATACTGTCTTCCCTACTTGATTTAAAAATAGATCTGGCCTCGACTCTCTGTTCTACTTATCTTTTCTGTCTCACATGTGCTGCTAGGATCAGAGTGAAGAAATATATTAAAGAGAGAGGGAGAACTGGGAAAAGCTAGTGAGTTCTTAGAGGCAGTGTTGAACTTTGAGGTCCTCTGGACAAATTTAAAATTCTCATTTGGAGAGAATTCAAACTTTTGTTAGTTTAGTTATTTTTAGACTTATGAAAAATTAACTATTTTCATTTTTGTTACTCTTAACAAGAAGGCTAGATTTAATTAAGAAAATCTAAAATTTATGTTTCAAAAAGTTCCAAATGATATTTTCACATTAATCACTCCCCTGCCCCCACTGACCTTAATCCCTATTTGTAATATAGTGAAGAAGACTATGTCTCTTCCCAAAATACACTGAGAATACAGTGCTCTTCAGTCAGACAAAAATAAGTCTGCATTCTAAGGTATTAGAAAGGGGATGTTATAGTATGAAAATATCATACATATTCAATCATTTGGCCTTATATGATCTTAAAATGTGTTTTAATTTATCTACCAATTGGAATAAGAAACTTTGAGTTCTGAAGGTTGCTAGAGGGCAATTTCTTAATAAATATAACTTGGGATAAAGAATTTGGCCAAAAACACAAATTATAGGCAAGTTCAGTCTCAAGTCCTGATCTCCTAATTCCCAGTCCAGGCTTCTTGTCATTATGCCATAGGCACTACTGTTGAGATTACTAGTCTATTTTTTTCCTGCTCTTCTCTTCTCCTCTCATGTCCTAAGAGCTACACACTAGGGGTCCTTGTTCTCTTGAAATTATTTCTCCTACCAGTGGTAACCATGGAAGAATGGTTGAATTTGAGGATACTTGGCCTTATGAAAGAGGGCTGAGTTGCCACCAAAAGGGGAAAAGGACCAGGGACACACACTGAAGTTGTCACAAATGAAGGTCAACCCCTTCATAATTGATGCTTTCAAAGCACTGTGACCCATATACTGGTAGAGTATATTGGCCAGAGGAGATACTCAATATTTATGGGATTATTTTAAACATAAGTTCTTGTTATAACTGTACTGATCAAAGTTGGGTCAAGGGGGAATGTCATAATTCAGTAGTTTCACTTGACATGATGAAACTCTACTTCCTTCTCTTAGTTGTGATCAATGGAGAGTGAAAAAGGATAGGTTAGAAGCACTTTGCCTCTTCAGCATATTAAAAGTGGAATTGACAAAGAAGATTTGCCTGTCAGTCACTGCCTACTTGGTTTTCCCATTACTCTCTTGGGTAGAATTTTCAGATTTGGAAAAGTAGATTTAAAAGAAATGAAACAAAGAAACTCTTTCACTGCTTTTTATAGTCCTTGAATTCTGTGGTCCAAAGTTCAATGCTTTATGGACACTTTCTCCTTCACCTGATCTAGGCTGAGACAGCAAGAATGACTTGTTTAATGAAATCTTTCAAACTAAGCCTTCATTTTCAGTAGGAACCAAAGAATGACCCAGATTCTAGGAACCTCATAGTTATCAGATTTTATTGATCATGAAATTCCCAATGCTAAACAGCCTTATTGTTGTTCTGGCGGAGAATGTGGAAGGTAATGATGCCAAAATGTTTTGGAGTCCTGTTGAAGATTATGTCACCATGCAGAAATACTTGTTTTATCAGTAGACTGCTGTCCTGCAACAGTAAAAGTGCCATTTCATTCTTTTTCAAAGAAACAAGAGAGAATTGAGGTTATAGAGGTCCATGGTTAGTGTGGAAAAGTCTCAGAAAGCTCCTCAGAAGGCACACAAAGCCAACTTGACATTCTCCAGCATTTCCTTCATAATTTTGTTAACCTTTTAGCTGTGGTTTGACCTGGATTACTTGGAACCTAGTTCCAACACCATATAAGTCCAGGCTCCCCAAAACTAGCTGGGCCAAGGGCAAGTGCATATGCCAGCCTTTTGTTAAAAAAATAACGTTCAAGATGGTGACATAGACCAAGCCTGTAAGTCCCCTGAGCATAGAGCCATTTGTGACTGCACAGGTCCTATGCCTATGGAGCCCACCCTGTCCTTCCTGACTAAGGCACTTTTTATGGTAAAAATACAGATAACTACATTGAAAGATCTCTATAACATTCATCCTTATAGTCAATGTCTTATTCATAATGGGGGCTTGGTCAATGTCTTATTCATAATGGGGGCTTGATGGGTACTTGTGAATGGCTTTCTCCTATTGAAGCCATGCCATGTGTCTGAGAAAGAATGAAGCTTCTTCAATAATGGCTCTATCACTACCTCCCCCACCTCTCCTCCTCATATACATCCTCCAAATACTCTATTTCTCCTACACAGCCTCAGGACCACATATTCAAAAGCTTTTCCAATTGCCGCCTTTTCCCTCATCCTTCCCCATGCTCTTCTTGGTGATACGTTTTTTTTATGTCCCCACACGAAGTCCATTGAGTCTTAGGTGGTTGCATTTAGTCATGAGCTTTTCATTCATTTACCTGAAGATGGTATTTTGAGCCTTTAGATGGGTGTGGGGTACCTAAAGAAACTAAACCACTCTGACTTAGATTTTTCTATTCTGAGATGTCACAAAGCCCACATGAGGTCAGCAACCAATCTATAGGAGAAGGGCTGAACAGTGAAACCTCTGATGATTTCTTTCAACATTTAGTCAGACTGATTTTCTGGATCCAAGCCTCTTAACTTACTAAACTTGGACAAATTATTTTATTTTTACTGGTGTTAAAAAGTCTTTTAGTTAAAATTAGAAGGAGGTAAACTTAATGGCAACCTTATTATTTTACTAATGAGGAAACTCAATGCTCAGTTGGAGATAACTTTCTACAGGCTTTAAGAAATTGCTCAAGGACATAAAATACTAAAGAGCAGAAGTGGGATTTTAATCTGAATCTACTTTATTTTGGTGCTTGTGCCAGTGTCTCCTGATGCATTTGCTGACATGAAAGGGAAGTAGGTGGAGATGGTTAATCAGGTAGGGGTTGACATTTTTTACTTAATGTTTAACCATGATCACAATATTAAAGCCCTGAGAAGACAGACTCACATCAGTAATGGGGATGGGGGAAAAGGGGTACATTATAAAATATTGAAATGACTGATAAGATATGGAGGGATATGAAGGGGAAGTTTGAAACCAGACTTCTGTCCTGAGATAATGATTGCTAGGTAGATAAAAGGGCAGGAAATGTATTAAGACAGTCTCCCTTTTTAGTTTTGCACAGATTGAGATGCCTATTGGACAGATTGGATATTCACTTAAATGCCTGTGGACAAATTGGATGTAGGTAACTGTAGCTCAGAAGAGCATTTGGGGCTGATGATATAGATTTGGGCATTGGCAAAGTAGATTTTTATGTAGTTGAATCTATTTGAAAAGATAAGATGGACTAGGAACAAAGTTGTAGGATTTATCAGCCTTTAGGTTTTCTTCAGAGGAAAGAGCTTAAGGAGACAGAAGAAAACCCAGGAAGGGGGTGGGGGGCTGCAAAGTAACAGTAACAAAGATAGAAACTGCTAAACTTGCAGTAATTGTAATGCTTGTTGGGGGACTTAGGTACTATGCAGAACATTTGAGGAATCTCTTCCCACTTTTCAGTCTTTACCTTATTTAATAGAGAATTTGGCAATCAGGCTCAGACAGACATAGAGTAGGGAGTTTGGTCACAAGTGCAGTGAGTATGAGAGAGGAGGTGAGGTAGTAGCGGTCAGAGATGGTTTTGAGCAGAGGAAGGTAAGCCTCTCTCTAGTAATCTTCCAAGCTTCTCATAAGAGGAGGCTTCATTTAAACATGACTGCTCTGCTATAAAATATGACAAGACTTCTCTTTGTTCTTCCAGTTTCACTTTACTCCTGTGTTCTTCACCCTTTCTTGACTTCAACCTCCTCTTTCAGCTACTGGTAAATCCAAAGTTTGGGATGGAAATCCAATCTTGTCTGGTCTTTGTTATTTCATCTCTCTGCCTTCTTGTTAGGCACCTTACATTCTGAGAGTATAGAGCCAAGACAATAGCATGTGCTTGAAACAGTGCCAGGAATATGGCAAGTATCCTAAAGATATTAACCATGTATTTAATTGTTGCATAAACTCTATGAGATGGGAAATATTATTGCCTCAGAATCAGCATGGTTAAGTAACTTGCCCGAGGTCTCACAACTAGTAAATAAAGAACCTGGTCATCTTGTAAAAGAAATGGAAATAACTTCTCAGTTAAGATTGTTTCTTGCCATTTTACATTCTCTTTTTAAGTACATAGCACAATGATAAGTACATAAGAAATTCTCAATAAATCCTTGCCAATTGAGTGAATCCTTATTTTCAAAACAACATTTTAAAATGAGGATATACTCACAAAGTAAGGATTTATTCAGGTTGTTATATGGTTGAGGAAAAATCCATGTTTATACTATATATACCTAGACTGATGAGTTTTCAGGCATTTTTAAGCTATAATTTGGGATCTCATGAAAAGATCCTCATCGATTCCTTTGTGCTCATCCTTCAAACTGACCCATGACCCCATGCCTGCATAGGAAATAGTGCAGAAACACAAAGGGCCAGAAGTGAAATTAGGTAGATAGCTGCAGATTCTCAACACAAATTTCCTGGGGATGAAGCTGTATCTTTGTGAGGTTCTGGGAGATGATTCAGGTAATAGACTAAGAAGTTGGATTACAGCATTGAATTCTAATTGTTGGGAATTGAAGTGGGGGCTGAGGAGGGACAGGAAGAAGAGATTACAAAGGGGACAAGAAAACTTTGGGAGTGAAGAGAATATGCTTATTATCTTGATTTGGGTATATACCTATATTAATACGTATTGAATTGTACATTTAAAGTATGTGCAGTTTATTGTATGTCAATTATACCATAATAAGTTCATTTAAAAAATTCTGTATTGTTCAAGTCCTTGTTAAAGAGTTCTTTCTAGAAATAAGACAAAGTAACTAGGAATGTGTAAATGGGCCAGCAGATAAAAAGCTTTAAAGATGCTAGACTTATCTCTGAAAGATAAATTTTACTTGGTTTGGATCACTTAGGGTGGTTATTATGAGTTATACTGATGGATAGCCAGTTGATTCTAGCAATTCTAGTACATACTTTCTTGATTTTATCCAAATGTTTCAGTATTTTCTAGCCATCCAAACAAGCCCTAATGTTGACTTTCAGCCATTGTGACAAGTCATCATCATCAATCACTAGGTCTTTTTAACAAGGCCTCCTGTCTCCATATATAAAGGGAGTGATGAATGGCTCATTTGGAAAATGGACTTGGGGATGAGGAGGGGGAGCAGACAGAGGCTGCTATTTCAACAAGAGTCCCTCTGATGGCCAAATTTAGGGAATATAAGAGAGTGAAAACCTGTGAATGTAGGTGTATAGTATGTAGGTGTACAGTATGTCATCTGAAGGATTCACCACAAAGACAAAGAACAAGGAAGTCATGCCAGCAAAGGAACAGGAGGATAAGGTATTGGTGACATATTCTGAGAAGTTGTCATTCTAGCTTGGCAGGAGTTTCAAAATGTCTTGCTTTTGTCAAAGCATAGCTATCCACTTGCCTTCCAAAGACTGTCTACAACTCTTCCCTAGCATTCCCTCTTCCCCCCACTTTCCTATTAATCCTTCAAAAACCAGACTCTTTATTTATTGTCTTCTTTGCACTATAGAGCCTCTCTCTAAACTTGACCATTCAGTAGAGAGGTTGACATAACTTTTGGACCTACCCTTTGAAACCTTATGCCTAATGGAATCTCTGGGAAGCTGAGTGGGGAAGATCCCTGTATAAAAAATGTTTGGTTTTCCTAAGTGTAAATCTTACTTTTTCTCATTTCTGGTCTTCTTAGTCAGCATCATATGTCAATGCTCTGGTGGAAGAAGATTCTTGAATCCATATTTCCCCCTGCCACGCAATCTCCCACAACCAGTGATGAGATAACCTTCTTTCGGCGCAGGCCCAAGACCATCATAATCATCATTGAGTTTTCATCTCTGCCCCAGGTCTCTGAATAAAATTTCTTTCACTGACAAATGTTGTTATGTGGTGTGAGAGTGTGTGTTTTAATTTAGGTGGAGGTTGACTGGTGACACCCTGGCCTTTCCTCATATACTGGGATAAGTGAGATGTGATGTAGTCAAATGAAGCATGCTAAATGTATAGTTTTCTTCTTTGTCCTGTTTAGGAGATTTACCAATGAAATGTATGGTTGTTTAGGCTTTAGTTTAGGATAAGTTGAGATGATTTCTGGATATGAAAAGAGTTTACTTGGTTTGGTAGATCTTTTATGGTACAACAAGCAGAAAACCTGTTACCAGATCATCACCATCACACAGTTGTAGCTTCATTTGTTGTTAATCCTATATAATAAAAGCTTAATATGCTAAGTGTTGGGTCACCCAGTCAGCCATTCAAACAATCAAAGCGTAATATGCTAATGATATGCTAAGGCTGCTCAACCACTTGCTGTGATGTGCACTGACCACTAGGGGGCAGAAGCTCCAACCAGTAGTTTAGCTTGCTGCTGGGATCTGGCAGATCGGGACTGAGTGAGATGGGCTGGACATGCCCTGGAACCCTCCCGTAGTCCCTCCTTGACTGGCCAACCTCTTGCATCCCTCCCTGGCCCTGATTGTGCACTGGTGAGGACCTGGCCTGGCCTGCACCCTCTTGCAATCCAGGACCCTTTGGGGGATGTTGGAGAGCCAGTTTTGGCCTGATCCCGCAGGCCAGGCTGAGGGACCCCACTGGTGCACAAATTCATGCATCGGGCCTCTAGTTAGTATTGAAGTTGCCTCTTTTTTCTAGCAACATGATCTAAGCCTAGATCATGTTAACATAAATCTCAGTAATTGTAAACATGAGAAGGTTAAAAATATAACATAGGCTTAGAATGGCATATGTGTATTTGAAATGTAATGGTACATTATAGTAATATGTTATAGTTATACCTCTAGATATAAGTATATTTAAAAAAAAATCTTCACCCAATGAGTAAGAATATTTTTCCCATTGATTTTTGGAGAGGGTGGAAGGTTGATGGGAGAAAAACAGAGAAAGAGAGACATCAATTGGTTGCCTCCCACTTGCACCACTACTGGGGACGGGGATTGAACAGATATAAGTATATTTTGTAATTTGTTGTAGTAAATGTTATACTATATCTTGTGATAGTATCCTCTCTAATAAAAGAATAATATAAAAGTTGACCATAACTCTAACACACAAGATGGCTGTGCCCATGTGGTCAAAGATGGCTGCCTCCATGGGGACACAATATGGCCACTACAAGATAGCCAGCGGGGGATGGCAGTTGGGAGGGACCAGGCCCACAAGGGAGGGCAGTTGGAAACAATCAAGCCTGCAGGGAGGGCAGTTTAGGGGATACCAGGCTTGCTGGGGAGGGCAGTTAGGGGCAAACAGGCTGACTGGGGAGCAGTTAAGCATCAATCAGGCTGGCAGATAGTGGTTAGGGGGTGATCAGGCTGGCAGGCAGAAGTGGTTAGGGATAATCAGGAAGGCAGGCAGATGAGCAGTTGGGAGCCAGCAGTCCTGGATTGTGAGAGGGATGTCTGACTGCCTGTTTAGGCCCGATTGGGATCAACCTAAATGGGCAGTCACACATCCCTTGAGGGGTCCCAGATTGGAGATGGTTCAGGCTGGGCTGAGGGACACTCCCCTACCCTCCTGAGCACAAATTTCTAGTATTGTAATATTGTAATATGTTGTGTATACACTGGTGTAGCCTCTGGAAAAAGGCAAAAGCAAAGTAGGTCAATAGCCTTCCCTGCTTCATTCTGGTACCAGCATGTATACCACACTCATTATTTTTGCTAGATTTACATAGACCTGGGCCCAGCCCACATATGTGACCATCCAAGAGCTTAACAGGCGTCTTCAAACTACGGCCCGCGGGCCACATGCGGTCCGCAGAGGAGTCTGATCCGGCCCGCCAGGTTTTTTGGGCAGTGAGCGCAGCCGAGGTGTTACAGTAGGAATTAGTAGTTCATATAGTCTGGCCTCCAGCTCTCTGAGGGACCGTGATCTGGCCCCCACTTTAAAAAGTTTGAGGACCCCTGGCAGAGTCTAGAGTCAAAGTAACTCTAGACTCTAAGCTCTTGAATGGCCACATAAACCTGCTTACTAGATGTCCAAAGCATGAAATTAAATGTGGAGAACTTTAAATCAAAGGCGTTATATATTGATAAAAATCCTGTATGAACTAATAATGCATGATCCAAGTTACATTTCACAGCAGCTTTTGTGAGTTATGTCAGGTGAGAAGGCTACTTGAAAGGGCCATTTGAAAGTAAAGGGCTGGATATGACATATTTTAGTTTTTGCAGGAAAAAGCAGCCATCGTAAGTGAAAGAATGGCCATAGCCATGTTCTAACAGGAATCTATAGAAATGTCTAGAGCTTGAACTATTATTTCATTTATCTCAATTGTACCACTGAGATAACAATTATCTCAATTTTACAATTGAAACAATCTGAATGACTAACAAAGCAAAAAGAAAAGAAAAGAAAGGTAAAAGCATGTTCTTTCTTTAGTCTTCTTTCTACTCTTAGGGGAGAGATTGCCCTGGCTCTACTTGTTCTAGGATCCCCCTTCTTTAGGCTTTGTCTAAGTGTCAATTTTACTGTAATCTTCACTTTCTGAAGAAGAAAGACTTTAACCGTGTGTTAGTTTATTCCTTTTATTTACAGGTCCTTTTCTCTTTCTGTTTGCCTTTATTCAGAGAGGACTATGCTTCTACTTGTCTTTCATTTAGTGTCTCAATATTGTTTAATTTTAACATCTGATTTTTATAAATGATAACTGTTTTTATTTATAGTTTATTACAAATCTATTAAATATCCTTAAATGTATGGGATCAGAGAACCAGATCAAGAAAATGATTGAATAACAAAAGTTAGGAGTAAGTGGAATTTCAATTTATAATTTATTCTACCTAATAAAATAGTAATATGCAAATTGACTGTCACTCCAACACACAAGATGGCTGCCCCCATATGGACACAAGATGGCCAGCAGGGGAGAACAGTTGTGGGCAATCAGACCAGCAGGAGAGGGCAGTTGGGAGGGACCAGACCTGCAGGGGAGGAGAGTTAGTGGTGACTGGGCTGGCAGGAGAGGGCAGTTGGGTGGGACCAAACCTGCAGGGGAGAGCAGTTAGGGGCTACGATGCTAACAGAGGAGGGCAGTTAGTGGTGACAGGGCCAGCGGAGGAGGGCAGTTGGTGGTGACCAGGCCTACAGGAAAGGATAGTTAGGGGTGACCAGACTGGCAGGGGAGGGCAGTTAAGGGTGATCAGGCCAGCAGGAGAGGGCAGTTAGGGGCAATCAGGCTGGCAGGGAAGCAGTTAGAGTCAATAAGGCTGGCAGGGGATAGATGGGGCAATCAGGCAGGCACTCAGGCTAGCAGTTGGGAGCTAACAGTCCTGGATTGTGAGAGGGATGTCCGACTGCCCATTTGGACCTAAATGGGCAGTTGGACATTCTTCAAGCAGTCCCAGTTTGGAGAAGGTGCAGGCTGGGCTGATACACACACACACACACACACACACACACACACACACACACACCAGGCACGAATTTTGTGCACCGGGCCTCTAGTACTCTTATAAAAGGTTCATTTAGAAGGAGGTTAGAGTAGGAAAGTGGGACTAGGGTACAGAATCTACTAGTCCTAAACCAGATGTTTCTCAGAGAGTTCAGCCAATGACAGGAAGAAAGTGGGCTAACTGGCTATTTGTAAGGTCAGGGTCTCCTGAAATGCAATGTGGTCATAATGCCACAGCCATCATTATCCTTACAAATTATAAGAGCAGGTGTTGAAACTGGCCCAAAATTGAACTTCATACGCTTATAAATTTGAATGCAGTCCCCCTTTTCCCTTTTACAATTAATTTTCTAAAATTTTCCCCATTCTTTCTACTTTTCAAAAAATGAGTTGTCCTTTACTATGGGCTTTCATTACATTCTCCAATTATAGTAGATTCATTTATTCCAATAATGTATAACCAGTTGATGGTCTAGGAGCCCATAGAAAATTGTGTGTATTTTCTTTGACACACAATGCAGGGCAACATGAGGTGGGCAAAAACATCTGAGCTAGTTGTTACCATTGAAGTCAGCAGCATTCATCTAAAATCTAGACTTTTGACTTGGTTGCTCTTAAAATTTTGGCAACACTAGATCCCAACTGTTGACAGTTCAGAAGTACCTTTTAGATGGGGTATGCACTCTTCAATTTGACATTGTCTCCACAATCTCTGCTTGTTTTATGTAGATAACCAGACTGGATCTTAAAGATGCTGACTTTAAACTTCTGTCCTAAGCCTTTGAGATCTACCACTACTGATACTATTGCTTCCACTTCTCTATGACGCACATTTATCAGAAGCCAGTTTGATGTTTTAGGCAAAGGAACTGAGGATAAGAATCTTTTGGATTCCAATTTTTCAGATTTCCGGAACTTCATATTATAAAGCCCACTTTATTCCTAGCCTCTCAGAATCTGTATATATTTTTTTCTCCTAAAGTATGGGTTGAAATCCATGAAGAAAAAAAGAAGAGAGCAACCTGTCTGTCTAGATGTAACTTTCATTTCATAATGGGAATGAGAGACTTGAAAAAAAAAATAGTCCTCCCACCCTCACACTCAGCATATTTTGATGGGTATTACACTGAGGTGGCTAAAACATGGTCCCCTTCTTAATAATCTAGATCAAAAAGATAATTGTGTTAGGTAAGAGTTTTCAGTGAGATAAATCCCTGACCTGTAGAAGCTCTGTTTAACTTCTGTCTCTTTGGTGTTTGATGGTAATAATGACAGTGATGCTGTTAATGTTGTGACAGGACAATTCACTGAATTATTTGTTTGTGTGTATCCTTAGCAATCCCCATCACCCTTGTTTGAAGTAGAGATCAATATTTTCATTTTGTTTCCTTGCTTTGTGTGGGGGACCAAATAAATAGAATCCCTTGGAAGATAATTTTCTTCCTGAAATTTTATATCCAAAAACCTTATCAAGAGGGTGTTATGTTTTGGGAATGACTTAATTTTACTCACCCTCCAATAAAGCCTGAAATAAAAACTCAAGTGCAGGTTTTATGTTGGGAAGTATTTTAGGAAACGGGAGTGAGGGGATTGGGTATGTGGAATAGGGAAGGAAGAGAATAAAGAATGTGTTACTGAGCTGATTACTGCTGTGGGCAATTGGAGTTCAACCTCACTGGAAACTCTCCGAGGAATTACATGGAATGCACCCCAGAATTGTCCCTCAAGATTCTGTGAATTTGGGACATTTATTCATTGATGTCCATCTACTAGATGAAGGCTTCCCTTGCGAATGTTAACTGTCCCCTTTTTGGACTATCTAGGTATATGGAAATGTTTGCTCCCTGTTATTTCCTTTTCTACTTTTTAGGGTTTAACAAAAAATGAGACAGAAAATGTATCATTTTAACACTTAATATTGTGTGTATATAATCCACCTGCATTATAATATCTACATAATATATAACTTATTTAATCAATATCATATATTTAGCATAGTTCCAATTATATGCCTTTATTCAAAACTGTATACAAAGATTTATATACTTATGCAGTATTATTACAATTTTTATATTTTTTTAGGATACAACTATAAAAGTGAAATTATAGAGTCAAAGAGGATAACATCCTTAAGACTCTTAATATGTTTTTCTCCAAATTGTTTTTCAGAGGGTTTATGACTATCATTCCATCAGCAATGTGAGAGAACATTCAGGGTAAACTTTGGCAGTAACCTGGGAGTGGGTGACTAAGAGAGCTTGTAAAATCTTATTGCTTAGAGAACTTTTGGCACAATGGAGACTTCTATTTATTTAGGGTAGGTTAGGGGGCTATTATATTTGAAAAGAAAAAAAAAACGAATGACATTCATTCTAGGTTCTCTGTTTTCCTTATTCTGAAAATGCTTCTTTATAGCATCAACTGAAAAGAACACAAAACCATCTATGAGTACACATTTGCACATATAACATACTGTACATTGAACAGTTTCTTAGAAGAGGGTCTCAGTCAGAGGATATTTAATAAAGTTGTCAAAGGTTCTGAATTTATCATCTTTTGTTTATTTTGTTTTTCTTATTTTCTGTTTATCTATGTAATAAATGCATTACTAGGTGTTTTGTGTTTTCATCCCCATGACTGTGGAAAAGAATAAGCCAGATCAATATTAGGATTCTTGGAATGTCAATATACATTACCAACTGCTCTTAGAAAGTCCAACAAAGCAAAGGCTTGTTATTGATCAATAGAATTGGAAGAGACTTGATTTTTCCTTCTGTTTCTCAAGAATTCAATGAGTAATAATAATAATAATATATATATATATATAATGGAGATCAAGATAAAGAGGGAAAAACAAAGATCAAGATAATCCAAATTTCAGTTCAATCCCTGGGTTAGTAAGCATGGTCTATTTCTTGATTGGAACTCAGGTAAAGGATGAATACTAGCTGCATCTATACTTTTCACTGCCTTATCCATCTTCCTTTTTGACTTCCTTGCTTCTCTTGTCTTACAGGCTTAGGGAGCATTCATCTGTCACCAATAAAAATGGGCCTGGGTGTTTTTGGAAATAAGGAAAACAGAACCTAAGAATTCTCAAAATAAATTCTGACTTCTTTACTTCCTCTGAGGCTTCCCATTAGGATATTTAAAAAAGTTCCCAGTAGTGAAATAGTTTGTTAGTTTTATGAAAGATTTGGGTAGACAATGAATTTCCTACCCCTTTTGGCACCCCACCAGTATCTAAGACAGGTTAATGGGGGAAGCTGTTGTGTTGCCCAGTCCCAGCAGTTAAAAGGGATCTAAATTGAGAGTAGATATAGACATATATAACCAAACCATTAAAACACACGTTATAAAGGATATTAGAGCCCAGTGCATAAAATTCATGCATGGGAGGTGTCCCTCAGCTCAGCCTGCTCCATCTCCAATCTGGGACCCCTTGAGGAATGCCCATCCCTCTCATATCCAGGACTGCTGGCTCCCAACCGCTAGCCTGCCTGACTGCCTGACTGCCCCAAATTGCTTCTGCCTGCCAGCCTGGTCACCCCAAAACACTCCCCTACAATAGGCCATAGGTAACCTTCTGAAGGCGAATTGCCCATATGGATCCCTGGCAAAGAAAAGCACATCAAAGCTGGATCCAGTAAGAGATCCAAGAGGGTGTGCACAGAGCTTTGATAGTTTCTGCTATGTGGACATAGAAAAAGTCAACTTACAAAACACAAAATTTGAGGGGCCAGATGGGAATGTCAGGCAGCTGGTGTTCTGGATCTCAGGAAAGGAAAGCATTAATTAAGTCAAGGAGAATCAGAAAGTTCTTGGAGAGGTGGACAGGGCTTCCCAAGCTGGAAAACTGGTGACAAGAATGGTCAAGGCAAATCTGGAGCACAGACTCTACTTTAGGGAGGGCTCCTACATGAGGCCAAGGAATTTGCTCAGGCCTTCCCTTTGCTCCTGTGTATGGCATCATATCACAATGTCATCTTAAAAATCTCTCTCTCTCTCTCTCCAGCATTGAAGGGGCTGATCAGCCCTGGATGGGCAGGAAAGGAGGCTTAGGGAAAGAGAGGGTGGGAGTGTTAATTCTGGGGCCCAGGAATCACTCCAGCTGTGGGAAGATGGATTCCCTGCCCCTTCCTTCTTCACAGAGTGCTACCTACCAGCCCTGCTTGCCCTGTGAGCAGGCAGATTGGATTTCTCCTTCCCACTAGGCACACTCACACATTGGCACACCGGCAAGCCAGTTGTCTGCCTTTTTTTTTTTTCTTTCCCTCTTAAACCTCCCTCTCCTTCTAATTCTCAGAACTCACTCCCATTGGATTCCAGGAAATGGCTGGTGCAACTCTGCAACCAAATCCCCTCAAATGCTTTAGTATACAGTTTATACTCCTCTTCCCCTCGGGTGTCCTTCACTGCTGGGTCTGGTTACAGAGAGAGGGACCAGGCTAAGCCTGCCTGAGACTCTCCAGGGATCAAAGAGCTCTCCTCACCCACAGTTGGCAGCCAGCCTTCCAGAGGGAGTGGGACCTTGGGTTCAGGCCTCAAAGCTCCAGACCTATCCCTCCATCCCCCACTCACCTCAGGATGATGGGTGCTGTACCTTGAGCCTTGACCCCCAGGCTCACTTCTCAGTGGGCCTCACCTGCCTGCCACTCCCTCCCTCAGTCCCAGTCCTGGGACCAGGCTCAGCCCACCTGCTCCATGTTGCCCCTTTTCTAGGGATTGTGGACTCTGAAATAAGGGTCAGAGGATACATTTCCATTGTCCACAGAGCAATCTTTGTTATCTAAATGGGCTGAGGGCTGCAGCTCTCTTTTCTGTGTCTGTCTCTGTTTCTAGTTTATTCTCCTTCTCTGTTGGCATGCCTTTGACCACATCTCATTCTATGGGAACTCAGAGGTTGGCAAAGTTTTCCTGTAAAGGAAAATATAGTAAATATTTTAAACTTTGTAGGGTCACAAGTGGTTTTTGTTACATATTCCTTGCCTTTCCTCCCTCTCTTCCTGCCCATCAAAACTTTAAAACTGTTATAAGAAAGATTTCCTAGTTCAAAAGTTGGACAAAGATAGGCCACATCTGGATTGGGTCATAGTTTGTCAAGTCCTGGATCAGGTGATGTCTTGGGCTCTGATCTGTTTAACAACTCAAAAATCACTTTTGGGCTTAGGTCAACAGAGCTGTGCTACTCTATTATTCCAATGAAAAAAATGTGCCAGAATCCAATCAGTTTGGTCAATAGTCCTCATAAATGGGAAACAGGGGCCTCCCAAACCAGGAGTTTTCAATGTTTGTCTGTAAAATTGTCTTTTAGGAGAAACACTGGTGTTCTGTGAAAGTCTCTTGGAGAAACATTTTTATATATGAATCTTCTCCCATCTCTGCTTTTGACTGAAGAACCTATTTTCATCTGGAGTTTGTATCTTATTCTCCGTAACAAGTAACTCAAATGTTAGGAGGGCAGACCTGTTTATTAAGTAAGCTCCTCTGGGCAGGGAGAAGGGGAAGCAGAGGATCCTGTCAGAAGGTGTTTGGGACATTGAAAGATATGGGAAGTACCCAAGAGCCTGGAATATTACCCCAGGTCCAAGTTGAAGAAATATGGGTGTTTGCTATTCCCCAGCCAGGGGTCTTGGAGAACTCAATCATTATCCTCCATGAAACATTAAGAGGTCCTCGCCAGATACAGGATGACCATGTGGGTACATGCAGTTGGATCAGTGTCAGGCTACCACTCTAAGGGCCAACTTGCTGTGAGCTCTGTTCTCAGGTCCACTAAGAGTTTGCTGGGAAGGTTGAACGAGTCTCTTTTCCTCGAGGGATCCCAGCTTCTCTCACCTGCAGCACTAGGAGAATGTGCATGAGCAAGCATCATGGCATGCTGGTGACAATCAAGTGAGAGAAAGCACGTTTGTCTCGTAGGACATCTGTGGAACAGAAGGGATTATCACCAAGCAGCTTTGTGTGGAGAGCTGAAGATCCACAGAGTCCATCCCAGTAGGGGTCTATTGTCACTGCCCACCTCTCCTCTATGGGAACTAAAGCTCAGAATTATAATTCATGTTCTCTGAGTTCCCTTCCACATTTCATGGGAAAGGTACAACGAGAGCTGAGAGAGAAAATATGGTTTGATGCAGGACCATTATTGCTCAGGGAATTTTGGAGTTTTGCAAGTTCTTGGTGTGAAAACCATAGCTCCTACTAGAAATCCAGAGGGGAGGAATTGGATTGCCAGCATTTCTGTCTGTGATTCAAGTTGACATTAGGATAGAGGCAGCAGATGGCTTCCAATACAGCCTGGGTGACTAATATTGGAATCTGCCAGCCCTATGGGGCAGGTGACTGTGGACAAAGTTTTATCCTGAGAGGGACCCTGGGGAAAGGTGCTGAGCTGAGAGGTTAAAAACATGTATTCAATATCATCATCAGAATGAATATTCTGCTCAAATTGAAGTCCAGGGAAGATGACAAAGAGACAGAGACAGAGAGGTAGAAAGTGGATGGAAAGCTGACAAGGAGTAAAAGGATGTGGATGTGAGTGGACTGATGGTGTGAAGCTGGGTGTTAAAAAAACAAAGTCTTCATATGTTTAATCCAATCAATGTCAAGGTTAATGGAGAGAACAGAGCTGGCCTCAGGCAAACATGCAGGTGGAGCTGGGCATTCCTTTCCCTTTCAGGGAATTGAGAAACTCTTGTGCAGGATGGGGGCTGCTTAACCATTCCTTGGTCCAACCTCCTCACATTACAGATAAGGAAGGTGAGGCCCAGGGAGGTCCCACAGCTAATT
Organism: Pipistrellus kuhlii; assembly: GCF_014108245.1. Lineage (NCBI taxonomy): Eukaryota > Metazoa > Chordata > Mammalia > Chiroptera > Vespertilionidae > Pipistrellus > Pipistrellus kuhlii. The sequence continues at coordinate 1,049,759 of NW_023425573.1, read as the reverse complement.
ACTAAAACCCCAGTGCCTAGGCTGCCAGGATTGTGGGGGGAGAGATCATCCCTCTGCCTTTGAGGACCTTTTTTGGGTGTAGGGTCTCCCATAATACTTGTTCCCTAAAATAGTGAGGGAGAGGGATCTGAGGATGCAGTAGATTTCCTCCAGGGCCTATAGCAATGTTCTCAAAGTGTGGTCCTCCAGCCAGCACCATTAATATCACCTGGAAACTGTTAGACATGAAAGTTCCCAGTCCCCCCTGGCCTAGTGAATCAAAACCTCTGGGGGTGGGGCCCAGCCACCTGTGTTTTAACTTGCCCTTCAGGTGACCCTGATATTCTCTAGAGATGGAGAGTCTGGCCTAGGGTATACAGGAGGGGCATGGAGGGAGGCCCCCTGTCCTCAACTTTGATTAGAAACCAGTTGAGAGACACAGCAGAGCCACAAAGGTGACTTTTAGAGAATTCTGTCTGTTCTCCCCTGTCCTCCCCACCAGCTACAGTGTCCCTCACGTCTCCTTTCCACTGGAAACATCCCATAGTCACCCCTCCGGGCCTGCAGCCTTATCTGCTGGTCCCAGATAACAAGTGAATTGGCCTAATCAGTCCACCTCGCCTGGCTGGCTCCAAGGAGGTCTGCCCTTGGTGCCACCACTAGAAATGGAGCAGCTCACGTGGTTGGCCCTCCACACTCCACCTCGTGGGCCCCTCACCACTAGGTCTCTCCCCCCAGAAAACAGCAGTCCTGGATTGGCTCTCCCTCCTTCCCAGTCAGCCCTTAGCCACTTTATTCCTAAGAGAGATAAGGGGTGACTATCTAGGGCTTCTGTGAAAATTACAGTGGCAAAGCCTCTCTGTCAAGGTCAAGCTGTCTTATGGGTAGCTTTGGGGGGAGCAAGAGGAATTGGACTGAAACTCTCCCATTCCTGTCATAAAACGAAACAATACGTCTTTGTATCTTTCAACAGTATTGCAAGAAAGCTGACACTTAAATTATTGCTAATGCCCTGCCTTTTTTAAGGCTTTGGACCATTTTTGAAGCCACTCCTTTGCTTATTATTATAATGCCTGGTGAGGTAAATCAATAGGGCAGGGTCTCCCCAGCATGCAAAGAGATGGAAACAGGCTCAGAGACATTTGCGGACTTTCCCCAGGCCCCAAGTGAGTCCTTGGCTGGAGCAGGGACACCAAACCCCATTCCTGGTGTTGTGGTGGGAACCAGGACTAATGTCCATGAAGGCCCCATCTGTGAGGGAGGTCTGCTAATGGGCCAGATGTACCTCCCAGATGTTCCTCCCAGGCTCAGCCTGTGTGGCACGAGAGCTCAACTAAAGGGATTTTTAATCCTGGGGAAAATGGTTGTCATTCATGGCTGGCTCAAAAATTGGCAAAGTCTGCTGTGAGTGAAACCAAGAAGTAGAGCCAAAAAACAAAGAGGGGTTTCCATGAAATCCTGGGCAGCAGCCTTGGGGAGCGGTGGGGCTGTGCCAGGAATGAGGGCAGACCAGAGCTGTCAGATTATGTAGAGACTGATGGATGCTTGTTTGGGGCATACTTGCTCTGTGGCCCACCATGGTTCTTTCTCCTCTCTGGGTCTGAGTTTTCTCTAAAAACTCCTTACTCCGTAACCGAAAGGAAGGTAGACCTGAGTGTGTGAGGAGGAACCTGATAAACTGTTAAACTCATGGCAAAGGCAGAGGAGTGTTTCTGTAGGAGATGAGTTCAGGATGTGGTTGTCTACATGTCTGGGAGGAGTAGGGGCAACCTGGGAGCCTGGAAGATGTTGGAAATGTCTTTTTCTTTTTAGGTATCAAATGAGTTTTCTTGTGCAGAGTCTCCTTGGAGCAGAGGGATCTTCCATAGTTGAGTCAGGGAGAGGCCTGGAGTTCTATCCCTTCAGCTTCTCCATCACCTCAGTGACTTCTGAGCCATCTTGGAGGAATCTAGGGGTTCCTAGAATCCAGTTTAGAAGCCTCTAATTAATTTGCAAGTGATTAGGCAAATGGGTGTATGAGTTCTTAGATGACTCCAATTGCTCCCTCTAAAGTCTGGCCAAGAACAAGTAGTTGAGAGGCCTGTTTATTTGTAGAGCCAGGCCTTCTATTCCACTGTCTAGGGGTCAGTCTGGACCAAGGTGAGAGCTCCTTCCCAAGGCAGCCACTACCAGTAACTGGGGAAGCCATTTCCTTTAGAGGCTGGAGGGGTTGACAATGCAAAGAAGTAAGATCTAAACCAAGAAGAGCAGCTACTTTTCTGGATCAGCCTCTGCCCTCCTGTTTTTTACTACTTGGCTCTTACTAACCCAGACTTTGAAGTGGTATTCCCACAGCTGCTTGACAGAAGATCACACTCTTTGGATCTTCACCTTAGTATTCCTACCCACTTCTTTTCCCTTCCACACACAGAGCAAGTTTGACAAACACCAAAGTCTGTTTCCCCCTACTGGTAACTCGCAGCACTCACAGCATATCCAGGGCCCTGAGAAGTCCTGCATGAAAGAAGCTTGTTTCTGTTTGCATACTAACTTTTCTTCTAAAAGAAGCACCAACTAATATCCTTAGATATTATGTCTTGTGTCAAGTTCTTCCATCTATTAAGTCAAGTCTGTTTACTCATAAGTATCTTCTACCACTGGAGTCCTTCTTTGCTATTCATTGGGTCTCTCTCTTAATAAGACTTACTCTCAAGAGCAGGAACCTGATTTAATTGAGAGCAGTGAAGAACACACAGGGGTCAATCAACATTTGTCAAATGGGATTTTTAATGAGTGTTCTGGGTGATAGAGAAGGCAGCTGACTGTCCCATGGCTTTACTTGTGCCATTCCTCCTGCCAGGAATGTCCTCTGTCTTCTTCTCTCCCCCATTCCATGCCTATTGCTTCTCTAACAATCTCTATGGAGTCTTCTTGGCTACCTACCACTTGTCACCATGTGTCCTTGGCCACACTCCCTTTGGACACCTGTTCTACTTTATCACCCCTGCTAACTTGGCTTTCTCCTTTGGGTAAATTAAGGAGAGCAGGTTCAATTCAGGGAGCAGCCTGAACTCTGGTAAGTAACTGGGTCAGCCCGTTACCAGAGTGCTGAAAAAAGAGAAAGATAATCACAGGTCCTGCTCTCTGGGGCCTGCTGTCCATCAGGGGTCAGATTCAATAAGCCCCAAGAGCCCATTGCTATATTTTTAGGGATTTTTCAAGCTCATTGTCAAACACAGCCCTCTGCTAAATCATGGTTGAACTGCAACTATATACTTGCTACAGATCCAAGAGTTTGGCAGCATTCTATGAAGCATTCTTTACGAATCAATTGGCTATATGGAATTTACAATAAAGACTATTTTATATTTTATTATTTATTTGTAAATTGTTTGCTTTGTATCAGCAAACTTCTTTATGTACTTTATGTATTTTTCCTCCCCGCTACTCCCCTCTCTTCTGGAGAGCTGGTTGTTAAACCTGTGCAGCAACCCATTGGCCAGAGCCCTGTAGTGAGACTGTCCCAAGTTGAAGTGCTTTGTTAGAGGAGAGCCAAGCACTATGTGATCAAGGGGAAGACACATTTTCTTGGCACCTGTGGGGTCAGAAAACTCTCAGAGTTGGTGAACTGAGACTCAGAGCTAGAAATAAACTTAGAGGACAGGCATGAACATGGACTTGCTCACAATCACAGACTTTGCCAGTGGCAAAATAAGTTTTAGAACCCCATTCCCCAGCACATGTCACACTGGCACACTGGCCTTCTTCATAATCTCCTGGCCCCTGTGGTACCCTGTTCTTCTTTCTGGTTCTCATGGGCTCTGCAGATGTTCTCAGCTTCTCTCTCCAGGCCTTTTCCAGGAGGGGAAGGGAGGAAGGAGGGGGAGGAATGGACAATATCCACATGAGCCTCACTCGGAGGGCATTCTGAGGCAACATCTGCCACAGCTGGGCTCCCAGCCACTCAGACACCCTTCAGTCACACTCTGACAGATGTATCCTAATAAATCAGTTCACAGCAGGAAAGGACTTGGAGAGTTTCAAGTTTAATGAAACCAGATCTGGTCTGGGTGGATGGAGAAAAACAATGAGAGCACCAGGAGGGGCAGTTCCCCAGCCAGACCTGGGTACCAGTGCTCTGAGGGGAGCCTGAGAGCCTGCTCCCCAGTGAGGGTCTTCCTACACCTTCCCGCAGGGTACTCTCTCATCCTCTCCATCTTCACCTGGACTTTTGAGCTGTTAACTTGGATAGGCTGCGTGTATGAAGGCAGGCAGCTTATTCAATACTTGCCCAGGTACCTTAGATGACTCCAATTGCTCCCTCTAAAGTCTAGCTAAAGGCAGCCACCACCAGTGACTGGGGAAGCCATTTCCCTTTAGAGGCTGGAGGGGTTGACAATGCAAAGAAGTAATATCTAAGCCAAGAAGAGCAGCTACTTTTCTGGGTCAGCCTTTGCCCTCACACACATGCAGCTTCGAGTCAGTATGGCAGCCATTGGAGGTCTGCATGGCAGGGTGAGTCACTGTTGATGAGGTTGACAGTCCTGAGCATAGCTCACCTATCTACTGGCTGGAGGAATTTGAAGCTTACCATTTTTCTCTCACCAGAGTTGGGCATTAAAAAGCCTAATCAATGGACACAACAGGGGGTGGGGCATTAATAGGAGGTGGGGGATAATGGGAGAATAAGGGCACATATGTAATACCTTAATCAATAAAGAAATTAAAAAATAAATAAAGAAGTGGGGGGAAAAAGATAAAAAAGAAGATGTGTGGTTTTCCAAACATTCAGACATGCACTGGCTTACTTTCATGGCACAAAGAATCCAAATATCTCCTTCTCAAGAGCTTCTCTTCTTGGCTACCATATTTCCTTTTCTTCTGGATCATGACATACAAGGATTCTTCATAACCTTTTTAGTGAGGTATCCCAGTCTCTCTAGTCCAGGTCCCACACCATGAAAGCAGTGTGTAAGGTTATGTCTATGGTCTGATTCAAATCTCTTTATCTATGGCCACAGAACATGATGGGTTGAAAAGACCATGAGTCTAGGTTGGTTACTCCTGTTCATGTTGGTTACTCCTGCTCATGTAATTTTTATTTTTCAGATCCAGAAGAAAACTTAAGTCTTATTTCCATTCAACCTGAGGACTACTACTGTGCTGTTGGGAGAGTGGTGCAGGAGAGAGGTGAGTCATTCAGGTCTATGGGCATGTAAGATGGGACTTCTGAGCCTTGGATCTGGAAGGCAGGGCTTGGGGCCCAGACCCTAGGAGTCCAGAGAAATGGCTAGAGCAGAATCGGAGAGCTGGATGGGAGCACTCTTTCTTAGGCAGAGCCAGCTCACTGTCTGTCCTCTTACTGATGTGTGGACTCCAGGCCACTGCTTTCTAGCCAGGAGCAACATGAAACAAACTTGTCTCGTTACTCACTTCCTTGCCAGCCTACTGGGAGATGATCACAGCCAGAGACAGGCCAGACACCAGCAGGTGAATGGTGCCCCCAATGGAGGCTTACCTCACCCAGATGGCATCAGGACTGACTCAGAGGACAGGGTCTCATATCACTGCTGCCCGTGCTCCCCTTGGCAGTTATCTCTTGGAGGACAGACCAGGCCAAACTCTGCGACACTTACATATTGAGACCTGATTGCGCCTAGTGTGCCTGCACTGGTGAAATCCAGGAATAAAAACTGTTGAGCGATAACGATTTGAAATGCCATTTGTGGGGGTGGAAAATGGGCAGGTCTGATGGCAGCAGGTATTGATAATGACAGCAAGGAGTAAGAACTCTGTAAAGGCCATCGAGGCCTTTTCTTTCCTTATCAACCATTCCCCACAAGACTGCTTCCTCTTATCTCTTCCCAGAAGTAACAACAAATCCCACTCAATGGGCATATATTCCTATATGTTTTCAAATAAATGTTCTACAGAGCTGTGCTGAGGATCACCTGAGAGTGTGGAAGGGGACTGGGTGGGCATTGTCATTGCCATTTACATGCGAGGAAGCTGAGACACCGAGGTTCAATGATGGCCCAGTTTGTAAGAGACAGAGTAAGTTCCAGAAGATGGTATTTTACATGGTATTCTGATTCCTAATCTGGAACTATCTCCTCTGCAGCAGGTCTCCTTCTTCCACCCCTCCGTCTTGTGTTCCATGCTTCATCAAACACCCACTGCTTAGGTTAATGCCTGGTGGCCCTGATAAGCCAATTAATGACAAGACTTTTTATTATATATAAACAATGTGAAGAGTTGGAAAGATATTTATGAGTAGGTTACAAAATAGTGACTTTTAATAGAGAATTTTCAGATTCAGCAAATAAAAATATGGATGCCTGGTTCCATGTGAGTTTCAGATAAAAAAAAAAAATTGGTTCAATTATGTCCCAAACAGAACAGAAATAAGATATATCATATACTAAAAATCTGAAATTCAAATTGAACTAGGCATTCTGTATTTTATCTGTCAACCTGATTTTAATTATTGCTAAATTATGAGAATATCATTTTAATTATTACTAAGGTTGGCTTTATACTGAAATACTGTAATTTGTTAGCCATGAAGCTATCCTAGGAAACATTTAGAGCATGCATTCTGGATGGATTTGAAATTCATTCTGTGGAACTAACTAGGGGCTTGGTGGAGATGGTTTGAACTAAAAGTCAAGGGACCCGGTCCAGTTTATATAACCACAGCAATTCTAGCCATTGGCTTTTATTGTTTGATGATGGCTCTTGGTCAATTTGTTCTGTTTTTGTTTCATTTTGTTGTGTTTTCCAGTCTTTTCTGCCCTTGTGTTTCAGTTTGTTAAATATCCATTGAACTATCTTTAAGTTCACTAATTCTTTCTTTGACTTTGTCCAGTCTATGGATGAGTCTGCCACTGGTTTTCAGTAGTTCTATCAACTCTTTAGAAATGGATGAGGTTGTAGCTGTGAGGGGTTGGCCATAAGAAAGAAATTACTATGGTGGATGATGTGAAGTCCTGGTAAGAGAAGAATGAAGGAATTTGATTTCCAAATACAGCTTCTGTGAAGTCCTGTGGGGAGTGAGGCAAAGCTCCAGATGGGTTTAGTCTTTTATTAGATATAGCCCAGGCATCTCATCTACAGTGGTTTAGAAGGAAAGGGATGGGTTTTCATGCTGTTTTTCCTAAGGGAAATCCCACATGGAAACTGGGTAAAGTCTTGAGACAAGTAAGGTAAGCAGGAAATAATAAAAAAAAATTAAAAGGAGGGTCAAGGTGAGAAGATTTCCATCCTTAGGAAAGAGTCGGCTACAAAGGCTGTATCTTGCTGGTTTAATGCTGGAAGCACATGGCCCCACCATGGTCACAGCGCTGGGTCAAGGAGCCTTGCAAAGCAAGAAGATACTAGGTAGGTCCTGGAGATAATTGTCCATATTGTAAAGACAGTTTGTGGGACGATATTTTGTTTGTCCATATTTATAGAGTGCCTACATTTATTGAGGTAACAGAAATGTAGGGATCTTTTAGTCAAGCAATACCTGGAATCCTTTCCACAGATCTTTGCAGTAACAGGTGTTTTTTTTTAGTTTTTTTTTTTAAACAAATTTATTTTTACTTTGGCCATTCAACTTTTAGCTTAAATGTCAACTACTATGGCAGGCCTTTTCTAAAAGTTTAACCTAGCACACCCCCTTCATCATTTCTCAGAGTCCAGACCCAATATTTTCTTATTTACTTATTGGCTTATTTGCTCATGGGCTGTCTGTTCCTTTTAGAATGTGAGTTCTCCAAGGATCTGTAGCAGGTTTCCTGCTCCCCATTCACTGCTGTAGTTCCCCTGTCTGGCAACTAATGGACAATATGTTTATTAATGAATGGAGTAAAGGAAAGTGTGTTGGGTACCGTTTTGCTGCTATACAGTGAACTAATATTTAACCTAAAGAGGATACCAGAATTCCTTTTAACATTCTGCTGTTTTTGTCCAATTTCTTGTTTAACACTCTAACAAGTGTTACGCAAAACCAGAAGGTGGAATAGTCTTGGGCTGTGAGCTTTCAGAGGACCATGTCTGTGGCTTTTAGAGGACTGTGTCTGTGTAATTCTTTTTTTTTTTTTTTTTTTTTTTTTTTTACAGGGAGGGCTTAACAAATACTTTTCTGACTGATTGATTAATTAAGGTTTAAGCTTAAGCTCGGGGAGGCTCTGACACAGTGGGACATTCCTTTGTGACCTGCTATTCCTCTCCCTCTTCCAGTTGTTCTAAACACCAGTTCTGCATGGTAGATGAGTGTTTATTTCCTGGAAACCTTAAAAAAAAAACCCCACAAATTCACAAAAAAAAATATACACAGGAATATACTGGATTATTGGATTGAGAAAAACCACAATTTCATATTTAAACTAATCCATTTGTGGCAATCCTTTGTGAAGCATATCTGTTACAGGAAATAACTGTGAGTTTAGACACCCAAACAAATAATAAAATCCAGTGTTGGCTGTCAGTTCTGTGAAGTCTCTCTCTGAGTGCCTGGCTGAGCTGCCAGAGGAGGCAGGGCCCTTTGCAGCTTGCAGGTCAAAGGTCTTGTGTCTACAGGTGCGAGGGTCACAACAGAATTTGACCTCAGATCTTTCTAAGCTAAACAGACCTGACTTTTTGTCCAAAAGTAATAGGACAAAGGAGTGTGGTGGAGGTAGCTGGGGGTGGAGAGTTAGAAGAACTTGATTACTTCACTCAGTTATTTGTTCTACCACATTTATTAACCTCTTGCAAGGGCCTGCACGTTGCTAAGCCTTGTAAAGCCTGGCAAGATAAATCAGATAAGATCCCTGACCCTGAGCAGTGTGCTTAACAGGGAAAGGACACAGGTGTTAGAGATGGTTTGGGGTAGGTAATGGGCTTGGATTGAGATATATTGGTTTTGAGGGGCCAGCTGGACATTAAGTTGGAAGCACCAGGCTGTCAGTTTATCAACTATAAACAAGACTTTTCCTAGCTTCACAAATCTAATGCCTAGCTAACTAGTTTTCTCTTGGACAGTTTAAATTCCATGTGTTCAAAGCTGAATTTCACCCCCATCTGTACTTCCCTTCAGTTGTTCCCATTTTCCATGAATGGTGCTGCCATTGAACCCAGGCAAAAGCCCAGGAGCCTCCCTGATGCCTTCTTCTTTCTCCATTTCCCACTCACACACCTCAAATTCTGTTGATTTCATCTCTGAAATGTTTCTTGAATCTCTATCTCCTTTTTTTTTTCTTTTTTTTTTTCTGTTTTACATCCCAAACTTCCATCACTTCCCATCTGGTCTCTTGCAACAGCCCCTCCTCTCTATAGTCTACTGTTTCTACTCTGGCCCCTGCCTCCATTCTCTCCATGTTACACAGCAGCCAGTGACCTTTAAAAATATAAACGCCAACCCGATCATGCCAAGGACCCCAACTTCCCAGTTTGCAGGCTTCAGTGGCTTCCCTTGCTCCCAGGAAGGTGACGAAATTTCTAACACAGTTTCTGAAGTGCACCAGGTCTGACCCTTCTGGCCTCGCCTCCTGTTTTGACCACATTTCTAGCCCCAAATTGTTTATGCTGAAGGCAGGATTTCTGATTGATTTCTTGGGTTGGATAATTCTTTGGTGTGGAGACTGCCTAGTGCATTGTATGGTGTTTAATAGCATCCCTAGTTTCAACTACCAGATGCTAATAGCACCGTCCTTACCACTTGTGATAACTAAAATGTATCTAGACATTATAGTGTGTGTGTATGTGTGTGTGTGTGTGTGTGTGTGTTTGTGTGTGTTGGGGGCGGACACAGGACAAAATCACCCCAGTTAAGAACCCCTGTGTGCAACATGTTCCCAAAAGCTGTGGCTGGTTGTAACCATAGGCTCTCCAACTGAATGCAAGAGCAATCTGAGAGACTTTGACAACTCAGGTGAGCATAATACCTGCATCTGCCACTCGCCTTTCCTATATCTCCGGAGAAAGAAAGGAAAAAAGAAAGAGAGAGAGAGAGAGAGAGAGAGAGAGAGAGAGAGAGAGAGAGAGGGAGAGAGAGAGGGAGAGGGAGAGGGAGAGGGAGAGAGAGAGAGAGAAAGAAAGGAAGGAAGGAAGGAAGGAAGGAAGGAAGGAAGGAAGGAAGGAAGGAAGGAAGGAAGGAAGGAAGAAAGAAAAGAACTGTGTGCAATCATCACATCAAACAGCAAATGTAATGTGGGCAAGCATGTTAGCACAATACTGTCTTTCACCTTCACCCTCTTGTCCTGGCAGGTCTTGGAGGTACCTGCTGTACAGAACCCCAGGCAACTTATCTGCAACAGCTCAGCTGCATAAGGTCTCTGACCTGTGAAAGTGTGATTTATTGTGAGAGGGAGGGTGGGACTGCCCTTCTTAAAGCCACAATATCATCATTTCCTGAAAGCAGGAAGGGTTTATCTCACAGCAGATAGTTCTTGAACTTTTCAGAAGATATTATAGATTTCCATGTTAATCTAAATGCCAGAAAGATCTGAATAAATGGGATACAATTTTGGATAAACAATTGACCTTCACCTTTGGCTTTCTTCATATCAGCTTGGAAATAAAGGAGCCCATTTATCTTCCTCCCACTTCCCCAACCCCCATGAAGTGGTTCTCTTCAAATTCTGTTTATTCTCAAAAAAGGGTTACTTGGGTAAATCCTGACAGATAGGTATTTTCTGTGTTGAGGGCAGAAATGGGTGAATGAAGCAGGTGGAGGATCTGAGTGTCCTCCTAATGGATTGCTCTTGATAGTGGTGGGGATTAGTAGAGTCTCTGCTTGTAGGTGACTGGGAGGTTCAGCAAGACAAGGCAATAACAACTCTTAGGGACTGATGACCCACATCCATCTTCATACCACTCCTTACATTGTGACCTGTAGGTCCTTATTCAGTAAAAAAGAAACCTGAAACAGAGAGCTTATGGGGGAAGTAAAAGAATTCTGACCTCTCCTCTAAAAGGGTTTCTGAAGGGGGAGTGAATGAAGAGCAAAGTGAAGGGTGCCCCAAAGAGCCACAGGAAAAACCAGTTTCTCCACTTTCTGAGGCCCCTGGAAGAATGAGGGAGCTAAGCTAAAGTTGCCCAGGCAGCTTGAAAGAAAGGGGAATCCACACATAAGGCTGAGTCTATTTTGAAAGTGGAGGTGGAGCCAAGTAACCCTGTGCCCCCAAGAGAGGCCTGGTGACAGGTTACTGTCCTCAGGGATCATTCTCATAATTGCATTTATCACTGTTCCAAGGAATCCAATGGAAGCCAGCAAAGCAGGAACTAATCTCACCTTCATTCACAGATCTGTGTTTTATATGTACTTTCATAGGGCAAACCCCAGTTAGGGTTTGCTAATGCAGTTTTTCTGTCCTTGCAAACTGATTCATTGTGGAGGCTGGAGGTGGTGAGGGCTTATGTGCAAGCCTGTGCCAATATGAAATGGAAGAGCTGGATTCAGTGATAAGGGGAATGTGGTAGGAGGGTGAACATGATCTCAAAGGTGGAACCGAGGAGACAAATGTGATTTTAAAGGTGATGGGACATGTTGCGCTGCAAAGCAGGAATGTGACCAGGCTGATAGACCTCAGGATATGGGAGAAAAACGATGCAGACATGGGGAGAATGTGCAAACTCCACACAGGCCATGGAACTGGCCAGGAATTAATTTTATTTTCTCATCAATGTTACAATAAAGTGAAGTTGAACAAAATGACATTATTGAGGGCCTGCTGAACCTGACCTTGGTCAGATCTCACTTGGAATATCCGATTTGCTTCTGGTCACCACATTTTAGGAGAGACACATTTAGACATTTATAAAGTTGGTTGAAAGCGGAGTTAAAGCAGGAGACTGACATGTTATCAGGCACGTGGGAGGAGACCCAGGGTTTGTAGACCGCTCCTTCCTCTTCAAAGCCTATTTATTTTTATTGCTTGATTGTTTTAGTGATAACCAAAGTCAAATTCTCCTAAAGAGCCTGGGAAGTACTGACACACATTCTTTGGGTCTGGAAATTCAGAGGTCGCAGGCAAACTTAGAACTTTTAGTAGAAGAGGGATGAAGGGATTCAAGAGAGCAGAAACCAGGTTGACAAGGATACAAAAATATGATCAGATTCAAGTAACTTCTGTGATCTTTTCTAAATCTGTAAATTTATCCTCTGTTCTCAAAATTATTTACCTCTCCTTAAAATCCAGCTTTTGAGGGTCTTTAGCATTTGCTTTTGTCAAGAGGATGCTACAACATCTAGGCTTGAATTATTTCCCCCCCCCCACACACACTTCCTACAGGTTAGTCTTGAACCTCTACCTGCTTGGTCTGGCTTCAGGTTACTAGACCAAGTTTTATTCCCCAAAATACTCTCCCAAGAATTAAGGATTCAGGATATGACTTTCCCTCTACCATATCTCCTTTGTATAGGTGTCATCACAAGATATCCTTCAAAAGCCATAAAAGCTGAAAGTGTTGAAGACTTCTCTCTCCACCCATATTTTTTCCTCATAGTGTAATCACAAGCTTTAATGTAGTCTGAACAAGGTCTCATCAAAGTGGGATCTTTTATCTTCATAAGTTTCTTCAATTTCTGGATGACTGATTCATGATCCCAAAGACACAAATGTATTCTTGTACTCTAGCTCCTTTATCCTCCTCTCTTCATTCCTAATTCTATTTCTTCTTCAACACTCCTTTTTTTTTCTATTTTCTTCTCTCCTTCACTTTTTTCTTACCATTTAGATACATTTTTTACTTCCATTAGCTCTAAAAAATATGTACATCAGTAATATGTAAAAAGATTATCATTGCAGGGGAGAAACACAATCAGTGATTCAGATCTTTGATTCTTTTCCTAGATGTAAAACACAGTTATTGGGATTTGGGGTAAGTTGTCAATACTCTTGCTACCCAAAATGGTGTCTGAGGAATGCCAGCATCAATACCTTTGGAGGGCTTTACTGAAATACAAAATCTCAGTCCCTCCTATACTCATTAATTTCAGAATCTGCATCATAATAAGTTCTTTAGATGATTCCTATCCACATTGAAGTTTTAAAAGTACTTCTGCTCTATATTAGTAGCTTCCAAACATTTTAGATTGCTCACTCCCATCTGTAAAAATGATTTTAAGTATATACCTTTAATATGTGCATATATGAATTATATATATGCTTTTCTATCAATATTAATTATCAGTAAAACTTCTTATAGACAACATATACTTGGATCTTATTTTTTAATCCACTCTGACAGTCTCTCTGTCTTTTAAGTGGAATGTTTGGCCCATTTACATGCAAATGATTATTGCTATAGTTGGACTAATATTTACCTTATTTATAATGTATTCAATTTATTATTCTTGTTTATTTTTTTATCTTTTATTTCCTCCTTCCCTTCTCTGTTTTTAACTGAGTCTTTTATGATTCTATTTTTTCTTTTGCATATCAGTTATACTCTAAAAAAAGTTTTTTAGTGGTTGCCCTGGAATTTGTGATATACATTTATAACTAATCCAAGTCCACTTTCAAATGACACTATACCAATTCATGGTTCATGCCACTACTTTCTAATAATGGAATACTCCCAATTTTATTCCCTCCCTTATAACGTTGCTATTGTTCACTTATCTATATGCTGTAATTACTGAACAAGCTGGTATTATTTTGAATAAATTGCTACCTGTTATACCAATTAAGAATAAGAAAAATGCAAGATTTTATTTTGTCTTCCTTTACTTCTTCTCTAGTGCTCTTTTTCCCCCCTTTATGTAGTTCTAAGTTGAACAGAGCACATCTTATAGATTACTGCTCCTGACTGGGCATTCACAATTTCACTGCACACAATAGAATTCTAAAGTTAAAAGCAAAGGAAAAAACAAAAACAGATGCCTGGGACTCACCCCAGACCAATCACAGCAGGGTCTCTGGGAAGGCATTGTATGTTTCAGAATCTCCCTAGGTTATTCTAAGAGGCAGTTAGGGATGAGAACCGCTGTCTGGGAGGAGGCTTTCTGCTGCTTAATTTGAATCTCTTTTGCTTACAGTGGAAACTCATTCATTCATATTTGTTTTATAGTATAAGTAGAAAGTTGTTATCAATTTTTATATTTTAAACTGTCAGAGAGCTGAAGTTTTAGCCATTAGAACAATAACTGCAAAGCAATCTATGGCGCACAGCTACCCGCCGTATATCACTTCTTTTAAGCTTCACCGCAGCGCTGTCAAGTAGGCATTATCTTCTTAACTTCATAAGTGAAGGAGTGAATGTTCAGGGAGTGTAAATCACTCCCCCAAATTCTCGGAGCAAAGGTGGGCCAGGAAGGAAATGGCTCTCAGGTCTACAATTCCATATGCTATGTTTTCCCCTGCCCTATGCCGCCTGGCTTTCTAATTTTATGAACTAATTTTCTTCCATTTCTCCCTGAGATAACCAGCCCATTTGGTTCTATGCCTCTTAGGGGTTTAACACCAGCATCACTCTGATGTCTTTTAAACTAAAGAGCTAGTTAAAAACTATTACCAGTCCATCTAACTAGCCACCTGGTCACCATGTTGTCTGGATTATGTCTCACTTCAAACTGTAGGCATATGTGAACCATCAGCAGAAAACCTTTGCCTTCCTTAATTATACAGGCTTGTTATTGATCAACCATACTCCTGCTTTTTTTTCATTGTGGATATCGTGTGTGTGTGTGTGTGTGTGTGTGTGTGTGTGTGTGAGTTATTGTGTGTGCATATGTGTCCTTATTTCCCTTAAAAAAGGCAAATTTTATGAAAAAAAAATGAACACACAAAAACAGAGTAAGAAAATTTACTAATTTACTATTAAAGGAGTTTAAGAACTAGATTGACAGAAATAGGGTGTCGGGTCTGAGGTCATCAGAAATCCACAAAGACCTAAGTAGAGAATACATATAATAACTGAAATAAAACATGGCACTTTTTTTTAGTGCTCCCTTTGAGAAAGACAATTCACAAGTCTTCATGGTACAACATATCCATTTAATTTCCATTTCTTTCCCTTGTTTGTGAGAACTTTTCAGGATTTCACTTCCCTGCTGTTTTAATGACAGGCTTGACAGTCATTTTCCTTTGCTGCTGGTAATGAGCATGTTAAAAGGGGGGTTTTCTGCATCTGCTCTCCACACACATGGCCAATGTGGTTTTGCAACTGGGGATGTTAACTGCAGCCTCTGGAAGCACAGCGGGCCCAGGGCAGCCTGCTAAGATGGAATGTTTGTGTGCTTCAGTTCATTTATACGGAACTTGCTTAGGAGAGTTCCTGGGGCTTTCCAGAGTCTTCTGGACACATCGGACTTCAAAGGCTTAGCTCTGTTGAAGTCTTACCCTCCGTCCTCCACCTATCAGCTTCCTTCCTCCTAACGCTCACACAGGAGAGTCTAGGAGATTTCAAATGGCCCCCAATGGGCATAAAGTTTCTGTAAAGCAAGGTAAACTAATTGTAAAGATCTGCTCTACAATGTTATAGCTGTAGTTGATAAAACTTAAATTGTTAATAGGGCAGATCTCAGGGTAAGCGTTCTTACCACAAAGAAATAAAATGTAAAGAACAAAATAAAATATAGTTTGTCCTCAGCCTATGCTCTCTCTATTATGATTTCATCACATCATCCTAATGTTCCTGTAGCAATTTTACCTCCTTTATTTCTCACAAAAACTTACCACTTTTTCTGTTTTTCCACGAGAGAGAAACTCACAATTCATGACCATTGGAACTGAGGACCTCATGACTGAGGAAAGTATACATCACAAAAAGATCCATATACTACATATTCAAATGCTGCATTAGGAGAACTGGAGGTTTAGAGATAATTAATTTTGGCCAATTAAAAAAAAATGTAGCATTTGGTAAATTGTTATAACTCCCCATGATTTAAACTTTTCTATAAACTTCTACACCCCATAACTATTTTAAGGAAAATTGTTAGAATACACCACATCACAAAATTTAGTCCTGTTATTTGCAAAAATATGATACTTTGAGATTTATAAAGATCCGAAACAAGAAAGGATGATACTTTGAGTAGAGATTAAATGATTAAGTTCACAGTTAATCTTATTATGATGTTTATACATATTATTGGTAAGAAGTGGGAAAGAGAACAGTGCAAAGAAAAAAATCTAGTCTTATGTGCTTACAGTGGAAACTGGACCATATGGGATGGTTCCTTGGATAATCTCTGGCATTAGGTTATTTATCTGAGAGAGTTAGGCACCATGATCCCTTGAATCCATGAGACTCCAAGATCTTGGGTTTGGGGAGAAAGTTGAACAAAACTTAACAATGGGTTCCATGTCCCCTGGCCCTTCTTGCTTCTCTCTTACCACATTGGAGAGAGGACATCATGAAACACCAGGATCTGGACTGGCTAACGGAAAGGTGGATTTTGCCTGAGAGTGCCTTTCACCTTCCTCTGCTGCTTGACTCTTTTTCATGCCACAGGTCCTGAGCCCCATCCTCCACCTAGCCTCTGGTCAGGCCTGCTCTCCAGAGCACAACCCCTCATGTTGGCACCATATTTGCTGAGGGCCGCCCGAGCAGCTGCTGCCCAGGAGGGCTCTGCTCATGCCCTAAGCTGACACATGACAACTTCTATTAGGCTGAGGTCAGCCATGGCAAGCCAATGGGCCCTACCGGCCATCTCCCTTCTGTTTTCCCATCTGCTGGCTCCTGGGGTGATGGTGGCAGGGCTTAGGTTAAGAGTGCATCTGGAGTGAGGACGTGGCTGAGAGCTGGCGTGCTTGTACTTTCCCTCTTTGTCACATGCTGGCTGACAGGGATGGAACCTGTCCCTTAGGAGAACATGGGGTGACTCAGGCTAGCCTGACCCCTGCTGAGGGCATCCAGTCTGCCTCCTATCATCCCTGCCAGGAGTCTTGCATGGAAATCATATTTTCAGCTTGGATTAAACATGACCAGGTGTTTCACCGAAGGCAGTGCCAGAAGGACTCTTGGCATGTCTTTTGCACTTGTTTGAATGTTTGTGCCTCTTCATATTTGCTTTAATTATGATGTGTGTGTGTGTGTGTGTGTGTGTGTGTGTGTGTGTGTGTGTTTTGTAGGTCTCTCCCCATGATCTCCCATTACATCATATGTTCTCAATACATTGAACAGGAAGAGCAACCACATGTGTTGGGTGGGGTTGGGGCAGGGCAGGGCTGGGGCCCTGGGAGGGGCCAGCCATGTGTTCTGCTGGTTAGTGCATTGGGCTGGCAAAGTGGGAGGCTGCTGTGCTGGGACCCCCCTTTCTCAGCCAGAAGTCCCAGAGACTCCTAGATGCTATAGCTTGAAGGGAGGGGTCTTAAAGGTGGCATGATTCAACATTTTCATTTTCTTAGGATGAAAATGAGGCCCAGAGAGAGAGGCAGTGGCCTGTGAAAAGCACATTTAGTTCATAATAGCAGCTGAACCAGAAAAATCTAGGCTTTGTGTTTATAGTGTTGTTGTCCAGGCAGTGCCTATTGATTGAATGAATAAGCCAGCCAGGCCTTCTGCATTCCAGGTATATATTTACATGAGGCTTCCTTTTCCACCAAGAAAGACATGTGGCTAGGGTGACCATATGTCTATGCTTCTCTTGTTTGTCCTTTTTCTTATTTCTCAAAAATGTACTACTTTAGACAAGGAATAATATGGTCTTTTCCTAGAATTTTCTCATTTTTTTAAAATGTGTCTTCTACAAACATATATATTCCTGGAGGAAAAAAAAGTTGCCACTGGGACTGCCAGCTTCCAGCTTCATGGAATACTGCTGAGTTTCTGGTTGTAGGTAACAGAAGACCTAGAGGACACATGCACGAGTTATATTAAGTGAGACAACTGAGACTGGAGTCATCTCAACAAAGGGGTTCAAAAGCAATTCCTTAGAATTTGTTTTCCTCATCTGTAAAAATGAAGGAACTGTATTGGGTGATCCCTAAGGCTCCTGACAGCTTGGAAATCTGCATCTGTAAGTTAATTTCAGTGGGCATCCTTCTTCTCTCCATATTTTCCCCTCTTCACTAGCTTCTGCATTGATGTGATTAGGTATACATCTGAAGGCACCTCAGAGCTTGTACCCAGATGCACCTTTTAAGAGACAGAAGCTTTATAGCCAGGAATGCAGATGCCTGTACCTTCCTTCCCCATCTTCCTTCTGGTTCCCAATTGCACTGGATTTGAGGAGAGTCCAAGAACACATGGAGAGACTAGACTTCCATTTCCAGGTAGGGAACATCTTGTCCTTTGTCCCTTTTGTCACCTTGCTTGCAAGAAATATTTGGGGCTCCCTGGAAGAAGAGGCATGGCTTTAGGGGAAGCTGTTGACTTCCCTGTAGAAGCTGTTCTCTAAATGGTGCTGCCCAAAAAAGAGGGGTACCGAAGGGGTTCCTCATCTTTTAGGCCCTTGGACTGATTTGATGCCTAATCTTGGGAGAACAGTTTCTTTTTTTTAGAGGAAGCTTGTTCTTAAATATATCTGATGTGTCAGCATGGTTTTATCTTTGCAAACAGAAAGAAGCTGTCTCCAGCTGTGCTTACTGAGACCTGTGGAATACGAGGCCCTCACTGAGTGGCAGTTATGAGAGTCAGCCTGCCTAGGTCCCTATCCTAGCTGTGTCACTTTCAGCAAATTTATTTCTTCATCTCCTTGATTTAAAATTTTCTCATTTGCAAGGAGTGGAGGGTATAAAAACAGCTCTCTTCAGAGGACTATTGCGAAGACTAAGTAAGATAATCCCCAACACAAGCAGAATACAGTGCCCACAGTGATAGATACTTTGTAATCATAGTGAACACATTGGACTTTTGGTTCTTGAAGTTCTGTAATCCACTGAAAGGGGTCCATGGCTTAATAGATGAGGCATATACCTATTCTATGCACTTGAGCAGTCAGGGCTTGGGCACTAAGTCAGTGTGGCATTAGGGAAAAGAATTCTGCAGTTGGCTTTGGGAATGCTGCTCTCATCAATGAGTTATCATTAGTGAGCTCCAGGAAGTCCTCAGGCAAAGTTGGGCCTAGTGGGTGGTTCTTAGGCTCCCTTCTCAATGTCAAAGAAGACTATCAAGTTCTTCTTATTATGATGTGTTTATGGCAATAAGTAAAATTTGTTTGTCATTTACAAACTTTGCTTCCATTTTCACACATTTGGCCAGGCTATGCATGGTCCAGAAAGAATTTGACACAAGCATGGACTACTTCTTCTCTTGACTTAGGGTACTCAGAGAAAAATGGCAGGTAAGGCTGATGGTCTATTGTCTTCGCACTTGTACCAACCTTGAGGGGCCTGACTACATTCTTCACAGTACACAGTCATGGAAATGGAGAACTAGTATCAGAATGAAACAACTCACCTTGATAAAATTTTGAGTCCCAGGTAACTCAGGAATCTAAATGTTCTCACCTTTGATCTTTCCCTTATGCATTCACAAATTGTTCATAGGTTAGGGTATAAAGGAAGTCACTTTTGGTGGCCCTTGTCCATTCTACCCTTAATGGATTCTGACAATGCTTTCTTTCCTTGGTTAACTTTATCTCCAAATACCCCACGGTACTGGGAGGCAAGACTTAAGAGTGATTCAAAGCTTAATGTAAAACAGACATGGGCTTGATCTTGACTCTGACACAGGCTGGCTGTGGACAGTGTACCTGAGTTCTGTCTGCTATACAATGAGAATAATGACTTTCACAAGGGTCCGCTGGAAAAAGCCAATGAGATAATGTGTTAGGTGCTAAGCTCAATGTCAAATTCAATTTCAGATAACCTTCTCCTCTTTCTCTCTTTCCTTAAATCCTTGTAGTTTTCTGTCTCCGTCAAGATCATAATCCATGGTCAAAAAAAGACCACAGGGCAAACCAATAAGAAACTGAACCATGTGGGAGGTGTAGCTGAGCATGACCTTCTCATATTTGTAGTAGGCACTGGTGATCTACCTCATTAAAGGGAAGTCATCTCATCCAGGCACCTAAGGGACAAGATTCTCTACATGTAAATTACATAAAGGTTATTAGAGAGATAAGCCTAGGAAAGTTGTTCTGTGGTATCAATGAAACCAGACAGAGGTAAAAGGGACAAAGTTTCAGTGAAACAGATGAAGGTTAGAATCCAGAAAGCTTTCCTGACAGTGGTAGATAATGTATTGTTGGCATGGATGTGATCAGAAGTGGCCTCTTTTTCAGGACTATCACAATTGGAGTTTCATGTATATGGGCTGAGAAGAAGGTTTTCCATAAGGAAGTGGAGATGGGTGACTTTCCAAGGCCCTTGGCTAACTGAAGAGTCTGTCACCCATTTTTAAAAGCACCAGGTCATGGCTCTTATCAACTGTGAAACCATCTTAACCCATTGACTTTGCAGATAGAACAGAGGTACCAGAGGCCTCATGCCCAGAAAATGGCAGAGCACATCCTGTGACTTCCAGCTTAGTTGTATGCGGAAGGCAGCATACAATGTGGCCCCCACTGGTCCCTGCCTCCTAGAATTTATACCTTTGGATAAGCCCCTTGACTTGGACATGTACTTATCAGCTTGTTTTAAGTGCCTAAAATATGGCAGGAGCAATGGGACCCTGCTTCTAAAATTAGGTTGCATAAAGACTGAGACTTCTGTTTTGGGCACCTTCTCTCTTTCTCTTCTTTGTTCTTTCTCTAGGAATTCAGCAAAGATGTGTTGATTGACAGGAATTGTTCCATCTATAAACTGGAACTCTGATATGGTAGAGTAAAAATGATGCAGGACTAGAACCCATCTCTGCAGTAGATATGGCTAGACTTAGTAAATACTCCATAAGGAATAACATTCTCTGGATCTGGGAGTCTACGGACAGCAACATTCACTTGCATACAGATGACTTCAGTTTCCCCATCCCCACTGTAAGTATGTAAAGTCATCCAACATCTAAGCTGCTCTCCTCATTCGTGGTATCTCCACTATTTGCTCAGTAGCCAGAATAATCAAAGCAACCCAATCTCTGCCATGACTGAATGAGGGAGAAAGACTGGGGGCCATGTTCACCAGCTGGAAGAGTCATGATTAGTTTTTTGGCTTTATGCTCACCCTGAATGACAAAGAACCAGTACTGTGGGCTGCCCCAAGGCATCTGACCTTTTCATCCCTGGGAGTCCATCTTAAGGGGAAGAATGACATAATGGCCCTCTGTTCTTAGTGGACTGGCTGAACTAAACTGGGCTGGGATGTGGGGGAGGGTTGTAAAAGCTGTGGGGTGAGCAAGGGTCCTCTAAAGGTCAACCTATCCATTCTTCTGTCTCCAGGAAGGCATCTAATTATCAACTTAATAGGTCAGAGAGGCAAATGAGGAGAAGGTGAGTTTGACTTTTATTTAGGATGTGCAGGAAACAAGGTACTTCATGTTCCCAACAGTCAGACTTCCTGCCTTTATTTTCATCCAATGATTCCTTGCTTTCAGTCCATATCTTATTCTGTCTGAGGTTCAGTTGATTCTAGAGACTGAATCCTTAATACCCATTAAATGATTGCTGTTGGTCTCAGCTACATTCACATTCCTTTAGATTTCTGTTCACCCTAAAGATTTTACTAAAAATAGAATTTACCTACTGTTGTCTGGGCAAGGTAAAAATGGTGGGGAGGTGATGATAAATAAAGAAGTCAGGAATTACAGGAACTTCAGTGCTGTGAGGGTCCTTTGATTTTAAGCATATTCCTCCGAGGAGTTTGGATGATTACATAAGCTCTGTGAAGGTGAGCCATCTAGAGAAGATCACCCAGGTTAGGACAGATTAGAGCTCAGTACCTGGACTTTTGTCTTTCTATCTCATGGTCTTTCTGATGATTTGAGTTTCATGGGTCTGAATCACTATATAGGAATATGACCACTTGCTTTTCCAAAGAAAAAAGAGGGAGGAGGGGGGAAATCACTTCTCCTTTCTTAAAAGTAAAGGGGAGGGTGGGAGAAACAACAACAACCTCTTTAGGTTTATTAAACAGACTGTTGAAAGGTTTCTTGGACTTCAAATAGCTCTTACCAAATAACATTTTGATGAGTTTATGAGTAAATGAATCAGAAACATATGGATACAATTTCCTTAAAAATACACAAGGATTTTAGAATCAAGGAAAGTCACCCTCATCCTCAGCCCAGCCACTCCTTTTATCTCTGGGACTGGATGTTGGGAATTCTCCTCCCTTCTTTGTGTTTCCTGGTGGGATTGCTTACGCACTGGCCACCCAGGATGTTCCCAGTTTCTCCCCTGGAAGTCTTCTTCATCTCCTGTGGTTTAGTGGCCAAGTGGTTGGGATGGGCTGAGAGAGGAGATGTCAACTGATGAGAGAGATGAATGATCCCATATACATAAAACTTCGATTGTGGGGAACAGGCAACCCAAGTGCTTAGAAGACAGGTCATGTACATTGTGCAGGGAAGGGCAGCATTCTTGGCTATAGGCTGACTTCAAATATGGGGCTCTTCAGAAAGCAGTCCAAGATGTTTCTTTTCTTTCTAAGCAAACTAAAATTATCTTGATCCATGCTCACTGTTTTTGTAATATCTAGGTTGCCAGGGTTTTATGGAGCTTTCTTCTAGGTCTTTGCAGGGTCTGGACAAGCAATGCTGAACTCACCAAGATGAGGCACTTATGAACAGAAATCATGCCTTGGATTGACTTAGCTTCTCAGAGCATCTTTTCCTTGCCTTATACAAAATCACCCTGCCTTCCTGTGCCAGGTAAAGGTGGCCCAGAGTAGATTCAACAATCCCTCATGTACCTGGAGACTGACAGAGCTTCCTGGTGAACACTACTAGAGCTGAGCAATGGTCCAGTTCCCTTTTCCTTTTAAGAAGCTCTCCATATCTCTGGAAGTTGGCTGTTGTTATGGCATAGCCAATAAGTGTGTATAGTAACAGATTTCATTCTGAGGGTGTAAATAACCCTGTACTTTATATTTAAATCCCATACTATCTTAGCTTATGTTTTCCCAAAGCATACCTTAAATCAAAGATTTGAGTGCAAGTATTGATTTATGAGTCATTCTAGGAGGCAAGGTAAGGAAAAGAAAAAGTGGGGCAAGGAAAGGAAGAAAGTCAACAAATGATATGTGTTAATGAGCAGATTGCTGATGTAGGCAACTGGGCTCAGTCCTGTCAGGGACCCTCTGGGAGGTGTTCACCTTCTGAGGAAGCCATGGTTTTTATCCACCAACTGCTAGCCCAGAACAGTTACCCCTAGAGCAGCAAGTCTCCAGTACTGTCATCCTGATCCAGGGCTGAGAAAATCATGTTTCTGAAACCAGAGAGAAGAGGGCATAGAGATGACGGTGGCTGAGATGGGAAGCTGTTGGAGTACAGGTGGAGTACAAGTACTATGGATAGAGGTGGGAAAAGGAAACAAAATAAAGCAGTTGTTCACATGCATTTGTTAAGGGGTACCAGAGAGCTGAAGGTGTACATGTGTGCTTGCATTGCATGCCAGGCTGTTGCTGTCTGCCCAAGGTGGCCAACTCATAAGCCCCAAGGATCTAAACAGCATGGGCTGATCTCTCCCATCTGCCCTTGCTTTCAGCATGTCAAGTATGAAACCATCATCTAAAATCTCGGGTTGATGTCTTTATATTTTCCCTCTCACTCTTCCTATGGAACACTGGACCATTCCATACCCAAGACTCTAAGAGTTCCAGGGGAAAGGAAGAATTCAATAAAACCATGAGCCTCCTCTCTCTGATGGGGTCATTAGCACTATGACAAAGGCTGTAATAGATGTTCTTCATGTTTGGAGAAGACAAGTAAGGGAAGAGGTGGGGTAGTCAGGGTGGAAGTTGGGAGGTTGAAAGATTATCTTTGAAGAGGACCCTGTGAAGATTTGAGGGCTTCTGAGGGACCTTCTTGTCCTACAAGTATAATTTCCCAATCTTGCAACATTAAAGTCCTGCTTTAAGGCTGTCACATTGGCCTACTCTTTACTCCTTCACTACTGTATGATGCTCCTTAGCCTTATTAAAAAAATAATAGCTTAAAGGCAAAAGGCAGTCTCACCCTCTTCTTGAATGTGATTGAGCTGGGTGGGCAGATTGGCACTGAGTCTTAAAGAGGACTTCCATGGGTGAGAAGCAGCTTTTTGGCTCTGGGCCATTGGGACAGAGTAGTAAAAAGAAGTAAAAAGGAGATAACTAAGCGTGGGATGGGAGAAGAAGGAATCATGCCTTGGCCCCCTTCTCTCTCCTTCCGAGATGAGTCATGCCATCATCACTTCCCATCGGATCTCTGGGCTCACGGCCATCCCAGAGCCTTTCCTGCACAGATTGGCTCATAACAACTGCATACTGACAGATGTCTCCTTCAGGAACTGCAACCTCTTTACACCCATCCCAGGACTTCCACTCCCTTCCTTCCAGGCTCATGGAAAGAAGTGACCTTCCAGCCACTCCAACACTGGGTTTCTTTCTTCTCAGCTCCTGCCTCTCACCTGTCATCATCCACCCCCACAATGGCTGCGCCTCCTTCCCCTGGGAAAGTCCCCTTGCCTCCTGCAGCTCCTTAAGTCCCACTGACTCTCCAGTTACAGTTGGCTGTAATTGTCCAGTCTAATATCAGTGGATGCTTCTTTACCTCCTGTCAGAGGGTCTCTCAACCTCCTCACTACTTCCTCTCATTGCGATGATTTGGTTAAGGGAATGCATGCTTTCAGGGGGCTTCTTCAACCCTCCAGTGCCCACATCCTTTGCCTACCACTTCTTGTCCATCCTACCCAGGCTCTCTCCTCAGCATGCCCTACTCCTCCGATAGTAACAGTCCCTTTCTGCATCTTAGGGTATTCTTGAGAACCTTCTTGAGAACCAAATGAGAAGTACATTGTCAACCACAAACTACTGAAAACAGGTGAAATTCACCTGTGCTGTGGTGGACTCAGGACTAGGCTCTATCTCATTAGAGATGCTCACACCTAACTGTGCTAAGAATAACCAGTTGACTGGAAGAGCTGGTTCTTGGGACCTTCTCATGAACTCTGATCCATGGGCCTGAGAAATCTAGATTTAAAACACACATTCCAGAGCATTATGATGCAGGGCGAGGTTTTATTAAAAAAAACAACAACACAAAAAACAAAACAAAAAACAAACACACACTAAGAGGGTCTGACTCTCAGCCCTTTGTTTGACCATCATTCACTCAATCCTACATCACCTTTTTCCTGGATTCCATCAAGGGGCACTGAACTCTCTGCTTTTACATTTCTGATTCCATTTTCTATTTTCAAAGGGCTTGGTTTGGGACTCAGGCTTAGGGGCTGATAGCAAAGAAGTAGTTGGCTTTTCAAACAGCAGCCTCTGGAGTTTTCTTGAGGAAGAAGTCAGAGTTCTCACTGTGGGTGGGGGTGAATGGGAAGCATGTTTACCCCCCAGCATGGTTGAGGAAGCCCCACTCAGGCACAGAAGACAATGAGAGTCATACACACCCTTCTCCAGACCAGTTGGAGATGGTCTAGGGATCCTGACAGCTGCTCCTTCCTTGTGGAACTTCATTCCTGTTCCCCCACCTCCTGCCTTCCCCAGAGTTCACCAGAACTTCCAATTAACACCCACCCACCACTCTTCCTGGGTGCTATGTGGTGCCATCTCTTGTTCAGAGTTTCCCTGTGAAGATCCCAGCAGCTCCCCAGGGAAGTGGTGGGGCCTGGAGAAACTCATGCTGTTGAGGGAGACCAGTTTTGAGACATGTGCAAAGAAGAAGTTGGATGAAGGTGTGGTGAGGTGATACTGACAATGTGACTGGGAACAGCATCGCCAGGCCTCTGAAGGTAATCAAGGCCCAGGACAGAGGGGCACAGGGCCCTGCACTGAACCTGGAGGGCACCAAACAGCTGGGAGGACCAGCCACAGGAAGGACAGGACACTGCAGTAGACAGTGATAAGATAGGGGAAGAAAAGGGCCTGATCTTGGGTTCTTCTCCCAGCCCTGCAGAGCTGGCTGTATGTCTCCCACAAGTTATCTTTTTTTCCATGGGCCTCTGACTGAGGCACAGGGAGGAATATCATAAGCATCAGATGCCCAGACCAGTACATCTTTAAAAGCAAGCATATTGGCTGAAATCAGGGGTTCACAGAGTGTTTCTATGAAGAGAGGTTTCTGCTGTATAGCAGCCCCTCAAGAACCTGTCAGGAAAAATGGGATTTCAACACAGGTACATGCTCTCCTACTTTCAGGTGTTCTGGGGAAATTGCTCTCCCTCTTTCTCTCTTTCCTGAGCTAAGAAGGACCTTTGACCTGGCTCTTCCCCCACTGACCATAGTAGGTCAGTCATTCTGACCATGGGCAACCATTGGTGATCCAAAGGGCAGAGATATGAGAGGGAGGTTCGGGGTGAGCAGACTTTCAAGTGGGCTCAGGAGGTGGGTGTCTATTTAGAGTGTTTCCAAGGGCACAAGAAAATACAACCCCCAAATGTGCATGTTGTGTGAGATGCTCTGAGTTTTTCACTGCTGTGCGCAGTAAAATGACTCATAATTTCTTAGTAGATGAGTTAATGAACACATTGACTTACTTACTGGGGCCTGATGGCTTCCATCTTTGCATCCTCAAAGGAAAACCTCTATGCTGTAAGCTGTTCCATCTGCTGCCTTAGCTGGACTGTACTTTTCTCACCCTTCCAGGCAGCTGGAGACAAGGTTCTGGGGAAGAATGGGCAACATGTGATGGGCAGGGATTTGGAGCAGAAGAATGGTAAGAGGAAGGGACACATTCTTCAGTGAAGGCATTTCCCCTGCATGGACAGCCTGGAGATGGTCACCCCGAGGCCCCTCTGGGAAGGATTTGCTGCTCAGCTGCAGGGGTGCAGTCAGCAGATGATGTCCAGCCGTTGGCCCCTTCAGGGTCAGCCTCAGCAGTGGACAACCACTTCACTCAAGGTCACACCCTGGTTAGGCAGCCCACCTCATGGCAGCGCAAGATGAGGCACACAGGCCTGGATGGTTCTGTCTGACCAAGGACTAGGCTGATCAGCAGTGTTTACTCAGACCTGCCCACAAGCTTGGCCAAGCCTTACTCCCAGCCTTCATGTAGCTTAATGCACCAAAGGTCAGTAAGGCAGGTGTGCAGCCCTCCCAAATGCCTCTTGACAAATCACATCAGTAGCTGCCAGCGTGTGCTGATTGGTGGGATGATATCAAATATGGCTGCCTGTCTTTGAACATCCAGTGCCCAGGACAAAAAACATCAAGCACATTCCTGCCTTAAGCCCTTTGCACTTCCTGTTTCTCTGCTAGCAATTCCGGAGTTTGTGCCTAATGTCATCTACTCAGAGAGCTCTTCCTTGACCCCCAACTTGAAAGAACTTTCTACCCACCTCTAAGTCTTTCTATCATGTACAGTGCTGTTTATTATTTTCTATTACCATGGAAATAAAAAATAACCTGGATACATATTTTTGGGGGGATAACTTTGAATACTTATTTTTCAGTTCCTGTCAAGCCCCACTAGAACATAAACCTCAGAAGACTAGGGACCTTTCTATCTCATTTGCCTCTGTGTTCCCAAGACCTTGTAGGGTGTTTAGAGTCAGTACTCAACAGATAATGAATGAATGAATGGAATGGGCAAATATTTATTGAGTGAAAATAACAGACTCTAGCTGGAATTTGATAATATTTTGTATCCAATGCACTCATTTTTGCTTTTTTATTTGAGTTAAGAGATACTGGTTTTCACTTAGGGCACGGATAGACGAACTTTTTCTGAAAAAAGTGAGTTGGTAAATATTTTTTCCTTTGCAAGCCATGTAAGGTTATTATTGCAACTGCTTAACTCTGCTTCAGAGTGCAAAACCAACCATAGGCAATAAGTAAACATATGGGTGTGGCTGCATTACAATAACACTTTATTTTAAGAAAACAGATGGTTGTCCCTGACTTAGAGTACTAATATAAAGTTTTCTATAAAATAAATTTATTGAAGTAAAAAGGAAATCTATTGAAATAAAACTATTAATTAAATAGCTTTACAAAAACCATATGAAAATTCCCGAAGTTCGAAAGAACTCAGTGCTAATTTTTCTTTCATCATCTGTGGCCACAGCTGTGGGGGTGAGGGAGGCTGGAAGGGAGAAACCCCTTTAATTTATTGTGGCAAAACATTGTAGGAGGCTCACACTTAGATATTCCCGAGAGTCTGGAAGGCCAGAGATCTGATTGTGCTTCTCCTGCTGTTACTTTTCCTATAATCTTTCCATTCCAACTCTGGTCCCAGAATTCAAAGCTGTTGTAAAATGCTCTTTCTTGGGTAAGCTATCCTTCCATGGGGTTTAATTACCCCCAGGGCTAGGGTTAGTCATGGCCACATTTACCTAGGTCATAAATATATCCTGAGCTTAAACATAAATAAGGCAGAGCAGTGAGGGGGTAGGAATGGCAGAAGGTGACCAGGTCCATCTGAAATACCTACATCTTGGGAACAAGAAAGACTCAGTTCTATTGTGTGCTTACCAAAAACCAGGCCTGCTCTAA
The DNA here is from genome assembly GCF_014108245.1 of Pipistrellus kuhlii. Lineage (NCBI taxonomy): Eukaryota > Metazoa > Chordata > Mammalia > Chiroptera > Vespertilionidae > Pipistrellus > Pipistrellus kuhlii. The sequence continues at coordinate 1,021,368 of NW_023425573.1, read as the reverse complement.
ACACTTCACATGTATTAACTGATTTGATCTCCAGTCATCATATAATAATAATAATATTATTATCCCAATTTGCAGATGAGTAGTCAGAGGTACAGGAGCCTAAGTAAAAAGCAGTTGCACAGCAAGAGGCAGAGTCAGCATCCTAACCTAATGGTCATCAGTAGTGTCCACTGATATATACAGCTGTGATGTTACATTTCTCTCTTGGATAGCACTGTTAGGATATCCCAGTAGTACAGACATATTCACTATTCTTTCTATATAGCTTTAAAAATTATATTTTTTATTGAAGTGAAATTTGTATAATATACAATTAACTTTAATTAATTTTAAAGTGTACAATGCAATGGATTTAGTGCATTTACAATGTTGTGCAGCCACTACATTCCAGGAGAGCATCGGTACCCATTTGGTAATCACTCCCCATACCCACCTTCCTCGATCCACTGGCAATCACGAATTTGCTTGCAGTCTCTATGGATTTACCTATTCTGGGTATTTCATATAAAAAATCATACAATATGTGATGTTTTATGTGTAACTTCTTTTGCTTAGCATGTTTTCAAGGTTTATCCAAGTTGTAGCATGTATCAGTACTTCATTATTTTTTTAAAAAAATATATTTTATTGATTTTGTACAGAGAGGGAGAGAGATAGAGAGCTAGAAACATCGATGAGAGAGAGAGTTATCATCAACCAGCTGCCTCTTGCACACCCCCCATTGGCGATATGCCCGCAACCAAGGTACATGCCCTTGACCGGAATCGAACCCGGGACCTTTCAATCCCCAAGGCAATGCTCTATCCATTGAGCCAAACCGGTCTTGGCAGTACTTCATTCTTTTTAAAAAAATGTTTTTATTGATTTTAGAGAGAGGAAGGGAGAAGTAGAGAGAGACAGAAACATAAATGAGAGAGAAATATTGATTGGTTGCCTTTTGCATTGCTCAAGATGGGATTGAGCCCCGGCCAGGAATCAAACCAGTGACTTCTTGGTGCTTGGGTTGATACTTAACCACTGAGCTACACCAGCTAGGCAGTACTTTATTCCTTTTTATGGATTAATAATACTTTATTGTATGTATACTCCACAATTTGTTTATCCATTAATTTGTTGACTGACATTTGGTTGTTTCTACCTTTTCAGCCTTGTGAATAGTCTTGCTATGGACATTTGTGAATAAGTATTTGTTTGAGCACTTGTTTTTAATTCTTTCAGGTATAGACCTATGAGTAGAATTGCTGGGTCATATGATAATTTTATGTTTAACTTTTCCAGAAACTCTCAAACTGCTTTCCATTTTACATTCTCATCATATTCTTATTTCTCCACATTCTCTCCAACATTTGTTATCTTCTTTTTACATTATTGTCGTCATCCTAGTAAGTTTAAAAAGGTACCTCACTGTGACTTTGATTTGATTTTTTTTTTAATAGGCAATAATGTTTAACATCTTTTCATGTGCTACTTGGCTGTTTGCATATCATTGGGAAAATATTTATTCAAGGCTTTTGCCCATTTAGAAAAATGAGTTTGTTTTCTCCTTGTAGTTGAGTTGTAAGTATTTTGGATAGTCGATGCTCATCAGTTATATAATATGCATATATTTCCTCCCATTTACTTTCTTGATAATATCCTTTAGTGCCATATGTTTTTAATTTTTATGAAACTCAGTTTATCTATTTTTGTTGTTGTTGTTCATGCTTTTGCTGTTAAGTCAAAAAATCCATTGCCAAATCCAAGATCATGAATATTTACCCTCTGGTTTCTTCAAATAGTTTTAGTTCTGATGTTTAGATTATTGACCCATCCCTATAGTTTAAATATATTTCCAGCATCCCTGGTGTCAGGACCAGTTTCATGAATGAATGATCTCAGCAGTTGCACAGGGTCCCACACCTGAACAGCTGCATGCTTGATTTAATGCTCTGCTGTCACTGCTTTGAAATATAGAAATTTTGAGCACAGGGCCTTGCACTTTCATTTTGCATTGGACCCAGGTAATCCTCACTCTCTTCTTTCACGGGAATAAGTTTTTAAAGGTTCAACTCAAGTTCTACCTCCTCCAGAAAGCTCTCCTTCCCCCTTTCCACTCTCTAGATAATATTTCTTCTCCATTTCCATAGGAGTTAAGGCTTGCATACACCACTTGGTACTTAGTCACATTAATTACACTCTGCCCTTGCTGGTCTTGCCTCACACTGTGCATGGAATTTTATGTCTCCCACCTGCTTATAAACTCATTGGAATTAGGGAGATGCCCTTCAGCTAGACACTATGATCTGGGATAGTGAGGATTTTGTTTCATCTCTTCTCAGTTAGAAGTTCGTTATTTACCTTGGTGTCCCACTGTACACTAAGCCCTGGACTCTGTCAAATGACAGTTCAATAAGTGATGGATGGCCTTTTTCTGCTCTTACTCCCTGTCTGTTTCTGACCAGGTAGCTTTGCTCCATCCTAGGATGCTAGAATGTTAAAGTGAGAAGGAATGTGAGAACTCATCTGGTAAAATCCATGGATAGGTCCCAGAGAGGTCTAATGTCTTACTTAAAAGCACACAGTTTGTGGAGGGCAAGCAGGGAATGCAGGACACTTTCCTGTGTAGTTGCTTCCGCTCCTTTATTCCTTCCTCTTTGGACAGAAGTGGATCCTTCCTGTGGTTGCAGGTGGGAAGTAGCCCTTTCACTGTCTGGAGCAGCTGACTGGATTTTCTCTGAGACCAGCAGTCCATCAACCCAATTGGAATGGTTCCCTGGAGTCCTCATGAGAAGCCCCAGAAACCAGCTGTCTGTCAGCCACCTTGTTAAACTGGTTTCCAGATGTCTCCACTTCAAATTAAGGAAGCAAGAGGAGGGGGAGTTTGTCCATTAAATGCAGTCTGCCGGGTCTGTAATAAATTATGTTGTGCACCAATGGGGCAGGTTGTTTTCTGGAGATGGGGTGATGCAGAGGATGTTCTCACTAAGGCCTTGTATGAGGATGACATAGACCAACAGACAGATTAACCAAAATTTTGGGGGGATAAGGACAAGAGAAAAGAGATAGATGGACAGACAGCTAGAAACTGAATGGGGTTAGGGGAGATCATGCAATTCTAAGTGCATCAGAGAGAGAAAGAAAAGGAAGCAGAATAAGAGACTTGGGGACTAAAAGCCAAAATTTGCCACTGTGTTGACTTACAGTGTCTGTCTTCTTCAGAACAGCTAACAAAGCCCAGAGCCATCCCTTGAGGATGTCCTCTGTGCCAAACCCTGTGTGATGCAGTGTGCTTTGCAGATCTCAGTTCTGTGTGATGTGGTGTGCTTTGCAGAACTCCGCCTTGGTAGGGATGGCTGGTAGGCTGGGCTCAGCTGGGGCCCTCTAACTCTCAGGTGTGTTGTATCAGGCCTTACCATGTGGTCTCTGCAATGAAATCATCATGCTTTTTCCATGATGGCTCTATACTCTGAAAGAGAGTGTTCCAAGAGACCTAGGAACAAGCTGCAAGGCTTCACAAGACCTAGCCTCTGAAGCGTTTGAGCGTCAATTCTGCCATATTTTATTGTCAAGCAAGCCATGTGGCCAGTCCAGATTCAACATGAGAGAATTGAGACAGTCTTTCTCGAATGCGGCCAGCATTAGTCCGTCACATATCCTTTCTAGCCATAGAGCTTTTCCACGTAGGGTCTTTGACTTTGGGAGCTTTCCTTCGCTGTGAAAGGCTATTGGGTGTGAGCTTTCACTGCCACACCACTGCCAGCTATCCTAGTCATTTAGGTCCCAGTGTTGCAGTTTCTGTCTGGGGAGTGACATAGGTGTCCCACACAGGGCAGAACAAGAGGATCCCACATGGGGGGAAATAAGAAAGGAGGAACCCACTCCTGGAAGTGGTAGCTATCAAAAGTCAGGAATCAATATGATAACTGAAAGGTTTACATGTATTAATTTGCTAAATATTTTTAACAACCTGATGATTAGAAATACTGTAATTATGCCTATTTTATAAATCAGAAAACTGAGGCACCAAGAGGTTATGTAACATGCATGGGCTCATACTTCTGGGAAGTGAGGGATTAGTACACAGACTCAGGCAGCCTGGCTCCAGTGGCCATGGAACTCTATCAAGATGATAAAACTAATAACTGCCTTTGTAACACCATGAACCTTATGGCTTACAGTCACCTACATGGTGGTTCACATGTTTATCATCAGCATTACCAAGTCTATTTGCTTTTTTAGAAAACCAAAGGTATCTGTTTACTGATAAGCCTGGTCTAAAAAAAAAAAAATTCTTATCTTCAGCTATCTCTTTAAGTCAAATTAAGGGCTCATATGCAATCTAAGCCAAATAAGTCTGAGTTTCATTATAACTACGTTATTGCAAACCTCAGTTGGTGTCAAGTCAAATGAATAATGTTATTGAGGATCCTGTGGATGTGTGAGGCTGGGCTAAGCACCTTATTGTGCAAATCCAAGGTCAGTTTTCTTCTCTGAGTCAGCAGGGACTAAAAACCAGCAGGGACACAAAACACAGACTTTCCTCAAGTAAAAGCTGCTGTGGGAGTCCCATCCGGGCCTCACGTCTCTCCTAAACCTGCATCCTGACTCCTTGCTCCTGTCTGTGTGCACTTTGCAGCTACCCTTCTAAACCAATTTTCTTCTGAGCAGAAACATAAAGCCTCCAGGGAAGAGTAGTTGGAATCTTCCAGGCATTTTCTAGGATTGCGTGGTGGAGGCTGCTTGGCCAAGGTGAGCACTATAGTCCTGGCTTCCCGTAGGATCCGTTTATAGCCCTCCAGCCTGTTTCTTTTCTCCTATGGGGATGGCAGATGATCTGTATTTTTAATAATTAAAAAAAAAAAGTCAGAGAGAAATTAGACTCAGCAGGAAGAATTGGAACCATCCGGGCAGCACAATTGAGCTGTGACTATGTTTGTTTGGAAATTGTAAATGGTGTCTTCTCATTAAGCATGCCTAAAGCCTCTGTCCTTCCAGGAATCTGGGAAGGCCCCTTCTACTGATTCTTATCAGCAGGTCTTGGGTGGGTGATAGATGAATGAGAGCCACTGACACTCCCAGGCCACCTGTATTCAGAGGACTATCCTCTCAGTGTTGATAACTTATGGAACCTTTTCACACCAAACTCTCCTTAGCGTCACAGTAGCTCTGGGAACCAGAGACCCCAAATGTTTATGCAAATCAGTTTGCAAGAGCAGATTTGGGTCATTTTGTGAAAAAGAGGAATGCTCAGCACTAATGGGAAAGATAAAAGACTCCAAGAAGCAATGACAGTGGTTCTACACTCTATGGTGTTGGATTATGCTGTGGAGTGTGGAACTGACAGTTTGCCCATTTATTCTTCATTTGGTGAAGGCCAAGAGGAGCAGAGGAAGAAGAGCTAAGCTAGGGGACCAGAACCCCGATCTTGACATGATAACTCCAAGCAAGCAACCCTTACCTGGTCATCTTCCTTTTCTGTGCCTCAGTTTATTTGTAACAGATCAGAACTGAATTCCACAGCTGGAAGAGGTTGGAGAAGTAATATTCCTGTATATGACCTGATTTCTTGTGGAGATACAGAAATACCTCAGAAGCATAGATGGCTTTAGAACATGGGGAAGTGACCAAAATAGATGGAACACTTTGCCTTATTAATAAACTTGAGCAGCATGGAATAGGTTGAATAGGCTCAAATACAGTGGTCCAAAGCCATCCTTTTATCCTAAATGCTACAATAAAGAGCTGGAGTCTTAGAGAACATTTACTGGACTTCCCAACTCCTGTTAGCATCCCCCTCCTATTGCTGGATGCTGAGTCAGAGTCTCCTAGAGAGTGGGTCTATGAGGAGCCCCAATCAGTGAGGAGCTGGCTGAGTAGAAGTGTGGTCTATACAGCACTGGCTCTCCTTGCTAAAGACCACAGCATCGTAGAGCTTCTGCTCTAAGGGGGGTGGGTTGGCATTTTAGGGGCTGAAGGAGGGAAATGGCTACCCTTCTTCACTCCTTCCCTCTGTCTCTCCCCCAAAATTCTTGACTTGTCAATGCTGGGTCCCACTGACCAGCTGCCATCAGGGGCGAGTAGGCCCAGCAGATGGTGTGAGGCCTGGCGGGGATCTTGTCAGCCAGCAGCACAGACTTAGCAGTGACTGTGAATTTGGGACATTCTGTTCCCAAAGTCTCCTGGCTGGGCTCTCTTCCTCTCCTCCCTCCACGTCTTCATTATTCATTTAGCTTCAGGGACTTTATGCTTTCCATCCACTTCCAGTTTCCTCTTCTCTACCCTCCCTATTTCCCTCCTTTAAAAAAATTTTTTTTGTGACCTCTTCTTTTTCCTATTTATTCTCTCAGCCTTTTCAGGGATAAAAGTCAGAGATAAGACCCTTCATACAACCACAGGTTAAGGAGGAAGACCAGGACATCAGTTTCTTGGCATCCCATCTTCCTGGCCAAGAGAGTCACCTGTTGAAGGAAGTGCTTAGCTCCTGGTGAAAACCACACTGAACACCTACTGGTGTGCTGAGAACAGTGCCATCAGGAGCAGTGGGGTCAAGACCATCACGCCCTCAGAGAGGTAATCTGCCTGAGAAGGCCCAGGAGAAAGCTCCAGAGCTCCAGGGCTTTACTCCAGATCCCAGAGGGCCCCTTACCCTGCACACTCGATCCTTCCTATCCTTTGGAAGGAGATGTGACCACCCTTCCCCATCATTTCCTTTTTCTGTCAACTCCTTCTGACAGAACCTTGGCTGGGCTGAGCCGAGGACCAGAGTGTTTCTCCCGCCTTAGGAGCCCTGGGTCTTTGGGAGTGCTAAGGTTTTTCTCAGGTCTTTCCTCTAACTGTGAATTCAGCCTCTTTTGGCATTGCCTATCCTAGAACCCACACCCCACAGAAGTAGGCTGCAGTCTCTGTGACCTTGGCCAAATCATTTGTCCTTTTTTTGGCTTCAATTGACCTCTCTGGGGAAGGGGGGAAGGGAGCGGGTGTGCAAATCCAGGGGCTCCTCCTCAGCTCTTAGAGTCCATGGTTCTACTTGGTTCAGCCCACATTGGGCCTCAGGGCTATCTGTTTAGACTCTGAGAAAAACATTCTATAGTTTGGAGCACCGTGACCTTATGTAAAGACAGTGCGAGGGAAAGATGGGTTGCTTTCAGCTAGGGGCATTGGGGAAGGCTCCAGTTACAAGTGGCGTTTGAAAATGCATCTTGAGGAGAGGGTAAGATATGAGCAGTCAGCAATGAGGAGACAGCAGAGGCCACGTAGGCAAGATATCAGGCAAAAGTAGGAGGAGGGCCCATTTGAGAAAGGGGACAGGCACTTGATGTAAAGGCAAGTCTTCTGAAACTTTGTCCGCCACCCTCATAATGTGCCCCCCAAGAGCAAGGAGATGGGAGAAAACTCCCAAATAACAAAATGCAAGAATGGGAAATGTCTACTATTTGTTTTGCTTCTGCCAAGTACTGTTTTCTCTCTTCTGAGCTGGCTCAGATATTTCCAGCTCCTCCCCTTCCACCAGCCAGGGGGCAGGAGGTTAATCCCTAGGGGCTGACAGCACATTAGGCGTGTTCTGCTTAGTCTCTGTGACTTTAAACATGTCCTCGGGCATGCAGCATCCACCCTTCCCTGACTCCAGGCGTGTCCAAGCTGTCATCTAAAATTACCCAGACAACATTCTTGGCCTTGACACCCCCACCCCAGGCTCTATTATTCCTTGGAGCTCCCTCCACCCCTTTCTCACTGGCAAATGCTGACACGGCCTGACACTATAGAAGTCAAATTGTGACTTCAGCTAGATGCGGTGAATTGGAGTCTGCACTTTACCATGCAGAGGCAGAGTCCTTGAGAGCTTTGCGAGAGCCAGCACTGTGCATAGCCCTGTGGGGGTACCTTCAAATGAATATAAGGTCTTCCTTCAAGAAGTCTATGGCTCAGGACTTTGTAGATAAGGTGCCCAAACACAAATGCCTAGGCATACAGTAGGTGACCCAAGTGGCCCAATGAAAGATAATAGAAAACAGTGAGAATTAGCTGAATTAGGGTCTTGCCCTTATTCACTTAGCAGCATCTTGTTACCACCATGCAAAAATGTGAGCTGAATGTGCTCAATGTTCTCTTTTTCAAAGAGAAACTGGAATCTGGATTTTAATTGGAAATTTCCCAATTTTTAGAAATGGCATGCTGACCAAGTACAATTTATCAGTAGATGAAATCATTCCTGTTTTCTTTTGCACTGATGAATTCCTGAAGACATGCTTACTGAGTGGCTGAGGAAGGGAAGGAAGGAGATGAGTGGTCCCTGGAAGTTGCTGTTCCTGATTTGTGCACACTCTGGTTATTACACTGTTTTTCAGTCTTCAATATGGACCCAGGCCTTGTTTGTCCCCAAGCAATTAGCCAGACAATTATACCCTGGGAATATTAGTCACGCAGACCAAGTCAACACAGGAGTGATGAACATGTGCATTGCTCCTCTGGGGTTTTCAATGGAGTGGAGTCCTCTGGCCTCTCCTTTACACTCAGGAGCAGAAAAAGGCACTGTGAATGTTTTCCTTAGATCATAAAGCCTGAAATGTCTGGACCGAGGCAAAGTTGAGAACAGGGCTTAGGACTCCTCCAACCCTCCACTTCACATACATACACTTGTATAGACTTCATGTGAAATGTATATCTTTGTAGTACTAATTGTTCATTCAGTGCCCCTATGAGATTGTAGGTACATAGGTGTATTGTGTTGTTCTTGGCAGGTGTATTAGTGTTCTCCAAAGAAACAGAACCTATAGGATGTATATATATGTGTGTATACATGTACACATGCATATGCAAATATACAAATACATATACTTATATATAAGAATGTATATATGGAGAGAAAGAAAGTTTTAAGGCTCATGCAAGTTTTGGGGCTGGCATGTCTGAAATCTTTAGGAAAGGCCAGCAGGCTAGTCTGGGAAGGCAGACTAAAAACAGAATTCCTAGTCCTTCTGAGGATTTCAGTCTTTTTTCTTAGGGTTTTCAACTGATTAGATGAGGCTCATCCACATATAAAGGGCAATTTATTTCACTCAGAATTTACTGATGTATTATAAATGTTAATCACATCATATCTTCATAGCAACATCTAGACTGGTATTTGACTAAGCAACTGAGAACAATAGTGTAGACAAGCTGACCCATAAAATTAACCAGCACAGCAGACTTACCATCTCAAATTGATTTTCAGAGTGGCTATGACGAATGGTCATACAGACAATTGTTCAGATAATGGCCTTTTTGGTGTTATTTTTTTTTGTCTGATTTATTTTGTCATCAATCACAAATTGACTTAGTGATTAGCCCAAATGAGATATCAAAGAGGTCTCATTTTCTGTGACCATTCTAATCAATTGTTGGTGGCTGCTTGATGCTATAAATTTTAAAGAAGCTCAAGGCTGACCTCAGCTTAGTAGGAAAAGTATCATGTGTAATGACCCATGTCTTCAGTTGAAACAGGCATGGGGTGAGTTAGGCAGTGGTTGTGGTTTATGTGCTTCTCTTTTGTCATCCACGATTGGGACCAATTTTCATTAGAGAAGAGGGAGAAGATCAGAGAGAAGAACTTACTTGTATGAACTCACACAGCAAGTGTCAATCATGCTGAGGATGGGAAACTAGGAGTTTGGTATCCTAAACTCATGGTGCAGAGTCTCCCTATCAAACAAGAAATATCTAATGTACACCTATCAATTAACTAGCTTTCCAAATGATTTTCTTAGCTCCCCCATGGCTTACCTTTTTGTAAGAAAAATTTTTATTTCTCTTAAAGGAAACCCATCTACATCCCAATTCTGTACCTTTAAATTTTCTTTGTATTTTAATTATATTGAGCCTCAACAAAATTTTATCATCTAGAACGGTGACATCTAATATATTAGCTATTATTCCCATGTGACTACTGAACATGTGAAATGTAGCTAGTGTAACTGAGAAATTGAATTTAAATGTTATTTGAATAAAAGATTAAATTTATATAGCCACATGTGAATAGTATCACATGTATTGGATAGCACAGATATACATCATTTTAACTATTTTAGAAAATTCTATTGAACAACACTAACCTAAACAAATATCCACTTTATTTTTTTGTCTTCTTTACCTTTTTTGTTTCTACCAACTAAATTTTCAAAGGCTTGATATTAAGAATTTTTTTTTATAGCTTTAATTTCCTATTTCTTTTGACCAACTCCCGTTTTATGCTTTTTCAATCTTCTTCTTTGCTTGTGTCCAAACCAGCTCTGGGCTTAAGGTGAGGATCTGAAGAGATATGTTGCAGGCAGCCTTTTCTGTTTGGGGCAGGGGTTGGGAAATTGGGGCTGCTAGTGTTGGTGGGGAGGGAGCCTTGGAAAGATAGGCAAAACCAATGCATTGCTAGCTCCTCAAACTGAATTTTTGTGTCTTCTTGGTTTTAAGATACTAAATCTTAACTCTTGCTCCATTCTTATACTTCTTAGTTTAAATTTCTTGATTCTTTTTATCTTTCCCTAAGTCAGTTCAAGCTTTTTTTTTTTTTTTTTTTTTTTTTTTTTTTTTTTTTTTTTTTTTTTTTTTTTTTTTTTAATATATTTTATTGAGTTTTTACAGAGAGGAAAAGAAAGAGAGAGAGTTAGAAACATCAAAGAGAGAGGATCATTGATCAGTTGCCTGTTGCACACTCCCTACTGGGGATGTGCCCGCAACCAAGGTACATGACCTTGACTGGAATCGAACCCGGGACCCTTCAATCAGCAGGCTGATGCTCTATCTACTGAGCCAAACCGGTTTCAGCCAGCTCAAGCTTTAACAGTCTTCTCTTATTAGTTGTCCACTATCCATCAGAACTCAGCTTTGATTTAAGGAAAGGGCTTCTGAGCCTTCTCCTCTGAAATCTTATTGCCCTGTCTTTACTTTTCTTTGTGAACTTGGCCATGGGGTAAGACTTCCACCCACTACAATAGAATGAGATTACTGGCTTTCATCTCCAGCTCTGCTATTCATACCTGGATGATATAGAGAATGTCCCTTAAGCTCTCCATGCCTTAGCTTTCTTGTTTGTAAAATGCAGGTGACATTTTACAATAATAGGACATACCTCCAAGAATGTTGGAGGATTAAATGCACTTTGTGTAGAAGCCTGCCTGGTACCAGCAGATCCTAGGTGATCTATGAAATCTGAGTTTAGAAAAGTCTGGCTTAAAGTATGAGTAGGAGGTAAGCTGACAATGGATGAATCATTTGCAGTTGAGGGCACCAGAACTGGGCTACTGATTTGATGTTCCCCCCGGCTCAACACACATACTATTCTACCTGCAGGAAATGTACAATGTGGCTCTTCTTGTGCAAAGATGGTATCATTGGACCAATTCAGAGGATGTATTTTGTACTATTTTTTTACTGGAAGTGATGGAATTTTCACTATGACTTATGTACTTTTATACTTATTCTTCCTATCAACCAAGGGAATGCATTTGTGAATGGCTTACTAGGAGAGGGGTACACTTTGTAGTCCCCCTTGACTCTGTGAGAAGGAAAGTGGAATGGAAAAGGAAAGTGGCCCCAGTTGAAGATTAAATCCATGACCTTGGCTTGTTAGCTACCTGAACTAACAAACTGACCTAACCAGATACATGCAAGCTGCTTGTTCTGGGACCATGCGGAAGGTGAAAGTATGTTGGCAAGTATCAGTAGACAGATGACTGATGTAGGAGTCATACACTTGTGCTTGACTTCTGAGATCCACTGTTTTCTGGCTTGACTGTGTTGTTTCTGTTGTCTGCCCTAATTTTTCTAATCTACAAAAAGAGGGGGCTGGATAACTTTAGACCAGAGCTTCTCTGACATTAGCATGTATTAGGACTACTCGGAGGGCTTCTTAAAACACAGATTACTGTGTTATACCCATGATTTATGTTTCCGTAAGTCTGGGTGGGGCCAAGAGTTTGCATTTCTAAACGTTTCCACATGATGCTGCTGCTGCTGATCCAAACACTACATTTTGAGAACCACCGGGTTAGACACTCTCTCAGATTCTTCATCCCTAAAGTGCTATTAGTCATTCTTGCCTTTTAAGAGTTTATAGTATGATTAGCATTTTTACTGTGAGAATGAAGGGAATTGATGACTTTATTTTTTTCTGTTTCTAATCAAATATTTATTTGGCATCATCTGTGTATATATGACCACAAGACCAAGAAGGAGGCTACCACAGTCTTCCCTTCAGTGCTTCCTGAGAATCTCTGCAGTCTGACCCAAGGCTCTGATTCCTATAAGGCACTGTGTACAGCCAAATCCACTTTTGTATTCCCAGGGACAGGGAGAGTCTGGAAAATGGAAATCAACAGATGGTGGTAAGTCTCCCCTCCTCCAAGAACATTTCCAAGCCTGACTGGTCGAATATGATGATGCAGAGAGAAGCTTGTTTATATATACACATCAGAATGGATAAAACTGTGCCTGTAAGTTAGTATGTCCCAATCTGGGTCACCATCACCTTTTCCATGTTCCCAGAACAAAGCTTTGCTGATTAATTTCTTCCCACAGAGTCAAGGTGGGTGCTAGACCAGAGGACAAAGGCAGATGTGGCTCCCTTCACCTGCAGTGCAGCCCTTAAAGCAGACAGCATTGGAAATGGGTGGGGACAGAAGAACTGGGCTTACCTACCCAAGGTAGAGTAGGACAGTATTTAGGCCTTTGGGGATTTGGGAGTATAGAAGAAAGTAAGACTATGGTACTTGTTTGGAGGGTAAACAAGACGTAGCTTAGAATATACATGTGTATATTTATTTTGCCATATATATTAATTACCTTTTATTCTTCAGCTCATATACTCTGAGCCTATATTCTTGCTTTGGACATTGTTTCAACAAACAGCTGTGTGCAGGCGTGGCCTGACTATGCTTCACTTGGCTGCACTAATCTTCTGCCTTCTGCCTCAGGCTTCCCTGTTGTAGTGCAGAGAGCCAAAATGAGCCTGCTTAACAACATAGACTGATGAACAAGAACAGACCCAGAGATAAGGAGCCGTGGGTCGGACTGTTGGACCTCAAAGGGAGGGTGGGGATAAAATGGAGAGATCAACCAAAGGACTTATGTGCATACATATGAGCCTAACCAGTGGTCAAGGACAATAGGGGGTTAGAGGCATGAGTGGGGAGGGTTGGAGGATTGGAATGGGGGGTTGAGGACAAATATGTGAAACTTGAATCAATAAATAAATTTTTAAAAAATGAGCCTGCTTAGCCAGTCTGAAGTGCTAGGGAATTGATGCTCTCTGGGAAAATGGGGGACCTGGGCTAGGATATAAACACTCTTGTGGTTGCACATTCTGAGACATATTCTTGCTCACAGGAACTTCAGCACAACTGAGTTGCAATTGCCCACAGAACCACAGAAAGTTCAATTACACATCCTTCATTCAGCCTTTCTTCTTTTCTTGTTTCATTCCTTCTCTTCTCAACTTTGGGGGTCATTTTCCCCAAGTAAGTAACTTGCATGAAAGTGCTTCTCTCAGGCCCTGCATTTTGGGGAATCCAAAGCTAAATGATCAACACATTTCAGAATTATTGTAGCATTTTAAGAAGAATAAACAGCTAATATTTTTTTGAACACCATTTATATTTAGGTTCTATATCCTTTTTAAAAATAAAAATTAATTTTAATTCCTATTAAAGTGACACATGTGTATATATATAGTTTAAAAAGTCAAATAGCACAAAATGACAATAAAATAATAATCCTCTATTATCCTTTGGACCACTGACTATCCGACTTCCCAGAGGCAAGTAAACTTAATTCTTAACAGTGTCTCTCCATTGTTCTAAGTACCATCAATTGGTCAATGTCAAGCTTTATTTATTAAATACCTTTATTTATTAAATATTATGCTGGATTATGTTTTAGTTCTTTTATACTCCCAAGACCACCCATCCCACTGCTTTAATTACATTATTATTAAACTATGATTAGTATTTACATTATTATGACTATATAAATGTTATTCATTAAGGATCTAAATAGGCTCCTTTCTTGTATATGTTTTTGTTTCCTGGAGTATATACCATTTCTCATGTCTGTTTTCTATTTCTTAGGTTTTTATATAGTTACTATTATTTCTTCCCTCTCTAAAACATCTCTCAATACTACCTACTATGTGACCAAATGCATCAGATGACTGTCAACTGCATTTTTATCCTGAAGTCCTAGGTCTTGCCCCAGGCTCAGTAGGGACTCCTATAGAGCTGTCACTTCGGGACATCCTTCCCCCATTTTCTTGGAGCTGTTTCTCTTCACTACTCTCCTGTGATGTGTTTCCCATTTCCTGCCTTAAGTGTCCTTATCTTTCCTAGTTTACCTCCTATGTTTGATCATATTCAGTAACATCTTAAGAGAGGATAGAAGAATGAAGGCCAAATTATTGACATTATTTATCTGAAAATGTGCAGCTATGTATATAATTTTAAATAGGAAAAAATTTTTATTCAGAAATTTGAAGTGTTGATCCATTGTCTTCTAGCTCCAAGTGTTGTTGAGACTAGTGAGGCCATTCTTATTCTCAGCCTTGATATATAAGCTTTATATCCACAGAAGGTTCAATGTCCTCTTTCTAATATTCTGTAACTTCACACCAATGGACTGATTCATCATGCTGAGCACTTGATGGGCCCTTTCATTCTGAAAATTTATTTCCACCAAGTTTGGAAAACTTTCTTCTATTACTTCTTTGATGATATTTTCCTCTGGTTTTTTTTTTAAATTATTATTCATAATGACTCATCTCTACTAGCGAATGATAATGAACTTCTTAGATTGATTATCTCATAAGCTCAACCCTATCTTCCTGTCATTTTCTTTTTCCTCTCTCTATATTTATTTGGGTGTAGTTTCTAGAGAATTTCTTTGTCTGTTCTTATCTTTCAATCTTTCTTTCCTTTCTTTCTTTTTTTTTTTTTATGTTAACCCTCACTCAAGGATATTTTTCCATTGATTTTTAGAGAGAGTGGAAGGGAAGACAGAGAGAGAGAGAGAGAGAGAGAGAGAGAGAGACAGAGAGAGAGAGAGACAGAGAGAGAGAGAGAGAGAGAGAGAGAGAGAGAGAGAGAGAGAGAGAGAGAGAGAGAGAGAGAGAGAGAGAGAGAGAGAGAGAGAGAGAGAGAGAGAGAGAGAGAAACATCAATGTGAGACACACATGTGATCAAGCCTACAACTGAGGTATGTGCCCTTGACCAGGCTGATGCTCTATTCACTGAGCCAAACTGGCTAGGGCATAGGATATATATAGATCTATAAGAAAATGACTGACAATGCACTTTTTAGAATGGGCAAATAAGATGAAAACAACAACAACCCAGGATGTGTATATGGTCAATCAATATTTGAAATAATATGCAACCTCATAAGCGATTAGAGATAAATAAATGAAAACCAAAATAACATATTTCACATCCTCCATGCTGGCAACAAAGTAGCAATACCAGTGTTGTTGAAAATAGGGAGGTCAGGAGATTCTCATACAGGTGGAATGTAAATTGGTCAGATCTACCATAGGAATTATTTGACATTTTGCAAGTTGAGAATGAGCAACAATTATGTCCCAACCAATCTGTTTTTACATATATTCTCTAAAGAATCCACAAAACAGATGCAATTTGTAGAAAATTGGCCAGGGTGTGGCTGTTCACATTAACCAGAAAGCCACCCAAAAGAGAAAAGATACATAAATTACAGGATTTTCTTAGAATTCTATATATCAATGAAAATATATATTTTCACACACAATTCAATGTGGATGAACCTCAAAATTATAACATTGGGCAAACAAAGCCAGTCATAGAATAAATGCAGTATGATACCATTTATGTAGAGTTCAAAAGCAGGCAAAACTAAACAATAGATTGTTTAGAGATATGCACATCTGTGGTAAAATTGCAAAGAAAAGTAAATAAAATGATCAAAACAAAATTCAGCATAGTGGTTAATCAGAAATGGAGAAGGATACACTAGGGCAAGAACACATATGGGGCTCAAAGTTACTGGTGAGGTTCTATTTCCCAAGGCAAATGGGATGTACAAGGTGTTTTTAATATGATTATTTTAACCATGTTTGGGCATTATATATGCTCTTTTCATGCACATTATATTTGACAATGTATGAAAAAACCGTTTGGAATTTGTGTTTTGCTCAGGGTTTTTTGATTGTTGGGCTTGACTTCACTGGGTCCCAGAGTCTGGGGTGATTAGGCCATGAACTAGAGTTTGAACTGGGGTTCTCCAAATGCCAACATCTGCAGGCTTCTTTTCTGGATCCATTCCATTTTTCAGAAAATTCTCCAACTTCTTTTCTGGGAGGCGAATGCCTAGCTTCCAGCAATCCATAGCTGTATGGGAAAAGGGATTGGTGTTGGTGGGAGCTAAAGGGTAGGGCATGAGAAAATTCTACTCAATCTCTATACCTTAGCTTCACCCTAATTGGAGAGGTAGTTGCCTTACTGTGTGGGGGGTAGAGGAGGGTTTTGTTTGCTTCTTAGGGAACTTTAAGCAATTGTTGAGTTTTCTGCTTCCTGCTTTCCTTTGCCTTCCACAGTACATGGTCCTTCCATTTCAGAGCCATTTCGATTTCCTGGGGGCCACAGGGATTTTCATGTCATCATCCTTCCTCCATGACATTTCCCTTTTGCTGAGCTAGATTTCCATCCTCCATTGGTTTTCCAACTATGAACATGTGGTTCACATTTTGGTTGCTTCTTCTATTCTTTTTCTCCTTTAGTCTAATTTTAATGAGGCTTTGAGGATAAGTACAGCAAGCATTCAATATGCTATATTTCACCAGAATTACTGCTATCAACATTTCTTGGCTGTTGTTTGCTTACCCCCATTTTATAGTTAAAGAAACTGAGAACATAGAGGGAGCACACCATTTGTTGAGCCAAGACCTGACTATAGATGTGAAAGACTCAAAGGTGTATACTTGCCCTCTTCCTCTGCCTCTCTCCCAGCAAGAAGGCTCCACGGTCTTGTGACCCTTCTGGCTTGAGCTGTGTCCTCTTGTCCAACCCAGAACCCTCCTGCTGCAGGTTCCCGTGTGTGCTCTCCACTGGGTGTAATGAACAACCCACAGCAGGACATTCAGGACCTGGGCGGCTCAGCCTGCAAAGCTGTGCTCTCAGCCAGGTGTATGAAAAGCCCCAAAGCCTCCCTTGGGTGCAAGCAGAGTGACCTTGATTCTCTATGTTAATGGATTCACACAGGCAGAGAGTTTCCTTTGGAAACAGTAGATATTCATCAGGGTCATCAGCCGGGTTCATACTGAGAAGCACTTGGAATGTAATTTTATCCGGCAGTGGTGGGAGAGGGAGAAAGAGGAGAGAGAGAGCAATGGGAAAGTTCTATTTTTTTTTCTTCTTCTTTAACAACCACAAGTTTCCTGCACTCCTTTGAAACCAAATTTCTGTTTTGACTAAATGGAAAGTCTCCAAGGAATGACGGCTGATGGGGGAAATGTCTCTCAAAGGTACCCTCTGTTGCCTTCCATCAATTTTTTTCTCCCCCTCCTACTGCCGCCTCACTTGTACTCCTTTATTTCTGCCCTTCTGACCCCGTCTCCACTATCTCCATCACCTATCCTCTGAAAAAGACACCCTGCACCTTATTTTAGACATCTCTTGCTGGGTCTTGGGCAGGCCAGACCCCTGAGGGATTAGTGTGATGAGCCATGAAGTGAGGTGCTGACAATGTAAGACAGATACTGCATGTTTGCTGAATTAATGGGAATAGGAATGAATGAATGTTACTGGAATACTTAGCTGACCAAATTTGCATCCATTAGCTTATATATTAATTGCTGAGGCTCAGTATGGAGAGTTGCTGGTTATAAAAAAAAAAGAAAAGAAAAGAAAAAGAAAAAGAAAAAGCTTGGACCAACAGTAACCAGAGGGGATGGGTGTGGAGGTGATGGTGGATTAGAGTTTCTTTTTAGTGACCCTTTAAGACTCTGTCTTTCTGCCCAGGGCATATGGCAGTCATGTGACTTTCTTGGGAGTGCCTGGCAGTAAGCATGACTTTGGGTTGGTCCATTAGGAAGGAGAAAACACAGAAGGACAGTAATATGGGCAATAGGAATGTGCTAGCTAAAAGGAAGACAAGTTGATGGTGAGGAGGAGGGTGTCACTCTGTGCTACAGAAGCCTTGCACCAGGAGTGTCCCTGTCTCAGGGACATAGGCCTGGAGTTCCATTGTTTTTCAGGGTGAAATTCTTACTGGGAAGTGACCAAAAGGAATCTACAGGATTGAAATGGTCAGAGGAGCTGAGAATCATTTGCTTTGAACTAAAGATAAAAGCAGAAGAAAGCAGGCAATGATATAGATTTCTTGACTGTCCAGGCACAAACTTAGAAAGGGTTAGAATGTGGGGACTAGGTAGAGGGCATTTCCATGCAGAGTGCTTTTTGAAGAGACTCGTATCTTATGCTGGAACATTCTTGTGTGCCTGTGGCTGTGACATGGGCATAGTTTGCCTCCCTGTAAATCTCTTTGTCTGTCATGAGAAGTCATGATGACTGTGGGGGCTTGAGTGCAAGACAGGAAGAGTTGGAGTTGAGCACTCAGGAAGGACTCCCCCAAGTTACTGGGCAAAAAAAAATAGTCTCAAAGGCTGACGATAGACATTTTATGATTTATCCTGTAACCTATTCCAATGGTCTCTTGCTTTGTTCTTGCACTTGCCTCTAATTCAACATTATGCCAAATCACACAACTTCCTTCCTAGTTTATTATATATATATATATATATATATATATATATATATATATATATATATATATATATAGTATGAGTATGTTCCATGCATTATTATCTATCTGCAATACAAATTTTAACTCTGAATTCTGTATTTTATCTGGCATAACTATGTGGGGTATGGAAAAGAAAGGGAAGAAAAATTAAATCTCTATTTATACCCAGAGAAAAAAATTTGATGCATTAACACTATTGCATCCCGCCCCCCCCCCCCCCCCCCCCCCCCCCCCCCCCCTCGCCTTTCTCCGGTTATGTTCCCAGAGCTGAGACAAGGAAACCTCTCTCTTCAGCTGCAACCTGACTTCAATAGCTGGGACCAAGCAGCCATTTCGCTGTAGTAATCCACCCCAGGAAACTGGATCCTGTGTTTGCTGGTTATTAAGCTTCTCTGTCCTTCATTCCACCCTCCTTCCCCCAGCACACAGGCCTACAAACACAAAAGCCTTGGCTAGAGGTGGAGAGGTTAAGGGGGAGAAGGGGCGGGGAAAGGATTAAAGTGTTATCAGAATAGCATCTGCAGAGATGCTTCCAAAACAGGCATCACTCTGAGAACGCATGTGGCCGGGGGCCAGGCCTGCAGCGGAAGGGAAAACACCAGCTGGCCAGGGAAGGAGTGGTCCCTTGAGGGCATAGGCTTGCCAGGTGTGTTGGGGGAGGGAGAACTCTTCTCTTCCCTCACAGGGGCCCTGCCCCACCCAACTTTTATCCTGGGCTCCCCTTCACCCACCTTTCTGTCAAACTGTTACTTTTTCATGCAGGCACTCCTTTAGCCAGGATATTAATCTAACTGGGACACTTGCATTTTACAAGGGGTCCACCCACGTCTGAAAGAGGCTGAAGGCTCTTCTGAGGTGGCAAACCAGAGCACTGCTGCCTTGGGGACTTATACCCCTTGGAAGTCATCTCATAATGTCTCATTCCATCATCCCAGGCTCGCACTAAATCAATTCAGATAGGACAATAGGGAGAGAATATTTTAGGTCACAAGTTCCTCTTGCTCTTATACTGACAGTGAGTGCTGTCTGAACTTCACCCACTTCTGCATTGAGAGTTCTCTCGTCCACGCCTTTTGTTTTGATAGAGTTTTTCTATTTACTTTCTGCTTCTCAAATCTACTTATCAGTAAAAGAGAACAACAATCAGAGTGGTCCATTTAACAAAAGCCTTTCTTGGGGTATAGAAAGACTTTCTCAGCATTATGTCAAAGGAAGAAATCCACAAGGAAGATAATTATTAAAAGAGGTGATTCCTTAAACATTGAAAACTTTTGTATGTTTCAAAATACCATAAACACAATACACAGAGAAATTTTTGTTACATATACCCTTTATATAAAGAATTCTTACAACTTAATGACAAAGAAAAACACATGCAACTAATGAAGAAATTGACATGACTGATAAAATATACGTAGACAAAAGGTCAATCAGAGTGGTAAAAAAAGAAATTTAAATTAATATAACCACCAGATTTATTTTCTGTGTGGAATAATTTTTTGTTGGCTAAAGAAGTGTCAAAAACAATTTAAAAAAAAGTCGCGCTGAGAGTTGGAATGAATGCAGAGAAGCTGGGACTTACAAGCACTGTCAATTGCAGTGTTAAAAAGTATTGTATTATGGAAGAGTAATGAGGCAACACAAATCAAGAAACAAAAATGTTCCTACCCTTTGGGCCTGCTATTCTACTTCTAGTAATCTTTCTAAGAAAATAATTAACCATTTAGCTCTGAGGGTGTTCACAATACTGTTTTTAATAAAAAACAACAACTTTAAAAGTTATGTCTCATTGTTTTAATGAAATATGACTCATTCATCACCAGACTCAGTAGACAGTTACACTCATGCTGTGTGAGAATGGTTTCTAGGAAGTTCTCAGGATAGTCATCTGGGGTGAGATTTGGGGTTCTAGACCTCCCATCCCAATAGGCACTTTTCTTTTTTCCATATTAGGCTTCCATGTAAGATTTAATATGAATAACCAAAGAGTTATTTAAAAAATAGTTTAAAAATCACACTTGGAAAAAAAAATTGAGTTGTCAGATTTCTTCTGATTGCCACCTTCTCTCCTTTGCTTTCTGTCCTGAGCAGATGGACGATTGGACCACATCAATGGATTCCTCATCTTCTTTCTAGGTGGGGTCAGCCACTGGGAATCTCCAGCAGAATACTAGAGAGAGATGGAAGGGGAGTGTCTCCTGTCTCCTCCTCCACTGAAATCACTAGGAGTTGATACCCCTCAAAGGAACCCTCCTTTTGAGAGACCAACTTTACATAATTCTTCCTCCAAGTTTCTGTAGCCAATTCTCCCCACTCTTTTGTGCTTAGAGGTAGCAACAGCTTAGGTTACACTCTCTTGTTCTCTACACTCTATCACCATATAATTTACTATCACTTTTTAGAGTAAGAAGAATACAAAAAGTTATATAATATTGATGAACTTATAAAATAATTCCAATCAAAAACTGCTTTCAAAAGTAAAGTCCTTTTGGAAAAACTAAAATAGAATATGTATAGTTATTAAATAAAAATTGTAAAAACTTGTTTAAATTGATTCTTTGATTATTAAAGATTAAATAAGCAGAATTATAATTATTCTCAATTTATAATCATGTATTTATTTTCTCTATCATGGCGTTGCTGGTATTTTTTGAAAGACTTTTTCTCTTTTATATTGTTGTTTTATTATTTTAAAATTACATCTTACAACTTTCTTCAATGTTGTGTTTTATGATTAAGACATTGGAAGTTGATACCTTCAATATAGAAACACTGGTAATAGTTTTTATTGAGAAAATACTCTCTAAATTGCCTGGTTAAATTATGCTAATGTAGGACATTCCCAACAGTAATTGCTTTCCTAGTGAAATGTATAAATATTGCAAACCAATATTTTCCAAGTTAGTATCTTTTAACCCCTAATCAGATGTCTTATTTTTAACAAATGGTTTTATATATAAAATAAGAAAACTTGTCAAGTAAGAGGACTCTAACTGAATGTTTATGTCAACTTAGATGCTGTAATTTGTAGTCCTTCTCAATGCTGGCTACCATCTTTCCACAAGTTCAGATGTCCCAAAGCTTAATGATAGATTTTCAAAATTAAATCTTGCATCTAAGTTACCCAGTTTCCCTTTCTTTTTTAAAAAAAGCTAAATACTTCTGTTCTCAAGCTTCATTATTTATAATTGCAATTTGTTAAATGCTCCAAAAGTTAAATTTTGGGTACTTGGTTGCTGAATATTTTGATTGAATATTTCAACTGATTTTGAACAAAATACAATTAATATTTAGAGGGCTTATTTATGAAAATGTTCACTATAACTTTAGGATACTTATTGTACTTTACAATGTGGTTCTTCATAGTTTCAAACATTTTAAAAATCCAGCTGATGACAGCAAAACAAGAGAAAGTGTTTACTGCTATACTAAAGATCCCTAGCTGCTGGTGCCCAGGTACATTTAAAAATATATTAGTGGGTACATGCAATACTTTTCTTGGAAAGGAGACATTGATAGCATTGGATCTAGAAATGGTAGTGAAAAGAGATACTATTATTACTGGTAGTCTTCCAGATCCAACCACATGTTTAATGCACATGCATCTTACAGATTACTAGATGACACCATGGTAGATATTGAAGTAGAAAATACATTTTTCTAACACATTCTATCTGATTTCAGTGCAACAATTCATAATCAAATTTTATATATATATAAAAAAAGAGTAGAGAGTCTGGGAAATATCACCCTAGCTATGATATGGAGACAATAGATGAATTATCCCAGGCAAAAATGGATGCATGGTTACCTTTCTATACCACACCCACACTTTTGTTAACAGTACTTTGCGAATAAACCCTGCTAGACTCATCTTATTTGAAGCATGCCATCTGTTTCCTGCTGGATTCCTGGTGGTTACCATGAAATGAAGACTGTTTACAAGATATTGTTACATGACAAAATAAGATTACAAAGTAAAGTGACAATACGCTTCAAATTAAATGTCCTAGGTAGTTAGGTGTATTTATTTATTTAAAAAATATTTTTTATTGATTTCAGAGAGGAAGTGCAGGGAAAGAGGGATGATAGAAACATCAATGATAAGAGAGCATCATTGCTGCCTCCTGCATGCCCCCTACTGGGGATCGAGCCCACAACCCAGGCATATGTCCTTGACCAGAATTAAACCTGGGACCCTTCAGTCTGCAGGCCAGCGCTCTATCTACTAAGCCAAACAGGCTAGGACTAGTTAGGTATATTTAATTGCACAGAAAAAACAATCCTGGCGGCATATATAGGACTGACTACTGTGGTATGAGGAGTTGGTAGGGGAGAAGGGAGATATATCTCAAATATATATATGCAGTTGTTAATGTTGGCTATTTTCACAAGTGCGGGAAGAGACAACAGAAGTCATTTTTGGAAAGCAAAACTGTTTTAGATTTCTATAGGGGAATATGGCAAGAGTAGAGAGTCCAGCTGAGAACAGAGGGCTCATGATAGAAGACCTGACATCCCAATTTTTGGGGGGAACAAAAGAAAAAAAAAAAAAAGAAAAAAAAAAAAAAAAAGCTCTGCCCAAGGCTAGAGTCACTCAAAGAGAAAACAGATCAGTAGCCAGAAGTGACTGATACCTATGAGTAGCTGTAGTGCCAAGCAGTATGGATGAATGTTAACGAGTAGTAGAAGTTAGGTGCTTGTCCTATCTGTATATGAGCCAAGGAAGAAGATGGGAATGGAAAATTGGTCAAAGAGCACATGAGAAGGCTGTAGGAGCAGGGTTCTACCCAGTTAAAAGGGGAAATATTCTGCTCTTCTGTCTGGCGATGGTGGCCTCTTCAAAGCACATGGCATGGTAACAAAGCCCTCACTCACCAAAGCTCTATGCTTCTGTGACAGGACAGAGGACGAAGAGAAAGAGGGGTCCATTGGGAGAAAAGAAACCGGTTGCAGACTGTAGCTCTACACCTGCCATTGGATGATTTCAGAGGTGCTGATTAGAGGCCAGAGAGATTCAAGTTGGATTGAAGAAGCAAGCCACCTCATCTAAGAGAGGGCAGTGAAAAGAAACCAGAAATAGAACTGGAGGATCCAGTTCCACTAGGAGGAGCATGAAGGAGACAGATGAAGTGGGGAGTGAAAGCCCCTTGGGGAGGTGCATTGGACACAGGCCAGCAGGGTGGTGGAAAATAGCTATTGGTGCCAGAAGAAGAATGAATTGAGTGAGAGGCCATGGGAGGGTGGGAGGGAGAGGGCACAGGGTAGGCCCCGCAGGGATTGGAGACATGGAATGAAAGATGATGATTATTCCAGCTGTCCAAAACCTGTTCTGTTGATTTTGAGCTGGCAGGAGGAGAGTCTGGACGGGAGCTGAGAGTGGCAGTTGTGGGAGGAAAGGGTGCTCGGGAGGGGCTGAGGGACAGGGTGTTGGCTGTTAGGAGCCAGTATGAATGACAGCACTACCCCAGTGCTCCACTGGAGTGGGGCTCATTTGTGTTTTTACAGTTTGTGAAGTGCTGATGCTAGAGCCCAGACTGTGTTCTGAGAAAGGCTCAGGCTCCCTGAAAGAGCGAGTCAGCTTGGGTCCTGTGGACATGGAGTCTCCCTATAAGGCCTCCCCGAGGAGCCCTGGATCTTTGTCAGGGCCTTGGGAAGTGCAAGCAGAGGCTAGGGGAGAGGCAGCTTTTTGGTCAGAGTTTGTTAGTGACCCAAGAACTTTGGTGATTCCCAGAGGCCTTACCCCCCCCTTGGCTTCCTCCCTCTCATCCATTTCTCATGGCAGCCTCCAAGAAGGTTCTCCATAAAATAGATAGACCTGGGGAAGCTGGCAGAGAAAACTGAGGGAGGCTATGAGCTGCATCCGCAAACCTTTTTATCTTCCTTCTCCAGCATTGCCTGGAGATGAAAAAGAGGCAGAGTGAGGAAAGTAGAGACAAAAATAAATTTACGGTCTTTCATCTCTGAGCCCTGTAACACAATTGTAAGATCTATAAGACTTCATCAATTAAATATCTTTTTAGGTCCCTGTAAGGTTTGAGGGGCAGGAAACTGACCACCAAGGCATTTTATTTTATTTTTATTTATTTTTTAAAAAAATATTTTATTGATATTTTACAGAGAGGAAGGGAGAGAGATAGAGAGCTAGAAACGTCGATGAGAGAGAAACATCGACCAGCTGCCTCTTGCACACCCCCTACCGGGGATGTGCCCGCAACCAAGGTACATGCCCTTGACCGGAATCGAACCCGGGACACTTCAGTCCACAGACCTACGCTGTACCACTGAGCCAAACCGGTTTCGGCCGCCAAGGCATTTTAAAGTAAAGTTTATTGCCCAGTAATGAGCGGGACTCATTACGAAGGTAGAGAAATCGGAATTGAAGGAGTGGAGAGGGGAGATGGACCCAGCCAGGCTGCCGCCTAGATGTGGAGAACAAGCAACACGTGGCTGGTCTGGGGGTCTTTTTAAGGGGAGGAACAGGAGAGGGTTGGACCCAGGGCAGAACAGGAAGGGGTGGGCTCCAGGACACTTTGGCATGCGCTGATTGGTGGTTCAATGTCTTGGGGATATCTCTGTGACAGATTCCAGTAATGTGATAACTCCACCCACCAGTTGAAAGGAGGAAGAACCTTATAGTCCCATTGTCAGTCTTTTAGAGCAGTGATTTTTCATCCTTTTGAATTACATGGCACACATAAACTAATTGCTAAAATTCTGCAGCACACCAAAATATATATATTGGCAATCTCACAAAAAAAAAAGCATATAATTTTGATGGATTTACAAAAATAATAATAGTATTTAACTACTCTTTTTGCTCCAAAGTGACTTTAAAAATATCAGGCACCTATACTTGTATATAAGGATTTTTGGTACCAAGAATTAACCTATCGTTTAGTACCAGATTAACCGATCAGATACAACCTTATTATGGATGTGACTAATAAGCTGCAACTCTATTGTATGACCTATATATTTATGGTTCAAGGTAGAGCATTCACAGTGGATGGCTATTGTTGTGTTGGATATTGTCATTGTTTTATTTGACAATCTAAAGGAAAATAGGTCAATTCCACTAATTAGTCAAGAATTGGATGTTTTAAGAATTTTTCCAACACACCAGTATGGGTTGAAATTGCTATTTTAGAGTCTATAATCCACTTCAAAATGTCACATCTCAGACCATATAACACCTCATTTTGTCTTGTCTATGTTTGTTGTTCACTTGACATTAGTCTATATCTTCTTTTGTTCTGTGCTCTGGGCAGAGGACAGGTTTTCTTCATGGACAGAACCCAATTCTAAAATGGTCCAAGTGTAGGAGATAGTTGACAAGGTCCATAACTGATGGGATTCAGGGTGACAAATGACAGGAAGCCCCAAGAAAAAAGATTAATGTAAACCCAGAAAAGAGATATAGTATTTGAGATTTCTTTCTTTTTTAAACTTTTATTTATTTTTAATTTTTAAAATCTCTACTATTGAAAGTATTACAATGTTCCCTTTACTTCTTCACTGACCCCTCTAGCTTGCGGAGCCTCCCCCCTCCCCACCCCAGGCCTTCACCACCCTATTGTCTGTGTTCATGGGTTATACGTATATGCATACAAGTTCTTTGGTTGCTCTCTTGAGATTTCTTTCTTTTTAAATAAGCTTATTAAGATAGACTAGATATAGCATATGATTATCACATTTTGAGTGCATAATTATGTGGCTTTTAGTATATTCACAGAATTATATAGGACATTTTTATTATCCCCAAAAGAAACCTTCTATCTCTTAGCCATTACTCCCCAATATCCCAACACCATAACCTAGGCAAAGCAATAACTAATTTTCTTTGACTGTGAGATTTCTTAAAGCAATAGCCACTTGACTCAGGCTGCTGTGAATTTATTGTATGTGTTATAGTCTGTGAAATGCTGTCCTGTAATTATTTTCATTTAGATCTTCTCATCAATTCATTCAAGTAAGCAGGGCAATAGGTTTTTATCTTGAATTTTTTTCAGATCAAAAACCTGAGGTGTCACTGAATGACAACATTCCAGCTACTATAGAAGAATGAAGTGATGCATCCCTTCACATCTATGAAAGAAAAACAAAGAGGAGTTTTTGAGTCGTATTTTCTTCAGTGCTTCTCAAAATTTAGAAAAATGAAGGCAAAGGACAAGATGAAGAAGTAAAAAGAAAGGGATGAAACTGCATTTGAAAGAATCAAGGGGAAACATCTGTTAGAGTGCTCTAATTAAGATTTACAAGCTGCTGGAATGCATTGCCAAAGGTAGCTGCAAGATCTCCTTTTCTTGGGATTAAAAAAGAAAAGAAAAAGAAAACACACATAGCAATGTTGTCTGGCAGGATTTATTTCGGGAGGCAGGGGATGGATTGGGGGCTGTAATGAAGGCAGGTGGCAGATGCATGCCATCCATGCTGACATAGCCCCTATAAAGAGAAGGTCCTATTTATTTTTGGTCCTCTGTCTGTAAAGTGAGACACTCCATGCTCTCGCAGCAGAGGGCAAAGCCCTATATCAGGCACTGAAGAAACTTCAGAGAAAAATACCAATGTACAATCTCTGCCCTTAGTTCAACTTTTTAGTTTTTACCTGGACCCATGATCTTTCTAAAGAGGGAAGGGGGAGAGACAGAGAGAGAAAAAAATTGATGTGAGTGAGAGAGAAACATAGATTGGTTGCCTCCTGTACACACTCCAAGTGGGGATTGAACCTGCAATTCGGTGTATGGGATGATGCTTCAACCAACTTAGCCATACCGGCCAGGGTTCTTCAGTTCAACTTTTATTTGCATAACAGAGTGTTCTGGTTATCTACTGCTGTACAACAAACTACTTCAAAATTTAGTAGCTTAAAACAATAATTTATTATGATAGTCCACAGGTGTGTGTGTGGACTGGGCTCAGAGCTGGGCAGTTCTTCCTTGGGTACAATGCTCTATCCACTGAGCCAAACCAGTTTCAGCAAGCAGACAGTCTTGATTTGCATGTAGAAAAGGGCAGAGAAGATGATCCAGAAAAATGAGGGAAAAAATTTGAAAGAAAGACAATCAAGGCACAGAAAGAGGCCAAACAGGAGCTGAGGATTGAAATGATATGGAGAGCTAGCTGAATATTGTGAATATTGAAGCTTATAATGGTGGATTCCTGAAAATGTCCTACTCTACAAGTCCTAAAATAGACTCTTAATCTGGTCCAATAAGCCCTGGGCTTTTAGCTTCATGTTGCTGGGATAAGGGTACTAAGTCACCACACCTTGGGAGTTTCCCAAATGACAGCATGAAGGCCAGGGTTCTCCAGTTTTCCTTAAGCCTCTAGAAAATGACAGGTGTCCCTATAGTGTCTAGACTAGAGTTGGTGGTGTTCCCCCAGAAAATGGTAGACTTTTCACACTGTTTAAATTAGATCTGGCCGCGTTTCACAGGATGCATGGCTGATTTGGAGTCAATAATGATGAGAGCAAAACTTACAACTCCATGTTTTTCTGTTGGAATGACCTTTCCCCTTTTTAGCACCTCCCACCTCCTTTCCAGCAGTCAACAGATCCACTTTTCTTCAGGACTCGCCATGAATACTTAGCAGAAACCACCTGCTAGATACTAGTCTACTCTGCACAGGCACACTGTCAATTGTTTCTATCACACATGATCCAAGGCAATGATAATTCATTCACCTACAACTCCTGGATACTCTGAACTTTAATCACATAAAAAGATCCAAGCAAATCTAGCCAAGGGTTAGCTGGTGAGGAGAACCATTTAGACCAAGTCACTTAGGTTTGCCAGTATGTCATCAAAATTATTCTTGATGGACTAAAGGAAGTACAGTTTCCCACTTTATACTTTCCAAGCTACAGCTTGTTGAGTCAAATGATGATGGGCAGTTACTTATCTTTTTCTCTTTTCTTAGGACACATATTAAAATTTATGCAAGTATCAGGCTAGAAGGAATCAATGGAGAGGAGGGGGACATATGTAAAATTTTCAACATTAAAGATTTTTAAAAAATATGTAAAAAAGTATGTAATAAAAAGTGAGCTTGAAGAACTCTTATCTATCAATGTGCACACCCCTTGGAGAGTGTACAGTAGAGAGAAAGGGTTATAATGACCCTTTCAACCTCCCCTGGGAAAGACAGGGCTGGCTTAGAATTAGATAGATGGACATTTCCCCTAAGCTCCCCCCTTCTCCAAATAAGTACACATGATGGTGAAAGTAATCCTGGAGATTCAAAATATCTCCATTTGTGTTTTTGAGTTTTTAACCATCAAACTGAATTCTACTCAAACTGGAGCTTCCAAAGTGAGTCACTGCTTTCTGATAGGAGCCCAGCCCCTAGTTTGGGCCCCCTGGGTAGAGAAATTGGGTGATACTGAGAATGGTACAGCAGAGGGGAAGGTGAGATCTGCAGCTGGGCAAACAGAGCCGGCATTGTTTCCTAGCACCCCCCCTCCTGCAAGTGTGGGGCTGCAGCCCGGGAAGGCTGCCTCCGTTAGAACGCAGCCAACAAGCACATGGCGCCTGCTGCTCGGTTTAAACAGGTGCCTGCCCTCCGCAGGGAAGCCTTGGCTTTGCAAACATGCATGACTACTTGCTTCCATAAGACGGATGCTCACATCTGCACACTGCCACAGGGAGAAACTGAGGCCCAGAGTGGGGCAGGAAGGCTTTCAGTCGGTGCAGGAAGCAGGAAGGGCAGCAGGTGTTCGGACTCCCCGCGGGCCTCTCTGGTTTCCAGGCTGCCTTTGTCTTGTCAGACTTGCTTTTGACAGGGATAAAGCCGTTGGGCTTTTCACTTCAGGAGATTGAAAGAGCTTTCCCAACTACCACTCCACGCTGAAGCGAAGCGAAGCTCCAGACTGTCTGTGGTGGGGGCTGGGCCAGTGACCCCTAACCACACCTGTTAGTGAAGCCCTGTCAGCAGGGGGATAGGAGAGGGGGCTCCGGAGCTTGGAAAACATTGTCACATGTTTAGAATATCTCCCCTTGGTGCTACTAATACCCACATCACTCTGTTAATACAGTTCTCCTCTCCCCTTCTCCAAGACCTCCCAAAAAACAAATTCTGATGGAAGCCAGAGAAATCTAGCCTATGTATTTATTTGCCTATCTTTTTTTTTTAATTGTCCAATTCCAAACCCTCAGCTTAAATGCTCCAGATTACAATGGGTAAATTGTAAGGACATGAAAAGGGTAAAGAGGGAACCACAGATGAAAAGAGATTGAAAAGACACATTGCATTTCTAAGACTAAACTGTGCAATGCTCACCTGGTGCTAAATCTTTAAAAAGATGCAAAGAAACAATTACTTTGACAATTCAGTGGTCACTTTTTGGGGTGGGAAAAGAGTTGAGAGATGAAACAATGGAGGGGGTCTATTTCTCTACCCTGGTGTTGATTGCAATACAAGGTGCCTTATAATAATTCATCAGGTTACATATTATAGTTCTATAGTTTTGTTTCATTTTACATTCGTCTGTTTTCTAGAGGCTAGACAGCTGGATCTGTGCCATGTATCTTTTCCCAACCGACATATCCATGTCATTGTGGCAGCTCTTATGGGGGCAGCAGTCTCTTGACTCTAACTTCAGGGGAAACCTCTACGGGCAGAACAGATGGGGAAGCAAGGCCTGTGCCATCCTTTGAACTGGAGAGTGACCCCAGTGAGTTTTCTGCTGCTCTGTCTGGGGTAACTCAAAAGCCTTCACAACATTCTCTCTCAGGTAAGTAGCTGACAGGTGACTGATCCACAGAATTATCTGCCTGAGGGTTTTCATGCTGTTCTCCACAGATGGATGCTGGTGCCCAGCTTTCTCTTATGAATCCTTTCAGGGTTGTCTCTACTCACCCACTGTTAGGCAGAGGAATGCCCCTCCCTTGTCTCTTGAAAGGCTCAAATGGTCATAGGGACTGCCTGAGATGCCACCCTGACTAACTAGGAACTAACTCTTCCAAACAAACCATCTGTTCCCTTGGTCCTAGCAAGGCCATCAGAGGCACTCAAATATTATTCCAGTGTCTCCAAGTGCGTGCACACAATTGTGTGCATGACTGTTTAGAATAAGACAGCAGGTTGCTAGGCAATGAATTTCCAAAAAGGAGAGTGTGAAGAAAAAAAATAATAAATAAACAGATGACAGGGATGAGGTCCAAAGCCTGTTCGGACAAGAGCCTTTGGGTCTAGTTCATTTGGTTTGATGGGGGTATCATGGGGACGTCAGGGTTTGCTTACCTCCAGCATGAGTTTCCAATCTTGCCTTCCAGCTCCTCACCCTGTGTTTTATGTGGTGGGGAAAGCTGAGATGAAATATGTCTCTCTGGAGGGCCATGCCTTTGTGAAAGGCTATTACAGCTGTAACAAAACTTTTGTAATCTGCACCATATCCCATTACATCTCTAAGCTCCTTGGGTCCCTTCCCAGCCTCAAGAAAATATACACACCCTTTCTCTCATTCTCTCTTTCTCTCTTTCTTTCTCTCTTTCTTTCTCTCTTTCTCTTTCTCTTTCTCTCTTTCTTCTTTCTTTCTTTCTTTCTTTCCTTTCTTCTTTCTTTCTCTTCTTTCTTTCTTTCTTTCTTTTCTTTCGTTCTTTCTTTCTTTCTTCTTCCTTCCTTCCTCCTTCCTTCCTTCCTTCCGTCCCTTCCTTCCTTCCTCCCTCCCTCCCTCCTCCCTCCCCTCCCTCCCCTCCCTCCCTCCTCTCTTTCTTTCTTTCTTTCTTTCTTTCTTTCTTTCTTTCTTTCTTTCTTTCTTTCTTTCTTTCTTTCTTTCTTTCCCTTTTTCTCCCTCCCTAAGTTTTTCTCTCTAAAAGGTCATCATAGTTATTCTTTTCACTTATGCTTTTCTTTAACCTTTGATAGAAATTGGCCTGAGATAGGTAGAAAGGCTGGGTGCTATCTGTTCATGAACTTGTCACATCAATGAGGACAAGCCATGAGATGAAGAGCAGAAATCACTACAGTTTGTTCTAATGAATAATTCAAAAGGCCTTTTCCAAAGGTCTTATATGCATGACCCATGGACATAGACAATAGAGTGGTGAAGGCCTGGGAGGGGGTAAGTTGTGGGGTGCAAGGATCAATAGGGAATTTCAGCTTAAATAAAAATTTATTTTCCTAAGGGTGGAGGAATCTTCAAGCTAGATTGTGTCATGACTATAAGATAGAGGGTTGGGAGAGTCTACCAAGATCATTTCCCCATTTTCTATTTTCAGTAAGTGTTTTGTTGTTGTTATCCTCACCTGAGGATATTTTTCCATTGGTCCTTAGAGAGTGTGGAAGGGAGAGGGAGAGACATACAGAGAGAAACATCAACGTGAGAGAGATACATTGAATAGTTGCCTCTGCTCACACCTCTTTACCAGGGCCAGGGATTGAACCTGCAACTGAAGTATGTGCCCTTAACCAGAATGGAACCTGGGACCCTTCAGTCTGTAGGCTGATGCTCTATCTACTGAGCCAAATGGACTAGGGCTATATTCAGTAAGTTTTATACAAATATGAGGCTGATGCACCCATTGCTATAATGTCTTGAGAAGTCAATGATTGGTCTTCAAACCAAACTTTGAATTCTTTGAAAAATTAAGTCAAGTACTGTATAATCTGTAACAAAACAGAGATATCACCCAGCCCAGCAGATGCTTCTCCATTTATTCCTTCACTAAGGGCTAAATATTCAGGCATAGTCATGGGTAGTATAGGGGGACATGATCTTTCTAGCCTCTCTGATAGGATCTCTGCCTCCAGCTTAGACACACACACACACACACACACACACACACACACACACTTTGTGCTCAGATAAAACAGATTGATTATTGAGGTTTGGAAATTTGGATAGAATGTATACCGTTGGAGAATATCATCCAAGTTCTTATTTATTTATTTATTTATTTTTTATGAATTCTCAGGTAAAGGTGAAATCCTTCATCTACCCTGTTGAGGTTTAGAAATATGAAACACTATCCAAATTGCGACTTCCCTACATTTCACCAATCTTTCTTCTTTTGTCAGTTCTAAGTAGATCTGTACTCTCTAACACCCTCTGCCTTCACCAGTTTTGGACTGAGTTGGTACTATTTTGCGGTGTCACCTACTATGTACCTGGTATACTCTGGGGCTCGGTTTTAGGAAATCTTGGATCTATTCACCTCCTTCCTTGTCCTCAGCAGCAGAGATGTCCTAGGATAGGATAGCATTGGGCTGGGTTTACCTTCTGCTTTTCATCTGCCTCTGGCTCTCCCATCACATTCCTGCAGCACAGCCCTCACATCCTGGACTGAGCACTTTGAAAACTCAGAACCTAGTCTTTCCTTTTCTTGAACTTCCCATCTGTTTTCACTTCAAGGGCTTCTTAATGTGTCAGCCCCCTAATTCATTTTCTCTGTAATCTCCCAGACACTAGATCTCTGTATCCTCCCAAGTTTTTGTCCAACTGTAAATTTTCATCTCCTGGGATTTAATTATATAAATATTCTCATATATCCTTACTGTGGTTCCTTCATGACCATGCAATGTAGAGCTGCCTTATCAGATCAGCTTCCTTCTGGCCTTCATTACATATCAAAGTTTTTAGTGCCCCACATTTTGCTTTGGATACAGGTTAGTCTGGGTCCTTTTCAGGAGCATCTTCCTGATATCACTCTTATGCCAGCAATTGCATTTTGAGGAGTGGGCTGTTCTTATCACCATTAAAGCACACAATCATCATTATCATCATCATCATATATCATCATCATCTAATTATAACAATAACAATAACAATAGCAGTTATAGTGATATTAATAATAATACCAGGTAATACTTATTAACTATGTCAAACATTGTGTTGAGGGCTTTCTCTTAGTCTCTCATTTATTCTTCACAATAACTCTATGAGGCAGGTTCTACTACAGAGGAGAAAACTGAGGCTAGTATAAATTATATAGGCTACTTAGGGTTGCCCAGAAAATGGGAGAGCCTAGGCAGTTATTCTCAACTCATGTTCTTCGCCAGGATGCAGGGACTCCCAGATGTAGCAGTCCTCTCACACCTAGACAGAGGGCAGCCAGCCAGGGACATGATAAAAAAGGAGCAGCTAATTAGAAAATGTTCATGGATTACTTATTAGTTCTTAAAGAAAAAGCTAAGGAGACCCAGGTTAGAGATTATGAGGTAGCAGACAACACCAACCAGCAAGGGGCTTAGCTCCTCAGAATCACTTTCTCTTCTATAATACCTCAATTGGTTTCTATTTGACCCTGTGCTTCTGTCTCCACCACAGCTCTGAAGCACAGTTACCATTAGCAGTCCATCAGGCTGTGGTTAATTTGGCTGCTCTCTGTAAGCAAGGGGCTGTGCAAGAAGTCAGGAATTCTTTCCATGGCAGCAGCTTGGGAGTAAATGGTGAGAACCTTCCTTTGGAGCATGTTTGGCATGCATAGAGCAGAAAGCAAGCTTTTATTTAGCTGGATTGCTTTGCAGACAGAGCTAAGGGGTTCAAACCCTGCATATTTCTGTGTTCCGTGGCCACAGCCCATGCTCTAAATCCTGGCCCCGACGTCTTGTAACACATGTGGCACATTGTTATGGATTCTGTGGGGATGAAAGAATAAGGTGTGGATGAATTCATTCAATTCCAAGTGCTGACCAGAGAAGCCTCTCAGAACACACATCCAGAGGGCAGTGAAATCATGTGGAGAACCAAACACAGCATTGTCACTTTCCAATAGGATATTTTATTGCAGGGTCACATTCTCTTGATAAATAGCATCAATTCCTCAGTAGACATTAAACATGGTTGGTTTTCTTCATTATAAAGAAAGTAAAATTGAGGTCTATGTGATTAAATGACTAAACTGTGCAGTGAATATGAAACCTTTACTTTTCTTGCATTCAGGCAGAATTCCATTTATTCCACAGAAAATTCACAGATAGATATCCTTCCTATACTGAATTATCTTTAAATATTTACACTGACTATAGGCCACCTAGAAGCAGAGTTATTGGGTTTTCACTGATAAGATTATTTATGTGTAGGGGAATTTTGATTCTTGTGAGCACCTACTATGAGCCACCTTTGAAAAAGATGTTATATTTGTAAAATATTTAATTACTCCATAATCCCATAAGGTAGACATTCCTTGATACACTTTCCAAATGGGGAAACTAAGATACAAAGAGGTTGAGCAATTAAGCCAGGGTCATACAAGAAATTAAGTGGTAAATTTAACATTAAAATTTAAAAAATTTTAATGTACTTTTTATTTATTTCAGAGAGGAAAGGAGAGGGAGAGAGACAGAAACACAATGAAGACAAGCTGCAATCTGGGCACATGCCCTCACTGGGAATCAAACCATGACCTCCTGGTTTATAGGTCAACACTCAATCACTGAGCCACCACAGCCAGGCAAAATTTAACATTTAAATCTAGGCTTGTCTTATTTAGCTCTATGGTACTTCCCCTACATCAGAGGTCTTCACATTGTGGCCAGAATGCTCCAGCAGACTGCTGGTGCCTCAGGTCCACATGACTGTGTAAGTGGGAAGTGGGAGGGGAGAGGAAAATGTGTCAGTTCTCAGTGCTCTAGTCTACGTTCAACACGTTTTCTTTCTACCTATCTTGTATAGGGTCTAGTAATAATTACTGTCGTTTTTAAACATTTGTTTAAAATCTTGCTTGGCATTGACTTGTATTGACATAACCTTCAAACACGTGGTATCTACAGAACGTGTGAAGTGCAATTAACAAGTTTTGCTTGAAAAAGTTTGTGTTTGGTTTGGTTTTTGTTGCAAAACTAGGGCTAAGAAGATGGCGGATGAAGAGCATATTCGGCACTGCATGCTTTATGAGTTCCAATTAGGAAGAAAAGCAAGTGAGGCTGCAAAAAACATCTATAGAAAAACATCTATAGTGCTCTTGGTCAAGATGCAGTTAGCGCCAGAAAATGCCAGCGTTGGTTTGAGAAATTTCGCGAGGGAAATTTTTCGTTAGATGACAAGAGTGGTCGAGGCCATGTGTACAATTTTGATCAAGAAGCTCTTCAAGCTCTTTTGGTGCAAAATCCTCAAATTACCCAACAAGAGCTTGCGACAACTTTAAATTGTTCACAAAAAACAATTTCCAATCAATTGCGTGCACTTGGCAAAGTCCAAAAGTTTGGAAAATGGGTTCCTCATGAGTTGACC
The DNA here is from genome assembly GCF_014108245.1 of Pipistrellus kuhlii. Lineage (NCBI taxonomy): Eukaryota > Metazoa > Chordata > Mammalia > Chiroptera > Vespertilionidae > Pipistrellus > Pipistrellus kuhlii. The sequence continues at coordinate 985,418 of NW_023425573.1, read as the reverse complement.
GACAACAACCATAATCAAAGAGTCACAATTTGCAGTTCACTCCTCTCTCGTCAAAACCGTTTGCCGGTTTTTAGAGCAAATTGTTACCGGAGATGAACAATGGGTGCTGTATGTTAATTTGAAAAGGCGGCCTCAATGGTTGGACAAAACTGAGGCTCTGCAGCCCACGCCAAAACCTGACTTGCATGCGAAAAAAGTGATGTTGTGTGTTTGGTGGAATTTTAAAGGAATTCTTCATTATGAACTTTTACCATCTACCCAAACCATTACAAGTGCAGTGTATAGTGCCCAATTGGAAAGGTTAGCCCAAGCTTTAAGAGAAAAAGAACCCGCGCTGATTAATTGGAAGGGCATAATTTAATTCTTCACCACGATAACGCACGACCGCATACTGCAAGAATCACTGCTGAAAAACTGCGCCAGTTGGAATAAGAAGTTCTCCCTCAACCTGCATATTCTCCTGATATTGCCCCTTCTGATTGCCATTTGTTTCGTTCTTTGCAAAACTTTCTTCTTGGAAAAAAATTTAATAATGAAGAATGCCTCAAAAATGCATTGACCGAATTTTTTGCATCAAAATCACAAGAATTTTACAACAGAGGGATTAAAATGCTTCCTGAGCGTTGGGCACAAGTAGTAGAAAACAATGGCAACTATATTGTTGATTAAATTTTGTTGTATTGTTTAAATAAATTCGATTTAAAAAAGTATTAGAAAACATTTATTATTACTAGACCTAATAGATTGGGGTTCTTCTTAAAAAAACAAAAACATTAGTCATGCTTTTCAAGTAAGTTTTTAAATAACTTCATGGTGCCTTTCAGAATGAGAATTTTTTTTCATTTTCTTATGGCTAAAGTTCCTGTAAGGTTTGGGGTCATGGCGACTTGTGTAAAATCCTCCAGAATCCAGGGCAGTGCAGTGGGGCTGCTTTCCATTGGAATTCCAATCTGTGCTCTGTCCAACTGCAGGGCCTATTGTCTGGATGACTCATGGAGCCATCAGTGAACCTGTGGAGTGTCCATTCTGACAGCTGGATCTCAATCCAGGTCAACTTGCTGTGGGTAAGGCTGTTCTTCCCAGCATCCAGTGAACCTCTGGACTGTCCCAGCCCTCAAGCCTCCTGAGCTTTGGTGACCTCCTGCTTTTCACAGGCTGCTTCTCCTAAGCCTCCTCCTTTCTCTGTTCTTCATCAGCCTCACCCTTGGCAGCATCCTAAGAGATTTAGCCTTCTTCATCTCTCTCTCAGAAACTGGAAAGATTCCCCCCCCCCGCTCTGAATTCCTAATGCTCTCATCTTTGCCAAAACCCAAAAGCCCAGATCTGCCATGTGCCAACAAGTCTCAGGAGAGGTTGTTTGGATGAATACAGAAATGACCTTGAACCTTTGCTCAACACTCAGATGACAGGTTCTCTCCTTCCCCACCACACCCCAACACACATGCTTCTTGTTGGATCAGGAAATGTTTTATTGTGTTTTGTTTTGTTTTTTCCTTTTCACTTTCTCTACCACCCTTCTTCATGGATACTTCCTACTTATCTTTTTCCTATCACTTCTCTTCTGGAAAATTAATCAGAGAGCAAAATCCCAGGACAGAAAGAGGTCTTGGAAAGGCATTTAATCCAAACTCTTGCTTCTAGGTAGCAGCCACATTTGCATGGATAAAGGATTCTTTCTCTTACCCTTAGACTTTCATCAGTTTTTATACTTTCTCATTTAAGCATCTCTGAGTTTTCCTCCTTGGAATCTTATTTATTGCATTTAAAAGTTTTTATTTCCTCCATTCAGGATTGTCTCATAGAGACCTACACAATGTGTATAATGTATAAATGCTGTCATGTCTTGGCCAAAAATGTTGAGCTTTCTTCAAGCCAATGGGCAGATACAATCTTTTTTCTTGGGTCAGCCAAGATATCTAGGGAATCGTCATAATCATGGACCTCTATGAATAAAGAGTGGACACTATTAGCAGTGATCCAACTGTGTAATTGACTGACCTGCAGGAATCTTTCATAATCAGAGGTCAATAGTAGACATAACATCAAATCTATGATGGTGTCTACCAGATGCAAAAAGATTTAGAGGCTCATAACCAGTACCCTGTTATGAGCCTCTAAATCAGTTCTCAATCCAGCTATGATGGGACAAAATGATTTATATTGATTATCTGACTGACTGATTTTGGTTTAAAGAGTCCAGATTGGCCCTGTCATTAGGCAGTTGCCTAACTCTTTGTTGGGCTGAGGATAGATTTCCCAGAGAATTTCATAAACACATGAAATTCCACACTCTCCTTTTTTTTCCAGTGACTTAAGTGGACAGAAAGGTCAACCCTCTGTTTTCCTTGACTTGAGTGTGTTTTTGAAAATACCTCTTCTTCTTTACTTTCATTTACTTTTTTATACCCTGTACTAGAAGTCTGGTGAACAAAATTCATGCATGAGGTGGGGTATTTGTGTGTCCATCAGCCTGGCCTAGACCCTCTCACAATCCGGGACCCCCTAGGGGGATGTCCGACTGTTGGTTGATGTCCCTGTGAGATCAGGTCTAAACCAACAGTCAGACATCCCTCTTGCAATCCAGAACTGCTGACTCCTAACTGCCCACCTGCCTGCCTCATCACCCCTAACCACTCACCTGCCTGCCTGATTGCCCCTAACCATTCTGCCTGCCTTCCTGATTGCCCCTAACCACATCTGCCTCAGCCCCCGCCCACCATGGCGCCTGCCTCTGCCTCGACCCCCACTGCTGAGCTGAGGTCATCCTGAAGGTCATCCAGAAGGACATTAGGCATGATGTCCAGGAGGTCATTTGGCTGTCCAGTCTAATTAGCATATTATGCTTTTATTACTATAGATATCTATCTTTTTCTCTCACTGAAAACTCAGAGACCAGTCCTGTTACTCTTTTTAATCTGCTTTTGAGAAAGGATTTCCCGACTTGATCTTCTAAAGGACAGGGCACCTCTCTAGAATCCCAACAGAGTTCTCTAAGAACACAGCTTTCAACTGTGGCCTGTCTCTTTTGTCATTTGTTGAAAGAATGGGGCTTTTTTGCAAGTAGACCTTACTGCAGATCCCTCAGGAGTCAGCCTGAGTTTGAGATGGGGAGGGTTTGCCCTGTGTATCCAGAGGTTTGTCATGGTTTCAGGAAGAGGGGCTGGGAAGTCTTTGGTATAAGCAGAATTACCCTCACTCCACATGGTGAAAGAAAGAAGGGGAACAAAACCCATTTGCAGAGAGAAATACTGGCCCTGTTTATGAGAAGGAAGTGAGTAGCTGGGGGCATTTAAAGAGGTGGGAAGGGGCATTTGGAGAAGCACAGAGTCTCTCATGATTCCAAAAAATGTTCTTATTTCAGATATTACCCTCCAAGAAAGAAGGTGTAGTGCATAAGGAAGGGCTCAGTCAAAATTTCACGACATAAATATTTGGCAAATGAAGTTGTTTGTCTGGTACTATTTCAACTTGCCCATGGAGAAATATTTCAAAAAGTTGAGTTGAAGCAATTTCTCAGAGTCAGTATTGCATGATATAATGATCCAAAGAAGGCACCCACCTCCCTCTTCCTTTTAAACCCATTTCCAAAGGTACTGACTATTCTGACAGCTGAGGCCCGCGGGCAGATGAGCAGACCTGAAAGAGGACAGTCTTGCCCCTGGAGGGGAGATCACATTAGCTACCATACTATGACATTTTGGATATGGGGGCTTGTAGTAAAGGGGGGCTTTTCTTTCTTGGGCTATTATTTTCCCATGTACAAGGTGTTTGCACAACTTGTTTTCCCTTAACCTCTCCTGTGCATGGATAGGGAGCTCAGTTATAGACTAAACAGTTTGAGGTTCCACAGAGTTTTTCTTCCTATTTCTCAAGCCCTGACCCAGCACTCCACAGCTTCCCAGCCCATTCCTAATGCTTTGGAAACTCTCATGGGGTTTTTGACCTGCTCTCTGTAGATGCTGTGTATAAAGAGGAGAATCTCAGAGAACTTATCTTCTAGGGCTATAGCAATTGAAACTCTGCAGTGCCTGTCATCACTTCTATCCTAAGAAGAATGAAAGCCTTTGCCATTAACACTGCCCCCTTCTCCAAAGTCCAGGAGATAATTACCCCAAAATATGAAAGAAAAGGGAACATCTAAAAGTCCTTTGAAGATTTCTTGGACTACATCTCTGGAGCTCTAAACACTGCTGTGCTATAATACAAACAAGAAATATCTGTTGAATTTAGTTTCTCCTATGTTGGAAAATGATTTTATTATTGGTGGAATAAAATGGGAAGCTCACCCCACTAATATAATGATATTATAGGTGAAAGAAACAACTTTGTTGGGTTAATTTGTATACTTACTCCTGATTGGCTGGTGGGTGTCACAGAGGTATGGTCAATTTGCATTTTTCTCTTTTATTAGTATAAATCTACTGATGGACACTTGGGCTGCTTTCAAATCTTGGCTATTGTAAATAATGCTGCAATAAACATTAGAGTGCATACATTCTTTTGAATCAGTGTTTCAAGTTTCTTTGGCTATATTCCAAGAAGTGGAATCACTGGTTTATAAGGCAGTTCCATTTTTAAGTTTCTGAGGTAACTCTACACTGCTTTTCACAGTGGCTGCATCAATCTATATTCCCACTAACAGTGCATCAAGGTTCCCTTTTCTTCACATCCTCACCAACACTTGTTGTTTGCTGATTTATTGATGATAGCCATTCTGACAGGTGAGAGGTAATATCTCATTGTGGTTTTAATTTATGTTTCTCTGATGATTAATTGTGATGCTGAGCATCTTTTTATAAATATGTTTATTAGCCATATGTACATCCTCTTTGGAGAGGGTCTATTCAGGTTCTTTGTTCATTTTTAAATTGTATTTTTTTTTTGGTGTTGAGTTCTTTATCAATTTTAGATATTAAACTCTTATCAGATATTTTATTGGGGAATATGTTTTCCTATTTAGTGGGGTATCTTTTCATTTTGTTGATGATTTCTTTTGTTGTGCAAAAAATTTTTAGTTTGATGTAGCCCCATTTATTTATTATTTCTTTTGTTTTCCTTGCCTGAGGAAATCTGTCAGAAAAATATTGATATGAGAAATATTTGAGATTTTACTGCCTATGTTTTCTTCTATGATTTTTATGGTTTCAAGTCTAACATTTAAGTCTTTAATTACTTTGAGTTTATTCTTCTATATGATGTAAGAAAGAGATCTAGTTTCATTTTTTTGCATATATCTCTTCAATTTTCCAAACACAATTTATTGAATAGAGTACCTTCATTAGTACATTTTGTGTTTTTGTTGAATAGACTTGAGTGTGTAATATTGGTCTTGAGTCCAGTTTGAATTATGTTTTTTCCACCTGTTGAGGGAAGTAGGAAACAGAATTATGAGAGTCTGCATTGGTGGTGAATGGCCTCTAAACCATGAAGCCTTTAGTTCAGAAATGCACATGAATTAGCCTGCTCTCTGCATACATCCTCCAACTTGTCTCACCGTCCCATTTGTCACAGTGTCTCTCCCTTCCCTTAAGACATGCTTCAAAATGCTTCCCATGTTAACACCAAATCAGAGAATGTTCCACTTGTCTTTCCCATGTTCACACCCTGCCTAACCCAACATCATATGTGAAAAGCTAGCAAAATTGTGCCCATTTTGCACAATGTCTTAAAATTTTATTATTTTTTCTCTGCATAAGCTCTTTGGCTACAGGGTTTTTATATTCAAACACACTTTATAGATCCAGCTCTGATGATCTTAGAAATATTTCTTTTGAAAGTGCCTTAATTAAAAAAAAATAGCAAAGAATTTAATCTGAGTTTGTTACATACTCATGTAAACTCAGAAGGATGATGTAGAAAACTTTCTCAATCCCTAACATTATCGGGATAATGGAGACTCTGAAATACTTGATGGTTAGGATTAAGAAGGACTGAAGGGACCTATGACTATTCTAGAGAGGCCTCCATTCACAAAAAATTTTCCTTCCTCTATGGTTTTTAATAGTGGAACACTGAAATTGTCAGGATTCATTGGGTTATAAGTGATGGATTCCCAGCTCAAACTATAAAACAGGGTATTTAATGGCCACTGAAACTGGAAAGTCCAGGAGTGCAACTGGTTTTGGGCACAGATGACTTTAGTTTCTCAACATTCTTGCTCTCTATTTTGTTTTCTTATATGTTGGCTTCATTCTCAGGCAGACTATTCAAGTGAAGGCAAGAGTATCTTCTAGCAGTTAAACAAAACAAAACAAAACAAAACAAAACAAAACAAAACAAAACAATAGCACTAAGCAGAAAGAGAATACCTCTTTCCAAGAGGTCCAGCCAAAGTCCTGGAGGGGACCTCAGTGGCCTACCTTGATGCATGGGGCCTCCTCTAAAAGAGTGGCCAGTAGAATAGGGCCTTTTTATTAGCTCAGCTCTATAAAGGCACCCGACCCTAAAACCAGGGGTTAAGAATAGCCTCTCCCAAACTGCACGATGGCTCATCTAAGGGAAACAAGGTTGCTCTTTCCAGAGAAGGGGATGCTGGGCAAGCAGAACAATTGATGTGCATTTCTAACTTATGTACATTTCTGAATTAAAGGCTTCATGGTTTAGTTCAACTAATGGTAGGGGCATGGTTTGAGAAGATTTTTCATTCTATTTTCAGTGAGTCTGGGGTCATCCTTTACCTTGGACAAACAAATTAAATTTGAAACATACAAATGATGCCAGGAGGTGGCAGAAAGATTTTGGCCATTAAAAGTAAATTGTTACATGAGGATGCTGTTTGGTCTGAATTCAATCCTACTCTTCATGGCTCTGTCTATATTTAGATCACACCGGCGACTCCAATTTTACCTGGACATCTTTATGTATCACATATTCAAGCCCAGTAAGGTGCAAACGAAGCCTTTGGAGTCCATTTCCTGCCTATTGGTTTGTCTCTTCCTGCTGGGCAGCAGCATGCTATATTCCACGAGGTCACTAAATTTTCAAATAAATTTAACTTATAGATATTTTAATATAGATGTTGGCCTGTGGGAAGGACATGGTTTGCTCCACTGGCTGATCCCTTCTGCTTGACCGGGGTATCCTGCATCATTTTCTTCATCAGGAGAATCAGGATAAGGCAGTGAAAGAGAAATGCACAGTGAACCTAAATATTTTGTTTCTAATTTTGGCTCACAAAACCAATCAGCAGGGCAATTTTAAAAATGTCTACAGGTCAATTTCTTCCTCTATATTTAATTATATCTTCCAAGGTCTCTTCATGATCTAGTCTCCCTTATTCTGAGAATCTACTACACCAGCTTCAAGTTTTTCCTCTGAAAATGAGAGAGAATAATACTTATATACTAAAATAATATATATTCTCTTATATCCAGAGAATGGATATATACTAAAATAATATATATTCTCTTATATCCAGAGAATGGATATAAGAAGATAGGAGAAAGGTTTGAAACTCAACTTCTTCACTGAGTAGGCATGCAACTACACGCAAGTCATTTGCTTCTCTGTGACTCACTTACTCTATTGCTGTGCTGTTGCTGCTATTATATAATATAATGTATAAAATAAAGGAAATGTATTATATTTTAGGAGTTCATATTTGTTAAGTACATACCAGAAACAAGAACTTATATTTCATGAGAAAGATCTCGTTATTAATTATTATGTAATTACTAGAGGCCCAGTCCATGGATTCATGCACATTGAAAGTAAATTAATTAGAAGGTGGTTGGCAGGGTGGGACGGGGCAAGAAGGGCTGAACATTCCCTGGAGCCAACCTCTCGCCCTCCCCAGCCGGCTGCACCTGGGGCACTGTGAGGGCTCAAAGGGTGTCTGTGGAGTGAGGGGGCCCTGTGGCAGGTGAGATCCCTTGGCCTGCTCTGTGGGATCAGGGTGAAACTGGCAGTTTGATATCCCTAGAGCACATGTGTCAAACACAAGCCCACGGGCCAAATCCGTCCCGCCAGGCCTTGCAATGTGGCCCGCACCGCGCTGTCATCACTGCACTCCGCTGCGTTTCCATCACAATGACAGTTTATGACTGTTCAGTAAACCATTCGGCCCGCGATTTAGGCTGGATTTTAGATTTTGGCCCCTTCTCTGATTGAGTTCGACACCCCTACCCTAGAGGGATCCCGGAGTGTGAGAGGGCACTCTACAAAGTTACTCTCCCTTGGCAGCTCCTGTGCTGAGTGTCTGCCCCTTGGTGGTCAGTGTGTGTCATAATTACCGGCCAACCAATTGGTCAGTTGGCCAGTCACTTAGGCTTTTACATATATATGTAAAAGCCTAAGTACATGAAATTTGTGTATGAGAGGAGGTTCCCTCAGTACATGAAATTTGTGTATGAGAGGAGGCCCAGTACATGAAATTTGTGTATGAGAGGAGGTTCCCTCAGTACATGAAATTTGTGTATGAGAGGAGGCCCAGTACATGAAATTTGTGTATGAGAGGAGGTCCCTCAGCCTCGCCTGCACCCTCTTGCAATCCAAGACCCATTGGGGGATGTCCGACTGACAGTTTAGGCCCAATTTTCCTGTGGGATTTGGCCTAAACTGACAGTCAAACATCCCTCTCACAATCTGGGACCACTGGCTCCTAACCACTAGCCTGCCTGCCTGCCTGATTGCCCCTAACCACTCTGCCTGCCTGATTCATCACCCCCTAACCCTTCTGTCAGCCTGCCTGATCACCCCGAACCACTTGCCTCCCTACCTAATCATTCATAACCATTTGCCTGCCTGCCTCATCACCCCTAACCACTCACCTGCCTGTTTGATTGCCCCTAACCATTCTCCTGCCTGCCTGATCGCTCCTAACTGCTTTACCTGTCTGCCTGACTGCCCCTAACTACTTGCTTGCCTGCCTGATTTCTCCAACCACTTGTCTTCTTGCCTGATTACCCCTAACCACTCTGCCTGCCTGAGTGATCGCCCCTAACCACCTCTTCCTCAGTCTCCGCCACCCTGGCTTTGTCCAGAAGGATGTCCAGAATTATGTCCGGAAGGTCATTCAGCTGTCCAGTCTAATTAGCATATTACACTTCTATTATTATAGATGAAAACCATACTTAAGAATTTTATATCCAACCCACTTCCTTCCCATTGTATTCAATACAATTTAATTATAAGACACATACACATATATACAAAGCTTCTTTACATCTATAATATATATATATATATATATATATATATATATATATATATATATATGTGTGTGTGTGTGTGTGTGTGTGTGTGTGTGTGTGTGTGTATGTGTATCAAAACACCTATATTAAATTATGGGTTTCATTCCTCTGAACTTTGAGCATGCAAATATCCTTAATCTGCTCTGTGCCCAACAAATCATCCCCACTACCACCTTCATCTAGGTGTACATGGATCAGGAACTAGAACCACTTATCATCTATAGCCAAGGCACAGACCTTTACACTTAGGGTTGCAAAATAAGTCTTTCTCTCTAGTCATCTGTCATTTATTCAATAACACTTACACTAATTATTTTTTATGTGAAATTAGAAATATTTGGATAGACATGCTATTTGGCATTTAATTGTTTTTTGTTGTTGTTGTTGTTTTTAATCTTCCCTAAAGTAACTGGGCTCATGTTCTGAAAAATGTTTAATTCTAGCCCTAAGATAATAGAATCGATAGAAACCATATATGTTAAACAGAAGCAACAATAATAATAGCCAAGATCCATTTGAATGAATTAATTAAAATAACAGGGATGAGGTGTTCTTGAACTTCACTGTAAATTTTTCAGTTGTTGTGGATTCAGAGGGATAGGTGATGACTTTTAGCATATATTACTTAAGCACCTAGTTTTGAGTGGTGATGGCTTGTTGGAAGGAATGATACAAATGGAAATTGGAAAAATATGAGAAATAAAGGAGGAAAAAGAGAGAGGACAAGAAAAAAAATGTCCAAAATAAGATGAATAGGAGGGAAGAAGAAAAATAAAAAAGTTATAATTTCACATTCCAAGGAACACACTAATAAAAAGGAATCTAATGACAAGGCAGAGGGTTTACAATCCATTTATTTAGGCTTGTGGCCTGATTTCACTCTGGATTTCATTGTATACATGGACCAAGGCAGGTTTTCCAGACCAGTCAGGCTTCTTCCTAACCTGCTGGAATGTCATTCTTGGATGTCATAGAAAGAAGTGTTTTGGCTCCTATATTCCTGTCTAAATGAATCAAAATATTAATCAACCCACAGATAAGCATTTGACTCTTCTGGAGATAGAAAGAATACAAGTAAAGGTTTTATTTCTTTTTTATTTTATTTTTTTCCTTCATGAGGCTCATTAGCCAGATAAATAGATAAAACCTATGCAAAAAAAAAAAAAAATACAACCTTTGATCTGTACATAGGGAATGTCCAAGAGGCAACAGTAAAAATAAGAGTCCATCCATGTAGATGAGTAGGAATCATGTTGGGATCTTTAATGCAGGTGATGGAGAAGAAACAGAATAGCAAACAGATGGGTTCAAACCATGATCCTGCCACTTGCCTGTTATGTGACCTTGGCCATGTTGTTTTACCTCACAAAGGCTCAGTTTTCAGGTGTGTAAAATGGTACTTATAAAATGTATTTTGCAAAGCTCTTTTCAAATTTTTAAAAATGGCAAAAATTTGAACAAACATCTCACCAAAGAAGATTAGAAATAATAAATAAACATCTGAAGAGATGATCAACATTACCCGTCATAGAAAAATACAAATTTAATTAACTATTTAAACTACTACACAACTATTAAAATGGCTAAATTCCAAAAAACTGATAATGCCAATTGCTTGCAAGGATACAGAGCAACAGGAATTCTCATTTATTGACAGTAGAAATGTGAAGTGCGGTGATAACTTTGGAAAGTAGTTTGGCAGTTTCTTGTAAGACTGAACATAGTCTTTCCATACAATCAAGCAGTAACACTGCTAGGAATTTATTCAAGTGATTTGAAAACTTGTGTCCACAAAAATTCCTCTATGAGTGTTTATAGCAGCTTTTTGCTGACATTGCCAAAAGGAACAAACATCCAAGTGTCCTTCAAGTCCTCATTCTTCTGTGGAAAGGAAAAGTGCACTTCCTTAGCCAAAGGGGAGCTGGCTTATATGGACAGAAATCTTTGGCTCTGGTGTCTGATTAGCCCATCATGATGCGAATGAGGCATTTGAATTCTCACAGTTTGGTCCAAAGGCACTGTTGTAAGTGGTCAGAAGAGAGCCACTTTGATTGGAGAGAGAGCTTCAATCCTATTGGTTGAAATAAAATGCCAGTAAATATGTATAAGGCTGACTCAGATAACAGAAACAGTACAGGTAGACGGTTGAACACAGAGGCAGGCAGTTGGTGTAGAGGCTTTTCTGGGAAGTGCAGTTTGTGTGAGAGGCCCCTGTGCAGAAATGGCTGCAAGGTTCTGTTTTTTGAAAATTTGAACCCAGTTAGCCACCAGAAGCTCTTCTTAGGAGGTGCCTCTTTCTCCCTCCCCCCTCCCACCCTCAGGGTTCACAGTTCACTTACCCAAAGAAACAGATGTTAAATCACGCTAGGATTTGAACCCAGGCATGTTAAATTTGAGGCATGTGCTCTTTCCCCTAGACCATGTAGCTTCAAATTATAGCATCACCACAGAATAAGAGCCACCAAAGTGCTGTGACATGCTAATGGAGAGACAAAGAGGAGAGGGAAAGGGGATGTGGATGCAATGGGCTTTTTTCTTTTTTCTTTTTTTCTCTTGATGGTCCATGATACAGAGTCAACTGACTGGGAAGGAAGGCTCATGAGCCACTGAGTTTGTTCCAATGTAATCAAGAGTTAATACATGAGCACAAAATAGATTCCCTTTGAAGTTCATTACCTTCAAAGATTTTCCACTCTCCAGCCACTCTTCCACTCCAGATTTCTTACTTCTTCCCCCTTTTCAGCTTATGTGTGTTGGCTCCCCCCCTCTCCCCCCAATGTCTCTCACTCTCAACCAGAGACAGAGGATCCAATGCAGGAGGCAGACAGATTTGAGCTTTAACCCAGTGCCACTTGCTGTGTAAGCTCTGGTGGGTTGTTTCATTGCTTACTTTCTGGAGATTGTAGTTTATGTCATATTATGTTGTGTGACATTATATTGTGTTATATTACATTCTTCTTTATGTTGTTATTATGAAGACTAATGAGATAATGCATGCCAGATTTCTAGCAAGTTCTCTGGCATATTGCAAATATCAATAGATTACGTACATATTGTCTATGCAGCCTTCTTGAATACAGGGACTTTTGTCTCTTCTGCCTCCCACCATGCCCTAAGCCTATTCTTTTGAAGATGTCACATTTGGCCCACTTTTCCCAGGATTCCTCCCCCCGCCCCCAGTCCATTAAATAAGCAGTTAATGTTGTTGTTTTTTCCCCTACCCAAATTTTCTTTCAGAATATTCTTCTGATTATAGGAGACAGCTACCCACATGTTCATCCCTCTCCCCTATCTACAACCTCCAGTGGTGAAACGAATGCAGAGCTAAGGATGACAAACTCCTCTCTGGCAATGTCTCTATGGGCATTTCACATTTTTAAATAAAATGGAAATAAGATCTTTCCCACCCACTTCAAAGGGTTATCCTAAAAGCCCAATAAGATATACTGTGTAAAATATTTAGAAAACCTCAGAACGCTATAGGAATATAAGGCATTGTTATTCAAATACAGAACTTCTAAAGAGCTTTACTTTTTAAGCTCTGTGATCAGTTAACTTTTGATGTGGAGCACACAACCACAACTTCTCAGTGTCATGCAACAGGAAACATTTATTTCTCACACATCTGTGGAGTTCAGCTGATGCAGGCTGGGCTCACTCTTGCATGTGGGGGGTGGTTGGAGTTTGGCTGACCATGCTGGGCCTGGCTGAGTCAACTCAGTTGCACATGTTTCTCATCCTCCTCCCAGGATTAGTGGACTAACCCAAGCGTGTCTTTCTCAGAGCGATAGTGGAAGCATGACAAAGCAAATGAAAGCAAGCATGTCTTCTTGAAGCCTAAGTTTGGAATTGGCACACTATCACTTGTAGTGGCCAAGAAAGTCACATGGATGAACTCAGGGACAGGGGTTATGCACCACCAACTGTGGGAGGATTTTTCAAAATTTCATGAGAAAAGGGCATAGATACCAGGAAGGATAACAACTGGAGACATTAATGCAAATTTGCTGCAGTGTGTTCCTTGCCCAGTGCTTGGTAGGATTCTCCGGAGACCCAGCTGAGGCTCAGTGCTCTTGGGAAGAAGGATACTGGGCTCAAGTGAAGAGATAGAGTTCATTACCTTCACCATGGCAGATTGGTTCTATTATAGGACCCAAGGGAAAACCTTTTTAGTTAGCTTAGTTAGTAAAGAACATGAGTGGCTATTTTATTTTATTTTATTTTATTTTTAAAATATATTTTATTGATTTTTTTACAGAGAGGAAGAGAGAGGGATAGAGAGTTAGAAACATCGATGAGAAAGAATCATCGATCAGCTGCCTCTTGCATGCCCCCTACTGGGGATGTGCCCACAACCAAGGTACATGCCCTTGACCAGAATCAAACCTGGGACCTTTCAGTCTGCAGACCTAAACTCTACCACTGAGCCAAACCGGTTTCGGCATGAGTGGCCATTTTAAATGTTGGTCCCTGCTTCTTTTCCTATTCGTTGTATGAACTTAGATTTTTGTACAAACTTAGATTCAATTTTTACTTTGCCAAGATTATTGCTTTCACAACAGTGAATAAATATTCAAGATATTCTTCACTCCCCTTCCTTCCCATGATTCCTTTAGGATCCTGTGAGTTCCTGCAGAGTTGGAAAAGCAATATGTACAATATGTAACTATGGGACACATGTCTGAGACCATCTTCACTCTCAAATCACATTCACCCCCATAAAATTTTTCCCTCAGTTTTATTCCTAAGAATACCAGATCTCCATAAACAGATGACTGGAGCCACCATAAGTTCCTGGCAATTAGATTTTTGCCTGGCGGGTTTATTTGCAAATGACTCCAGAGAACTGAGTGAAATATTTCAGAGCCAGAAATTCTGGGTTAGATTGTTTTAAACCAGAACAGCCTCTTCAAAGGAAGATGAAGATGAGAAGAGAGAGAAAGAGAGAAAGGGGGGGGGGGAAGAGAAAGCTTAATGGGCCAACCCCAGGGCTCCAGATGTTACTTCAAAAAGAATCTCCCAAATTCCTTTAGCCCAAGTTACACAGTGAGTGAGAAAGTAGCCTACAGCATCTATGAGGCCAAATGAATTTATTGAAAGTGGTTGTCAGGAAGAATTGAAGGGTACTCACACATATGTATAAACACACACACTGTTTACAATAGAACTGCGAGTCTAAGAATTCAACTTCTTACAAACTTCCTAGGCATCAGGAAATAACCTCCTGTTGAGGTTTCACTGAAGTACTCCCAAATGGTGCCCAAACCTTTGGAAATGACTTTTGACTGACCTCATCTCCTTGACCACTTTAGAATCTCCTCCACATATGCCTTAAATCTCTTAAAATTTTGCTCAAGGTAAATTGAGAGAGGGCAGTCAAGCCGGTATCCATGTGTGTTCCTGTGACCTGATTTAAGGGATGGCAACTGGTCCCATTGCTCTTCTTCAAGATCTAGCTTCTGTCTCTGGCCTCTCTACCTCCCTCCACATTTCCCCACATCCCACTGCAAGCTGGTGACTTCCTCCTCAAAGGAGCTAGGCTGTGAGTAGGGACTGAGGCTCATGTACACGCATGCCTGTATCTTGTGTGTTGTTGAGTCAAGAAGAAGCAGGAGAAGGCAGCCCTGGGCAGACTGGTGACAAACTAGAAAGTAGAGGAATCCACTGTACATTTGCACTGGCTCTGTGCAGGAGGGGGGAGGGGAGGGGCAGGTGTCAAAGAACTATGGTCTTGGCTGAGGCAGGAGGAGTCTCATAGGAAGGTTGAATGAGGGAGCAGAATATGTCTTGCTGTGAACTAACTTGCCTGGAGCTACAGCCTACCTTGCTATGTTTCTCCCTCCCCCCCCCCCCCCAAAAAAAAAATAGGGCAGAATCCTATGCCTCCTGAGCTAAGAGCCTACCACCCCCTGTTTAGCCTGTCAGACTCCCCTCCTAGCTGGGGGTGATGAGCTAGTCAGACTAACTAGAATGAAATCTATGTCCCCATCTTTATTTAAAATCTTGACATGTTCATTATGAATTTTTTGCATTAATTTAAATTTTAAAAATATTCCATTAAAATATCACTTATCTTGATTTCTGAGGTTGTTGGTGACCCCATTAAAATTTTGTGTCCAATGCACCTCACTGGCCTCTCCAGAGGCCTAGCACTATTGGCCCTGTTTGTTTCTTGTGATCTATTAATTCTTCATGCCTCAGGATGGGAGTAATAATCATATTACCACACAGGCTTTTGCTGAGCCTCATCTTCATCTCCAATAGTACCTAGTACCCAGTGAGTCCTCAGAGAATGTTAGCCATTATTTTTAGTATTGCTGTTGCTGTTGTTGGAATTATTAATCATTTTGTTAGCCTGAAAAAAGAACCCCTTCCACGTGAGAAGTTCTCCATGGAAGGAGAGGGGACTAAGCTGCACTCTGGGGAAAGAAATGAGCCAGATAAAGGAGCTTGGGATATACAGGGCCCTGAGCCAGGGCTAGGGTGCAGGGGGGCTTCTACATGCAGGGGGGAGGTAACTTCGCCAAGCCCTTGCAGAAAATGCTTGTGGTGAAGCTGCTTTCTGGAGATGCTGTGAGTTGCCTCAACAGCTTTTCCTTTCAGAGATTGTTTAACATTTCAAACAAAAATAAAATAAATAACAGCAGTGTTTATGGAAATCTAAGACAGAAATGAAGATGACTGCGGAGAAAGCTAAGTGGAAGCAAGCCAAGAGGGGGGTTAGAAGATCCCCCTTTCTTTAGAGTTAGCAGTTTTGTGCTTCAATTTGTCAGCCCTTCCTACCACACCCATGTGTTTCTCCCCTAGCAACCCCATCTACTGATATGTACAAATACACATGCATACACATGTGCATGCATATGCATTCTCTCTCTCTCTCTCTCTCTCTCTCTCACACACACACACACACACACACACACACACACACACCATCTCACACATATTTTGTTTTTGGAAATGCTTCCACTCACTTTCTCCTTTATATTCCTGACTTCCTCCCACCCTCCCTCCCCCAATAAAACCTTATTAACTTATTCTTACTAGATGGTGCACATGAATTTAACCCCTTCAGTAGAGTGAATTTTTGGGCTCAATATTATCTGTAAAGAGACTAAGCCAGTCTTGTATTTATGTGGATAAGACATTATCAAATTACAGTTCCCAGGAGTAAGAGTGTGGGTAGAGGAGCAGCGCTGTGGAAGGGAAGATGTTAACATAATGCGTTACCTAAGATTTGCTTATTAGTACCTTAAAGATATGCAGATCATTTTATGTCTCCATCTTTTTTTTCTGTACCTTCTTCACCTATCCAGTTTCACTTTAGCAGATCCCCTCATGCAAGAAAAGTTCTGCCAGAGAAGCAAGGACACTCCACAGAAAGTGGAGGGATGCCACGAAAATGTAAGGATTTCCCAAAGGTCCATATTAAATTTCCAGGTCCTCCCCAGAGAGCATAGCTCCAAAAGCCCAGTGCTCTGCTCCTGAAGCAGCTTAGGGTATTTCCAGGAATCCAAGTGTCTCATGACACTTTAGTCTTCTCTGCCTCACTGATAAAGGGACCCTGATATTGGTGACAATACACATCCTGAAAACCCTAGATGGCCTCCTCTTGGTTCAGATCAGCATTGGGGCTCAGTATAACTGAGCTGGCTGACCGTCCACCAACAACCATCTCCCTGTATGTAAGGCTCCAGTGGAGAGGCAGAATGGGCTCTTCATCTCCTAAGCTCAGGGCCTAACATAGTCACCACTGGGAAACACTGTAGTTTTAAAGAAGAGCTGGCCAATGTTTGGAGTGTGCCACCAGCCTGAGGATGTCAGATTCTTCAGTCATCTTGGCTTAGCTGAGTGACCAGTGCCCTTGGGAAATTACTTCACTTGAGGCTCAATATCTTCATCTATAAATTTGGAGAACTTAGCATTTTCTGTCAAGTTTGAAAAGTAAGTAATGTGTTGATATGAGTATGAATAGTATGAATAGATATGTTTGGGAAGCACCAAGCAGAGGGAACAGCTGGTTGCATGAATGGTGCCTCAATCCTCAAGTCCCTCAGCAGGCCTTAAGAGATGAGGCTGGAGAGTGTTTTAACTGGATATTCTCTTTCTGCCCTTCAGTCTGGCACTCCATTCTTCTTTACCCTGCTCTGTACTCTGGAAGCAGCCTCTGGGCTGCACCAATGGGCTCCCTCACCTTCTGGCTTCTGTTTTGGGCTGAGGGAAGAGGAAGGGACCAGGGGACATCTTCCCTGGATTCCCGCCATTCCAAGCTGCAGGGGCAGCAACCATCTCTTACAGCCAGGATGTTCAGAGCTGCGTCCTGTTCCTGTGCCTGTGAGCCCAGGGGTGGTTGTGACTCCTTACATTGGACATTGTCAGAGCAGGAGTCTTTGTCATCCCTTGTTGATTTCCCTTAACCCTGACCTACTTGTAGATCATCCCTTCCTTAGACTCTGCCATGTCCCAGCCTACACACTCTTTGTGTGGTTGATACAGATGCTCTAGGGCCACATTATGGAGGCTGTGAGACGACAGGGTGATGAGACTAGAGGAAACACAGGGATCCATTCTCATAGCTTCTTCCTAAGTTCTGGGCACAGTAATGAGTACTCAGCACTTACCAACTGTTCAAGCCAATGGAGAGCTCAAAACTCCTAGGGCTGACTTTTTAAAAAGGTTTTTGAATTCATCATCCAAAAGGGAAATAATCTAGGTCAGAGGGACTGTGGTGGAGAGGGTGCAAGCCAGCAAGCCAGAGCTGACAAAGCAAAAGGTGGCACTCCTCTTGCTGCAAGCAGGCCAGCCCAGTGGCGGGTGGTGGAGTGGGCACACATATTTCAAGCCCTGGTGGAATTCTGTCCTCTAACTGGCTGGTTTGACTCAGCACTGCTGGGAGCCACAGACTATTCCTCATTAGCAGTTATGAGCTCATTATAAGGTTCTGAGGAAAACACTAACAAAGAATGCTAAGTTTCTCTGGAGCTGGCTTTTTAATTTGGAAAAAAATTATCATGCTTCAAATAAAGCCCTAATTTATAGAATTCAGACATAACGGGAAGCCCTCAATTTTGCTATTTCAACTCTCTTTGGGATAATTCTGGGAATGAGCAAAAAGTTATAGGGGGAGAAAACTCAAAACCACACCTTCCCAGTATAGCCCCAGTGCTGGCTTCATGGACCAGCCCTGCCGTATGTATTCAGAGGCTGGGCTGGAATACTTGTGGCTGCCGTGATGAGTAGAAAGAGCCAAAGACACACCATCTTAAGGTATAGATTCAAATCCCAGTTCTCAGGCCCATTAGCTTTGAGGTTTGGGGTTCATTTTTCAATCTCTCTAAGCTTTGTATCCCTCATCTATAAAATGGGAATGAGATCTTTATCTAATTCACTGTTTTATTGCAATAATAATAATAATAATAATAAAAAGAGGTAGCAGAACCAGAATAGAAAGGAGAAATGGAGGCCAGAGAAACTAAATATTTCCCTTTTGGATTGAATCTTCCCTCCCACACTCTGTGATCTCCTTGTGGGAGTGATGTTGAGAGTGTATTTTTAACCCGTAACAATTACATTATATTTAGTATGGGTCATAGGGTAATTGCACTACAAGGACTTATTTTACGTGATTTTACCAGTGAGTGCCAATAAGTGCCTAGCACACAACCCTCTCTTGTCAAACCATCTTCTATACATAGAATAAAGACAGTCAACTTTCTTACCTCTCCATTTCAACATGGCACTATCCCTCTTAGAATTTCTAGTTGTCTGAATCATCCCCCACCCCAACGGAAAAAACAAACTAGATAAAACATGCTGCACTGATCTTAATACAAAATAATTCAATTCTTTTAGCCAGATCTTGGTTAAAAGTTGGGTCATATAATAATAGATAATAGTCTCTATTCTGTGTTTACTATATACAAGGCATTTGTTCCAAGCACATTTTACATAGAATTCAGACATAATGGGAAGCCTCCATTTTGCTATTTAAGATAAGGTAGTACTTAGTCTAATCTATGAAGTAGGTACTGTTATTACTCCCATTTTAAAGATGAAGAAACTGAGGCACAGAACGGTTAAGGGATCTGCCCAATTCCTACTACAAGCAGGGTGGCAAGCATTTGAGTCCCAGCTTTTGCCCTGAAGCTGTGCTCTCAGCTTCTCCACCATCTGCTATATGGTGGAACTGATTCCCTGGGGATCAATCAACTAGTACAGTGGTCGGCAAACTCATTAGTCAACAGAGCCAAATACCAACAGTACAACAATTGAAATTTCTTTTGAGAGCCAATTTTTTTAAACTTAAACTTCTTTTAATGCCACTTCTTCAAAATAGACTCTCCCAGGCCTTGGTATTTTATGGAAGAGCCACACTCAAGGGGCCAAAAAGCTGCATGTGGCTCGCAAGCTGCAGTTTGCTGACCACGGAACTAGTAGAATGCAATTTTGTTAACAACTTTATGAAGACCAAGGTCATTTGCTTGTCACCTAATTATCCATCAGCTCACCCAAATTATAACAATAATTGCTCTAGCCCCCCTCTTACTGCACGCTTATTCCTACTTACTACAGCAATACATGTAGACCAGGAAGTTTTCATCTTCATCACAATCCTATAAGAAGTATCTCATTAGCCTTAGTCTTCAGATAAAGAATTTGATCCTTTATCCAAAGTCCTGTGATAAGAAAACAGTGAAACAGGAATTTCAACCTAAGTTTGTTTTTAATGAAAATCCATAGACTTCAGTTGAATTTCAAGGAATATATTTTCAAATTTGTGGATATTAAACAATAACCACTTTGAGTGTAAAATAATCTCAATTCAGTTTGATAAATAATGGGTACTGGCTTATTTATACATTTAAGCTTTGAGATGCCCCAATATTAAGTCAATCAATAGTTTACTTTCTGTGACCTGTCCCTTCCAAATATTCTTTGTCACCTGCATATTTGCCTTAGATGCATAAAGACTTGGTGTCTCTCAGAACAGTGCCTCTTCTCCAGGCCAGTAAGCGCCTTTGATTAATGCTGATATGGGGACAGAAGCACAGAAGGAAACCCTTCCAGGCTCAAAGGTAGGTCCCAAAGACAAGTGTCTTTTGAAAAATTAAGACATCCTTTTCCAAAATTATGCATTTACCCCCAAAACAAATAACTCCAGACAGAATCTTCAAAGCAAACATTTCTGTTATAGTAAAAGCATATACAGACGATATTTTTATATGTGCTTATCAAGCTCATTTTAAATCTTGGTTGGCAATGGAGGGTCTTCAGTGGAGCTCAGAAGTCCAAGTCTCTCCCCAGGCTTCTGGCTCATGCTTCTATGTGATGTTAGCCACCAAACATCGACAATTGGAAGAACTGAGCTCCAATGGGCACAAATTTAAAATTGACAAACTCATTTTCTTCACAACCATTTTTTTTTCAGGATAGTTTAGTATTACTCAAGAATTAGCTTAAATCTCCCTATGTCAGCCATCCAATCATTCCTCAAAGGAGAGAAACCCTTAGCCTTATTGAAGTTCCTAAACATGAAGCGCACAAAATATCTGAGCTCTTCAGAAGCCTGGCTCAGTATAAATGTCCCTCTTAGGTTTGTGATAGAACTGAAAAGAGATATGTGAATAATGATGGAGATAGAGAAAGTGATAGCCCCTAGGAAGGGGTAATAGAAAGCCAGAAGTTTTACATTTACCTGCTTTGTTTACTTAATTATGGTGATCCACTCCACTTATTTATTTAGTTACTTTTCATCAAGACTGGGGTGGAAAAAAAAACTATTAGCCTTTAAAATAGATTTTGAATTCAGTTCAGATTTCTAATCTTACATTTATTAGTGCAACATCAAGTAGCCTCTTAATCATTTTCTACCACATTTTTTTCTATCTTTTTTGCTTCTTCTTTTGTCACTCTCCTTTATTTCTTTTTACTACTTTTGTCTCTCTTT
Organism: Pipistrellus kuhlii; assembly: GCF_014108245.1. Lineage (NCBI taxonomy): Eukaryota > Metazoa > Chordata > Mammalia > Chiroptera > Vespertilionidae > Pipistrellus > Pipistrellus kuhlii. Next base: position 964,283 of record NW_023425573.1, on the reverse strand, counting down.
TCTACCCCCTTTCCCTCAATAAGTAAATAATTCAGAATGCTCAGACTTACTAAAGTTTAGATTGCCCATTTATTAGCTACTAGAGATGCTCCCAAGATGGTGAGAAGGTCACATGGGAAAGATTTAGATGACATTGACTTCCTTCAATGAAATACATTTGTGGAAGACACAATATGGTCAGACTGCCTGTCCAGTACAGCTAGCCTTAATTGTACCTGGGTTTTGGAGAATGTGGTATCTTATGTCCTGGCATCATCTTCTCCTCCTCAACTTCTGAATGGAAGACCAGTACTTGCTCCAAGCTGAGCTGAAATTTGCACTTTGTTTCATAAATATTCTCCTCTGTCTTATCAATGAAAAGAGGGCTAGATTCTTGCCCAAGAGTTATGGGAATTGAAATTTAATGAGAGAACATGCAGCTTCAGAAGCACTGAAGAGACTTCAGAATTCCTGGAAGCACTATTCTTGGAAGACTTATATGTGCCTTCTCCACTCTTCCATGTCCTCCTCCAACTCCATTGGATGGGGCTTGATATCCAAGTTGGGTGGAGAGCTCCTTCACAACTTTGTCAGATATTCATTGGGCCACTCTTTGAATTTCTGACAATGAACCAATCCTACTTGACCCAATTGAACCCAAAAAGATGTTTGCTGTTTTGAAAGAAACTTGAGAAAAGTGTCTAGAATTTTAAATAAATTCTTTTTATATTCTCCTATGACCCCCTTTCTGCCAGTAATTATTATTAAATTGAGTTTCAAGGGCAGTTCCTATCTGGTCTAATACTCTTTGCCCAATTACAGCCTGTGCTCTTACTGGGCTTTTATTGTCCTTAAAGAGTGAAGCTGTAATGATTTTCCCCTCATCACTTCTTAAAAAAACACACATATTTATATTGATTTCAGAGAAGAAAGGAAAGGAAAGTGAGAGATAGAAATATTTCAACTGGGATTGAGTCCACAACCTAGGCATGTGCCTTTGACTGGAACCAAGCCGGGGACTCTTCAGTCCACAGGTTGCCATGCTATCCACTGAGCAAAATCAGCTATGGCATCCCCCATAACTTCTATTTGATCTTTTTAACTTTGGGATTTAGAAGGATTCAGTTGCAGAGAACTCTTTATTTCTTTCATCTTTAAAATGTAGTGATTCTAAAATAATGAAGTATCACTGAGATGAACATACTGGTCTCTCTTAATCTGATCCTAAGACTCATTTGTAGCTCCAGAACACCTTATTCATCTTAGCATTGGGCTGAGACTCCTATGAAACCATGTCATGCCTAGGGCTTTAGCTTTGTGGTCTATGTATCAGAAGAAAAGTGTGAGAAATCCTCCATTCCTTTTTTATCCCCTGCAGTGTGTATGCCTGTTTTAATCAGATTGTTGGCAGGATCATCAACTCTATTCTAAGCAACTTGGATCCACAACAGAATCATTCCCCATCAATGCCAATCTAAACAAATGTCATCAACTTTCATCCCAGGGAATATTAAAAACAGAAGAGTCCCTTTGTAACTCCGATTGGCTTTGTGACTTTCTTGAGGCAAGTGTTGGTCTCAGTCTTGTGTCTCCTAGTCATCTAAAATGTGGGTGGGCCATGTCCCTACCACAATCGTGGTTATGATCTCAGGAGATTCACTCCACTTTTTATCATAAAACAATAATCAAATGCAGTTGTTTGGTTCACAAAGGGCCCCCACAGTCTTCATCGATCCTCCTAATGACCCTGTGAGCTAGAGAGGTCTGACGTTACATCACCAGGAATTGAATGTTTTGCATCTGATGCCAACTTGTGCCCCACATGGCTCTCCTGCTGATAATAGAGTAAATAAAACATAACTAGCAGAGTACATATTTTTTGGTATAAAGTCATTTGATACAAATGTGGACCTCCCTTTGGTTATCTGAGGTTTGGGGTATCATGTGTCATGCTCCTTTTTATTTTGCATAGTAACTGTATATAGAACACTGTCTATTAATAAGCAGAAGAATGTGATATAGGGTAGGGGAAGAGCAAGGCTCCAAACTTGAGAGGAGCTACTGATCCTCAATGGTCTTGCTGCTCTGCCTTGAGCAAAAATGCGGTTTGTGGCTACTCTGTTTATAATTAAAAATGATAGCTAACATTTATTAAATGCTTACTATATGCCAAGAACTGTGCTAATAACATGTAAACCCATATCACACAGCTCTGAAGTCACAAGATATTTGCACTTGCTGTTTTTCCTGCCTGCAACATCCTCTCCATGTATAATCTGTGGCTCTCTCCCTTTCATTGATTTTCCAGATGTTTGAATGTCACCTGTTCAGTGAGTTCCTTGCTGTCCACCCTATTAAATAGTTAACACCTTTCTGCTATCACTCTCTCTTTCTCTTACTTGGCTTTATTTCTCTTTATAGCATTTGCCACCACTATATTTTATATTGATTTATTAATCTGTGTATTATCTTATTCCATCCACCAGAATATAAAGTCCTCAAGAACTAGGATGTCCTTCTTCACCTCAACCTTCTACCCTTTTGTAATCCCAGGCCCTAAGATAGTGCCTGGAATAGAGCAGATATTCAACAAATATTTGCTGAGTGGATTATTTCATTTTATAGATGATGAACCTGAGATTCTACCGGAATAAAGAATGTGTTTAGGTGACCAAACAAGGAAAAGGTGGACCAAAGTCATGAATCAAAGCTGTTTGACACAGAAGCCCCAGCCACAGATCCTGCTTAACCATTGTCTCTCAGCCTCATTAAGAGAATCATAAAATGCTCGGGCTGTATGAGTTGTGTCTATTCCCTGACCAGTCAGGGCTTCCGAGACCAAGGTGAAAGGACCCAGCTCTCAGACATCCTCCTAATGACGCCATAGACTGCCACCAGGGACAAGAAACTCTGCCTCAGCCTAAACCCCCCCTTGGTCTAGTTCACCCACATCGTCACCCTTCCCACCACACTGTTTACACTCGTGGATCTGTGTTGATGCATATATTTCCCAAGTCCCCTTAGTCATTGTTTAGCCATTATACTTTCCTGGAGTAATTTTCCATCCCTCTGTTTATATTATATGTTTGCTTCTATCCTCCTCCTCCATTTTTAAGGACAGAGAAAGACATGTTTGGTAATACAAGCAATAATACAGTTATAATTACAATGCAAGCATTTGCCAAAAGGAGGATTTAGCTGTGATTTGTTGAATTCCATCCTGAGTGGATTATTTATGAGCAAATTCATGGCTTTTTTATGAGGCTTTCTGAACAGAACAGTCTTCTGACGCTTCTGTCACTAGAGGCTTTGTGCCAGCCTTGGGGGAGAGGGGTGGAGGGTGGTAATGGGGTGGGGGCACATATCTAGCAAAGCCTAGTTGCTGAAAAAGCTTTAAAGGAGCCTTTGGGGACACCTGAGAATATCTTTCAATATTGCTTCTCTGGTCCTGTGTCCTCTTAAGTGACTAGTCATTGCTCTTGGTATAAAATGGGATGAAATGCCTATGCCTCCATGTGAAAACATACTGCAAGCCTAGCTTTGGTCTTAATGTTCCCTGACATGAGTCTGCAGTAATTTCCCATCCTACGCCTAGAACTCACTACATTTCACACATGCTGGGACTGGACACACAAACTAGACAGGGTGGCAGCCATAACAATTAAGGGGAAAGTACCCGGGATTAGAGGTTGGTAGAGCTGAATTTGGGTGTGAACTTGATATCTTCTCTCATGGGACCTTTCCTTGTTGTCCTGACCTCTAACCTCTCTAGAATTTACATTCGGTTCATTCAATGGCTTGGTGCAGATGTTGGGGACACAGAGAAGTAAGGGCAGTAGGTCCTGAGCCTGTTTGTCTTCTGCAATGTCTCTCCTGTTTCTCTGTTGTACTGGGTGCCTCAGAGGTCTAATGATATTTAGGTTGTATTTTCCAGGCTCCCTGATCAGCTGACTTCCAGCTGGGCTTATTTTGGGGGAGGCATTGGAAGGAGATGGGAGGGAGAAAGGAAGAGAGAAGCCCTGCTTTTCTCCTTCACCTTCACTGTCTTGGGTGGTTTCTCCAGTCGTAGTTGCCTCTTTTCCTGGACTCTGGATTCTACTAGACAGCTGTGCTGTGACTCCAGCTCCTGTCTGATGGCCCCAGCCCTCGATTTCTGAACACTCTGTCTCCTCCTTTGCCCTTGTATCTTGCCATTACTACCTCTGATTTACCTCCTTGTCTTCTGTCGGACTCCTCAACTCCTGGGTAACTAATCCCTCTATCTTAGATACCATGGTTTTCATTATTTTTATTTGAACATTGATTAATACAGAGATATTTGTCTTTAGATATGAAACTGGGTAAGAATTATCTCCAGGTCAGTTTTAATTCCTCCTTAATCATTAGAAAATGTGGAATAATAAACATGAGTTCATCAGCATAAGGCTACATAGTGGTACAAATGTGCATGCTTTTTGTTCTACACTGGAGTTTGAAGCACAGTACCAAAAAATCTTCAAAGAATAAAAGGCTTTCAAAAGTAAAAAGTTTAAGAAATAACTTAAAAATGTAGAGATGGCTAGATATCTTGTTTTCTCTTTTTTTTTCCTTTGAAACCAGTCTTTTTTACCCTGTGATTTCAATATAATTCAAACTTTTTTTTCTACCTCCAGCCCCCCAGTAAGGAGAGAAAGGGAGAAACAGAAATCAGTCCAGAAGTCAGCAAACTTAATGTACAAACATTATGTGTTAACACTGTGTACTTGGGTGAGCTAGGATTATTCAGCTGAGACAACACAAAACCTCCTCCACTTATTTGGGCTTTAGAATCTGACTTCATTGGAAGATGAAATTCAGTGGAGAAAAAGAAGAAAAGAAAAGAGAGAGGGATAAAGGAGAGGGCAGTGGGAAATGGAACACATTCTCCCTTGGTGACAGAAAGTATTTCTTTGTCAGGAGTAGTTCATTTTTGTGGGTAGGATACCTTCTTTATACTCAGGTATGAAGCTGGCTTAGGAAGTGAATTTAGCTTGCCTGGGTGATGTTACAAATGTGCTGGCTGCTCAGCACATACAATACGGAAACATTTAAGTAAGCAGAAGAGAAAGTCATTAAAAAAAAAAGTTGATTTAGCAGAAGGTCAGAGTATGGAATAAAAAATAAAATAAAGATTGCATGTGCTAGGATTTTTTTAAAAAAAATGTATGTGTGTGTATGTCACACACACTAATTTAGACCAGCTGCGGTGATCTCACAGGGACCCCATGGGCCAGAGCTGCTGTTCTTCTGTGGAGAACACATCTCCCCTGGAAATGTGTACTCAGGTGCAGTTGAAGGGTCTGAGGTCATGGCTGAGGCTCTGGCCAAGATTCTCCCAGGTTTCAGCCTCTGCTTCCTCTAGAGTCCGTTGGTTGGGAGCCATCCTTCAGATGCCAGAGCCAGACCGTGAGTCTAATGTGCATGTGGACATCATGAATTATAATTGGAGACCCATGGGCCTTGCTAATGCAGACAATGTATTTTTTTTTTTTTGAGAAATTATATATCTCTTTTCCCTCTTCCTTTTTTCATGGCCTCTGAGAGCTTGAGTAGTAAATTTATCTGGGGTTAGTTATGAGGAAACTTTTCAGAAAAGCAATGATCTGATAAACTACTCCATGGACCATGCTTCTACCTCTGTTGCCCTTCTAAAGCTCTGGTGAGCCTGGAGTTTAGCCAGAATCCTGAGTGTTGTGCTTTCTAAAGAGGTCAGGAAGACCAACTTACGTTAGGACCAAGGACAGAAAGGGAGAAGAAAGAAAAAAAGGGGGATGGCGTAAGGGAAATACATTATAGTCTCCTATATCTGGACTAACAAGATCAACTCATTGGTTTACTGCATTTATTCAAGCAGTATTAATCTTTCATTAATCATAAAGCTTTATACCCTTTAAAAGCTAAACTTAGTTTTTTTTTCTGTTCACTATAATATTCCCAGTTTAAACCAGAGGTTGGGACATGGGAGGGGAATGCTATAAGTCACCCTAGGTTTCCAACAATACGATGAGCAAGTATATTGCACTTGTTATTTGCATAAGGTTCTAAAAAATGTTTCTGGTAGAGAATGGTGGAAAAGTAAGAGAACAAATATCAAACACCTACTATGGACTAACTACTAGATTTAATCCAAGAGGTTTTTGCAGAGGCAAAGGATGAGGGCTATTGTTTTATGGGGCCACTGAAGATTGGAAGAACTATGTATCTCAAAAAGAATCAGAGAGAAGGCTTAAAGAATCATATGAGAACAGAAATGCTCCCCAGCTTAAATTAGTGAAGGAGGCTGGGTGGAGACTGTGGCAAAATAAATAGCACATGTCCAAATTAGAGGGGGGAAAAGAGGCCTATTTGGCATGGCAATGGTTCTAGTATAGAAGTGTTGCCCCAGCTTGACCAGATCTTCAGATATTTCAAGACAAGCCAGGAAGTTTGTATTTATGTGAAATATCCTGATTTGATATATGGGTGACTAATTACACAAATTAATACAGTTGACAAAACAAAGCATACTTGCAGACAGGGTCCTTCCTGCCAATTTTGGCCTCTGTCCTAATGAATTCAGGCTGCTTCATAACAGTCCACCCTATAATAACAGTTCTTTTCTGCCTTCCTTTTATATATATATTTTTTATGGAATTTAAGAGGGATTTTCATGAGTTTGGGAGACAGGAAAACTAGTGACACAATCATGTCGTGGTTCCTTTTTATTTCTTGTGGCTTATGGCTATTCCCTCAGTTCCCTGAGGGCCCTAACTTCTGAATCCTCCATGGAATATTTCACAGTCCAGGGCACAGAAAGGTCACACAATACATATTTATTTATGAAATAAATGTGGCTTTCCTCTAAGTCTAATTAAATGGGGAACTGGAGGATTTAGAGTATAAGGCAATTATTTAAATTATCTGCATCCCAAATTTTCTTTCTTTGTAGACTCCCATTTCCTAAATTTTGTATTAGTTATCTATTGGCATGTAACAAATTATCCCTAAATTTTGTTGCTTAAACTAACAAATATTTATTATCTCACACTTTTTGTGGGTAAGGAATCCAAGTATGTACCTCTTATATGAGTACCTCTTCTTTTAGGTCTCTCATAAGCCTATGGACAAGGTATCAGCTGGGGCTGTGGTCTCATTAGAAGATCATCTCCAAACTCACTCACATGGTTGTTGGCAGGACTCAGTTCTCCAGACTGTTGCACTGAGGGCCTCACTTCTATGCTGGTAATTCACCAGAGGTCTCCTTCAGTTCTTTGACATGTGGGCCTTTCTAAAGGCAGTTCCTAACATTGGAGCTAGTTTCCAGAAGAAAGCAAAGGAGCGCAAGACGATAGTCATTTTATAACCTCATCTTCAGAAGTGATATCCCATCACTTCTTTTCATATTCTCTTCACTGAAGGAGGCTCACTAGGTCTACCTCATATTCCAGGGAAAGGCATTCTATAAGTTATAAGACTGTCATGACAACAGAACTATTGGGATTGATGCCTTGAACTTTTCTTCTACATATTTCTTAGCCTTTCTGACCTAGAATTATTATGATATCCTGAGAATTTTTATCCTACCTCTTCCTAAGATAGTCCAGGGATTGCAGTCAGTTCCCCCCTTTCATTTAACTCTCTTCAATAAGAAGGAAAAAAATCAAAGAACCAATCAAATTTTAGAACAAAATTTGTAGGTTGTTGAGACATCAAGAATTATGTTGATTCTAAGTTAATTAAGCCAAAGAGTTATTCTGCCTGGTGTCAAGATCAGATAAGCTTGGTCCTGTAGTGACTGAGTATCAGAGAAGTGAAAGACACAATATTGATATAGCAGATTCTCTGTTATATCTCAGACTTTGGACAATGGAGTGGGAAAACCTATGTAAGCTGGGATCAATAGCCCAGACAGAATCTTTGTTGGAGAAACTCATAGGAAGTAAGGCCAGATATTAGCATCATGAAATATGAATTTATAACCCTGAGTTTATTCCAAAAGGCAAGTGGGTAGGAGCACCACTGGCTGAGATGGGTATGGAAACTAAGATCTAGAGTATTTTCAGGCAGAACTGACACCGTGATCACTGCAGGTCTGAGGAATAGGCAATCAGTAATAATATTGTAGGCAGAAAGCTGGCTTCAGGGATGACCTGGCAGGGACTGAATTAGAGGTCATAGGCAGGACATCCCAGCTGCTAATGAGACTGGGCTCCAAGGCAGCTTCCCTACAGAGACTGGGAAACAAACCTGGATCTCAATCACTACAGATAGAGACACAACACAGTGAAGCCACTTACAAAAACAAACAGACACCTAGGGCTAAGACAGAGGCTTGATCAGGAAATGAGCAAGAGCTTGATTGTTGAGGAAAAGGAGATCCATAGTCAAGTTGGAGCAATAGTAAGACAGCAAGATTAGACAAAAAGTTGACCACTGCCAGAAACTAAGTTGGTCTCAGAGTTTGGCATGAGACTGAGACTACTGGTTGAGATCAGGCAGACTCACTTGCCAGGGTAGATTAAAGCAAGAAACCAGCGCCAGCATGGACATTAAACTCTGGTGACCCTGTGACCAATTGCACTCAATACCGTCTGATACCTCATGGGAAAATCAGACCAATGTTGTTCTAAGAGGGCAATTATGTTTCATGATTTTCTTCCCCAGCCGGACATCAGCATGAAATTGGAGGCTTGGCTTTTAAGCTCCCATCTACTTCTGTTCCCTTTCCCTCCTGCGAAGGTCAGGGTGAGAGAAAGGACAAAACAGGACAAAGAAACGGTCTGCTGCCAGACCTCCTAGAGAAGATGGAGTAGGGGGCTAAGATGGGGGCAGGAATGTGCATGATACACGCAGCATTCCCCACCTCTTCACAAGCTACTCTCCCAGCCTCGGAATATTCTCCTCCCCTTTCTGCCAAGCCACACTCTCCACAGAACTCAAACATTTAACTCTACTTTTGCTTTTCCAGGAATCTTCCCAAGTCCTCTTTGTTTCTCATCCCCCCACCATACACAGCACCCATCCCAACATTCTTTTACTCAAGATATTTCTCATATGCAAGCTATTTTTTCCCCTCTCATATTTTCCCAAACTGCATATATTTTTCTACTCCATCTTCCACCACCAAAAGACAATATACTCTCCCCTCTGGATGGGATCATAGTTTTTCCTTCACAAGTAAATCCCCAGTTCCTAAGCTAGTCTCAGTCCACAGTGACTTCTCCAGTAACACAGTTTAATGGGCCTCCTGTTGAAGTGGGGGGGAAAAAAATCTAAGTGTCTCTCTGGATATCTTCAATCTGCTTGATTTGTATTCAATTTCTGGGCATAGGAGTTTCTGCAGATTTGTAGCATTTACTGTCCCTCCACTACAATATTTGTGCTTTATCACAGCAACCACATTGGGAGCAGCTTGAGGGTAGGGGGTGAGAACACAAATGTTTTCTCTACTGCTCATAGAAACGAGCACAGTATGGGCACCTCCTAATTGCCAGAGAAGTCCTTGCTGAATGAAATGGAATTTTCCTTAAGTGAGTGCCTTGTGCCTATCTTTAGAACTGGGCTCTCATGATAAGAAAATCAGAAGATTTAGCTGAATTTTCCACTGTTTAAATCTACATTGGGGTCACATAGAAACAACCTTTAAAACATAACAACTTGGGGGGAGGGAGGGAACCCTCTGTGTCCTGCCGGTATTACTCAGTGGTTGAGCATCGACCTGGTCAGGGTACATGCTCAGGATAGAGACTTAATCCCCCGTGGAGGATGCACAAGGGGCAGCTGATCAGTGATTCTCTCTCATTATTGATGTTTCTATCTCTCCCTCTCCCTTCCTCTCTGAAATCAATAAAAAATATATTTAAAACAAAAGCCCATCTGTGAACTCAGGGTTCGTCACTAGTCTGTGGGTAGACCACTGTTTACATTATACGCTTTCTTCTGTTCTCTCAGGGTGAGGAAAGATTTTGGGAACAGTCTGACTTTGTCTACAAAGTTAAATTATGGAACCAGCTCTTTCAAAAACTTTACCTTTTGCAAATTGATAGATTTTTCCCCCTATGGTTAATTGAAATGACTGAAGAATGCTGGAGCAATGAGGGGAATTTTCCCACGTGGGGCCACGGATGCCTGAAGAACACCATCACACCAGTCCTCAGATCGTTCCTGCGATCCACAAAGGGTGGATACTGCTGATCTGACATTGGGGTAAGGGGTGAGCACTGGGAGGTCTTGCTGTCTCACAGGTCACAGGCAGGGCATCCCAGCTGCTAGCACAAAGCTCACACACCAGCTTTGTAGATTGAACAAATTAAGTGTCTTGGGGAAGTAGATTGAACAGGTTAAGTGTCTTGAGGCTGCTGAGAGTCACCAGAAATGCCATCCCTGGCTTCTGTCCCACCCGGGTGCCCTTCTCTTTCATCTGAACAAGATACAAGTTCCTGCTGTTTGAGTTGGCTTTGCCCAGCTCCATGATTTCAGCTCCTTGTCTCCATTCTCCAATGTGTGGGCTCATTTCCATTCTCTGAGAACTATTGTTTTTCTGACTTGAACAGCCATCCAGAAAACCTCAGTAATGGCACCTTTGTATCATTATTTACTTTTCTAATTATATATGTCTTTTCCCTCCCCAGTGCTTGAAGACATCAAATTGCAGTTAAAATAACTTCACGGGGAAAAGCACGAGCAATAACAACAAACCACTCCACTCCTCTGGGTGGAAACATGCAATTGTACCAAGAGGAATAAGGAAAAAATGGCTCATGTTTGAAGAAAGAAATTGGAATAAGGGAGTGAGAGTAGACAGGCTACTTCAGCATCTGACGCAAGGGGTATGAGAGAATAGCCCGCGTGTTAGTTGGAAAAGTAAGGGTCAGGGTCAGGAAAGACCTTTAGTATATAAAGTCCCAAAGGTCTGGTCGGGCTGGGATCCTCTTTTTTTTTTTTACTTTGGACCTTGAGGTGGTAGTAGCTGATCCTGGAACTCATCCTGACCTGCCATTCTAAAGGCAAGCTGGGACTTCAGGAAACTGATTTTGGTGATGAACCTGAATTCCAGCTCTTCTTATTGTGAACTTGAAACTGAGGGTTGATATATTTTCCAGACGCAATGGTATTAGGTGGCATGATGCAGAAAGAGTACAATTAGGTGATTCAGTGGAAGCTTCACACATAAAAATAACGAAAACCTCCAAGTCCCTATTAAAGCTCTAGGATCTGCCACGACTAAAATACTGTTATATTCCACAGTGGACATTTGTTGTTCTTGCCTCCCAAGCAATTATCTCCCTACTTTTGTTGGAACATCAGCCTTATTTTCCTTTAAGAAATGATTCCTCTCCCATTCTCAGGGCACATGAAGTCTGGGTGAGATCACATGATTCATATGTAACCAATCAGCTTATCCCATACTGGCTCAGAGATAGGTAAAATACTTAAATTTGTCCATGAAATTTAGTCTTGAAGTTTTAAGGATAAAGGGAACATTTTCTGGTAATACTGCTTGAACACTTGGGTTGAGCTATGCCTGAACTTTTCTATAGATGACTCAGTGAATGTCCTTATTTATTTAAGTTAGTTTGAGTTGAGTTTTGGTCTCTTGTAACTGTGACATATGATCATATTACATGCCAGTCACTGGTATAGTTTATTTGTTTCTTCCAGTCTGGTTCTCCTCTCACATAGCACCAAGTAGATAGTAAGTGCACCATATCCATGGGGTACATAAAAGAACTAATGAATAAGAGTGGAAGACATATTGGCTAATGGTTGAGCTCTTCTTTCCTTGGTTCCACTAACTATTCTGGTGTAGGAAGTGGAATTCAGGTCCTTTCAAGCTTCAATTTAATTGTGGCTCCTGAGGGAGAGTTCCAGATCTTAAACAATTTCCACTGACTTTAAGGAAGGGTGGGTGGTCCCTGTAAGCTCTCTGTGGAAATTCCCTTTCAGCATCAGGTTCAGAATGTACAGCCAAGCAGGCAATTGAATTAGGGAGGGCCAACAGTTTTCTTTGAATGCTACTGAAGACACTGGAGGGAACCAATTCATTCCAAAAACAGTTTTTACTATCATTTTTCAGATGCTAAGTTGACCCACACTGATGATCCCTGAGCTGAGTGAAATGGGTGGCCTTGGACATGATTTTTGGATATGTTGCACATTTCAAGATTACAATGTTTTTCAAATTAACCTGTGCTATGTGCCTTTTCAAGAGGACATTGCCATAAGGAATGGCTCTGTTTCAAAAGTTATCCCTAAATCTGGATGTTCCCACAAAATAATTGATTCCAAAGTAGTTTAAGGTATAATATTTTAAATGGTTATTAGCTTCTGGAGATAATGCATTACTTCTCAACAAAATCTCTGATTATTCTAATCAAGGGTAGCTTTTTTTCCTTTTATATGTCATATTATGTTATAGGAGCTTTTTTTCCCAAAAAAAAATCCCCCACAAAAAACCTTATTTTTAAAACTTTTAATCTTTTGTTCAGTAATTGTACTGAGACTGTTCAGTTTATTTCCATCATTAGATGTTAATAAATTGAAGTAGAGGCCACAAGTTGTATATCATTTTCTCTCAACATTGTTTACAGTATATTCCACATAGTAGATACTTAATAAATGTCTGCTCAATGAACATCCAATGTTCTACCACTTATATTCTTCCACACCCCTATGAAAAAACATAATTCCTGAGTTCCAGTTTGTATTTTGAAAATGAGTAGCTTCTCTTTAATCTAACTAACTTATCTTCCTTTAATCTAACTAACTTATCTCCAACATTCATTTAATAAAAATCACTAGGTATTTTTCTAAGTGTCATTTAAAACTAGGACTTGGGGACCCAAAGGCAAATAAGAGAACTATGGTCCTTTCCTTCAGAGTTAGAATTTCAAATTACAGAATTATGAACAATAGGAATGAGTTGGCTCCATTCTTTTCTCCTATTAAGCTGATCCACAGAGTAAAAGGACATGTTCAAGCCTCTAGGGGAAAGACATGCTTCTGGTGTCCTCAGCTCTTCTTTCATAAAGTCACTGTTGGCTCTCAGGCAAGCTTCTCCCTCCCCTGAAAGGTTCTTTAATGTTCCTCATAGTCTCCATTAGGCCTTAGCCAAGACTTACTCTTAAAAGCTGACTGTTTTCCTTGTTTACCCATTTTCTGATTTATTTGAGAATATTTACTTCTAACCTTTCTAAATAGAAAGTCATTGTTAATCTTGCCCCCTAGGAAGTGACCCAGGGAGTACCCCCCGGGGGGAAATCAGGACATGTTAGTCAGGATCATAGGAGCTGTATATCCTGGGTGGATATGAAATGTTTCCTTAAAATCTGTTAAGACTGCCTCCCCTCAGCTAAATATGAAGCCAGCCTCAGAACTCCTGTAGACCTGGAATTATGACCACCATCACTGTAAAGTGGGTACTGGCCCCATAAACATTTTTTGAGCCTTTCTTCTCCATTTTACCACAATGGTGTTTTCACCTCACCAATTACAGAGACTAGCCAATTGTGTCCTAAGTGTCCTCAACAATCCTACTAGGTTGAATAGTGTTTCCTCAAAATCCATGTCCATTTAGAACCCATGAATGTAACCTTATTTGGAAATAGGATCTTTAAAAATATAATAAAGTTAAGAAGAGGTCATACTGGATTAGCTTGGGCTCTATATCAATGACTGTTTTTTTTTTTTTTTATATGTATAAGAAGAAAGATATTTGGATCCAAAGGTACCCAGAGGGAGGAAGAACATGTGAAAACCGAGGAAGAGATTGGAATTATTCCGCCATAGCTAAGGAACACCAGGGATAGCAACAAATAATAGAAGCTAAGAAGAAGCAAGAAATAACAGCTTTCAGAGAGAATATTACCCTGCTAAAACTTTAATTTTTGACTCCTGGCTTCCAGAACTATAATAGAATGAATTTCTATTGTTTTAAACTACCTAGTTTGTGATGATGTGTTAAGGCAGCCTTAGGAAACTATTAATAATATAGTGACCAATCATTGATGTACATAAAACTGTAGCAAAGGGGAAATGGACAATACAAAACAGAGAGCATTTAGCTTTTTTTTTTTTTAATATATTATATTTTATTGATTTTTTTACAGAGAGGAAGGGAGAGGGATAGAGAGCCAGAAATGTTGATGAGAGAGAAACATTGACCAGCTGCCTCTTGCACACCCCCCCACTGGGGATGCGCCCACAACTAATGTACATGCCCTTGACTGGAATCGAACCCTGGACCTTTCAGTCCGCAGGCCAACGCTCTACCACTGAGCCAAACCGGTTTCGGCGGCATTTAGCTTCTTATTGGCTGAATTTATTTGTCTCTCCCCAAATTCTGCTATGCATTAAACTAATGGTAGAGAATAAGTAGAACATTTTGGGATTATCTACTCTGTGAAAAGGTAATGGGCTATTGGTATGTTAGAACTCTTAAAATTCAGCCAAACTCTTAAAATTCAGTTAATTCTAGAAAAGGTGATTTTAATTTGAAGCTGTGTTCAAATTAGTCAAGGTTCTCCAGATTTTACCTCCTATGTTATATATCAAGAGAGAGAGAGAGAGAGAGAGAGAGAGAGAGAGAGAGAGAGAGAGAGAGAGAGATTATAATAATTTGGCTTATGTGATTGTGAAGACTAGAAAGTCCCAATATCAGCAGTAGGCAAGCTGGAGACTCAGGAGAGATAATAGTTTAGTTCTAGTCCAAGACTAACAGCCTGAGAATCCAGAGAGCTGATGATATAAATTCTAATCTGAAAGCTGGCAGGTGCAAGACCCAATGTTTCAGTGGCAGTTAAAGCCTGGAAAAGACCAATGTTCCAGCGCCTCAGGCAGGAAGATCTCCATCTTGTTCAGCTTGATTTCCCTCACACTCAGCCCTTTGTTTTGTTCAGGTCTTCAATTGATTGGATGGGGTCCACCCACATTGCAGAGGACAATATGCCAGTTTACTCAATCTACCAGTTCAATTATTAATGCCATCCAGAAACACCCTCACAGATACACCCATAATAATGTTGGCCAAATGTTTGGGTACCCACTGGTAATCCAGTCAAGTTGACACATAAAATTAACCGTCAGAAGAACACTTGCATACGAGATCATATTCATGTTGGCTATGGGTGAACAACATATGATTGTGTTAATTAATATAAAAACATAACTTTTCTAAGTACTTTAGCCTGGGATTCCTGGGAATAGAGTGTAAGGCAAAGCGGGTGGTCATAGGGAACAGGAGAAAAGGACAGGGGGAATGAAATGTGGAAAGATGGAAAGCAATAGAAGGATATGTACTTGGTTCTGATAGAATCTTGTATAATGTGTCTCACAAGTGTTTGTGTAGGTGACAGAATGAAGAATTGATCCATCACCTCTTATTTGCTTTCATTAAAAGTGGCTCCTTACACATTAACTTTCCCACACATTCAGTGTGCATATGGTCCAAGGAAATGCAGGTTTAACCATCATTGCATCCCTAATGCCAGGGAAAGATGTGAGAGGTATGAAGCACAAGACTGAGGAATTATACCTGTACAAAGCTATTCAAAGCCTTCATGTTGCTGATTGTCACAATAGTGACTGGAGAGATAGATAGAGCCAAGTAGAGGATTTTGGAACAGAAATGCCCAATGCGCTTGGGAACACTACGATAGACATGTGTCATTTTGTGGATCTTTCTATTTTTTGGTAAGAATCCCATCTTATAAGGCAAAGCCCACCTCTCACTATAGAAGCTAGGCAGGCTGGGAAAGCAAGTGAAAATATCTGGGCCATGCAAAACTAATGAGATGGGGGAGGACCTACTCTAGGTTTAGAGGGGAAGCCAGAGAGGTGAAAAAGAGAAAAATCTGAAATATCAGTCTGGTGTCAGAAATACAACCAGGTCTCACATAGGACGGGGGGCGGGGGGGGGGGGGATCACTCATCTTCTCTGGTTGTCCTGATCAGTTGTTTCATTTTTCTATTGTCTTTTAATGGGTTTTCTCTGTTAACTCTTGTCACAGGAGGCTCCCTGTCCATGTTATAGA
The DNA here is from genome assembly GCF_014108245.1 of Pipistrellus kuhlii. Lineage (NCBI taxonomy): Eukaryota > Metazoa > Chordata > Mammalia > Chiroptera > Vespertilionidae > Pipistrellus > Pipistrellus kuhlii. Next base: position 948,276 of record NW_023425573.1, on the reverse strand, counting down.
ACTGCCTGATTTAGGTTATGCTTGGTTCACTTAATATTAGATTCAGGCCACATATCTTTTCCCAGCTCATGGATGCACTGCCCTTGATTATATTTGGGATGCAGTCAGCAGGCATAAGACATAGGCACATAGAGAATAGAGACAAATAGTGGCGATTCCCCAGAAGAGAAGGCACAGAGACCAAATGGAATATTCAAATATTTGTGGTCTGGATTGGGGATCAAGAGACTTGAGTTTGCCTGGCTGGTGTAACTAAGTGATTGAGCATTGACCTATAAACCAGGAGGTCCAGGTTGGATTCCTGGTCAGGGCACATGACCAAATTTTGGCCTCCAATCCCAGTAGGGGGCATGCAGGAGGCAGCTGACCCATGATTTATTCTCTCTTATTATTGATGTTTCTATTTCTCTCTCCCTTTCCCTTCCTCTCTCTGAAATCAATAAAAACATGTTTTTTTAATGAGAGAGAGAGAGAGAGAGAGAGAGAGAGAGAGAGAGAGAGAGAGAGAGAGAGAGACATGAGTTCAATGTCTGCTTTTGTTATTATACATGCCTCTGTGATCCCAGGAAAATCAGGTAACTTTCCAAATCTTCAAACCTTGACATAAAAAATAAATAAATAAATCAGGGGACATGGTTAGGAGATCTCTGAAGCCTCTTCCAACTCTAGGCCCTGCAGGCCTCACTCTGAACCACACATATTCCCACCCCATGTTGTAACAGTTTGGGTATCTTTTGGGAAAGAGGGGTTATCAGAAACCTGGCGCCATACACATCATCTTTTCCCAGGAGAGTTCCCTAGTAAATATTCAACCAGCTGTACAGCTGTACCTCATCCACTTCTCCACAACTCAGAAGACCTCCACCTTTTCCCTTTCTTCCTTCTTTTTTATTCTCATCTCTCTGCATCAATAGGATAATTCTGTTATCAGTAATGCAGGAAGACTTGAGGATATTGCAGCCTAAATCCAGGTGTCCTCATTTTAAACTCACTCTGAAAAAAATGTACTCATCTGCTCATTTTACACAGTTACTCTCATTTTCACCATCAGTGAACATGAGGTTATAGGAGGAAGGCCTCTTGAAAGAGATGGGAGCCATGACTTTGTCAGAGAAAAACATGATATAACAACTAGCTAGTTCTTTCCAGGTGAGTGGCTTTGATAAGCATAGTTCAAGATAGTTCTTTCTTTCTTTTTTTTAACCTGTAAAGTGGCCATGATCTATATGCCACTTCTCTCTTGAATTCATATTAGTTGTATTAAAGAAATTATTGTCACTTTCTTCAGATTGTAGGTTTAAAGAACCCTCAGTTATTAACTAGAAATAGGTATCTCTCCCATTCTTCTATTCTTGAAGAAAATCTTGATGAGGTTACAGGGTTCAACAAAACATTTCTCATGAGACATTCACTCCTTTAGGTAACAGTGGCAAAGAAGTCATCTTGCTCCAATGTCTAATCTCAATAGAACAACATATCAATATCTCAGAACTTATAAAAACAGGTGTTGATACTTCTCCTGGGAAATATTTTCCTGGTTACTGGAGTCTAGCATCTAAGTCATATAACTCTATTGAGCAGGAGATGGTAACCTTGTTTTGCCAATGATTCAGGTCATTGATAATTGACCCATGAACCAAGAGGTCTAGATTGGACATCTTCTTCTGATCTCTCATACAGTGGAGGGACCATTTATTATGCTACTTACAAATATTCTCAAGGCTGGAATCACAGAGTTCTCTAGTTCTGAGCCAATGTTTGCATTCAAACATGAGATTATAGTGGTCAACTTGTTCCTCCCTCTTTGCTGCCCTCCCTAACACTGTTCTTCAGGTACTGCATGACAAGGAATTGAGTGAGTGACAATTTCTCTTCTAGAAAACCTAAATTTTTAGGGAGAGAACTTAATTTATAGAAACTGCTGTGTGCTTCAAGTGATGCACACTCTCTTTTATCAATATTCTCAGGAGATCTAGTTCGCTCTACAGTGGTCTGCATTGAGAATAGCCACTTCTTTCAAGGGTCTATTACTTTCTGAATTCCTATCACCAGGGACTTTCTGGGAAAAGGTTACAAGTCACAGGAGTCTCTGTGAATGATATCACTCATGAAAAGAGCTCATGTTGTTCCTGACTTTTCCACCATAAGTTCTAAAATAAGAGAAAAAGCTTCCAGGAAATAGGTCTGAGTTGTCTGACTAAGCAGAGGGACAGGAATTGGGGGTGAGGTGATAGGGAGCAGTCAGCATTGTCTCTATTTCTGCTCCACCCTTCAGTTTCGGTCAAAAAGACAATATTGTTTCTGGCAAAGCAAAATGTAAGACTTGGGAAAGATCTTGAAAATTAAGTCAATTTTCTCATTTTATGGATATGACTCTGAGGTCCAGAGATGGGAAGTGACCTTGCCAAAATTTGAATTCACGGCAGATCCTGGCTTACAATTGAAGTGCAACTCAGGTATGAAGTTGTATTAGACTATGCTGCCACCTGTGTCATGACATCTGCTTCCAGAGGAGGAGAGTCAGAGATACAGAGCAGATCCAAGACACTTTCCAGTTGTTAAGTCTTGGTTGACACTGATCAGCTTGAAAATTTTTCTTCAACATGCATTGTCTAGATGCTTGCAGGTCTACAAGTCTAAGACCAAATTTGGGAGTCATTTCCTAAGTTCTCTCTATCATCCTCCCTTTCTTCACTTTGGTCCTCATTCCCTAGGCATTGGTCTACTCCAGTGTGGAGGAAAATGAATCTCTGTGATAAGGCATTGAAGTTGTGTGTGTAGGGCTATAGCCCAATGTTGCCAATTTTGCAATTCCAGTAAGCATATAACATAATTTTCACCTTCCCTTTTCTACCCTCCTCCCACCTTTGCTAATGCCTATGGAATTGATTTGATGATATATCTTCTCTTTTTGTTTTTTCCTTTAAAACCTGGACTCTATCCCCAAGAAAACCCTTATTCAGCCTTCTACTTTCCAAATTACGCCAAAGAATTATTAAAAGAGATATTAGCAAGTGTAAATGAGAAACTTTAATAAAAACATAATAGAATTTAAGGTAATCTTTCATAATGTCTAGTCCAACTTCATATTCTACTGATGAAGAATTATATTCTGAAATGCCATGAGTATTATGATATAAATAGAATTTAATAGATTGCTTTGAGCACTGAATGAAGTATTTTAGAGATAAAGAGTCAATTTGTTTCTAGTACAGGTTGCAAAGAGAAGGTAACAAACCCATGAAGAAGTTGTATATTAGGTGCCATTTCATATTTTGATAAATTTTAAAATGTCTCTCTTTTTCACTCAGGCATCATACTTTATTAGCATTTTTAATATCACAAGCATATGTGAGGTAAAACCAGATGTAGGCCAATGGATGATGCCAAGAAAATAAAAAAGTTATAATTCTTAATGCTTTTGTGTTTGGGGAAAAAAGTAGAATTTTTTTTTTTGGTGGAGGATGATGTGGGCCAAACTAAGAGTTGCCATATGAACCCATTGCTCCCAGTAAATGAGTCAGCCAAACTAGGACCATTAATTTCTTTGACATGCAACATCACTCTGGGAAGAAAGTACTAGTCCACAAGGCCAGTAGTACTCTCACAAAGAAGGCCCTGACAGCACCTGATTGGCTTGGTCAAGATTTTCCCATCTGGCATCTAAACAACTTCTTAGCTCTGGGTCACTCACCCAGATTTGGCTTCTACTCTGAGATAAATATGCCTAAGTTGAAGTGGAAAGTTAATTTCATTTTATCTAATGAAATAGCACTACTAAGCAAGCCAGTAGTTCTGTCTTGGCATGACCAGGAGATATTTAATAATAGCTTATGATGTGGTCAGTTTTTTTCTTTTTCTAGCCCTTATGGGGAATGCAAAGATATAAAAAGCATGGTGTCCTGCAAAGAAAGCTGGACATTCAGTAGGCGTTTGTATAAGACATGTTAATTGATTTGATATTTAGGTCTTTTGAGTAGAATCCTGTTAAGAAAGGTATTCCAGTTAATGAGAGTAGATGAGTATACTAAAACACATGAGTTAAATGGTGATTATGACACCATAATCATGTGAAGAATGATACAAAGAAATAGAAAATAAAAGAGACATTGCAGGGAACTGTGGGGACTATATAGTTCATGGTGAAAGTAAGGCTTTGGCTGGGTGTTTGAGAATAAGTAGACCACCGATAAGCCTAGTTATAGAGTATAGTAAAAGTGACATGTGGAAAGAAGGTAATTGCTTTGCCATAAAAGACTTGGCTGGATGAATACCAGGTCTAATTCTTACTAAGAATACTGAATATTTTATCTTCCAAGCCTGCAGAGCAGGGGCCTTATCTGAAGATAAGAACCACATGAGCCTGCAGGCCCAATCACCAGCCACTGTGAGGTGAAAACAAGCTCTTCCTTAGACAAATCTATGCTATATAAAAACAGAGCCATCAGTCTGGCCCTCTATCCGTCCAACCTCTTCCTTGGCTTCCAGGGATCTGGGACATTCACTGAGAAGCTTGTATACCTGAGCCTGCAGGTTGCACTGGCACAGACAGATATGGAAGGATGCCACCTAGAGTGCTGGTGGGCTGTTCAATCAAGGGCACTGGGTGCTTCTCAACAGAGTGTAAGTTAAAGAAGCTCCAAAAAAATCCCCTGTAGGGATGGATGGTGAAAGGGGCTCGGTCACTGAGTGTCACCAATTCTTCATCTTTTCCTCCAAGCCCCACAGATATGGTCCTGCAGCCAAATGGCTCTCAGTGGCTTGACTCAAAGTCACCTGGACAGGCCTGATGGAAATGCAGGATGGCCCAGCCCTTCTCTAATGGGTTTTCCAGGGTAGATCCATCCATCATTCTACCCAGAGAAGAGAGAATAAAAAATCAATCTGGTGCCACAAGACTGTGCCCTGTGCTTTCTTGGAAAGGGGTACAGGTGAAGGAGAGAATGACACAGCTAGAGGCTTTGGGGGGGGTTCTGGAAGTGGATGTGGTTCCAGGTTCAACTGAGAAGGGTGAGATGCTGGCATAGAGGCAAGCTGGCATGGACTGCTTCCAAGTTGGGCACATTCTGGGCACTGGGCAAGGCCTGTGGCTTTGGGAACTGCCCCAAGCTGGTAGTGGTGCCAACACTCCATTAACCCTGTGAAATGTATTAATTAGTGAACAATTTTGGCTCAGAGAGTGTTGCTGTGGCTTCAGATGAATATAGCAGAGAAGAGGCTAGTTCATCTAGAGGCGCCTCTGAGGAGTCTCAGCTCTCACGTGTCTGAGAAGAGCCTCCATCGCAGAAAAGGCTGGATGGCAAAATTGCAGAGACCCATGTGCATTAGTATACCCTAACACCAACTCAGGGCAGCAAAAACACAAATTCATGCCTAACACAATCTACTTAGATCAGTAAGTTATCAGAACAAAACAAAGGACAAAACAAATGAAAAACCCTGCAAATGGTCCTTCTCCCAGCTTCTACTGCTCCCACTTCATTTTCCAAAATAGGTGAAGAAAACATTTTGGTCTGATTTAGCCATGGCATGTCAGAGCCAGAGGACACCTTCATGACCTACTAGTCTCACTTTAATTGTCAGATGGCAAGCTGAGGTCCAGAGAGGTGAGTAGACTTTTTCTAAGCCCTGGGCTGGGTAATGGCAGACCTAGGAGGTGTAGGGCTGGAGGGTGGAAATAAATTGCCTCACTGTCAATCCAGGCTTCTTTCTTCCACCTCACAGCTGATGTAATAAATATTTTCAAATCTACCTGCCCTGCTGGGCTAACAAAAGAGAGGCCTCCAGAAGAAATAAAATAGGCTCTCAGGGACTACTAGTCTGAACATGCTCCGAACATCACAGCTGGGCAGACTGATGGCCTACCCTCCAGCCCCCCTCTCTCTCTGCTTTCCTCCTGGGTTGACATTTCTCAGAACAGTCTGCCTTAAACTTTTCCTCTCCTTGGAATAGAGAACTTGCCTAACATTCATGTCTGACTAACTCAGTCTAATACAAGTAAACATATCCTGCTGATAATCATGGTAGAATCCTTATGAGTAGAGAGTAAAGATTGAGAGGAAGGCAAGGAATTAAGTTATAATGAAGGAAAAAGAGGAGATAAGAGAAAGAAGAATGCAAGGCAATTAATACAAATCAAATGCTTAACTTATGCCAGGCCTAGTCATATAGTTACTCAAAATAACCCTATTGTCACCAAGTTTATAGTTGCAATTGGATAATTTACAGAAGAGTTTACAGCCAGAAAGTGGTAGAGAAGAAATAATGCCCCAGGAGCCAGTTTTAACGGCCTAGTGTTTTCCACTCTGACAAAGGAGAAAAGGAAGAAGGGCCTTTGGGGAAAGGCCTAAGTCTGGGAGAGGGCTATGGGAAGAGGAATGGGGTTTTGGGGAATCCTGACTCCTAAGTTATTCCTTCATGCATTGAATGAACATTATGGCAAGTCTACCATGAACCTGACCCTGTTCTAGACACAGGATTATGGTAGAGACAGAGAGCTCATGGTGGGGGGAGTTTTATCCATAGGATGACCTGGGTTGAAAACATAGGAACATGAAGTCAGGTAAAGGGCTATGAAGGAAGTAAAACAAGGCACATGCCATAGAGAGAGCCTGGGAAAGGGAACATGTCACCTTAGGGAAGGTTATTGAGAAGGACTTCTAGAGAATTGACATTTGAGGCCTGAGTTATCAGAGTTACCGGACATGTGATATGGTACACAGAGAATTTCCTCAGAAATAAAACAGCAGTGTAGCTTGACCTTATTGTTGGGCTATGTGACCCACCCATCATGGCTGATTTACTTGGGCTGTGGCATACTAAGGTGGGAGAGCTGGGATGAGTTTCCATGGGCATGGACATTAGGAGAGCATGGTCTGTAGAGGTCTGAGGATCAATAATTAATTCTAACAGCGTTGATAATAAAATATTCCTCTCACTGCCCATGGAATAGTGGCAAAAGTGCCACCTGTTTTCAGGTGCAAGCCAGGGAGCAGGAGCTGGTGCTGGGGATGGCTATAAAAACTTTAAAAGGGCAAATCATTTAGGGTCCCTGGCCTCTTTTTATAAGGGAAGCTTCACTCAAGCTCAATAGGCCCCGAGGACTCTTGATAATGGCTTGAAAATTCTGACCAGACCCTGGAGAAAGACAGTCCAGAGAATCAGTCGCATCCCTCTGTCCCTTAGGCCTGTGGCTATGACCCACCTGCTTATGCTTCCCGTGTATGCTTCCTAGTTGTTGTGAGAAGAATTTCCCATTCATGAAAGGAAGTCTATTTTTTTTCTGTTTGGATCTTAGTGTAACCAACATGTTAAAGGTCAGTTGCATCAGTTCTCTTAAATGGCAATTAAGCAATTGTCTGAGCAAACCAGAGGCATCCGGAGCACAGACATTGCTCAAACCTTGGGACCTGGGAAAAAAGGGAGAGGCTGGGAAAAAAGGAACAAGGAGGGGGACACACAGGAGGGGCCTTGGCCTCAGGAAACTAAGCAGAACACCCTGAACTGTAAAAGCAATGCATGCGTCAGCAGACAGAGGGGGCATTCCACTACAGTCTCACTGAGACTGGAAAAATACCAGACTTTGCCCATCACCTACTGTCAGACTCTCCTGCCCTCAAATGACAGCCTCCCCTTTCTCCCCCTCATTCTTTCATCCTCAACTTTCTCTCCCTTATTATATTTCTCTTTCTCAACATATTGTTTTTTTCTCATCCTCTTACTCCTCATCCTATTTCCCTTTCTTCTTCACTATCCTTCTCATTCATCTCTCTCCTGTTTTTAATCTCGCCCACCCCCTGGAATTCTACCACATTCTCTCCCACATCATCATTTGAAGGGGCACTGATCTGGAGGGGTCTCACCAGCTGGGTTTAAATTTCAGCTCCATCACTTTCTTATCTTTTGGTCTTGGAAGAGTTCTCTGAGCTTCAGTTTTCTTTATCTGAAAATGGAAATTATACTTGCTGAAGGTGTTTACTTTGTTGGGAGGAATCAAACAGATAATATTTATTAACCTTGAAACATCGTGCCTGACCTGTAGATACTTGACTGATGAGAACTCCTTTCCTAATGAGGCACAAGAAAGAGTTAACCCAGCACTTGACACCCAACCAGCGTTCAATGCAGTTTTACATAATTCCCACAAGGGCCCTGACAATAATGTCTTAGGCTTGAAGAAGTTAGGCACATTGGATAAGCACCTTTTAAAGTCTTATCGGGTCTAGTAATAATTAATGTCGTTTTTAAACATTCGTTTAAAATCTTTTTTTTAAATATATATTTTATTGATTTTGTACAGAGAGGAAGGGAGAGAGATAGAGAGCTAGAAACATCGATGATACAGAGTCATCGATCAGCTGCCTCTTGCACACCCCCTACTGGGGATATGCCCGCAACCAAGGTACATGCCCTTGACCAGAATCGAACCCGGGACCTTTCAGTCCCCAAGCCGAGGCTCTATCCATTGAGCCAAACTGGTCCCAACATTTGTTTAAAATCTTGCTTGGCGTTGACTTGTATTGACATAACCTTCAAACACGTGGTATCTACAGAACGTGTGAAGTGCAATTAACAAGTTTTGCTTGAAAAAGTTTGTGTTTGGTTTGGTTTTTGTTGCAAAACTAGGGCTAAGAAGATGGCGGATGAAGAGCATATTCGGCACTGCATGCTTTACGAGTTCCAATTAGGAAGAAAAGCAAGTGAGGCTGCAAAAAACATCTGTAGTGCTCTTGGTCAAGATGCAGTTAGCGCCAGAAAATGCCAGCGTTGGTTTGAGAAATTTCGCGAGGGAAATTTTTCCTTAGATGACAAGAGTGGTCGAGGCCGTGTGTCCAATTTTGATCAAGAAGCTCTTCAAGCTCTTTTGGTGCAAAATCCTAAAATTACCCAACAAGAGCTTGCAACAACTTTAAATTGTTCACAAAAAACAATTTCCAATCAATTGCGTGCACTTGGCAAAGTCCAAAAGTTTGGAAAATGGGTTCCTCATGAGTTGACTGACAACAACCATAATCAAAGAGTCACAATTTGCAGTTCGCTCCTCTCTCGTCAAAACCGTTTGCCGTTTTTAGAGCAAATTGTTACCGGAGATGAACAATGGGTGCTGTATGTTAATTTGAAAAGGCGGCCTCAATGGTTGGACAAAACTGAGGCTCTGCAGCCCACGCCAAAACCTGACTTGCATGCGAAAAAAGTGATGTTGTGTGTTTGGTGGAATTTTAAAGGAATTCTTCATTATGAACTTTTACCATCTAACCAAACCATTACAAGTGCAGTGTATAGTGCCCAATTGGAAAGGTTAGCCCAAGCTTTAAGAGAAAAAGAACCCGCGCTGATTAATTGGAAGGGCATAATTTAATTCTTCTCCACGATAACGCATGACCGCATTCTGCAAGAATCACTGCTGAAAAACTGCGCCAGTTGGAATGGGAAGTTCTCCCTCAACCTGCATGTTCTCCTGATATTGCCCCTTCTGATTGCCATTTGTTTCGTTCTTTGCAAAACTTTCTTCTTGGAAAAAAATTTAATAATGAAGAATGCCTCAAAAATGCATTGACCAAATTTTTTGCATCAAAATCACAAGAATTTTACAACAGAGGGATTAAAATGCTTCCTGAGCATTGGGCACAAGTAGTAGAAAACAATGGCAACTATATTGTTGATTAAATTTTGTTGTATTGTTTAAATAAATTCGATTAAAAAAAAAAGTATTAGAAAACGACATTAATTATTACTAGACCTAATATTTTTTAAATAAATAAATTCTACCTGTAGTATCCTCAGGTAAGTTGTCTGGTTGAGATTTCTATGCCTTGGTCTCTATTCTGCCCCCTGATTATTTTCCCCAATCACTGTTTTCCAAATCTCCAATGCTACATGAATCAAATTACCTCTCCACGTTATGATAACCTAAAATAATATTTTTCCAACTGCTATGTAGTCTGTTTTTGAAGAAGCTGAAACTGATGTTTCTCACTCATCAGTAAGAAAACTTAGGAAGTAGATGTTTCATGCCTCTACCTTTACTGCTTCCTCTTTTCTAAGCTGAATCTGCTGATTCCTTTTTCAGAGACTTTTATTAGTGCAATTCTTTTATCCTCTTCATGGTGTCTGGCCCATATTATTATTAAAATTTTAAAATCTTGATTAAATTTTATATTGTTGTGCAACAGATGCAAGTTTTCATCACAATTTATAGTTGGTTTCATGGAACTAAATTCTATGGTGTTTATAACTATTAAGTATCTTCTCTAAGAAACTGGAGAGGCACACCATTTGCTGTGACACACACATCCTTCACCCTTTTCTTGTATAGGCCAAACCACAATTTGTAATTGAGTGTTTATTTTGTATTTAATGTTTATCTCTTCTTCCAGGCTCTGAGGCGCTATGGGGGCAGGGATCACATCTGTTTTGTTCACCCAGCTTTAATTATATATCAGCATCTTAGACTCTAACTCAATCATCTCAACTCTGGCTGCCCATGAAATTACCAGAGGAGTTAACAAATAAACAAACACTTACTGATGCTTGTCCAGACTTTCTGAATCAGTTGGTATGAGTAGCACCTGTAAAAGGTCTGTAAGAAATTATTTTTAAAAATATATATTTGATTGATTTTTTTACAGAGAGGAAGAGAGAGGGATAGGGAGTTAGAAACACCGATGAAAGAGAATCATCGATCAGCTGCCTCTTGCACACCCCCTATTGGAGATGTGCCCACAACCAAGGTACATGCCCTTGACCAGAATTGAACCAGGGACCCTTCAGTTCTCAGGTCAATGCTCTATCCACTGAGCCAGACCGGTTTCAGCTCTGTAAGAAATTCTTGATCAAGTAGAACCACTTACCTTGTGCACCATGACTTGCTGCTCCATACATTTGTGTACATGTGTCCTCTCACTGGTGCCAGTTTCTGTCCCTGCAAAGCTGGCTGTGCCAGGTCCCTTACACTCCTGCTTTTGCATGACATGTACCTTGAGCCCACCCTAACACCTTTGTTTTCAACTGCTATTTATGGCTTCCCACCTTCAGGACACAGCTCCTGATGAAACTGTTCAACCCTTTTGCCTCTTGTGTAATTCTGAGCCCAGCCCTCCTCTTTAACATTATTTTCCACAAGCCTGTGTTTCTGTTGGCAGTTTTATAAGTGTGATTGATCTTGACCCTGAGTTCCTTGACTTTTGCTGTGGTCCAGATATTAAAGAGGCATAAACTGCCTCCATTCCCACAGCTTGAACTATGTAACTTATAGTGGAACAGAGAGGGTTCAGGTCAAATGCATGCGTGAGGCATAGAGCTAGGAGGGCAGGCAGGCTGAGCAGGCCTTTGGGTCTTTGGTGTATACAGACTACCAGAGGAGGTGGAGAGGTTGAGGTGGAAAAGAGGAAGGTCTTTGAGTGTCTGAAGACCCAGCCTTGCTCCCCTCCACCTACAAAGATATTCTTTTAACCTCAAGCCTCACCATCCCAGGGAGGATTGTGAGGAATGACCCATAGGGCAGCCAACTCTGGGGTCAGAATTCACTGAAAACGTTTTTTGGGGTGGGGGACATTCAGAGACTGCGCTTTAGACTGGAAGCTCTGATGTATGATCACAATGAGGCCTTGCTCTGCGGTGAGAATACTCCCAGTGTCTTTCAGTCAAGGGTCCTTATTCTATGAGGAATGCAGAGCCATGAAGATGAGATTTTGCACTGATATCTTTAAAGAGAGCATAACCTGGCTCCCTACATATTCTTCTCCTTGTGCCCAGCTAAGAAGATGACCTGAAAGTTATCTTTTTCTAAAAAAAAAAAAATGCATTCAATGTTGTGCTGTGTGTGGGGAGAGAGAATCAGACTGTGAAGACAGTTGGGGCAGAGAAGATGGCCATGATGCTGTCAGGGATGGCACTGAGGAGCAGGGAGGTGGGCATCTTTGCAGAGAACACTCTCTTTCAGACAAAGCAGGCTGTGTGTCAACACCAGTGCACTCTCCATATTTATTGAAAATATATGACTTTATTAATCTAGGAAAGCATTATGGTCTGACCTGGCAGCTAACTCAATAAAGGTAGGACTGGACTATGTTTTATGTGAGAGCTGCTGACATCTGGGTAGAAGAGAGACAGGGAAGCAGAGGAGGCATTAGATGGGTGAGGATGTTTGAAGAGTCATGTGGGAATAAACAAAGAGATATCCTGGTCAGCCTCCCTGGAAGTGGAATGGAAAGCTAAAGTCAGTGCAAGGACTTCAACCTGTCTGAAAATGAGACTGGGATGTAAGGTGGGGGGAAGAAGGCAGAGTCGAAGAATGTCCATGAGTGAAAACAGAGCTTAGTTCTGAAGCAGGTCTGAAATAGGGCACATATGTCCCAGCCAACTGCCTCCACAGCTCACCTCACTGAGAAGTTTATGACTAGATCAAGTACCTGCTACCAGACAGTTTGGTCTATATGTGATCTTATGATAATTTTGTTTCCTTTTTAGATTAAATGAATGTACTCAGAGTGATTAGTATAAACATATAACATAGTAAGCACTTGCCAAGGGTCACCAAATATAAGTAGAGATGGGTGGGGCACCTAAAGAGAAGTGACTTACATTTCAGCACATGCTACCTGCTTTTCAGGGGTTAGGATCCTTCTAGATATCTCCTAGTTGGCAAGAGCTAGTGAGTCAGACTCTCCAGTGAGACAATCCCACCTCCATATGGGATTCACAGCCAGGGTAAGCAAGGCCGAGGAGCTGGGAAAGGTAATAACCATTTTCTGTCCATTTATTGTACAGTTGCTAAGAGTGAGCCCAGCGACTTAAACTGAAATGCCTAAGTTATGTGACTGCTTGAGGCCGGGACAAATGCAGCCTTTTCATTTGTGAAAAAGGTATTCTCAGGGCCTAACACAAGGTGGTGAAACTTCCACGTTGAGAAACACTCTGAATACCATCGTTTGGCAGTCTGAGGTTCCTAGCAGGTCAAGAGCTGAGAAAGTCCTCCGAACTCTGTGAAGCCTGCAGCCCCTCTTCCCCGGGGATAAAAGTCAGAACCGGAAAATTGCTCTGGACTCAGGACAAGACCACATAGAGGTCAAGTGTCAAGGTTAGGTGCTTTTGATATTTAACTCCCTGTAGGCTGTGGTATGGACCATATAGAGGTAGGAGGCCCCTCTCAGCTCACAGAGCCAATGGTTCTAAACTTCTCACAATCTCCAACCCAGCAACCCTGTGTATTCTGGGAATGCAGGAGTCATCCCTGTAGAACTGGAAAAGGAGTTGCCTATCTTTCCCACCATGATCACTGGGTAAACAGACTCAGGAAATGTGCGTCTGTCTCTGGTTCTATTCACTTTGTGTCCTCAGGCAGGGAACTTGCCTCTTTGAGCTCCCTTCCATCAAAAATAGAAGGGGGTTCAGAGGGATGCTCTCTAAGTAACCTCTGACCACAGTATTTTATCAGTCCCTGTTCTGTGACCCCTATCTTGTTTGGAAGGCTGTTCAATCATTATTTTCATTACTATTGCCTTTGTTCATATTAATAATCACTTTTTATTATTACTCCTCAGATCTGTCTGATTGACTGATTAGATCACACAATTAAGGCAAGGACAGAAGCCAGGCATAGTATAAGCAGTTATTGTTGAAACATAATCTCTACAGGGGCTGGAGTGACAGTCATTCAATGCCCTCAGACCCTCTCCCTAACTCCCTAGCCCCTGGGAGTTCAAGGCACATGGGGCTTCAGGCTCACACAGGTGACTTTTTCTCCTGGGTAGAGCAGGAGCCTGGGGTGAGCCCAGGCTGCATTAAGAGAGGGGCATGGCATTTTAGGAAAAAGGGTCATTTGTCCTATTTTTACTCAGGGGAGATGGTAGCTCATTTAAACTTTATGCTTCAGTTTAATGCTGACTTCAGAGGACTTTGTAGAGCCAACATAGAGCTGTGGAGAAGAAAAGCACGAGCTCTAGAGTCAGAATGTAGGATAGTTATTCCAGTTCCTCTACTTGATTAGCTATGCATCCTCAGAGAAGTTTCTTTGTTTTCTTGCCTCAGTTCTCTCATCTTTAAAATGGGTACAATCCCAGGAACAAGGATTATGGAGCAAGGCCTAGTTCACAGGGAGACCTTAAGACATATTAGTTATTGTGATGATCTCCTCAACCTCCTTGTTATACAAATAACAGAACTGAAGAAGGAAGGGAGGGAGGAAGGAAGGGAGGGAGAGAGAGAGATAGATAAATAGAATATGAATATGATTTGACCAAAAGCAAAAGGCCAGGGGTGGCAGAGTTGGATAAACGTTTAGTTCTCCTGATTCCATGCTAGTGTTGAGGGTTGTGCTTCTCCCTGAACTTCCCACACCACATGGGAAGTTCTTTCTAACTGTGTGTCCCTGTTCCCAGCATTTACCTCTGCCAGCACCAGTGTTTCCTGCACACACCCAACACCCATACCTCCTCATTTCTACCCTGGGATTTCCTTTCTGCTTTTCTCCACCACATTCAGGGAACACATCCAAGCCACTCCTGGGAAGTGTGTACACTTCCCAGACCCCTCCAATGCACAGCCTCCTCCAAAAGCCTTTGTTCCTTGTTGTCTGTGCCTCTCACTTGGAAGTGACATTTGGGCAGCTTCATTTCTCTTGCTGGCAGTCTCCCTCCTACACTCCCCAGGTTTAGTAGCCTGCCCTAATCCTCCCCTTCCTCTGTTGCAGATGAGTTGGGGGGTGGCAGAGCCCACTGCTCTGGGCTTCTCACATCAAACACTGTAGCTCATTTTCTGGTGAAAATCTAGCCAAGCAACCCCTCTTTCAGGAGCACAAATAGAAACTTAATTCTATGAATTAACTAGGGACCTCTGTGATTCCAAGATAGCACACTCCTTTAAACCTTTATAAGAGGAAAGGTTTGAGATAGGGTGGGGATTTAAATATTTCTTCCAGCTTACAACTAAGTGTTGACTCTTTGAGGAAGCAGGTTAAGGAGCAAAGAACTAAATTTTCATTTCAACTACTGTTTTTCACAAGACATATTCCAAATATCATGGCCTCTCTCATAATGATTTGCAGCATGTAATTTGCTTCTATTCATATAAATGTTGCAAACATTTAAGAAATTAGATAACAAATATAATAGAAAGAAAGTTAAGTCATATGAGTACATTTATATAGGCATGCAAAAAGTGTGGCAATTTTTTAGTAGCAGGAAATTGATAAGCCTACCTAAGAGTGAAACCTGGGGGTCCTCTGATGGCTACTTACACTTTCTACTCCTCTGGGTCCCTTGGCTGCTCAATGGCATTGGTGAGTCCCTTAATCATTTTAGGACTTCATTTCCTCCCAGAAAATGAGGTTGATGACACCTGCCTTTCTGATTTCCCAAAGCAACTATAAAGGTAAAATGAAATAGGCTGCAAAGCCTGAAGCACCAGACAGAGTATAAATCACAATTGTGATTTTCAATGATGTCTAGAATTTTATGACTTCATCTTGCAGGACCTCTCTGCAGGAGAAACTGGAGATACCCGTTCTAGGTCCTTGTTTCTCTTCAGCTCTTGCACCTGCCTACTTGCATTGCTTCCTTCCATTTTCTCTGTCATTGCTGACACAGGTTCAAGACCTTCTGCCATTGGGTGACTTTATTATTCCACCCCCACATTCTTTGCCATGTGCTCTCAAGAATTTTCATTAGACTTGGGGCGGGGGGGGTCTGAGCCTTTTCATTCCTGTTCCCCTTCCCCCACCTTTCTGAAAGGCTTTACCTTCCCAACTTGTTGGTTTATGGGCTGGCTGGTTCTATTTCCTGTGACATGTCTCTTTTTTTTTAATAGGTTCTTGTTTTCTTAGCTGCTTGGGATATGTGTGTGACTTCTCTGTCCCAGCACAGCACAGACTCCATCTGACTTCTTCCCTCTCCCACACTGAGGAGACTTCCTTCTTAATCTGCTGGTGACAAGTCCCAGTTAGAGTTAAGTGAGCTGAGCCTGCAGACCTCACTCCCTATCCTGACCTCCATTCCCCTGAGCCTTCATCCTGAGGAAGCCATCCGGAAGGAAGGAGGGTATTACCAACTTAACTCTTTAATGTGCTGGGAGAGAAACCAGGCCTTTTCCAGCAGAACATATAAAATAAAACACTCTGCTGCACTTTTTTTTGTAGAAGAGCATAGAGTTCGCATCAGAAGGGAATTTGGGAAGCAGCTTTCTTAGCCTCCTCATTTCAAAGTTGAGGAAGCAAAGATAAGAGGTGAAATTCCTGAGGTCATTGGGCTGGGTCATGAATATAAAAGATGATTTAAGATATGGTTCCTGCCTTAACTGTTCATAGTCAGGGGGTAAGAGATCCACTCAACTGCAAAGGCATTGCTGGGTGATGATTAATCAAGCCTTGCTCACATCTTCATTTTGATTGGATTCCCTTCCCTTGCAAAAGCAACCCACCATCTCCCTGGAGGTCTAGCTCCAGACAATCCATGCATAGACCTGAAAGTGTCATTGGGGGCATTTCCAAAGCACATTTTTCTTACCCCCAGAATGCTCCTTTCCCCTCTTTGCTCCTCTTTTTGAAGTTTGTGGGGATCTCAAGTGGGAATAGAGATCTTTGCAAAGACTGAAGACATTTTCTCCAGTCAGGACAGCCACAGGTCGGCCCCAGCTCTTTCAGTCAGCTCAGGGCCTCTAAAAGTAAAATGGGCTTCTTCTTCCAAAACAGATTTTGCCTCTTTGGTTTATAGTGTGTATGCTATTATTGTGAATTGCTAAGAAGAGCCCAGATACCATGAATTCCTGGGGCAACCCATCTCTTTTCTGTTCTTCATTTCGTGAGCCCTCCTTCCCCAGGAGTCAGTACCATGCAAGGGTGCCACAATTCAGAAATGTCCTTGAAGAGGTTGAGAAAATTGTAGGAAACCACCCAGTGAATAATCATTCAGCACAAAGGTATCTTTTGAGGATCATGTATCAGTTACTTTTTATTGCCAAACAAACCACTCCCAAACTTCATGACTTAAAATAACTACTTTATTGCACATTGTCTATGGTTCAGGAATTTTGTCCCACTGAGATGGCTAATTGCCTAGGGTAGTGGTCGGCAAACTCATTAGTCAACAGAGTGGCAAACTGCAGCTCTCGAGCCACAGTTTGCTGACCGCTGGCCTAGGGGAGCCCACCTGAGGCTGGAAGACCCTAAATGGCTTAATGACTGGGGCCTTGATTCTGGCTGTTGGCTGGGTGCCTCAGTTCTCTGTGGCCTGGGATAGCCTGAGCTTCTTTACCTATTGTCTGGGTTTAGAAGGGAAAGCTTCAATGTGCAAGGACTTCCCATGCCTCTGTTTGTGTCACATTTTTATGATGTCTGTTGGCCAAAGCAAGTAACATGGCCAAGCCCAGAGTAGTGTTAGAGGGACTGCATAAGAAGGTATGCTTCCTTCATTAGGAACCACATGCCAGCTGTAGGATGTATATATATCCCTGCTATCAAGACTCCTTGAATCTCACCCCATCCACCAATACTCCCATACCCTTTTACTAGTATCCTGCCTGCTAACATTTCAGATGACTTCTCTCTATTCCAGAGCAGAGCAGGATATTTACTTTCTAACGCATGTCAGCAAGCATGAGAAATATGAGCTCTGAACTTTTAGTGTGGATTTAATAAACACTCTTCTCAAAATAAATAATTTCTAGATTTTCTGTTATGAATGTGGTCTGTCCAGAAGCTCAGAGTAAGATACAGAGATATGACACTTGGCTAGGTCTGGCTTCAAGGAACAAGGATGACAGGGAAATAATGTTGAAGTCCTATAATCAAATGCAGTGGGTAATGGGCCTTGGGTTAATAAGGAATAGTGATACAGAGTGTGATCCTAGAGTCATCCTCCTGGGACATATGATTAAACTGCACTTACTAAGGGTGGGGAAATTACCCTCTTTAAGTGCAGAATCTGCATATGGAAAATGGGAACCATATATATCAATCAATCAGGATTGTTTTTCAGATCAAATGGTAATGCAAGCCACATGCTTAACACTGCCTGGCATGTAGTTATGGCTCAAAAATTTAGCTATTTTTATTGGCATTAGTATATATTCACCCCATCTCACTACCATTTCCCTTAAAGAAAAAAAAATCCATAAACATATATAACCCAGTGCAGAAGAATGGGGGGAAAAAAAGGAAAGAAAAAGGTGAGGAGTGAGAACAAAAGAAAAACATCTAAGAGAGAATAAAATAAAGGGAGAGAAGATAAAAAGGAGAGAGAAAGGAAAAGGAGAGAAGGGAAAAGAGACAGAAAAAAAAAAAAAAAAGTGGCTGCGAAGTTGAGGGCACACATACTTTAAGCCCAGAGATCATTTTCCGAGAAGGAGTCACATCTCTGGGGTTACCCAAAGCTCATTTGGCTCCTGGCAAACCTAAAGTATTTGCCAGTGGGAGAGGCGGAGGGGTGTGTGTCACAGAGCAAATGGATTTTGCCACCCAAGGTGTCTGTACCAACTTGGAAAGAATCACATGGAAAAAAGGAAATGGAGGGGAGGGAGAGGAAGGGAAATATTTCTCAGAGGGAGGCTGAGTGGTTGGCTGGGAATTCAACCTTGAGACCTGGCTTCTTAGCAAGTCTGCAGCTAATACATATAGAGTTTTCTGAATTTCCAGTTCCTGAAGGAAAAACACAGCAACCCAGACATCTATGCACATTTCCAAACCAATTTTCCCTTGGTTTAACACTTCTTTTTGGCATCCCTATTTCCCATTTCTTCCACCCAAGACCTTAGGTGTTGGTACTGGTGGAAAGCAAACTTCTTGCCAAGGATGAGCAGGAGCAGAGCAACCTAAAAGTTACCTCCCTGGTCTAATCTCCACTCTTTGCTATAAAATGACTCCAGAGCTTGGATTATAGACCCTTCCATGTGTAGATGGAAAAAATTATGTAATGACATGGTTCACAACTGGAATGTGGATGTTGTGAAAATCCATTTCTCTAATATATAAAGCCCAAGATTTGATAAGATAGGAAAGTTTCCTCTTGGCAGAAGGGGTCATGAGAAATCTCTGGACCTCAGCATCTCCAGACCTCCCATTCTGCCAATGTCATTGGCCACAATGCAGGCTCAACCATCCAATATTATTTTATATTATTTTAATGATCTATTTATTCTTTCATGGGTTAGCATCTTTGAACTCAGAAGGATAGAGAATTAAGGGTATAAATTTAGATAATAATCATATGATTAATATTTTTATAATTAAATATTTGTGAATTTTTTTTACATTCTCATGTTTAACAGAATTTGATCTATTAGAATTTCAGATCAACCTTTAGACTTTAATTTACTATAAATAATGGAATGATTAATTTTGATCTGAATACAGGATAAAATCTTAGTTTTTATTGTATTTATATAAGTAAGAAAACTTAAGAATAACTATTTTAAAAGGTTACTGTATTAGATTTATAAGATTCAGTTAAGTAATTGAGAAAATTTATCAAAGTTCTTTTAAGTGAAATCTAATAGATTAAATTTATCAATGCAGTGCAGAATGTTTTCTGTAATAACTTTGAAACTAAGGCCAAACATTAATCAAAAGCCCTTTAAGATAATTAAACTCACTATGTCCATAATCAGAATTATTAAATTTATAGGTTGAAAGTAATAGGTTATAGGAGAATTAGATTTTTTAATGTAGAACCTTAAATAACATAATATTTATTTAAAATTGATTTTAAAGTGACCTCTAGATAATACTTCCTGCTCATAAAATTCACCTGGAAAACATACAAAAAACATGCCGAAAATTATTTTGATCACGATACTCATTAGTGTATTGGCTTCCTAATGTTGTATAAAAATTACCTCAATTTGAGCTACTTAAATGAATATCCATTACTTATTATCTCATGGTTTTCATGGGTCAGCTTAGCCAGGTCCTTTGCTCAGAATTTCACAAAGCAGAGCTGGGGTCTCATCTAAGGCTCAGGGTCCTATCTGAAGTTCACATGGAAGTTGGCATAATTTACTTTCTTGACACTGTAGAACTCACAGTGGTTTGCTTCTTCAAGGCCAGCAAGAGAAAGCATCTCTAACTTTTATACCCTTTAAAAATTTTTATCTAATTAGGTCAGACCCATCCAGGGTAATCTCTGTCTTAATTAACTCAAAACCAGCTGACAAAGGGCCTTAATTACATCTGTGAAAATCCATTTACCTTTGTCATATAATGTCCCTTGATCACAGGAGTGACACCCACCATATTCTCAGGTTCCACACACACTTAAGTGGAGAGGATTACACAGAGCGTGTGTACCATGAAATGATAATGTTGGGGCCACCTTAGAGTTCTGCCTGCAACAGTTAATAACAGTATCTTCTTTCTTTCTTTAATGTAGATTCCATAGGGCCATGGTTGGCAAACTGCAGCTAGAGAGCCACATGCGGCTCTTCGGCCCCTTAAGTGTGGCTCTTCCACAAAATACCACAGCCTGGGAGAGTCTATTTTGAAGAATTAGCATTAGAAGAAGTTTAAGTTTAAAAAATTTGGCTCTCAAAAGAAATTTCAATCATTATTCTGTTGACTAATGAGTTTGCCTACTACTGCCATAGGGCATCACTTCTACACCCTCACTTTTTCCTCACCCTCACCTCTCCTCCTCATAACTCATTACTCACAGACCATGATTGATGCAGTGTCCCACCATTTCTTGACCACATTCCTTCTCTAGTACCATACTACTGTTTCCACTTTGGTTCAATTAAGGCCTTATCTCTCACTGGCTTGTCATAGCGGCCAACAACCTGATTTCCCTGTCTTTAGTCTTGTGCCCTCAATCCCTTCTTTATCCTGCAGTCAGAGAAATCTTTCTTAAGTACAAATCTGATCATCCCATTATTCAATTTATGACCCAAGGCCCAACAGATAAATTTTAGGCTTATTTGCATATCCTTCTCAAGGATAGCTCCTAACTTGTCTCTAACATCGTAGTTTTTTAATCCCTCCTGTGTTCTCTAATTCCTATCACATTACAATCATTCTAAACTGCTGTGGTACCCAGAACAGGTCAAACAACTTCTCACCTCAGTTCTCATTTCTATAACTCACTTTGCCATAGTTCTGTCCCACATATTCTTCTGGGAGACCCTCAAGTACTTGGCATCAAGTTCAACCTCTCTCTGAGGACTTCCCTACTCTCTACTGGTAGACTTGACCATCCCCTTTTGTGTTTTAGTCCCTCACAGACATTACAATTCTGAAACACTTTACTGCAAACATATACCTTTTCTGCCCATCTTTCTCTTAGACAGCAATATCCTAGAAGACAGAAACAGTTTCTTATTTATTGTGGTGGCCACAGAAATTGACACAATATTAAGGACAATGAAGCAAGAATTAAATAAATGTTTTGATTTTCAGAGCTACTGTAAATACTAGGGTTGTCATAAAGCCTGCCTTTGTTGCCTGTGTAGCAAGGCAAAGTCAAGGTGGCAGGAAAACTGATCTCGACAGTATATACTGAATCTTTTATAATTATAGGGCATGGTTTGGCCGATAAAGTGGCAGATCTGTAATAATGTGGCAATAGCCTTCTTCATGATAACCTATACAGTTTTGGTGGCCATGAGACCATATCTCCAAGCTAGTCATACCCAGGAGCCATGAAGGAACAAGAGAGGGAAGTAATGATTAGTGGTAAAAGGAAAATAGCCTTATAGCAGTTATGGTCTTTAATAGAGAAACAGAGCAGTCTATAACATTAAACACCCCTGTGTCTCTTTGCTCTGATCTCCTGTTGGTGCTTATCATTTGCTAAACCCAACTAGAAGTCAGAAAGCATGAAATAATTGATGCAATATGTACATTTGAGGATGTATAAGGCAAGGTAGAGAGGAATGGGTAGTGTATATGGAGGGGAAATGGTATATATGATGGGGTATATATTATATCCCAAATAAAGGGATGTAAAATTGCAGAGAGCATGCCTAGAAGGCACAAAAAGGAGTAGTCCTAGATTGGAATTATCACCACTTTATTTTTTTCAAATTGTTTAACAGAAATTGTTTGGTAAGTTCTTTATAAAGAACTTAAAAATAAAGATTTTAATGTGAAACTTGTGCAGTGAAGTGAAAATACATCAATTTGGTTCCACTCTGTGTTGACCCCATTCTCTATGTTGACCCTTACCCTCTGAGTCAGCTCCCACGTTCTGACCATTAGCAGCTGGCTGACAGCACACTTACTTTCAGTTCCAGAGCAGAGCCAGTGGCTCTTTCCTTGGCTGAGAAAGGGCCCAGCTCAGTGTGTCTGGAATGAGAGGCCTTGCAACAGCTCTCTTATAACATTCCTAAGACCAGTCATCTGGCTTCTCTAGTGCTCCTCAATAGTTTACGCAGACAGTGTGGGAGGCAGACACTGCCCAGCCTGATAGACATGCCAGTCTTTTCACCCACATAGGACACCAGCACAGCTAAAAAAAAATATTATAAATAGGCTTTCAGGTGTGCTGGAAGGACACAATCTGCAGAGACCTGAGTCCACTCCTGCCTGGGCTCAGCAGGGCCAGAAGGAATGGATATACATGAGCTAGCAGTAATGGTAAAATGCGTCTTCTCACATGGAGGGTTCCCTGAGTGAACCTGATGCTGCTGGCTTTAGGAGGTGAGAGAAACATTTCCTGGGAGAGTTGCAGGTTCTATAGTATTTTGTCAGCGTTTCTTATCTCCCTTCGATAAATATTGTGCCATTTCCCCTCAATGCCTGGCTTTCACTTGGGTTTGTTTTTTCAAACTCTGCAACACATTTGAATGATCCAGGGAACTTTTTAAAAATCTTAACGACTAGGTTGCACTCCAGGCTAATTAAATCAGCATCTCTGTGATAGGACCCAGGCTTCATTCAGTGTTTTACAAAGTCCCCAGCTAATTCCAATGTGTCACTGAGGTTCTGAAGCAGAACCTCCAGCTTTGAAGATTCCCAAGATCTTCCCCTCTTCCCTCATTCCCATGCAGCAAATTCCTCATTCTCTGAGATTCTAATCCATTATCCCATCATTAGTCTTCCTATCTGCTTAGAGTCCAGGTCTATGTTTGTGTTCCCTCTACTCCTTCAGAATTTCAGAGTCATAAGGAACCCCAGAGTTCATCTGACTCTGAGTCTTCAACGAATGAAAGGAAAACCCAAGGCACAAGAGAGGAAGGTCAGGTAGTTAGGCAAAGTGAGGCAAGGGCATGGAGTCCCTTCCTGCTCTAACTGATCTGAAGAGTCTGGAGGTTCCCCCAATGGCACTGACTCCCTCTGGAGAAAGCAACAATCAGTTTGATTCACTTTTGGAAAGTCAAGCTGTGGTTAGATTGGAATGGGCCCTACGAAGGCAAATTCATATTAAGGATTTATTAAGAGTTCAGATGATAGGCAATGGAGAACCACTGAAGATTTTATAGCAGCAGAGTGCCATGCCAGGAGCTGTATTTAGGATAATCACTTTGACCATGATGGTTTAGATGGAAAAGAAAAGAAAGACTGTTGGTAGCAAAACAAGCTAAGACAGAAAGCCAAGGCAAAGTAGAGGCAAGTAATTCTTAAGGCGATGAGCATGGAGGGAAGGACAGATGTAAGGTGCACTTTGACCTCTTTTCTCCATCTGACAAACTGAGTCATGAACAAGAGCTGAATTTTCAAGGCTCCCAGTGATCTCTCTCAGGAACTCACTGCATCAAAAGGGGTCCCTGGCAAATGAGGGGGTTAAGGTAGATTTCTTCTGAGTTTTAGATGTTCTATTTGTTCATGTTTCAAATGGAAAAAAAGGAGAGCATAATAACAAGAAGGAATGAGAAATTGAGAAATTATGAGTTTTCCATATCAAGAAATTTTTAAGCAGAGGCCGAATGATTTTCAGCAGGGGGACTCCTGCGGACAGAACCAGTGACTGGAGAGAGAGGAATTCTGTGAATGTTAGGAAATAGGAGGAAACATTAGAAGAGGCGAAGAAGGAGAAGGAGAAGGAGAAGGAGAAGGAGAAGGAGAAGGAGGAGAAGGAGAAGGAGAAGGAGAAGGAGAAGGAGAAGGAGAAGGAGAAGGAGAAGGAGAAGGAGAAGGAGAAGGAGAAGGACGAGGAGAGCAGGAGAGAGAAGAAGGAGGAGACGGAAGAAAGGAGGAGAAGGAAGAAGGAGAAGAGAGAAGGAGAAGGAGAAGGAGAAGGAGAAGGAGACGAAGGAGAAGGAGAAGAGAGAGCGAAGGAAGACGGAGAAGTGCGAAGGAGAAGGAAGAAGGAGAAGAGAAGGAGCAGGAGAAGGCGCAGGAGAAGGAGAGAGAAGGAGAAGAAGAAGAAGAAGAAGAAGAAGAAGAAGAAGAAGCAAAGAAGAAGAAGAAGAAGAAGAAGAAGAAGAAGAAGAAGAAGAAGAAGAAGAAGAAGAAGAAGAAGAAGAAGAAGAAGAAGAAGAAGAAGAAGAAGAAATCTGGCCCACTTCATAGCTTTCCCTCTGGGACCATGTATTGAGCTTCTTTGAATGGCCAACTTTGGTGAGAAGTCACCCAAGTAGGTGGAGCCCTTGGTGCTGAATGAGCCCCATTGATGGAGAGGAGTGGAACCTAAGCTGGCCTGGCAGGCAAGAGCTGTGTTTGAGCAGAGTCCCAAGGGCTAAATAGGAGGTATTTTCCCCACTTAACCTGGGATAGGGATTAGGGAAGGTGGCATTGGCTGATCAGAAGGAAAAAAAGAGTCAGTCTATGGGGCTACTTTCCTGGTTCAGGACCTTCATGAGGAACACTTTTTACTCATTAGCCTGTCTAGACATAGAAACTCACCAACTGGGCTGGCCTCTTCCTCTTGTAATTTTTCTTGCTCTGTCATTCTTGCGCAGGATGGAGAACAAAATTGAAAGCTGACACCAGCAATTATGCAAAGACATCATCAAGGCTGTTCTATGGATCCCTATTTGAGACTGAGATGGATCCAACACCATGTTTTTAAAGATTTCTGATTCTAGGCTGAGGGAGCAGTGGAGCTGAATGAAAGTGGTGAGCTTAGGAGGATGTGTGATTCTACTTGCAAGACTCTCTGACAGATGTTCTATCTCACCAATAACATGAGTTACCTGCATGTGCTGTAAATAAGACTGAATGTGATGTGATGCAGAGCAGAGGGCAGCTCAGGGTGCATATCACTCATGAAGGGAATTGACTGGCAATGGGAGTTGTCTTTGTCAGCTTAGGCTGCTGCAATAAAATACTATAGACTGAGTGGCTTAAACAACAGACATTTATTTCTCACAGTTCTAGAAGCTGGAAAGTCCAAAATCAAAGCAGTGCCAGATTGAATGCCTGGCTTGTAGAATGCCATCTTCCTGCTGCTTCCCCACATGGCCTTTCCTAGAGGCATGGGCTTTGAGAGAGTGAGAGCTCCCTCTCTTCTTTTTCTAATAAAGGCGTGGATACCACCATGAGACTCCTATCTTTATGATCTAATCTAAATCTAAGCACCTCCCAAGGACCCACTTCCAAATACTGTCACAACATGTAAATTTAGTGGAGGAGATAAATATTCAGCCCACAATAAAGGGCTTGCCCATCAGATTCCCAGAGTCCTTCTGCCCAGCAGACCTCTCATTATATGAACTGGTGTAGTGACTAAGCCCTTCCTGATCCACTTATCCATGGAGTCCCATGCAGCCCACAACCACCATGGTCTTGGAGAGCAGGCTCAGAAACAAGAGTTGAGAAGGAATAACTCCGGCCTCTTTGTGGCTATACAGAGTCATTGTCTCAGAGTGACAGTGAAAGGTATGGGAGGACAGCTGCATCTCCAATTTCACAGAGGTTAATGATTCAGAGGGGAGGAAGATGTGAGCTCTGTAACAGAACCATGTTATAGGTCAGTGGCCGGTAAACTCATTAGTCAACAGAGCCAAATATCAACAGTACAACGATTGACATTTCTTTGGAGAGCCACATTTTTTAAACTTAAACTTCTTCTAACGCCACTTCTTCAAAATAGACACTCCCAGGCCTTGGTATTTTGTGGAAGAGCCACACTCAAGGGGCCAAAGAGCTGCATGTGGCTCGCGAGCAGCAGCTTGCCGACCATGGTTATAGGTGAATGAGTCATCTTTCTGATTCGGATCAGGAAAGTGACTGAAATTATCAAGCAGCAGCAGTAAGGGTGCAGTTGGATTTTTCTGTACAAACCAGTTGCCAGGCACCAAACTAGTCAAGAAGTAGTAAACATTCATTAAAATCCCATTAATATAATGGGCATTTCGGGATAGTAAAAATCACAAAATCTACCCTTAACCCTAATTTGGGTATTGAAGAAAATATTGTTTTTCCTTGTGTGTAGTGGGCATTCAGTAAATGTTGACTAGAAGAATGTAATTAAGTGGCAATTCAGCTGAGGGGACGTATGTATTAGAAAAAGTGGGAACCTAAATATTTTCCATCCCTGGAATTGGTTGGCAAATCAGGATGTTAGGTTCAAGTCTGGAGTCACAACTTTCAAAAAGAATTCAAATGCTACATGGTGTGGGGGCCTCAAATTTCTTAAAGTGGGGGCACTTCCATACTGTTTTCCATAGTGACTACACCAATACATTTCCAAAAATTGTGTACAAGGATTCCAATTTCTCTATATAATCTTTTGTTTCTTTAATAATAGCCATTCTGATAGGTATGAGGTTTTGTAGTTTTGGATTGCATTTCCCAAATGACTAGCCAGGTTGGGCACACTTTAATATACTTGTTGGCCATTTGTATATATTTGTTTGGAGAAATGTCTATCACATTTTTTTGTCCATTTTAAAAACAAAAAAAAAATCATTTATTTGTGAGTTTGTTGCTAGTGAGTTTTCAGAGTTTTTTTTTAATTTATATTTTGTATATTAAAAGTCATTTTCAATACAGAGTTTGAAAATATTTTCTTTCATTCCATAGGCTGACTTTCCATTTTGTTGATTGTCTACATTGTTGTGCAAAAGCTTTTTAGTTTTTTCTCCTTTTTTCTACCATCAGAGGAAACATTTTTTTTCCAAAGCTCCTCAATAGACTTCCCTGCTGCTAGAACTGGGTCCCATGGACATCTCTAACTGCAGTAACATCTGGGAAAACGTGACCTGCCCTTTTTATGTAGTGATATGTTTGGCATCTTCAGAGGTATAATCATATATATGGTTATTTTAAAGAGTAACTCCTCCTTTCCCCCCTGTTTAATTTTTTACCTCAACCTCCAAGAAAGGAAAATTGTGCTGATTCTTTTCCTATAGATTCACATAAAAATACCATATTTCTGATTATAGTGATTTATGATTTTTCCAAAGGAATGTGCAATATTATTTGACCTACACAACAAACTTGTGAGGCAAGCAAGGAGAGATCAGAGGTATCATATTTAATACTATAAAACAATACTTAATATACTGGAATAAAATCAATCATGTAAAGCTGAAACCAGTTTGGCTCAGTGGATAGAGCGCCGGCCTGTGGACCAAAAGGTTCCAGGTTCGATTCCGGACAAGGGCATGTATGTTGGTTGCGGGCACATCCCCGGTGAGGGGTGTGCAGGAGGCAGCTGATCAATGTATCTCTCTCATCAATGTTTCTAGCTCTCTATCTATCTCCCTTCCTCTCTGTGAAAAATCAATAAAATATATTTTTAAAAAACCAATCATGTAGAATCAATATAAAATCAATAATTACAGACCTACTACTTTTCCAACCTCACCAAAAAGAATCCTATAAATGCTAGCTCAATTTCTACCCCTTGTGCTCTCACAGAAAGGAGTAATTTTCTGCTGGAAGGAAAAATAAGACAATCTATCTATCTATCTATCATCTATCTATCTATCTATCTATATATATATATATATTTATATACATATATATATATATATATATATATATATATATATATATATATATATACATATATATTACAGTACTTGGAGGGTGAGGAGGGAGAATGAAAATGACAAAAAAAAGTGTATGAAGAGGGAGAGAAAGGAAAAGCTTTTTATTTTCCCTGGAGACCAAAGCCAGAGTAACTATTAATAGGATAAGAAAGTACAATAGATTGAAGAGAAAAGAGAATTTGAATAGTGTTTCTGAAAACTATGTATTTCCATCCACTTTAATCTCTTTAGAGAGGCATGAATAATAAATGGAATTCCATCTTTATTACTTTTAGTTTTTAGATGTTACTTCTTAAATCTAACATTTCTCTGGAACAAAATCATATGGGTCTCTGAGTTTATTAGGGTTACATATCAGTGATGAAACAAAGGCTTGGTGAGGTTAGAAGACTTCATAATCAAATCTCTAGTTAACAGAAATTGGCTACTGCCTACATCCCTGTTTCATGCTTTATGTTTCCACTTTACACTACAAAAGCAAAGCAAATACATTTGAGGTGTTTTGTTGTTGTTGTTGTTGTTGTTGTGTTGTTGTTGCTTGCTTATTTGTTTCCCATTTTTAGGGGGTAAACTTTTCTGTCCTGTCTAATTCATAGAGAGACATGACAGATTTTTAGTTTGCTTCTATCAAACACATGTTCCATAGAATCTGGAGTTTCTTAACTTTCTCTATTTCTTTTTTCTTTTTCGTATTGTTAGCACCTTACCCAAGATCTGAGAGACCCTCTGGGCTGTGTGTCTTAGAGTGATAATTAAATTTCTCAGGCTGCAAGGTGCTGGGAAATTAAGTTTGTCAGCTTGGTGGCAGTACCTTGTTGGCAGATTTGCTTGGTATCTCTCTCTTTCCAGGCACCCTCACCCTCTCCCAGGCTGACTCACAGCTGAAAGCTTCAGATCAAAGTGGCAAAAGAATTGAGGATCCACAGGTGTATTCGCTAGTCAAAGGTTTAGTATTGAGGCTCACACTGTTAATTTCCTGCCTACTCTACCCTGAGGTACTGGGTAAGGTTAGCCTGCTTGCTCTCACCTTGTTAATTCAGATTGACTGAAGGGAGAAGGTGTAGAAATGTCTTCAGTGTGTGTTTGTGCTTCAGGTAAGTTAACTATGTCTGCTTAAGAGAGTAAACTACTAGGTCTGGGGATAGCTAGGCCCAGACTGAGGAACAGAGATTTGGATGCTTGGACTTTTATTCAAGGAAAGGCAAAGTTATAGAGCTGGAACCCAGCAGTAAATTTGGAGGTAGGGGTAGGTCATTAGTTGAGGTCATAGGGGATTCATTATGGGTAAGGGTAAAGCATAGACATGTTTCCTACTTGTCCCTCTCTACAGTGTTTTTTATTTTATTTTTAAAACTTGAGTGGTGGTGGGATTGGTGGGAAAATTGCAAAAGAAACAAGAATTTCTAAATAACCCTAGAACTTAGAGAGATGGAGGAAAAAAAGAAAAGGAGAAAAATATTGCCCTAAGAAGACAGTTTACTTCGGAGCATTAAAGAAGAACTGGAGGAGACCCTTTCAATAGTCTGGTTGTGATGTGGTGAGGACCCAGAATGAGGCAGTGACAGGGAGAAGGAGGATAATAAAATGGGATAAAAAGAGAGAGTAGAAAGAAAGAAATATACAGCTGAAGCCTCTTCCATGGGCATGGAAATTTCAGATTAGGACTGTTGATGTCACTTATGGTTTATTGTAGTTGTGTGGGTGTTTACACAGGGATGTGCACTCTCTCCATTCTTCCAGTTCCATGTAATCTGGACTCTAATCTGATGAATACCTGACAATGACAACAACCAAAGAGTAAAAGGATGCTTCTCTGAGAGCTCACAGCGTCTAACATCTCTTTTGTGTAAGGGAAAAACATATGGAATGGGATTGAAAATAATCAAAAATCAAAAATTAACCTTTAGATTCACAAACTCTCCAAGCTAAATGTGCGTCACTGTCGTGTCCCTTAACAATCAGACCTTTGTGAAGACTTATGAAGAGACTCCTTTTCTCACCAAAGAATGTGGTTGGAGGACCAGTGAATCTTGCGGAGATGAACTGGTACATCAACACTTGACTGCTTAGCTGGTGAAATTAAAAAAAAAAAGATGAATTTATCACCATGAGACATAGATGTTGTGGGCAAAGTAAAATTACATGGTCAGACAGGTAGGGATCTACAAGCAAAGGGGAATTCTGCCCTCTAATATACAAAGAAAAGAAAGCTGCTCTAAAAATATCTAAGTCTGGAAAGCTACAGATTTGACTCTTTCCTTCAAGATCCTCTAGTAAAATAAGGATTTGGGGGACTTCCTACTGGGAGACCTTAAGGTGGTTTGGGAAGTTTTGCTGTCCACCTGTAAGGCATGGTAAGGACACCATAATTGAGGATGAGTGATTTTGGATTCCATTCACTGAATCTGAATACCTCCCTTCAGACAACTGAAAAAATCTTGTGCCACTCCCCACCCCCTCCACCTCAGATAGCTATTTAACTTGATTATGGGGTGATTGACTTCAGTTGTTGGGTTTAGTTGGAAAGAAGATAGAAATGTTACCTGCCATCATTAAAAGTCATGTAAGTAATGAAGTTGAGAGGAAGGTAAAAAAAAAAAAAAAGGACAAGAGAGAATAAAGATACAGAGTAATTACCTTTAAATCCTAACCAGAGGAAGCATATAAGAACATATATGTGTTACACATATGCATGTGTTCTAAGGCAGTGTTTCCCAAACTTCTCTCATGAGAAGTGCTAAACTAGAATGTAAACTAAGCTTACAGCACTAGTTAAGTACACAATTTTACCTATATGTTCCCAAAAATTCTAGTTTAGCACTTCTTAGTTGGGATTCAGGAATCTGTATTTTAACAACTCCACCAGGTGATTCTCACCATGAGAGAAGTTTGGGAAACACTGGTCTAAGTTAAGCCTAATAGGGAGAAGATTCTGAGTGTTAAGAAAGAACTTACATCTACAGTTAACCTCTCCTAGTGGCCTTCGTGTCACAAGACCCTAGGGACAAGAGGAGCTTTGCTCCCTCGGGGGAAAAAGCCATTATCTAATTCTGCGTCAGGACCCTGGGACTTCTTTGACGTCAGAATTGTTCACCCCTCCTCTCCATGGCCTTTGGAAGGTGCCTGCTCCACCCCCCCGAACCCCCCTCTCCGCCACCCCCTTAAAAGTCTTATTCTTCTCAAAGATATTTTTTACTGCCTTGTCTTTCTGAGAAGTACCACTCTCCCAGACTTGAAGGAATCCAAGCGCTGGGAATGACACCGTGCTCTTGCAGAGAACTGAAGTCAGCTTTGTCCCTCCAGGTGGGGGAGCCTGGGATGGTTGAAGGTTTGTGGATGGAACAAAGAGGTAGGGTAAAAGCAGAGTCTTCAGATAGTCCCATTGTTGACCAGAAAATCACCAGTGGCCTGGATTCTTTTCACTGTTTGGTGTTTGTTTCATGTTGTTAGACCCTCATTTTCTCCCTAAGTAGCTCAACCAAGTTTGTTTCCCAAATATAGAAATACTATGGGGAAGGGAGTCCTGTTGAGAAAATGTGCTTGAAACTTAGAATAAAAATGTTTGAAAATTCTAAGATAATGGGCAGTTCATATAGGGCAAAAAAGCTCACTGCTTTTCTTTCTAACAAAATCTCTTCCTTCTCCAAAACTTCACTTTTGCTATTGCTGTCACTAATAATACCAATCCGCTATCCAGGCTCCTAGACATTCTGCACCCTTCCTTCAACTGCCTGCTCACCAAATCCTCAGGATTCCTCTCTAAGATGCATCTCCCACTTGTGCTTTTACTTAGCAGCTTATAAGCCTCAATTTCCACACTTGAAAATAATAATAATAATAATACCTACTTCATATGATTATTATAATGATGAAATGTGATATTTTACATAAAACTCTTATCACAATGGTTAGTATGTAGTAAGAACTCAGAATTATTTTTATTATGATCCCATTGCCAGCCTCCTCTATAAGCTCTCACTACCTCAGTCCAGGATTCTTGCAATATACCTTCATTGAAGTATCTGCTTGCAATCTCTCTTCTCTCCGTCACACTCCTGAGACATTAATATTTCTCAAATGCAATTTTTGCCATATTATTCCTTTGTTCAAGAGTTTCCAGTGACTGCTTGTTACATTAAGTAGATATTCCTCAGACTACTGTCCATCATTTCCTTTTCTGATACTATCATCCAGCATGGTCAATATGTCTCTAACCTCAACTCTGACCTCAAGCTCAAGAGACAGCTCATGTTTGCTCTTCTCTCCCTCTTCCCACCATGTCTTACTACTGAGATATATCCTTTTCCCTTTTCATTCAAAACCAATTTTACTTAGCTCAGCTGCAGTCCCAGAACCCCAACCCTCTTTCTCTACTATGAGTGATCAGTGGGTAATACACTACACATAGGATAGGGCACTTCCATAGTCAGGAGAATTTGATTTTATCACTGTGGCAGGAGGTAAGGGGGTCTTGAGAGTGTGTGCCCCCATACTTTATTCCTGGAGACTTATCAGTTCATTTTTATTTAATCTCCTTTGTATCTTTTCTCATATCTGCATTAGTGATATTCCAGATCTTGAGTTTAAATCAATTTAGTATGAAAAAAATCCACTGGCTTTCAAATGGGGATATTAAATGGAAAATTTTGTGGTTTTTAAATTCTCATGATGATTTCTTGGTTTGAACCGAAGAGACAAAGAACAAATATAGGAGAGAACTATAAATACATGAAAAATGTTCCTCTTAGTAAGAAAATATCTGGTAGGTTAGCTATAAGGAAGATAAATATTGAAGGACTTTGGTTATACACTTGTAAAGAATCTAGGAATAAAGATAGATTCTAATTTTAATTCAATCATCAAAATAATTTATACCACTGATAGTTTGAATCTCCTTTCCTCATTATCTATTTCTTTACTTGAAAAAAAGATGAAAGAAATAATTCTAGAGTGATATCTTAACAGTACAGATATACAGTGACTAGATATACACTGTGTGAGGAGAAGTGAATGGGGATAGACTTGTACGTATACAAAATAGAATTATAGATCTGTCAGTGTAAGGAACCTGTAAAGAATTTTTGTGAGTTTATTTGGCCAAACAGTTGACAGTTACTGGGTAGCAAAATTTCAAGGCTTTGAGATAATGCACCTTATTTTATACATTAGAATCAAAAGGGAAGATGTAAGTGGGTTACATAAAATCCACTGGTGATAGATTTGAAAAATAGGAGAAAGCAAAGTGTTGGGGGAGGGACCTCTGGGATTGGATGAAAAGTAAAATGATACTACACTTGATCTTAGACTATAATCAATTAAAAAAGAAAAAAAGAAAAAAAGATGTCTGAGAACATCTCTGCAGGGATCCTTTTTCAAATCAATATATGTTGATTTACTTTTCCTGAAAGGAGCAAGTTCAATGATAGACCAAAAGGAGGGACAGGTCTGAGTCAGTAGCCTAGAAGTTTTGGGGTGTTTTTGTTGTTGTTGTTTTTAATGACAACATTGTAATAAATGAGCCACATAGTTTAAAAAAAAAAAGTAAAATGATAGACACATACATCTTTTACATGGCTGGAAAGTTAATAGTCAACAATTAACATGATAAAAATAATAAGTAATAATTATTTAAAAATAATAAAAATAAAACAAAAATAAAAATAATAATTAGTGGATTTCTAGTCTCTGCTCTGGCACATTGATTGTGCTCTAAGGGGTCCAGGAAAAGGGAAGTTACCCTGACATCCCATGGTATGTCATAGATGCAAAATACAATAGTCTCAGTTAAGGTAGAGATAGATTACCTGTCATAAATTCCTTTGAGGTAAAATGTTTTAATTTCAGACCATCCTTTGTGGTTACCTTAAGTCTCTGAGTTTTCAAGGACAGCATGTAGGCCTTCCTGAGCTTGTCAAATTAGAATGTGGCCCCTTTTTGTCCACAGATCTCTAGCAAAGCAATAGGTAAGAATTATAAACCAGCACCTGGGAATACTTAGGTTAAACACAAGTTCTTCCTGTCCCTGTCACTATTGCTATAGGGCTTGAAACACAAAATAGCTTTGCAACTACCTAAGATACTGTGGGCTTCAGCAATGGAGGCAGAGAATGAATGTTGTAATCCTCTAGGTCCCTCAAAGCATCAGTATTCAATGACTACATGATTCCAAAAGAATGATCTGTCTGCAGTCAAACATATTTAAATCCTGCTTCCTCTCTCCTCCTCTTTTCTCCACCCCCACCCAATTTTTATTCCAAAGAGATAGAGGCTTTGATAGAAGAATAGAGGCCCCGTGCACAAAATTCATGCACAGGTAGGGTCCTAGGCCAGGCCGATGATCAGGCTGATCTGTGGGGCAACTGGCAGAGTGATCATCCCCCTCTCCCTGCTGACACCTGCCTTGGTTGGCCCAGGGAGTCTGGGCTGACAGCAGCTCTCCATTGAGTGTCTGCCTCCTAGTAGTCAGTGTGTATCATAGCCACCAGTCATTTCACCAGTTGTTCTGCCATTCAATTTATTTGCATATAAGGCTTTTATTATATGGGATAATAACCCAAGATGATGCAATGCATTTGTTTTGGTCTCTGCTTGCGTCTGTGTCTGTTGTTAGAGTGTGTGCTGACACTGACCTTCTCACTGGTTCAGTCCCAGGTTCAGGAACCACTCCACCAGGACCATGACTCACCTTTGAGTTAAGAGGTTTTCTTGTAATCATGGGCTGTGGTTGGGTAGCCAGACCCTTGGGGTCCTGGTGTCCCCCCAGGTCACCCACCTAGAGCTTGAAGGAGTGTGGGCTCTCTGTCTCTACTCTTAATGTCTGCATATGACATATCCAGATCTCTTTCTGTCTCTATATCTTGCTACTGCTATGCATATTAGTATACATTTTTGGCCATAGGAAAAATTCCATTATTTAACGAAGTTTCAATTAAATACAATAAATATTTACATTCTTCAAGCACCATGCTTGGAGATAGTTGTGGACTTTGTAGCTAGCTATGGAAACAATCACTTTAAAATTTTTATGGCTCTAGTTTTCTTTTTGGTTGTGAGTTCTTATATTGAATGACTAAAATCATGTCCTAGAATGGGAAAAAGTAAATCAATTCACAGACTGACCATAAATCTCTGATGACAGCCAAGCTAATTTAATTTTTATAGGCTAGTGATGACCAACTCTGTAGAGAAAATGTGGGCTTTTTATTTTTCTCAAGACTTTTACTCAAGGTTGAGGAAGAGGGAATTGGATATGGAAAAGATTATTGGGAACTCATTTTAAACACATCCTTGCCTATTAACACCTGCTTTGCACAAAAGATCCCCTGCATAAGAAATGTAAAAGCATAGTTTTATCATCACCATTATGATCATTAAAGACTATCACATACTGAGTGCATCTATGTAACAGGTATTATACTAAGCATTTTACATACTTTATCCTCTTTATTCCTCACATTAAGTGATGGAGTCTTAACTCCATTTTTAGTCCCATTTATAACAGCTATTCTCCTGCTCTCAGTCTAATGCTCTAATTAAAATGGGGAATTTAAATTCAAGTTTAAGAAAAATTGTGAACATCCATTCCCCAGCCTCCAGGGAGAGTGGAATCTTATTCATTACAGAACTGCAGGAGAGGAAACAACAAGCCTTGTTTAAACATCATTAGAAAGATTTTTTTTTACTGTTTAAAGTATTACAAATAGTAGTTCATATGTTTCCCTTTTCTCCCATTGACTTCCCTCTCCCAGCCTCTGACTTCCCCCGACCCCCGGCATATGTCCTCACTGCACCCCCCACCCCAGTGTCTGTGTCCATTGGTTATGCTAATATGTATTCATACAAGTCCTTTCAGCTGAAGTTTGACAGTCTGTTTGATGCTTCTTTGTCTCTGTATCTATTTTTGTTCATCACTTTATGATGTTATTTGTATTCCACAAATAAGTGAGATCCTATATATTTATCTTTCTCTGACTGGCTTATTTCACTTAGCATAATGCTCTCCAGTTCCATCCATGCTGTTGCAAATTCCTTTTTACAGCAGCATAGTATTACATTGTGTAGCTGTACCACAGTTTTCTTTTTTTTTTTAATTTTTTTTATTGATTTTTCACAGAGAGGAAGGGAGAGAGATAGAGAGCCAGAAACATCAATGAGAGAGAAACATCGACCAGCTGCCTCTTGCACACCCCCTACCGGGGATGTGCCCACAACCAACGCACATGCCCTTGACCGGAATCGAACCCGGGATCCTTCAGTCCGCAGACTGACGCTCCACTGCTGAGCCAAACCGGTTTCGGCTGTACCACAGTTTTCTGATCCAGTCATCTGCTAATGGGCACTTAGGCTGTTTCCAAATCTTAGCTATTGTAAATTGTGCTGCTCTGAACATAGGGGTACATATATCTTTTCTTTTATCTTGGGATATATTTCTAGAAGTGGTATTACTGGGTCAAATGTCAGTTACATTTTTAATTTTTTGAGGAAATGCCATACTGTTCTCCACAGTGGCTGCACCAGTCTATATTCCCACAAGTAGTGCATGAAGGTTCCTTTTTATTATTATGCTAAGCTAAATAAGTCAGTTAGAAAGACAAATATCACATGATTTTATTTATATGTGGAATCTAATGAACAAAATAAACTGATGAATAAAATAAAGCCAGAAGCATGGAAACATGGAATAACTGATGAATTTCAGAGGGAAGGGGGAGGAGGTGGTGGGAGGAGATTAATTAAAGCATATAAATTCTTGCACAGGGGTGTTGGTGGGGGTGGGATGGGGGGGGGGTTGTCCCTCAGCCCAGCCTGCACCCTCTCCAATCTGGGACTCCTCAAAGGCAGTTTGGACATCCCTCTCACAATCTGAGATTGCTGGCTCCCAACTGCTCGCCTGCCTTCCTTCCTGATTGCCCCTAAATGCTTCTGCCTGCCAGCCTTATCACCTCCTAACCACTCTCCTGCCAGCCTGATTTATGTCTAAATGCTCCCTTGACAGCCTGTTTGCCCCAACTTCCCTCCTCTGCCGGCCTAGTCACCCCTAATAGTCTTCCTCTGAAGGCTTGATCGCCCCCAACTGCTCTCCCTTGCAGGCCTGATCCCTCTCAACAGCCCTCCCTTGCAGGCCTGATGCCTCCCAACTGGCCTCCCCTGCTGGCCATCTTGTTGTGTCCATCTTGTGTCCACATGGGGGCAGGATCTTTGACCACATGGGAGCAGTTATTGTGTGTTGGAGTGATGGTCAATTTGCATATTACTTTTTTATTAGATAGGATAGAAGCCTGGTGCATGGGTGGGGCCAGCTGGTTTGCCCTGAAGGGTGTCCCAGATCAGGGTGAGGGTTCTCTTGGGGTGTGGGAAGGCCTGGGCAAGGGGCCTGTGGTGGTTTGCAGGCTGGCCATACCCCCTGGTGACCCAAGCAGAGGCCCTGGTATCTAGGACTTATTTACCTTCTATAATGGAAATTTTGTAGCCTGGAGCAGAGCTAAGCCTCCTGCACACTCCATGGTGGTGCTGCCATTTCTGTTTGGTTTTATGTATCTTCTGTAATTAAAACTTTGTAGCCTTGAGTGGAGGCCTAGGCCAGCCAAGGTGTGCAGAAAGCTTGGCTTCCTCTATTGCCAGGCAAACCCAAGCCTCTCTTCTGCTCTCTGTGGCTTCAGCCATCTTGGTTGGGGTTAATTTGCATACTTGCTCTGATTGGCGTGTCTTGAGCAGAGTAATGGTTAATTTGTATATTACTCTTTTATTAGGTAGGATATGACACTAGAACTATTATTATCCCCATTTTACAAATGAAGAAACTTAGTTATGGAGAGGTGACATGACTTGTTCTGGCTGCTCAGCTCCTCAATGGGGAAATTAGAATTCCAGCCTAAGCAGTCTGGCTCCAGAGTTTTTCACTCTTAACCATCACTTCATACTGAAGCTCTATTAAAATTTACTTGCCTGAAATGTACTTGCCCTTTAATTATTTAGGCACTAAATTTTCTTACTCATATGGGAAGATTATATAATGGTACCCCCCCCCCCCCCCTTTTTTTTTCAAGTAGAGCATCTGGGTTTAGCTCTCCCTTGGTTTTACTTACCTTATATTGAAAATACCTTGACTGAAAATACTTTTTACCTCAGGTCTTTCTGCTTAGATTTATTGGGTACGTGGAGTTCAGAGGGCCCTGTACAAGTATTTTACAGGGTATGAGGATGGATATGACCAAACCTGGCACCTTCCTCTGGGCCAAAATCACACAAGGAAAGAAGAGAAATAGTCAAGGGTGCTCAGTCAAGCCACATAGTTCAGATTCTTAGAATCTGGTATCATCTGTGCCACTCATGATGACTCACTTCTAGTCAGTCCCTGCCTTCTTATGGGCTGGAGCCTTGTCTTGACAGCAAGGAATTTCAAAAGGAATGGATGTCACCAGCTCCTTATACAGTCACAAAACCACTTCTGTCGGGTCCAGAGCTATGGAGCACCCGCACTGCATTCCTTCCTGCCTGTGAAGTTTCTATGGCTTCTCCAACACCCCAAGGGAAAGAGGAGAAGAGCATGATGGAGGGTGGACTGGGGAGGAGAGGAGAGGAGGGTAAAGGAGAAAAAAGAAGGAATGGAGGAAGGGAAGGAGAAAACGATATTTCATTAAGCCTCAAATCATCCAACAATCTCTGGACTGCTCTTTCTGACTTCCTTCCAATATCTGTTTTACATATTGGACTCTAAAGCTCCCTTCAATGTCAGAATTCTGCTCTTTATGACCTATGAGACTTGATTGCCCCAAGTTCAAGTCCAAACTCCTAAGCATGGGGGATAAAGTTTTTCATAATCTGGTCCTCATTTTGCCCTTCTGTTTTCCCTCTCAAACCTTTCCATATTCCCATATTCTCTCTCCTGTTACTTTCCCTCCCTCCTTTTCCCTCTTCTCCCCTCCCCCTCTCTCCACTCTCTGTTCCTCTACCCCCTTACCTCCCATTCACATCAGACTGCTCATAATTCTCTAAAATTAACATCCTTCCTCTTGTGTCTTGATTTTTGTTCATGATCTTCCCTTCCTCCTCTTAGTCTCTTAATCTGTTGATAACTTCCTCTTACTCTCTAGAAGCCCATCTAGCTTTCTTCCAGGAGAACTATTCCCTGAGCCTTCCTATGCCTCATTATCCTTAATGCAACATCACACCTCCTGGTATTTCAGTTTCCAGCCTCAATGTTCTTCTTTCCCCATAGGACTTTTCAAGGGAAGGGACATCATCCTTGTGACTTTATCTCTGCAAAACATCCTGTATGGTTCATAGAGAATACTAGCAAATAGTAGTTGAATGGATGCCATAAACAGTACCTAGCCATGTAAGCTGGTGCCCATCCAGTCAAGGGGTCTCAGTCTATTCTCCTCATGTTACAGATTAGGGGTCAGACCCATAATGAGGTCAAGTCATTTGTACAGAGCATGATGTTATTAATATTACACCTGGGACTAGAATCCAGACCACCAGGCTGTGAGCTCCTTGAGGACGAGAAACATAGCTTATTCAGACTGTGACTCCAGAACCCAGTATCATGTCTGGAAAATAGTAGGTGCCTAATGAATGAATGCATGAGTGCACTCAGTTCTTTCCACTGCCTAGGGCAACACAGAACAGCCACTCAGCAGTATTACATTGGGTTTGATCACTTTAGACATCTAAACTGAATAATTAGAGCCCTATGATTCAGGTTAGGGCCCAAGTCACCTGCTGTCAAGATTGACCAGTCAAGCTGACAATTACTAAATTGTTTTGATTTTGAGCAGTATTTTTTAAAAATATATTTTATTGATTTTTTTTACAGAGAGGAAGAGAGAGTGATAGAGAGTCAGAAACATCGATGAGAGAGAATCATTGATCAGTCCCCCCCATGCACATCCCCTATTGGGGATATGCCCGCAACCAAGGTACATGCCCTTGACTGGAATTGAACCTGGGACCCTTCAGTCCCCAGGCCAATGCTCTATCCACTGAGCCAAACCGGTTTCGGCTGATTTTGTGCAGTATTGACATAAACTGCATTTATTTCCTGAATTGGTTCATTGCAGTGGCTGATTTGGCATCACCCACAGCCATGGCCCAGATATACTGTTACTGCCATTCCTACAGAAAGAGACTGCTGCTATTTTTAAAGTTCCCCTGGAAAGTAGATTATATGATTCCCTTGCTTATCCATTCTGATGTCACTCAAACCTTCAGGGAGGAAAGTTTCTCTTCACATCCTGCTAAAATTGCTCCTGCCTTACATTTGGAATGTTTCTTTCTACTAGTCAGATGACAGCTGATAGCCCCAGTGTCTGCCAGATGCTCCAGGCTGAGTAGACAGTCCTGATAAGAGAGAGTAAGCATGGTGCGTTGCTTGCACAGACTGCAGCAGGTGTGCAAAGGCTGGTGAGCACTGCCACTTGGGTAGCAGTCAGTGTGCTTGCAGGAGAGTTGTAGGATGGAGGCAACCTTGTTAATTTTTTTGTACAAACTTCAAAAAGTGACTCGAGTTGACAGTTTCAAATTTTAGCTTTCTAATTAAGTTGCTCTGAGGTCACACAGCTAATATCTTCCCTGGACCCTTTTGTCCATCTGTAAAATAGGCCTGGTAACACTAACTGTTTAGATATTTGTTGAATATAATTCATGTAACATGCTTCATATAATATCTAGCACATGATGCACACACACACACAATCCCCAGGGTTGTGAGGAGTCATTTTAATGACTAGACTACTTCTTGGATATAAAGGAATATCTAATGTACAAATCCTGACCTCGTAAAGGTTTTGGTCTAACTCAGAATTTTTCTCACTGCAACAACAACAACAAAAAAGAAAATTAGAATTGCTAAATCTGATCATAATAGCATGCATATTATTGGGAGGAGTCCATGGCATTAAATCTGAATGGAAGCCAAACAAACCCATCAGCTGCACACTTACCACACTCAGACTTTTGTTCCAAACCCAAACACAACCTGGGAATAACTGCCTACACTGAAGGGCAGTAATGCTGAACTGGGGTGTCGTGGTTTACAGCTGGCACTTGGTGGTTGAAAAACATCATGGATTTTGGATCTTGTGGTATTTTTTTTCCTTGAGAACATATGATAAGTTATGACAATCAACTGAATCCTTATGACAGACATAAATAGTAGTGGGATATATATATATATATATATATATATATATATATATATATAGTTTGTTCATATAATTTTCTCTTATTTTCATTGCTAGGCCTCTTTTGGTTTGGGCTTTCTGATGACTTGCTGATGGATGCAGATCATGTTTCATCAAGGGTTTTTTTTTCTAGGAATTAGGGATCCTTTACCCCACTAGGAAAATTAAACCCTTCTCACAAAAAAGCATGGGTCAAGACAAATTTATTCTGCCAATGTGATTAGCCATGCCTTGTGCTGTTCTGAGTGTAAGTAGACTGATGTATGGCTGTGGTCCCTTTTGTTGGGATATACTGTTTCTCTTGGTCTGGGCAGGACTCTGGAGATGATATGGGACCTCTCAAAACAAGAGTGCCAAAAATTCTGTTTTATTTTTTTAAAAATATTTTATTGATTTTTTTACAGAGAGGAAGAGAGAGGGATAGAGAATTAGAAACATCGATGGGAGAGAAACATCGATCAGCTGCCTCCTGCACAACCCCTACTGGGGATGTGCCTGCAACCAAGGTACATGCCCTTGACCGGAATCAAACCTGGGACCCTTCAGTCCGCAGGTCGATGCTCTATTCGCTGAGCCAAATCAGTTCCGGCATTCTGTTTTATTTTTTATCCCCAGCACCCACTTGATTACAGGGCTAAGATTCTCAGGATCTCACACAGGATCAACTTCATGAAGACAAAGTCCTGGGCCTCAGTGGGTTGGCCACTCTCTGGTGGCAGAGATGTCCACTGTTGTGCCCTCATGCTCCCTTCAGTCTCTTTTTTCCTACTACTTTCATGCTGTGCTTTGAGCCATAGAGGGAACTTCTGGTGAGGTTCTGACTGTCAGGCTGAAGACATGTCACTTAGTACAACCCTTGGCTGTTCCTCTAAGGTCTTCCCACTCCTTTGCATACCAGCAGGGAGCTGACCCAAAACACACTCTTACTTGGCCCTCCTGCCCTAAAGAATTCCACCACAGGCAAATCAATTCCTTTCTCTTTCTCCACATTTCTCCTCCTGGCCTTCCTTTGCCCTCAAGCCCTAGACTCTTTAATGGCTCTAGTGTCTGGAAACAACAGTATTACAATCCTGCCTAATATTTCTCTTGAAGCAGCAAACATAAAACCTGCTGCATATGTAAATGGTGGAAGGGAAAAAAGAAACCATAGTGGGGAAAAAAAAACAAACAGATTAATATCCAAAACTGCCTCAAGCCTCTATTCTGAATGATTAAAGATTGAGATGAAGCATGATCTCTTTTATTACCCTCCTTCC
This sequence comes from Pipistrellus kuhlii, assembly GCF_014108245.1. Lineage (NCBI taxonomy): Eukaryota > Metazoa > Chordata > Mammalia > Chiroptera > Vespertilionidae > Pipistrellus > Pipistrellus kuhlii. The sequence continues at coordinate 905,975 of NW_023425573.1, read as the reverse complement.
CTTCTTTCCTTCCTTGCTTTCCTCTTTTCCTTCAGTTTTTGTAAGGCTTCTCTGGCCATTGAAAACAGGCTATTATGACTGCCTGCATCCCATGTTCTCTAGGTTCTGACAGTACAGCCTTCTCAGGGTTTGATCATACAGTTCTGGGCATTTTCTTCATTTTGGGCTGAATTTGACCAGCATCTCCCAGGCCAGATCTATTGCTGAAATCTTGTTTTTTCCGTGTTTGTTTCTTTGCTTATTTGGTGGTGAACACCTTCAGATGGCCTGCTCTCTCCCTGTCATGATCTTCCTACCTACCTCTTTCACTAACATTCCTTGCCTAGCTCCTGGGGGCATTTGAATTGATACCAGCTACTCAGATCTTTCTACACCAGGGAAAGGACTATCAGGTGAGGAAGTGAGCTTCCTACTATTGGACCACCATCTGCCTAGACCTAAAAGAGACTGCTCATAATTGGGTATCAAGTTGAATTGAGGGGTCCCTAAGTGCCCCAGTCTCTTAACTTTTAATAATCATTCAAGGGCTGCCTGGGGTCAAATTCTAGTTCTACTGTTTACTAACTGTGTGAGTTTGAGCAATTTAACTTAATCCCTTTGAGACAACTTCTTCACCCATAAGGTAGGGTAGGAATCATCCCTACCTTAGAAGGTTGTTGGGATTAGATGAGACATTATATGTGTGGCATATAATAAGCTCTCAGAAAACTTATTCATATCTACTCTTGCCTTTCTTTTCTTAACTTGCCGAGCAGGCTATAGCCCATCAGCAGTACAGGTTTTATGAAGTAACTAGAGGCCCAGTGCACGAATTTGCGCATGGGTGGATCCCTTGGCCTGGCCTGCAACCGGGGTGATTGGGGCCATCTCACCCAGTTTCAATCAGGGCTGATGCGGCCAGCTTAGGGGAGGGACTGCAAGAGGTTGACCAGCCCAGTAGGTTGGCTGTGGGAGCACACTGACCACCAGGGGGCAGCTCCTGTGGTCAGTGTGCATCATAGCGACCAGTCAACAGGTTGTTCAGTCATTCAGTTGTTTGGTCACTTAGGCTTTTATATATATAGATTTCAGAGTTCATAAAACATGCTGAGGGTGGACATTCCAGGAGAGCTTTCTTCCCAACCTTAACACCTGCTCTTCCCTTGACCTCATTCACCCATAGGTTTCCAGTGGCACTTATCCCAGAGAGGAGTGTGCCACCATGAAAGCCTTTTTGAAGAGAGGATTCCCAGAGGGAGCAGGGGATAGAAAAGTTCTCTTGATTTTCTAGGGCTGCTGTAACAAATTGCTACAACTGGGTGGTTTAAAAATAATTTATTCCTTCACAGTTCTAAAGGCTTGAAATTCAAAATCAAAATGTTGGCAGGGCTATGTTCTCTCTGAATGCTCTAGGGGAGAATCCTTCCTTGCCTCTTCCTAGTTTCTTATGGTTTCTGGCAACCCTTGGCATTTGTTGGCTCAAAAGTGTTATTCTTTTTCTTTGACTCTCATCACTTAGTAGAGTCAGCAATGAAGATTGGGGGCTTGCACATTTGTTTCGATTGGAGCTATTTTTGTTGTTGTTGTTGTTGTATTCTCTCAATGCCAATTGTGCATTTGCCCATTAGAAAGTGGGGAAAGAAACACGTAGTGTTCCTATTCTGTCGAATTAATGGTGGAATTGGAATGCAGTGGCTGCAAAACTGATCTGCTGCTTTGGGACCTGCTGCCTTTTTAACAGGCATGGTGGATTCTCCCAACTTACTTTTCAGTCTGATTCTTTCCTGGGGTCATTTCATAGTGTTACCTGACTACTGAGATTTGGTCCATGACTTCATCTTTTTGTTTTCCCACATATTCTTCCTTTCCTCTCCCAGCTGTTTATTCATCTTATTCTCACCACTCAGGGTTAGAGACAAGCTCTCTTTAATATACTAAGGGTGTGAGTATTTACTGGAAGCAGTATTGAACAGGTGTTCAAATTCTGATTAAAAAAAAAAAAAAAGCCCTAGCCAGTTTGGCTCAGTGGATGGAGCTTCAGCCTGAAGACTGAAGGGTCCTGGGTTTGATTCCAGTCAAGGGAATGTACCTCGGTTATAGGCTACTCACCCTAGTTGGGAGCATGCAAGAGGTAGCCAATAGGATGTGTCTCTCTTACATTGGTGTTTCTCTCTGTCTCTCCCTCTTCCTTCCACTCTCTCTAAAAAATTAATGGGGGAAAAGATATTCTTGGGTGAGATATAAATAAATAAATAAATAGTCTCTCCTGAATTAAAAAAATCTGATGAAAAAATGTATGAGTTAAGAGGGCTTGGTAAGTCTGTACATACAAAATTTTTCAAATTAGAAAGCTATAATTTTTGGGATTTTAAGCAATATTTGTATCTTAGAGTGGGAAAAGTAATTTGGCGATAGGCCTCCCTCATTTGTTTCAGCAAGAACACATCTTGTAAACTTTTCTAGAATTTCTATCTCCTAAGCCATTGAGGTATCACAATGCTGATGCTTTTAACTAATGATAAAAAGTCTGTTTAATAATTTAATTTGGATGTATCTTTAAATAATGCCTTTATTCAATATTTATTTACCCAAATGTTTTATATCCATAAAATAGCTGTTCATTTTTTTGGTGAAATGTAGACATTTTTGTTTAAGAATTTTTTCACAGGAGGCCAAGCTATTGCAATAGGAACACAAACATCTTCTGATTTTATATGATGCCTGAGGAAAGATGCAGGAGGTGGCAAGGGAGTCATTCAACCTGGCCCAGGTCTGATGTTATATCAGAGAGGATAAGCCACCATTTGCTAAATATATTATGGACTATTGTTATTGTGCTCAGATCCAAGTCTTGGGGTGTGGGCTGTGATTGTGGGGAGCCATGGAGATTCCTGTGAAGGAAATGGACATTCCTACAGACTAATGTATCACTTTCCCTTACTTGTACAACTATTTCCTTGAAAAGCAAAACAAAACTCTTTCTGTAGCACATATAGGGAAAAGAAGAGTTAAATACTCAGGAACCAGAACCAAAGCAGAGGCAATGAAGACAGACCAGTTCATAATTATTTGGCAAATTATCTCATGAGCTGAAATCCCATTCTTGCTATACCTTCAGTCTCTATTCAATATATTTATATATTCATATTCTACACAGAAGCAAAAATGGTTTCTTTTAGCTACAATTTATTTAAGACTCAAAGTTTTGAGTGTGTGTCAGGACACAAACCAAAGTTTGTTTTTATGTGAATAGCAGGACTCCTGACAATGGAAAGCTATAAGGAACTCTTAAAGGTGCCATTCTTTTGCTCAAAAGTACCTTTATAACCATTGGGGAAGAGAGAATTGAATAGCGGAACAATATTCTCTTCAGCACCATATGGAAATATCTGATCATTCTTGCACAAGCAATGGAATCAAAATGTTAACACACATGAACTTTATGAAACAATTGCATCTCCTACTATCTGTAATCTCAGTCTAGATACAAGCCATAAGTCACGTCCTTTTGACAGAGATTTATGTGTTTTATATTCAGGGAAACCAGGGAAAGCCATTTTGTCTATGCCCTGACTTCAAGTGGGAGGATGAATAAGGCAGAAAGTTGAAGGGAAGAGTTAGCCAGAAAGACAAAGAGATCAGTGATATACCAACTACATTGATATCGACATATTTGAACAAGGACAATCACCAAACATATCTTCAGATAACCAGGTTAGTTGCTTCAGTGTAGGATGGAGTTGGGTTTCATTTTTCTTGCTCTCCTTCACTGCACCTAACACAATGTATTGTGTGCTGTTTAGACAGCTGCTCCATAACTGTTGAATGTTGAATGAAGTCACCTAGAAACAAAAGTGGCCCTTTGGTGGTGGGTGGAGAGGTGCTGGTTGAAAGGGACTGCTGGGAAGGCAGACATACTTAAAAGAAGGAGAATTAATAGGTTGACATTTTGACTCATCCTTTCCTCTTTTATGCATGCACAGTGGTTGGTGTTTTCAAATGTTTTGGCAACAAGTTCTTCTCTCTTTCATTCAAATTATTGAGGGGGATACATTCTCTGCTGTTCCTTCATCCCATCTTTGCAGTAGGAGCTCTTAGGATAAGTTAGAAAACCCAAGAAGGAACTCAACAAAGCTCAAAAACATTCATTTAAATGCCAGCTCAGAATACAGGGGGAAAAAATGCACCAGCAAAAAACACGTATAGAATGTGGGATTGGTTACCTTCCTAACAGGAGAGGAAGCGTTGAAAATTATCAATAGTACTGACATTTGGAAAGACATTTGGCGATATGTATTAAAATTTAAAATATAGATAGCCTTTCACCCCCTACTTCATGTCTCAGTATCTTTCTAGAGATAAACTCAAACAAGTTCATAGAGTGCACCAGTCAAGGGGTTCGCTACAGCCTCCTTTCTAAGAAATGGCCTAAAATTCATCGATAGGGTCCATGCTAAATAAATAATGTAGCTTTTCTATATGAGGTAGAATTTTATAAAGATATGGTGAAACTTAAAGGCAAATAGAAAACAGTTCTAACCTCCCCACACACATGTTATTTGTGTAGGTTTCTAGAAGAATTCATATCAAACAATGATGTATTTATATCTGGAGAGTTGTGAAAGGAAAGTAATCATGGAGAACTTACGCTTTATCTGTAGCATCTTAACTCCTTAGAAGAAAATTATTTTCACAAATCTCCTATGCTAATTAAAAGTAAATTAAGCTGTAAGAAGAAATCACCTGAGATAATACACGAGACTGGAAAGTGGGGACAGATGAAAACATTTATTCCTATGGTTTTCTGACTCATAATCACACCTCTGAGAGGAGTCCCTGGACAAAGTGCAGAGATGGGGCTTGGGGGGGGGGGGGGAGGTAGGTTTAGTCAAATGTAATGGATGTGAAGTAATTTCTGACCTTCTCTCTGGGGAAAAAAGCATAAATTAGTTTTTCCTGGATCAGGCTTGGCCTCTGGAGCAGAAGTGGGAATCTTAGGAAGACAGGTGGTATGTTAGTCTGAATTAAAGATGACCCCATTACCCTAGGCAGTGCAAGTTTGAAATAGGAGCAGAATCATTCTTAGAGTAGAGAATTAGACAACTCTCCCAAATCACCTGGTTGAAGCAGGATTCAAATTCAGTCTGACTCCAGAGTTCATGACTTAATTATTAATGTATTAAGTTTTTATGAAATATATAAAAATCTAGCAATAGAGTCATTATAAGGAAGAAGGAAAACAGAGAAGTGGAAAGATCAGGTATGGTGAAGGAAGGAGCTATAGAACAGGTGATGTTTCAATTGTATTTGAAGAATGAACAGGAGTTTTATGGGAAGAAACAAGGAGGCTGCTCATGGCATGCACTGGAAGGGGTGGTTAAAAATACCGAGAGACTGTGTTGGAGGAACCACATGAGATCTGTATAAAGAGAATGAGCACACCGCCTATGGAAGAGGACATAAGGGGAGATGGGTGTGGTGGAGAGGGGAATGACAGGACCAGATGGTGGAGGGTCTGTGCATTGAATATTTGGGCCTAGTCAATGCAAATATATGGAAGGTTTTAGGTCAGGGGGTGAATAATCAGATCTGCCTTAGAAATTGCCTTAAACATGAAGAAATGATTAGTTCACAAAAATACTAGAGCAAGGAGTTGGTAGGACAAGTGGACCTCTGGGGAATTAGGGAAACGAAATAGAAGGTCTTTCTCACTTTCTAGTTCTTCCTGAATCATCCAGTTTTATGCTTTAAATTGTTCCCTTGACTTAGTTACTGTAGACGTAGCATGTGAGGTGACATGTAGACATTCCAAAAGTATCAGATCTCACTCATCAGAGAAAATTCACTTGAAGACTTGCTGCTTTTATCTTTAGTGACACTTAATACCCCTGTGACAGCATTTGGCAACAGGAGTGGTCAATAGTCTTATCTGTCTTTGAATCCTGAGCTCTTGGACTCAATTCACTGCAGTGGAGATAGATCTAGGAATTGGGAATGTTGTCAGTCTGGGAAGGAAGTGGATCACCCTGGGGATAGGCATGCCTGCCCTGCATATAAGCCACTGAGCTTCAGAGTTGTAAAATAACCACCTCTTGCCTTTGTCTAATCGAGACTTCATAACTTATAGAGAGCACTCACATGCATGATCTCATCTAATTTGGATGGAAGCTGCCATTCATACCTCCGTCATTGGAACCAAAATAACCTCTGACTTCACTCAGCTGCACAGGTGGCTGGAAGAGTGGGGAGGGAGTCCTAGAAATGTCTCTATTCTGAGAGGAGGAAGGCAACTATCATTGGTGAGTGGGAAAGAATGTAAGCAAAAGTCTGAGAAACTGTCAAATGAAAAACTTATGGGAATTCGTACACCACTCATTTGGTGCACCTCCTTAAGCCATATTCAGTTGAGATGGGAGAGCAGGGGAAGGCACTCAGATGCTGGAGCTCTCTAGGCAGAAAGTTGATTCTGCTTCCATAAAGAGTTTTGATGCTTAACAAAGTCACAGTATTTTTTAGCTTCATTTGATTGCTCCTGCTGTTATTCTAATTTGATTTCTTTTTCAAGACAATATTTTTTTAAAAAAAGGCTGAATTATTAAGTTCTATCAAATCCCTTTTGTAGGTAAGTGTGCATACCTTATACCTCAAGGTGATGCGCTACAACTAGGAGCTAGAGATGAAACTGAAGGACAAAACTAGACACTAGAGCTTCTTGAGGGTAGGATGTGCTACCATCACCATGGTATACCCAGCATATTTCTGCCTATGCATGTATGTTATATGGATTATCACATTCATCAGCCCACACTTAGATTTTCAAAATACAAGCTACACAGCTTCCTGTGTGAGACTGAAGAATGGTACTTAAAAATAATGCATTAGAAGCAAAAGTAGTCTCATGGCCAAAGTTATAAGCACAAGGGCACATGGTTGAATATAATACAATTATTTTTCACACTTTATGCAGCATGGATATCTAGCAGCTTTCAGAAACTGACAGCCAGACTTCTTTTGAATATGACACAGTCATTCTTCTTTCTCTGATAGCATCATGTCTGCTAGGATAAGCCTACCATCATTGAATCTTTTCCTTCTGTGTGTTCTGAATACATATATTTTGTGAAAGCCCTAAAGAAAATATTAAGGATTCATGAAATGAACCACAAGTATAATTTTGTTAACAGTCTTTTCTCCCTGCCCTCTTCATGTTTCATTTTACTTTCCTGAGGAGTTTCAGAAGAGGTTAGATCATTGTTATATCAAATAATAATTCCTAAATTTCAGTTTTTGCTTTATGACCATCTTGGATATAGAACTGTGTTTGCTCAGGGAAAATGGGTCACAGATTGCTAAACTAGCTCCTCACCAATGCAGTGGTTAAGAGCTGTTTGTTTTTCAAATACCTTAATTGTATGGTCTACCAGAAAAGAGCAGCCCTGGAAATTATACCTCTGGACTAAATGCAACCAGATGGACAAAACAACAAGGCATTTGAAAAAGATAAATGCCCCACAATCCCCCTGTGGTTGGTTTTATTGCCAGTTAATTTCATAATGGGTTCTTTTGGAGCAGAGGGATATTCTCCAGGGCTAGGAGTGGTTCCTCAGCAAAAGCCAGGCAGCCTTCGGAGGGAAGGGTGCTCTTTGCTGCTTATTTCAGTAGAATTTGAGTAAACAGTTTGGCTAGGGGGGCTCGGATAATGGGTGGAGTTGATGGGAGGGTGGAATTCTAAGCTGAAGGGTATCAACTCATCCCTCTTTGCTTTATATTGCTCATTGGCATTAACTTTTCTGGGTATAAAGCAATTATCTGGTGACTAGAACTGAGGATGTGAGAAGGATAGCATTTAATGATCTGGTTGGTTATCTGCAACCAGAAGTAAGAGTTGTTATGGGAAGAATATCTCATGTTTTGTGAGGGTCATGTGCACTCATCAATGAACTCAGGGTGAGACTGATCCCTGGATCTTTGTCTCTTCCCAGGATGATGGTATCAGGGCCATAACCAGACCTTGTGGGTATGCCTTAAAATCCAGGAAACCAGGCCGCCGGACTGTTTTCAGGCCATAAGTAATTATATATCATTTCTCATAGTATATAATACACATATTGGATTCATGATGGAGATGTGGGGAGAAAGTCTAGAAAGAAATGTAATTTGAAGACCTCATTGACCCTCTTCTCAAGAAGCAGCTGTGATTTTCTGGGAATGGTTGAAAGATCTCATCATTTGGGGAAAAAAGTTCTCCTTATGGATCTATCCCATCCCCAACGCTGTCTCCATTGCCACAAACAGAAGTCCTTGAAAATGAAAGGCAAGAAATATAATGTGTCCTGAGTATCTTTATTATAAAAGAGAAAATACATGAGTTGAAAGAGACCTGTGAATTCTTGAGACTTCAGTAGGCTGAGTTAAAATAAAATTGTTGAATAATTAACATTTCATCCTCTTTCCTTCCAAAAGAGTTTCAAATATAGCCTTTGGTCTCTATGCTTACAGTGTAACAGTCACAGGTTTCCAGTGATTACTTCATGTAAGCTCCTCATTCCCTTCATAAAATATTTTTTCTTTTCCTGAAATGTTCTTTGAAATCCTTGTACGTAAGTTCTCCTTCACCAGAAAACATCAAATTATATAATTAAATATCTCTAGTTTATTTTATGTCTATTAAATATTAATAAAGCTGTTAAAAAAAGCTCTGACCTGGCTAGTATTGCTCAGTTGGTTGAGTGTCAACCCATGAACCAGGAGATCATGGTTCAATTCCCAGTCAGGGCATATACCTGGGTTGTAGGCTTGATTCCTAGTAGGAGATGTTCAGGAGGCAGCCAATTAATGAGTCTCTCTTATCATTGATGTTTCTATCTATCTCTCTCCCTCTTCCTTTCTCCCCCTAAAGTCAAATATATATATATATATGTGTGTGTGTGTGTGTGTGTGTGTGTGTGTGTGTATGTATATATATATATATATATATATATATATATATATATACACACACACACACTATCTAATCTAATAAAGAGAGAATATGCAAATTGACCATCATATCATCACAAAGATGATGGCTCTCATAGCCACATGATGGTGGCACCTAGTCTTCTCAGCCCCGCCAGAGTACCGCAGCCCCATGGGGAGGGGGGAAGGAGGTGGCAGGCACATAGTGTGGCCAGACCCTCTACTTCTTGCACCTGCCACCAAAGTCCCACAGTCTTTTCAGCCCAGCTCAGGGGCCAGGGGGAGTGGCAGGCACACAGTGGTGCTGGACCCGCCCTCATCCCCAGCTGCCCAGGGCAGGCCCAAGGCTCAGGTATTCAGGGCCTGCCAAGGCTTGCACTGCTGGCATGGCAGCAACAGAGGTGTGATGGGGGTGTCACCTTCCCTTAATCGTTGAGTCACCTCCCACCCCTGAGGACTCCCAGACTGGGAGGGGGCAGGCTGGGCTGAGACATCCCCCTTCAGTGCATGAATTTTCATGTACTGGACCTCTAATATATATATATATATATATTTCTGACTTTTTTGTTAATCTTATATTGGGTCACACTTTTTAAAAAACAACAGTAGCCCTAACCAGTTTGGCTAAGTGGATAAAGCATAAGCCTGTGGACTGAAAAGTCCCAGGTTCGATTTCAGTCAAGGGCATGTACCTTGGTTATGGGTACATTCCCAGTGAGGGGTGTGAAGGAGGCAACTGATTGATGTTTCTCTCTCATCGATGTTTCTAACTCTCTATCTTTCTCGCTTCCTCTCAGTAAAAAAATCAATAAAATACATTTAAAAATAAATAAACAACCGTAAATTTTTAAAAAATTAAGTAAAATTTGCATACATAGACTTTTATTTGTGAAAAGTTTTATTTTATTTTATAACTAATTATATCTCTTTACTTGTTATAAGTCAATTCAGATTTTCTATTTCTGTTGAGTTAATTTGGTAGTTTTTGTGTCTCTAGGAATTTGTCCATTTCATCAAAATTACCTAATTTATAGGTGTGAAATTGTTCATCTTACTCCATTACATTTTTTAAAAAATTCTGTAAGATTGATAGTAATGTCACTTCTTTTATTCCTGATTTTAGTAATTTCAGGCTTATGTCTTTTTTCTTGATCTATCTAGCTCCTGGTATGTCAATTTTATTAATCTCTTTAATGAATTAACTCTTGGTTTTGTTACTTTTCTTTTTTTTTTTCTATCCTCTAGTTATTTTCATTCAGATATTTATTATTCCATTTCTTCTCTTGGCTTTGAGTTTACTCTACTTTTTCTAGTTTTATATAATGGAAGATTAGCTTATTGATCTGAGATATTTAAAATGTAAATGTATACAGCTATAAATTTTCTTCTGAGCACTACTTTCTCTTCATCCTATTATTTTTGTTATATTATGTTTCATTTTTATTTACCTCCAAGTATTTTCTTATTTTTCTTGTTGTTTCTTATTTGACCATTGTTTATTAAGAGTTTATTTAATTTTTGCATGTTTGTAAAATTTTTAAATTCCCTTTGGTTAATGATTTGTAATTTTGTTCCATTTTAGTTGGATAAACACTTTGTATGATTTCAATTATACTAAATGTATTGAGACTCATTTGATGGCCTAGCATATGATACATCCTACAGAAGGTTCCATATGCACTTAAAAAGATTGCATATTCTGCTTTGCTGGATTAAGTGTTTTATAGATATCTGTTAGTACTTATTGGTACTAACTTCAATTTCCTATTGATCTTTTGTCTGTTTTCCTACATCCATTAATCCAAGTAAAGCTTTAAAAACTCCAGTTATTATTGTTGAACTAGAAGCCCAATACACAAAATTCGTGCAAGAGTAGGCCTTCCTTCCCCTGGTTGCTGGCACAGGCTTTTCTCTGGCACCCAGGACCCAGGCTTCCCTTGCAGCCCAGCTTGGTCCAGAAGGTCATCTGAAAAGACATCCGGTCTAATTAGCATATTATGCTTTTATTATGCTAAATTATGTCTTTCTCTCACTAATTCTCTCAGTAATTGCTTTAGATATCTTGGGACTTTGTTACTAGGTAGACATCCTATATAATAAAAGCCTAGGTGGCATCATGCAGTGCCCTTGCACAAAGTCATCACAAGATGGCCGTCACAAAATGGCCACCGTAAGATGGCAGCATGCACAGTGGAGGAGGGGCCCAGTGCTGCTCTGCACGGTGAGGCCTGGGAGTCCTGTGGCTCTGCCAGCAGGGGAGCAGTTAAGGGTTGTTTAGATGGCAGGCAGAAGCAGTTAGGGTCAATCAGGCAGGCAGGCAGGCAGGCAGGCAGGCAGGCAAGTGGTTAGGAGCCAGTGGTCCCAGATTGTGAGAAGGATGTCCTACTGCTGGCTTTGGCCTAAGGGGAAAACCCTGAGGGGACCCTGAATCTTCGAGTACCAGGCCCCTAGAATATTTATAATTGTTATATCTTTTTGATGGATTGATGCTTATATCATTATAAAATGTCCTTTTTTGTTTCTAGTAAAAATTCTTGCCTAAAGTCTATTTTGTCTGATTATTAGTCTAGCCATTCAACCTCTCTTTTAGATACTGCTTTCATGTTATATTCTTTTCCATTCTCTTATTATAAACTTATCTGTGGTTTTTTTAATTTAAGGTGTGTCTCTTGTAGACTGCATATAGTTCAATCACATATGTAAAATCATAATTGACAGTGTATCAGTGGTAAAGGTTTTATTTTTTTTTAAATTGTTCAGGATATTTTTGCTTTTCATCAGGTTGAGGAAATACCCACTATTCCTTGTTTTCTGAGAGTTTTCCCCAAAAAAATTATAAATAGGTGATAACTTATTTCAAATAACTTTTTCTTTGTATCTATTGAGATGATCATGTGCTTTAGTTTGTCTTTATTTTGTTAATATAGTTAATTCAAATATTAAACAATTGTGTAGTTCTAGAATAAACATCACTTGCTTACATTAATTTGCTTATTTTTAAGGATTTTTGTGTCAGTAAGAGGATACTGGTCAGTAATTTTCTTTAAAAGTATTTGATACTTTTCAAAACAAGCCAGAGGAAAATAATTTGGGCAAAAAATGAAAAAGGATCCCAAGTCAAATTTATAGAAAATATTCCTTTATTAACTTTTGATCAAGAATATGTTTGTATATTTTCAGAAAACACTCCAAGACCATGTGGATTCTGGCAACAGAGAGGAATTGACAGGACTGCTCCAACCATGAAGACAGAAGAGAAGCAGTCCAGAGATGGAAGATGCTGACAACGCCTTGCCATAATAGCAGTCAGCAGCTGTGTATCACTGCAGGTTGCCCAGAACCAAACCAGAGAGGGTTGGACCTGCAGTACTTTTTAGTATTTTGATATGAAGGTTACACTGACTTCATAAAATAAATTAGAGAGTATTTCCCTTTACTCTATTTTCTGATATAGTTTGCATGCTATTGCTATTACTTCTCCCTTACAGTTTTTATAGAATTTACCAGTAAAGGCATTAGGGCCTGCATTTTTCTTTGTGGAAAGGTTTTTTTTTAAATTAAGATTTCAATTTCTTTAATACACAGAGAGCTATTTAAAATTTCTATTTCTCTTTATATCAATTTCAATAAGAAGTGCTTTTAAAGATACATATATTTTAAGTTGTAGAATTGTTGCCATACATTTTTCCATAATATTCTTATTGTTCTTTTAATATTTACAACATTGGTAGGCTGTCATCTTTTTTATTCCTGATATTTGTAATATTTTTCTTCATTTGTTTTTTTTTTTTTAACAATTTCACTGATATTTTCAAAGAATAAACTTTGTTTTTTATAATTTTATTTATTGTTTGTGCATTATTTTTGCTCTCATTAAAATAATGGGTTCCCTGTTTCAGTTATTTTATTGTGCAGACAATCTTTAATGAATTTTCAGAAATACTTTCAGTTAACGCCATCACACCTCAGTTTGTCATTCCCAATTCATTTTTGTTTGTCACTTTCTTTGGTTAAGTGACAAACTTGTGGAAGCAATGTGGTATAGTGGAAAGTTCTTTCATCTTGGGTATAACATTTCCAAATTGTCATTTTTGCCTTCCTTAAGCTCATTTTATATGTAAAGTAGGATAATAGTGATTGTATAAAATGTATGTGAAGTGTCTGAAACACAGTGGTCATTCTGTGATGGTTGGCCTGAGAGTCCGGAGAAGTTCTTCACTATCTGTGCAGCCTATTGACCAATAGCTTTAACTGTTTTTAGATTGGTGCAATTGATATATAACCATATATTAGTTTCAGGTGTACAACAAAATGATTCGATGTTTGGATACACTACAAAATGATCCCAAGTTTAATTACCATCCATCATAATACATAGTTATAAATTTTGTTGCATTGTGATGAGATCTTTTAAGATTTACTTTTTTTAAGCAACTTTCAAACAATATAATACAGTATTATTAATTACTAGAGGCCTGGTGCACAAAATTCATGCACTGCAGGGGTGGGGTTGTCCTTCAGCTCAGCCTGCACTCTCTCAATCTAGGACCCTTCAGGGGATGTCCAACTGCAGGGGTGGGATCGGGCCTACACGGCAGTTGGACATCCCTCTCACAATCTGCGACTGCTGGCTCTGAACTGCTCAGCTGCCTTCCTGCCTGATTGCCCCTAACCATTTCTGCCTGCCAGACTGATCGGTGCCTAACTACTTCCCTGCTGGCCTGACCTCCCCCATTGCCATACCCTGGAGGCCTGTTTGCCCCCAACTAGACTCCCCTAACAGCCCAGTCACCCTCAACTACCCTCCATGCCAGCCTGGTCACCCCTAACTGCCCTCCACTGCTGGCCTGGTCACTCCTATCTGCCCTCCCCTGCAGGCCAGGTCCCCCTCACATGCCTTCTCTCCCTTGCAGGCCTGGTCACCCACAATTATCCTCCCCTGCCAGCCTCGTCACCCCTTTCTGCCCTCTGCTGCCAGCCTGGTTGCCCCAAATTGCTCTCCCCTGCAGGCCTGGTCTCTCCCAACTTCCCTCCCCTTCTGGCCTGGTCGCCTTCAACTGCCCTCCCCTGATGACCCAGTTGCCCCAACTATCCTCCCCTGCCAGTTTGGTCACCCTTAACTGCCCTCCCCTGCTCCAGTCATGCCTAACTGCCCTCCCCCACATGCCTGGTCCCCTCAACTGCCCTTCCCCACAGGCCTGGTTCCCTCCACTGCACTCCCCTGCAGGCCTAGTCCTACCCACTACCCTCCCTCCACTGCCAGCCTGGTCACCCCTAACTGTCTTTCCCTATAGGCCTGGTCATCCCTAACTGCCCTCTCATGCAGGCCCGGTTGACCTCAACTGCCCTCCACTGCAGGCCTGGTCCCTCCAGCTGCCCTCCCCTGCTGCCTGGTCACCCCCAATTGCCCTCCCATGCAGGCCTGGTCACCCCCAGCTTCCCCCCTCCCCTACAGGCCTGGTTGCCCCCAACTACTCTCCCTCCCCTGCCAGCTTGGTCACCCCTAACTACCCTCCACTGTTGGCCTGGTCACTCCTAACTGCCTTCCCCTGCAGGCCAGGTCCCCCTCAAATGCCTTCTCTCCCCTGCAGTCCTGGTCACCCACAATTACCCTCCCCTGCCAGCCTGGTCACCCCTATCTGCCCTCTGCTGCCAGCCCGGTTGCCCCCCAGTGCCCTCCCCTGCAGGCCTGGTCTCTCCCCACTTTTCTCCCCTTCCAGCCTGGTCACCCCTAACTGCCCTCCCATGCAGGCCTAGTTGCCCCCAACCATCCTCCCCTGCAAGCCTGGTCCCCCAACTGCTCTCCCCTGCTGACCCAGTTGTCTCCAACTATCCTCCACTGCCAACCCAGTCACCCTTAACTGCCCTCTCCTGCAGGCCCAGTCATGCCTAACTGCCCTCCTCCCGCAGGCCTGGTTTCCTCAACTGCACTTCTCTGTAGTCCTGGTCGCCCCTAACTGCCCTCCTCTGCTGGCCTGGTCACCCTCAACTGCCCTCCCATGCAGGCCCAGTTGCCCCCCGCTGCCCTCCCCTGCTGGTCCAGTCACCCCTAACTGCCCACCCTTGAAGGTCTTTTTGCCCCTGACTGCCCTCCTCTGCAGGCCTGGTCCCCCAAACTGCCCTCCCCTGTTGGCCTCATCGTCCCTAATGTCCTTCCCTGCTGGCCTGATTGCCCACAACTGCCTTTTTCTTCCAGCCATCTTTTGGTGGCCATCTTGTGACCAATGGGAGTGACTATATTATGTTATGGTGTGATGGTCAGTTTGCATATTACCTCTTTATTATATAGGATAGTCACCATGCTGTATAGTACATTCCCATGACTTTTCTATATTATACCTGGAATTTTGTACCTTTTGACCCCCTTCACTCATTTTGCCCTCTTTCTACGCCCAATAGCTTTTGTTTAGCATATAACTGATTAGACACACTTCAGGTATAACCCACCAATCATGGAAATAATTCCAAAATTGGAAAAAGCTTCCAAAAGGCATTTATAAATATACTCTAGTACTTATCATCCTCTGAATATCACGTGAAAGATGCTAAAGAAAACTACACTGAGAGTTTAATAAACATTAGCCTGTAGACCAAGTGAAATTCTGTCTTATTTTTTGTTCAATTAAAAAAATATATCTTGCCATGGGAAAACTCTGCTCTCTGTAAGATGACTGTATCAGTTAGCTTTTTGTCTCCAAACATAATAGAATTAAACAGTAACTATTGACTTCACTAAGTTGTGTTTCAGCAGATTCGGTAAAGCTCATCCAGGTGTTCTGCTGGCTGAACTGAATTTACCCTGACTTTTCAATCAGCTATGGGTCAGCCAAGTCAGCCTACTTTGGGGGTTTGGCTGATTGTTGATCGGAGCAATGTTTGAGATTGTGTTGCTTTTCTCTCGCCTTTCAGCAGGATAACGCAAGCTTATTCATATGTTGGCTTTGAATTTTAAGAGAGCAAGCTTCTATTTGTAAGTTATTTTCAAACATCTGCTTTATTACATTTGCTAATATCTAATTGGTGAAAGCAACTTACCTGGCTAATCCTGAATTAAAGGAGTGAAAAATAGCCCAGTTAGGGTGGCTCAGTGGTTGAGCGTCGATCTGTGAACCAAGAGGTCACAGGTTCGATCCCAGGTCAAGGGCACATGCCCGGGTTGTGGGCTTGACCCCCAGTAGGGGGCATTCAGGAGGCAGCCAATCCATGATCCTCTCTCATCACTGATGTTTCTATCTCTCTCTCTTCCTCTTCCTTTCTCTCTGCAATCAGTACCAATAAATAAAATAAAATAAAATAAAATAAAATAAAATATAAAATAAAAAAAAAAGGAGTCAAGAATAGACTCCACCACTGGATGGGAGGCAGCTGCAAAGAATTATGGCCAGTTTTGTTACCAAGAACCATGGTCGGCAAACTGCAGCTCGCAAGCCACATGCGGCTCTTTGGCCCCTTAAGTGTGGCTCTCCCACAAAATACCACGGCCTGGGCGAGTCTATGCTGAAGAAGTGGCCTTAAAAGAAGTTTAAGTTTAAAAGTTTGGCTCTCCAAAGAAATGTCAATAGTTATACTGTTGATATTTGGCTCTGTTGGCTAATGAGTTTGCCGACTGCTGACCTAGAACATTGGCTCTGGATGCAGAGGAGGAATACGAGGCCAAGAACAAGGTGTTCCTCATTAATCTCTCCAGGATGTTAACAAGGCATGCCCTGCATCAGAAAGATGATCGGGTCACACTCTATGGTACCATCCGCCTAAGGCTTTCTTCTGTGAAGAGCTTTCCTGGCAACTCAACAGATACATTCTACGTGGAGGCTGCTAGAAAATTGTTTGATTTGATGATAGTAGAAACATAAACTTATTTGTATCTTTCCCCTGTTCTTCTTTCTCTCAACCACCCTACTCTGACTGTCATTGATAGTTCCTGTGAGTGGTTAGGAAAAGTGCCAAATAGCTGCTTCTTTATCTAAAATGGGGCATGAGGCTCATAAGCCTAAAAAAGACCAAAGAGATCCAACAGCTGAAATGGGTTTGGCTCAGTGGATAAAGCATCGGCTTGCGGACTGAAAGGCCCCAGGTTCGATTCTGGTCAAGGGCATGTACCTTGGTTGCGGGCACATCCCCAGGAGGGGGTGTGCAAGAGGCAGCTGATCAATGATTCTCTCTCATCGATGTTTCTAATTCTCTATCCCTCTCTCTTCCTCGCTGTAAAAAAATCAATAAAATAATTTTTAAAAAAAGATAGATCCAACAGACTAGGCTAAATTCTCAAATCTGATTTTAGGTCCTTTAGGGTTGAGCCCACAGCATGAGCACAAGGGCATATACTTGAACACTCATCACACCTCTATTGTGCTAAATGTATAAGAGTGAGGCACCTACTTCTCCAACTTATTGCTGGTTAAAAGATGAGACATGATGTAATCACATTTGGATGCAATGAAAGGCAATTAGACTAGGTGGTAAAAATGATCTTGTGGAAAAAATAAAAAGCTCTAAGTACTGAAATGTATCATACTGGAATGTTGGAAGTCTCTCAGATGATTTTAGGACCTGAGTCCCAGCCACCTGTCTAGGTTGTAGTTGGTACAAGGGATGATTTACACAGAGCGGGCAGTTCTGCTCAGATCCTCTGAATTACATACGTTGACCACCTCCAGCAGTTTCCATTTCTATAAGCTACTTTGTTCACCAGTCAATATGTCTAGCCTTTGCTCGGCTCTGAGGTGGCCCTAGCGTGACTCTCCTTCCATCTTACAAAGCACAGAGAGGCTGCTGGGTCTCCAACCAGCCCTCAGAACAACTGTGAAGCTACTGAGAGCCTCATGCCCTCAGCCTGTCTCTGGAGTGAAGAGAGGAGGTATTTCACCTGTGAGCCACAACCAAAAAGGAGGATGTGCCGCCAGAGCCCAGGAACAAGGTGTGATAGGTTTCAAAGTTTTGCAAGTGTGATTCTCCCCCCCCCCCCCCCATTTCTTCATCTCTTGCTATCAAAAAAGTTGTCCTATTACTTTCAGAAAACAATTTTCTTTGAAAGGTTTTAAAGTCTTTAATTTATCCCTAACTCAAATAAATATGTTTCAAAATGTTCTGAGAGTCTCATCATATCTTTATTTTTTAATCTTCTTGTATTATTTTCTTCAAAGTCACACTACAACCAATATCAAGAAAAATATAATTAGCCAGTCAGTTGGAGAAGGATAAATACCACATGATCTCATTCATTTGTGGAATATAATGAACAAAATAAGTGGATGAACAAAAATAGAGCAGGAGGAAAAAGTATTTCAGAATATAATAGAAGTAATCCTGTTATTTGCAGATTTTTAATATTTCCTATAACTTTTGTGATACTCTAATATATTAGTATACTTTTGGTAATATTACTATCCTAGAGGCCTGGTACACAAAATTCATGCATGGGAGGAGGGGTGTCCCTCAGATTGGCCTGCACCTTCTCCAATCTATGATCAATCTCAAAATCCAGGACTGCTGGCTCCTTATGGCTCTCCTGCCTGCATAATCACCACTAAATACTTGCCTGCCTAACTGACTGCCACTAACTGCTCATTTACCTGCCTGATTGCCCCTAAGCTCACCCCTAACAACTCTGCCCGCCTGCCTGATTGCCCCTAAGCACCTCTGCCTGCCTGATTGTCCCTTACTGATGGTCTGCCTGACTTATTGCTCCTAAGCTCACCCCTAACCACTCTGCCTACCTGCCTGATTGCCCCTAAGCACCTGTGCCTGCCTCATCACCCCTAACTGCTAGCCTGCCTGACTGATTGCTCCTTACTCTCATCTGCCTAATTGCCACTAAGTGATCGGCCTGCCTAATTGCCCCTAAGCTCACCCTTAATCACTTTGCCTGATTGCCCCTAACTTCTTGCCTGCCTGCCTGATTGCCCCTAATGGCTCACCTGCATGCCTGATTACCCCTAAACTCACCCCTAACCACTCTGCCTGACTGCCTTATTGCCCTTAAATGCTCATCGGCATGCCTGATTGCCCCTAATATCACCCCTAACCACTCTGCCTGCCTGCCTGGTTGCCCTTAAGTACCTCTGTCTGCCCCATCACCCTTAACTGCTCGCCTGCCTGACTGATTGCTCCTAACTGCTCACCTGCCTGACTAATTGCCACTAACTGCTCACCTGCCGGCCTGATTGCCCCTAAGCTCACCCCTACCCCTCTGCCTACCTGCCTGATTGCCCCTAAGCACCTGTGCCTGCCTCATCATCCCTAACTGCTAGCCTGCCTGACTGATTGCTCCTTAATCTCATCTGCCTGACTAATTGCCACTAAGTGATCGGCCTGCCTAATTGCCCCTAAGCTCACCCTTAATCACTTTGCCTGATTGCCCCTAACTTCTTGCCTGCCTGCCTGATTGCCCCTAATGGCTCACCTGCATGCCTGATTACCCCTAAACTCACCCCTAACCACTCTACCTACCTGCCTTATTGCCCTTAAATGCTCATCTGCATGCCTGACTGCCCCTAATATCACCCCTAACTACTCTGCCTGCCTGCCTGATTGCCCTTAAGCACTTCTGCCTGCCTCATCACCCTTAACTGCTAGCCTGCCTGACTGATTGCTCCTTACTATCACCTGCTTGCCTGATTGCCACTAACTGCTCTCCTGCCTGCCTGATTGCCCCTAAGCTCACCCCTAACCACTCTGCCTGCCTGCCTGGTTGCCCCTAAGTACCGCTGTCTGCCTCATCACCCCTAACTGCTCGCCTGCCTGACTGATTGCTCCTAACTGCTCACCTGCTGGACTAATTGCCACTAACTGCTCACCTGCAGGCCTGATTGCCCCTAAGCTCACCCTTTGCCTGATTGCCCCTAACTTCTTGCTTGCCTGCCTGATTACCCCTAACTGCTCATCTGCCTGCCTGATTACGCCTAAGCTCACCCCTAATCAACTGCCTGCCTGATTGCCCCTAAATGCACACTTGCAAGCCTGATCACCCCTAACCACTCACCTTTCTACCTGAATACCCCTAACCACCTACCTGCCTGCCTGAACATTCCTAACTGCTTGCCTGCCTGACTGATTGCTCCTAACTTCTCACCTGTCTGCCTAATTGCAGCTAACTGCTCTCCTGCCTGCCTGATTGTTCCTAAGCACCTCTGCCTGCCTCATCACCCCTAACTGCTTTACTGCCTGACTGATTGCTCCTTACTATTAATATCACCTGCCTGCCTGATTACCTCTAAGCTCACCGCTAGCCACTCTTCCTGAGGGCTATGGCTGTTCTGTGAACAGAAGACTGTGTGAGCCTAAGTAGCAGGGAGAGTCATTATGGAAGTCTTTCCCTAATCTCATTGATGAAAGCCTCTATGCCATATCCTCTGCCAAGCTTTAACAGTGAAGAGAATTGATGCAACTATAGGGTAGAGGTACATTGTGGATTTTTTTTTTTAATTTTTATTTTTTATCTGTTCACCTCTGAAGAATGAGTCCTCTCATTCATTCTATTCTTTACTCTCCCAGTTAAACCAGTAATCTGGGTTACTAAGAAAGCATCATCGATGTGACCAAATTTGGTAGCAAGGCTGGGGTGATTGCCTTAAAGGTGCCCACATGAACACAGTCATTTCCAAGGTTCACTGGACCTGGAATTGAGCAGTCAATATCTCTCCATCACACATAAAACTCAGATGTTGTTGGCTGGCAGTTCTTCTCCTTCCTCCTCCTCCTCCTCCTCCTCCTCTTCTTCTTCCTCTTCCTCCTCTTCCTCTTCCTCCTCCTCCTCCTTCTTTACTCCTCCTCTTTTTCCTTCTCCTTCTCCTCCTCCTCTTCCTCTTCTGCCTTCTCTCCTTTGGGCCTAGAGGGAAATAAAAGGGTGTTTACTGTGTGAGAACAGATAGGAAGAAAAACAGAAATAAAAGACAATAAGCCAAGCCTATGCATTAGTCCTTGCATTTAATGATATATAATGCCCAACTATATTCCTATTTTGTTTCTTTTGTGAGATGCCCTGGTATGTATGATAAATAAATTTTTATGCTTGGACATGTTCCTTAAGCTAGTATGAGTTGAATGTCTATCGCAAATAATTAATACATGGCAGTCAATATTATTAAATCCTATTAAGGTCTCTCAGATAAACAAAAACATTTTAGAAAACAAAGAAGTGAGAGTTAGTATATGGACCAGTAACCCCTAACTTCCCTCCCTTGTCAGCCTGGTTGCCCCTAACTGCCCTCCCCTGCTGGCCTGGTCATCCCCAACTACCTTCCTGAAGATCGAGCCTACAACCTGGGCTGGGAATCAACAGAGGAGGGCAGTGGGAGGGACCAATCAGTCCTGCAGGGGAGGGCAGTTAGGGGGCAAACAGGTTGGCAGGGGAACAGTTAGGTATCAATCAGGCTATCAGGGGAGTGGTTAGGGGGTGAATAGACTAAGTGTTTTTATTTTATTTATTTATTTATTTATTTATTTATTTATTTATTTAGCAACGTAATGTACTTTCTCTAAAAAGTTGATAAAGGTCCAGCCACAAATTCACTAATAACAGTTTAATGTAACTGAATCCCCCAAAAATGCCTCTCAATTTTATACCAGGTATAGATTATATTTTGTATTTTAATATTAAGGTTTTGGACTTAAACCCTTCAAATCTGCTTTTACACATCATCATGCAGGATAAGAGAAACAAATGTGCATGCAAATCTTATTATCTTATTCGAAGGGGCTGATTCAATGATACCATAAACAAAAGACAGAACATTTTATAGTGAAGTATTTTGCATTATGTATTTTATCTAAGATTTTGATGGGGATATATGTAGTGTGGATACAGGATGGGGATGGGAATGTTATTAAAAAGACTGATGATAGATGAAAGGAAATGACTGATGAGCTTTGCTGGAAGACTCCTATGCTTCTGCATACTCCTCCCTACAAAAGACAATATCCATCTGTTCTCTTTGTCCACTGGGGAGTGAGCAAGGGAATACTGGTTAATAACTTGACTAAGGAGATTCAGAGTGCACAATGAACTTCACAACTGACAAGTTCCTTGGACACTGGAACCATTGACCAAGTGCTCTGAGTTGGATGAAATGCTCTTCTCTGGGGTCCGTCAGACACATCTGTCTGTCAGAATATAAATTCAGTGCTACTCAAAGGGAAAAGAATGGACATTGCAGCCTGGCCACATTTATTTTAAATTCAGTCCTGTCCTGAGAAGGAGTTCCAGATTTCTCATCTTGCTTTTGAAGCTGTCCTTTTCCTCCCCCTTTTTAATTTTTACTTTATTCTCCTGAAAAGAAAGAAGAGTGAAGGAACTTCTCAGGGAAGGATGTGTGACTTCTTTACAGAAAAGAGCATGTGTCTTATACTTCAGTTATTCACACAAACAACATGTATTTAAAAATCATAAACATTTACATTGGACATAAATAACTATCACAGTTCTTTCCCCTCAAAAAATGTGTGTGGCAAAGAGAGTTTTGATTTTTCTCCTGACAAATTCTATCGGGCCTAGTAATAATCAATGTCGTTTTTAAACATTCGTTTAAAATCTTGCTTGACGTTGACTTGTATTGACATAACCTTCAAACACGTGGTATCTACAGAACGTGTGAAGCGCAATTAACAAGTTTTGCTTGAAAAAGTTTGTGTTTGGTTTGGTTTTTGTTGCAAAACTAGGGCTAAGAAGATGGCGGATGAAGAGCATATTCGGCACTGCATGCTTTACGAGTTCCAATTAGGAAGAAAAGCAAGTGAGGCTGCAAAAAACATCTGTAGTGCTCTTGGTCAAGATGCAGTTAGCGCCAGAAAATGCCAGCGTTGGTTTGAGAAATTTCGCGAGGGAAATTTTTCCTTAGATGACAAGAGTGGTCGAGGCCGTGTGTCCAATTTTGATCAAGAAGCTCTTCAAGCTCTTTTGGTGCAAAATCCTCAAATTACCCAACAAGAGCTTGCGACAACTTTAAATTGTTCACAAAAAACAATTTCCAATCAATTGCGTGCACTTGGCAAAGTCCAAAAGTTTGGAAAATGGGTTCCTCATGAGTTGACTGACAACAACCGTAATCAGAGTCACAATTTGCAGTTCGCTCCTCTCTCGTCAAAACCGTTTGCCGTTTTTAGAGCAAATTGTTACCGGAGATGAAGAATGGGTGCTGTATGTTAATTTGAAAAGGTGGCCTCAATGGTTGGACAAAAATGAGGCTCCGCAGCCCACGCCAAAACCTGACTTGCATGAAAAAAAAGTGATGTGTGTTTGGTGGAATTTTAAAGGAATTCTTCATTATGAACTTTTACCATCTAACCAAACCATTACAAGTGCAGTGTATAGTGCCCAATTGGAAAGGTTAGCCCAAGCTTTAAGAGAAAAAGAACCCGCGCTGATTAATCGGAAGGGCGTAATTCTTCACCACGATAATGCACGACTGCATACTGCAAGAATCACTGCTGAAAAACTGCGCCAGTTGGAATGGGAAGTTCTCCCTCAACCTGCATATTCTCCTGATATTGCCCTTTCTGATTACCATTTGTTTCGTTCTTTGCAAAACTTTCTTCTTGGAAAAAAATTTAATAATGAAGAATGCCTCAAAAATGCATTGACCGAATTTTTTGCATCAAAATCACAAGAATTTTACAACAGAGGGATTAAAATGCTTCCTGAGCGTTGGGCACAAGTAGTAGAAAACAACGGCAACTATATTGTTGATTAAATTTTGTTGTATTGTTTAAATAAATTCGATTTAAAAAAGTATTAGAAAACGACATTAATTATTACTAGACCTAATACTGTAATGATAACCTAAGACAACAGATTAGAAAACATTTAACTCAGAATCCTAGACTAAAATGACTTGAAATCATCTTGAAAATTATCTAGTGGATAAGAAAACTGAGTCACAGAGAGAACGAATGAACTGAGGGTCACAAGAATGATGGAAGTTTGATGGGAAGCCGTTAAAATAAACAAACAAAAGAACCATTTTTACCCAGGGTGAGGAAGAGTAGCAGGAAAGTCTCATCCCCTAGGAGAAGAGTTAAAATGCTGCCTTTAAAGAGACAGAAGAGAGAAATGGTTCCAGTTGTTGGCAGTGACTTGCAGAAATTGAGGACATAGTCTCCCAATCAAACATGCAGGATGGACAGAGAAGGAGTGGTAGAAGCAATTGAATCATGTGCCACTTACAATTGGTATGTGTCGTCTCTCTGGCCAAGACATGCCTAAGTATCTGTTCCTTTTGGGAAGAGATTATGGTTACATGCACATTTAGTTCCAAAGCTGAAGGTAAAAAGAAATTACTGTGTTTATTAGATAATGACACACTGGTCTCTAATGCAGAAAATTTCCAGAGGATTTTCTATGCCAATTTTACCTTACACTTTTTATTTACTCATTTATTTATTGTCTCATGAGACCAAAAATTTTACAACCAAACTTCTTAAATCTTGTGCAAAGATGTGATTTCACTCTAATAGCTAATTTATCAAACTGGGCTGATTGCCAAATGGCCAACACCAATCCATTGACTCTAAAAATAAAATAAGAAATCCTTTCTACTTAAGGAATCCCTAGTTGTCCAAGTATATTTAAAGGGCTATAATGATGATATCAGTCATATGTGGACTGGTGTTCTGATTTGTATTAGACAATAAGCCAGCCCTCTGCCTAATGAAAGATGTTAATCCATTCCCGGATCTCAGCTGTAGCATAGACAACCTAGGTTTATGTGCATACACCCTAATTTTCTTTCCATGACATGGTGAGAAGAGTCAGGAGAGTTGGGCTCTAAGCCTGGATCATTTGTCAAACTGCTATGTGATTCTCTTTGCCTGCTTGCTCTCTAACAAAAATTTTGAAGCATTTTGGAAAAAGATCTAGATAATGATTTGATACCCTCTACCAGAGGCTTCTTCAAACACCTGTCCACTCTTGGTTTTATAAGACTGGATGATTTCAAATTTGAGTGCAAAGCAAAACCAGAGGTCATATAGGATATTGGTCAGGAAATAAGCTTTTGAATAACACGTTCCTTTTGTCACTTACCATCTTACCAATGTTTTAAATCCTCAATATCTGTTTCCATAACTGTAACCTAAAATAGCACAGTCATCCTTCAGTGTGTGAGAGGAATTGGTTTGAGAACTCCCTTGGATACTAAAATCTATGGATGCTCAAGTCCCTTAGATAAAATGGCACAGAGCAATTCATGCAGTTGGCCCTCTGAACCTGCATATTATTTTTTTAAAATATATATTTTATTTATTGTTACAGACAGGAAGGGAGAGGGATAGAAAGTTAGAAACGTCGATGAGAGAGAAATATCGATCAGCTGCCTCCTGCATACCCCCTACTGGGGATGTGCCCGCAACCAAGATACATGCCCTTGACTGAAATCGAACCTGGAACACTAGTTTGCAGGCCGACGCTCTATTCACTAGAGCTGCATCTGCATATTCTTGACTACAGATCCAAAATACTGTTTTTGATCCACATTTGGTTGTATATTTTAGCACTCATCTTAATCTTGCAAAGTTGGAATTATTATCCCCATTTTGTAGACTAAAAGGAAACTAAAGGCCATAGGTAGCTTGTTCTAAATCATATTGTTAGTAAATAATAGAGCCAAGATTCAATTCCAATGTGCTTGACTCACTGTGTTGTCTCCCCAACCCTTCATATGTAAGTAAACTCCTGGGAGGCTTAGCATAATATATGCTTTCAGTAGGTGCTCAGTAAATACTGGCTGGTCAATCTGACAGGATTCTTTTCACTAAGAACAGAAGAGGAAGCACTGTGGAGGAGGTAGCAGTGTTACAAACGTTGCTATTGATGTTCTGTTTGGAAAAAGGAAACAGACATGGCGACTCCCATTGGCCTTTGTAGATTTGAAAAAAATTTCCCAGATTTCATAATTTTGTTACTTAATAAAAAATTTTAATTCTTTGTACAGTTACGTAGTTTCTCAGTTGCCAGTTTCTGTGGTGGATAAGGTCCACTTTAAGAGACTGTAAATAGCACAGTGCCTCTGGCTGGGAGGATATTTGAAGGCCACTATCTTGATCCCAGTACATACTTGCATCTGTTTTTCATGCCTTTCCAGACGGAAATTCCATTTGCTTCCCCTTTGTTACCACAGGGAGGGAAATGGCAAAACCCAAAATTAGGAATCATGCTGAACAGAATGCACACTTGCCTATCAGCTTTTATAGCTAGACTTCTTGTGCCTCATTTATTCTGGTATAAAAATATTATTACTCCAAGGAGGAAAAGAGCCATATTGAAGAAGCAATAATAGATGTTAATTGGAAGAGGGGAGGGGGTGGAAAATAGAGTTGGGGATAGGGAGGCCATCAAAGCACATCACTCACTCAGAGATAAATCCAGATTTCCTTTTGTGAGAAAAAACAGGGACATATGCAAATCTGCTTGTCCATTTGTGCTTCTTAGCAGAGGGAGGAAGTGGGAGCCAGACCCCTTAAAGGGAAAAACCAGGGGAGAAGTAAAGCAGGTGTTTCCTGCTACTTGTACCTCAGAGGAAAACTCAGAGCCCTGGGAAAGAGTTTTCCATAGCAGCACAAATCGAAGGAAGCTATACTTTTCTATCAGCCATTAATTCAGAGGTTACACACATCAGCCATCACCTCCCAGACTTCCTCTCACTCTCTGTCTCAATTTCTGACAGGTCTCCTTAGCTTCGAACGAGCAGAAAGTTAATACAGATGTTATAAATGGACAGCTGCTTCCTACCCTCCTTTCTCATGGTATCTGCTTTTTAGCTTTACTTACCCATATGTACCTTTATTTTATTTCTCTCTTTGTCATTAATAGGAGTGTTGCCATTAATGCCTAACAGGCATGCTTTTTTTTTTTCTTTCACCTAAAATAAAAATGAAAACAAAAGGTAAAGTGAAATATGTAAGTGGAATATTACCAAACTTATACAATATGATGCCGAAAGAAATTAAGTCACAAAAGAGATTATTTACTCTTCTAAAAAATTAGGTTGAAAACCAAGACATTTGTGAGAAGCAAATTTTAATATTTATATTAATATGTCAACTACACATTTTAGAATGTCTCTTTGTGCTCTCTCTCTCTCTCTCTCTCTCTCTCTCTCTCTCTCTCTCTCTCTCTCTCAGTAGCTCTCTCTCTCTTTTCTTTCTATTCAATAGAAAAGTATCCAGGAGAAGAGTAATACAATTGTTGTGTGAGTGTGTGTGCGTGTGCATGTGTGTGTGTGTGTGTGTGTGTGTGTGTGTGTTTTGCATTCAAACATTGGAAAACAGCAAAACATTTTAAAATATGTATTTGGATATTTTAGATTAAAGGAGAATAAAAAATAATAAAAAGATGACATAAAGGAAAGCAGAAGATGAAAGGAGTGAGGAAGGAAAAAATACTAGGGAAGGACACAAGCAGGAAAGGAGAGAGGAAGAGACAGATGGATGAGTTGGGACAGTCAACTACAAAGATAAAATGCCATATATCATCCAGATGTTTTGTCTACAGCAGGCCAAACATCAGGCTTTTGGGAAACATTTGAAAGATACAGTGCCCCTTTCACTGCTCAGACAACTGTTGACAGTCCTGTTGCCTCTTTCTCTGTGTGTATGTGTCTATCCCTTTCAAGCTTTTTTGTGGTCAAATTATAAAGGCCTGTTTAGTGGGTAGGGAGACGTCACACTGACTACAAAAGCTTATATTTCCTGCTACTAAATACACAGCCCCCACTGATGAAGTGGTCATTACAGAGCAGGCTTGTTCTGCAGAGGTCACTGAGTGGGGAGGAAGCACTGAGGGAAGGGGCCCGGCTGAGAAAGCAGAGCCATTATTCCTGGGTGCTGTCTGCCTGCGGATCTTCATCTTGTTAGAACCAAAAGATGAAAATAGAAGTCCCTTTATGTTTCCTCCAGACCTTTGTCTCGAAGGGTGCTGGGGCATGCTGGGACACAACATGGTGGATAAAAGGGGAGAGACAAAATCCAGGTCTGATTCCAATCTCCCCATTTATATGCTGAGTGATTTTACCTCTTCAGGTCTAATCATTACAATCTCCATTTTACAATAGAGCAAAGAGCCTCATGCAGGGAGCAAATGAGATCATGCATTTTAAAGTGATTGGTTTTATTTTTAGGGTGCTATTCAAATCTTAACATTATTCCTTCTGTGCTTTCACCTGCTTTTCTGGTGATGAATAGAAACTGCAAATTCTCTCCAGAGAGGAGAGAATAAAGGTTTAATTTTATTTTTGAGAATTATTTTTTATTACATTTGTTTTTGCAGAGGTCACTAATAAAATAAAAATAAATAAATAAATGAAGGAAAATAAATTAACTTGAATGGTAAAAAAGAAGACTTGTCAGGTTGGATTGAGCAAAGGAAGCCACACTCAATACCAGGGGTCCACAGAGGAAGAAGAGAGAGTCTCCTGGGGAAAGTAGCATTTGGGTTAGGTACAGTTCAGAAGAGTATGGCAGGCAGAGACAGAGAAAGGATGATTATCATGATGGGTACTGCTTATGAACTCCTAGGTAACACCTGACATTAAATCGGAGTGATCTAAGGCTTATGCTATAAGTCTTCGGGGTCCCAAACCTCAGATGAAATGAAACTGTCTGAAGATCATGCAAACAGGTTATTTTTGACATTGAGAGAAGTGAAAAATTACTATGGCCCAACACCATACAGAACTGGCCAATTCTGAGTTGTGAGCTTTGATAAAGCATAACTTAAATTGACTACATTCCCCCTCCCCCCCCTCCCCCCACTATTTTTTTCCTCCTTCTGCTGAGGGACTATTACACATCGGGCCTCAAACCCCAAAAGGATTTTGGAATGAGTCCATATGACAGTCCATGAAAGAAAATGTTTGCCACTATCCATATAATTTAAGTGGTCTGGACAACCAATCTGGATATTCCAGATGCTGGCAAGTTCTTAAGAACCAGGGTTGTCTAGGTTGGTTCTTTATATAAACCAAAACATCGGAAAATTGCCATGTTGTTTTGGGCCATGTGTGCCCACCAGGCCCTTATTGGGGCACACTCTCTTCCAGGGCCACCAGCTAACTCTAAGGGCCTCCAGTAGGCCCCACGCCAGTCCAGTTCACCTGATCCGAGGCTATGGCTGGGTTGGCATGTCTGTTATTGCCCGCAAGCTGCCGCCCCCTGGCTCAGGCATAAAGCCTTTGCTCCATTAATCATTCTTTTCCTGGAGCTCACACGAGGAGTTCCTGGCTAGGGGTAGGACTATCATTTTCATTTCCTAATTTTAAAAAGTGTTTGTTGGGTAACAGAAGGAAGACAAGCCAGCAAGGCAGCTTCAAAGTCTTGCCATAAGGAAAAAAGTGCAGAGAGAAGGTCCTGGACCACTTTCTTCTAAACTTACTTCCCCCCCATAGTGCTGGGGGATGTGCCTGAAGATGAGGTCTGTGCTGAGACTTCGAGCGAGGAAAGCCGCCATTACTTTAGGGTAGGTTTAGCTGTGCGTTGCTGAAGGATGCCCAGGACCAAACCAGAGACAGTCGGACCTGCATTACCACCATTTGTCCATCAACCAGATCTGAAATATCATGGCTGACATGTACACATAAGGAACTGTTTGACATTGAAATTGGGACTCAAAAGAACTGGTGGCCCAGAAAGGAACTCACTACAGACTGATTCATTTGCCTCTCAGCATAACCATTATTGCTTATCGAAGTTTAGGTTCTTACAAGGGTATTTCTTGGTTCACATGATCCCACACATCTAGAGGAAATAATGAATAACATAAATTGATGAACAAAAACAGACCCAGAGAAAGAGAAGCAGCGATCAGACTCTCAAACCTCAGAGGGAAAGTAGGGGAGGGTGGGGATAAGGGGAAGAGATCAACCAAAGGACTTGTGTACATGCATATGGGCCTAGCCAGTGGCCATGGACAACAGGAGAGTGGGGGCATATGTAGGGAGGGGGTTGGGATGGGAATGGGGAGATAAGGACAATTATGTGAGACCATAATCAAGAAAATAAATTATTTAAAAAAAAAAAAGAAAATGGTAGAGCTCTGAAAACAGAACTAAAGGGGTCAAGACCGAAGTTCAAGTGTAGCTTTAAGCTAATGAAAGAGTCAAGAAACTGGAAATATGCAGAAATTGGTGGTCAGAACTTAGTAAAACATAACATCATGAGAAAAAAAAGTCACCTAAAAGATAGAAAGAAGCCAAGCAAGCAAGTGGCTCAAAGCCAAGCCGAGTAGCCAAGATATCTTTAACAGACTCACTATACCTAATACTAACAAAACCCACAAACCTAAAAACTGAGACGATGTGGTATATAGATCAATTCCAGGGCAAATAAAACTGGGGAGAAAGATTGGGACAAAACTCCTGGGGAAAAAGATTAGGATGGAGCTAGAAAGCAGAAGGTAAGAGTGATTGGTCTGTGATGAAAGAAACGAGCCACAGGACAAGGCCTAGGCCAGATGTTAGAAGCACAGTAGAAGTAAAAAGATCAAAATCAAGAATTTCCTGACAGTGCAAAAGTGAAAGGCATGGATTCGGAACTCAGAATGTAGGTAAATTAACAACATACGAGGAGGGGAGCATCCCCCTTAGTAACTTCAACTAGACCTGCAAAAACAAAAACAAAAACAAAACAAAGACCTCACTCCTCTGCCTGGATGTTTTGTCACAGGGATTAGGGGCTGTTGTAAGTGTCCATTGTTCCAAAGAATTAAACCCTGATTCAGAGAAATGACCCTCTTTTAAACTTTTCTCTTGCAACAAGAACCTCTGGTTTAATCAATTAAATAACTCATTTCTATGACACTTGATATGAGTTATTTTAGCTATCTATCTACTATCTATCTATCTACCTATCATCTATTTTCTATCTATTTACCTATATATCATCTAGTTATTTTTATAAGTATCTCCTATACATATGGATACTAAAGGAGTAAATTTCTTCACAATATTTAACACAAATTGTTGAAAGTGAAGAACTCAGGCCTTCAGTCTAGAATTTGATTTCCATAATTTCAAACAACCTGCTTGATTGAATTTTTAAAAAAAATTCTTTATTATGTAAAATATTACATATACCCAATAGTATCACATATGTCTCTGTTTCTCCCCCCCCCTCCCCAATTGATCTCTCCCTAGCCATCCCCACAACCCAGCATTTATTTGTGTTGATTCACATTTGGCTGAATTAATGTGACTGACTCTTTTGACATTGTGTAGACACTTCTTCATTGACACAAATAAGTTGTTGGTTGATGTTACTCAGATGAACCCACCACTCAATTGCTTGAATATTTTGTTTTTAAAATGGCCAGGTAGCATTGTGAAGACTCATTCTACATTTGTGAGAGGTTTCTCAGTGTGCTCTCTTTAGCTGGAGACTAGTTTTCCTGAACCTTGTGAAGTATAGAACACTTCAGGAGCAGAGACAACACCTTGGGTGATGCCCAATGTAAATCTCATGGTCCAGGAGACAATCTTGTGGCCAACCTCATCAGATGTTTGACTTTCCAAAAGTAGACTCAGAAGGCTCCCTTCTGTCTAACTCCTGCTATGTGCCCTGAGAAATCAACATGTGTCCATATTTTCAGAACTCACAGCCTAAAAACCACTTACTTTTTAGAACTTAAAGCATAGACCTACTCATTTTTATTTTTTTCTAATTGTATGTGAATTCAACTATATTTAACATAACCCAAGCTTAGCATATGAATGCATGTTTCATAGCTAACAACTCTGTACATTATCCATGATTACATACTGTTACTCAGACACATGCTTAGGACATACAAATGTTGTGGCCGTCTACTATTGTCAGTCAGTGTAATGTCAATACTGACCCTTGCTTTATGCTTTGGGCCATGTAGTAGTCTAGTGCCCTCTTGTGGCTTTCAAGCCAAGAATCTTACACTTTTTAGAATTTTAATTTGTGAAAATTTAAAATATGAAAATTTAATTTGTGAAAATTTAATTTGTATAAAAGAGTGAAAATTTTAATTTGAGAAGAATATTTGTTAAAGATAAAAGTTAATTTTGTCACCCCAAATTGTGAGGACAATGAAAGTCACCATTCTTCTCTAGTTCATGCCAGCTTAAACTGGAAGGCAGAGGAGATAACATTTTTCTTTCCAGCATAACTGTTTTTAAAAAATAGGATTAGTTTAGAGGTACTGATTAACTTGGGTTTTTGTTGTTGCTGTTGTTTTGATTATTTTCATATTTAGTCAATGCAATCACCTTTATGCTCTCTTGTTTGTACCCTAAACATCAGAAAGACTGAAACAGCTAATCCAGCATGCCTTGGAGAGAACCAAATTCAGGTTAAACTGGATGCCTTGGTTCCACAAGTAACTGTTTCCCCCTAGCTCCTTCTCTCTCCTAATGACCTCATTAAGCTTACCACATTGGGATTAGGGGGTAGAGGAGTTTGAGGTTTTCCAGGGTAAAAAAAACTGACCCACCTTTGCCAGGCTCAAACCTTGAAGACCTTGAAGTTCAAGAAATTTTAGGTCCAGGATTCAAGTTGGTTTATGGGTTTCTTCTCCTTTTTCAAATTAGTTCATCTACCTTTCATTCTGAAAGAGGAGCCAATGGCCCATGTCACAGACCTTGTTGACAGCCCTGGGTTATAGTGGAAGAATTCTCACCCCTTCCCACCTCCGTGGGAGAGACACACTGGATTGTCACCAGCCTGTGAAATAAGCCACCCACCTGGTTCATGGAGCCATTTCAAGGTCAGAAAAACCAGCCTTACTCAGCTGGCCATATGGGAGAAAAGAAACAATGTTTTTCTCCATATGGATTTGTCACACATTAATAAGAAGCATTTGTTGTCTTTCTCAGCCAAATGCCTTGATTCCTAAAACACATGAGAAGACATGCTTGGCTTAACTTGCCAGGGAATTGGATAGATACTTTATAAAGCGAATCAAAACTAACTATGTTGGGTCATTTTGTCCCTACCTCATTGGAGAGACATCCTTGAAAATGGACAGCTAATCCCTTTAATGAGCAAAATACCCAAATGCTCTTCTGTGGAAAGAGGCCAGTGTTTAACTGCCTCTTGCTGCACAGCTACAGAACATAGAATTTCAGAGCAGAATAGCGTAGTAGAGGTCATCACCACCGACCCAACCTCATTTTCCATGTGAAAGCTGAGGTCCAGAAAGGAAAAGTGACTTGTTAAGACTGCTCAGCTGTGCTGTGGTAGATGAGACTTCTATCCAGGTCTTCTCACTTTCAATTCCCTCTCACATGCCACATTGGTTTTCATTCTTCCTTTCTTCTGATAATTCCCTTTTAGTGCATTTTCGAGGCTCTGACCACTGCTCATGAATTCAGTGGACAGAATTTTATACTCTGTATTTACTATTTTTCCCTCAACAATAACATTTGTATTGATATCTTTGTTCCTTTAGCTGCCACCATCTTTATTCATTACTATAAGCGGAATATGCGACAGTAAGACAAAGCTTAGTATTAATAGTAGAGACCTGAATCCAGGTTCCAGATTCTTCATCATACATATTCTCAGTATTGGCAAAGGCACATTGCAGATGTGACTAAGGCTACAGACATTCAGTGAGGTAATTATCCTGGATTATCCAGGTCAGCTCCATCTAATAGTCCTTAAAAGCAGAGATAAAGGGAGAGAGAGAAACAATGATGGAAGAAGGGCAGAGAAATGTGACATGAGAAGGATTCAACCTGTGGTTATTGGCTTTGAAGATGGAGAAAGGGACCATGATCCAAGGAACATAATAGCCTCTCACAGCTGTGGATGGGTCTTAGCTTACAGCCATGAAGAAAACAGAGACCTTCTTCCTTCACATCCAAGAAGCAGAATTCCAACAATAACCTAAACAAACAGAAAATGGATTTTACCATACATCCCCCCAAAACAATGAAGACTGCCAACACCTGGACTTCTGTCTGGTGAGGCCTGCATTGGACTTCTAAACTGAAAGCTATCAGAGGAGTTGCGGGCTAACAGACTGACATTGATTCTGAATAAAAAGGTAAAGGCAACCTATATTTTTTGGAGAGAAAAGTAACTTGGACGTGCCTCAGCTTTTTGGCAATGATGCTGTCGATTCATACAGAGCTTACATGCAACAAAAAACACCAGGTCCTTTCCCCATAAGCAGCTGTGTTGTGTACATTTTTCCCTTTAACAATCAAATGCAAAATGGTGCATTTAGCCCAGTTCATTTCCATCATGTTAAATTCAGCCTATTGTTCCAGCCTGTCAAGATACTTGGGAGTCTGGTTTCTGTCATCAAATATTCAGCCATGCCCTCCCAGTTCCGTGTCATTTCAATATCTGATCATTTCTACTGGTGAGCATGCCTTCAAGGTTGTTTCTGCTATTTTTTTTTCCAGTTTTTTAAAGTTTATTTTTATTGCTTACACTATTACAGATGTCACCATTTTCCTGCCCTTAGCCTACCTCCACCTAGCCCTCACCATCTTTTTCCTCTGGCCAATACCACACTGCTGTCTGTGTCTATGAGTTATGCATATATTTTTTTTGGGGGGGTAATCCCTTCACTTTCATCCAGCCATTTATTGCCCCCTACTCCTCTGATAGCTATTAGTCTGTTCCATATATTCATGCCTCTTTTCTATCTGTTCACCAGTTTATTTTGTTCATTAGATTACACACACAAGTGAGATCATATAGTATTTGTCTTCTTCTGACTGGCTTATTTCACTTAGCATAATAATTTCTATTTCATCCATGCTGTCCCAAAAGGCAAGAATCTTTCTTCATGGCTGCATACTCTTCTATTTTTTCTATTTTGTAAATGTACTACAGCTTTTTTTTTTTTTAATAGCATTCTTCCTCAGACTCCCACTGTTTATTGAAAGCTTGCATGTTTATCAAGGCACAGCTAAAATTCCATATCTTTCATGGAGACTTACCAATAACATCAATCCGATGTGGTTTGTCCTCTTCTGCTCCTGTATGAGTTCTTGAGAGCTTGTTTGGAGGTTCTAGAAGGGGAGCACAGCTACGTATACCCTTGACCAAAGACTGGTCCTCTCCTCGAGGGGGAAGGTCATCCTCTTCTCTTTACTTTTATTATCGGGGTCTCTCTACTCTTCTGATGTACCACCTTTACCTTAGTCCTGCACAGCTTAGGGAGGGACACACATGGATCAGTGAGGGAGGAGGGGGACACCCGCCCAGACAGCCAGATCAGCTGAATCAACCCTGGTGATCAATGGGGTGTCTCAGTCAGATTGCCCTCACATACCTGTATGAGTTCTTTATTCCTGCCATTGAAAAGGTACAAATTGAGTTATACAGCAACTATTTGTTTACATGTCTTTTGCCTTTTGAAGACAAAAATTGTCTTTTTAAATTTTATATTCCCTAAAGCCACTGGCATTATGCCTAGTACATAGCAGGTGTTTTATGGAAAACAATAATTCATTTAGAAAGTCTGAATTGGACCAAGTCCTGAGATATGTTGCTTTAACACATTTCTTTTTATATTAAATGGGTTGGTAAAATATAAGCTTATCTATATCACAAGTACATCATTGCAAATAAGCAATTAAAGAAAAAAGAAGCTCTGTGGGGGAAATTATGGCACACAGCAATATGTATATACTTTGTATCTTGTGAGAATACAGTGTCATATACTTGAAATTATGGGAGCACTACATCCTGGGCTCTTAAAAAACAGAAATTGGTTCTTTAACTCAAGAACCTAGCACAATACCTAAGACAGAGAATGTGTTTTATCCATTTGACAAGTCATTCCACTGTGATTTATTAATGTTTATTACATGGCACCTACCCAACCCACTTACCTCACATTCATTCAGCATTGTTTCAATGCCATCACAGTGTCAGCACCAACTTTTAAGCAGAGATGAAGAATGAATCAGTTAGAATGTTGTTAACTGCCAACTATTGAAATTCTCAATTCAAATTGACTTACCTTATACAGATGTTTATAGCTCACACAAGAAACCCAGGAGGAGGTCAATTCTAGGTTTAGCTATTGGGCCACTCAATAATATCATGAGGACCTCTTTACTTTTATTATCGGGATCTCTCTACTCTTCTGATGTACCACCTTTACCTTAGTCCTTCTCGGGTCACAAGAGGTCTGTCACATTTCTCCCAGGACAGCTTCCAGCAGAACAAGTGGCTGTATCATGTGATAAGTGAAGGAACTTTTCCACAAACCTCCCAGAAGTCTTCCTTTCCTATGCCAGTGTCTAACCAAATATGGGGCACATGCCCATTCAAACCAATCACTGGCAAGGCAGTGGGATCACATGCTTGTGATGTGAAACTTATGGTTTTGTGGAAAAGGCTATAACTCCTGATTCACAGCAGTGTCCCATTAGCAAAGAGGAAAGGGCTGAAATGGTGGAAAGGCAACCAACAAAATCTAATTACTAAAGCCAATAACTAAACCCAAATAAATATATCCTTCTTTTTTTTCCTTTTAATTTTTCTTGGGATCACTTTATCTGGAATCAACCATGCTTTTCCATAACTATGTTGAGCAAGTAACAGTTACTTACTGCTTTTACATCAGTATTTGCTTTTATCCTAAAGTGGCAAAACACACTTAAACATATATACAGACTTTTTGTTTGGCAATGAAACTCGCTGTACAGTTTTTTGAAAGTAAAGAATCTTTGTGAGTTTCCGACCTCATTGTTTTCCATCCTGCATCAGAATTTATCCCTCTGTCTTCTAAATGAAGAATGATGGCTTATGGCTCAGATGAGGCCTTTGAAATTGGGATCGCTTAATGGAAACAAATACTTAAACTTCCAGATAGAGTCAAAATTTTATCCCACAACTGAAATTTAACTTATTTTTATAATTTTCAAAGAGTCTGTAAAATGGAATGTTAGTTAAAAGAAATGCTCTGGAACTATGTTTTATTTTATTTATTTATTTGGTAAAGAAAGACTTGCAAGAGACTCCTTTACTATTATTTTTTAAATTTCCAAAAAGTGGATCTTTTATTTTAATGATTAAATCAATAATGAGCCAGTTTTGTATTTGTATGCCATAACCCTATTTGCATTTGTGAATACATTTTACACTTTTATAATAATTTTTATATTAGTTATATTGATTTCTCAAAACAGCCTCACAAGGTAGGTAGGACCAGTCTATTTTCCTTATAAATGAGGAAACTGAGTTTTAGAGATGATCATTGACTTGTCCTAACTCATAAAACATGTTAGTGACAAAAATGGTCTGATAGTGAGAGATCATAATTTTTAAACTGTATCTCCCTGAATTATAAGTAGCTATAGCACACTGTGTTATTTTTACTCCTTGGGTGAGATATAATGAAATAATTAAGATGAGATCACATATTAGAAAGAACTTTCAACTAGTGGGGACTAGACGATCTCAAAGCAGATTAGCTAAGATGTAGTAACAACTTTTCATAAGTAGGTATGAGTATTAAAAATAGTAACCTGACAAAGAGGTTAATTTCACTCCTGTTTAGAGGGAAAAGATAACCTTCACATGGTCAGTTAACCCATTTGAAATGGAGTCTTTGAATGAGAAGAATGTATATTCTAGAGGGAAATATGTGATGGATAATTTGTGACATTTCCCATGAGATCAAATGTATGGTGTCCTTGTCTTGAACACTTTAGGGTGGGTGCTTCTTTCTTCCTTCTTTTCCTCTAACTATTGTACTTCCTGGCTATACGCTCAGTTCTGGAGCCTCTTCCAAACTGCAGCATTTCCTTCCACCTGCAGACCTTCGGAAAGGGACCCTGGGTCTCCTTTGTCTGTTTTACCAGCTTGTGCACCTCATCTCCAACAGTTTTTGTTTGTTCACCTCAGGTCATAGTTTCCATGTGAAGTCATGGATTTACAATTTGTGTCTTTCTTCAGTAATTAGTTCCCCACTCGGTGAGAGCACAGCTGCACATTAAGTCCAATTGGTCCAACGGCAACATGCTGCTCCGTGTTGTGCTGGCAGGCAGACACTTCCTACTGCACCTACAAGCAAACACATAGACCCACTCTATTTCCCAAAAACTGGCCTGATGCAGCCTCCTGTTTTTCAAGACCTGGATGGGCTGGCAGCACCAAATCGGATGTTATGCTTGATTTCTGCTCTGTTTCCCATCCTCTTTTCACCCCTCCACATTTGCTTAGAAAACATAGCACATCATGATCAGGGTCTGCTTTATGTAGACATTCCTTGGGATTTTTAACTATAATTTTATTAATACTTTAAATGTCTGGTAGCAGTTAGCTCTGTTTGGAGAAGCACATGGAGAAACATGCAGGTCAGCTCCATCTTTTGGAGGCTCCCTGGGTGGGCAGGATACTCTGAATTTTGCCTGTGGTGCACTGGTTCAGAGATGACCCAATGTTATGTCCTCAGAGAAACATTGAAAAAGAGACTACAGACTGCAATCAATAAACCAGTTGAGGAAGCTCCTGGGACTGAGCTCAAATAAAAAAGGATGAGAAAAGAAGGTGTCAAACTCTGATGGAAGCATGTGGATATGAGCCTCAGAGTTATATATAAATCACTGCATGGAAGACTAATAATGAAAGTTAAAACATCACAATTTCACTTATCCAGCTATACACTCTAGAATGCTGCTAGACTGACTATAACCTCCACATTCTTCACAAAATGTATCATTTGACCCTTCTGTTTAACCTAACAGTTTTAACAGATTTTTAGCATCATGTTAACAGTAAAATCATTGTCTTCTACCCAAATTCCTCTTGAGTAAGCTGTAGTAATTGGGCAAATATGAGTTCAGGGCATTTTTTACATTTTGCTGATCATTTTGAATTGATGTCAATGCCACTCTATTGCCCTAACTTGGGGATCTCTCTCTTTAACACTTGATAATTCTCATTCATACCTGAATCATGCTGTATAAAAAACCATGTTGGATTGTCTAAGAATCTACCATTTATCATACCTGTTCTTAGACCATACACTCATTTTTTTACTCCAGAGAACTCCAGAACTGGAATGTACTGGCTTTTGCCTTAAGGGATCTAAGTGACTTTCTTAGAAAAAAATGTGGGGAAAATAAAAGTGGTCAATAGATCCAGGGCTGGGTGGTTTCTTTATCACTTCTTTCTGATCTCAAACGTGTTCCTCCCAATATAAATGAATGGAAAGTATGTGAGACTTACTTTGGCTTAAGAAAGGAAGGAGAAAGATGAGAGGGAAGGTGTGTCTATAATAGATACCATTGCCTCAGAGTAATCCTCTAGTGAACAATTAAAACATGAATCACATTCAATTCTGCATCATAACTAGTATGACCATAAAATTTGTCATCCTAATGGGACATTTTTTAGAAGAAAGTGAACACTAATTATAATAATTCTAGACAACAGGCACAAATTGAGACTATCCCTGGTCACCCATATAAGTGACTGGATAGATGAGTTTTAACTGAGAATGCGCTTTGTATTAGTAGTGGTGTCAGACGTTTTTCATCTCTACCATCATGTTTTTCACTCACTAAAGGTTTATAAGGTTAAGAGAGGGACTTCCTGAATGTCCTGGTATAAGAGAATTGACATAGTTGGGACTTCAACCTCGACTAACCAAAGTTGAAGGCTAGTATTTAGAATTTCAACAGTTAACAGAAATGTCAACAGTAACTGGAGAGAAAGGCAAAGTTCTTTATGATTCTAGAACTGAATCCCAAGTACATATGTGAAGAGAACTAATGTATTTATTGGACAGGTGTCATTTATTGCTAATGACAAAGTAATGTTGACTTCAGTGATGGGTCGTTATTACATGTGCTACTAATAAATGGAGTGGAGGGATAAGAAGAAAAGCTAATTCATGGACTGCATTTGCTTTGGTTCCTCCACACTACATAGGCCCAAGTTCTACTGTGTTTTACTGAAGGGTATATTCAGATTTCTTCCTCAAGGGAATGCCTGCAGCAGAGACAAGCTCAGTTAAGGTTGTATCTAATGATTTTTTCCTAATCTGTTTCATCCTAATTTGTTCTTAGTATATTAAAAAATAATAATCATAGAGCATCCAGAGGCCAAGAATATCAAATCCTGCTTCCTCCAGTTTCTTATTTTCAGCTAGAACTGGCTCAGAAACCACAGGGCTCAATATCCCCTGCAACCAAGGCCAGGGATGAGCTGGAAAGGCTGGGACAAGCTTTTGGAAGCCAGAAAAAGAGGCTAGTCTTCGAAAACAGAATGTACTCAAAGCAATTCTTGGAAAGTCAAAGGAGGTTAAAATTGCAGTCAACATCATTTCCCCTAGTGGAGTTAATGACCTTTTTCATGCGATACTTCATGGGTTAGATATGAACATCTGTTCCTTGGTTGGAAAAAGATGAATAAATATCTGAGTTAAAAATTGGTACCCAGAAGCAAATTATCATCAATCTGCCACTGTTTCTTTATTGGTGTATGACACATTTGTTAATCAATTAATTAATTCTTTCATTGTTAATTTGTATGCTTATATCATAGGTTCCTGCTTTTTCAGAAAGTGATAGTAGAGGATGAAGACAATTAAATTAGCAAACATACAAAGTGATATACTCTTTGATAGTACAGAAGGCCAATGTAGTGCCTACCATCAACTGCCAACCCAATCCAAGAGGTCAAGGGAAGTTTCTTAGGGAAAGAAACATAGTTTACTCTGGCATTCATGGGATTCACAGGGACCAATCATTCCAAGGAAAAAGTAATTTGGGAAAAGAGAGTGCTCGAGGCCTGGGAGCAAGAGAACATGGCTCATTTGAGAAACTCTAAGGTGTTCAATAAAACAATATGGCAGAAGAATGGGAAGAAATGGAAACGGGTAAGCTTCCATCCTCCTTTTTCTTATTAAAATAGATTATTAGGACTGAAAAAGACATTAGTAGTCAGCAACCCTTACTCTGAGAAATGGAGAAATACAAGTCCAGAGGAAGAAGCTGACTTGTTCCAAGGTATACTTTTTTATATTGGGAGAATACACAAACCTGACTTCAGTTCCTTGCTCTGAGCCTGGAGTTCTTGTCACCGTTTGGTTATTTTCCTTTTTTCAAGAATACTTGAAACCATGAAGACACTTCATTTAGTATTCTTGAACTAGAGACTGTTAGAAAAAATGGGTGGGGGGCTTAGGCTTATTGGAAATCAATCTGAAAGACCTAACTTCTTATATCTATACCCTTTGATTATTTTCACAGGATTTTAACTAAGTGGGTAATTTGGAAGAGCTTATATTCTCAGTAAAGAAATTTTTGCTCTTTCCCCAATTGGTTAATCTTCTATGTGCTAACATCACTAGCTAAGATACTTTATGCACAAAACAGAGAAGTGTGTGGGAGAGAGAGAGAGAGAGAGAGAGAGAGAGAGAGAGAGAGAGAGAGAGAGAGAGAGAGAGAGTTGGGGAGGCAGCATATTTGTTACTAGCAGAAAGAAAAGGGAATTTGTAGATGGTTGACAATTTTTAAATTGTCCATTACATATTCCTTGAAGAAAGGTGAGAAAGTAATGAAAAAGGGGTAAGGACTAAATGATCCAAGATGAAGGGGAAAGTGTAGGTCAGTGATACAAAAGTGACAGAATTCAGTTTGGCTGGAACAAAAGGAAAGAAGTAGAAAATTAGTCTAGAAACATAGTTCAGGTGTAGACTGTGCTAAATTTTGAAAGCCAACCTCTTTGGTGGACAATGGGGACACAGAAGGTTTTCAAACAATGGAAAGGTTGACTCAAAGCAGAGCTTTGGATGGCAATGAGGCTGCTATGAAGTCTGTGCTATGTTGCCAAGATCCTTTCAGGAACGAAGCACACATATCCCTAGCTGCTGTGTGCTGGCCCCTGAGAACACACAGCAGACCTCTAGAAATTGCTTCCATTCCCCTTCCTGGTGCTCAGTACTCTATCCTTGATGTGGGCACCTCTCCAGGGCCTCCTCAAGTCTGGAGCTCCACCTGGGTCCACTGAAGCCTTTGCAGCACAGCTCAGCTTCTCCTTTTGCTCAACCCTCCATCCGTCACTCCTCAGATGTTTGATCCTGAGCTTGGTTCACAATAATCTGCCTCCTCACCACCTCATTCTAAGACCTGGGGAATC
Source organism: Pipistrellus kuhlii (assembly GCF_014108245.1). Taxonomy (NCBI): domain Eukaryota; kingdom Metazoa; phylum Chordata; class Mammalia; order Chiroptera; family Vespertilionidae; genus Pipistrellus; species Pipistrellus kuhlii. The sequence continues at coordinate 863,969 of NW_023425573.1, read as the reverse complement.
AGATCTTCAATAGAGGGATGAGCAGGGTAGGAATCTATAAGCCAGGATTCTAATTAATAAGGATCAAATGATAAGGGATTTACCCTGGAGGTGCCACTGAACATCTAAAAATAGGGGAAGGAAAGGGTAATTTGGAATCTTTATCTCAAGCCTTTCATCTGTAAACCTTTATCACTTTTCTCCAATTTCTTGCCAACAACCTCATGAATTAATTTTTCTCCCCTAAAGACTTGGAGGCATATTTTTCAAAACTGGCAATATATCAGAATAACCCTGAAGTCTTAAAAAAAAAAATACAATTTTGTAGCTCCACCCTTTCTGTGGAGGGCCCCTGGAAAAATAAAATAAATATTATTGCTTTAGTTCTCAAAACACACACACAGACTCACACTATAAAGCAGGTGTTATTATTATTATTACCCCCATGTAAAAAAATGAGGAACTGGGATGGAGAGAAGTTTAGCAACTTGCCTTAGGGCCCTCAGCTAAGTAAAGAGACAGATTCAATACTAGTGACAAGAACTGAAGTCTCTTGATGTTCTTTCCATTATACCACACTACCCCTTTCAGCTCTCCCGAGGCCAGAATTCTCAAGGCCTGCCCAGGCTTGTGCTTATTTCTTTCTCCCTGTCTTTGCTGAAGCTGTTCCCCCAAGCTACTCCCTCCTCTCCACAATACAAACACTGAGAAATCTTCAGGACCAACCCACGGGATTTATAAAGCTATTCAAAAGAGTGTTGAATGAGGCATTTTCAAAGTGGTAATACCCAAGGGGATCTCACAATGTGGTGTTCACAATGTTCTCAGGCCACTTTGAACTCCACTTGGGCAATGTTGGGATTGCTCCTGACCCACTTACAGCCTCTGTCAGCACACCCCTCAGCCCGTGGTCCTATTCTACTCCTTAGTATGATTTTTATTTTTTTATTTTTTAAATGTCTTTTGTCTTATTCACTTAATCATAGTAGAGGCTCTGTGAGGAAAGATCTAGGCCTCCAACCCAATTTAACAAAGTTAAGAAAACCTTCCTGGCCCCTTTTATTTACCAGGTACTATATGTGTAAAACATAAATAAATAAGATCCAATCCCTGTCTTCAAAATGCTTATAATCTCCCTATGCTTTCTACAGTGAGTCGCCCATTTTATACACATGGGTTGGGTTGCTTGGACAGCACTTTATGGATAGAGGAGAGGGGACAGAGTAATGTCATGAGAGATTCTCACAAAAGGAACTATTTGAGCAGAGCCTTGACAGTAAATTGGTAAAGTGATCAGTGAGCCTTAAATTCATGCTTTGAAAAAGGAAGATGTCTTAGGTTGTCTGTGACTCAGACTTAGTGCTGGTGATTCATTGAGTCAGCAAATATTCAATGAGTAAAAATTATTCCAATGCGTGATTAGTTACACCTCTCTCTTTTTCACTCTCCAAATTCTATTCATTTTAGCCAGTCCAATCTCTTCTACGTTTTAAGTGTCTTTCTAATCCATCCTCTTATCTTCACCTTTATTACTACCATTTCCAATTAAGACTTCACCAATAGCTTACTTACTGGTATCCTTATCCAGTATCCACTCCTGCTAACCTCTAAGCCATTTTCAACTTTGCAATTAAAGATTTATCTTTGATATCTAAATCTGAATTGTATCTCCCTTCTCTGTTTCCCAAGACTTAGGACGAAAAGCAAAATTTTAAACTGGTCCTACAAAGCCCCACACATTTAGGCCCCACTTATTTTTTTCAGTCTCATCTGGACCTTCATTTCATGTCATCTCTATGCTCTAGCCACATGAGCTTTCTTGCATGTCCCCTTCAACCACATGCCTTTTGCACATGCTGCCCCCTTTCCTGAGGATGCTCTTCCCGTCACTTCCCTCTCCCATCTCCTTAACTCAGTGTTTTCCTTGTGAACTCAGAAGAATTATCATTTCCTTAGGGAAGCCTTCTCTTAGCTCCTCTGACCCTATCTACAGTCCTCTTATATGCAAGTATAATAAATCCCTCTTCCCATAATTTTGAGGCATATATTACAGTTATAATTTTACATTTACTTGACTGTTTTTAAAATTTAAACTTTATCTCTTCCTCCACTCCCAATATATTAGGTTCTACAAGGACAGGAACTGTGTCTATCTTTGCACACAATTGGATTCCCAGAACATAAGCTAAATGCCTGATACAGAGAAGGCTCTCAAACACTTGATAAGTGAATGAATGAATGAATCAAAGACTGAATGAACTAGTAGATGTCTGATATGATGTGAAATTCTGGACATTACAAAGATGAGCAAAACAGACTTAGTTTTTGCTTTTGTAGAGCATGTGGAGCTTCTTGTCTAGCGCTGGTTAAGCATGGAGATTGAAATATCAGAGTGTGGTTATTTGAAATTTGGACACACTCTCCATGACTCTTTCCTGACCCCATTTCACAGTTCTTGTGCTGGAAATTTAAGAACTTGGTTAGGAGTTAAAATTGCAGGTAAGTCCAGAGTTGTTATCTTTGTTTTCTACAAGACTCTGATGTCAGGGTTTGAAAAGAACATGCCCCTTTATATTCAGAAAGATTCTATAATGACATGTATTTCTTTCTGGTGGCCCCATATTTATTTCTCTTCTTGTTAGAGCTTCTCAATTTTGGGGGTGATCACCTCTCCTTCCTGATGTGCAACTCATAATGAGACTGTCCATTAAGTGATGGGTTCATAATCCAGTTATGCCAATGAGACTCACTCTTAGGATTTACTAATTTTCCCTAGTTGAGATACTCTAGGAAAACTATAAATGAATTCCTAGTGCTTCCCAAGGACCCTTCCTGTATGGAGTCATACTACGAGCTTTTGAATAATTCTCTTCTTCAGTGAATATGAGTATATTCCTTTGCTTGCACACAGAGTTCCACTCAGCAGGAGTGGGTAAACTATAGCCTGCAGACAAAACCCAACCACTGCCTATTTCAATAGGTAAAGTTAGAGTGAATCACAGCCACATTTATTTATTTATGTAATGTCTATGGCTGCTTTCATGCTACAAAGGCAGAGTTGAGTACTTGCAACAGAGCCCATATGGTTCATAAAACTGAAAATATTAACAGAAAAAGTTTGCCAACCCTTGCGCTAGAGTATGAATCCTGTAAGACATTCATTGTACATAATTAATTAATCTCTCTTCTGTGCATCTAGATTCTAGAATGACATTAGATATGTACCATTCTTGAAAGAATTGAGGAAATAGTTAACGCATTTAGTAACTTTTACAGTGCTTCTATTCTGCATGCAACCTTGTTTGAGGAAGTCTGTTTGCATCTGAGCAACCCTAAACACTCCACCTGTTGTTTTCTGATCTAACTTCTAGAACCCTCAGATTCTCCATGCTATCTTTTTATTGTATTTAAGTAGAGAATGTTGTTGAGTGTTGACCAAAGAACTGGAACTACACCCAAATATTCTAAATCTATCTGAGCCTTGGAAAAGTTCTTTATCATCCCTGTGCCTCAACCTCATCTTCTAAACTGTGAAGAGCTTGAACTAGGACTTCTTTTTTATTATTATTTTAATTTCTTTATTGATTAAGGTATCACATATTTGTCCTCAACCCCCCATTCAAATCCCCCCACTCGCATCCCCACCCCCTTATTGTCCTTGACCACTGGTTAGGCTCATATGTATGCACATAAATCCTTTGATTGATCTCTCCCTTTTATCCCCACCCTCTCTCTGAGATCCGACAGTCTGACCCATGGCTCCTTATCTCTGGGTCTGTTCTTGTCCCTCAGTCTATGTTATTAACCATTTCCTCTAGATGAATGAGATCATGTCCTACTGGAAATATACTTATAAGAATAAAAAATGAGACAAGCAATAATCGTTATGCTGAGTTTTTTTCTGGTCCACCAGTTCTTTTGAGACCCAATTTCAATGTGAAACAGTTCCTTATGTGTACATGGCAGCAATGATATTTCAGTTCTGGATGGTTGGCAAATGGTGGTAATCAGGTTTGCTATTTAAATTAAAAAAAGGGGGGAAAGTAGAAGAATATCATGTAAGAAAAAATATCCTGAACTAAGACTTCTAAATTCTCTTCCAGAATCCTGTAGTTCATCTAAAGAAAAATAAAGGCAACCATATATTTAAGTATTATAATAGCAAAATAAGCAATTGTGTAATAGATCTGGGAAGAAAAGAGGCTCTAGCAGTAAGTATGATGGGAAATAGCATGAACTAGTATGTGTGTACTTATGTGCAAAGATAGGTGTGTATGCGTGTGTGTTTATATACATGTTTGTGCATGTGTGTGTTTTAAGAAGCAGCGAACATCTGATTTAAGTTTGCACACTGCCTTGTTGGGAGCCACGAGGGAAACCCAGATAGCATGCAATTCTCATTTAAGTCTCAAACTTAAATCCACGGTAAATAGCCTATTAGTGGGAAATTTTAGGACTGTCCCTAAGCAAAGTTTGTTTTACTTTTTATTCTGACTTGCTCCAAAAGCTCAGTTGAAATTACACACTAGAAAGTACCTACTTAAATTCCTTTAACAAGCAATCCCCTCTCAGGAGGCACAAGCTTAGGCCTGTCCACTCACCTCACACAGACCGTCCATCTGAATTGTTTGCCACGGCTCCAGGCTACAGGTAGTTTAAAGTGCCACTATCAGATTGCTTCTCAAACTTCTCCTCCAGACTAAATAGTCCTGATTTTTATCAGCAGCTCTTCATACTCTATGGCTCCCTTATTAATTATGTTTGCACTGAGCTGGATTTTTGTCCCATTCCATGCTCTACTGACTTTGCTCCTTTTGGAAGCTCAGAGGCCAGACTGGCACTTTCTGGCTCCAGGCCCCCTTTCTTCCCTTTAAAAGGTGTTTTGATGGTCCTGTGTTAAGAGTTAATGACAATTGTCTGCCCTCAATGCTCAAGCATAAACTTGCATCAAATTAGGGGGATTGATGAAATTAATCTTAAAATCCAGAACATCTATCCTATAATTAAGATCCACTAATGTATGGACAAACAGGTCAGGGAGACCTACCTATAGACTCCACAAATTAAAGGGCTCCAAAGGAAAAATTTTCTTTCTTCTAGAGAGTGATTTTTCCAAGAAGCACATGAAACAAATTCATATTGAACATCTATGTTATGAAAGGCATTGTGCTAGCTACTAGGACTCAGAAGAGAGCATGGCAGATGGGATCTCTGTCTTCATTGTTCTTTTGGGCTATTTGGAAGGTGTTGGAAAGGGAACATGCACAGAAAATTGGGTAGGCGGTTACAATGGAGTATGTGCTAAGGCAGGGAAATATCAAGGCCCTCACCTCAGAACTGGATGGAGTCCAGATGAAGAGACCTGGTCAAAGACCTGAAATAATTTCCACTTGGCAGCCTCCAGAGCAGAGAGGCGGTGTTGAGAGAACCCACAGGAACAGGTGGGAAAGTGAAGAATGCAGGACCTTAGAAGGCACTCAAGAGATTGAAAGTGCCCTAGAATAGTAGTTCTTAATCAGGAATAGTCTTGCATTTGAAGGGACATGGACAATGTTTCTCTAGACAATTTTGCTTGTCAGATCTCAAGACTTGCTCCTGGGATCTAATGGGTAGAGGCCAGGGATACTGCTAAGCATCCTGCAGTCCACAGGACAGCCCCACAACAGAGTTGTTTGATCCCAAATGTCAATAATACTGAGGTTGAGAAGCCCTGCTCTAGAGGAGGGAAAAGCAAGAACAGATTTTTTTTGTTTGTTTGTTTTATAACTTTCACTCTGGACCTGGAGAGGTGAGCAGACTGGATTGAAGGAAGTACAAATAAGGAGAAATTATGTACTAATATTACGGTTTTTCTAGTAAGAGATGAGATATAAGAAGAACCCCTTTCCATCAGTGGCCCTGACACAGAAACACATCTCTGTTTTTTATGTTGGAATAAAAAGGCCACCACAGGAGTTTTTAGGCACTACCCTTTCTTAACCAGTGAGGGATGGAGAACTGAAAGAAAAGAAAAGAAAAGAAAAGGAAAGGAAAGGAAAGGAAAGGAAAGGAAAGGAAAGGAAAGGAAAGGAAAGGAAAGAAAAGAAACAATGATTTTCATCTGTACTTTTGTACATCTCAGCATTCTGTTGTTTTTAAGCTGTAGGCATGTAAGATAAAAAGGTTTTGGATTAAAGTTTTAGATAACATAAAATGGTAGGGTCTAGATATTTTCAGTACACCCACATACACATATGCACACAGAAAGCATGACCCCAGGTATTTGTGGAACATATTTTGCATTCTTTGTGACAGGTGGGGTGCTATAAATGAAGCACAGTGACAGCTGCTTTGTATGATAAAGTGATCCATACTGTCAGACCCATTTGAAAAGCCCTATTATTAAGAATACTATTATAATATATATGGAAAGTCTTTTTGTACAGAGTAAAGCACATTAATGCTCACCCACCTCCTCCCTGATCACTCCCCAGTGCTCTGAATGCAATATCTAATAATAGCTGATATTTATTGAACTTTTGTCATATAGCAGTCCCCAGGCTCCATGGCTAAGCATTTTATACATGTCTTCTCACATAATCATCACAATTCGGTTTTGTCGGTATTTTTTCCTTCCAATCTTACACCGAAGGAAACTGAGACTTCAGAAAATTAATAATAATTTGTCAAAGTTGCAAAGATAGTAGCATACATTCTACTTTTTAACCCAGGAATGAAAAAGCTCTTCCAAGATTCTAGAGTTTGACCCAAAGACCCCAGGTTTTCTGATCGACAACGAGTCATTTCAAGAGGCCCTCTGAAGTAGGCCATTTCTCTGTGTATCCTGCTCTTTGGAAGTAAGGCTGATAACTCAGTAAACTCTGGCCCTCTTCATGTTGTCCAAGGAATATTCTGGCCTAGCAGGACAAAGCTGTCTGAGCTGAGGCCATTTCAAGTCTGCACAACCTAATTTGGCAAAGACAATTACACTTTTATGAGTTGTTTAAAAAAACACTCTAGTCCAGGTTGGACTAAGGCAGGCAAGAGAAGAGCTGGAATTACAGCCAGAGGTGCAGACCCCGAATGACCACAGCATCTCTGCTTACTTATTCCCTTAAAAGAACCACAGGACGTGTTCTAGTTACTCAACAAGAAATCCTTATCACTCCTGGCACTTTCACATGCTTTTCTATTTTTCATTTGTAAGTGTGTACTTTTCCTGCTGTTGGCCACCCATCCTGGAGACATGGCCAAATTTCTGAAGACTCTCAAAGAAATGTGAAGCTATCCCATGGGACTCTCTATATATATCTCTTCACAAGATATTTACAAGGGATTCCAAATGCCTGACTCTCCAGAAACATATATGACACACAAAATATTTCCCTCTGGGAACCAAAAGTTCATTCCTTCAAATCCTATGGCCTAAGTCTTATATGAGATCTCATGGTACAAATTCTTCTGTCCCTCAAGAGCCACAAGTCCATGTTGTTTCTTTTCCCTATCATGGACCCAGGAGGTCATGTTTGTTCTAAGCCTGTTGCTTACCCTCCTGGAAAGAGCGATCTCTGGCTTTGATCCACAATAGAACACTGTATTAGTTTCCCATTGCCGCTGTAACAAATTATCACTAACTTCATAGCTGGAAAAAAAAATTTCTTCTCTTGGGGTTCTCGAAGTCTGAACTATGTTTCACTGAGCTAAAATTGAAGTGTCAGCAGGGGCTTTAGAGGAGAATTGGTTCTGCGATTCTTCTAGTTTCTGGTGGCTGTGGGCTTATGACAGCATAATTCCAAGATCAAGACCAACATCTCCACACCTCAGTCTGCTTCTCTCACATCCCCTCTCCTCTGTGTCAAATCTCTCTGTTTCTCTCTTATGAAACTCGTGGTATCATTTAGGACCCACTGGATAATCCCAAATAATCTTCCCTGTGAAGTACAGATAAGAGATACAGTCAATAACATTGTAATGACTGCATATGATGTCAGGTATTAGATTTACTGGGGTGATCCCTTCGTAAGGTATATAAATGTCTAAAAACTGTTATACACCTGAAACTAATATATTATTATATGTAAACTATACTTAAAAAATAAAATAAAACAGGAAGGTTAAAAGCTAGAAAAACTAACACCAAAATAATCTCCCTATCTCAAGATTCTTAACTTAATCACAACTGCAAAGATTCCCCTTTTCCAAATAAGGTAACATTTACAGGTTCCAGTGATTAGAACTTCATACCTTTAGGGACCATCATTCATTTTACTACAAATACTTCCCTGCCCATTCCTCAGAGAGATGAGGTGGCACAAAACCAGGACACCCTTTGTACAGGTCGCAAGTTAGTAAAGGAAGAATTTACAGACATATATGTATATTCACGCCCCTGTGAGGAATGTGTATTTATGCATTTGGTATGTGCTCTGTTCAAGATATATGTTCAGATTTTAAAATTATCTACTCTCCAGGATCCGAATTGTACTTCTGTTGTGATCTGCTACTGGGTTTGCCAAGCTCAGCACTATTGATGGATGTTGTGGGCTGGATAATTCTTTGTGAAGATGGGGCACATCCTGTGCACTGGAGGATGTTGAGCAGCAACCAGCAAATAAAAATATAGAAAGCCTGGTGAAAACTGAATTTCACACGCACAATTAATACTTTTTTAGAATAAGTATGACTGGTACAAAAATTTGGGACAGTCTAACACAGAAACGGGTATTCTTTGTTTACCTAACATTTAAATGCACTGGGGTGTCCTGTAGGGCATCTGTCATCTGTCAACTCTGTACTATATGCCAATAGCACACCCGCCTCCCTCACCCTACCCCCCAACTGCAACAAACAGGGATATCTTCAGACATTGTCAAATGTCCCTTAAAGGGAGGCAAGATCACCCTTGGTTGACATCCACTGATCTACTTAATTAAAACATAAAAAGTAAACCCTCATAAAATAGGAAAGATTGAGAAAAACATGTGGGACTGTTTAAAATATGTGGAAGCTGGCAGTTGTTGCTACTTACTTGCGTAGCTATCAGATCCCGGGGCCACAGGTCACAGGGACTTGAGCATCGCTGTTGGCAGGGACATGGTTTGGGACTGTTTCCTGGGAACAATCCTGCCTGGGCCCACCCCTTTCAAGCCTTGGAGCCTCAGGGCTGCAGCAGGACCAGGCATGATCTCCCATCCCCATTCACCCTCTAATTTATTTTCATTATTCTCTCCCCGACCCCCACCTCGCAGTCCCCAGGCTTTGCTTAGGAGCAAGTGGCTCTCATTCACGCAGCTCACTTTGAAGGTGCCAGGATACAACTGTCTGGCAGAGCCGGGCTGTGAGGTCCTTCTTCTGGGACTTTTGATTTCGAGCATGTCCCTACTAGTAGACAGAGCTGAACAAAAGAGGGGCTGACTTGGGTGTGTGCCTGCCTTTTTCTTAGTCTCCCCCACACTTTTTTTCCCCCCTGCACCCTTCGTCTTCCAGTCCCCAGTGAATACTTGGCACTTGCTGGCACTCAGATTATTCATACCTCCCCCAGGCTTTCTAAACGGATAATCAGCGACTCTCCCAGCCACCCCCAACCCACCAGCTGCCTCTGAACTGTATCAAATTTGGCTTTGAAAAGCTTTCTCCAAATATAAGCCTGGTGCAAACATACACAGATAGCGATCAGGTGCACATATTGTATATCTTGATAAACAAAGCTGTGTGTATTTATAGACCCCTGTCAATGACAGATCTATATAGAGAGATAATGGGGGTTTTACAGACACACACACACAAAGATAAAACTTTGAAGCCTCTCACCCAAAATAAAATTAAATACCAACTAATGCTCAGCAACAAATCCTTTCTTGGTGAGGGCTATTATCTATCCAGGACTGATGTAGTCTCCCAAGGGAGAGTCATTTGGGAGGAGTCAGGTGCTCCCAGCAGGGAAGCAGGATTTCGGTTCTGTTCCACATTCCTCGGCTGAAGGATGAGTATTTTCATTATTTGCTGCTGAGCACTTGGTTCTTGGAGTCATTACCACCATGTTCAAAGGATTTGTATAAAGCCGCTACATACACATGGTTTCATAGAGAAATCCAAAATCAAAACTGACATTTAAGAAAAGTTTTAAGCATAAATGAACCCCAGGATAATGTCCCCATTATGGGCCTGGCTGGAGGAGGAAAAGGTTCAACTAGGGCTCTCTTCCAAGCATGCGAGATGGGGCCAATTTAGTTTTTAGGATGGTTTGTTGTATATTCATTGATTATGTATTTAGGGCCAACTATGGGGACTGCGACAGAGACTCACAAGCAGACAGACACCCAGGAGAAGGCACCTACTCTGTTGAGTCAATGCAACTATAATCCGCACATTTCAATTGAACATCCCCTGGGCCATCTCTCGTACGTCTGCCATTTACAAGGAGAATGATATTCTGTCAGTTTGAGGGTGTTCCAGTTTTTAAATGCTCATATCCTGGGGCTTAAACTCCTGAGTCTTTTATATATCCATATAAAATACAGTGTTATATAAATGCAGTCACCACATTTTACATTAGATCCTCAGACCCTATTCATCTTAGAGCTGAAAGTTTGTTCACTTTCCTTTTTTACTGAGAGAAAAAAATTATATGCAGTGAAATATGCAGATCTTAATTATATAGGGCAATGAGTTTTGTTAAATGTGTACTCCAATGTAACTGCCACCCCAGCCAAGGCACAGATCATGTCCATCACTCCAGAAAAGTCCCTTTGGGACCAGTGGTATGTGCTGGAGCCAGCTCCTCCCCAGACAATTCTGGGTATCTTGTCTCCAAATTGTGTTGGTAGCTTCAAGATGGCCATGGTGGGAAATCAATGTACAGTCCAAACCAGGGTTGTTTTTCGCTGAGACAGGCAATTACTCATACACGGGATTGCCTATGCTCCTTTCCTGTCAATAGCCCAAACTCCTGGACGCAGATCACCATGGGTTTACTGTTGCTTGTGCTTGATCTATCAGTTAATGAATAAGAATGTAAAACCTCAAATTTGAAATATTGATTTATCTGTATCTCCTTTTAATTGTCTCTCTTTTTGCCTCTTATATTTAAATCTCTGTTATTAGGTGTATATGCTTTTAAGATTGTTATATCTTATGGTGAATTAACTCCTTTACCTTATTGAATGCCTCTCTTTATCTTTGTCAATCCCCCTGTGTTAAAATGTACCTGCTCTCGTACTAATATACACATATTAGTATGCCATGACCTTGTGCTTACTCTGCATAATAAATCTTTTCCCAGCATTTTACTTTCTCAACTTATCTGTATCCTTATTTTAAAGTACATTCATTGCTTTTTTATTCAGGATAACAATTTTGCCTTTTAATTGGAATATTTAGCTTATTGACAATTTAATATGATTATTGATATATTTGAGTTTAATTCTACTATCTTATTTATTATTTCTCCCATCTTTTTTTTCTGTTCCTCTGTTCCTCTTTTTCTTCCTCTTTTTGAATTAATTTAATATTTTTAGTACTTTTTGTCTTCCATTGGTTTTTTTTTAACTATATATCTTTGTGTTTTTAAGTCTAGATTTGATATTGTACCATTTGACATAAAATAGAACAGTTTTATCATTCTAAAATTCAATGTATCCTATCCCTTTGTTTCCTGCTACATTTGATATCTATTTTACATCTACTTATGTAGCAAACCCTATAATTTGATGTTATTTTTATTTAATCAGTCTGCTGTCTTTCTGAGAAGTTAAGAGAAGAAAAAATAAGAAAGCCTTTGCATTTACACACATATTTAATTTTCCTGGTACTCTTCCTTCTTCCTGTGAATTCAGTGTCATCTGGTGTCATTTCTCTTAAGCCAGAAGAGCCTCCCTTTAATAGTTTGTATATTGAAGATCTACTGGTGATTAATTCTTTCAACTTTTATTTAGCTCAGGGATTTCCCTTCTCTCAAGGATCACAGATCTGCACTGTCTTTTGTCCAAATGCCTAAAAGCAGTTCCCTGTATATTATAGTTGTTTTCAATAGGAGGTTATATTCATTTGCTGGGGCTATCATGACAAAGTACAACAAACTGGGAGGCTTACACAAGAGAAATTTGTTTCACATTTTGGAGGCTAGAAGTGCAAAACTAAGGTGTGAGCAGGGTTGGTTCCTTCTGGAAGTTCTAAGAGACTTCATTCATGGCTCTCTCCTAGCTTCTGGTAGTTTCAGGCATTGCTCCTTAGCCCATAGATAAAATTTGCCCTATATTTCTTTCTCTGTGTCCAAATTTCTCTCTCTCTCTCTCTCTTTTTTTTTTTTTTTTTTTTTTTTTTTTTTATAAAACCATAGTCTTCTTGGATTAGGGTCTACCCTGATAACTTGATCTTAACTGGACATCTGCAGGGATCCTGTTTCCAAATAAGATCACATTCACAGGTACAGGTCATTAGGACTTCAACATTTTAGGGGGCACAGTTAAACCCATAAAAGAGGGTGGGGCTGGTCCGACTTTTTCTATCATGGCTCGAAGCAGAAGACAACCTTGAGTCTTCAAGTTTACTTTTCTGTGAATTTGTTCATTTTTTGTTCAAGTTCAGTAATGGACATGGGAGCTGGTAAAGTTTAAACTAAAAGGAGAAACTTGAGGAAAAAAATTATTGATATCCTCTGGAGAAAAACATTTCTACTGACCCAATTGTCCCTTGGTCTTATGCTTGGACCATACCTATCACAAATAATTTAAGAGCAAGAAAGAAGCTGCTAGGCTCATCCATTCATTAATCCAACAACAAAATACAACATGGACTGAGCATTTACATGTGCCAGACCCACATCTAGTAGCAGAAGATAGAGTAGTGCAGAGGAAATATGGTCCCTGTCCAATGGGAGCCTTCATTCTAGTAGAAATACAACATTTATATGCCTTACCATGTGATCACCACATCGTCTTTACACCTAAAACTACCGTATTTTCCGGCGTATAAGACGACTTTTGAAACAAAAAAAAGTCAACGGAAAATCGAGGGTTGTCTTATACGCCAAGTATACCCCGAAAAACGTCTTGACATGCCACTAAATGAATTTTCCAACTCGATCCCGCACCAATCACTGCAAGGCTGCTCGGACCGCCTCTCTAACTCAGCCAATCCAAGCAGGCTTTTTATGCATGCAAATTATACATGTTCTGTACCTGAAGCTACACTGTGTTCTAGTAAAAAGCCTGCTCAGATTGGCCAGAGTCAGAGGCGGTCTATTAAAAAAAGAACTGGTGTTGCCTCGGAAGTGGGGTTAGTCTTATACAGCGAATATAGGCCTAATCCTATGTTTTAACTGTAAAATTAGGGGGTAGTCTTATACGCCAGAAAATACGGTAATATCATATTGTAGACCAACTATACTTAAATTTAAAAACAAAAACAAAAACAAAAACAAAAAGAAGTTCAGAGTCTATCTATCTGCTTCAATTTTGGTTAGATCATGTTTAAAAAATTAACCGGAAAAAAAAAGGTTAATTTATCTTTTGGTGAAGATAAATACATACAGTGCAATAAAAGGTTGAGAAGGAGGAATTTTCTATTTATTCCTTTGTTCAACAAACATTCCTGAACATACATTGACCTAAGAATAGAGATTCCAAAGGATTTGTTTGTGCATGAAGAGATAATTTTCTGTTTATTAGAAAGTAATTACATATTATACTTGAGTCTCGGAATGAGCCAATTTTGAAACCATCCTAACTTTGAACTTCTCATTCAATGAGAAGAAACTTGATAAGTTAGTGTTATTTAAGCCATTTAGAGTTAGATTTTCTACTTATAATACTAATTGAGTTAAAATCAAAAACAAAAAGTACTAAGAATTTTTTTTTACTTGGTTTCCTCCATTTCTCTCAATACCAGATAAACTTTCTGTTCTCAGAGTATCTTCATCTCCCACTAGATAAATCTGTATATTTTGAGAGAGAAAATCAGGCATGCATATCTTTAAAACATCCAGAGGCAGCTGAAAGGTTAGAAGCTATCTAAAGCTTGTGATAAATGTCCAAATTCCTCAGCAGCATTTTTCTGTGTTTGCAGATTCATAGACAAGAGACTTTAATCATGGCAGCTAAATCTCCCTTTAAAATTTGAATTTAAAAGTAACATTTAAGGCTGTGAATGTTGATTGCAGATTCCTTTCCATATTCTTTTTGGGAGTTTCCCCACTAACAACATTAGTGGCTCCCTATAATGAGGTATCTTTTTTCTTTTTCTTTTTAAAATAGCTGCTCATTAAGGCAGACATTCTAATATTAGCCTGCTTTTCCACTGAATGAAGGAATTGGATATCTTCTGCACAAATTTGGGGGTCTGGGTATATTTCTGCGCTTTTCCTCAATACTTTACAGAAACTTAAAATAGTATTTCCCCACCCTTTCCGTTCAATTCTATGCAATCACAACAGAATGTGTGGGACTGGTTTGGGGCTTTGGAAGCAGCCAGTGTTGCATTCAATTTCATTTTCCATGCTTAAGTGAAGTGAGTTTCCTCCTCTTTCACTCTGTATTTAAGGGGGGTAATCTATATTATTTTTATAAATACAACTGGGTGGTGTCTTGCCCAAACCTCTCTGTGTGATCAGGGAAAATGGGGTGCTGGAGATAAAAAAATTTTTTGAAAAAATCTGTCCCAGCAAAACATTTCAGAGATCATGAATATAAGTAGAGCCTGCTGGGAGTTACAAAGGAAATAAATAGGTATTTTCCATTTGTAACATTATACAGCTTTGGTCTCTACCAAAGGGTGAGGGCAATGGATGGGTGGGTTTGGATGAAAACTTATAGGAAAAGTTCTGGTTTTGTGGCAGTCTGGGATGCCAACAGATGTTTATATATTAATGTGGCATGTGGAATCTCACTGGCTTTCTTGGGAATTAAACAGTGGGCTTTCTTTAATCTCCCTTTGCCTTGGAGAAGAGCTGAAAGAACTATGAAGAGATGAAGGTAGAAGAGAACTCAGAGAACATTTTGTTTGCCTCCTTCATGCGGTGGATCAGTGAAGGTAGACCGAGAGCCAGGAAGTGGGTGGTCTGTGTCACACTGTGAGCTGACAGTGGAGGATGAAGTGTGGTAGAGTGGTTGGAGCAGGGCCTGGATCCTGTAAATGGCACAGCCCTACTGTTGCCTAGTCATGTACTCCTGGGTTAGTTTCACAGCCTTGTCAATCTCCACAATCATCACCCCGGCAATGGAGGCCATCAGAGTACCTTTCTCATGGGCTTGCTCTGAAGATTAAATGAGTAAATACCTCTGAGGAGCTGAGTGCCTAGAAAATAATAACTGACCTAAATAAAGTCCAGAGTGAGGAGAAAGTCTCAGAACTCATGTTGTTGACCTTGTCCTGCACCTCCTTTCCTTTATTCCCAGCCTCTCTAATGCCCCCTCTGTGGGTTTTTGAGATAGTAGAAACTCCTCCAAGGAAAAAGAAAAAGTCACCTTTGGCCTAGAACTTTATACCCAAAGGAAAAAGGCATGAAACAGTTGGTTTGTTCAGCCTGTATTGAGTACCCGGCACATTCCCCCACCATGCATTTGGCTAGAATGGAGTTTCCCCAGGGCTTTCTCGTATGCTGTTCATTTCTTTTTCTGTCATCTTAGTTCCTTTCTTCACAAGAAGAATGCAACTTGCCAGACCCGAGCTTAAGTGATGTGTGACTGGAGAATGCCCATGCTCAGGGGGATACTGTTTAAGATCCATCTGCCTGTTAATGGACTTGGTGAAAGGACGAGGTAAGATATTCATTTTTGATAGAAAAGGCAAAGATCAGATTGTGGGGAGGTGATGAGAGATCCCCATAGAAGCAGAGCTGGAGACTTGTATGTATCAAATATCTTGTGACTGGCAGTCTCCACAAATCCACAGCTATTGGCCTCTTTCTCTCCATTACCGCCTCTAATAGGTTAGATAACAAAAGCAAGAGGAGAAGGCAATCCCGGTAGGAAAGCACAGCTGTCACCTGACTCTCTTATTAAGCCACAGCTCTGATTTAGCTTGAGGCATGAGCTTGAGAATGTGAAGAAATTACCAGAGAGCAAGTCCTGATGAAAATGAAATACTGCAAAGATCTGATAGGGGGGCATCAACTGTGTGCCATACGCTGATTCATTAATTCTCCACTCTTTCCTGTGAACAGTCATCTTTATGCTCATTTTACAAATGGGCAAGTGGCCTGGCTTGTCCACTATGCTCTGGCAACTCACCCTGCTGGTCCTTGATAGCTAAATCCCCTCTGATTTCAGGGAAAACCCAGGTTCAGAAAAATCATTTGCACAAATGTACCCACCCCACAGGCTGCCTACCTGCAGGGCTGGCCTCACTCCCTACATTTCCGTTTTCTGTGCAAATTTTCATAGGAGTGGAACAGGACAGATCTCAGTATTGCTGGGCAGAGAAGAGGAAACAGGGCTGGCACTAAAGGCAAACCCAGCCCCTGCATCACGATGCCTGGGCCAATCCTGACTCAGCAACATGCGGGTGCGGTGGAGAAAACTGAGGCCTTGGGCAGCTGGAAAGCTCTTTAACATCCCAAGGGGAAGGGAGAGCTCAGCCCTCAGCCTCAAACCACATGTGGGTCTGTTCCGCACCAGGGCGGAGCTGCTGGGAGGGATCTGAGGCCCTGCTTTTCCTTTCAATCAGGAGCTCTCAGCCTAGAAGGAAGCACCTTCTGTCATCTGTGGTTTTTCAGCTCGTTCCCACTTTGCAAGTGGAGGGGAAAATAATAATAATAATAATAATAATAATAATAATGATAATAATAATAATGATAATAATACTTTTCTGTGGGTTGGGAGTGTCACTGGTCTGATGGAGCCAGAGTAAACAGGATGAAATTAGGTTGTAGCCATGCTAATGGTTCTGCCTTGTGTCTGTGAAACCTGTGAGTAGGAAAGAAGAGACCAGAAGGGAGACCAGGAGTAGAAAGCAAGATGATTTGTTCAACAAAGAGTCACTTTCTCTCTGAGCAAGATACTGTGGCAGGAGACATAAAATGTTCTTTTTTTTTCTTAAAAAAAAAATACCATGTATCTCCAAAAATAAGACATCCTCCGAAAATAAGACCTACTTACAGGTTTTCTTCTGAGTGAAATATAAGGCATCCCCCGAAAATAAGGCCCCCCTAGGCTAAACATGAGAGATTTGGTCCACTGATTCTGAAAGAAATGGAGTCACAAGAAATTCACCAGGAAATTCAGGAATTGAATTGTTATGATGATGTTCCAGAAGATGATTGTCATTGAATAAATGAGTAAATTCTTGATACTGTAGGATTCACAGTTTGTCTGGTTTGTATTGACAACTATCGCACTACCGTACCATATACAGGTAATAAATTTCCTTTATTTTCATTTAACAATAAATGTGTACCATATTGTTCTTCATGGAAAAATAAGACATCTCCTGAAAATAAGACCTAGTGCATCTTTGGGAGCAAACATTAATATAAGACACTGTCTTATTTTTGAGGAAACAGGGGATATTATTTTTATTGATTTCAGTGAGGAAGGGAAAGAGAGATAGAAACACCAATAATAAAAGAGAATCATGGATCTGCTGCCTCCAGAAAACCCCACACAGGGGATTCCAGCCTGCAACCTGGGCATGTGCCCTGAATGGGAATAGAACCGTAACCTCAATGCTCAACCACTGAGCCACGCCAGTGAGGTGAATGTCCTTTTCCTTATTGTTCTTTTTTTCTCTTTCTTTCTTTGACTTTTCTTTCCTTTTTATTCATTGGTTTTCTTAATACCAAAAGTAAAACATTATATACCTGAGACAACAAGTCCAATTATATGGAAGCATATAAAGAAAAAAGTTATAATCGCCCCATTCATCCCTCCTGAGGAAATGAATGCAAGCAGAATAACTGGACTCCTTGCATATTTTTCGGTAACCTAGAATTTTAGGACGCATCCCTGTTTCCCAGGAGGTGACTCCTCTCAAAGGAAGGAACATACATGCAGAGAAATAACTATGGTGTGTGTAAGAGCTGCGTAATTTGGATGAGATGATAGGGTCACAGTGGAGTAGAAAATACTGGAGATTTGGGCAGTGCCCATGAATTAGAAATAGAAGTTTTGCTCTGTTTGGCTCAGTGGGGTTAGGATTAATTTTAAAAAAGAAAGAAATATAAGTTATGAGGAGAGGGGAAGCTTTAGTTAGGTGTATTCCAATACATTATTATATACATTTTCTTCATTCTCATAGAATTGGAAAGGTCCTTAGAACCCAGTGGCCTATCCCTTTACAGATGTATCCACATTAATGTTATCCAGCCTCCCTTTGGTTACTTCCAAGTCTAGAGACCTTGCTAAGAACCTGCTCATGAACAGCCCACTTCACCTCAAATCTGATCGCAGGCAACCTGGACTCTTTAAAATGACTTTGACATTTGTTGTTTATATGTTATGACATTTTTATGCGATTCTTCTCTTTTCCTTTGACATAGTTTAAACAACCTAAAGGCAGGGATTAGTTTTATTTATTTTTGTTGACTGAATGACATATGGATTACTAAATTAATTTAAGAAAAGAAAAAAAAAACAAACATACCCTGGACCCATCTAAGTGAAAACACAGGTCCAGTCATGGAGAAATAATAGAACCAGAACTTCCTTATGGGACCTCATAGTTTCCCCTGTATAGAAGTGATTTCTCTTATGATCCTTCTCCTCGTTGTAGGAGAGATTCCCCATTTTCCCCTACAGCTGAATCTATTTGATCTCCTTGTACCAACTGTGGATATCACTACATAAACTCAGGTGAAATGCAATGAGTTGTAAAAAGTAAAGTTTTAACTTAATTTCTATGTCAAAGCCACCTACTGCTATGATGATAAAAAACAAAACAAAAACAAAACAAAACACACACACACACACAAAAACAATTTTAGTTCCCAGCCTTCACTTTTATGTTGTTGTGACAGGGGAAGGCAGTGAGGTATCTGAGCCACACTAACAAACAAAACAAAACCCAGGGCCAGAATCTACCTTCACTGCAGAATTATCTTCAATACTCAGATTAGAGCAAAGTCCTCAGGGTTGGGGGGGTGGGGCGGTTGTGGTGAAAGGATGTCAGAGTCAGTTGTCTTTGGTGTAAAAACATTTACAGATATATTGGGGCTTAAAATATATACATTCTTTGCATTTTCATCTTGAAAATTTTTCTTGATGACATATTTGAGAAAACTGATAAATAAGTGAAAAATAGAGAATAATGGTACATTAGAACTGGTGGTTAGTATTAAATATATGAAACAGAGTTGTTTCTAAGTTAATATAAATATGATCACAAAACAAAGCAAATATTGTTTTATGAAGCATGCAATGTACACAAATATTAATCCTATATAATAAAGAGGTGATATGCAAATTAACCATCACTTCAACACACAAGATGGCCACCCCCATGTGGTCAAAGATGGTCACCCCCATGTGAACACAAGATGGCCACTACAAGATGGCTGACAGGGGAAGACAGTTACGAGCAATCGGACCAGAGAGGAGGGCAGTTGGGAAAGACCAGGCCTAAAAGGGAGGGTAGTTGGGAGCAACCAGGCCTGCAGGGGAGGGCAGTTAGGGTGACCAGGCTGGCAAGGGAGAGAAGTTAGTGGTGACTGGTCCAGCACGGGATGGCAGTTGGGGGTGACCAGGCCTGCAGGGGAGGACAATTAGGAGTGACCAAGCCTGCAGGGGAGGGCAGTTGGGGGCAATCGGGCTGGCAGAGGAGCAGATAGGCATCAATCAGGTTGGCAGGGGAGTGGTTAGGGGTGATCAGGCTGGCTGGCAGAAACAGTTAGGGGAAATCAGGCAGGCAGGCAGGTGAGCACTTGGGAGCCAGCAGTCCTGGATTATGAGAGGGATCCCAGATTGGAAAGGGTACAGGCAGGGCTGAGGAACATATCCCCACCTTGTGCACAAATTTCATGCACCAGGTTTCTGATTTATTATAAAAGAATTATCAATGGAAACCCCAGATTACCTTAATAAAGATTGGGGAGGCAAAGGAGGGTGGTAAATAAAGACATTCTTAATAAGTATTATATAAGGGGAAGTACTTTTTGATTGTGATAGTCACATTAAAATAATTCAAATAATATTTTTGGACCCTTTGTTGATTAGAAACGAATGCTTGCCTTTCAAATCATTAGTGAAAAGAAAAGAAACAAACCTAGTCCATGTATCAAAACACAGAAAATAAAAAAGCAATAAAACAATGACAGACACAAAAGTTAAAATAGTGGGATTTATGCATATAATAACACAATACTTATATTTATCATTATAAGTAAAATGCTGACCAACATTTATGACATGCCCGCAATGTGTCAGACACTTTTAGGTGCTTTACTCTATTATATTTTATTGACTCTTTATAGCAACCTTAGTGATATTATTGTTTCAATATTACAGATGAATCAATAGGGACTCAGCGAGAATAAATCACTTTCCTGAAGTCACATAGATGTAAGAGGCAGATTCAAGATCTAAACCCTCTCTTTTCTGATTCAGATTTATTCTCAATCACTGCTGTTTTACCTGCATAAAACAAGATGAAATGAAGGAGACCAGATATATCCACTGTGAATTCCCTAATTTAAAATCAAGTACTTAGATCTGATTATAATACTAAATATGGCATATTGCTTTTAAGATAAATGTCTTTAAAATAGTACGAGAAACACACACACACACACACACACACACACACACACACACACACAATGTATTTATCAGGCAAACATGAAGAGAACAAAAACAAAAGCAGTACTACCAATATATATTTCAAACAAAATGTATGATTGAAAGTAAAACATTAATGTGATTCAAAAAATATTGTGTTTATCAATGGTATAATCCATGATGAAGATATCTTTATGCACTGAAAATTTTACAGCAAACTATAAAAACCAAAGGTGACTGAAGGGAAAAAATGAAGGTGAAATAAAAACACAGTTATTGTGAGGCTCTAATATACATATCAGTTTTTGAAAGATGGAGTAGATAAAAAATAGTAAAATGTCAACAACAAAATTAATATATTAATACATATGTATATGAGTATCTATTTTTAAATCTCAAAAACAGATCCCATAACTTCTTTTCATTGTCTATACTATACCTCAAATACTGGTAATATATTATACCAGAAAGAAAATCTTAATTAACTTGTAAAAGCTAATGTTATCAATGCAATATTTTCTCACTAAAACATAATTGATCCATTCATTACAAATAACACTAAAATTAAAAATGTATAAAACAAACAACTGATATTAATAAAAATCTTGCATGTGAATATTGAATGTAAAAGATTAAACAAAATATTATGTTACTAAATATATGAATGTAGTCAAAGCCCTATTAAAGCCCAAATTCATATCTCTAACTTTTCCTTTATTAGCAAGTGAGACTAAAAACAACTGGACCAAAAATTCACCTTAACTATTTGAAAAACTTAACAAAGTAAAAAAAAGGAGAAATGACATAATATAGCAAGTATAAAAGTCAATGGAGTGGGAAGCTAAAACACAAATTCAATAAAATTAATGACTAAACCCAAGAGATAATTCTTTGAATAAAACCAATGTAGCATATACAATTTGGATATCTATTAAAACATTGTTTCTCAGCTATTGTAGGTATTATTCTCATAGTAGCAACTCATTACCACTTTCATTATTGATTCTTCAGATTAATTCAAGGAACTCAGGTCTTTCCCCTTCAACTAGTTCACTGGAGCATTCCAAACTGGCCCAGGGTTTGACTATCAGAGGGCACTGAAGAAAGTGGCTTGCAAAGAAAATGAGCTTCACTAACTTTTTTTTGGTCTAGTCCCAACTTCTTGGTGGGGATGGTCGCAGAGAAGAGATATACACCAACAATTCTTTCTTTTGAAACCAGTAAGTACCTTTCTTAGTCACCTGGCAAATGTAATTCAATCACAGGTAAGGGGTGTGTGGACAGTCCTGACTCCATCTTGAAGCTAATCTGCCATTTTAACGTCTGAGTGAATGATCCCAGATATTTGACGTTTTTCCTTTCCCCTGGTGACTCTGGAAAATGTACAGAGGTTTTCAGGATAGTCATGGAATTTCTATTACACTGGGGCAGTAGCCCTAGATGGTACTTACCTCTTAACACATCCTGGCCCAGGGGTCTGCTGGCATCTGATCACCCATGCACTCCTTTCCTACCTGGTAAGTCCTTCTCAAAGGGTAGATCACAGAGAGTGATGTAGAAAGTGAATAATGCAGAGATCTGAACATCCTATGGCTGCCCAGGACCCATTTCCATATGCAAGTTCCATATTAAACTCTCTAAACCAACAAGCTGGACTTGTCTGCCTCATTCTTTAGCTTAACTACTCCTTTGGCGTTTGGGGGTTACATGGCCTTTTCACAGAACAGGGGTTAATTCACTAAGTACGCAAGGTTATGTATTTTCCCATTTGTACACACACACACACACACACACACACACACACAAATGCAAACTCAATTTTTGGAAGACTGAGTCTGTGACAAAAAGGTGCTCCTCTTTGCTTACATTATCCCACTTTAACAAGTTTGGCTTCTTTTATTCTTGTGCCATCACTGGAGCAGAGAAGCATGAGTGTAAAAAAGGAAAGTGAAGCAAGGAAGCAGAATTAAGTAAAAACGTTTTCATTCAATGAACCTAAACAACAAACAGTAGTGGATATATACTTAGCCTTCCTCATGGCCCAGGCATCGTAATGAGGACTTCAACTCATTCTTCCTTAAAGCCTTCACAACAACACCACAGAAAAAGCATTTTTATTACCTTATTTGACTTTTAAAGAAACCGAGACTTGGAAGGGCTAAAGGAACCTTCCTGTCATCACTCAAATAGAGACAGAGGGAGATTTAAACATACACAATCAGGGTCCAGATTGTGTATGTTTAGGTCATTCTCAATCACACTATCTCTGCTCTACTATCCTGCTCTACACAATGACAAGGACATAGAGATGCCTCTGTTTCCCTCTCCCTACATTTCTGCTGGGTGGTACAAGAGTCACTTGTGCCCTGACAAAATCAGTATTTAGAACTCCTCTCACCTCCCTTCCAGACCCAGATAGCTTCTGTCCTGGGAGGAGGAAACTTATTTGATTGATGAGATGGAAGAAGATCGAAGACCACCCATCCACGAACCTGCCCAATTGCAGTTAATAAGTTAAAGATCAGAAAATCACAGGAACTTACCCTCTACACCCCAATGCCACCGAGGCCTCCCTATCCCATGGGAAAGGTGCATTTTCTTTGTGGTTGACTGGACAAGCATCAGCTGTACAAATGGATTGGACTTTGAGTCCCAAGTTTTCAACAGAAGGGCCAATATAAGGTAGCCTATTTTGACTTCATATTCAAAGTGCTCTCCAGTTCAATTTCACCATCACTTAAGTCTTAAGCCAATGATCTCCAGTTAATTCTTGGACCTACGTCTCAATTAGCTCAGCACTCTGAAGAGAGAAGGGTATGGCAATAATCAGCCTGAAATTCCAACACAAGACATTTTCATAGGCAAGGCATCATGGTGGTCTTTAGCCCACACTAGAAGAAACTAAATCTTAAGCCTCTTAGTTAACTCTTAAAAATGCTGAAATCATATACCTTAGTAAATATTGGAGAAACCAACCAAACAAAACACTGCTCTATCAATGAGTAAAGGAGCTTGGCTTCTCTCTGAAGATTTGTGTAGGACCAAGGAAATAAAAAAAAAAAAAATGGGCCAATCCCTTAATATGTGACACAATGAGTGGGTTTTGAATGACACCACTATGGACACAAAGAGATTAAATGTAATGTGTAAAGTGCAAACTGTGTGCTGCATCTACAGTAAATAAATTGCCTAGTCAGCTACTCCTCACATCGGGTTGCAAATAGGTCTTGACACATTTATGTTCTGTTTCAAATTTATAACTCCATTGAAAACAATTTAGAATTTTAAAACTTTAGACCCTTAATTATACCACAGGCTGTTATTCTGAAGAAGCACATTGGAATTCACTTACTGAATGTGGTTCTTATTTTCCCAAAATCCTTCTTCTTCCTTTATTTCTTCCTCCCTTCCTCCCTTCCTCACTTCCTCCCTCCCTCCCTTCCTCCCTCCCTTCCTTCTTCCCTTCCTCCCTCCCTCCCTCCCTTCCTTCCTTCCTTTAACTTTTCCAACTTCTTCCTCTTTCTTTTCTTCTCTTCTTTCATTTAAACCAGGGACTTTTCCCTCTATGATAAACTGGTAAAGAAAGCAACAATGACTTTGAATTACTGTTTATGTCTAAACTGCATTGAACTATAGTACTGAATTCAATCTAAGAGCTATTCTCACATAATGAAAAATGTTGCACCAGATCCTATTTTTAGCCTGAGGCCCCTTCCAACTCATTGGGAACTTCAGCGGGATACTCACCCTCTTATTGCCCTGGAGGGCTTGTTTTGGTATATTTCTGACAGTCTGACTTTTGACCTGAAGGTCAAGACATTGGTGATGAAATAGGGTTCAAGTTAAATCAAGTCAACAGTTTTCTGATGTATTGTTATGTTTTCACTGGGTTCCTCAGCAAAAAGAAAACTTGTTTCTCTGGTAATTCTTGGCAGATTTGATTCTTTTTTGGGGGGGTCAACTGGCCTCTTCTTGGATTTTGAATTGATGGGAATGAGTTATGTTGGTGGGGGAAGTGAGGAAGAATTGGGATGATAAGTGATAAGAATTAGGAAATATGTCCTGGGAAGGGTGGTAGAATGAAAGCACGCTGGACAACTGCTGTTCATGGAAATTTCAGACCCTGAAGATAAATGAACATGAAGCCAAGACGTTCCAGGCACCTGGGCACTGAGATGGGCTGGAGAGCCTCAGTTCCTCAGGCATGTATATATAAAGGGTTGAATCCAGTGCTTGTTCAATAATTGGAGTTTATTATTAATCGTCCACCAGTCACTTCCTAGCTATCACTGCTTTCTCCAGGACAAGCATTTATTAAACACTTACTATGGGCCAGGTTATTGTACTATTTTCTGACACTCTGAAGTTAAAACAGACACAGCCTTGACCTCAAAGAGCAAGTGATCTAATGTAAATATATAAGGAGTTCATATCATAAGGAGACACACTGACTATGGTCCTACATTTTAAGATGTTTCACATGGACACATGAGGGGCTCCAGTCACTGGCGTGGAGGCCAGGGCAGTTCCAGCTTCTATGAAGCTGCTGTGAATTCCTGTGAGTCACTGCTTGTGAGGTGACAGTTGGATGATTAATAATAAAGTGGAAAAAACAAAACAAAACAAATAAAAAAATAAAGTGATAATAAACATTCTAATTACTGAACAAGACATTGGATTTAACAGTTCACATCTATACCCCTGATAGAGGAACTAAGTCTGAGGGGCTAACTGACAAAGCAGGGCCACATAGCTAGGAAGTGGAGAAACAAGGATTTGCAACCCAGCTTATCTCAGCTTTTAACCACCATGATAGAGCCTAGTGGGGGAGCCCAGGGTTGGCAGATGCTCATAAGACAGAAACTAGGGAGGGAGGAAAGAGGGAGTCACTGTGCTTGAATCGTGCTTTGTTTGTGAAGGAATCTGGATTGCTGTTTGGGAATTTGTCCTAATAGAAAATAATTTTTCCACCATTTTTCTCTGTCAATTCTCTTCCCAACCCAGATTTTTTTCTTCTAGGAGTCAGTGGTGGGTACTGTTGGATTCCTAAAGAATTTGTGCTACTAGAATATTCCCACCCCGAGATGTTTGCTCTCCTGTGATGCAATACACCAAGAGAGACAGAAGGTGAGCTGGAGGGCATGAGATCATAGGAAGTGAAAATAATATAGCTTCATACCGGCACATAGTAGGTAATCAAATGATTTGGCGTCCTTCCTTCATTTCAAAATTTCTTCTGGCCAGTTTCTCGCAGTCTCCCTCTCTAATTTCCTCCTTCAGTAGGTCTTATTTTGCCCCTGAAAGATTTGGCATTTTTGACTGTCCATGAAAATTATGCCTCTCGCCGAAACTGGTTTGGCTCAGTGTATAGAGTGTCAGCCTATGGACTGAAAGGCCCCAGGTTCTAATCAGGTCAAAGGCATGTACCTTGGTTGAGGACACATCTCCAGTAGGGGATGTGCAGGAGGCAGCTGATTGATGTTTCTCTCTCATCGATGTTTCTAACTCTCTATCCCTCTCTCTTCCTCTCTGTAAAAAAATCAATAAAATATATTTTAAAAAAAAGAAAGAAAAAGAAAATGATGCCTCTCAGACCATACTATTTGTTAAGCCCTCCTAATTGGATTAGGGCAGGATTTTCCTCCCTGATGCTCAGCTCTCACCTTCACTCTGCACTTTCAAGTTCCCGGTCACCACTGCATTCTTCCTCCTCTGTTGGGCTCAAGGTCAGGATGTCAGACTTTGAGCTCCCTCGTTTCATTATTAATGGGATCTGATATTTGGTTTCTTGCTTCAGAAGCTACATTGCAATATGTAGTGGCAGGAAGCAAGGTTTGCTTCGCTGGCTGGTGCCAAAGGTTTGGTTAGAACTTTGAGGCCAATTTCCACATGACTTTGGATTGGAGTCAGAATACATGTTTGAGGTAAATGAAGAAAACACCCATCTCAAAGATGTGTTTATTAATGAAATACTAGCTTATTCACTAAACAATATCCCTTCCGTGTGTTTAGCATTTTATTCCTTACCAAGTGCTTCTTAGTATGTTATATCTCATTTAATTTTTGAAACAACTCTCTGGGATTTGCCCAGTAAATAACATGGTCCCACTTCATGTACACTCTGTACTCTTTAGCAAGGAACATAGAAGTTATGTACACAAGCTGTAGTTATGTACACTACAGTTGTTCAACCTTTCAGTGTATGAACCAAAGTAAAACTTTAAGCCCACATTTTCTGAATTGTGAACCTCACATGAATAAGGCAGGTAGATAACACACCTCACAAAATGTCTTGTGCATTTTGTATGTGTGCTCAGAAAGCATTAGTCTCTTTCCTCATTTCCTTTGTAAATCCTTGTCCCACATGGTCTCTTTCCACACACCATGTTGGGAAAATAGATAAAAAGGAGTGATCTGGAGAGAGAGAAAAGAGGAAGAACATAGCTCTTGAACTCCAGGGGCTGGTTCTAAGACAGGCTTCTGAGGATGAGATTGATAGTAGGGTGAAACTCAGGGTCTGGCATAAGGTAAGTATAACCAACAGAGATAGTAGGAAAATAGCGCATATCTCCACATTGGCCTTCTTTCTTCCCTCCCTACCCATGCTGATTATTTGGGGCGAGGGAATGGTAAGTGTCTAGGCTCTGTCTTCTGGTTCAATCTTACTCATCTCTGGCCATTAAAAATTTCTCAGAAGTTTTTTCAATAAGAACAAGACCTAGCACTTGGCCCATCCCAAGCTTGCTCATAGGTGTTGGAACTGTCTCTCCACAGATCTTTCCCAGGCTCCCACCCACCCAGCCACCTTCACCCTCCAACTTACTGAAAATCTCTATTCCTCCAAAGAAGGCTCTAGCTTTGTTCCCAGAACCAAGCAGAAAGGAAATGCTTTCTAAGAAAAACAGAAACAAGAGAATTACATTCTGATCTGATGTTTCTTCACCAAGAAAATTCTTTTTATTCTTCAAGATTGCTGTATCCTCTTGTCTATAAAGAATGCTATGCTAGGTCAAGAAATAACTGGAATTTGTTTCTCCCCTAGTAATTAAAAAACACAATTCAATCTATATGAACTTCTCTCAATTCTGGGAAATGTCAATAATCATACACTAACATCTCTATAATAAAGAGCCAGGGTGTAACCACTTATCATGACCAAAGGCTGACCAACCAAAAGTTAGCAATGACTTTCCGGCCTAGTTGCCCAAGGCAACCCAGCACTGACTACCAAGGCTGCAGGCCAGGTGACCCAGAAGTGACTGCTGAGGGGCTTTGAATCAGGCCTGGAAAGAGACCTGAAGAGAGAAGCAGGGGCTGATCTGTAGCGTCTGAGGCAGCTTTTGACCAGCACTTGCCTCTCTATTTCTCTCAGAGCTGGCTAGCAATCGTGCATCCATTTCTCTCCAGGTCTCCACAAGGGCTGCTGATCAGCCCGGGCTTTCTGATTAGGCCCTGTTGATAGGCCTAGAGATGCTGACTAGCATAGAAACTGGCCAATCAGAACCAAATCTAGGTCAACTGTGAGGAGCCAATGGCTGCCTAGGAGGTGGAGCTTTTGACACTGACTGGCATAGAAACTGACCAATTAGAACCAAATTGGCCAACAGAAGAGGGCAGTTGGGGGCAACCAGGCTGGCAAGGAAGGGCAGTTAGGGGCAATCAGGTAGGCAAGCAGGTGAGCAGTTAGGAGCCATCAGTCCCAGATTGCGAGAGGGATGTCCGACTGCCAGTTTAGGCCTGATCCCGATTGGGTCTAAACAGGCAGTCAGACATCACTCAAGGGGTCCCCGATTAGAGAGGTGCAGCCTGGAGGAACTGCCCCCTCCATGCACAAATTTCATGCACCAGGTTACTAGTTGTAATATAATAAACTAGAATGATGGTTCTGAGAAGTCTGGGGGATCTTCCTTCTCTGAGGATATTTAGATTCAAGAAAACTTAAAGGGGTCCTGAGCTACAGCTCTCTCTCCCCCCCCTCCACTATAGCTCAGATGTGTTCTTACCTAGTCTGATTATTGGTTTCCACTTTGTATAATGCTAGTATCTTTGTATAATTCTACAGAAGCCTGAATATTCCTCAATATCTAGTTCACCAATTTTTTTTTTCTTTCTCTTTGCCCACTGCCCACAGTCTAGTATGAACTGTATTATTTTTATGGTGACTTTATCTGATCTTCAAAATCCTCATGAAACTGGCTTTTTTCACAGTAAAAGAATTTCAGGCCACAGACTATAACCCTTATATTTATCTCACACAATATTGTTTTGAAGGATTCTGTCAACCTATCTCAAGTTTGAAGTACTATGCTGGCACTTAATAAATGTTGGGGAACAGTTTATAAGATATACTGTTTATTACTTTAAATCATGAGCTACTCCCTCTAGTAGCAATGTGGGGCTATATGCCACGCCTTGTGTGAGAGGCTGCAAATTCCAAGATGGCTAAGGACAGCTCCAGCTTAAACTCTAAAGAAGTGTTTCCTGAGTATTCATATTCCAGTTCATAGATCTTTTGTCTAAACTCTGCCTCTCAGATGATTTAACTGCTGTATCTTCACTCAATTTTGTATCCATTTTTAACTCAGTTCTTAATTTTGTCCTCAAAAAGTAGCAATAGCAATAGCGAGGAGAAAGAGAAGGGTAAACTTGCATTCTGCTCTTAATTTACTGTGTGACCAAGGACTTTTTACTTAACTGATTTCAGCAAATTTCTGTGTAATGTGAGGGGAATAAGGATACATGGGCCCTCAGGATGAAGTAATGACTTGTTAAAAGACACAGCTGTTTATTGGAAGGTGACAACAGCCCAGATGATGGACAGAGAAAGGTAAATGAAATTCAGTCCCCGGCCTTGAGGACTTCCATTCTATCAGGGAAGTCATCTGCAAGCATGTAGCATCTGCCTTGTGCCAAGCATGCTCCTTGAACTTGGTAAATGTTGGAGGATCAGATGCTAATTTGGGCAGATATTTAGAGCAAGGTTTATTTTTTTTGTTTGCTTTACCATGTTTGCTATTTCCAAGCAGGACTGATCATTTTTCTTCTTTCTATTTCTATGGAGGAAGATGCACTTTGTTATAGATGCCTATCTGACCTGTAATTAACTGTGTGATATAGCAGAAAAAAGCATTGAATTACAAGTTGGAACATTAGGTTTCATAACTTTGTGTAAGTCATGTCTTTGTACCTCAGTTTACCCTGCTGAAGAATGAATGATTTGGATTCGATGGGTTCTGGGATCTCTGCTACTCTAGGATTCTTTGAGTTGGAGATCATGGTCACACCACTTGGCCATTCTACCACCCTTGGCTCTGTCCTCAGAAACATATGTCTAAACTAAAATACTGGATTGTTTTTTTTCCTGAGTTTTTCTCCTTTGACTTAATTCCTAATCTCTGCACTCTAGAGCCACTGCTTTGAGCTTGTTATATATACTCGTATGTCTACTTCTCAGCTTCTCACTTCCTTCTTCATGTTCAGCTCATTTCTTCTTGAAATTGGATTCTCTCTTCCTGGATTTTTACTGATCTTCCTGACTTGGCTCATGACTGTTACATTTTTCTCTTCAGCTTGAATTATATTTTGCTTCTGAGGATATAGCTCCTTTAAAACTTTATGGCATTCATTTTACAAGCAATACATGAGGACTTCTATAAAAATGACTTTAGGATGCTAATTTTTATTTTTTAATCTCACCTTCTACAAATTAATATTCCTTTGTATATCTGTTCAATGTTTTTATAACCTCATTACATGAACCTAGCATTATGCCCCCTTACTGTTTGTTAAAATTTTTTTATAATTGGTGAGTAAGTATGGTACATAGGCATATATTGGGGGAGGGGACATTTCAAAGACATTATAGTTGACCCTTGAACAACATGAGTTTGAACTTGGCAAGTCAATTTATATGTGGATTTTTTTTTTCAATAAGTACAAGGAAATGTGTTTTCTCTTCCCAGTGATTTTTCTAAAAACACTTTTCCTCTAACTTACTTTATTATAACAATACAGTATACAA
Source organism: Pipistrellus kuhlii (assembly GCF_014108245.1). Classification (NCBI taxonomy): domain Eukaryota; kingdom Metazoa; phylum Chordata; class Mammalia; order Chiroptera; family Vespertilionidae; genus Pipistrellus; species Pipistrellus kuhlii. The sequence continues at coordinate 833,285 of NW_023425573.1, read as the reverse complement.
TACATATAACATACAAAATAGGTGTTAATTGACTGTTATTGGTAGTTCTTCTGATCAGCAGTAGGCTATTAGTAGTTAAATTTTGAGGAGTCAAAAGTTATATGTGGATTTTCACTGCTTGGAGGGCAGCACTTCTAATCCCCATACTGTTCAAAATATGGGCCAACTTTATAAGAATCCACAGCTGCTTTGTTTGAGTAGCTAGCTATTCTTTTGGCATTTTGTGATATTGTTTAACATTGATAACTGGGAACTGGTCTGAAAATTACTTAGCTACCTGCTAATTTATAGCATTTTTTTCCTCTTGAGAATTTTTCTCACAGATAATTCAGATTTATTTTGGTCATTTGATGATCAAGTTGTTATATTCTACTTATTTTAGCTATAAAAAATATCTTCACACTATCAAAATCAACTTTTTAACAATTATGTATATAGGGGGGAAATTACACTTTTTAAATCTACATCTCTCTTGTCAATAACTTACATTTTCCCACAGTAACAGTGGTTTTGGTAACGTGATTTTTTATAATACTGAATTTCTTAAGAAGGCAATTAGTCCATTACAGCAAAAGAGACCACAATTAAACAGTTTATTATTATTTGACTTTGCATTTTTCTCTTGCCATAATATGGGAGACTGAGACACAGAGTTCTCTGGAAGCAAAGGTTAGACAACATGATCCCAAAATGACTGAGGCAAGATGAGTGTGCTTAAGAAACATCAGTAAAGGGCAGTAGAGCACTGACATCAATGGCTGAGATACCAGTGGTGGACAGTGAGATTCCAATGACTTACCCATAAGGTAGCATCTCTGTTTTTAGTTGGTGTATCATGTTAAGTAGATGATATACACCTTCAAGGGGAAAAAGTAACTGATCAAAGTTCAGAAGTCTCCAAAGATGCATACCAGTGAGAATGTATTTGAGATATAGTAAACTGAGGTTAAATTAATATTCCAAGACAAACATTCCATCTCTTGAGGGAATTCACACCCTACCAAGCGCCTTACTGCCATCCTGTCCAGACTGAAGTATTTTTTGACCTGGGCTCTTTGTCTCATCTTATCTTTTATTTAAACTCCCCCCTCTCATTCCCAGTCTCACAGATAGAAAAGGCCTCACACACAGACAGGAAAGGCCTTCCAGGGAAGGAAGTGAGTATGACATTTTGATGGAAAAATAACAAGAGAAAAAGAAGAGCATTTTCTCCACAGTGGAACAGCATTCACAAAGGCAGAGGCTGAAGGACTTGTTGGACTTTTCAAGGTATAGGGAGGAACCTTTCACATTTTCCCATCTCAGTCCAGAGAGGTAGAGCTTTCTTTCAACACACTGTAAGGGAACATTCTTATATGAGTTTCAGTATTTGTGGAAGCTTGGAATCCTGGGGACTATATATCTTGGTTAGTTAGTGCTAATGATTTTAAGATTACTCACTGCTCAGTTATGGCCCAGGCCCTTGCCTTTTTTTGGCTCTTTCCTCAAGTGATCAGATAGGTAGAGCAGAACTAATGTGCATGATAAAGTACTTTAATTTCATGTAGAAACTCCCTAGGGCAGTGACTTCCTACAGTGGGGAGCATGGCATCTCTCACTCTCTCTGCTTCTGGCTGACCTTGCTATACAAATGAAATGTCTTTATTTAACAAGAAATGACACCAGACTTGTCTTCTGCAATTGAACTATTTCTATAGATGAATGACAAAGAGTAGAATTTGAGGTTGGTATGGTAAAAATAAATACATATTACAAATTTGTATACTTTTTCTGATTCACTTGAAAATCAGTTATTGACATGTAACTGATAAACTACTATAGTGTGTACTTCCTAAAAGTGAGAACATTCCCTTATATGAACATAAAACAATGATCAAAATCAGGAAAACCAATATTGATGCACTATAGATATAATCTACAAACCTTTTTTTAAAATATTTTTCCCAATGTTTCTATGTTGTTTTTAATACCAAAAGAAAATTCTGGATCACACTTTGCTTCTGGTTGCCATATCCCTCTAAGTTGCTGTAATCTGTGGGCCCCTTGGTCTCTCTCTGTCATTCATGGTATTAACAATTATGAAAAATGCAGACCTCAGTGATCTGTTAGAAGCCCTTCAAGTTGGGTTTGTCTGCTGTTTCCTCTTGATTAGATTTAAGTCATATACTTTTGGCAAGACTACTATGGATGTGATGCTATATTCTTTTCAGTGCTTAATATCAGGGGGGCCATTTGTCTCATATCTGAAGATGATAATTTTGATAATTGGTGAAGATGTGGTCCACCAGCTTTCTTTATTCTAAAGTAGGGATGTCGAACTCAATCAGAGAAGGGGCCAAAATCTAAAATCCAGCCTAAATCGCGGGCCGAATGGTTTACTGAACAGTCATAAACTGTCATTGTGATGGAAACGCAGCGGAGTGCAGTGATGACAGCGCGGTGCGGGCCACATTGCAAGGCCTGGCGGGACGGATTTGGCCCGTGGGCCTTATGTTTGACACATGTGTTCTAAAGTTACTGATTTCTTGTTTGTAATTAATAAGTATCCTATGGAGAAGCACATTAAGATAATATAACCTGCTACTCATCAAACTTTCACACATTTGTTTTACCATCTATTATAGATTTTTTTTTGCCTATATAAATTACTATTATGAAGATTAACAAAGAGTAATGTTTTAATTCTACCATTCTATGATTATTGATTGGCTTTCTACTGTAATAAAAACTTTCCTTATCAACTATTTTATTTGTTTATTAATTTGTTCATACCTCTATGTCAGATAGACTCATGGATTTTGTTCTATTCTATGGTTTATATTCCTTTACTGGGGTTATTTTTTTTTTGATGTTCAAATTATGCCAGATTTGGCCAATCCAAGCTTTTTCAAACTGGCTCTTGTGTGCATTTGACAGATCTGCATCAGTTTTCGAATTCTTTCTTATTTTTTTTGCCACAAAAAGATCATTTTCAGCTCAATTTATGTATATATTTTTTTTGTTCCAGTTCTGAAGTCAACTATTTCTCAAAAGAGCCTGGTTTCTTTTAGTGGCAAATGAGATTTAGATTCATGCTATGTGTTATTGTTTTTAGGTCCTATCAGCAAAAATAGAAAACTAATGTATGTATACATATACTCATACAATTTCATGTGTTTACATATGTAATATCCATGTCTACATCTAAATCATATTTTAACTATGAGATCCAACTGATGCCTTCATTCCAGTTCAGTAGCAGAGGATTAATGCCATCCTATCCCCTTTCCATAGATGGAACTTCTTTATACATCAATGAGAAATATGTCATCCCTTACCACACTGTATGTACTTTTTGCTCAAAATATAAGAACTATTTTCAAAATTGCTAACTTATGACTCTGTGAATAAAATAAGCCTACTAACTAGAGTTCAACATTTATTTAAAAGTTATTGCTTATTTTCTTTAGCTTTAGGGTTTATGGTTTAAATATCATGTTCAAAACTTAATCAGGATAGGTTTTCTTTCCCACGATAGTATAGTTATACTATTTATTTGATTTTGGCTGGGTTCACTTGCTTTTGTTTGAATTACATTTTAGGATTATTTTCTCCTATCCTTGCTGACTTTTTAACTAAGTGAAGTGTTAACATAAAAGTCAGAACTGTGCAATAGACATACTATACAAAAAGTGTCATTCTCACCATTCCATCCATTTATTGAACCTCCTTCTCATTCTTTATAAGTAATAGGGATAGACAGAATTCTATGAATGATAACCAATGACCTTGGCCATTGTATGATCCCCATCCCTTTGAGTATGGATGGGACATGTGGATATGATGAATACTCTCATGATCATGTTATATTATAAAGCAAAAAGGAAGGTTAGTGTAATCACATGAGTTCTTTAAAAAGCAGAGAGTTTCTCTGGCTGGTGTGAGAAGTCAGAGCAATTGAAAAGATCTGACATGCCATTTCTGGCTTGAAGATGAAGAGGACCATGTGACGAGGAATATAGGCAAATCTTAGAAGCTGAGCAGCGTCCTACTGACATCCAGCAAGAAGACACAGACTCCAGTCCTACAACTACAAGAAACTGAATCTTGCCAACAACCTAAATCACTTGAAAGTGGATTATTCCTCAGAGTCTCCAGATAAGAACCCAGACTGACTGATCCCTTGATTTTGGCCTCATGGGATTCAGAGCAGAGAACCCCATTGAGCCCGCCTTGATTTCTGACCTACAAAACTGTTAGTTAATAGATAGGTTTTGTTTTAAACCACTAAATTGTAGTAATAGAAAATAATACAGAACCCAATCTCATTAGGACTCAACTTTAATGACATATTTATACATTTGTCTTTACTGAAAATGTTCTGTGTGCAAATAAAAATATTTCTGCCAATTGAGTTCATGGAAAGACTTTAGCCTTTGTGGTGTTCTGGAACCCAGGCCCAAAGGGAAAACACAATTAAGGATAGCAAATAAATCAAGGAAGAGAGAGAGAGAGAGAGAGAGAGAGAGAGAGAGAGAGAGAGAGAGAGAGAGAGAGAGAGAGAGAGAGAGAGAGAGAGAGAGAGAGAGAGAGCGAGAGAGAGAGAGAGAGAGAGAGAAAGAAGAAGAAAAAGGAGGAGGAGAAGGAGGAGGAGGAGGAGGAGGAGGAGGAGGAGGAGGAGGGGGAGGAGGCAGAGGAGGAGGAGGAGGTGGTGGAGGAGGAGGAGGAGGAGGAGGAGGAGGAGGAGGAGGAGGAGGAAGAGACAAAGGAAGAGAAAAAGAAAAGTAAAAGGATAAGAAATTGGGTAAAGGAAACAAAAGAGAGGATGTAGGACAAGGAGAGGAGAGCCCAAGATGGAGAATCTCTTATGATGTGGAAATAAAAAAGGTCTCTTGTTTGTGGTTAAAGTGGGACTCATTTCATATTAATTTATCCTGTTCTATTTGAAAAAGAAATGATGGCATTTGTATTGCTTGTATTGCTCTCATTGACATTAACAGTTTCAGTTTTTGTGGTCTGTCAGACACTTTTAACCCAAAGACATTTCTTATGATGATTTCTGCTGTTTCTCAGGGACAGGAGGATAAACAACATTAACTTTGCAGGACAGTTCCAGATATCGAATTAGGATTTCCTCCCAACTGACATATCTCTAGGTACTTTATTCAGAGGGCAGGACATAGCAGGATGAAAGCTCGAGTTCAAGAGAACCAGCATGACTATCACACTAGCCTGGGCTCACATTCAAGATGCAAACAGGGATATTTGGAGTGTAGCGTAAGCAGCTGTCCTCTATCTGTGGTATGAACTCAATACACAGAGCTAATCGAATTGGTGAAGAAGGATGTGATGGAAAAAGCAATTCTGCTAATGGATCAGACATTAGAAAGCTCTGGATCAAAAAATTCTTACATCATTAAAGCCCAGGGAAAGAGTAATGTGGTTTCCCGAGGCAGGTGCCCAGGCTAATTTTGTGAGGATCTGCCTTTGGGGTAAATTGATGAGTTAGCTATTGAAGGCTGAGGTTATCCCTGGATCATTCAAAGAAAAAAACAAAGCCTTGGCTGGTACAAATAAAATTTGAATTTGATGAATAGAACTCATAACATTTAATGTTCTGTGGTTTTATGCAAGCCTGATGTCAGTCAATGTCCATCTGAACACCAGCACTCCATGACAAACAGTGGAATTCCTTGTACATAGGGTGAAGATTTCTGACTATACACAGAAGATGGACACACCCTCAAATGCACACATACTCACCATTTGCTATGATTCTAGCACTATGCCACATGTCAATATGTAACAAAATTAATGGAATATATTATTTGTAAAAATACATAATTTCTTTGAGTGCCAAGATGAAAAAAAGTAACTTTGTCTGACAAGGTTATTAATGTGCTTACTTGGGACATTTAAGAATTATAATATCTCTTTCCTGCCAAGTTTCTGAAATACCTGTAGAAGAAGAATAAAAAATTGAGAAACGTAAAACCTTAATTGGAGGGAGGGAAAATGGGGAGCAAGCCTGAGAGATTGGGAGATGAACTGCTTTCATAATTATTGTATCTTGGCCGGAGGAATTAGATGCACCTACCCACCACATCTCAGTAGGGAATAGCTTACGGGAATAACCTCCTTGGAAGCAGAACTTTCTCCTAAGTGCAGAGAAAAGCAGCCCTTCAAGGCCACTACAGCTGATTTGTGATAATGGCAGCCCAAATAGTTGCTAGATTTGGTAAATATTATATAAATATAGGACACCCCGTTAAATTTGAATTTCAGATAAACAATGAATAATTTTAGTATAAATATGTATGTTCCATGTAAATATTGAGATTATTTCTGGATCATTTCAAAGCAATAGTTCATGGGACCTTCTTATACTAAAATATTACCCATTGTTTATCTGAGATGCAAATTTAACTAGGAATCCTTTATTTTATCTGGCAATCCTAAATCCAACAGCCCTCTCCCAATCCTCACTGCGCGTGTGCAAAAAAACCCCACAAAATACATGATTATTGTCATTTAAAACTTTTAGAAATAAATATGCATTTTGATAATACAAACTACAGAGTGGGGCAAAAGTGGGTTTACATATTCATATAGAAAATAATGTAATAATCTATAATAATAAAAGCATAATATGCTAATTAGACTGGACATCCTTCTGGATGTCCTTCCTTCCAGACAAAGCCATGATGGACTAATGGGCAGGGAGATGGACCTGGTTGGATTCAGGCAGAGCAGCTGACCAGTGCTGACACAATGCCAGCTCTTTTACCCTCCAGCCTTAGTTTCCCCGTCTGAGCAACGGCGATGCAAATCTGCCTCATGGGGTTGTTGTAATAAGAAAAGGAGATCTTGAGTATGCCTTGTCCAACACATGCCAGTTTACTTTCCTCCTGCTGCAGACCTGCTCCAGGAAAGAGCAAGCAATTCTGGCCCAACAGGCACAAGCAGCCATCCCCGCCCTCTGAAAGCAGGTCCCCTTCCTCTCTCCCTCTCTTCTCACCCTGTCCTCTCTTCCTGGCTTTTACCCAGAAGGCCCAGGCCCAGGCCAACTACCAAACCACAAAACACTGGAATTGGCTTTCAGGGACCCTCCTCTTTGCCCCCTCCAACTCCATTCCCTGTGTGCAGCCGTGCCCCAGCTCCCTGCCTGTGGGTAAGACCCATGGCCGCAGTGTTGTGCTGTGCCAGCACTTGCAGGGGGATTCATCTGAAACTACTGTCGATAGTCTGTTTATTTGAAGCATACAGAAGAGCCAAGAGCTACGATTGGAGCTACATTCCAGAACTCTCCGTGGTTTCCTTCAGGCCATGTCAATCAGGCCCTTTACTTGGAAGGAAGCTAAGCTTTCTCTTTCCAATTCCTGAAAAAGGGGTCCACACACTAGTCATAGTCTGATATTCCACTTTTCGTCCTCTGCCACTGTCACTCAGTCTCGTGTCTTATCAAAGACAAAAACTCAGAAAAACAATGATGAGAAATTACGTGTCTGTAGTTGCCAGGGATGGAAAGACTTCTTTATTTTATGTGTTTAATATTTCAACTTTTTTTTTTATCGAATTACAATACACAGGGAGGAAAATGTACAAATTATAAAGGCACAGTGAGGAGTGGATACAGGTAGATTCACGGCAGCATAGGGCCTCAACCATTTAGTTGTTTTATCATGAAGCCTCTCACAGCACAAGAATTGAAAACCTAACTTAACAACTTTTTTCATGTATTCATTACAACCAATGGTAGGCTGGCGCTAGCTCCCACCAGATCAGAAGAGCCTACTAAGGGCATCACTTCCCATCGGCACATTCAGAGGCCTTACACTGGTACTCAAAATCAGCACCCATGGAAGTATTTTACACCACAGAAACCAGTAAACACTGCAAACCAGGGCTTTTTTTTTTTCTTTTTTCTTTTTTTTTCCCCTTGAAGAGGCAGTTGTTAAATGTTTATCAACAAACCCCTGCTTACCACCCTCATAAAATTTGTGAACAAAATTTAAGTAATTTTCTGACCAGTTTAATCAATTCCTGCTCCTTAGCTAAAATAATAATAATAATAATAATAATAATAATAATAAATAAATAAATAAATAAATCCCCTTTTCATTATCTTGCCCTCCGAGTACACAGACTTTGCTATCTCCCTTTTGGAAATCCTCAGATATTTGACAACTGCTACACTTCAAGCCTTTTCTCCTCTTTCCTGCTTTCTGTTAAATGCTTACTATTCTTTCTTCGAATATAATGAAGCGCATCCCCAGAGAGATATCTGGGTGGTCGATGTGCAAACCCCGGCTCATCCTGCAAAGAAAGCTCTGAGACTTCCACCAGCTCCCAGGACCCCTTGGATGCAGACTCTTCCTGATGTCCCTGTCTGCTGGCTTGCCCTACCTTGTGTCTTTCTCAATTCAATGCGTTTTCCGTCTAACCACAGACTGCCCTGGAGACAGACTGGAATCCCATGACCCAAGGGCAGCAAGGTAAGAAGAACCCATGGGCCGAAACCGGCTTGGCTTAGTGAATACAGTGTCGACCTGAGGACTGAAAAGTCCTGGGTTTAATTCTCGTCAAGGGCATGTACCTTGGTTGTGGGCACATCCCCAGTAGGGGGTGTGCAGGAGGCAGCTGATCAATGTTTCTCTCTCATAGATGTTTCTAGGTTTCTATCCCTCTCCTTTTCTCTCTATAAAATATATTTTATAAAATTTATTGAGTAAAGACTCAATAAAATATATATATTTTTTAAAAAAGAACCCATGGGTTAGTCCATTCGCTACCCTGGCCCTTAGTCTCTCCTTTGAGGAGGGACACTTGTGGGTGAAATGATGCTGGAGTCTCTTCCAAAGGGCAGGTTGGCTTCTTTGTCCCCTGTGGGACTTTCTGCAGCATGTCTGCACAGGAAGTCCATTTTTTTATGGGAATGAGAGGGGGTGGGGGCAAAATGCTGAAGCAATCTTTTCAGGACCCTCTACCTGACCTCTGTCTGAACAAATAATTAATCTCCAGAAAGAGCAGCTTGCTGATGCATCCAGGCTGTGCCTTGCAGATTGGGGCTGGGAACAGAGCCTGTGGATTTATGAGGTGACGTCAGTTTGAAGAGGGGCAAGCGAGGCCTGAGCTGTGTTTTACACACTCCTCGATTGTTTTAACGGGCCTGCTCTTGAAGGACTCCAAATCTCTCCCCACGCTGAGCTTTATTAAAATGGCAAAGATGGAGGGAGTGCTTTTCCAGATAAATCAGCTTATTTCCACTCTGCTCTGTCCCCCTACCCCTGTCTACTAAAAAGCACTCCCACAGGGAAGAAAGGGAGGAACTGCAAAGTACTTGCAGGTACATGCTTAATGCCTTAACTCTTGCATTGTGTTAACAGCTATTCATGGGCCCTACTTTAAAGAAATAGATGGATTCTCAATCTGACCAATTTAAATAATCCCTCAGAGAGAACTAAGGGGAAGATTTATGTCCTTACTAAGTGAAAGACACACCAGAGTTTAGCCTGGAGCCTGGATCTCTGCACTCAGAATATCATCATGCAGTTCCTTGAGAGGATCCAGATAAAACTAGGTTCAAAAATAACAGGAACTGGGGGAGCATGTGAGGTGAAGGAGGAGAGAAAGAGGAGAAGTCAGAGTGAAAGGGGAGGTGCAAAGCCTTTGTTTTACAGATAACACTAGAGTGGGAATGAAGGAGAAGTTGAAAATATAGTTCTACTGTATATTTATTATATATACTAGAGGCCTGGTGCACAAAATTCATGCACTTGGGGTGGAAGTCCCCTGCACTTCTCACAACCTGGGACCACTGGCTTCTAACCATTCACCTGCCTGCCTGCCTTATTGCCCCTAAATGTCTCTGCCTGCCTGCCTCATCACCCCTAACTACTTCTGCCTTGGCCCCCACCACTGCAGCTTCCTTTGGAAGGATGTCCAGAATGACATCCATAAGGTCATTTGGCTTCCAGTCTAATTAGCATATTATACTTTTATTATTATAGATGATATGTCTCTATATGTATGTATTGTACATATATGATTCTTAAACACAAATAAACACATATGTGCAGTCTCTCTGTATATATGTGTAGACCAGAGGTATAATTGTCTATTTTGAAGACTAAAGAAATATAAAGACAGATTTACTTATATTTAGAATTCCCCAAACATACAATAATTATTGAGATTGAAAAACCTCTGAGGCCTAAAATACCTCATTTATGGGAACAAAATAAAAATTATGGTTGCAATTTGGAAAGATCTTTTTAAAGATGGTGATGATAGAGGAATAATTTCAGGGAAAATGAGAGAGTTTTGCTGAGGAGAGAAAGTGCCCATAAGGAAAGGTGTGTGTGTGTGTGTGTGTGTGTGTGTGTGTGTGTGTGTGTGTGTTGGGCACATCTGTAATGAGGCAGCAGCCAATCAGGGAAAGAGAGAAGCAAGGGAACGATCTGGAACATTATACCTCAGTTTCAACAAATCTCCTATACTTATATTAGGGCTGCAAAATGTTGGTCAATCTATTCAATAGTTACAATTTAAAGAGAAAAGTGCCTAAATCTGATCAGCTCAGTTTGAGCTCTATTGAATTTAAATGCAATCATTTCTGATTCTATGGCTCTTCTTTATTACTTCACATTCTTGTTTCAGTTACTATGCAAAGGTGTCTGATTACAAATGCCCTTTGAGTCATACAAAAAGTACATTTTTAACCTGAAGGGTTGAGAAACAGGAGTCATTGGGGAGCTTTTCATCTGGAGAGTGACAAGATGGGACTTGCATGTCAGTATGATAATTCACTTATTGAACATTCTCTATTCAATGCCCACAAGCATGAAATCTTTTGGGGAAGTTTTTTGTTTGTTTGTTTGTTTTTTGTTTTGTTTTTTTTACCTTTTAGTGACATCTTGGACATAAATTCCTGGTGGTCAATTTTTGGTCATTTTCATTTATTAGAAATGATCTAATTTACAGCTATAATAGCATATTCTATCTAAAGTTTTTCTCTTCCATGTTTGTGGTTGGAGAAGAGGGATGTCTTTCACTTCTTTTTGACTTCCAGTCCTAAGAGTAAAACTGGGGAAATGTTCTGCCCCAGACCAACCTAGCCTCTGACTCTTCAAGGCTATAGCTCAAGTAAGATGTTGGAGGACAAAAGAGATAAGTGTATCTTGCTTAAGTAGCTCATGCTGTAGTTTCCTTTCCAATGGCCTTTTCTGCCTTTCTTGCTAATGTGGGTGATAGTAAATGCCTTTTATTTTCAGACTCACAAATGCTTTCTCTTGACCCTTTTAGATGAAAGGGAGTCATATCAATTGCCTGATTTAGAGAGATTAGTTTTTCAGCTTAGTTTTTTTCAACAGCATTTTCCCCTGTCCCCAAGGTATCACTACATATTGTTTCTGGGTATTAAGGTACATTGGCCACCCCCTTTTGTAGAGAGAGTAGGAAAGACAGCCCAACAGCATAAGCTCAGCCCAATTCTGAGGTGTGCATTTGACCCAGAGAAATCTCATGTTTCAATGCCCACACAAAAGGAGACAGAACAGACTCTCACCTTTTCTATTCAGTTTTCTGTTTTCCTGTTGGAGAGTGGGGGTTGGGGAGATATATATACAGGCAAGTTCTTCAAATATACTAGCCAATAAAACTTCTAATGAGAAACCAGGACTCCAATTTTTATTTATTAGCATCCAGAGTCTCTGAGAATGATTTTCTAGGTGATCCTCTCATTTGGCTCAGGTAAGAGGAATATATTGTCCCTGCCACCCCGCCAGCCTACAATGATACTTCAGCCTTCTAGTCCTCCCCTGTCTTCTTATATGGGTCTGGGGCTAGGCAGGGAAAAGGGAATGGTTTTGGGGTACTCTTGGTGTGTAGGTTATATGAGGCCACAGGGAATTTCTGTTTTATAGTATCTACTTTGGGGTTAATGTAGAAAATCAATGGAAGCATGTTGTGAGCCATAGTCCAGTTGAGGGATGATGAGAATAAGAATGAGGAAAAAAGGAGAGAAAGTTAAGAAGTATATGTGAGTGTTTATACTGATCAAGAAATGTAGGAAGTGGAGGAAATAAGATACATCTAAAATTTTTGTGCTTTTATGCCAGCAGCAGATTGATGATAGCGTTATTCACTGAGGTGAGAAATCAGTGGCTGGGAGTGATAGGAACAGGATGAAGGAAAAGTGGAGAGAAGTGAAAGAAGTGAGTTCAGTTTGGGGCATGTTATTATGGCACTACATGAGACAAAATCCAGACAGAAAGAGTTGTATGGCCAATAATACAAAAGAATGAGAACACAGGAAATAAGAGAAGGGAAAATAATTAGGCATAATGGAGGACATTTTACATCTTCAATGCAAATGCAATGGAAACAGATGATTGATTCCATAGCAAAACTCTATATCATGGGAAGGAAAGAACTTATTGACTCTGAGATGCTATAGGAGGTTACATCCTAGAGGCGACTTAACACACATTAATTACTAGAGATACAGGTAGCTGCCAGATCATAAATTATGTAGTAGGGTAACATACGATGAAGGGCGACCAAATGGAGTGTGTGTGCACTGTATCAGCAAATTTGTCAGAAGAGGAATGTACTGCAATGGAAACTGATTCTATATGATAAAATATAAACAAGAGCTACACATTTAGTTATGTGAACACTTTATAATCATCAAGTGATAATACTAAAAGTTCAAGGCTTTCCTGGGGGGTTTAAGAATGTCAGTGCTGCTCTATAGGGAAACCTAAAGAAATATCTCATGTTTCAGAACCATATTCTTCAAAAGTGAATACTAATGCCTGATTGGCCTGTGCTCTGTGGGGAGGCCATAGTTAAATAAAATGAAGAGAATGATTTGGTATCTCAGGACCTAAATGTGCTTGGATATACCCTTCCCCAAACCTATACTTTCTTGGGAAGGACTCTTATTGAATTTAAAATATTTAATGAAGGGATTTCATTATGGAGGGTGGAGGGAGAAGAACATGGTAAATTTTTCCTGAACTTACCCAGGTATTTGCTTTCTTCTTCCATGCTTTCAGAATACTACCATTTACCCAGCCATCTAGAATGAATGTCCATGTTTCCTCTTTGCAAGAGGTCCATCATTACTGTCAATGGTGGTCCAACTGGCATTTTATAATACCATAGCACAGTACCCAGCGCCCTGTGGGTTAAGCAAGCTGAAAATGTCTGATCTTCAAATGTCTATTTTTATTATACCAGATCTCTGCAGCCTCCTTCACCCACAGCAGTGGAGAGACTCTCCCTCCCTCTCTCCCAGCTTCTGCTAAATACATTGTCTGTGTCCTTGAGCACTTCAGTGAGGGGTTTGGTGGAATGGAGTCAGATAATGTGTTTATTCTTTCCTGGACACCCTCCTCTAATCCTCAGCTCCCAATCCATTTATCTCCCCGGTAAAGTGCTTATTGACAGAAAACTTGAGCACTCAGAACGGTGCCAACTGAAGACAAGCCTTTCCAAACAGAGCAGTCATGCTTCGCCTTGATCTCCCCAGGCTGAACCCAAAGCAGAGTGCGTGTTTCTGTCTCAACCTCAAGGATTAGTTCAGGGACTCCCCCTCCTCTCACCACCAACTGCTTTTTATGGGTCGTTGATTTTTCAAAAAGCAAATGCCTGTGGTAGAGGCATGAAACAGCACTGCTCAGCCTCAAGAAGTTTGCAATCTGATTCAGCCAAAGAATAATTTTATAATTTTATCGGGCCTCCCAGAGAGTCTCTGCCCCACATACATATGCAAACACTCTCTTGCTATGCACTCATTGTTTTTGAATCTCTAATTCTGACTCATTTTTTTTTTAGGTTCCGAAGAACATGAGTTTCCAGGTATGCCACAAAGAAAATCCAAAAATAGAACTGAAGGGAGAGGCAGAGCTCAGCACATATTTCTGAGCCTAATGTCTAAATTCATGTAGCTGCAGCTGATTTCTCTTGGGTCATTGCTATCCTAACCAGGGACTATTTGGATGATCTGGACTGGTTAAAGTCTGTCATCAGATTGGATTAGGTACAGTCTCTCTTCTACAGGAACAATAGGACCAAATGACTCCCAGTTTCATGTTCCCCTGAATTCATCACCAAGCAAAACTTAAGAATCACATGTTACATATACAATGTCCACTCTGAGAAGATCAAAGTGTACAAAAGAAGCAAACAAGTTCAACATGGCCTTTTGTTCATAGAAGAGACAGAGACCTGGATTTAAATCTAGGTATTGTCACTTGCCATGTATCTTGAGAAAGTCACTTAACCTCTCTGTACCTCAGTATTTTCATCTATAAACTGTGGCTAGTAATTATACATGTCCCAAAGATTATTTTATAAATATTGAAGAATGTAAACATTTAAAACATTTAGGACAATGCCCAGCATCTAATATTGCTTTTAGACATTATTATTATAAGGGAGTTAGATGTAATATATAGCAAAATACTATGATGATAAGGTCCCACTTACTTGAGAGCAGTAATATGAGTAGGTATATAATTTAGTTAGAATATGCTAAGCAGTAGGAAATGAAAACCTGCACTGTACTATACTATACTATACTATACTGTACTATAGTGAAAAGGGAAGGGCCCACTAATTTTAAGAGATACTGTAGCTGTAAATCAAGTTTCTTACATACTTTAGGTGGCATGGACAGTTGAAAAAAAAAGAGTATACAAAAAATTGAGACTTTCCAAGATGAGGAATGATAAGATCATTAATATAAATTAGAAAATCAGAAAAATAGTTTGTGGAAGAATGTGACAAACTAGATTTTTGGTTATGTTGAGTTTGAGGTACTAGTAGAATATCCCAGTGGGGTTATCTAACCAGCACTTAGAAATTATATTCAAGGGAAAAGATGAGTTCTGGAAATATAAATTAGAAGTCATCATCAAAAGGGCATAATTGAAAGTTTGGATTAAGATATCCAGAAAAAAAGGTGAATATAGAATCTTGCATCAAGTATACATTCCAGTTTCATAATAGAGTCCTCAAGAGAGGGAGAAGAATCCCTTTCTAAAAAGATAATGCATCCACCAGCTAATCAACAGGAGTATTTCAAGCTCATCAGCAATTATGAATGACACGATGAATTGGTTATCAAACCATCATTCATTGATTTTTTGTCTTCAGTGAAATGAGTTACATCAGTTCACTTGTAGTCTTATCAATTTAGGGTAAAAATCAACCAATGATTATATAAATAAGTTGAACAACAAATCTATATTTCTTTGTCTCTCTCTTTCCCCTTTTAAAAAAAATATATTTTATTTCAGAGAGGAAGGGAGAGGGATAGAGAGATAGAAACATCAATGATGAGAGAGAATTATTGATTGGCTGCCTCCTGCAACCTCCAACTGGGGATTGAGCTAGCAACCTGGGCATGTGCCCTAACCAGGAATCTAATTGTAACCTCCTAGTTCATAGGTAAATACTCAATAACTGAACCATGCCTGGGCAGTCTCTCTCTCTCTCTCTCTCTCTCTCTCTCTCTCTCTCTCTCTCTCTCTCTCTCTCTCTCTCTCTCTCTCTCTTTCAACTGAATATGTAAAATTTTTTAAAAGAGATTTTATTGTCCAGCCACTATGTGTAAACTCTTTACATTGGCTTTCAAAATCCTCCCCAGTATTGCTTATCCTCAACTAACTGTGATTTATATTCCAGCTAAACAGGACCCTTGATGATTCTTGAACTCTATCCATACATCTGCACTTGGATATGAATGCTGAATCCCAGACTGAAATTTGACTCATACTTTGTGAAGCAGATGCTTTTTACACCCACATCTTGAAATCTGATTCTATTCCCTAAACTAGATATAAGCTCTTCTAGGATTCAGTAGAGTGCAGTAGCCCAAAGCTTGAATTCTTAAAACCAACTGTATGATTCAAATCCCAGCTACCCCATTAACTGGCTGTGTGACCATGAACAAGTCACTTTTCACTCTACATCTGTTTCCTGATCTGGGAAATGGGGAATATTAATCAGATATTAAATCAGATGATATGCATTTAATCTGGTGCCTGGAATCCTATAATCATGCATTGAATGAGTTATTGTAACAGATGCTGTTGATAGCTCACCCATGCCTACTTGGTGTCTATCTCTACAGTCTCAAGGCTGTTTATGCAAAACATCTGTGATTCTCTGCAGTCAGGAAAGCATGCTTAGGTCTCATATAGTATAAACCAGAGTGTCTGATGCTTAATCCCCCCAAGAAGCAGCCCTCAACCAAAGACAGATGGAGAATTAGTAGATAAATACCCCTTGCTTGAAATAACTCTGAAGCATCTACTATGTATGGACATATAGGATCTATATTGTCTCCCAGAGTGACCAAGCAGGCTCTCACACCAGTTGCCCTTAATGGTAACCGGCTTGACATATGTCTTTTATCATATTTTTTTTTCCTTCCCAGATTTATTCTCTGCTTTCCTTTGTGTTTCCCGGTATCACCTCCCAAATAAACTGTAAATACTTGAATGCTTGTTTCAGGATAAACTTCAGGAGAAAACTAAAACCATGAGAAACTTTCTCATTAAAAATTACTTCTGAAACCACCAACATACTTTGTTTCCATTAGTCTTTTAGCAATTAGAGTCTATCCTCATTAGACTTAAAATCCAATAGAAAGACTAGGAGTAGGGTACAAATAAGTTTAAGATTCTGTGTGCCTCTCTCACAGAAATTATCCAGTGTGTACTTAGACGACAAAGAATAAAGGCAGACCTAAAGGTTCCTTACTGAATGCAAAACTAGAACAAGACAAATTGATTGATCACTAGGAGTATTTGACAGACTTTTGTGGTCTGCACAGCCTTTTTCATAAGGTTGGATATACCTAAGTGCACCTGCAGCCCCCCCAAATTTCCTCTCTGTGACATCAGGACTCCCCACCCTCCTTCAGCTAGATCCATGCAGCATTCATCATTACCTCATCATTACGTTGTCTCCTGTCATTGTACTTGTGTAACCTTTTATCTTGTTCAAATGTAGAAAATATTTGTAGGGATTACATTTTAGACAGACTGCTTCCTGAAGACCTATAGTTTCCCACTTTAATCTTATTAGCACATTCCTCAGGTTGCACTTGGGCGAGTGACTTCTGAGAGCTTTTCTGTGCATAGGCTAATCCAGCGATGGGATGGGGTGTGGTTTCTTCTAACAGCCAGTCAGGGAAATCTTCCTTCCCAAACCCCTATCCTGACCCCTTCTTGAACTTTGCCTTCTAGATGCTGGGGTCTGCCTTATATGGAAGAGAAGTTCTAGAATCAGTGGACTGTGAACTACAGGTCTATGAAAACTGACAGATAATGGTGATTTTCCCTTAGGTGACTGCATAAGATTTATGATTACAAATTTGAGAATGGCTGTGACCTCTGATGCTACCAGCAATGCTATTCAAAACTATCCTTCCAATGTAGTGTTTCTCAAAGGGTGATCTGTGCATCATATCTATATTAGAGAGGCTTCTGAGGTGCTGCTTAAAATGCAGATTCCTGGCCTCACTCAGGCACACTGGATCAGAATCTCCTGTGGAGATGTTGCAATTAGCACTTTCAACAGGATTCCTGAGTGACAGGTGACCAAGTCATTCCAGTTCTCCCAGGACTATCCTGGGAAAAGCAGCAAGAAGTCCTGGGTCCTAGGAAAGTTTGTCACCTTATGGTTGCGTCTTACATACACTGAATTTTAGAGCTTATTACAGACTCCAAGATATGCCACACTATCACAGATGTCACTTTTATTTGGTAAAAGTCGCTGAGCCCTTGAAGAGATTTTAATTCAGTGTGATATTGGGATGGAGAGCTCTCACTGACATGGATCTTGGTGAGAGCCTTCAGCAAAGGATTGAGTAGTGAAGACCCAATGTATTTGATTATTTTACTTCTATCTTTTGAACCTGAGATGCTGTGAGTTGAACTTGGTCTAGAGTCCCTTGAGCCTACAATTTGCTTTTGTGTCTGCAAGGCCATACTTTGGGTTTATATGGTTATATATTCTCATTTTTCCTCCACTTCCCATGCCCAACAAGCAAACACTTAGGTGTGATTGTTATGCACATTGTAAAACATGAAGCATTGTTTCCTATTTTTTAATTTATACAAGTTGTATTCTGCTACTGACTTTATTCCTTACCTTTTTCTGTTAGTTATTGTATTTAATGCCATGTAGTCCTTTAATTTGTCACTTATTGTGATAGGCCTCAGCCTCTTAGTATTACTGCCCCTGTTCAATTGATCACCTGACCTGGACTTAGTGGCTTGCTCTTAATAAACAAAATGTGACAAAAAGATGCCACTTTTGAGATTTAGGTACAAAAAGCCCTCGTCTTTCTCTCTTGCTTTCCCATATGGCTTGCTCTGCTGGAAGCTGGCTGAAATGTTGAGAGTTGCCCTCAGAACTGAATCCCAAATGCAAGGGCTGGAAAGAGCTTCCAGCCAACATCCATCAAGGAATTGAAGCCCTTGGTCCAATAGCACGAGGAACTCAATCCTGCCAATAGCCTTGTGAGTGAGTTTGGAAGCAAATTTTACCCCAGTCTTGTCGAGCCCTGAGATGACCGACTATAGCTCTGGACGTTTGACTGCTCCTTTGTCAGAGTCTGTGCCAAAGGAGTCTGCTATGCCATGTGGCTCCTGACCCACAGAGACTGCAAGATGATAAATGCTTGTTGTTTTAAGATGTTTACTTTGGGTCAATTTGTTATGCAGCAATAAATAAGATACATTGCACAGTATCCATAGTATGCTTTTTCCATATGTATTTGTCCATTCTCTACAGATGGACACATGACCAAATCTAACTCCCACTGCTGCAAGTACCGCTGCCATGAGTGCCTTGAGTGAGAGCCCTTTCTGGACCTGTGTAAACAGTTCTCTGGGCTACATGTATACAATGGAACTGCCAGGGAAGACCTAGAGACTAGAGAAGCACTTGGAACAATATTCTCAGTTTCTTCAATTCCCAAATTGTTCTTGCTATTCAAAAAAATATATTTTTTCCCTAGCATATTGTTCAAAAGATGGGTAGCCCTTGAGGGAAATAAGGAGACCAAAGAATAGTGTGGGATCAAAGAATAGTCAGGTGTGGTCTGTGGAGAAACTTGGAGGGTTGGTGTCTTGTCTTAAAAGGTTCTCAGGTATGTTGCTTCTTTTGTGACTCAGGCTGACTGAGTCATGCTGGGATTCAGGCATGAGGGACTGGGAGAAGGAGGAGGAGAGAGGGCTTGTTCAAAGCTCAGTGGACTCATCTATAACCATTAAAACAATGTTTCTCTGTTTGCATTTAATAAATGGCTTCAAGTTCCTGGAAATTTGTGCAGAGACCCCGTGGCCATTGGAAGATCTATCATTTTATTCTTTATAGTAGGCTGAAATATATTTGGAAGTCACTGGACTGTGGCTGTCCTACATCAAAAGGCATTTCATAACAAAACACCATCATGCCCCATTTATAGAAATAGCATGCTGTGCTCTGGCTGCTATGGCCAAATAAAATATGTTCTTGTAACATAAACAGCCTCACCTTACCTCTAAAGCTAAAGGGCCATAAAATATTTATTTAAATAAGCTTTTGAAATATGCAGACACATAGAAAAACATTTTCAACATTAATATACATACATGCATACATATATAGATAGATAGACAATCAAACCAAAATGAACTTTAAAATCTAACAGATATTAGACAAAAGAATATCAAAGCCAAAAGAAACATTAAAAAACCTTCCAGTCCATGCATTATAGTTTAAAAAGAAAGAAACTGAGGCCCAGAAGAAGGGACATGGCTAAGATTTATGGCTTGTCAAAGGCAGGGTGTAAAATAGAGCCTGAGCCTTGATTCCTGGTCAGTGCCATTCATACACTTAAAATTGATACAAAATTTAGATTGTCTGCAAAATAAAAATGAGTTATTTTGTTATCTTTCTTAGGTCCACTAATGGTGGAATTTCAAACAAATGGAAAATGCTCAGGCTTATAGAGCATGTGATGATTTTAACATTTGTCCACAAATTATTTGTCCAAAAATATCTTGCTTCAAGAGTTGGAGCTTAAAAACCCCTTCATTAACTTCAAAATAGTTGCATGAAGAACAGAAAAGCTGCTGTAAGACCTGTTCAGAGATGACCTATAGTTATTGAGACTGTAAAGGCTGAGCTGGGAGCTCTTTCAAAGGTCTCCTCTCAGTCCTGTTCCCTTGGAGCAAAGTCTTTGGGACTCAGCAGTGATGAGAGAATAGCCTCCTACCTCTCTGGAATTGAATTAGAGGTTTGGGGTTAAGAAACCTGGCCATTGTTCAATTTAAACAAAGAGTAATTAGCACTTAGAACATGCAAAGTGCTAAAGAAAAAAGAAAACCCTTTCATTAAGTGCAAATGGGACTTAGTAACTCATTCATAAAGATTAGAATATGGAAGAAATGACAGCGTATGTCTGAGACTGGGTCATAAAAGTCAGTAGATCATCCTTCTTGATCTCATTCTTGATCACTTCCTCTGGGGAATATCAGCTGCCATGTCTGGCCTCTACCTCTATATGCCAGGATCTGAGGCATCCAGCTCACAGCCATGTAGGTGTGCCATCATAGAAGCAGATTCCTCTTCATCTCCTTCTTTGCCTTCCCTTAGCATTGGAGTCCTCCCAGTATGGTCTGCTTATAAGTGACATTAAGAAAAGCTACCAAGCAAATTCAGTTCTGGTAGAACATGTGGAACTATGGAAAGATTATTTAAGAAGACTAAACTCTGATTTAGATGACTGAAAGTACATTTACCTTTGCCACTCACTCACTGTACTATCTTGGACAAGTTACTTCAACCATGCCAACCTCAGCTCCTCCTTCTTTAATAAAAAGTTGTCTAATACGGTCTAGTAATAATTAATGTCGTTTTTAAATATTCATTTAAAATCTTGCTTGACGTTGACTTGTATTGACATAACCTTCAAACACGTGGTATCTACAGAACGTGAGAAGTGCAATTAACAAGTTTTGCTTGAAAAAGTTTGTGTTTGGTTTGGTTTTTGTTGCAAAACTAGGGCTAAGAAGATGGCGGATGAAGAGCATATTCGGCACTGCATGCTTTACGAATTCCAACTAGGAAGAAAAACAAGTGAGGCTGCAAAAAACATCTGTAGTGCTCTTGGTCAAGATGCAGTTAGCGCCACAAAATGCCAGCATTGGTTTGAGAAATTTCACAAGGGAAATTTTTCGTTAGATGACAAGAGTGGTCGAGGCAGTGTGTCCAATTTTGATCAAGAAGCTCTTCAAGCTCTTTTGGTGCAAAATCCTCAAATTACCCAACAAGAGCTTGCAACAACTTTAAATTGTTCACAAAAAACAATTTCCAATTAATTGCGTGCACTTGGCAAAGTCCAAAAGTTTGGAAAATGGGTTCCTCATGAGTTGACCGACAACAACCGTAATCAAAGAGTCACAATTTGCAGTTCGCTCCTCTCTCGTCAAAACAAACAGCCGTTTTTAGAGCAAATTGTTACCAGAGATGAAGAATGGGTGCTGTATGTTAATTTGAAAAGGTGGCCTCAATGGTTGGACAAAAATGAGGCCAAAACCTGACTTGCATGCGGAAAAAAGTGATGTTGTGTGTTTGGTGGAATTTTAAAGGAATTCTTCATTATGAACTTTTACCATCTAACCAAACCATTACAAGTGCAGTGTACAGTGCCCAATTGGAAAGGTTAGCCCAAGCTTTAAGAGAAAAAGAACCCGCGCTGATTAATCGGAAGGGTGTAATTCTTCACCACGATAACACACGACCGCATACTGCAAGAATCACTGCTGAAAAATTGCGCCAGTTGGAATGGGAAGTTCTCCCTCAACCTGCATATTCTCCTGATATTGCCCCTTCCGATTACCATTTGTTTCGTTCTTTGCAAAACTTTCTTCTTGGAAAAAAATTTAATAATGGAGAATGCCTCAAAAATGCATTGACCGAATTTTTTGCATCAAAATCACAAGAATTTTACAACAGAGGGATTAAAGTGCTTCCTGAGCATTGGGCACAAGTAGTAGGAAAAAAAACGGCAATTATATTGTTGATTAAATTTTGTTGTATTGTTTAAATAAATTCGATTTAAAAAAAGTATTAGAAAACGACATTAATTATTACTAGACCTAATATTCATTGCAATAAGCAACATTTATCAACGACACTCTATGCACTAGGTTAAGTAATTATCATCATCGCCTTTATTATCATTGCCTTTAACACGGCCTTGTGACATAGGAATTATTATTATCCATATTTCACAAATGAGGAAACTAAGGCTCAGTACTAGTAAATGGTAGAGCCAGGATTCAAACCTAAGGTTTTAACTACCATAGTCATAGAAATTCTGAATTGGTCTTGAATTGAAGTTATCTGGGTGCTAGAATTCAGGTGATGCAACATATGTGGAGGACTGACGGGTGAGTCTCTCAGGTACTTATTTATACAAGGAAGCATGGAGTGAAAATGGTGTCAGAGCACATGTGTTTGCTCTCAGGACATGGCTCATTGATTTTAGAGGAAATAAAATATTTCCTTGATACCAGTCACAATGATTTTATGGAACCATTAAAAATAAAAGCAAAAACAAAAGGTTGGAATATTAGTATGCAGGACATCCACAGAATTTTGCCAGTATGTTCATTAATAATTGGTCAGGATGTCTCACTGCAGGCATCATTGACCTTGACATTGGACATTGGCAAGAGTTGAATGCCTTCAGTAGACGTCACTGACAGTTTCAGAAGCAATGGGAGTCATCACCCCAAATGAGCCAGAGTGGGAGAGAATGAAAGCACCAGATGTCACACAGTAGTCCTCAGGACCAGATTGCACAGTACATCATGAACCATTCTCTGCTTCAAGGCTAGTGATGAGACATCAAAGGAGACAGAAACCTAGGACCACTTGGAAGACTTTTGAAAGGGAGCTTAAATTTCTACAAAATACAAGCGCAGTTTCCTGGAGGTTTTGTGTTTGCTATTGGGATCCTATTTTTATCTCAGGCTTGGGTGGTCTGAAAAATGTAGGTTACTGATAAAATGAGAGGGTGCTACTGCATGGTGCTTTATATGGGTGTTTCCCTTATGATCCTTAGAATCACAGAATATCAAACTTGATTAACAAGAGCACCAGTGCCAGAAGATGACGGTGGGCCCATTGGTGAATCTTTTCAGTGTAACAAAAACTGAAGTTGCACTATTATACCTAATTTAGTGGTCCCGGAGCTACTTGGCAAAAATGTGAATAAACTTGCCACAGTGCTTTCCTAGGAAAGATATCTGATCTGGGGCAAAGAAGGGTTACCCTCAGTGACAGCTAGAACGTGCAGCTTCTTTGCAAGGATAAGGTTTAGGGCTATCTCATGGAGGGGAATGCCTGTAAGGAGATAGTGTGGGGGAAGATGTGATGAGGACCACATTCCTCCCACTGGGAAAAAGGCTGCTGGCTTCCTTCTGAAAACTGCTTTCTGCTGGGAAAGGGCTGGGTGAACCATCTAACCCCAGCTTTTGCTTGGAAATGGAGAGCTTCTCCATCCTAGGGGAAGAAGAGAAAAGAGGAGAGAAAGGGCTGCAGAGCATATTGTCCCCCTTCCCCCTCTTGCAGAAAGAAAAGCCAACTTCAGTTAGGAGAGGGAAGGAGATTCAAAACATCTGGAAGGGAACTTGCTTGTAATGGAGGGTCTTACAAGGGAGACCAGGAAGGCAGATGGGAGGACAGCGCAGGCTTCTGTACAACCAGCCTGGCCCATCCTGTCACTGACATCCGAGTCCATCATCATTTTCCCCTCTTCACCTTGGCTTTGACTCCTCATTAGTTCGAGGCCTTCGGCTGCCTCCTGTCCCAGGCTAACGGGGGCAGTAGCAGCAGCCCAACCTGAGCATCACAGCCCACTGTTTTTTGGATCCATGGGAAATTTGCACAACATTGCAGACCACCCACTGAATGGGCACACAGGGTTCACAACCTCTAGCGTTCAAACAGCTAATCAGCTTGGCTTTGCCGTGGAGAACCTCCTCTTTCACCCCCAGTCTACCAGGCTGCCTTCCTCCCCCTTCTTTAGAACACTCCCAGGCTTTCACCTCCTCTAAGAAGCCTTCTTGGATTATCTCTGCAGAAATTGCATATTCCTCCCCTTAAGCCACACACACACTGTTAGCACTGTGAAGTTGCTGTTCTTTCATTGTTGTTTGCATGAACTCTGAACCCCTGCCTTCTCCTTCCCAGGCGGAGCTGATGACCGAAAGACATTGGGGTGGTATGTAGTGGCCTGGCTAATTCCCTAGAAATCAGCTTCATAAGGTTGATCCCTAAACCCAGGTTTTGAGTCGCAAGGCTCCAAAGCTTGAAGGCTCCTTAAAGATTACCTGCTGGATAGGATTTGCAACATTCCCCAAGAGGTCACTGCCCATGCAGGCTCTGATCAGGATTCCCCTGTGGGTGGGTAGATTGGGTCTGGAAATTAAGCCAAGAAAGTCCTTTCCATTTTCTTAATTGCTGACTGAGCAGAATGCTGAGCTGAGCAATCCCCAGGAATTGTACAACTGAGGACCCAGCATCTGGTTTTCAACAGCTTCTTTCACTGTAACATGGAAATCTCTTTTGGGTTTACAGTATTCTTGAGCACTCAGACCTTGAAGAGTCCTTTTTTCATGGAGGGCACATACTCCTTCCTGCTTCAACCCACAAAGTCAGGCCATATCCCAAAGGAGAATCCATTCAAACCATATGTCAAAGCGTCATCCCTGCCTTATGGGCAACTATGGCTTTCACAGCTTCAGCCATGATAGCAACAATCACTTGATTATAACTTTTAAACCCAAGGTGGTTCCTGTATAAGAATATAAATTGCTGCAAAGTAACAGCATCGTGGACTTTTAGAACTGAAAAGGATTTTAAGCATTGAGATCAATTTTTGTTTGATATAAAGAAAACAAGGTCCAGAAAAGTCACACAATTTGACCAAGGTCATGCAACCAGCTAGGACACCTGGGCTCTAGTCCCTTCTCTGCAAAGACTCCTAACCTTGTGCCATTTCCATAATCTGTGAGGTCAGAGCAAGACACTGAGATACTAAGCATACTAAAAAAAAAAAAAAAAGTGATATTCAAAATAAACAACACCAAATTTAAAAATACAAAACTTAGAAGTTTCACTGAAAATAGTTCATTTTATCTTGGATATTTTGATTGTGAAATTTTACAAAAGGTCATTAGAGATAAACTTTTGATTTTCTATTTCCTATTTGGCTAGTGCCTATAGCACATTTTCAGTCTTGTCAATTGAGTAGATTACCCACGATTATATATGCCATGAATTTTGAAGGTGAGCACATTTAAATAATGAGAGACTCACCCTCTCATTTTTTTCTTTGGCTCTTCTATGAGGGCTTCATGGAGGAGGACAATCTCAGGAGTTGTTGAAACTTTGGAAAGGAGGCACAGGGCCAAGGTCCCCTAGGTAAGTAAGGATATGGCCATATCTTAATAACAGCAGTTCCTGGTCATTGGATACTTGTGCTGTGCCATGTCCTCTTTGGGGATCTGGAGAAACATAGAAACCTGTTTGGTGTGATCTCTTCTTCTGCCCTGTTCTTGAATTACTAGCCAGGAACCCAACCCCATGAATGAGTGGAGAGCCTGGGAGACCAGGCTGAGCAAGCTGGAAAATGGGCGAATGTTAGATCTAGAGACTGGGTAGAGATGAGATTTGAGGGTGGGATTGCGGATGAAAGCCACTGAAGAGTTAAGGCTCAATACTGGGGTCTAAGACTCTCCAAGAATACGAGAAAGACAGATTTATAGGTCCTGCTCTAAATAGGGACATTAGTGATTGGCACAGATGTGAAAGTCTCCAGGGAAAAACAGAAGAGGTCTTTTCAATCTAGGAAACTGATATATTTTAACTCCCTCAATTGCTCCATTTCTAAGCAGAATTTGCTTTGTTTGCATAGCTCTTTTACACTAATCCTTTCAGGTCTAAAAGGTGACTATAATTTGATATACACCAAGAATTGAGGAAGACAGACTGACAGACTAAATAAAAATGAACACAAGTGGTCGACCACATCATGCAGAACCATAATGCTCACGACTCCAGGTAAAGCTGGTTGTCAAAATCTGAGTATTTTGGAGTGTTTTTCTTCTCAAAATTATTTTAATTTGGCAATTCACTTGCTTAAAATTTCCAAAGGAAGAACTGGGGAAGTTCAAAGCAATATCCAGAACATTTGAAAATCAGTCTCATGAGCAATGTATGAGTTGAACATAATATTCTTTCATTCCCTCACTGGGAAATTCCAGTTGAAAGGTTTTAGGTTATTTTCCCCCTAATTTCTACAACTGTAAAAACCCACAGATAAGTTCTAGTATAAGGACAACCAATGTTTTTATAGCTCTGATAAGAGCTGACAATAAAGAGATAATATGGGGGAAATGAAAATTCCTCCCCAATAAAATAAATAAATCTTTTTTTTTTTAATTTAGGTGAGCAATGCTAATCAGATGGACTTTATTTCAAGGCCTGGGGAATCACTTGTTATCTGAAATCTTGACTCAAAGTGAAGCCATTTGTGAAATGCTGAGCTGAGCTTAAAAATCCAGAAACACACTTTGCTTAGGGAGGAGGTAAACACAGAGTATGGGGAATAGCATGAGGAAGCCCCATTTCCCCCTCTGAATAAAAGCAAGAAAGCGTTGAGGTACCCCTCGTGGACTGGTGAAAACTGAAGCTAATCTCAGGCAGATTATGGAGATAGAGACTCCAGAGAATTTCTAGTCTAGTGACTTTTTGAGAGGCAGGGCAATGAAATTCTGAACTCACTGTATTGATTGGACCTTTTTATACAGAGAGCCGGAAGTTATCACTTCTACTTTAAACTCAACTCTAGGTCACCTCCCAATCCAACCTGGCTCCCCAAAGCCCAAATCTGGGGCCCAGCTGGACTCAGATGTTAGAAGGGCTTATCACACCCATCCTCTTCCAACCTCCAGACATGTCAGGGGAGAGATGATCACCAAGGCAACAGAGGGGCCAACCCCCACCCCCGCCCTTGGGTCACCTTCTGAGATGAGGAACATGTGAAGAGTGAAGTTGAGGAAATCCCTGCACAGATTTTCCAAGGGGTCCTGCTCACCTACCTCTGAATTCACTAAAAGAGAGCAACTTAATGATCTAAAACATTGAGATCCATCCAACAGATATTAAGTTTTCCCTCCTTGAAAGAGGGCATTAACCTTATGGGGGACTTGGACTCAGAATCTCTCTGCTGTGTGACTTGGGAAAGTCACAAAATGTATGATATTAGAAGATTAACAAAAATCAAGGAGTTGCATCCTGCCTTTGCTCACCAAGCAGGTAATAAAGGCAACTAGGTTAGCATAAGTGCATTTGTAATGACAATGATATCAATGTCCTTTATTTGCAATTTCCACTTATTTTTACAGAAACTCCTGGTTTCTGTCACCCAATACTCCTGGGTGACAGAAACCAGGAGTTGGCAAGTTTCCTCTTTGAGGGTCTCTCATTTCACTTTCCCATTCTTGGGTGACTATAAACCACCTACAACAACTTACCCATCTTGCTTTGTTATACCTGCCCTCTCCCTCTCACTTTTCTCTTGCTGTCTCTCTCTCCAATGTCTTTTCCCTACTATGACCTTGTATGGATCACTTCCTTTCCATGGGCTTTAGTGCCTCTAT
Organism: Pipistrellus kuhlii; assembly: GCF_014108245.1. NCBI lineage: Eukaryota > Metazoa > Chordata > Mammalia > Chiroptera > Vespertilionidae > Pipistrellus > Pipistrellus kuhlii. The sequence continues at coordinate 805,563 of NW_023425573.1, read as the reverse complement.
TTGTATAATAAATGGACTACACTGGACAACTTGTTGGTCCTGAGATTCTGTGATGACCTTACTGTCCATTTCTACATTATTTTTGTTCTTCTTGAATAACTGAAGAACTTTAGTTATAGTTGTTTGGGAACCTGCTAGTTGACAACATGAGTAAGAACCTTTTCCCCACAGAGGATTGGGATGGTGAGAAGGAGTTTCTGAAGTATGTGGAGTTTCTCTTTCTAGAGACACCCTCCAGGAGACAGCTGCAGCCAGAAGCAAATTCCCCCCGGCTCACGTGACTCCAGTGTGGCATTTCTGCCCTCATGGAATCCCAACACAGAATGGTAGGAAGCACATGGCCAATTTTCATTGCCTGGCATTTCCACTATGTGCGAATGTGTCTTTATTTTACAGGGAAGACTGATGAGTAGGCTGCTCTAGTCTGGGAGACAGTGGTTGGTAAAAGTTTCCCGGAGGACACAGGCTGATAGGTTCAGCTAGAAAGAGTGCAGTGTTAATGAGGATAGGTCAGATCCTGGTCCCCACTATACCCAAACAGTAGTCTTTATTCAGGGGTCACAAATTGCACTCTTCACCAGAAAAAGAGGGGCCAAATGACAGAATGGATTTAATTCTGTGGAAAACTATCCTCTCAATTAAAAAAATAACTCTGCTGATGGAAGGTTCTTGGCATCTTCTTTATTATCTCACATTCATTTGGAGCACAATCACAGAAAGGCACTGTATCCGTTAGTTTGGATTGCATAACATACATCTTAAAAATTAATGGTTAAATCAACAAGTATTTACTTAACTCACAATTTTCTGGGTCAACTTAGTAGTTCTGAGATATGCCAGATCATTTGTCTTTCCTGGACTTTTTTTTTTTTCCATCTGCAATTAGCTTGAGAGTGGGATGGGAGCTGGATGATTTAGGATGGCCTACACACATAGTCTGTCAGTTTCTGAGCTTCCAGTCAGGGCCATGGGAGCCATGGGACTACATGTCTCTTGTCTCCATGGTTTTGATGGCACTGGATGAGCCCCCATGTATATTGGTGTTTAAAAATTACTAAATATTGGCTTAGATTTACTCTAGGAACATGTGATAAACAGCACTATTACATTTTAAATGAATGGTGGTTATTTTAATTCATTACAAACTACACTAAGTGTTTTACACATATTATCTAACCTAACACCATGAGGTAGGCAATAAGGACCATATCTAAATTCACCCTCCTATAAAATGGCAGGGTCAATATCGAAACTCTAAACTTAAACCATTGTAACACACAATCACAACTCAGGTGCTTTGGGAATTCCATGGCTCTACCTACAAAACCACCATTGTTCAAACTTTCACTGGAATCTCTCTTGTAAAACCCAGAGTCTTGACAATACCGAGACAATTGGGCAGACCAGGCCAGTGCTTCCTGTGGCTGCTCAACAAGAATTGAATTTGACTCAGATGTACCAACCTGATGTATTATATATTGACAAGTGATCAAGCTGGTTGTTTCTGATGACAACCGAAGAGTACAAGAAAAATAGAAGATTCAGATGCATTGGCAGTTATGTGCAACACCTAGTCATTTTAAGGTGGAATTGGGAGTTTTGTCTCTTGTTTTCAGTGCCAATTCTGCGAAGTCTTTCTGAGATATTGAGAACATTCTCTCTTCCTCTACATTTCTGTTTCCTGCTCTATATAAAAGATGTCGACTATACAATTCCCAAGGTCCTTCCAGTTATAGAAATCTGTGATTCTACTATATGTTGTTCCTTCAAAGAGATAATTTTAACTAAAAATAATGTAAATTTGTTCCCCTCAAAATAAAGACATGCCTTTACCACTATGCTGCGACAGAATTTGAAGGAGACTAAAGAGATGATATTTAGTGATGGACCAGATTCCTTTGGGAACAAAGGATTTAGGGGGGATATAAATATTATATTCATGCCAGGAACTCATACTTAAATGCTGACAATCTTGCTTCCCAACTTTCCATGCTCTATAAATTTTTATCATTTATTCATTGATTTCCTGAGCTGGAAAGAGGCCTGATAAAGTAGTATATGATATCCTTCTTATTCCCATGCAGATGTCTGTGGTTTCTTTTTTCTTTGGTCAAATATGCTTTGTATTCCTTCTTGGTTAATACCCTCAGAGTGCTCCAGGCTGCCTTCTGCCTGAATGTTACATAAATAAAATCATGTAATCTTGCAAGGTTGAGCAGAAGTGGGAAGTCAGCAGGGACTGAGACTCTGAGGACAGGATGAGCCATTCCATTTGCCACTTCACAGACCTTGTGCTTGCCCTCCTGCAAAGCCTTAGGGAAGCCTCATGAGAGACATTTGAACTCCTTCCTGCTGGTTCCAGCTACTCAACCTTTACTGGATAGCTCTGCACAGCTGTTTCTAGTTAGGAATCTGTTTATTTTACTGGTGTACGGGTGCTCATGTGAAGTATGTGTCTGTCTTGTCCCCTCAGTTTTCCAACTACCCAAGACCCCCAGCAAATCCCCTTGGGGTCATTTAGAATCCCAAATCTAATGTTCACTTTCAGGAAGCATTTACAAAGGTTGTACTGCATAGAGCATGCTCTCTGTTGTTCATAAATGCAAGAGAAATTAGAACTCAATAATGGGGATATTAAGACTCATAAATGTCTTCAGGCTCCAAAGGAGTAAATTTTAATATTGGAGTAAAATTAGATTATAATCTTGAAATAGTTATGTTTTCTTGAGTTACCTTAATGACTAATTTAGGATTTATCCCAGACTTGACCCATTCATGTGTTCATCCATTTATTCAACAAACATGTATTGTCTCTCCATGTACACTGCACTGTGCAAAGCACTGTAGGAGCTACAACATGTGCTTTGCTCCCCAAGTTGAGCAGTGTCCCTCGAACCCAATGGGGTTGGCTAGGCTATAGAGGGCCTTCTCTGCTTGTCCTCAACCCCAGAGATCAGTTGGACATGGAGTAAAATCACCAGTGTCACTGGCAGTGGAGGGACTCTATTCCACATCCAACACATCACCCTAAAGAGCAGGCTTTTACCACAGAGCTACTAAATAGTGATATGTGTCTGTGTCTAAGTTTATATAATCAGTACTACAAAATTCAGATACATTGCCTCTCAAAGGTCAATCAATAAGTGCAATAAGCTCAATGAGATCCTAAAAACTAATTTAATAGAGGTTATTGTCTATAGATAGGCTCCCTACCCTACCTGCCATAGTTGCCAAGTAGAAATTTTCTAATTTTACCATTCTTGTTTCATTTATTAGTTGGCTTTTTAATGTAAGGAAGAGCTTTCCCTTCTGCTCATTTTAGTTAAGTCAGTGGACTCTGGCTTTATTCCATTTCTTTAAAGAAAGAAAGCTTTCTTTCTTTACTATCACAATTTATTTTGATGTCCAAAAAGCTTTCAGTGGAAGTTCCTAAGCTAGCTCCTGTATCCTTTTGACATTTCTGTGCTATTCTTTCTGCTCCTTATTACTTTCTGAAACATAAAAAGATAGTCGAGACTTACCGTTTTCTTTCTTTATAGCCATGAAATCAGCCACTTCTTCAAAAACCCTAGTAGAGAATGATATTTAAAACCAAGATTCAAATCAAGTATGATGACTGCTACTGGAGTTCATTGGTGTAAGCCCCCTAAGAGAACAGAACTAGGAAATAGAAGTAGTATGTATACACACACACATGTGCACACACATATACTACACCCACATATACCTTTATATTTATATTTGCATATGCTGATATCTCTTTTTCTATGTAATAAATGCTATTCACACTGAAAGCTCCAATTCTAATCAAACATCACAGAATTCATTCTATCTTTTCTCCGTGCCATGTTTATGGCTTCCTAAAAACATTGGTCCCTGTTATTTATAATATATTTACTTATTTGCTTATTAATACAATTTACACAGAGTAGTTTTAGAATTGCTAATCCATGCCTCTGTGAAAAATGAGCCTCACTCTATAGAACAATAATTGTTTAGACTAATTTTACTGTTTGGCCAGAAGACATAAAATTAAAAACATAATCAGATTAGTTCTTTCTTTACTGTCAGGTTAGCACACCAGCTTTGTTTCCTCCTAGATATCCCTTTGAGGCATTGCCCTGGAGCCTTGTCCTGGCCATCTTCAAAATAATATTAAGTCTCATTCCTGGCGCTTTGGTACTGCTGCTAGAGCCAACATAGGTCTCTAGGAAATACCAGATATATGGGCAATTCATGTTTGATTGCTCTGCCTCTTTCTAAACTTAATGGCAACAAATAGATAATATAAATATCAGCATTCCCACAAACACACTTGGAAGCTTTTAACAACAATGTTATCTCCTAGGGCTATCTATATTCTATCTCCACATTTAGATAATGAAATATTTATTCTCATCCGGAATAATTATAATTATAATTAAGCTTTACTATGAAGCCTTTGCTATATCTCTCTCTCTCTAAACATATAATACAGGTCCACAAATACTATGTCCATAGATTTAGAAGTTTTATTTTTATCAAACTCTCACATTCTCTTCCATATTTTAAGATATTTATTTAATTAAATTTATGAGTAAGAAATTAAGAAACATATGCAGTTATGGGAGGAAAAAAAAGAATGAAAAAAAATGACCCATTCATTCAAACTTTCCCAGATGCCATTCTTGAATTGGGGTATTTGGCTAAGCTCTCTGGTAATGCTATGCAATAAAACTTCCATAGCATGCCAAATTTAGGTCCAGCATGAAAAGAAAACAAAATCCCTCCTATAAGATAAACTGTTCAACTTGGAAGTCGTAGTGGTTTTTTTTTGTTTTTTTTTTAGGGCACTACATTAAACCTTCAGAGTGATGGTTTCCATGAGGGTGAGAGAATCGGCCCTTCTTGGAGAGTTTCTGAATGGGGCTATGTAGAACATATTTTAAGGCATTCATTCCCATGAATGGAGACCTGTTTCTCTTGGGGACTCTGTTTTCTCCTTTGGATAGAATGTACTCTTTTATATCCTGGCTAGAGGAAGAAAAGTTGTGGAGTGGAGTCAAGGAGACCAATTCCAGGTGCTAGAGACTTTGCACAATCAGTTCTATTCTTTGTTGTTTGGAATCCACCTTTCTCCAAGTTGGCTCACAAATAGTTCATGTCCTTTCTGTAAACTAGCCTTCTGGAGGAGCTACCTAAGAATTTGGGTGGGTACTTCCTCAATACACATAAAGTCTAAGACATGACAGGAGAAGAATAGCATGAACCTTCTCAGACTGACATGAATATTGCGTAATTTCATGTATAACTTGCTTACTTTTATTGTTGTATCTGCACCTATGTATCAGTTTTGTTGCAATTGTGTTGAATTTCCAATTTTATAATGAAAAGTTTTGCTTCCCAGGAAACCCTCGGTCCTGGGAAAACTGTGGATTTGACCACCCTGTGTTGTAGATGGTCATTCTGTATTGTAGAATTCTTCAAAGGGCAAGCGTTCATTACTCTCACATATAGGTATGTATGCCCAAGATAACATGCTCTGAGACCACATCTTCTTTACTAGTTGAATTCAAGGCTCTTCCCAGGACTCCTTTGACCTACTGTCCCAGAGAATGTCCTATGATGGGATAATCTCCTATAAGCAAAAAAGAAGCCCAGATATTCTTTTTCAGACAAGACTAAAAGCAGAAGCCCAGGTAAGTTTCTTAGGAGATCTGCTATATCAAATGATGGAAAATTTTAAATGGCAAAGCCGTAGGTCCCTCTCACAGCCCTGTGCAAGAAGGACAATGCCCTTTTGCATTTCACGTTACTGCTTGAGCATCCAAGTGTGGCAATGCTTATACAGAAATATTGGGTCGGCAGCTAAGTAATTGCGGGTTCCTCGCATATATGGCTTCAGTTGAATTTTTAGGTTTGCAGACGTAGTACAAATGTAAAACACATTTTGTTATTTGATAGTTGGCTATTCAGCTGTTAATCAGTAAAAAAAGTTTTTTGATCTGTTTTGTAGTTTTCGTTTGGTGTTCGTTGAAAAATGGAAAATCAAAAGGAACATTTTCGTCATATTTTGCTTTTTTATTTCTGCAAAGAGAAAAACGCATCGCAAGCTCATAAAAAGTTATGTGCTGTTTATGGTGATGAAGCCTTAAAAGAACGGCAGTGTCAAAATTGGTTTGCCAAATTTCGTTCTGGTGATTTTTCACTCAAAGATGAAAAACGCTCTGGTCGTCCAGTTGAAGTTGATGACGCCCTAATCAAAGCAATAATCAATTCAGACTGTCACAGTACAACACGTGAGATTGCAGAGAAGCTTCATGTATCACATACATGCATTGAAAATCACTTAAAACAACTTGGCTATGTTCAAAAACTCGATACATGGGTTCCTCACGAATTGAAAGAATCACAGTTAACGCAACGCATTAGCAGCTGCGATTTGCTAAAGAAACGTAATGAAAATGATCCATTTTTAAAACGACTGATAACTGGCAATGAAAAATGGGTTGTTTACAACAATATCAAGTGGAAAAGATCGTGGAGCAGGCCAGGTGAACCAACTCAAACAACATCAAAAGCTGATATTCATCAAAAGAAGGTTTTGTTATCAGTTTGGTGGGATTACAAAGGAATTGTCTACTTTGAACTCTTACCACCCAACCGAACGATCAATTCTGATGTCTACATTGAACAACTAATGAAATTAAACAATGCAGTTGAAGAAAAGCGGCCCGAATTGACAAATCGAAAAGGTGTTGTATTCCATCATGACAATGCAAGGCCACACACATCTTTGGTCACTCGGCAAAAATTAATGGAGCTTGGTTGGGATGTTTTGCCACATTCACCATATAGTCCTGACCTTGCACCATCTGATTACTTTTTGTTTCGATCTTTACAAAACTCCTTGAATGGTAAAAATTTCAATAATGATGATGATGTCAAATCGTACCTGATTTAGTTTTTTGCTAATAAAAACCAGAAGTTTTTTGAATGTGGGATTATGATGCTGCCTGAAAGATGGCAAAAGGTCATTGATCAAAATGGGCAATACATTACAGAATAAAGTTATTTAGTTCCATGAAAAAATTGTCTTTGATTTTCTTTAAAAAATCCGCAATTACTTAGCTGCCGACCCAATAACTATAGTATTTTGATCAGCTGGCCCTTGTTCATAGGACACACTTGCCCATTTGGATCTATTAATAAAAGTTCCAGCTCAGGTGGCACATTGTGCCTGCTTTCTTCTTATAATTTAACCTTGGTACAGTGTCTAGTTTATAAGTCCCATCTGCCCCTTCCCTTAGAGCAAGTTCCTTCTGAGGAACCTCATTCTCCTGTCTTGTGATTTTTCTGGGGACACCTCAGTCCATTGGACCTGGTGTGAGGCAAAAATCATGCCTTCCATTCCTTTGTATATCCATGGCTGCATGGCCACAAAGGGAAGGCAGATCATCCATATCCACCTGCCAGGAGCACCTGAATGACAGGAGAAAAATCATCCATCGTAAAGGGTAGGAAAATAGGAGTTGGGAAGAGGGACTTTGTCTAGTCATTTATGCTGCAGGCCCTAAGACAATGAAAACTTTTCTGAATGGTATTTTATAGCACATAATCATTGTTTTAGTCTATTTAGATTGCTATGACAAATTACCATAGATTAGGCAGCTAAAACAATAGACATTTATTTCTTACAATTCTAGAGGTTGGGATGTCTGAGATCAAGATGTCAGCTGATCCAGTGTCTGATGAAGGCACTCTTCCTGATTTGCAGAAGTTTGTCTTCTGCTTGTATTCTCACATGATGGAAAGCAGAGAGAGAAGCAGACTCTAGTGTCTGTTCTTCTAAGAGCACTAATCTCATAATGAGGGCTCCACCTTCATACCTAATTACCTACTAAGAGCCCCATCTCCAAATGCCCATTACAATGGGGATTCGTATTTCAGCATATGAATTCTGGGAGGACTCAGGCATTAAGTTTATAGCAACAATTCATAAATGCCTAAATTGAAAAATGGTGTAAAGAGGTGCTATGTAAGAGATAGCACTCTGTTCAGCTGTAAGCTCATCTTATACAAAATTTATCTTCTATACTACCACACTATCACCAAGTTCTCTCATCTGGTTTATTTAATTCCTGCCCAAACACCACAATCTGAATTGATTGAAACCTCTTTCTGATAAAAATATTATTTTATATTTCTACTAGAGGTCCCATGCACAAAATTTTGCAAGGGGCTAGGCCCTCACAGCCATAGTGGCTTGCCTCGGCCCTCACAGCCCCATTTTTGTTCAGAAAGTCGTCAGGAAGGACGTTCAGCTGTCTAGTCTAATTAGCATGTTATGCTTTTATTATTATAGATTATTTTCATATTATTGTACACACACACACACACACACACACACACACACTATGGATCTGTGATCTTTTTAGCAAAATCAGTACTATCAGTGGCAGTAGTATTAACAATAGCTAATGTCTATGTGATTGCATGGTAATATCAATATCTTAGTGAAAATTTGCAAGAATATGCAATTGAGGGAATTACATGGATAACTTGAATTAGTAATGTGTTTATAAAGGTAATGTGGCTCAACTAAGGTCTCCCAGCTGGCAAATGGCTATTCCCATTTTTATTAAATCAGGGAGAGCCAGAAACTTTCCTGAAGTTGGTAACCTTGCCACCAAGTCATTTAAACAGAGGCCCCAGAGAGAAAGGAGAAAGCCCAGGGGAAATGTTGAGAAAAAGCTTTCCAAATGTTAGCATCTAGGGCACCTTAGGGAAAGAAGAGTTTTGAAACCATGATACCTTGCAGAGACTTATTACAAGGAAGATAAAAGCAGATTTGTCTGAAAACTGTCCCCCCCTACTCCCCCGCCCCCCCCCCCCCCCCACCCCCAGCCGCCCAATCTGTTACAGAAGCCAGCAAAAGGCCATGAGGCAGACCAGACACTGGAGATGCAATTCTACACAGATATCTCCAGCAGCTTAGTTAAGACGCCCTTCTTTAAAGGTAACAGTCATAGCTACATGGGGAAAAGGTGGAAGAGGGTAATCTTTCACAGATGATCTCTGACTCTCTCCCTGTAAAACAATTTGCATAACCCTTTCTCAGGAAAATGAATTATATCTTCAACAGATTCATCTTCCTGGGAAGGATTTTCTGCAATCATCAGTACTCAAGAAGGCCCCTTGGGGTGTCTCATGTTGTCTTTTTTACCTGCATCTCCTCCCCAATTCTTGACAACTCCAAGGAGTGTTCACCTTGGGAAATCTAATTTTATTCATTTTGCTGCATTTCTAGGTATATTTTAGCATCTGATAAAAATATAACACTTTAAGCAGTAATTTTATAAACTTGCTTCTTCATCTGTCTCCTCCTTAGGCAGATATCAAATTGTATTAGAATTGAAAATGGAGAGTAGGGAGGGGCAGGGTGGAGATAACCTGAGTAATCAATTTGCTTCTCTGTTGCCCTCCGGCTGTGTTGACAGAGCTTACTTAGCTCTCTCCTGCCCCTCCCAGATGGGTTTATCTGCTGCACACTAAACTCCATTAATCTTCCTGAAAGGCAAATGCATTTGGGACAAGGTTAACACTTAGCTCTCCTGGACTGAAGACAGAGTGTTGTGAGACTCAGAAGACAGGCTCTGGGATCTGCCCTGGCAGCTGGGACAGATGTCAGCAGGATGGATTCCACCTGGAGGTAATATGGATGGCAGAGAAATGGCTTTTGTAAACTGAAACTCCAGCATCAAATCAAATCAAACCAGACCAAACCAAGCAAAAAACCAAATAATAGAAAACAAAATGGAGTGATGACAACAATCAAATGAATACTTGGGCCATTTTGAGACAATAGCCAGATTTATCTTTTCAATTTCAAGTAGGCAAAACAACACTTAACTGACAATTGTTCTTTTAATTTTAGCAAGAGATTGGTGTGTGCAAATAGTCTACAGAATAATAGCAAATAATTTAAGAAGTATTATTGAATATATAATTTTAGGCATTAAGATACCTAAAACTCTTCGCTTTGATAGTATTGCATTCTCTACCTTGCCAAGCTCATAGTGTCCCTCAAACAGCCAGCATGATGCTCTACCTGATCCTGTCAAGGCACTGCATCTAAATCTCTCCTGACTCCACATTGTCTTAGGGATAAATCCTTCCTCTGAAAAGCTGAATGAATTGATGTCAGCTCTCCGTGCCATCTTTGTGCTGGCCCTCTCATGTCATCCCTGTCCTCTCTGCCTCATTTATTTTCCTCAATAGAGGAGTCTTGACAAACTATTCTTGTCATTTGTAGATCTACAATCTCTAGTTGTCTACTTGTCATCAATCCTGAAAGACTCAGAGTAATTTGTAATGTTTCTGGGATAGGAATTTGAATATCTAGCTCTGCCCTGTACCTTAGTATCAATGCCAGTTTATATGATTCAAACCAACTCTAAAGTATATGCTTCTCAATAGGGCATTGTTACAAGAACTATGGGGACAATTAAAAGCAATTATGGCCAAAACCGGTTTAGCTCAATGAATAGAGCGTCCGCCTGGGGACTGAAGGGACCCGGGTTCGATGTACCTTGGTTGCGGGCATATCCCCAGTAGGGGGTGTGCAAGAGGCAACTGATCGATAACTCTCTTTCATCGATGTTTCTAACTCTCTATCTCTCTCCCTTCCTCTCTGTACAAAATCAATAAAATATTAAAAAAAAAAAAAAGAAAAAAAAAGTAAAAAAATAAAAGCAATTATGTTGGTGCAGAAAGGGGGAATATTTAAGTTTTTCCATGTATTTCTCACAAAAATCCAGAGCCTGGGGTATTATGGGTATAGTTCTCCCCCACCCCAAGAAATAAAGAAGTATTAAAAGAATTAGATAAAACTCATAAAAATTGTAGACTCTCTTCTTGATAATTCAAAGGGGAAATCAATCCATATATTTCCTACTGGAGTTAGGATTAGAATAAAGAGAAAACTGTATCATTTGAACATTAGTTAAAACTGACTGGGATCACAAAGATGTGGAGGCACCACAAACAGAGATCAAGAAATTTACATTAAGTTTATGTATGTGTTTATATGTCACTTCATACTTAAAAAAAAAATTAAGGTAGCTTACAGCACAAATATATTCAATGAAATAAAGACTAAGAACAAGAAAAAAAAATGGATAGAAGAGTAGAAAATCTTGACTATAACCAGGAAGAAAATAGATATAGACCACAAAAGCTAGTATAAATATAACAAAATAGTTCAAATTTGCTCCTGAAAAACCACCCCCCCCAAAAAAAAAAGTTTTCTCCTGAGTTTCTTGACATGACACAGTATAAGTAACATAGTTTCTATTGCCTAAACAATTTTAAAAATCTCAGAATACCCATTCTTTCAGGTAAGCAAACTTGAACCAACCATGGAATTTAGAATCTTTGTCAGCCAAGATTTTGCTAGATGTTGAGTAGCAGATGGATCCAGGCTGCACTCAGTGATGAAGACAGAATAGTGGGTGCTTGCAGGGGAGATCCATAGGCTCCAGATCTTGATGGAAAGTTGAAGAGTTTTCCTACATCATTTGCTTACTATCTGCCATCTCTGCAATAGGCACTTTGGGCCAGATTCCGGCACACAAAAGGGTCAATTGATTTCTCAAAGTGTTCCATTATGAAGCCTTTGTCAAAATTACTTAGCACTGAAAAATAGTCCAACAAGTTGCTCAACCTGTTAAAAAAGTAATTAAAGCTTTAATAATGCACCTATGAAGTGACTGGTGTGGCATGTCCTGACTCCCAGGGAATCTATCAGGTTGAAACAGGTACAGAATATGCCCCCCTCCATGTAAATTAAACAATTTGCTTTTAAATTTGGAATAAGTTGATAGAATCCAATTGAATTTTGGAAAAGTCTAGCCAATTATGATAATTTTGGTTTTGTACTTAACTTTTTGAGCTAACGACTATATCCAACTGTGAAGATCATCTCTTATTTGTGACAATGAAATCATATTTTAAGTGTATAGAATCATAATTTACATACTAATCTGTATTAAATCAGCACATGCATCTTATTCATTAAAGATGACTTCATCTTTAATGCATTAGTTCATTAAAGATGACTTCATCTTTAATGAATTAGTCAAATTATAGGCTATAATTAAAAGAAACCAGAACATAATCTAGTTTAGAAACTTAAAAAAATCCTATATAATAAAAGGCTAATATGCTAATTGATTAAACAGCAGAACGACTGGTTGCTATGATGTGCACTGACCACCAGAGGGCGTAAGCTCAATACAAGAACTGCCCACTGGTGGTCAGTGCGCTCCCACAGAGGGAGTACTGCTCAGCCAGAAGCTGGGCTTATGGCTGGTGAGTGCAACTGCAGTGGTGGGAGCCTTTCCTGCCTCCACTGCAGGCAGGTAGTAAGGAGCAAGGGGCCCCAGACTGCAAGAGTCCCAGACTGCGAGAGGGATGTATGACTACCAGCTTATGGATTGGGCCTAAGCTGGCAGGCAGACATCCCCCAAGGAGTCCTGAACTGTGATAGAGCACTGGGCCTCTAGTATTCCATAATATGTTAGACAGTTTTACTCAAAACTCATTTTTACAATTGTGTTACGAGGCAGAAATGTAGATTCAATATAGAAAAACATTATATAGGGGTATATCATATTAGTTTTCCCCATTAATAGTGTTTGTTATAGATCAAATATATATTTTTTTAAAAGTTCAGAGTAGTTGCAAATAGTAATATTATTCTAGAAAGATTTTCCTGCCAGGTGTTAAAACTAAAATAATAGTTTAAAGTATTAAAAACCCAAATTTATCTTGCAACTTATGTTAGCTATTGAATAGCTGTTTAATTTGTTAGGAAAAAAACAAAAAACAAAACAAAACAAAACAAAACAAAACAAAACTGGAATTAAGTTTTGACTAAGTGCCTACCAAAATAATGGATCTATAACTTTGAGACAGTGGGAGACTGATTTTTTTTTTTTAATCTAGACTTGGCTTTTAGTTTACTAGTATCCATACATTATTGTACCCGTGTTTAATTATTTAAAAAAATAATAATAATGACTAGATTCAAACAATTTGAACATGTCTCAGAAAATTATGGTTTCATCTTTGGAGTAGGATATAGTATGTGGAACATACTATAAGTCATTGTTTCCACTGCCACAGACAGAGAAAGCCACACAAATTACCAAAAAAAAAAAATAATAATAAAATAAAAGATACCATTTAAATTATCAGAGATCTGTGAAAGCAATGAGGACTGGATCAACTAAAATTCCAGAGAAAGAAACTATTTCTAGATAGTCTTACATATTTATTCAAAGCTTCTTTGGTTCTTTCATTCACAATGTACATTCTATAATAGCAGCAGTCCCAGAGATAACTCAGATATTGGAGTTACTGGTTAGGGGTTTTAAAGTAAGTATAGATGTTTCCCAACTTATGATAGTTTCACACATGATATTTGAACTTTATGATGGTGCAAAAGCAATATGCATTCAGTAGAAACCCTGTCTCCAATTTTGATCTTTCCCTGAATTAGCGAGTTGTAGTACAATCCTCAGTTGTGATGTTGGCCAGTAGCAGGAGCATGATTTTGCCCAGCCATATGCTAGCATGAGGGTTCTGAGCAAGTTCAAAGTAGGCTAGATTAAGTGGTGATGTTCAGTAGGGTAAGTGTATTCAATTAGTTTTGATTGATAATATTTTCAACTTATGGAGGATTTATCATGATGTAACAAGGCTGAGGACAGGACATTGTGGATATTCCTTATTCATCAAGTTGCCAATGGTCGAAGGCAACTCAATGGCCCATATTACACCCAAGCATCATTATAAGTCAATGAGAATATGAACAACTAATGTCCCCAAGAAGCTAAAGGCAAAGATGGACAGAAGAGATGAAGGTATACATAAATTCAACAAGTAATTTAAATCTATATTTTTTAAAAACATCTAATAGACATTCTTGAAATTTAAAAGGTAGTCTAAAATTAAAAATTCAATATATTTAATTTCAATTTAATAACAGTTAAGGTGATCTTGAGCCAACTGTTTTTTTCTGTGTTTAAACTAAGGTACAAGGAGGGGGTGAAAAAAGGAAAATAATGTAAAAACTGTAGAAGGTACATAGAGTATGTCAAAAGGTTTAAAACACACACACACACACACACACACACACACACGATTGGTATCCCAGAAGAGTAAAAAGAGAAAATGGCCCTTTTTTTTTGAAGAAATAATGGGTGATAATTTTTAAAAACTGATGAAAGACACATGAATTTTAAAAGCTCAGTGAAACCAAAGCAAAATAAATATAAAACAAAACATACCCAGGCACATAATGGCAAAATTGCTGAAAACGGAAATCATGGAGACATTCTTAGTAGCATCCAGAGAGAAAAAGATGGGTACTTTCAGGAGAGTGCAATAAGAATGTTAGCTCACTTCTAAACAGGAATGAAGAAACCCAACAGACAATGGATTGAGTAGATAAGAGGCACAAAGTACTGAAAGAATGTAAAATAGCAAACCGAATTCTATATACCCAAAGAAAATATACTTCACACTGGAAGAAACATTTTTTCAGGAGTTGAAAAATAAAACTGTAGAGTTTGTTATTACCAGGTGTGCACTACAGTAAATCAAAAGATTTTATTTAGGCAAAATAAAAAATAGTTCAGATAAAAGCAAGGAAATGAAAGAAAAAAATAAAGAAGACTAGGAAGAATAAATATGTGAGCTAATATAATTTGACACTGATTCTTCAAAAAAACAATTACAATGTTTGATGGATTTAAAAATAAATATGAAACTAAAATTAATGACAAAATAGTGCTTTACAAAAGGAAGTAATAAAATTAAAAATTATGAGCCATGTTGAGGAAGCAGTAAAAGTAATAGTCTGTTTTGAGTCAAGGCTGCATGTTGTAATCTCCAGGATAATTGTGAAAAACAGTAAAAGAATATGCTCACAAAATAGGTTCACAAAAGAAAAAATTGGAATAATAAAAGTATTTTATTAATCCAATATACTGCAAGAAAGGATTTTTAAAAAAGGGGGTGAACAGAAAACTGGTGAGTCATGTAGCAAACAATAGAAAGGCAGATAGAAACTCAATTATTATCAATAATTACATTAAATATGGGTTATAATCCCCAAGCAAAAAACTAAAATGTCAAACTGTATAACACAATGTGGATTCTCAAGTATATTTGTCTGTCTGTTTGAGCTACAAGAACTAGCAGAAAAGGTGTTATGAGACCCAGCTTGAGAGGGTCTAGCTTCTGTCACATTTGATGTAGTTGATTGTGATTACAAAGTTAAGAAGTGAAATATATTTAACTCAAGGCCACAGAAATGATTCCGATATGAACCAGGTTTTGTAAATGTTTAAAAGTTCTGAGATGCCCCCGACTGCATTTCTTTAGAATTGAATCGAATGTATGATTGCATTATGTTCACAGAGGAATCCGTCAAGAATTCAACATTTTGGGTAAATCATGCTGTTTTCTAGGAAATGAAACTATAAGCATGTTTATTAGAGGAAAGTATGTTCACAACAACTCAAAAAAAATTGGCTCCTGTCTAGGCCACAACCCCATCTCACATCGGAGCCATGTTGCAGGGCAAGTAAAAATGAAGCCGTTTAGGTGTCCCTCTGTCTGTCTAGTTTGCAGAACCTTCTGAGCTAAGATGAAATCTTCTCCAGGCAGCCTTTCAATTATGACTTCAAACAAGAAATTGGAGAATGAAGGCTGCAAACATTGTTGGGCATTAAATGAAAAGGAAGGCCCAGTTAGTGTTTCAGAGAAAAGTGAACTTTGTCATGTCCCTTCAGCAACCTCTAGGTAGCAAAAGGACTAGGGGATCAGATGAGGGGAAGCCCACCCCTTCTGAAAATGTCCATTCCTTTGTTTAATATGAGACCAAGAAATGGAAAAGAACCGAAAAGGACCTTTCCTCTCCCCCAGCAGCACCTCCACCTTAGAGCTCCCAGAAATTACACAAAGGACCTGTTTTTCTAGGTTTGACAGGGGTGGCTCCTTCCTTGGCAATGATTGTGTCAGTAAGACTGGATTATTCTGGTGAATTGGCTGTATTTGTTATCTGAGATCTGAGCATTGCCTCACAGATAATTATTTTATTGTATGCTAATTTCTTGAAAATCAGTAATCTCTGCAACATAAAATACACATGGTTTCATCTTGATTTGGTTATTCAGAGAGCGTATCAAAATCTTGGGATGCCTCACAGATGTCATCTTCACAATAGTTATCTACAGGACTCAGGGGGTAAAAATGGCTAGTTAGGCTTTCAAGTGCTTTAGATTAATTAACTCTGCATGAGTGTGGGTTAATCACAGTTTATTCAAATGTTAGTTAGCAGTTGTGTGTGTGAGGTACTTTCACCTATGCTGTTTCTTTTAAACCACACTTTAAATCTTTTGGGTAGATTTTGTTATTCCAGTTTTACCAAGCAGGTAACTGAAGCTACTAGGGTTACACACCAATCTATTTAAGACCACACAGCTAGTATTAAGGACTTGAATCAGAGCTTTAAATAAACCTATATATATATATATCAAAGTGAGAGCAAAGTATCAATTGGCTGCCTCCTGCATTATTGAACCATAAATAACACAAATAACAGTAATAATAATCTGGAAAGTAGTACTTCTTCACATCTTTCCAGTCTCTGCCAAATGATTTTATTCCATGAATGGATTCCTTGGAAATTTTTGGAAAATAAAATCCGAAATGCCAAAATGAGTTTATCATTACTGTAGTGAGCTTACAAAATAATCATAATAAAGATAATGATGAAGTAGAATGAAAACAGGGTTTGAATTTAGGCATTCATACAGCAAGTAACTTTGCTTTGGAATTTTCTTGGTTCTTTTTAAACTTAAATGACCAGAAATTTATTTGGTGAGCAAGGCCAGGAAGTACACAAATGTGTTTTGACTTCTGGGAGATGTGGGTGTTTGTGATCATGTGATTTTGTTCCATTATGTGTGTGAGTGAGTGTGAATGTCTGGATATTCAACAAGATCATCAATTTAGCCTCTTATGCCCTCAGGCAGATTGCAATGATGGTTAAGACAGAAGGCCGCTGGAAAAACAAACTAGAACTGCTAAAGGAAAGATGGCTCAAGGGTCAGCTTTTCCTGTAAAGGAACAAGTGGATTTAGCATTCATGAAAATTTCCAGTGCTGTTTAGAGTCCAGAGAGATCTAGGGTGTTCTTTCAGCTTCCCTCTGCCACTTCCTGGCTCTGGCTAGGAGACAAAATGCCCTCGGACTCTGTTCTGGCGCAGCACTGTACCATGTCCAGGTCTGTGCCCTCTGTCCTCATCTGCTCTGCTCAGAGATGCCTCTTCCGTACTATTCCTACGGGTGCCTGCCAACTGCTGTGCCAGGAAACAAGCACCAGGCAGAGTGGGTTCAAAGAGATTGACAAAGCAGAGACGAGGGTAAGAGCCTATGCCCTTGAGAGCAGAGTGGAGGATGATGATAGGGGGCTGGTTGGAGACAGTAGATTTGAGCTCTTCAAAGATGCCATACCCTTCTTCCCATCTCCCCAAGGACCCATACCACCAGCACCCACAAGGATACCAGCTTTTTCTGTGTTTTCCCAACTTTATCTAATCACACAGCCCAAAGCGTTCTCAGGGACCACCTAATTCAATCCTATTTTATTCATGGGGAAAACAGACTCAGAGAAGAGAAGGAAAAGTGGAATTCCTGTGGCTGTAGTGAATTAGTTAAGGTCTGGGGATCAGGATGTGAGGATCTAGTCCTTCAATATGTTAATATTTCCTACATTATTCTGAAAAAACTGAATTATTTTGCCAAGAGAACTCTGACCCTGCCTACTCACTGTCACTTCCACTCTCTACTTATTCTTAATTTTGCTTAGTTCATAAGACACAAGTCTCACTCAGTTCATCCCTTCGTTGAACAAACACCACTTGTGAGCACCTCTATAGAACTAGAGTGCTAACTCCTAGGACACAGCAGAGGAAAAAGTTCCTTCTAGCAGAGCTTACTTTCACATGTGGCCAACATGTCAGAGGGTTTCTCTCCTGACTCCACTCACTCATGCATCCATTCATCATATATATATTTTTCTGAAAACCATCGGTGCTTTAAATTAATTTTTAATTTTAATTTGCAATTTAATTTCCCTCTCCTCCCACTCAAACCTACCAGTAC
This sequence comes from Pipistrellus kuhlii, assembly GCF_014108245.1. Taxonomy (NCBI): domain Eukaryota; kingdom Metazoa; phylum Chordata; class Mammalia; order Chiroptera; family Vespertilionidae; genus Pipistrellus; species Pipistrellus kuhlii. Next base: position 787,345 of record NW_023425573.1, on the reverse strand, counting down.
TAATTAATTTAGCCTGCATTTGAAGTAACAATAACGACCTTGATTTATTTGGTGAAAACCCAGCAATGATCCCAAGCCTTCTTTGCATGATGAACGGAAAAAGGCTACTGAGTTTTCCCATGTTTTATGCCCAGACCAGCAGAGGGTACATGTTGAAGTAGCTGCATGAGAAGCAAATATGAACATGTAAGAAGTGCCATAGACATGCAAGCCAGTGTGTGGTTGGCTGGCTGGTCACTATCACGGCAGGTCACTAGTGACCTCCCCACCTAATCCCTAGATATTCAAAGTCAGGTTGGGGACCCCAGGATGGACAGAACTGTCAGAGAAGAATTCACAATACCAAAGACAAAAGCCAAGGCTCATTCTGAGATGATAACTAATGAGGTGCCAACTTTGTTTTCTCTGATCTCAAACAGTAGACTAATTCCTAATTAAATCTTAATGCTCATAATGCTCACAATGGTTTGATATGGTTTGTCCTATTTCACTAGTGGTTTATCTGAATCTGTAGTCTCTTTTCTTCATGTTAATATTTTTAATTTTTTATTTGCTTTTTAGAAAATCATAGAAATTTACCTTACTTATTTACTTATGAAACCTACTACAATTTAAAAGCAAACAAGGAAAGGTATATATGGCAGTTTCACTAGTAGCTAAGAGTTTAGGTTATGGGGTCAGACAGGCCTGTATAAACTCAGTTTTTAAACAATTGCAATTTAAAAGCAATTTAAAAGAAAACAAAAAAAGGTGTGTATGACAGGTTAATTTCACTAGTAGCTAAGAGTTCAGGTTAAGGGGTCAGACAGGCCTGTATAAATTTAGTTTTAAAACAGTTTTAAAACTGGTTTAAATTTTGGGTTAAATCCTAAATTTCAGTCCTGACCCTCCCACTCATTAGCTGTGTGATTATGGGGGGGGGGGGGGGGGGGGGGGGGAGAATGTTCACTCCTGTGATCCTTGGTTTTATTTTCTCACACATAGAATGAAGATAATGGGTGGCCTGGATATATGTCACTTTTACTCATCCAGTGCATCAGTCAAGTGTCAGTCAGAAAGAGAGAGCCATTGTGAGCACTGTGGGAATCGTGAGTGTTATTAGGAGTCAGACCTTGTGCAAATATAGGAGGAGCTGAGGCGCTGATGGTGGTGTTGGGGGATTAGAGAATTGGTCACTAAGCTGTCTGAGTCAGTGGTGTGGTTGGACATTTCAGAGCTTGTGGAGAATCTGAGAAACCAGGCCCACACAGCAGCAGAGGTGGGACCACTAGGGGAAGCTGGAGGACAGGACTATGGAAATCACTGTCTGTGGGTTCACCACTAAGGGCTTGGTGGTGGCCTGGGCTGCTGTCACCAGCAAGGCCAACAGTGGAGAAGGTAAGCTGGACAAATAGACAAGCGAGGTGACTCTGTGTCCTCCATGACTGTGTCTGGCCATGACAACATTTTGAGACGAGTGACTTCTGTTTAACTCTCACTTCTCAAATCTCCCACACATTTCTCTTCAGGGTAACTCTTAACAGGAACCACACAGGAAAGGGATTCTTGGAAACTTGGTGTTCAACCTTAGACAAATTGAATACTATGCCATATATTTTGCTCTTCTTCCATTAACTGCAAACTTGCTTTGAAACCAGTTCCATTAACTCTCAGTTCTTGTGCTTGGAGTGGGATTCATTCCACTATTACCCCTTGTCCCTTCCAAGCCCCTAGAGGTTGGAATAAGATTCAGGCCTGGCCAACTGAACATTACACATTTATAGTGATTGATTGGTTCAGGAATGGACTCAAGATTCAATCATAGCTAATGAGATTCTGTTCTGGAAAATTGTCAGAACCATATGTGGATATGACGCCATAGTGATAGGACACCAATTATACCAGTGGCCAACTTGCCACCATGAGGGAGCCTGTCTGAGAACAAGTTAATCCAGGGAAAGTCGGGCTTAGGAAAGAAGAGTGAGACTGAGCTCTATTTGCATCATTCAAATCACCCAGACTCAGATATTATTTCCATTTTTACCCCTTCTGTTTCTACTCCTTTTGGGTGTTTGCATGTTAAGAGACTGGTAGATGGTTTTTCCTTATGTTTTCTATTGGAACTGGGATTAAGTCTTCCGGGAAGAAATGAATTAGTAGAAACTGATCCTTGGCTCTCAAAAAATATAATAAACTGAGATATAGAAAATAGTAACCCCCTGGTTAATCTGTGAAATCATATTTATAAAAGTCCACAGGGTACATAGACTAAGGAAGCTGCTGTCTATCGTCATTGGGTTTGTCTAGGATACAACATGGACTTTAGAGAAATCATTTGCAAAGAATTCTAGATAGTAAGTACAGTTTAATAGCATTAGATTAAAAAAAGGAAAGTTATTAAAATATCTTGTCTATAAAATGTTAGAAACTCAAGGACAACAACAGAGTAAGAGTCATGGAGATGAATTTTAGAATCTAGTCCAGAATAAAAATGTCACGTTTTCCAAGACAACCACTCTTTATGCATCTAGTGACATGAAATAGTCATAGTTATTAGCATGGAGAAATATAGTAGAGTTAGAATACTCATTTTGCCTTCTAGCTGAGCATCAAGATTCATTCTCTCTCTCTCTCCCCCTCTTTCTCTCTCTAAAGCAGTTAGAACTAGGTCTGCAAGCTCTTACTGCTTTAAACTCCTCCTCTGAGCAGATCTCATAAATGACATTTATTTTATGTTTATAGTAGATGTTCAAGCCTGTATTTATGTAGACTCTGTCTGAACTTTAAGCTGAGCTTGCCAATGAGCTGCCTAGAGACCCCACTTCCAAGAACTTATATCCATAGGGATTAAGAAGTCTCCTGAGAAAGGACTCATCAAAATGAATGAGCTGGAAATAAAGACTAGCCAAATAACCAAGTCTTGAATTTGTAGGAGAGAAATAATTTTAAGTCCAGCATAGCATCACAGGGCAGACCTGGCTTTCATAGCAGGAGCAGATGTAGTGCCCAAGGGAGGTGGCATCACCCTCAAAGGCACTGGAAGTCCCCAGAAGTAGTGGGAGTGCCTAGTGCCTTCTCTGTGGGAGCTGATCAAAATTGTTGAAGATTTATTTCACTTAAATAAAAAGATAAATATCACATGATTTCACTCATTTGTGGATTACAATGAACAACATAAACTGATGAACAAAAATAGATTCAGAGACAGAGAAACATCAATCAGAACGTCAAACCTCAGGGAAGGAAGGGGACAGTAGGAGTAAGGGGGAGAGATCAACCAAAGGACTTATATGCATTCATATAAGTCTAATCAATGGACACAGACACAGTAGGGTGGGGCATGAATGGGAGGGAGGAGGAGGGTAATGGGGGAATAAGAACACATATGTAATACCTTAATTAATAAAAGAAATTAAAAAAAAACTTGTTGAAGATTACATGCTAAGAGATACAGTTTTGGGGATGGCAGCGAGAATTTTGTGGTCAACATATTTGCATATCCTAAAGTGAAAAATCTAGAGAAACATGGTTTGTACATATATATATTTGACAATTCCTATTTCTATAAATCCTATCTATTTCACCTCTTATTCTCCATGGCTGTGATAACCAAAAGATTTCTCAAGCCTCAGCCAAGAACCACCTGAAGGTTCCTTACCTCTTTGCTTCATACCCTACATCTTCACATCTTGGGATGCCTATGGCAATCCCTCAGCACTTCTCATGCACAGCCCCAAAGAGCAAGATGGTTAACACTTGTGGAGTAACCCTTAAAAACTGGAAATGGGAATCAATGTACAGATTTTTTTATTCTCCCAGCCCCCAGGGGGACAGTTCTAAAATTATATTATAAAGTTCCTTAGACAGTCCACAGGCCAAGTAGCTAGTCACTTCTTGTGGTTACCAATCCAATGATGCACTTAGGATGGACTCTTCCCCTGCCCAGGTAATTTCCCCTGTCCCACATACTTGAACCCTAGTATCACATTCCTAAATAAACCACACACACAACTGCATTATCTCAGATTCTGTCTTAGAGGTATTCACAACAAGAATTTGTCCTTTGGAATTAGGAATTATTCTTATTCAACAAAGCTCTTTAAAACTGGGCCTTAAAGACGTATTACCATATATAGACATTTTTTGTATTCTCTCCTTTTTCTATCATCTTCTCTGGGCTTTGTCTGACCTCAATCATCCAGAGTCCCAGTATTCTTTTTGAAGTATTTCAGTGGTGTTTTAAATAGTTCAACTTGTTACATCAATTGGGAGCCAGGCAAATGTACTCAGGAACAAAGAAAAAAAATTAGCTAATATGTATCATGGAATAGTATGCCTAAAAGTAAGAAAAAATATGTACAAGTGACAATTGATAAATTACAATCCCTTCCTAGTAATTTAGAGTTGGAATTAATGATCCTCTCCTCATGTAGGTTGTTCTTACAAATAAGGAATCTGAAGAGCAAAACAGTTGAATAAAGAGCTCAGGCATTCAGCTTCCTAATCAAGTGCTCATTTTTTAAGAATATACAGGAATCTGAAGGGTATGGATGTAGCCATGGGTTTTTCATAGTGTCTCTGTTGATGACAATGAGTTTGATAAAAATAAGAGTCAAGCAAAAGATATTGATTTGTTGGCTTACAGAATATTAGAGTTAGAAATCTAACCTCCTAAAAAAGCAGTAATCTTTCAGGGGTGAATCTCTAATTTTAAAAAATACCAACCTGGTTCAGTAAAATAATTCATTTCATGCTAGTAGAATCTTATAGGAATTGGGTTCATTAAATCAGATCTTCTTCTCTCCCCCTCCCTACCATATTTATCTTGCTTCCTGTCTGCTCTGGCCTTCCTAGTTGGTGACCCTCTCATGACACACCTGGCTCTTGGTCCTTCTACGTCACTCCTGGGTTTACTGCCTGCATTCCTTTTCTTGGCACTGGACTTCTTAGGGCTGCTGTTCCAGTAACAGGCGCCACTCAGGCTGGCTCAGCTCCCAGGCCTCACTCCCTCCCTGCCCAGATATTGGAAGGACCAGAGAGGACAAACTCTCCCTGCAGTGTCCCTGCAGGTGGACACAACACCCCTATCTGAGCCTCACTGGTGAAGGAAGCACACTGCTACACAAGACAGCTCTGTACTCTGTTATGTCTCTTTGTTCAGAAATCGTTCCTCTCATTGCTTAAGCATCTGCATCCGTGTAGCTTTTGTGCATTGATCCCTGGTCTACCCAAATGACAGAGGGTCTTGGTGACTTTAAAACTCATTCTTGCTAAGTTCAGCCTTAGAAAGCAGTGCAGCCTTCCTGTTTCATGTGAAAATTGTTTTGATAGTTGAAGACATTTCTCAGACATCCCCATTCTTCACTTTCAAAACTAATATCCTTGAGTCCTATAAGCATTTCTCATATGATAAAGATTCTAAGCTCTCTACTGCCCTATTCTCCCTGCCCTGTGTTCCACTGCTGTCTCTCTCCAAAGGTATGAGACCCAGAGATGAATATTTACCTCAAGAGAGGGTTGCTTAAGGCAGTCACAATGAGGTTATGACATTTGGATCACATTGAATTTGTGGGTTAAATAAAAACATAAGTCCTAATCTTATGAACTAAATCCCAATTAGATCTCTTGCCAAAAATTATTTTTGGAACAAGGTAAATAGTAAGTAAATACACAAATGAATATAAGAATAACGTTTTAATGGGCTCAATATTTTTAGCCCTATTTTGAACCAGACAAATCCTATACTGTACACTTCACTGGGGACACTTTACGTGATTGAATTATAAATATTATGATGTCATATTTCGTAAGTCCCCACAGTGTCACTGCCAGTCTCTTCATTACAAAAAACCCCAAAGCCTTCATGTACCTAAAAAATTGAATTCTAACACCAATAGGGGACCCTGAAAAAGGGTTCTTGGTTATAATTAAAATCCTGATTTTTATGGAAAGGAATGAATCTTTCCCTCAAAATAGTTTCTTGTGATAATAAGGAATAAGTTGGAAATTTATTTGGAGTTTTAGTGAAAAGAACTGTATTTTGTTTGAAATGAAGGCTGGTTCCTTTTTGCTTTATAGTTATTTATGAATTTGAGTGTAATGAAGTTTAACAAAAATTATGAAAAAAGTCCTATTAAACTAATTTGTAACACTCATTTGAAAGTGTTGCCTTTTCTAACAAAATTGTGAAATAGAATTGAACAGCAGTATTACTGGACGTTTACCAGGAGAAAGGCACAAAATTAGGTATGATGTCAATGGTTAAAGGGCTCTGTGCTTAATTTCAAGAAATGTGCATCTTATTAGAGGGGACACATATATATATGGTATGAGGTGCTTCAATGGCCTTGATTTGATCATAAAGAGCTATGAGAGCATTTTCAGAAGAAATAAAATTATGCAATGTTCAAATGAATGTTAGGAGCAGGAAAAAGAACTACAAAGAAAAAGATGGCATCTAATTTGGCCCTCAAGGGGTGAGTAGAATTTAAACATGGAACATTAGGTACATATGGGATTACAATGTACTTTATCATGTAGAGTAGCCTTCTAGAGAGCCCCGCAAAGTCCTGCTTTCTATGACCATCCCACGTTAGGCAGCACATCAATTTGGCTTCATTCAGTTGAGCATATCAACAACAAACTAGAATCATTCCAAAGGAGAGAAGATTGTACAGATGCCTGCCTGTCCAGTCTCTGTTGTGAATTCTAAGACCTACATTTAATTCTTCATGGGGCTCAGGCATGAATTAATGCAAAAATCCTAAGAAGTCAGGATTTCAGGCCAAGAACTAAAAAGCAAAAGGACATAGCTATGGGGAGAAACAAAGGAAATCTACCTTGACTGATGGTGATGACTCAGTCATCAGTCTTATTGAAGGTATAGACTTCTTCCTGGCACAGCACAGAAGGTGCTGTGCGTAAATAAAATTCAGGCGTGTGTCGGTATAGTGGCAGTTGATTTTTAGCCCTATTTTGTTAGGGCTTTTGTTTCTGGTTGAAAGGAAAGAGGGAAATGTATTCAAGTATCAGATGGTGATGGAGAAGAAGAGATGGTGCCTGGAACACTACCTTGTCTCATGGGCTGTGACAAGCAAGATTAGAGGCAAGTCTAAGGAAGTTGTCACCATAAAGGGCTCAGTGAGTGCCTTTTATATGGAAATGTGCGACAAAGAACTGGAAAGTACATCATTGCACTACCTTGACTGACAATTTAGGGTGATGGTTCCCTTCACATAAACATTGGCATTAAAATGGAAGTCAACCTTGGTGATGGCAGCATTAAGATTCCCCCAAATGACTTTGGAAATTAAAGATAATAATCAGGAGACCAGAGTACGAGAAAGAAAATATAACAGAAGCTAAGTGACCTGCAGTAGACAGACAGATTGGTGAACACAGGACAGTATTCCAGTAAATATCCCAAGATATACCTAGGGAGCCAGAAGCTGTGTATGAACAGCAGGAGCAAAAGCAGACCTGTTACTACTGATCATGTGTCTCTTTTACAGTCTCAGAAAAAAAGAAAAAAAAAGAGAGAACTTTCAATATTTTCTTTGGGCCCCAACCAACTCTCTCTTTAAAAAAAGACCAGACTGGCGCAATAACAAGGTTCACAGATGGTAAAGTAATATAACGATACTGGAATGACCAGTGAGAGCCAGCATGCCCCCTTAGGGTTTATATTCCCAGTACTCTGAAAGCCATGAATCTCGTGATGTACTTTCTAAACTCTGAATAGTTTACACTGCAGGGGTGAAGCAACAAGAATTGGATCTAAAATTTCCTGTCAAGGGAAAAGTGGTCATGCTTCTAGGTGGCAGATTGAGTCCCTATAATGAGATTCACTCTGATGTTGAATTTCCACGCAGGCATCTAGCCATCCTGGCATTTAAAGCCCTAGATGAGTAATGTTTCCTTCATGTGCAAAGCCTGGATGCTCCACTGAGCTCTCTCTCTTTCCACACACCTTCATTTGGACCTTGGTCAACTTTATCCTCCAGAATTTGAGTCATGTGAGCAGGCAGGCAGGCCAGTGGAGATAATCGGGAAAGATTTCGGGGGTTAGAACTGAAGGTGGTGGAAGTATCTGTCAAGCCATTGAACAGCAACCCAAATTGTAGGGGAAGAATGTGGGGGAGAGAAGAAGAGGTAGCGCCTTCCTTTTTAAGCAAATTCAAAGCACATCTCCAGAAGCACACAGATGGACCATTGATTGGAATGTAAGCTCTGGGAAGGACTGAAAATTCTACCAAAAAAGCCACCTCCCAACCTAAAATTCAAACTTCTCTGTTTTGCACTCAATACAAAAAGCCAACCAGACCAATTTCAAAGACAAAAGACCTGAAATATATCATCTAAGAAAGTGAGTTAGGATCCACAGATGTGTAGAGGATTACTATGTCTATTACTTACAGTATTTCTGTCTGTTTAGATATGTTGTTTAGATTGAAAATCCTGACCATGAACAGGGTGTATAATAGAGTTGCTCATTTTTTTTAAATAAGAAAAATAAATAAATAAATAAATAAGGCTGTGTACTAGTTTACATACAGGAAGTGCAAAGGCCCTGAAACAACATTGAGCCCAGAGTAGAGAAACAAGACTGCTCCACTGTGGCTGGAGGGAGTGGGGGGCACATGAGATTAGAGTGGGAGGCAGGATCTTCCCTCATTTACCTGATTATGCCTTTGGGCAATAAAAATAATAGCGAACAGTGTCGTGAGTTTAGAAAGTATCCATCGCTCTTTGGATCACCTTATTGGTCCACCCCGTAAGATAAGAAGACTGATATTTGAAATATTTAACAAGAGGGATGTCATAACCATTAACCTATTAGATAATGCCAACCTCAACCACCACTCTGGCCCTCCCTGTACAGGACTGGGTACCATTATGGATCCCATTAATCAGTGAGGAAATTAAACTCAGTGATGAAGTAATCTTTACCCTGAAATATATAATGAAACTAGCAAGTAATCTACTTCTGATAGATTTTGCTTATAAGATTCACGAAATTTTTTTTTCTTTAAATATATTTTTATTGATTTCAGAGAGGAAGTAAGAGGGAGAGAGAGATAGAAACACCAATGATGAGAAAGAATTATTGATTGTTTGCCTCCTGTATGCCCCCTACTTAGGATTGAACCAGCAATCCAGGCATGTATCCCTGACCAGAATCAAACTTGAGGCCCTTCATTTTGCAGCCAACACTCTACTGAGCCAAACCAGCTAGGGCTCAGGGCATTCTTTATACAATGAGAAATAGGTAATTAGAAGATTTACTGTCCATACTGTAGGAGAAAGAATACTGTTCTAGGAGTATAAAATCCTAGAACTACTCCTAGTACTGGCACTAACTAGCTGTAAAACTGAGTAAATCACTTTACCTCTCTCACCTTCACAAAACCTTTAGCACATGGATTCATATATCTCTGGAACAGTTATTCTTAACTGTGGGCAATATCATTCCACAAAAGGCACCTGAAAATGTTTGCTTGTCACAGGAGAATGAGTGCTACTGGCATCTATGGGTATCCCTAAAGGTCAGGGATGCTGCAAAGCATCCTGCAGTGCACAGGACAGCCCCACTGCAAATAACTATTGGTACTGAGGTTGAGAAACCTTGTTTTGGGGTCCAGAGTGGTAACAGACACTGTGAGTGTCAGGTGTGACATTAGGAAGTGGTGGAGACTATAGGAAATTGCAGAGGACATATATTTTCTAAAGATACTTCATATAAAAACATTAATAAGCTTATGCAGACAACAGAGAACACATATATATATATTCCAATTTCAATATACTTGTGGCCTAATTGCAGCCCTGGTTACCCACAATTTTCTCTTTACAGAGGAGGGTAAAGTGTCTTCTAGTCATGCAGGGGTGTGTGGTGTGTGTGTGTGTGTGTGTGTGTGTGTGTGTGTGTGTGTGTACTGGCAAAAACATTTATTTTTAAGTGTTTTCTGAAGATCCTTCATCCCTCTTACCATCAAGTCTTGGTTCTTTCTCAACTTTCTCTGGTCTATACTTTCCCCACATTCAATTATACCAGCCCCTTTCTCTGATTCTGGCTTGAGCAGAGAGAAAGCCCAGCTGCTCCACTTCACCCATAAAAAGAACTTCTGGTTTAAGTTTTGATCCCTTCATGTTGCTTAAAGCCCTGTGGAAGGAGGCCCCCCAGTTCACGTTACTCCTTTAGCCTTTAGAGACAGATGGGCTGAGAAAGACAGGTTGGCCCCACGTTTACGAGGTTTCCCTGGAGTTATTTATGGTTTGTTTATCCACTCAATGTAGAGCAGTTGTGACCTATGACTTTCAGCTCCAGGGTGCACTAACAGGTTTGGGGGGAAATTGGCAAGGTCAAGCTATATGGTTACAGAGGATTTTTCAGCCCTCTTGTCCCTGCTAAGCATCAATCCCCAGACACTCAGGGATGATGGAATCTCTAGAAAGACACCAGTGACCCCATTGGCAAAGAGTCTGGGAGGAAGCCTGCCACAGGCGAGAAGATGATGATATTGGAAGAATGAACATCTCATTGGGCACAGAGGATGGGAACACGGTGGCCTGCATGAGGCTACAGATGTGGAATGTGAGATATTACCAAGATTTCTGATACAGACACAATACTAGCTGATACAGCATTAGGGGACTTCTCCAGGTCCATATTGCAGGAAAGTCAGAGGTGCACCAAGAAAGTATATGGCTGCAATGATGGGACGCTGGCATTTGAAAACCCTTGTGCACTTCAAACAATAGAGCTGACAGAAAAATAGTACAGGGTACATGACCCCAACCTATCTCATGACCAGAGGACAATAATAGGAACTTCGGTGAACAAAAACAATAATAGGAACTTCGGTGTCTCTGGACATTAAAAATGCACAATGGACTTGTTGGCAGCTGGTTTTATTGAGAGCAGGTATGATGGGTGCTGGGCAGTGCTGCTAGTGGTGGAGCTCTCAACTGTTTGGCCTCTAAGGTGAGGTCCTGCAGAGGAAGCCCTGAGTGTAATGAACAAGTTTTAATTTCCTTAAAGTACAGCTGAAAAGTTTATCATGCCCATGTTGCAGCCATACTGGGGGCTTTGCTTCCCGTCCCCTCCCCCCACTGTTCCATGTCATCCTGACATTCCCTTATGCCAATGGTATAAGTTAATTTGCATTAGAGAAACCTGGGTAGTAGCAGCAGTCTATAGGATGTAAATGTATACCCTGAGGCTCTGGAAACCAATGCCTAGGTGCCTGTAAGATATACACAGAAGAACCTAGGGCCTTGAGTGGTTTCAACAAAGATGAACCTTGGGTTTGACCTTGAGTCCACTAGGCCTTAAGTAGTCTGTGTAGCAGTCCGGATGCTCAAAGGAGTGGGGGTGGGGGTGGCGGGGGATCAGAAGCTCTGAGAAATAGAAAAGGAAATGGGTCATTGACATGAACTCCCTTCCCAAGCACTAAGTTTTAGTGACACTTCTAGACATGAGAGGACAGGATGTGATGAGCAAAGGTGGTTAGAATAATCTAGAGATTCTATAGAAGTCTATCGTTTTCTTAGACATGACAGATTAAAGGAGAAAATGGATGAAATGACAGCTGGATACTTTTTTTTTACACAACATTATTCAAAGCTTTAAATAAGTTATAGAGAAATGGTGGCTTCAATTGGATATCACTTTTGAGAGGAAAGGTAGTTATAAAGACTACCAGAAGAACTTCCACACACTAGGACCCAAAGCCCTGGCAAAATAATACACATCCAATAACCACTAACTCAAAGAATGGAAGGGAAGAACACTGACCAGGTAGAATATTATTAATACTTCTGTCTAGTTTTCATGACTCAGGTTTCTAGCCTGGCTTTTACTTGGACATGTGTTAGGCCATCAAATGATTCCAATATAGCCTGAAACAGATATTGTTTCTCAACCAAATAATTTATTTACTGAAAAATATTGGACAAAGTGATCATAAAAAGATTATGAACCTGGGCAGGACCTCAACTAGATGATATGGCCTATTCTCTTCTGCCCTACGGTAGCATAAAGGAATCACCAAGCTAAAGGAAACCAAGAGACTGAAGACAAACAGGGATCCATGAGCATTTCACATGACTTATCTGATATAAAGGGCTTAACCACCCATGCAACGCTATGCAAATCAAAAAGTAAAAATTATAAACTGAAAAAAATATATATAAATAATTATTCAGAGCCAGTATCTCTAGTTTTAAGCATGAATGAATGAATAAATAAATAAACAAAATTTTTAGATTTAGGGTATCTTTCAGTGACACCTCAAAGAACTTAGGAATTCAGTTTAAGTACTTACTTAACACCTCTATATGCAAGCATCTTACTTGATATTCTGCAGCTACCAAGATGAATACATAGGTTTCCTGTTCTCTGTTGTTTATCAGGTGTGGATCCAGGTTTTGTGGAGCCTTCAGCTTATGAGGCCTGTGAAGCCCTGTAAATAAAATGAACACAAATTACACATAAGAAGTTGCTAGGTAGCCTCCCAGGACTTTGGAAGAGGCCTTAAAGCTTAAGTGCACCAGCTTCTTGATAAATCTATCTCTGATGCTTGAATCAGAGCAGGTCTTCTTAGCCAATAGTTACTAGGCAAGTGGAAGATTCTCCCGATGTCATTTATATACAGAATTATTCATTGATTTGCTTATAATTGTCCTTGAGCAAGCCTAGATTCAAATACAGATTGATGGCCCCTGCTCTTCACCCCAACCAATTAGGCACATTCACATTACCACCCTACATTACAGCTCAGATCTTATTCGGGAGCCCAAGAAAAAGGTCACACATCCCTGCTCCTGACAGAATCATGGCCTCCAAAAATAGAGAGATCAGAGCCAGCAGCCACTGCTCCACCCGCTGATGACTGTTTCTGTGTATACCTTATAATATTTTTTATAATGAACTCATAAACATTAAAAAATATATCTGCAGTCATTGCCAAATATCTGCTGGGAACAATATCACTAATCTAAGAGATCTCAGGCAGCAAACATTAAATAATTCTTCTGCCTCTAAAATTAGACATTGCATGCCCTGGGTTGGTTAGCCTGAGCAAGAACCCAGGGAGATAACATTAGTTAGAGTGAGAGATTATCCTGAACTAGAGTTGAGACAGGGTTCAGTGTGCACATGCCCTCCTCTCAGAAAAAGATGGTCGAACTGAAGAGACTGCCAGAGACACCTGGTGTGTCTGATTAGTCAACTCTAGATAACTTAAAAAGTGTTGGAACAAATGCTTAGTAGTATAGGGGAGGGTAAATGACATATCTTATTTACTGGAATATCATATATTTATATCATTTATTCCTCATAATAATCCAATAATAATAACCTAATAGTTTATCATTTCTGATTTACAGATTAGGAGAAAAATTTGAAAGACATAGACTTATCCAAGATCCGAAGGTAAAAAAACCTGGAACAGAGGGCAGAGCTGTCTGACTTGAGTAACTCTTTCCAATGCACCTGAGAAGTAAAGTGAGAATCTTCCAGAGAGAACATGGAACTATTACTATTAAACTACCCTGTTATTCATTTGTTTATCATTGTGCCACACACCAATGATACAAACATAAATAAAAATCTAATCTCAGCAGTACAGAGCTCAAATTAGTGAGAAAGATATAAAAATTTACTATGTAATTTGCTAAACTCAGTGAAGAAGTTATATAGTAGAGGCAGAGAGTGCTATGTGTATACAGAAGAGGGAACCTAATGCACTCTTGTGAAGGGTTCTCAAGGAAGGCTTCATGGAAGACATGATTTGTGTACTGGGTCTGAAGATATCATCAGGAATTGAGATTTGTCCTTAGGGAATAGCAGAAGTCTCACAATTTACCACTATAAATCAATTGCTACAAATTATATTTTGGATCTGACAACAGAAAAGTGCACTAAAATTTTTTATTATAAGGAATGACAGGGTGTGTTGGCCTGGGATGTCATTTTTTTTTCATGGGACTATTTGCCATTCTTGTGAATCAAGATGTTCCACAGAAGCAGAACAAATAGAGAAGGGAGGGAGGAAGAAAGAGAAAGAGGAAGAGAGAGAAATTTAAAAATTGCTCACATAATTATGGTGGTGGACAAATACAAATTTTCAAAATCTATGAGGGGAGTTAGCAGGCTGAAAAATAGAAAAAAACTTGATATTGCCATCTTGAGTTGGAAGTCCACAAGACAGGCAGCAGGTAAGAAAATTCAGGCAGTTTTCAATCTTAAGAATTGCTTCCTACTTGGGAAATCTGTCTTTGCTCCTACGACCTTCAACTGTTTGGATGAGACCTACCCACATTATGAAAGACAATTTGCTTCACTCAAAGGCTACTGATGTAAGTGTTAATTACTTCCATCCTCCTCTAAACTGGTGTTTGACCAGCCAACTAGGCACTATATAATAGTCAAGTTTACACATTAAATTAACCATTTTACCATTGTTGGTGATTTATTGATTTATTGATTTATTTAAATATATTTTATTGATTTTTACAGAGAGGAAGGAGAGAGGGCTAGAGAGTTAGAAACATCGATGAGAGAGAGACATCAATAGCTGTCTCTTGCACACACCCTACTGGAGATGTGCCTGCAACCAAGGTACATGCCCTTGACCGGAATCGAACCTGGGACCCTTGAGTCTACAGGCTGATGCTCTATCCATTGAGCCAAACCGGTTTTGGCTGTTGGTGATTTATTAATCCCTCCCAGAAAGGATTGCAATTTCCCACCTGAAGACCTATTGGAGTTGGGAAGTGAGAATCTCTATAGCCAAAAGTGCCACAGGCTTCAGATCCTCTGGGGAAGTCGTGGGCTGCAAAGGAAAAGGCAGCCTGCTAGCTGGATTTAGTTGAATATGTTAACACACTCTTGGGATCATAAATCTTGATGAACCCTAGCTCTAAAGCAGCTCCCCAAAAGAGATATAAGGATCCTTAACTTTTTGGTGCTTCAACAATCATTTTAGATATACAAAAATACTTGCTTTGTAATGAGCCCTATGGTGAATTATTTTATAAATTAAGCAGTGAGTCTGAGGAACCATTCACGTGTTTCTAAGTCAAACACTGACATGGCGTAGCTTGAGCTGTGTTGTGGTCAGGCATGTGTTTATTCGTTCCTGTTTCTTTTAACTGACAAAAGGGTGAAATAATTTCATTTGCATGCCAGTGAGTGAATTCTCGTGCATATAAGCAATCGTAACTCTGTTGCTGGCACAGTGGAGAGCATTTCCTTCCACGAACTTATCAAACTGTTGGTAATATCAGGATGATTATTTCCACTTTTAAATAGTGACCTTGTTTAAAAAATAAACTCCCATATGTAGAAGGCCATAATATTATCTCCCTGGAGTTTACTGTCATTTTTTTAATCTCTTCATTTAAAAAAAATGCATTTATAAAGAACATCAGATTCCTAGCCAGCAATCCTCAATTAAGTGACCAGTTAATTTGTTGCAGAATCTATACCCTTTAAAAGGGAACATGTACAATGAAATCTCTAACAAATCTAAGATAAAGCAGTCAGTTTTGTGTTTTTTTTAAGAGTCTTCCCCCCGCAACTTAAACCCAGCAGAAAAGAGAGGATGTCAGAAGTCCATGAGAAATGGCAGGCGCCTCCAAAATAAGTTTGATTACAAAAGCAAGCGCTTCACTCTGGTTCTGGCAAACCAAAGGGCTAAGGAGCTGGGAAGAACATGATAAATTATTCAGGTCTAAGAGGCAGTGATAAATATGTAAATGCAACCTTGTCACTGAATCTTTGCACCCACTGAAAAATGCCGACCAGAAACTGAGTCAGCATCTTGCTCTGGTGAAAACCCGATTGAAAGCACAAAGACAGGAAGAAGAAAACCTTGGAAGCTCTTTGGAAATGGCAGACACATTGATCAAGCAGAACTGCAGCTGGAGATGAAACAGTTTGGCTGACTGATCTTTACCACAAGCCAAAGGGTCCTTCCAGCTCTCTTGAAATGGAAACACTTTTAATCAAAGAATCAGGACTTACATAAGCTCAAAAGTGATTACTGCTTCATTAATTATGGTCATGCACACGCTTCCATTGTGAGCACATTTAATCTTCTCTCAAGTGCAGTGCATTAGCCTCATTTCAGCTTTAATCAGTACGTTTCTTTCCAAGGATGCTCTCTGCATAGATTCCAACTGTTAGCCAAGAGCTCTATATGCTGAGCTGATGGGCAGCATTAGCCCTGTGCTTGACCTAAGGTTATAGTGTAGAAAGCAACCGATAACAAGACCTCCCCACATTGCCATAAAAAAAAACAATTTTTTTCATATCTATTTCAAAACAGATCAAGAGATACAGCATAAATGTGAGTTAACATATTCTTCTTGTACAGCTCAGTGATTAAAAGCATGGGTTTGGAGTCCATGCTCTCTGGGTTCAAAGGCAGGCTCGCCACTCAAAAGAAGCCAGCTGCTCCATTTCCCTCAGCCTTTCTTATCTCTGCCACAGAGATAATTACAGGGTTTGCTGTAAAGATGAAATAAGTTAAAACATGTAAAGGGCTTAGGACATATTTGGCACATAGTAAGTGCGCAATAAATGTTAGTTCTTATTAATATCGTGCTTATATTAAATATATGCCACCCACTTAGGATTTGGACAAATGCTTAAAATAAATGCTTAAGTGCTTAAAATAAAATCACCAAGCAGTCCACCAGTGTGTCTCTGTTTAACAGATCAACCTTGTCTGTCCATTTATATTACATATAGAATTATACAAGTGATGGCTGATGTCCATGTCCTCTCACAATTTGGCTACATGCCCTTAGGAGACTATTTAATGTCATGGTAATGAAAATTATATTAATATCAGGTAATAAAGCTATTGAATGAACCCATTCACAAATATCCACTGGTAGTATCCCTGTGCCCAGAACTATGCCAACCACGATAGGGCACAAAAGAACTAGAAAACACCATAAAGTCTTCTCAACATCAACAACTACTTAGGGAGATTAAGCTGTTATATGAATTTTGTAATTACAGATAGCTATAAGATAAGGCAGCATTTCACAATGTGCTATTTGTGGGTTTACAACTTTTTGCGAAGGAGAATGAGAGGTAAGAAACTGGAACAGGGACCCATACATCGAGTGGTAGATGCGCACACACTCGCTCTGTCTTCCCACCGTCAGGAGAATTTTCATGGGCTCTACATCCCTGAACATCTTTCTTTATTATATATAAAATATTTAACCAGAAAATTGTGTGTGTGTGTGTGTGTGTGTGTGTGTGTGTGTGTGTGGTGTGTTGGGTGGGGAGGATAAAACTCCTTCAATGGCAAAATGACAATATGCAGGGATGCTGACAGATTCTTATCCACTTCATCTTTGCAGGTGTCTCAAGGGAGCGTTCTGAACGATTAGATACTGTTGGGATAGAAAGGGCCTGGAGCTGCCCACATTGGCCCCATATTTACATCAACCCCAAACCCACCCTGAGAACACCCTGCATAACAGCAGTAAGCTAACTCATTCCTCTCCTTCATGGGCCCTCTGACTGCCATCAGAGCCAGCAGAAGAAGGAAAATGTCACTCATAATCTATGACAAACAGCATCATTCGGGAGGGGTGGTGAACTGCTGGCACATAGGTCTTTGTTTCCCCTAATTAAGGCTTTGTTCCTGACCTTGCCCTCCAAGGACAAACCAAAGGACACAGCGCAGTCCTGGCTTGCAACCTAGTGTGCCTGTCTGTCTAGACTCTAGAGGAAGGATCACATTTAGACCTGGGCATGTTAGGGGTTTTGCATTTGTGGGTTGTTGTTTTTTTAAGCCAACTTATTGATAAGTCAGTGACATAAGAAATTCAGGGAAGTTCAGAGAATAGCTTCCTCCTTGCTACTCCTCAGAGCACCCTCCACTCCTCTATCAAACAACTTGTCCTCTTTGCCTAAACATTTCTGCTTTGAAAGGACAACATGCCCGGGCTGATTTGTGAGCTGTGCTTTCCAGTCAGTGAGTAATGGCTGGACTTGCTTTCTCTGTGTGAATTTCTTATCTGAGTCACCTCACCAAATGAATTAGATCAATGAGATCATCAATTGCATTGATCTCTCTCTCTCTCTCTCTCTCTCTCTCTCTCTCTCTCTCTCTCTCTCTTTGTGGTGCTGTCACCCTATTTTGAACTCAAGCACTGTGCTAGGTGCTGGGTGAGAATTTAAAACATGAGTGATATGTTGCCCTCATGCTGATAAGAATTTAGTATTTCTATGGGATCGATAGGAAGTGGAGGAAATAATATAAATTATTCTATCATGAGACAGGTGGATGATAAAGAAGACATTTTGGAAAGTTGTAAAAAGGGAATTGTATGGGCAAAAGCACTGATACAGGAAAGGTCAATCTAGCAAAAGTGAATGGAGGTCATACGTCATCCAAAAGCACTCTCTTAGGTGAAGCAGAGAATCACAGAGAACACCTGTCCCCCTCTAAGGGATTCAGAACTTGCCTTCTCTTACATACAATGCTCAATTGGGTGCCCACTACACTTAGTTTATTGAAACTCAAAACTAAAGTCTTTTTTTTTTTTTAAATATATATTTTATTGATTTTGTACAGAGAGGAAGGGAGAGAGATAGAGAGTTAGAAACATCAATGAGAGAGAGTCATCGATCAGCCGCCTCTTGCACACCCCCTACTGGGGATATGCCCACAACCAAGGTACATGCCCTTGACCGGAATCAAACCCAGGACCCTTCAGTTCCCAAGCCGATGCTCTATCCATTGAGCCAAACCGGTTTCGGCAAAACTAAAGTCTTTAAGAGTGGTCTTAGACACAGCCTTGGTGGTTTCTGAAAATCATAGTATCATCACATGGGAGGAGAGATGCATATGCTATTTGCTCTACCCATCAGCACCTAGAAAGTAACATGCCAAAGTTACCGGACAGGTGTGTTTCACAAAGGGCAGCTTGTATAATGTTTCCTGTCTTGCTAATGTTAAAAACTGGAAAACTATGCAGTGACTAAAACTGTCAATCATCAGAATGGGCTCCTTTGAGAACCAAGAAGCACTGAATACTTTAAACATGAGCAAAATGATTGTTTGTTAAGAATTCTGTACAAGGGTGCTAAGTGGGAGATTAGCTCCACTCATGTTTCTGAACTCAAATCGAGCTGTGGCCCAGAAAACTGTTTCCATTCCATGGTATGAGTAGGAGTAAAGAGGAGGACAGAGGTGGGAAAGGAAAGAAGTGAGCAAGCATTAGGGAATGGAGTGAGGAAGCAAGGAAGACTGAAAGGCTGAAAAATTTCACTTGCAATATAGAGGCCAGTATTGGAGAAATATTGAACCTAGACTAACTCTGATATCCAGTATTATGGATATCTCAAGTGAGCTCCTCAGTTTTGTGACACAAATATCCTTGTCATGACTTTTATAAGAAACCAGCTTGAACTACCAACCTGCTTAGGCAGAGGGGGTTAGGGGTTAGTTTTAGGATGTGTGTGTATCACCAGTCACCTCCGACCACTGAGATATAGAAACATTCACTGGGGCCCTGGGTTGTGAAAACCGGCATCTTTGCCCAATGCCCTGCATTATAGCAAAGAGCTGGGAACCATGTAATAAAAAGAAAAGAAAAGCCCTAGAAGTATTGTAGCTGCTCACCACCAACTAGCTGCGTGACCTTTCCCTTTGTAATAAAAACCAAACCAGTCATATTAAAACTACGAGCCCGTTGAATAAGATAATTTATGTGACAGGGCCTTGAAGTAAATAAAAATCACTGTGTCCTAGTAAGGTATCATTATGCAAATAAAGTTTAATGCAAGGTTCCTGATACCAGTGGTCTGGATGGGTTCCAGGGCCTCTGTCATCTTTAAACACTGCTTTCTTGCATGTGGATATATTAGGGTCTGTGTATGCTGAGAATAGATCTTTCAGACCCTCTAATACCTAGAAAACTACTGTGTGGTTAGTGGAGATTAGAAGTAGATGGAAGGGTAAAAATAAAGGATTTTGAACTTTGTTTTAAGAATTTGGAGCTGTTCTTAGGATTTCATAGAAATGGGAGAGATGGCTAGGTTGTAAATTCTGATAATTTAGTGTGTTTCTCTGAAAGTTTGTCAGAGTACATAGTACATCAAAGCTGTTCAGTATTTGAACTGTAGCTATATGGCATGCATCATGTGTATGGGCACCAAATATCAGTGGCCTAAAACAACAAATATCATTCCTCACTCATACTGCACATCCTTGTGGTTTGGCTGTGGTTCTGTAGAATTCAGCCCTATGGAGCAGCCATCTTCTGGAGCATTGCTGGTCACCATGGCAGAAGAAAGAGCTCTTAAGAGTTTCATACCAGAAATTAAATGCTCTGCAATGGAAATGACACATTACACTCTCAAGTCCTTGGCCAACAATAGTCATATGTTACCACCCCAATCAGAAGGTCACTAAGATGTGCAATCCTACCATTCACACAGAAGGCAGAGAGCCCAAAATATCTTGTGAACTATACAAGTGATAATTACATCATTGTATTTGAATAAAATATAGCCAGTCTACTTGAGTAAAGGCATGCCAATGCCCAGAAGACCATGTCTGAGTCTGCACTAACATTTCCCAGAGCCAACCATCAACATTGTGATGGCTGCAAGGGGACTTCTTAAGTACAGGGCCAATAGAAATGAGAAACAAAATTCTCCCAAGCAAGTCTGACCCTGTGGACACGTGAAGATGGTGGGTGATTTAAACTGCTCCCAAATAGTTCCACCTGTCTCAATGGCAACGCGTAGGAAACTAATACTAATGCTAGGTGTTTTATAAATTTTTTAGAGTCCAACAAGTGGTAGATAAGTACATGCTATCTGTGGATACAAAGGTTGTAACAATGCCTATATCACAGGGTGGTTGCTCCCTACAGTTGATGTGGGACTTACTGATATTGACCAGGCCCTCTGACTAGTCCTGAGAGTTCCCAGGGTGCCTTTCACAAGGATACAATCTGTGGGTTACCTGAGACTTCATCCCTGTTCCCGGAGGTACAGTGGTGCTGCTTCTGAAGTGCTGGCACCACTCTTCCTCCTGTCCCTGCAGTTCCATCACTGCTGCTGTCCACCTGCACAAGTTGTCCGGCTGTCCTGCTGCTCCACGGAGCAGGACATGTCATCCAAGGAGCACAGCCTCTGTTGGAGCTCTTCCTGGGTGCTGCTGCTCCTCGGCATCAACATCTCTCCCCACCATCTCTCTCCATTGAGCCCTCCAGGTGCCAAAAATTACTGAGAAATGTGTTGAGATAATTCAACCCATTATTCTTTGTGTGGGGATCCTCCATCAGTGGCAATAGTGTGACAAATAATATAGTATTTAGCTAAATGTCTGTGCTAGTACTTAGTGACAGTCTTCTTCTGGTCAACAACCCAGGCATGGATAACTAGGGGCTGTACCAGATATGAGTTGACTAGGAATCACTAAGATGTTCTCAGAATTACTCCTTACTCCCCATCTGTTACATTTTGCTGAGGATTACTTTAATGTATATGATGTGTTTAATGGGCTTAGCCACTGATGGATGTATAATAGCCCTTACGTAAGTATTTTCTTGTCATTGTTGTTGTTACAAAGTGTCCCTGTCTGTCCATCCTTGAGAAAGAATTCTCTCTCAAACGTTCCTGAGAGACTACAAACCAGCAGCTGGAGGACTCTTCCAAAAGATTGCCAAACAACCCCAAACATGTCTGAATTACCCCTAAAACTCATATAACCCTAACAATTCCGCCAACCTAAAACTATTATTCTCACATTTAGCAAGGAAACTAAATCTCAGAGAGATTAAGTAACTTTTTCTAAGTCATAGAATAAGAAGTGACAGAGCCAGGTTTCAAATTCAGGCTGCCTGGTTTTGAACCCATTAATACCATGAGTAGACTGGAGGGGTAGAAGAGTGATTTTCAGTCAAGGGTGATTTTGCTCCCCAGGAAACATTTGTCAATCTCTGGAGATATTTTCAGTTGTCACAACTTGGTGGGTGTGGCAGAGGAAAGCGTTCTACTGGCATCTAGTGGGTAGAGGCCAAGAATGCTACTGACATTCTACACCAAAAAAAAAAAAAAAAAAAAAAAAATTGTATCTTGTCCAAAAATGTCAATAGTGCTGAGGTTAAGAAACCTAGATTAGAGAAAGATAAATTATATTAAACTGTTGGGGAAGGATAAGCAAGTGGTGTCAGAAAGAACATTCAGAAAAAAAAGCATTTGTGATTAGGGGATGGAGTGGGATTTGTGTAAACAGAGGTAGATGGCAGAGTATAGTAGAGAAAGCAGCCTAAAGAAAAGAGGGGAAGACTAAAGCAAGTATTTTCAGAAAAGCAAAAGCCCAGGGAAAAAAGTGGGAAGGTAAGTTGGGGCTCAATTTTGAGAGGCCTGGAAGGCTAAGAATTTAAGTGCAAAGAGCCTGGGATGAAACAAAACACTAAATTATCTTAGAGTATTTTTCTTGAGGCTGCCAACCCAGCTTACCAGGAGTCATGTGTTCTTACATAAATGAATTCCTTTTTTTATTCAAGCATTCTGAACCAATGTGATCTGCATATTCTCTTAGCCCACCTTAGTCTTACTCCATGACTTAAACAAGGGCATGAAGTCACCTGACAATTGTCATTGGCAAGATAGTAATTGGGCTGGAACCAGAATCTAATTTCAGGATTATATCCAGTCCTTGTCTCCAATAAACTGACTGCCTAATTTTATGTATTTAGTATGGTCCCTGGGGTTCCAAAAATACACCTATTTTTCCTTCTTTTCTTTTATTGTTCTTATATGTGTAAAAAGAAGGTTCTTGAATTTTTTTTATTACTTTCCCCATTCTTATCTGAACCACCCAATGTATGCAAAGCCAAATATTTTTGCATAATCCAAATACCTTTTTTTTACTTAAAAAAAAAAAAAAAAAGGCATGTTGTTGAGAAATAAGTAGAAGGACCGTGGTTTGCCCTCTAGAGTCACCTTCTGAGGATCATGATTAGGTCGGACAGGTATTTCCCATTTCTAGCCTTGCATGTGGGCTCAATAATTGAGATAGTACTAAAAAGGCAAGTAACATAATCTTAAAAATAATCTCAGAGCCGAATCCAGTTGAAGCATTGTGTGTACAAAGCCAACCTTCTTTGACCCACAGAACATTTCACAACTCGAGAGCTAGTGTTTTGGAATTTTTGTATTTTTTCTTCCCAAGTGGGCAAAGAAATCACATTCCCAAGACCATGCCACTGCGACATAAAGGTTATTTATTTCCAAACAAAAGAATTAGGAAATGTGAACTTTAAGGCTTTAATACTAACATTAAGTCATTTTTTGGAGACAGATGGTATTCAGTATTTTCAATGAAGAGGTTGTATATGTGAAAACTTAGAACGTCTGGGATGAGTCATCTGCGTGACTTAATTTGGTAAAATCTTAGCTTTCACATTTCCTGATTAGTTTGTTTTCTTTTTTCTTTATATCCTGACATCTGTGACCCTAACAATTTTCCATTTAACACAAAAGAAATGCTTTTAATTTTCCTTTATTTGTAGTCTCACTTAGGTATTTCTAGGCTAGGGTATTGTCCCCACACTTAGTTTAAAAAAGACGATACAAATTAGCCATGAAGACTTTAATATGAAAGTACAATTTAATTTGAAGGTGTTAGATAATCTTGATAGCATAATATATCAACTAAATAGCATTTATATTTTTATTTCTTCCTCCCTCCCTTTATCCTTTCTATATAATTATTTCTCTCTTTTCTTCTTTCCTTGGCTTACTTTCCAATCATCTCTTATTAGTACTACCTCTTTCATCACAGTTTATTCCTAAATATTTATGTGAATTCCACCTAAAGTCTTTACATTGGAGAGAGAATTTTGTTTGACTTTTTTCCCCCTTAATCTATCTTCTTAACTCTATGAACTAAAAATCCTCATGTATTAATGTATTTAATAAATGTTTCTTAAATGTTTCATATATATGCATCTCTTTAGTAATTCCCATGACATTTGGGAAGTTGTGAAGGTCAAATATATTACCAGAAAGAAAATGAAATGTTATTATGAGAAATCCACAAATAATAGTTTCAGACTGTGGTAAAAAAAAAAAAAAAAAAAACAAAAAAAAAAAAACCAATAACATACATGCAAAACAAAACAACATTCTGCTTTTCTCATTTACTTAACAGTCCATACAGAGGCCTCGTCAAAAGGACATCCTGAAATTACATATCTCTTGGGTCTCCCTCCTTTTTCCTTCTCCTCAGTCTTTTCTGCAAATTAATCTATCCCCTACAGATCTGCCCACCCTGGAAGTGTAGCTAGTCAGATTCCTGAGAGGGAATCTGTTTCTGAACCAATAAGCATTTCTCTTGATAATATTCATTATGTATTTAAAGGTGATCATTAGTCTCACTTCTCCCACATCACTTTGGAACTGAAATTTAGACACAGAAATCAGAGGAAGTGGGGAGAAAAATGTCAGCTTAATGGCTAATAAAACTACTTTGAAAAAACTATGGCCTGGACCCATGGCCAAAATTGAGTTTCTCAGTACTTCTCCATTCTCAGATCTAGACTTAGGATATATTCTCAATGGAGTTTGGGGTCTGCAGAGAAGACTCTCTTACCCAGATTCACTCTCTCTTAGCCACTAGAACCCAATAGCCAAGAAAGAGAAAAATCTGTCCTCTGGGTAGCTCTTACTGATTTGTCACACCTGGCCTCTGACCCACATAAGCTCAGTAGGGAAGAAAGGGCAAAGGCAGACAGACCCATGAAAAGAAAACAGAAAAGGGACTGAGCCACATTTCCAAGTCCTGTCCAATCACACAATCACTTAAGACAAGGGTGGAGAAGGGGAGGAAAGATCATTCTTACTTTCTCTTCTGAGTATTGGTGGAAATGTTTTCCCCTTTTTGAACACTTGGGAAGTGGAGAATATCTCCTCTAACACTCTTAAAATTTTGTTCTCTCGAACCATTAGGTTGCAATAAAACTAGAAGCCTACCAGGGTCAGACTGTTCCCTTCGGTTCTGTTAGGACAGTCCTACTCACACCTTGGTGAGGTCTCTCTGTCCTTGTCAACCTCCCCTTCATTGTATAGACTACTTGGATCATGGCAGGCAGTTTAACTTTTGCTCTGGAGGACTCTAAAATGGGTAAATATGGGACATTAATTAAATACCCTAAGCTTAAATCCCATTGTCTAGTGTATATTATTGTCATTGGTAAATATGCCCAATATTATTCATCAGAAGTTATAGCAGTAGAATCCAAAATACAATGTCAGCAGAATAAGAATGATTCAAACTTGAATTTGAACTGCTTCCCAATATTAAACTCTGAGGGAACAATCGGGTCCAAAATTCAAATGGCCCTTTATATTATAATCCAAAGAAATTAAAGGCCAACATTTCTAAATTAAAGTCTATAGAAATTAAAGTATAAATAATAAATACTCCATTTGTTTAAAAAAAAATGGTGCTTAGTCTCACACAGTAGGGTTCTCAAATTCCTTAACAGAATGTTCCTATAGCACCCATAGTATATCACTGGAATAAGGGTGGATCCTTTAGGGTTTCTGAAGTTGGATTAATTATTAATTAAAGCCAACTTCTTAAGTATCCCTATTTTTAATGTGTAAGAAGAGTAGATAGAAATGAAATTACCAGCGTATATACCAATAGACTCACAAGCAAAACCCTAGCCATAGAGCAGGTATGCAAATATATACATTTATACAAGCACACATGTATATGCATCCAAAATCACATACAGTTAAACACACACATACATTCAAATATATATGTACAGACACACACACATGCATACATACATACACACAATTTCATGAATTCAGTTTTTACTACAATGTTCATGCATGTTACTATTTCCAAAGACCATGGTAGTGATAAAGGAGAGTCAGAAGATACAGACCAATTTTTTAACTTAAAATCATTTCTAACTCACTTCTCACTAGCCTTCCTCTATAAAAGAGGCTAAAGAGCTAACTTTATTTTTTTTTTTTTATCATCCTCCAGCATGGATTATCTATGCAACATAATTCTTGCCAACATAGTATAAAAGAAAGCCTGAATAAATAAAGTCTTATGTAAAACCTTTTTTGCCCTCAGCCTTCTTCAAACCTGAAGCACAAGTGTGAGATTGGGAGATACAATAGCCACCCTGTAACTAGGAAAGCTAAAAACGGAGGAGCTGAAGCAGAGACAGAGCCTGGGTTCCTGATGGATCTCAGATCCATGGCATGCCTTTTCTGGATTTTTTACTATATGAAAAAAAAATATCTTAATATCTTTAAACTACATACAATTTCTATGAGTTTGTAGGTAAACACACATCTATATGATTCAAATAAAAAAGAAAATTCTTCAGATTTACTGGCATGCAAGTCAGTCTGTGATAGTTGCCCAAAGTTTACAATTCATAAGAGTCAGGAGGTCAGTGCCTTCAGTGATCCCGGATCTGTCTCTCACTTCAACAGTGTTTGGACGGAACACACCCGGGAATCCCCTTCTTCCAACCTCCGGCCACTCTCCTGTGTCTTATCTAGTCACCACCTTCAAAACCACCTCTGGGATTAGCTAACTTACTGGTTTGGTTTTGTTTTCTACCTTAACTCCTTATTGCTGAACAACCATGAGCTCCCAAATTTGTCCGAATTATTCCACCGAGGTGGAGGCTGTGGTCAACTGCCTGGCCAACCTGCATCTGCAGGCCCCACACCTACCTCTCTCTGGGCTTCTATAATATTTGGACCATGATGATGTGGTTCTCTAGGGCACGGACCATTCTTCTGTGAATTGGTGGAGAAGCACAAGGGTGCTGAGCATCTCTTAAAGTTGCAGAACAAGCATAATGGCTGCATTCTCTTCCAGGAGGCTTCAACTTCCCCAAGATGAGTGGGGCAATTCTCAGATGCCATGGAAGCAACCAGGGCCTTAGTGAAGAATCTGAACCAGGCCCTTTTAGAATTACATGCCCTAGGTTCTACCCACTTAGGCCCTCAGCTCTGTGACTTCATGGAGAACCACTTCTGGGGTGAGGAGGTGAAACTCATCAAGAAGATGGGTGACACCTGACTAATATCTGCAGGCTGGCTGGCCCCCAGGCTGGTCAGCGCAAGTATCTCTTCAAAGGACTCACCCTCAAGCATGACTAGGAGCCTTTGGAGTCCAGAGGTCTTTCAGAGACCCCTCTGCATTCCCCTGGTTTCTGGATTTTGCCTGAAACTACTAGCCATTCTTTTAACCAAACTGAAGCCCTCTCCCATGCATTCAACCAAATGAAACAAGAAAGCTTTAATTTTTTTTGCAGAAAAAAAAAGGAGGGGAGTCAGGAGAAATATCTCATCAGTAGGTGATTTCTCCCATCCACCAGTACATGGTGTTAGAAATTATATTGATGATAACACAGTCACCATATTTCACTCATACAGTCCTTGTTTCTCATAGAATTTCTTAATTTTCATTATCTTTTGAAATCCATGTTCCTGTGCCCATCCCACCTCCCTCTCTGTAATGCTGAACTCATACAACTATTGCTAAGGGCTGATCGACCTGCCTTTCATGGAATAAATTAGATGAATTACTGTGTAACCATCCACTAAATCTTGCCAAAGCCACCTTTAGGAAGGAGGAAAGTGGGAGGAAAATAGAAGATGGGTTAAAGTTAATTTTCTGCCACAAGTGTAAGGTAGTTATGTCTGACCTTTAACTCCTCTGTAATATTTGCCAGGTGCGGGTCTTAAGGGACTCACAGCTAGTAGGCTAACCACAGTATATTCATTTATAACAGTAATGCATCTTTGGATGTGAAAAGATGGACTTTTATGGGGTTCACAGAATAGAATGTAACTCCTACGCTGGGTATCTGAGTTGACACCATGGAGGCAGTATTTGATTATTGTACCTGTCTTTTCTACCTCAGCCCAGAGACTACAGGAAGAGGAAAAGTATAAAGGGAACATTCTTGCAAAATGAGAAACATGAGCAAAACACAGAAGCATAGCAAAGTTTGGCCTGTCCTGAAAACTTGGATGTGTTCAGAAATGCTGGTACCATAGTATGAAACCAAATTGGAAGAAATTAGTAAAAAGTAAGTTAGAGTCAGATCATGAGAGTTTTGAATGCTTAGCTAAGGTGTTCTGATTATTTTTTCAAATGATATGAAGCAATGGACAGTGGAGAGAAGTGGATTGAGCTGAGATTCAAGATGGTTGATCCAACAACAATGTATAAAGTACAATAGAAATGATTGCACTAGTCTAAGAAAGGGACAGAGAGGGACTGAAATGAGGAGGTATAATTCCCAGGATTTGGTGGCTGATGTGATATGCTGAGCCAAAAAGAGAGAAAGTCACTAATGACAGGTTTCTGGATGGGATGTCTGGGATGATGGTGAAATCTTTAATTGAAATAAGCATGCTGGAGAAGATAATTTCTTCCGATTTCTTTCCTTTTTTTTTTTTTTTCAATCATCAAGTGATACATCAAGGCTGAAATGTTAAGTACAAAAATGATGAGTCAATCAGTGCTTAGGAGAAAAGGTGGTGCCAAAAATTGGAGACGTAAGGGTCATCCCCACATATTGTAGGAAAGTGGGAACCATGACAGTCAATGAATCAAGAGAAAGAATGCCCAGAGAAATGATGGTGGACATCAGAAATTAGGGATACTTTTATTTCAGAATTATGTGAGTGCTGATATCACAGAAATTTAAGGGAGGAGAGATTCTCTAAATTGAAAAGATAAATATATTATCTCTAAAGTATGACATAATATTTTTCTTTAATGTTTGGTTTTCACCAAAAATATTTACTTCTATAAATACTAAAATCAATAAATGTTACTTTTAAAGAGGAGAAGGTAACTCGTACAACATGGTGATGGAGGCAAACTGGTCATGTAAGTGCCTTTTATGAGTTTTAAAACATATACTCATTGTTTATGTCATTGGTATTACAGTTAGTAGAATCCCATGGTAAACTTGGAAAGGTGAACCCTAGACCCTATGGGGACCTACAGGTTCTGGGCTGTCATATGCCATTTCCTTTGAGTGGGTGCATTATGCTTAGAACTCTAACTCTCCTTCTCCCATGAGTTGGGGGCCTCCCACTTCCTCTTCATTGGGACCACCAGAAGTGAGAGATGACAATAAAGTTTGCTTTTCTTTTGTTTAGAACTGGTGATTCTGTTCCTTCTGTAGAAAAGATGCTGAAGTGGGGAGGAACTATTAACTCTACTTCTGGAACTATAAAATAGCTCTTCCCCTGAAGTTAAAGAATAAGAATCCAGGTAGACTTCCTATGGGAAGTGGTCAACTTAAGGATGAGCAAGTGCCAGGGAAGGCACAGAAGGTATTCTTCTGTGAAGGAAGAACTTATATGAAGACCCAACTCTCTGAAACACAGAGACCACAGGGCATGTCAGGTATTAAACAAGGATGAGGGCAAAGGTGAGCCAGGCTGTGAAGGTGAGGCTTGTAAATAATGTTGAAGAATTTAGAGTTTACCCTGAGGTCAGGGGGAAGCCAATGAAGAGTGTGAATCAAATTTTTTTGGATTTAGATTTTCTTTTGAGACATATTTTGACTACAGCATGGAGAAGAAATTAGAGGGGTACAGAATTGGAAGTAGGGAGAGAAATATGATCCCTGTGGCTCTACCCCAAGAAAAAAAAAACAAGAACCTAAACTAGGGTGGTGGTAGTGAGGATATAGAAAAGTAGACATATTTAGATGTTAGAAGTCAGAATGACTATAATAGATTTAAAGTAGATGGTGAAGTCAAGGATGAGAGAGAAGTCAAGGATGCCTAATGGATGCCAAATGGCTGGAGCATGCTTACTGTATCTTCCCCTAAGTCCACGTGCTGAATCTTCGACCTCCAGTGTGAGCATAGAAGGAAGTGGGAACTTTGAGATATAATTAGGTTGAGGTGACATAAAGATGTTGGAACCCCCATGATGACATTAGTGCTCTTATGAGAAGATGGAGAGACACCAGAGCTTCCTTTGGCCACCATTTGAGGACACAACAAGGTAGCATGTGCATGCCAAGAGGCAGACTCACAGATAACAAATCTACTGGCATTTTGATCACAGACTTCCAGCCTTCGGAGCTGTGAGAAACAAATGCCTGTTGTTTAAATCTCTCAGTCTATGGTATTCATTTATAGCAGTCTGAAATGACTAACACACTGTGACAGGGAAGAGAAAAGAGAACAACTCTGTTTTCTGATAGGAGCAGGTGTGGATGATGTGGGACAGATGTCCAAATGGACAGCAGAGGTCTAGGCTACAGATATTGATTGCAGGCAACACAGAAGGAATGTGTAATTATAGCATATATGATGTGATCAGAGAGACTAGGAAGACTGAGAAGAGGTTAGGGACACCAACTTTTGTTGTTGATATTGTTGTTAATCCTGACCCAAGAATATTTTTCCATTGGTTTTTAGAGAGAGTAGAAGGGAGGGGGAGAGACACACACAGAGAGAAACATCTATATGAGAGACACATCATTGGTTGCCTTCCATACATGCCCGTACCAGCGCCAGGGATGGAGCCTGCCTTTGACTGGAATCAAACTTGAGAACATTCAGCCTTCAATTAGGGCAGGGCACCAACTTTTAAGGGAGCAGAGACTTATCTTTGTCCACTATGTACAGTCATTAAGGAAGAGTCAACGAGTCACAGACTGAACCTGTGATCAAAGTGCATAATTCTGCCTGTAAGGATTTGAGAGCCTAGCCGAACAACAATGGTCTCTCAGGAACAGATGTCTGTGAAAGGGCCTGAGTTACACCTGAGGACTCCTGTGTGTGTCATGTGGAATTTCAAATGCCCTGAAGCTCTGAAGTACTACCCTAACAATTTTCACTGCCATCGGAGCTTTTCAAAGGGGAGAAGTTCCATTCAGAGAAGTTACTTGGTTTGTCCCAGTGAGAGTGGCAGAGCCCAAAATCGTTCTGCATCCTCCAATTTAGCTTTACAGCTCTGTACTTGTCCTTGTAAGTTATTGTTACTGTCCCTATGTTTATGTTAGTTTATTACTTTCTGGACCTGTGGATCCTCTCCATTAGAACCCATGGGGGGGGGGGGGGGGATCCTTCAGCAGAAGATATGGGAAAACACAGCAGCAGAGAATTTCTCTGAACCACTTCTGAGGCCTAAGATGCCCTTCCCTTGCCACCTTGGCCCATCAGCTGTTATCGAGTCCTGCAGAGGATGGGGAGTCTGACATGCAGCGGGGTTTGACCCTGCTCCTGCCTTGCTTTTTCTATTTCTGCTTCACACCATCACAGATAATGAAAGTTGACTGGCAGCTTAGGTTTCCTTTTTCTCTGCCACTGTCATTCCCATTTGCTGGGCCTCATGACTTTCTAGCACAAAGTTGTTATGTTTGGGCTCCAATTTGCCAGGCAGTGATAAATTCCAAGAAAAACCTATTCTTACTGAATTATTTTTGGAATGTTAAGCAAACATGCCTAAATTATGTGGCAGCCAATTCCACTCTAAGATCTAGTTTGGATTTCATGTTAATTCAAGTAGAGGAGAGAAATCAGGAAACAAAAATTGAAAATGCTGAGACTCCATCTTCCATTCCTTGGGAGAATTCTTTTTTTAATTACTCTTCCATACAAGGACAGGGAAGGCCACACTCTGGTACCCAGTGTGGAGCACACAGTGGAAAGCTCTCATTTGAGTTTTTTAGAAAAATAAAGGTTGAAACAGTATGAAAGCCCAGTGTTGCCTATAGGATAAGCTACAATCTTTTTTTTTTTTTTTTTAGAATCAAGTAGGACTTCTTTCAGTGAGGCTCAGCTTAATCTGACTTGTCCCAGGGAGCTTTAAAATAAGCATCAATTGCTAGTTTCCACACCTGTGCTCTCTATCCCCAACTCTAAGGGTAGCTGATTTTAGAAGCATGTTTTCATTCCAGCAGAACCAAGACTATTCTGTCCCTGGGCTGGACGACAATGGTCCTTTTTCCACTACCACTTCTAGCCAGAATTTCTCTCTCTCTCTCTCTCTCTCTCTCTCTCTCTCTCTCTCTCTCTCTCTCTCTCTCTCTCTCTCTCTTCATTCTATTTTCCTACATTTTAGAACTTACTAAGATAGTATTATAGGATGAGAGCCTAGAGCCACTGACGACCCTTGTCACCACCAGATAGGCACTTATCTGAGGCTGAAGCCAAGGACTGGAGGTACACTCTGGGCCAACTGCATGAGCAGAACTTGACAGTGACTTTTTTGGTGTCTGTGCTCTGAACCCCTTGCCTTCCATTTTTATATATACCCGTGGCTAGTGAGGCATTAAGCCCAGTGGGATATACATTGAGATTTGACCAATGAAAGACAGGAGCGAGTGGATAATTCCTCATCCACCATGTCTTTTCCTGAGACCCAGTAGTTCACAGACCTCTAGGAGGACAGTCCTGTGAGACTGAGCAATTAATGATACTTACCAAGTGGTGTCAGGATCAGTAAGTGCCTCGTAATTCTTCTTCTTTGTTCCTTCCTCACACTTCTTTCCCCTCATTCCTTTTTTCCTGGGTTTGTACCACCCATGTGTGGCCTTGAAACCACTGTGGCCTGTGCTCAGTTTTGCTTCTGCCAGGGCATGACCACAACAATGCAAAGGGCCCCTCAGTGCGTATCAGGGCAGTTTTTAACAAGGGCACTTGTGAAAGGAGCTAAAACAACACCCATCTATAATTGGGCAGCTGTATACTCCAGCTCTCTCTCAGCTATCTAGATACAGGGCTGTATACTTTGGATTATGCCCCTGGAGTTTTTGGACTTTAAGAGAGTACCAGTAGTATTCCTGCTAACGAGGACTCAACCAGATAGTTAGTTGCAAACTAAAAGATGTGACCACGTTTTCTTTCATTTTCATTTTCCCCCATTACATTTTCTTTTTTAAATAAAATGTATTGGGGTGACATTGGTTAATAAAATTATAAAGGTTTCAAATGTACAATTTTTAAAAATTATACTACATTTTTAAGGTGATGCAGCGGTTCCTCCTGGTCATTTCAGGACTTGCAAAGCCATCTTAGAGAACTGCCATTCTGCTGACCACAGCCTTTCTAAGGCACCAGGTGTATCCATGGCTGGTTGGAAAATGTGACACATACAGAGAAAAACAAAACAGGAGATGGGCAGAGGAGATGAGATGAGTAATTGCACCTGTCAGAAAATAAGGAGAACAAGCAAGCATACATGCATGGAACTTCTGAGTTCTGTGGAGAAAAACACAAGGGCAAACACGAGGAATTGCTTGTCCTCAGTCTCCCCCAGAGAAGGTGGAGTTGATCATTTGGGTCTGGTGGCCTGTATTGCCTTCCAGCCAACATTATTAAAAGCACCTGCTCACACTTGGTGGTTAGCACAGACATTTCACAATCCCTGACCTGCTGCCCATTATGTAGATACAAGCAGCTCTAATTTTGCAAAATGCTATTTTTAAAACAAATAAATAATTCCACATTGCCCCCACTGCAGCCCAGAGGAAGGAGCTTGTTGCCTCACAAAGTCTTTGGCACCAAAGGGCTTTGCTGTGGATGTTTCTCTCTGCTGTCATACCATCATGATTAAGATTAATTGTTCCCGTTGAAGTGAGTCACTCAGAAGGGATGGGAAGAGTGGAAGGAAGAGGGCACTTCACCCCCACCCCTCCGCCCCTACCCGCACACACACTTCAATGTTTGTTCTGAAAGATCCAGAAGAATTCAGGAGTGAAGCAAAGAAATTTAAATTGTGGAACATGTAATAAAGGACATCAGTGCAAAAGCTATTATGAGCCCCATGTTTATCTTCAGCTCAGTGACTTTCAGAAGAGCATGCCCTTGGCTAGTAAGCTTGGAGGAAGTGACTGCTCTCTGCCAGTTGGAGTTTTGACCTGAACTCTAAAAAACCCAGCTGACCTCATTCAGCCCCATCTACTCTAAATAACAAGGCTCAGACACTCACCCCTCAACACTCACATACACCCTGTATACACATACTCCAGATGTATATATTGAAACTGCAAAATCCGATTTTAGGTGGAAAAGTCATATATGACCAAGAAGGAAATGGAATAAGAAAAAGAAAATATAAAACCAGTAAACTTAAGACTGCACCAACGAGGAAATAAATATTATTTATAGAACATGTTTGACTTACCTGGTATTAGTGCAAAGGTTTATTCTGAGCTACCTCTCCAAGGCTCAGACTTATACATACATCCTCAATGTGTCTCCCTGGCTCTGAGACACCCTCATCTCCCCTTAGACTGTTATGTTGGTAATGTGGACCTAGATGAAGCAGCTCAGCTCTTTGGGAGTATTTATGGAATACTTACAGGGACCTCATCCAAAACTCATGATCACCAACCCAATTCCAAATTGAAAACATCTATCATCTATGCTTTATTCACCATCCCATTATCTTAACAAAAAGAACTAAGGTTTGTCAAGGAAGAAAATTCATTAAAGAGGAATCAAGTTGTTCTGATCCACTTTGTAAGGTGCTGGGGTTCTTTTCCCAGCTTTACACAGGGCTCAGCATTCTGGAGAAAGGGGCTGTGCATAGATGATTAGAGTCCAGAGACGAAAAATCATTTTGAAAGGCATTGGGGGTCAGAGGAGCTTCAGCTAAAGGGACTAAAGACTCTTTTCTAAGGACCCCATGGTATTTATTAAACACAATTTCTCCTAAAGCAAGGTGGATATATACACTTCAAAGGGTAGGGTATCAAAGAGTACAGAAGCATTGTCAGTTTGGGGAATAGCTTACAGCTGTTCATGTGTTTGGCCAACAGGAGGCAATAAAATGCCTTGAGTTGTCTGGCAGCAGACAATCCTACTCAGGTTTGAGGGAAATGCTGTTTAGCCATTTTCAACAGGTAAACTACATATGTGGCTCACCCTTGTTGAGTCCCCCAAGCTTCACCAACCTTTTGGTGAAACTCTTGTAATTATTACATGCTGGAATTGGTTTTCAGCACACTGGGAAGAGAATCAGGCAAGGTATCAGAAGACTGAAGCACACAGCATCCAATCCAGAACATAGCATATTTAATTTCCCCATTGGCAAATAAGGATTAAACTTGGGTATCAATTCCAGCCCATCCACTAACCAGTTGTGTGACTTTAGATAAACTACTTCTATTTTTAGGACCTTGGGGATAGCCTAGTCCTATCTTTTAGTTCAAGTATTCATTTCACTGTCCCAGAAGCCTAAAGTCTATACATCCCTGGAGGGCAGTGTTGATGTTA
The DNA here is from genome assembly GCF_014108245.1 of Pipistrellus kuhlii. Lineage (NCBI taxonomy): Eukaryota > Metazoa > Chordata > Mammalia > Chiroptera > Vespertilionidae > Pipistrellus > Pipistrellus kuhlii. Next base: position 752,064 of record NW_023425573.1, on the reverse strand, counting down.
CTTTTCCCTGAAAAGTCCATTTAGAACCATCTCTATTCTCCTATATCTTGGACTAAATAAATCTTGATCATTCAGGTTTCATTTCTAGCCTGAGCTCATCCAGGCTGGAAATGAAACAGCTAAACTGAAGTCTTCTCTGGGTTCCAGTGGTTCTAATCTAGGGGATGGCATATCTGGTTTTGCCAACTTCAGGTTGTTGGCAGATGAATCTACAGCAACTCATTACCTAAACATTAGCTCATCTGAACCCCAACATGCATCAACCCCATATGTACATGCCACACAGTGATTGATGGCAATTCAAATTCATTGCCTCTTTGGGAAAGGGGGTGGTGGTGTAAGGTACTGTACCCTTAAGTTACAGGGAATATACTATTTATGCTCCAACAAGACACCAAGGAATAATTCAGTATTTGATACATCTGTAATAATTATTCCCCTTACACCAGTGGTCAGCAAACTCATTAGTCAACAGAGCCAAATATCAACAGTACAACGATTGAAATTTCTTTTGAGAGCCGAAAACCAACTTCTGCATATGGGCCATGAAGTTTCAATCTCACTATAAGTGCGCACCTGCATGTGGTATTTTGTGGAAGAGCCGCACTCAAGGGGCCAAAGAGCTGCATGTGGCTTGTGAGCCGCAGTTTGCTGACCACTGCCTTACACAATCCAAATTTGTTCAATCTCTCTCTCTCTCTCTCTCTCTCTCTCTCTCTCTCTCTCTCTCTCTCTCTCTCTCTCTCTCTCTCTCTCCGTTTCTCTCCTTTCTCTCTTTCTCTGTCTTTTTCTCAAACTCAAAAACTTAGAAAATTAGAAAGATTCACATTCATGTAAACATAAATCAATGCAATATTAGCCACAGCTAAATAAATAAGCAAAATGCAGGTAATACTGGTCACTCAGAAAGTTGAACCTAAATTGCTTCCATTCCTTATCATTTCATGATGCTTCCCCTCCTGATTCTTCCTACACCTTCTTCCTAGGTCCCAAATCTGCTTAAGAACTAGAGGGTATCAGACAAAGAAATCTCAAGACCCATTCCAGCCCCATTCTAGTCCATTTAGGGATGAGAAAGCTGAGACTCAAAGAGGTTAATGTGGCCAAAATCACAATGCTAGCATGACCCAGTCATGCCTTCCAAACCTTCTTTGTCTCTTCCACTTCCCACAGGATTCACTCAGTTTCCTCAAATTCCACTGGACCTTGGGCTTCTAAAATAGCTGAAACTATTAATATTTTAAAAATAATTATTTGCTAGTCACTAACCCAGGCTTCCCGGAAATAAAAATCAGGAGGTGGTTAAGCAAGCAGGATGACCAAGGGATCCAGAAAGAAATAAAGGGCCCAGGAAGGAGACCACTGTGGTCCAACTGTCCCCTTAGAAGGCCAAAGCATGCTGGGTATTTGGCTTTTCTTTTTTTTTCTTTTTCTTTTTTTCTCTCTTTTTGGCCTTTCTCCCTCATTTATGTCCCCATTTAGTTTTGCATGGGAAAGAGAAGGTCATGGACTGGGAAGGCAGGAAAGATATTTTATTGGCTAGAAGTTGGCAAGGCCTCATCATACTGTCTCATCAGAATGCTTGACCCATTGGTTGGAGATGGGTCTTCACCTTCTGACTCCTCTTGGGCTCTATAAAGTCATGCTTTTAATTTTTACGGAGCAGTTTATGGGCTTCAAAGAATGGAATCTGAGGAGTCTGTTGTCAGGGGTTGCACTGAGCAATGCACCATCTTCTTGTTGTGTTTTTATTCTTTTCTCTGTGCATCTTGTAAAGGAGAATTTAGACCCTCTGAAGGAGATGGGAAAGTGCTCTTTGGGACCAAAACATGAAAGAGTAGATGGCTAATGAAGAGGCCTCCAGGAAAATCTGAGACTGTGGTCTGTCTCTAATCAGCATGCTTATTTGGGTGGCATAATAACTTTTAGCAGATCATCTTCACAGCCCATTTTGAACTGTCCAGCCTATGAGGAGAAGGGAAATTATTTGAATTAAGCCAGAACCATTCAGTGTGTTTAACAATGTACATTTTGAAAGGAGTACTTTGGGAGGACTGCGGTAGGATCTAAGGAATTGGAAGATATAGAATTATCTGACTCTTTATAGTAACTCCCTGGAGTAGCATAATATGCAAGCAGCAACCCCACAGCAGTCAGGGAGTTACTGCTGATAACTGATAAAGACCAACAAGCACATGAATAACAGAATTGAATATGAACTAAAAAGAAAAAAGGAAGTTATGTGTAGACCAATTAAGTAAGGGGCAAGTTAAATTTCTAGAATTCTATTTTGTCAATAGAATCAAATTGGGGGGAAACTCTAGGAGTTTTTCTAACTGTTCTCACCTTTCTAAGGTTTGAGAACCAAACCATAAGGATAAGTTAAAACAAACAGATCATCATCATCATCATCATCATCACCATCATCACCGTCACCATCACCATCACCATCCTGCCTTTTAGTGAACATTTACTAACATCTTTTGGGATGCCAGTCATCTTAAAAGCGATTTTCAGTATGTTATAATTTCTCCCGACATAGATGTGATTATCTTCCTGTTAAAAGTTAGGAGAATGAGAAGAATCTCTCCCTCAGATCCGGCAAAGGGGTGGCAAAGAGAAGAAACCTCAAACTCCTCCCAGGTCTCTTACCTCAGTGTCTATGACTGAGGAAACAGGATTTCAGCTCTTATTCACACTTCCCAACTTTTCCTTCCTCTCAAAAAATTAGTTAATGCTGATATATGGAAGTCCCATCAAGAGAGAGGAAAGAGAAAAGTGGCTTCTTAAGAAAAAATTAGATCCCTGGACCCATATTTAATTTGGGAAGGTCCTGACTATGATGCTCTGGACCCCTCACCTTGCTCCTTGATTGCAAAGTCTCTGTTTGTCTGGCTTGGGAATATTTCCATGAAAAACCCAAGCCTTTTCTTGGAATCCTCCACTTCTCTCCACCTACACATGGCCCTGACCCTTCAGGAAGGTATTCTGTGTGGACTTGGAGAGAACCGGAGCATTCTGGGGAGTTATAATGAGAAGAAAGCGGCTTTGGGTCAACATCTGCCAAGCACAGCCAACACCAGATGTCAACTTAGCCTAATGGGCACAGGAGGTGTGGTGCAGAATCTCTTCTCTTTACCCTATGTTGATTTCTGTTACAAAAGGCCCCTTGAGTTTTCCTCAATAGGTTACATTTTATGCCTGAGGAAAGTAAGGAGGAAAGAAAAAAATTACCATAAAAGCAAATTGGAAAAATTCTACTAGGGAAACATACAATATGATTAAACCAATTTAGAGTCTTCTGGGAAGAGGTGTGTATGAGTGGGTGGATGGTGATGCTTATAAACAGAATACTTGAAATCTGCAAAAGAGCAGAAAACCAGACTCCTTCCAATGGCAGGGGAGATGCATTTAGAGAAATAACACCCTGGATTGTCACAGCCAGGCAGAGGGCCAGAACTCTTGTGCTTTCAAATCAATTCACAAATCCTTTGGATTATCAAGAATTTTATTTGCTTTTAGAATAGGCGAGCCTTATACACCATAAACATTTCATTCGGGCATTAAGTTCTGGGCTCTGTCTCTCATTTACTTTAGCAGGACTTTTGCTGAAAGCTTATCTTCCATCTGCTTTGGCTAAGGCTGTTAAAGCTACATTCTCCAGTTGCTTAGAAATGAAAATGTTTTTTCATAGATCATTTACCCTCCAATTCTTCCTCAGGTTTAAATACAGTATCCTAATGTTTTGGAAAGAATAATGACTTCCCAAAGATAGCCATATACTAACTCCTGAAACCTGTAAATATGTTAACTTATATATCAAAAAGGAACTTTGCTGATGTGATTCAAGGACCTTGGGATAGGAAAATGATCCTAATTTATCCAGTTGGGCCCAATATAATTGCAAGTTTCCCTACATGATGGAAGAGAAAGATAGAAGAGAGATAAGGAGATGTGGCTGTGGCTACACACATCAAGCATCACTTCAGTATATCCTCCCTTTGGTACCGCGCTTGTTCTCTTCATAGCAATCCTCACCACCACAACTGAAAATGAGTTTGCATGAATATTTGACTAATGTCAGTGTCCTTTACTAACACACATGACGACAGGGACTGTGCCAGATTTTGCTTCCTTCTGAAGTACCAGCCCACAGCAGGCACTCAATAAATATTTGTTGAATAAATGAGCAAAAGGGTGAACAGGATCTGTACCTCCTACAGTTCAGAGTATTCCTTGGTGTGGGAGGAAACACAGCAGTCTGTGAGGTATCCCGCTGCCTTTCTCTTTGCTCTTTGTTTCCTTATCTTGCTTGGGACCAGAATATTTATCTTTACATATGGTCTTAATACATTTCTGCTGAGAGAACAGCTGTATCTGTGACTCCAATCTATGGGTCAAGGAGTTGGGAGGAATGGAAAATTTCCTTGTCCTTTGTGATGATTTATATTCAGACTATTCTGACTTGAACTCTTGACCCCATTGCCTCACCAGTTGTATCATGATCTCCTGTTGCTTTCTTTTCCTCTGAATGTAAAAGACCATCTACTTATTCCTAGACCAAGATCCCAAGCCCAGTCTTACAATACTCTAGGGGAATCTCATTTTCAAATAATCAGAATAAGTTTTATTGAAATTCATTTAAACCTCAATGCACTCTTGCATATATTTTTAAAGGAAGTTTTGGGTGAGATTATAAAAAATAAACAGCAGTTATAATTGCTGAAGAGGGAGAGATACTCAACTCAGATAGCTACTGCACACCAATTCTCAGTGTAAAAGTCTGAAATAATGTCTTTTTCATCACTCTTCTACTTGTCAACAATTGGTTGTTTATGTCTGTAAGGTGCAATTACATTTTCTGGCTGTGTCTTTTGCTCTCTAACACACACTAGTCCTGGGTAGGTACTTTTAGAACGAACAAGTGAATGTGTGGCTTCTTTCTAATCAGCATATGTTTAAATGATTTGTCCAACATCTAATCAATAGTTGGTTAGTGAAGATCCCTCGGTTTGCAATCTGACCACCTGGTTCCAAGTTCAGTGCCCTTTCTTCTCTACAGTCTAGGACAGGACTCCTGGAGAAGAATAAGGAACACTATGGACACAAGGTTAAACTCTGCTTTGAACTTGAAGGGTCCCATATGAATAGTGGGCATATGAGGGGAGTGAGGAATTTACATCTCTTCAGGCAAGGAAAAGTAAGCACAAAAGCTAGAAAGCATTCAGTTTACTCAGTCAAGCAGCAGAAAGAATGTAGATAGTCAACAGACACAAATAAAGGAACAGTGATGTTTGGAATCTTCTACCCGCCCAGCCATAGCCCCACAAACTAACTTTTGTGGGCACATAGCTGACATGGTGCTCAGTCCAACTCAGAGGATTTTATAGCCCTCAGGATGTTTAAAGAAGCAGAAGACCCAAGGGTACATATTTCTGGCCCATTAAAGAAAGTTTATTTTTTAAATATTTAACTTTTTATTATTATTAAAGGGGAGCAGGCAGGATATAAACTCTATAAACTTTCCAAAAAGAGGACATTGTTGGCATTCCCAATGGAGAAATTACTGCCTCGGATGAGAAGCAAGTTTTGCCTATTTCACTCTACAGGTGACCGGGAATAGAATGTTTTTCTTATATTATAAGATCATAATGCAGATGGATGAGCTTTTGAAAATTAAAACTGTAGCTGGAATATTCATGGTGCCTCATTACTGTATCAGTTAGAGGAGGTTTATGATTAATTCTCAGGGCAGGCTTTCCCAAAGCATACCCTGTATTATAGGCAGGGCTTATAATTTGACATCTCAAATTATACTACATGAGATGCCATCTGGGCCTACCTGATGATATAAACCTTCAGATATAAGCCTTTCTGTTATATTTGCAAGGTCTGGGGTAAGAATATCACCAATGGAAGCTCCTGGCCCAACCCCTTCCCACCCTAGGCTCCATCCAGTACCAGGATGGGCTGACATGTGTCAGTATAGACATCCTGGGTCCAACACCAACTTCTATTCTCATCTCTGCAAACAAATCTCCTTGACTACTCCTTTGATCCAGAAGTATACACATCCGTCGGGTGATCCACTCTCCAGATGGACTGAGTAGGCAAGAGTCTCTGCAGGACTAGGAAGCCAGTTTGGGACCATTTGGACAGGGGATTCCAGGGTCCCATGGATTCCATACAGATGTGGATGTCCTAAAGCCACACAAGCTCCTCACTCCAAAGGGAAGAACACAGCTGGAAGAGATCCAGAAAGGGTCCCTCTGAAGTTCAAAGCCCAGAAGAGGGTCCCTGGCTGCCTCAGTCTGGGTCTGTGCTAATCAGACTTTAATAAACTTGATTCAAATTTCCCCAAAGCCCAAATCTCCCTGTTCTGGCTAATTTTCAGCTGAGTACTACTTCTATTTTGCTCCACCACAACACAAACTTGAAATGCCACCACTTGATAGATTTTTAGGAAAATATATTCTCATATCAAACATTTTATTTTTACTCATCTCTACTGAAAATTTGGGTGTTGAATAGATCTCATTTTTATCTTTACTTTTTTCTCCCTTCAAGGAGCAAAATAAATTATATTTCTATTTTATTAGAAAGTTAACTGTCCGTGTGTATAAGATAGCAATACATGTGTGTCTACACACAAACACACACATAACTGAAGTTCAATGGAAGAGAAACAGTCATACGGAGTTCAGCTAAGGCACATTAATAGTAGAACAATTGACTGCAGTCTACAGGATACAGAAGGTCCCCTGGGCTGCCTATTCCTCTGTCCTAAGTCCTGGTTGTTGAGTTTTCCCCTGGACTCCATGAGATCTGTTTCTGATGGGTATCTACATCATCATCTAATCACTCTTTATTTGAGCTAACTAGAATTTCTATTCCTCCCAGAAAATACTGCAGTTAGTTTTTTGCAGTTTTTTAACTAAAAGAAACTGAGATTTAGAGGAATTGTGGCTTGCCCAAAGCAAGCATCTACTAAGTGTTGGGCCTCAAATAAAACAGCACACATGACTACATTTTTTGTGCTCTTTTCAACTTATTCACCTAAAGACACAAATTCATAGGGTACTGTGATTGATTATACTATAATTTAGCAAATATCCACTGCCTCTTCTACCCAAACCATGGGAGAAGTCTATCTCCCTGCTCCTGCCTTCCTCCCCAAAGTGCATGCCTCTGTTAGCTGCTGCTCCAAGGAGTTGGAGAAACACATGGGGTAGAAAGATTCAATATACAGTTGGCACCAAGCCCAGTTAAGCTCAGTTTAGATGAGCCAAACTCCACACAATGTGTAGGCACATGATTAAGAAATAAATGCTTACTTTTGTAGACCACTGAGCCTTGGGGTGGTTTGTCACACAGAATTTTTATGTATGTAGCTCCTGTTATAGCTTCATAACCTGCCTTTTGTTATACCTCAAGCATCAGTTTTACCAAATGTTTCTCCACTAAATAATATGAGTCACCAAGAAGTGTCTTTACTGCATAACATTTAACCTGAAAGCCAACGTCACACATTGTAGGCTTTTTGTTGCACTTCTGGTACCATTATTTTTATTAGTCAGTTTTAGTCATTTGTGCTGCAGCTATAAACTACTCAAATAATCTCATTGACTTACAAAAACAAAGTTTTATTTCTCACTGGACTTCACTCTGGTTGTCACTCTTTTCCATGGATCTTCTTCATTCTGAGATCCAGGTTGAAGGATAAATTTATCCCTCAAACATACAATTTTTGCAAAACAAGGGAAAGGACAACAGCACCTGGTGATTCCTTTTAAGCCTTTTGCTTAAACATAGCCTACAACAGTTCTGTTCACATTCCATTGGGCAAATGCAAGTGACATGGCCAAAGTTCACCTCTAGGTTGGTCATGTGTAATTCTCTCAAATAGGTCAAGAATAACCAATCAGGACCATGAGACCCACAAAACCCACCAAATAACAACCTCTTCATCATTTTCAAGGAACAGCTTAAAATCTCCTTAGATGTGAGAACATCTCTCTTCTCTTTCTATCCTATATCATATATTAAAACATTGAGATGTGTGAATAAGTATTTTGAGGACAATGTACTATCTCCTCCTTTATATTTAATGATCTCTTTGAAGGCAGAGATTATCCCTTGTTTTATTTTCTCAGTGATTAGTGCAGTCCCTGAAACTTCATATATTATTCCACTAATGCATACTTTTTAAAACTTGTAAGATAAGGCATAGAAGTAATTGTAAGAACACAAGGAATTTAGAGGAAAGTTAGAGGAAGATACAGAAGAAGACCAGAAACTTAGTTTTGTATGTTTTAAGTTGCTATCTATATCTACATATAAATATGTAAGGAGAAATATAGTATAGACAATTTATAAGCCTAAAGTTTGGAGACATGCCTGGGTGGAGATATAAATTTGTCAGTAATCAGTACATAGATGATGTTTAAATCCTGAACCTTGGTAATATCACCTCTGGAGAGAATAAAGAAAAAGATGCTCATGATGTGTTTCCACTTCTTAACTCAGTCTCTAACCTGCCTGGAGACAAAAACTCAGTCCTTTCCTTGGACAGCCCATTGATATCTCTTAAATGGGTATCCTAAAAGGTCAACCTTGAATAACCATAGGTTTCTCCCTGCAATAGGAGTATATATTCACCTGATTTCATCCTCTTTGTAACCTTAGGTTTTTCTCAGCATTGGGCTGGGCTATGTTCTGAGGAAGTCCTTCAAAAAAGCATTCCTTCTCAGCCCAGGAATCCTGATGCATGTGTCTACCACTCCTGCCCCTTCTTCTCCCTCATTTATCATGTTACTATATGATATGTCAAATTTGGATTGAATGGGTAGTAAGGAGCAGGCAGGATGATATGTGCTTTGCATATTTCACCCTATCTTCATCACAACCAAAGAGATTGGCACCCAATGCACTTATGTAACATCTGAAGAGAGGTTAGATAATGTGCTAACGTCACAGCTAGTAAGAAGCAGGGCTGTTTGTTTGTTTGTATGTTTTTATTGAATTTTTAAATTTATATTTTGAGAGAGAGAGAGGAAGGCAGAAGGCTAGAGAGAGATAGAAACATCGGCAAGAAAAGAATATTGCTGATTGGCTGCCTCCTGCATGCTTCCCATTGGGAATTGAGTCCACAGCCCAGACATGTGCCCTGACCAGGAATAAAACCGGTGACCTCCTGGTTCCTGGATCTACACTCTACTGCTGAGCCACACCAGCTGAGCAAGAAGCAGGACTTTTGAATGGCATCTGTCAGTGAAGATCCCATGCTTTGTGCAAGCCAGAGCTGCCTCAAACACAAGGAGCCCCATGGGAGCTCAGTCTTCTGGAAGGAAGTATTCATACTTTGCAGATATACAAACACAAAGATGATATAATAATAGTAGCTAGAAGATTAGGCAGATGATAGATAGATAAGGATTTTTTTAAGAAACTCAGTGTATAGCCTCCTACCTTCTCAAAGAGAAGATGATGAACAACATAATTTAATCATTCCTTCATACATTTATTTTATGCCTACTCTGTGCCCAGCATTATGTCAAGAGTAATGTTTTAAATGTACTCCAATTTAATTTTTATCCTCCAAAACTCTTCAGAGTTTGTTATCTAGTTCTAGAGGGATAAAAAAGTTCCATTATTCACATACATACAGTTGCATGTATGAAACAAGAAAAAACCCTATTAAGAGGAATAAGGTTATTCCTTTTAAATATTGAAGCCTTTCTAATAGGCAAGTCACGTTGCCATATGTTACTTCATTTGATCCTCACGATAGTTATCACTATTCCACTAGTGAAGAAACTGAAGCTTGTAAAGTTTCCATACTATGTCAAATATCACACAATAAGTACATGTACCTGCAAAAGCTGGGAAACAAACCCAGGTTCTAATCCAATATTCTCTCTAGTCCTGTGATGCTGACTCAGCGGAAGAACAACCTTCCATCCTATTCTTTAAGACCTCTGAAGAAGATGCCACTCCCTCTCTTGATCACTGAAATCCCCAACTCTAAGCAGAAATTGGGTCCTAGCATTCATTTTTGCTAAGCTGGACTATTGGGTTTGGTTGGGCGATGATCCCTCAGGGAGGGGCGGCAGGCTAGGGAATGTGTCTGCTTTGCAGCTCTTGCCAGCCCTGGAAAGCTAGCATTTTTCAAAGGAATGCTGGGTTCTCAGAAACACTATTGATAATGAGGTTGCTCACTTTTTAAATGCTGTAACCAGATATTCTAGGAAAACAGACCTGGTTCCAGGAACGCAGCTGTGGTGTTTGGGTTTAAGGTTTGAGGTGGTTGTTTAAGAAGAGCTTTCAGCTGGCCTGCTGACCTGCCACTGGGCTGAGACGAGCCCACACAATCAGGCCATTGTGTAGTGGAGGAATCGCTGGGCTCCTCTGAGCCTAATCCTGGCACATACTACAGTGGACTTTCTCCTCCTGGGAACCTGGTGAGAATGAAGTGTGAGCATGTGTGTGCATGGGGGTGTTTCAATCAGAGGAAAACAGGGCAGGGATTATATGGAATCCCCTCTAGCCTCTGTCAGACTTGGAGAACAATTGAATGCATTTGGCCTAAGGAAGAAACTTTGAGGCCAACGGGAAACAGGTTGGCACAGAGCACTTTTCCAGCCTTGGCAAAGATGCAATTTTCCAGGAGGCAGAGTTTCACTTCCCTCCCATGTGCAGGGCAGGGGGCTCAGCAGAGTAATAACTGTAGACTCTCATACCACAGACAGGTCCCTGGCACTGCTTAGAGAACCACAGTTCAGTGCCTCGTGAGTCACCAATAGGTCATCTGAGCCAAACTCCCTGCTTCCCAGACCACATTCTTTTCATCATACCTCTCACATCCTGTATCTATTTTTTTTTAATTGGATGAGAAAGGAAATGAGTATTTATTGCAATTAATTACGTGCCGGGTGCTTCACCTAATCTATGATGGGAACAACAAAGTATAGTTAACATTTATGGAAAGTCTAGTAGTTGCAGGCATGGGTCTAAGTGTTGGAGACACATTAACATATATTTAACTCTCACATAGTTCCAAGTGGTATATTATGGAAACAGAAGAGGAGACAGAGCCGCTGAGGAGGACACTTGACTAGTAAGTAGAGGAGCTGGGATTCCACCTGGCCAGCTCCAGAGGCCTCCACTTAGTTCCAAGCCAGCCCTCCAGCCTGGACACATGGTTCTCCATCCTCAGTGTCTTTTTTAAAAAATATATTTTTATTAATTTCAGAGAGGAAGGGAGCAGGAGAGAGAAAAAAACATTGATGATGACAGAAAATCATTGATCAGCTACCTCCTGCACACCCCCCACTTGGGACTGAGCCCAAAACCTGGGCATGTGACCCTGACCACAGTCGAACCTGGGACTCTTCAGTCTGCAGGCCAACATTCTATCTACTGAACCAAACCAGCTAGGGCCATCCTCAGCCTCTTATTGTGGTCATGTTACAAAGGTTACTTCCTCCTCTTCCATTTAACATCCCCTCCAAGGAGAAGAATCAAGTTTATGGCTTGTCTTATAGTCCTGGAAGACCACCAACTCTTAGCATTACATTGTCAAAGATTTTAAAGTCCTGTTGATGCTTGAAAGTTAACTAATCCTAATGAACCAATAGGTATTTGGTAATGACAGCATTGGTTATATATCTTAAAATTAAGTTGTTATATGCAACAGTTCTATTTGATCTGTGTTCTGCTTTTAAATGTTGCTTAATATTCTACAGGACTTGTCAAAACCGGTTTGGCTCGGTGGATGGAGCGTCAGCCTGCAGACTGAGGGGTCCCAGGTTCGGTTCCAGTCAAGAGCATGTACCTTGGTTGCAGGCATATCTCCAATAGGGGGTGTGCAAGAGGCAGCTGATCAATGTTTCTCTCTCATCGATGTTTCTAACTCTCTATACCCATCTCTTCCTCTCTGTAAAAAATCAATAAAATATATATTTTTTAAATATTCTACAGGACTTAATTTTATATCAACTTTTGGAGACTTCTCTTATTTACTTATTGGTGTGGTTTTTTTTTCTTTGATTCCCTACTTACTGTTCTCTATTTCACCCTTTCATGTATTGAGTTAGTGCATCCATTGGGAGAAGGACCAGGAGAGGAGTGAGTTCAGGGAGGAAAAGGACAAAAAGTTGTCATACCATTCTTTCTGGAAGCAGGAAATTAAAAGTAGAAAAGGATAGTGTGTGTGTGTGTGTGTGTGTGTGTGTGTGTGTGTAAAAAAGAAGAAAAATCCAAGATCAAAAAGCCCAGACCCCACCTCCTTCTGCCTATCTGGCCTTGGAAATTCTGTCTCAAGTACAGCTGGCATTCACTTCTTATACACTCAGCCTCATGACCTTGGCTGGTACCCAGGTCTAAACTGCACTGATGATATCCAAATAGCTAATTTGGTGTTGGAAAGAGTAGGGGAGGCAGGTAGGAACTGAGGAATGGGAAGGAAAAAAATACCCCAAACTGGAAAAGTTAAATTTCCTGCCAGGTGGCTCCCAAATCATCCAGCAGTTTGATTCAAAGCTTTGAAGTTGTGAGCCAACCATTCCAGATCTGTAATATTTACCCTGCAGTCTCCAAAAACAAAAGCTGACTGTGTTCCTTGAAGTCAATCTCACCAACATTTCAGGATGACAGATGGAAGAGGCTGGAAAAGAATTATTGGATGACCTGGAACTCCTCAAATTCTCAGTAAGTAAGTTTTTGTTATGCTTTACGGTAGTGTTCCTCTCTCTCTCTCTCTCTCTCTCTCTCTCTCTCTCTCTCTCTCTCTCTCTCTCTCTCTCTCTTCTATCCTCCACCCTTCTCCCACCCACCCCTGGCCTTCACCTGTCTATTGTATGTGTCCATGTGCTATCTATGCTTGTAAGTTGTTTGGTTAATTTCTTCCCACCTTCCCTCTAAGATATGTCAGTCTATTTCATGCTTCCATGTCTGTAGTCCCATCTTGATCATCAGTTTATTTTGTTTCTTAGATCCCACATATAAGTAAGATCATGATATAATACCAATCAGAAAGAATATATGTACCCCTATGTTCATATCAGCATTATTTACAATAGCTAAGATCTGGAAACATCCCAAGTGCCAATTAGTAGATGAGTGGATAAAAAAGCTGTGGTACATTTGCACACTGGAAAAAAAAAGAAGGATCTCATATCCCTTGAGATAGCATGGAGATTACTATGCTAAGCAAAATAAGCTAGTATATTCTTTTATACTTTCTCTAATTTTACCAATTCCTGCCTCCCCTCCAACCCAATCACTTTTTGTAGTATTTATCTGGTATGACAAAACTCACCCTTAAACAATAATAGCTAACTTAACTCTAGATTCATTTATCCTAGTAGTAAAACTGCTATATATACCCATGGACTAAGCAAATAATTAATAATAATAATAATAATAATAATAATGTCAATTTTGTGTTGATGCAGAATATCTAGCTAGATATCTAGCTATGGACTTATCCTTGGAGAGGGAAAGAGAATGGTGAGTATATAAAATTCTAAACCTAAAACATACTCAAGAGAAAAAGACTATCCCAACCCATCCTTTGTCCTTTCAAATTCTACTTATCTTTTAAGATACTCTGTCACCACAGTCACCTAATAAATACATACTGAGAGCCTAGCATGTGCCAGGCACTGTTCCAGGTTTGAATTAAACAAAATTCTTGCCCAGTTGGAGCTCGTGTTCCAATGGAGGAGATAAAGAACAAACAAACAGATAAGTAAATAAATGGTATAATAGTGATCTATGGTATGAATAAAAATAAAGCAGAATGAGCAGGATAGAGAAAAGGGAGCAGGGTACTATCTGTTGTGTGGGCAGAGACATGAAAAGATGGAAGGGATAAAGAAGAAGCTGTGTTGGAGAAGGACATCCCAGAGGAGAAAGCAGCCAGATCAAGGGCTGATGGTATCGATAGAAGAAATGGCAAGGAAGCAGGTTGGTGGGATTATGGGAGAGAGGGGTAGAAAATGAGGAAAGAGAGCGAGCAAGGAGCTGGATCACATAGAGCTTTGGATGCCCTTTGATTTTAACTCTATGTCAGATGAGAGCCCTTGGAGAGTTTTGAGCACATAAGTGACATGATCTGACTCCTGTCAGACTTTGAGCTGCAAGATTGAGAATTGACTCTTTAAGGAGAAGAAGTGAAGCAGTGAGACAAGAGTCAGTTTTCATCCATCAAGGAAAGAGATAATGGTGGCTTGGACCAAAGCAGATGGTAGTAGATGTTGAATTCTGGATGTTTTGAAGGTAGAGCCAACTGCTGATGGATTGGATGTGAAGAATAAGAGAAAATGAGATGTCAGGAATGACACCTCAGTTTTTAGCTTGAACAAGTGGAAAGGGAACGTCAATCTTTCTTTGTGCTCGCATGCACTTTTGTTAATATCTATAATAATAAAAGCCTAAGTGACAAACTCAAAGGAAGGGATGACTGAACAGGCTGCAAGGGGCGACCAGGCCAGCAGTGGGGATTAGTGAGGGCTGACCAAATGACTGAACATCAGGCTGCATGGGGTGACCAGGCCTTAAGGGAGGGGGGGCAGTTGGGGGCCACCAAGCTGGCAGAGAGGGGCAGTGACAGGTGACCAGGCTGGTGGGGGGAGGGAGGGTGGCAGTTAGGGTTGACCAGGCTGGTGGGAGGAGGGTAGTTGGGGGCGACTAGGCTAGCAGGGGGACAGTTGGGGGTGACCAGGCCAGCAGGGGGCGCATTTAGGGGCGATTAGGCATTCAGGCAGGTGAGTGGTTAGGAGCTAGTGGTCCTGGATTGTGAAAGGGATTTTTGACTGCAGGTTTAGGCCTGGTCAGCAGTTGGACATCCCTTGAGGGGTCCCAGATTGGAGAGGGTGCAGGTTAGGCTGAGGAGACCCTCGCCCCTAGTGCACAAATTTCGTGCACCAGGCCTCTAGTCAATATTATAAAACTCTAGTAACAAATGTGTACATCTCTCCCACTAGATGCACTATCTCTTAACTTTTATGCCTTCATATGCTGAAATGCTAATGAGAGTTGTGGACTCTTGCTAATGAGGAAAAAAACATAAATTTCTAAAAACTTATGCATTTCATTTCTCCTTAAGTTCAGCATGAGTCTCTGCACAGTTCAAAGTTCTAAGATTTTAAAAAAAACAAAAACCATACACTAGATTTATTTATTTATTCAATAAATTAATATTGAGCACTTGAGACTCTGAAGATATTGCAGATGTGATCATGATCAAATATAGCCAGTATCCCTTCTTATGAAGACCTCTCAGTCTGGTGTGAAAAATAGATGAGCTGCTAGTAAGCAAATAAAATAAGTAAATAAGTATCTATATATATAATATAGATATGCAAAGTGTCCCCATGGTATCGATAGTTCAACCTGGAGACTGGAAGTTCTATCACTAGTTATGATGTGCATTGACCACCAGGGGGTGCCACAGAACAAAGGAAGGCCCTGGCCAGCAGCCAAAAGGCCCTGATCAGCTCTGATTGCACTAACCATGCACAAATTTCATGCACCAGGCCTCTAGTAACTTATAAAAGGAGATATAGGGGGGGAAACAAAACAGGATGCCATAGTTTACTATCGTGATATGTAGTATCCCAAGGCCTAATGTGGAAACAGAATCCATCCAGATATTATAAACAGAGAGGATTTAATACAAGGAGTTGGTTGTGCATGTGATGGGAAGAAGAGGGGGCAATGAGAGCAGTCAGAGATTAGTAACACAGAAAGTCCCATGCCATCTCTAGAATTGTATGGGGTAATGGGACAAAGTAGGATTACCAGAGCCCAGAAGCTGGGACTATCTGAGAGCTAGACTCATAGAATGGGTGCTGATCTATGGAAATCAAGACTGTAAGTGAGGACCTATCTATCTATTGAAGAAACCAAGTGAGATAAAGAGAAATATACGCTGGCTTCTCCCATTCTCCAATATTCTACCAGTGCCTCCATTGGCCAAATATAGCTAGAGTGAGTTTCCTCATCTAGTATAAGAGATTTATACTTGAGCCGAAACCGGTTTGGCTCAGTGGTAGAGCGTCCGTCTGCGGACTGAAAGGTCTCAGGTTCGATTCCGGTCAGGGGCATGTACATTGGTTGTGGGCACATCCCCGATGGGGGGTGTGCAGGAGGCAGCTGGTCGATGTTTCTCTCATCGACGTTTCTAGCTCTCTATCTCTCTCCCTTCCTCTCAGTAAAAAAATCAATAAAAATATATTTTTTTAAAAAAGAGATTTAGCCGGGACCGGTTTGGCTCAATGGAAAGAGCGTCGGCTTGGGGACTGAAGGGTCCCAGGTTCGATTCCAGTCAAGGGCATGTACCTTGGTTGCGGGCATATCCCCAGTAGGGGGTGTGCAAGAGGCAGCTGATCGATGACTCTCTCTCATCGATGTTTCTAACTCTCTATCTCTCTCCCTTCCTGTCTGTATAAAATCAATAAAATAAATTTAAAAAAATAAAAATAAAATAAAAAATAAAAAAAGAGATTTATACTTGATAATCCCCAAAACTTGAAAGGCTCCTTTCAGATCCATCTCATCTACAATTATTTGCAAATGCATTTAGAGACCCAGCAACACAACACCACCAGCTGTGGGATCCTCTCTGGCACTGCTTCATGAAGCCAACTAAAAGTCCAAGACTTTGTAAATATGACCCAAGTTGTGAGGGTAGGCAGAAAGAGATCTATGTCTACGTACCATTTTTGCAGAGAAGGAAACTCTTCTTGCTATCATTCAGGAAAGTATAATTCTCTCCTTTCTATACGTCTGTATAATTCACAAAGGAAAGAGTATGGTAAACTCTATGGTTTACTTAATTTTAAAAATACAGTTTAAGAGTTTTCAAGAAATAACACCATAATGAAAGCCTCAAAAGTAAGTGAAATTTTAAAAATTATCTGTGCTGCCTGGCCAATGTGGCTCAATAGTTGAGCATTGACCTATGAGCCTGGAGGTCACAGTTTGATTCCCAGTCAGGGTACATGTGTGGATTGCGGGCTTGATCCTCAGTGTGGGGCATGCAGGAGGCAGCCTATCAATGATTCTCTCTCATCATTGATATTTCTATGTCCCTCTCTCTTTCTCTCTGAAATAAATAAAAACATATATATTTAAAAAATTATCTGTGTTATTTCTCATAACTTAACAGCAGACTTCCCAGGGCTGATCACATATTAAATTATACCAGTATATGGCACCTTTTGTCTGGGAAGGAAAATAGATCAGTCAATTACCAGAAAGAAAAGTTTACTATAAGCAGATTATGCATATTCATCAAGTCTAGAACATTTAACAAAATATGTTATTATATTTCTCCCATTAAATCTAGAATCTATCGATAGTTAAAATTGGGTCCAATTTGTCCCCAAATCTACTGATAGTCAATTCAAAACAAAACAAAGAATCTGTTATAAAATCTCATTATGACAAAGGAGGAGGCATATCAGTTTGGAAAGAAAACAATAAAATACTTGCTTTAAATAGTGTGGGTAGCAGTGAATGATCCAGTAACAGTCAGCAACTCTCCCACTCTGTCTCTGCTGGCTATGACACTGCATACAACTGTGTTCCTCACTGAAAGTCAAGGGCATTGTGTTAAAACACAATTCAGCAAAGGACTTAGGCAAAAACAGACCTTGGGTGATGCTGCTGGATTCAAGGATAAAAGCACAAGATCTGGAATACACTGATACAAAGGCAACGAGCCACATGGGCCCTGAAATGTGACTTAATGGAGATTGGCTATAAGCATAAAATATACACCAGGCCTGCATGCAACAAAAAAGAGAAAACATCCCATTAACATTTTTATATCATGTGCTAAAATGATGTTTTGAATGTGTTGGGTTTATAAAATGCTAACATAGTGTTAGACACATGGTAGGCCCAAGAAGGTCTTCCTTTTCTACTCTTAACCAGAACCTTCCCTTTGGGGCTGAAAGTAGAGAAATGATATTAGGGCTCCTAAGACAGCCTTGCTAAGAGATCTGCCCCTGAGCCTCCTTCCTGGGATTGGGGCTGTTTTCTTTGCCTTGAAAAAGTGCAGTGCCCAGTGATTTCAGTGTCTCAAGATAGATACAATAGCTCTGGCCCCTGCAGAACAGCCAGCATGATGACACAGAGGGCTTGTTTATAGAAGAGAGGGGCCGGACACTACTCAAGAACTTTGTTTAAAATTCTTTTTGTAACCACACATTTCTCTGTTTGGGTTTGCTGCTGTCATTAAATAAATATCTGGAGAGTCTTCAGGGATCGTTCCAGATATATGTGACCAGGTTTTTAAGATAATGAACCACATTTTTGAGTCAAACTTACTGGATTCCCAAGTCTGGCTCTCAGGAGGCATTAGAGATAGTCAAGAGGGATGCAATTTTTTTTCCAACCTGGTTAAGAAAAAGAAACCCTTGTCAAGTTACATGCAAGGTCCCAGTTCATCAGCACCTTGCAGAAATGCCTTATGAACAGTGCTTATGTCAGTGAGAAGGCACAGGGAAGAGAAGGACCATGAAGTTCTGACTTGTAAGAACAGAATTGAAAGGATCAAGAACATCTTGTTCAACTTGAAATTTGCTCAGTTCTCAGGTTCATGGTTTGAGTGAACATGTGACAATTATTTATGACTAGCTAGAAACACATATTTGTTTTGTTTTAATGGAATAATTTGAAATGCTGAGAATGCAGGAGTATTTGGACATCTAAATTTGATTCTCAGCAAATCAAAGCCACTTTCTACTCAGACATTCCTGAAAGGAGATTCAGAGATAAGGGAAATAGGAAAAAAAATATTTGGAGTAAAAGAAACCTTCTTTAAATTATGGACTTTATTTTTAGTGTAGTTTTAAATTTATTGAAAAATTGAACAGAAGTACAGAGAGTTCCCATATACTCCCTTCCTCTGACACACAGTTTTCCTCATTTTTTACATTTTTGCATTAGTGTGGAACATTTGACAATATTAATACATTATAATTAACTAAAATCCATAGTTCTTATTAGAGTTCACTCTTTGTAATTTAGAGTTCTAGGGGTTTTGAAAAAAATGCATAGTGTCATGCATCCACAAATATAATAGCATGCAGAATAGCTTTAAATTCCCTGATTTTACCTATCCATTCCTCACCTCTCACCCTATCCCCAAATAACTGGTCTTTTATTATCTCAATAGTTTTGCCTTTTCCAGACTAGTCAGGTAGTTGGAATCATAAAGTTTATAGCCTTTTCAGACTGGTTTCTTTCACTTATCAATATGCATTTAAGATTTCTCCAGGAGGACTTTTTAAAAACATCAAGAAAATAGTGGGTTTTTGAGAGATATGAGGAAAATGAGAACAAATAAAAGGCAAATTTTAGGCTTAACTATTGTTTTTGGCTCCCAGTAGCTAAAAGTCATAAAGGACAAACTCACTCTGGAGGAGAAAATCTTGGGATAAAAGGAGTAATGCTGGCATGAGGTGAAGGCCATGGGCAAAATAAACACAGTAATGGGAGGATAGGGTTGGGGCAGGAGGACCTTGGGTTTGTTTGCAAAGTCTAACTTAGTGAAGTCTGATCTCTGAAATGAAGTGAACTTTGGTCCATTCCCTCCCTAGTAGAGAACATAGCCCAATTTTCCAATGGAAGGGTAGGTATGATTTCTCCTGGGATCAAGAATGTGATACAACACCAGTTAGATCTATTATTCCATTATGTTGTTTTTCCCTTGTCTAGTTTAAGTCAGTTTCCAGCCATTGATTCAAAAGTATAGTTTGACCCTACAATGGGTCAAACTGATTATTTTTCTTCATAGCTTTTCCTCTATCGCCGTCCTTTTCTAAAACCACATATTCTAGCCCATTTATTGGAACATCCTCACTATAATACAGGGTTGTCTGTCTTTAAAAATAATAATAATAATAATAATAATAATAAAATAATAATAATAAAAAACCACCTTCAAACAATAACACTTTCTCAAGCAAAATTTAATTTGGTGTTTTTCATGTCAGAGAATATTGATCAAGCCAGTGCTGATAAGAACCCTGTGGTTGAGGAGATCTTTAGGCTTAGGAGTTATTGCAGCCTGTGAGTAGAAAGAGCTGTGGAATCAAATACTGGGTTCCTGTCCTACCACCACATAGCTGTTCATCCTTGATGAAGTCCTCAGAGGAGGGTCATTAGGTGAACAAGGACATCTGAATTGTTGTTCTGGATTTCCAGGGTTACCCAATGTGGGTTCAATGGAAGGTCCAGGAACCTCACCTGACTGGTACCACTGTGCGTGCTGTCATCCCCTCCTGTAGCTTTTGAAGATCACTTTAGGAGAAAACCTCACACTCTGTTGCAGTCTTTGCCTAAGTGAGCCAGAGACACACACTCAGATCTTCTCTAAACAACATATTCAGGTAGCCATGGACTTAAGAGGGATAATAATTTTCATTCTCCAAGTATGGAAGTGTGGGGCCAGAGAGGATTAAAAAGGAAAATAAAAAGGAACTGAGGTTCCCTACCTGGAGTCTCTCTTCTCAAACTCTCCCTTCCCCATAACACTTGGTATTCTCTTTAAATTAACTATGAGCAAGTAGTTATTTGAAGAAGTGCCAAATTATTAGCTCATTAAGAATACCCAGTAATTCATTTTCCTGAGATTCCTTAACATCCATCTGGCCCTGAGTGAAGTCAAGGCACCAGATCAAGAAGCATCTCCCTGAAAAGCAATGCCATCCAGTGCAGGTAGCAGCAACCCGTAGACAACAGGTTCGCTTCCTCTAGTTACCATATTTAGAATGTTTCTTTTTTCTCTCCTGCATATTCACCCATCTATACTCTGCTTCTTCAAATGCAGCTCTTCCAGCAAGACTTATCTGGAATTAATTCTTCCCCTTTTTTGTGTACTTATAATTCCTTGTATATAGAAACAGAGAAAGTATCATGAGGCCCTAGAACAAGGTAGAATGTCATATCTCTTACTAGAATATTAGTTATGGACATTAGCAATCCAATCTCTTTTTTCCTAACTTTATGTAGGCCTCGTTCCAGGCACCATGGGCCACACAGAGAAGGTGCTAAGTAACTGTTTTTGCACTATCATTGCTATTGTTCCAGGAGATGTCTAAATTGCTTTTCATTCTCCAAACTCAACCTTTGGAAACAAAACCATGGTCCACTCCTCTATGATCCACATTGGAGCTTAAGAAACCACTGTATAATGTAAGGAGTTTCTGGGAACCTTGCCTAAAGAATGCCTACCACTGAACCATAGAGTTGATGTCTGGTTAGGATTAATTTTCCTCTCCTGCTAATAGTAATCTTTGGGAACACCCCTACCCACTCTTAATCTAGTTGATTTATATGTGGCTAAATCTACCCCACAGATGTAGAAGTAGGCACATGTCCCAGCCTGTGTTTCTTTCCCTTGAACAGAGAGTTTACTTCTAAGATGGTCATAAGACCTGAGCCAGATCAATGAAATCCAACAGTAGGATTTTACAGTAGGATTTTTACTAAAACTTTTTGGAAAGGGGGAGGGGGGGGGGTCTCTTCTTCATGGTTCCTAAACTCTGAGATTTGAGTCTAGGGCTTCCAACAGTCATTCTGTTACCTCATGGCTAGATCTCGCCAAAGAGTAATTCCAACACTTAAAGGAGAAAAAATGACATAGGGTTCCAGGTAAAGTTGGCCTGATAAAATATAGGAAGCAATTTGTAACATACTTATATTAGTACTAAAAATAATGTTATTTGTTTCCCTGAAATTAGAATTTAAATAAGTAGCCTCTATTTTTATTTTATGTCAACCAAGTAGCAGGAAGCTTGGGTTTTGGTATTCGCTTCTGAACCTCTGTATTCATGTATATCCTGTACTTTTCAGTTATGTGAAGCATTACTTGCTATTTTTTACTTAAACTAGTTTGAGCCAGTTTCTGTCAACTCACACAAAAAAATGTTCCTCCCTAATATAGATGTTTTGCCATCTTAATCACCAACAGGTATCCTCTTCAAAGAGAAAATATTTTTAGGAAAGAGTCATAGGCCAGAGAAGTTAACAGCAGGGCAAGGAATCTTTGCCAGATGTTTGGGCCATAAAAGTACTCAAATTGGACCTCATCATGCCTGTGGGAGTGGAAAATAAGCCAGTGACAAGGCCATATGGACTAGGATGGAAATACGATAGGCTTCATGGGCTAGTATCAAACAAGAGTCACCATCACCAGTGCAGCCAGTTCCATGTATTCCTGATTGTTTTCCAAAAACAGCTCACCTCTACAAACTGAACCCTTACCTTAATTTCTGGGCTATTTACAGGGAACAAGAGCAGATTCAAATCTCTGATACAAGCCCCAAGTGATGGAAAGAAGCCAAGATATTCTTGCACTTTGAAGGGGTAGAGAGAGAAAAGGGAGGGGAGGAAGAAGAAAGATTTGTTTCAAAACAGTCTCTGTCACTTGCCACCCCCACTTTGGGGAAGAACAGCCCCAGGGCAGTCTGGGTGGGAGAGCAAACAGAAAAGTGTCTCTCTGGCACCTGGAAGCAAGCAACCTGATCCAAGGGCCCCAGAGACATAGCTTGAGGACAAAGCATTGTGGGGGTGGGGAGGGCAGTGAGTTGTGTGAATTCCAGAGCCCTCTCTGCCCTGCCCTGTCTCCAGGCACCAGCATGTCATGTCACTGCAAACAAACAGCATAGGGAAGTCTGCCAGGAGAAATAACCTGGGTGTTTGTGAGTTTAGTTGCTTTCTACCAATCATGGCCATGATCACTCAATCACGGCCATGGGTGATCTTCCTCCTTCTTACTTGGATTTCTTTCTTTTTTGATATATTTTATTGATTTTTTATAGAGAGAAAGGGAAAAGGATAGAAAGCTAGAAACATCAATGAGAGAGAAACATCGGATCAGCTGTCTCCTACACATCCCCTCCTGGAGATGTGCCCACAACCAAGGTACATGCCCTGGACCGGAATTGAACCTGAGACCCTTCAGTCCACAGGCTGACGCTCTATCCACTGAGCCAAACCAGTTTCAGCCTTACTTAGATTTCTGATGCTAGGGTGCTGGGCATGGTGGTCATTTAAATGCACTTGACAATCATTTCTCTAGTTGTCTTACAAAGACTTTTGGAAAAATAAGTCAAAGCTAATATCATCCCTATTTGGGAGAAAAGGAAACTAAGGTGTGGATCCCCTTAAATCACATATCTGCATCTCTGTCTTCATTTCCAAGGCAGGACCTTCCCTCTCTAGAAACCAAGCTTACAGATCAACACTGGGAAACCCTCTTGGTAACCATTTGTTACAAGTAACTACAACAGAACCACCTTTGTATAAATGCTTTCAAAAACTGAGAGCTGCACTCATTAGGTAATACCAAACCCCACAATCAATAAGGAGGGCACTTTTCTTTTGTTGATAGGGTATTTCATTCAAATTTGGCCAAGTTTAGGAAATGTTGCTATTATTATTGATTTTGGCATTCTGCATGGCCTGTACTTGTGTGGTCCTTTGAATTCTCCTTTAAAACACTTGTAACATCTGACTGGTTCCCTGGTTAATTATTGAATGACATAAAATCTTTGACATGTGGTCATTTTATAATGTCTAAGAATTGCGGCTTTACCCTTTAACCATGGCTTGGCAAGCGAAAAAGCACAAGTCACCCTGCATCTCAGTGTTCCCAGACCCTCACCATTTAGACAGATTTGCCCCATACTTATTTAAAAAAAGGAAAGCTTCTGTATCATGGAATAGTTATTTCCTAGGCCCCATTGTATTAAAGTGAGCCCCGATTCCTAATCCTCTCATTCTTTCCTCGTTTCCCTCCTGCCAAACCTATCAAGCAAACATCATCCCTTTCCTGGCAAAATTAATTTTCTGTAAAATCTGATACTCATTTCATTCAAGTGTAACTGAAAGATAAATATTAATGTGTATCCTGCCCTACAGAGATCTTTCCTAGCATGTTGCCAGGGAACAAAGCTTTAGGTTTAAGAAAAAAATCTCTAATGGTGGAGATTTCCAGGAGAACATTTCAGACCATTTTATGCAAAAAAGTAAAATAAAAATAAAAATAAAGGTTTTTAAAGGCCCTGATATTTTACTTTGTCATTTTGTCCAAGCTCTTTTCCACTCCACCAAAACATAATATTTTTTAAGTATAACTCATCAAATAGAGTTGGCTGTTTACCTATGGAGCAACTCTGGGTTCTGGAGAGTAACTGCAGAATAAGGTCCTTGGTGCTAGAAGAATGTTATTTGAGGTATAACATGCTATCTTAAATGACCAAACAGCAGACACAGAGAATATACACATTGAGGTCACAAAGTGAAGAGACAACTGGTTGTTATGTGATTGACAGTGGCCAGTGCACTTGGTATAAATATGGAGAATAGGTGGAAGGCAGCATCCACTTTCAGCTGCCACCTGCTCTGAGAAGAAAGAAACTGGGATTTCAGAAGACCATGTTGACTTTCCTACCCTGACTCATTGAGATCTATAATCTGCATTGGCTATGTTTGGCTTCCTAAACCTGAGTTTTCACGCTAAGCACATGGAGGACAAGACAAATAGCATTTTCTGAGAACAGGTGTAATGTGATCAAATCAATAGACAGGGTTGTCCCAGGTGCTTCTCCTGATGCTGTTTCTTGTCAGTGTATAACCTGTTCATTCCCTGTGATTCACAGTTAAATTGCCAAGACAAACTTTGTGACTGAGACTGGAAACCTTCAGAATGCAGCGGCATTGTGGATCAGCTCACCTCCTGCGGGAAACAAATCAGTTTCACTAAAAGAGAGATGTTGACAGGAAGCCAGGAAGGCTGGTCAACAACCTTAATTGCTCTAACCACTCACCCTTTGTGGAGACATTGTTAGCTAAAGCAGCCTCCACCTTGTTTGTCCTATGGAAGTTTCTGTTATTTCCTACCTAAGGGCTACATGTAAATTTCTGTTTATCTTGCCTGAAATGTTTTCCCCAAAGCCTCAATAAAAGAGATGGCAGGGCCAGAGCAGGGAGTAGTTCTCCCACTAGAGTTGGACTACCGCCTGGTCCCCCATATCGCCAAATTGAATTTCTTCAAGTCTCTTTTCATTTGTGTGTGGCCCTTCTCCAGAACCCAAACCGTGAATTGGAACTCTTTCCACGAGGGCTGTGAAAGAGATTCCTACAACCTCCCCATCAAGTTTAAGTGGGGAAACATGTATACAAAGACATCCAGAAGTCTCAGACCACAACCAACCAGGGGTCTTAGATATGATGAGCTGAATCCAATGAGAATTCAGCAGTTACCAGCAGTTACCAAACCTATCAAGCACCATCTCTCTATTTATTCCCTTCATCTTCCTGCAGCCAACCCTCCCAGGGATCTTGTACAGAGCAGTCAGGCCCCAGGAAAGAGCCAAAAATTCCTTCATCTGAGGCTCTGCCTGAGGAATAAGTGCTACAAATGATCTGCTTCTCAGAACTGATCAAGCAATCCTCAAAAAGAATTTATGACTAAATGGCACTCATGTGATTACAACTTCAGCTCTTCACTCCTTCTGTCCTCACACCCTCAACTTCCAAATGTGGGCAGTTTATTTCCACTTCTGGAACACGTGATTCTACAGTCTTCTTTAAACTACCCTACTTGAAGGTGATTTAGTCTAATGCCATGCTCTGAGCAGTGGAAAAACCAACAGCTCCTTCACTGAGGTGTTGTCAGAAGCAGAACTAGAACACAAAGCTGAAAGTATTAAGTAACTTATTCATTTGAAACTCTGTGTCTAGTTCCTATACTATTTTCCTCACTTCAAATGAAATAATTTATCATTTAAATTATATTGAAGCTTTTAAAAATAATAATATGGAACACTTATTGCACATTTGTCATTTCCTTTACAAATACAATCATATCTAACTCTTGAAGCTTAAGCTCAGAGAAATTCAAGGACTTGCCCATAAACACACAGGTCTCTGTTTGAACAGTGTGGCCATACACTCCCTAAACTATTTACTTGAGGTGTTCACTCTTGTTATAATAATGTTATGGTCATAAAGAAACCCCTCTAATTATGAAATAATTAGGGACAACCCTGATAACAGATCTAATGCCCTTGTTCCGGTTCTCTAGCTTACTCTGTCTTAATAAGATTTTAAAAAAAAAATAACTCTATAGTGTCCACACAAAAACTCCTTCATATTTCTCCACACTCTAGAAAACAAAAATAATTGCCAACAAAGAGTGAATGATTCAGTGACAAGGTGGGTGGCATTATATGAATAATATATACAAATAAAACTCAGGCCCAAAGGACATTTTTACCAGCTCCTATGCCTCTAAATTCACTTCCTTTCAAACACCACCCATTTCATAGAATGTTTCACCCTACCGAAGTCCCACTAGTTCTGAGTCTTATTTCACAAACAGCCTGAAGCAGTGGATGTCTAATTATTATTTTTGTTTCTTCCTATATGTAAGCACTTCAATAAATGTTTACACACACATGAGCTCATTTAATGCATTAGTGTAAATATGTGAAATATGATTCATATTCTACTGATGTGAAAACTGGGCCCAGCAGAGATTGAACCTTGTACATATTATGTCTGACCATAGCCATGCAAAAGGTAATGAAAAATCTGGCTTTTTTTCTACCAGAGCTAAGGGTTCAAAACATGTGTCTTTCTTGGTCAATCACCAACCTACTTGACCGGAGTCCCTTTATGGTTATTGAGGAAAGATTCTACATTATTGTGGTTCCCCAAGCAGGTTGCATGGCATTTCTATCGCTCTCTAACAAGCTGAAGTCACCCGGCTGGGTGATGCTTTGTGGTATATGATAGGGCTATATCACATATCTTTTATGCATCTATTATTTCACTATGTAAGTCTTAGGCTACAAGGAATTTTAGGAGTCATTTAGTAAAATAATAACACACATTGAATCTTTGCAGCTTTATAATACATCATCATTTCTAAGCATTTTTACTTGCATTAATTTGATCATTACTATTCAAAAATTGTTCCTACTTTGAAAAGTTTTGTAAGAATTCAATGAGAAAGTGCACAGAACCTAGCACAATGCCTGGTACATAAAAATGCTTGATAAATGTCACCTATTATTACTGTTAACGCTCTGAGATTGGTAGGCAATGTGTTACATTTCCTATCACACTCTCAGGGATTTTCAGAGGATGGAGAATTCTGAGTTTTTTTGACCACCACTTTGACCCCCAATTTAGCCATCTTATATTTGCTTATTTTGTTTGCTTGTTTCTAAATGATAGGGAAAACCCATATTGCTATGCACCAGCAGTCCCTAGTCAGAACTGCATTATATTAGGATGAGAAATATATTTTCCATCCGTGGAAATCAGAGAAGTTCCAGTGTTTTCATGGCTGTCAGATCTGAGAAGTTGACATTAGGGCTTGTTGCTCAGGACTGCCTTTTGGAGAGTTGGATCAGGTCGGACAATGGGGAAGTCTGCTGGAATAAGCTCTTAACTGGGAACCTGGAGCCAGGAGCTAAAATATTCTACTAAGTCACTGAAGACTAGAATCAGGGTGTTAGCATTCCCTACATGAGTTCTTGCCTTCTTGAAAAGATTTGCCTCTGTTTCACTCTTATTTACTTCATAAAACTTTACTACATGAAGGTGAAACTGCTTTGGGGGATGTATGCTTGAGTTACTTATTTTCAGATAGTTTAAATACTTGGCCAGTCACAGGGTGAACAAGATGATGAATTTATTTTGACAGTTAAACCCAGAAGAAGGTAAAAAATGTACTGGAAGCAAACTCTTAGAAGTAATTTTCTGCTGATGTCCCTGGACTGTGGGACATTGATCAGGCACTCTCTCCATCCTAAACATGACAAAGCCTAGGGGGCCCAGCCTTTGAGGACATGGAACACACAGTTGCAGACTTTTCTTCAAGGCCCTCCCTTTCCTACCCTCCTGTTAAAGTTCTGGGTTGAACTCAAATGGAAAGTGGGTCATGTGGGTCCAAAAAGAAGATGATGGCTATCACGGTAGGGCATTTATGCCCAACCTAAATTCCTGGTTGGGGCAATTATTGAGATGAGACTTGATTTACACCATGCTTATTTTCCTGTTGGCCGCTGTTTCACTCAGGGAAGTCATAGCTTTACTGTTCCCATATGAAGATTGCAGGGAAATTCTGAGAGAGGATTCCTGAGCTACTTATTTATATAAATACTAAACACACATTTACTTCTCTGCTGAGCAGAAGTACTGAGAGGATGAACTGTGGGCTGTTCTCTTAATCTCTCTCTCTCTCTCTCTCTCTCTCTCTCTCTCTCACACACACACACACACACACACACACACACACACACACACATACACACACACATACACACACACACATACACACACACACACATACACTCTAGAAGCAAAATCACCAGTCATATTTAGTGAACAAGGCTCCATGACCAAGTTGAGCAGTATTGATGCAGAAGATTTGAAAGCCTCTTCTTATACTTTATGCCTCAATGTGCACTTTTCTTAAGCAGGAACATAGGTGAATAATAGCATGTATATCATGGAGAGTTCTGTGGTTTTATTCTTTCACCATGGATCTGCCATATGTTCATCTGCATTCAGATATTCGAACTTTACTTTCTAACCAATTATGAGCTTCCAATCAAAGTTCCTAACACAATGCAATTTAAAGATGCTCTGAAGCCACCTTTTCATGTGATAGGTGAGGAAACAGGGATCCAGAAAGCAGAATCAACTAGCACTAAAGCTACCCAGCTGCTTTATAAATCATGACAGATGTCCTAACTCCAAGTCTAAGGTTTCATCCTATACACCACATTGGTATTTCTTCACAGAAACAAATTTTAGTATGGAAAATATGATTAAATTCTCCTTTACTCTATGCAGAGTTCCCATGATTTACTTACTTCTTTTGTGGTTAAAAAGTGAGTGGGTTAGTGAGAAATGGTTAAGGAAAAAGATAAAGACTTGCCCTAAAATAAGGGACATTGAGATCATCTAAGTCTTCTACAATATTTATGTCAAATGCTTTGCCAAACTTTGTTTAAACACGTTCAAAGATGAGAAATGTACTGTCCCATTTCAGACAGTTCTTGATGATAAATTCCTTAAAACTGAACCAAAAACATGCCAGGCTCTAGAAGGCAGATTTTTAGTTTAAATCACTTAGCTTGAGCTGATGCCCAGGGCTTCTAGTTTGCCAAAGTCCCTGTAATGATCATAATGGTGACATTGGTTCACATGACACCTTTCTTCTACTTGGGATATCATCAGAGCAGAACTCCCTTAAGGGTGGTAGGGCTTGGTACCCAACTCAGAGAACACTTATACCACCCAGTCTTTGGGCAGCAAGGCTAGAAAATAGTGACAAGGAGAAATGATTACAATCTCAAAGCATCTGAGTTAAAGAGCCAGGATTCTGCCACAAGAAGAAACATTAGCTTATTTGCAAGGAGAAAATAATGTGACATCTAGGTCATAGTCAAGGCCTTCTCAGGTTTGCTTTATCTGCATGTTGGAAACTGCCCCTGATCCTGGCCACTGGCCCACAAGGGAGTGCCATTGCAGGAGAGCTATGAGTCAGATGAACTTTTGCAGCTCTTCTATCCAGAGGATTCCTTGTCAGTACTATTCTCCCCCTCCTTAACAAATAGACATTGATGGCCACACATGGATGGGGTTCTAAGTATTTTATGGGTACACTAGAGGACTAGCGCACTCAATTTGTGCATGGAGGGGGGTCCCTCAGCCTGGCCTTCAGCCTCTCACAATCCGGGACCCCTTGGGGGATGTCCAACTGCTGGTTTAGGCAGTGGGACATCCCTCTCACAATCTGGGACTGCTGGCTTCTAACCTCTGGCTTCCCTGCCTGCCTGATCACCCCTATCCACTCACCTGCCTGCCTGATCAAACCTAACTGCTCCCTTGCCTGCCTGATTGCCCCTAACCACCTCTGCTTTGGCTCTCACCACAGCAGCTTCATCCGGATGTCCAGAATGATGTCTGGAAAGTCACTTGGCTGCCTGTTCTAATTAGCCTATTACACTTTTATTATTATAGATCGCTAAAGTCGGAATACCTGGTTTTACAGTTCCAGCCATATGAGCTTGGAGAGGGCATTGAATTTTGATGGACATTGTGTTCTCATTAATCTAAGTCAGAGTCTAAAGTTAGAGGGAGAGTTGAAATCAGCAAGCTTGGAATTATATAGAGTTCCATGCTTAAAGCTTGCCTTCCTTCCACTCAATCCCTTTCCAGTCAGGGGAAATTCCTGATAAATGAGTTGGAGGGACTGGATTGGATAAAACAAAATTCTTTACTGGGCAAAGCTGGTTTGAACTGTTACTTTTTAACAATAAATATCTGCTACCATATATTAATTAGTCTTTACTGAAATTGCAGGCATGCTCATTTTACATAATTCTCCAAAGTTTCTGTGCAGTAGGAAGCAGTTGCCATCATAGAGGTGAGAAAATAAATTTTAGAAAAGGAATGAAGTCACTAGCTGATAAGTATGGAGCCAAAATTATAATCTAAGCCATGTGACATCAGAGCTCAGTTGCTTAGTCTTTATAGTATACTTGTGCCATGTAGAAAAGTATATGTATGTGCATTTGTACATATCCATAAAATCCCAGGGAAACAATACTGTGTGTGTGTGTGTGTGTGTGTGTGTGTGTGTGTGTGTGTGTGTTCCTGCTCAGCAACGACTTGATTGTAAAATGAAGGCCCCTTCTTACAACTTAAAACTGTTGCAGCCAAAACCGGTTTGGCTCAGTGGTAGAGCATTGGTCTGCGGACTGAAAGGTTCCAGGTTCGATTCTGGTCAAGGGCACGTACCTTGGTTGCGGGCATATCCCCGGTAGGGGGTGTGCAAGAGGCAGCTGGTCAATGTTTCTCTCTCATCGACGTTTCTAGCTCTCTATCTCTCTCCCTTCCTCTCTGTAAAAAATCAATAAAATATATTAAAAAAAAAAAAAAAGGACTGTTGCAACTCATGCATTCCAGGTATATATTCTAGAACTATGAAAGGGAGAGAGTCTAAGGCTGTGAGGCCAAGGTGACCTTGTAGTAATAAATAATAAGCACAAGGCCTTCATGTTCTCAAAAATTCTATTTTAGGCCAATTTTGGTACTTAGAATATTCTAGCACAGTGTGTTTCACAGTAGCATATTTTATTTTTAAACTTACAAATTCTTTAAAAATGTCCTATGAATGTACCATCCAGACAAAACTTGCTGACATTTTAAAAAATAAAAACAATGTACCTGTATGGTTCAAAAGTATGAACATAACAGAAAGTAGAAAATGAAAAGTGAAAGCCTCTCCCCATCCCCATGTGATCTGTAGACTCTCTCCACAAAGACAATGGCCATTAACCAATTTTTTAAAATTTATTTTATACAAAGGGGTTCATACTTCTTGCACTAAGCCAGGTCTTCCTTTTTCATTGGTGTTAATCTTAAAGACCTAACCCACTGCAGCATGTCTGAGCTGACCGGGTTGGTTTTAAGGAGTTTAATATGAATAAAATAGTGATAATCACAACTGACATTTATTAAGCATGTATTATGTGCCACTCACTGTTCTAAGCACTTTCTAGATATTTATTCATTTAATTATCTTCAAAGCCACATGAACTATTTTACTGGATATTTCAATTTCTCCTTCCTTGTCTCATCCCCCAATCCATTCTATACTCTGATTTCTGCACTGGGAGGTTATCTGGAGGAGGATCAGCAGCAACTTTGTCTTGCTGGTTTCCTGTAGGCTTCAGTCAATGGGAAGCTCCAGAAGAGGTAAGTGGGAGGATGAAGAGAGAGGTCTGGTATTTGGTCCCTTAGTATTTGGACAGTTGCTCCATCCTTGGAGTGCAGGCCACAGCTCCATCCAGTGGCCCTCTCCATCCAGCTCTCTTTATGTATTTCAGAGACTGAACCTACTTCTCACTAACTCAGGGCCAAGGAGTGCTAATGGCTCTCCACTTTTGCCAGCTCTGCATTGTCCCTTATGGCTACACCATGGAAGTTGTCTGTGTTATTAAACTGTCCTTAAACTGCTCAATTGTTTGCAGTTGTTTCTTGCTGGGACCTGACTAATACAAATACATACTTTCGTCCCCATTATACCATTGAGAAAACTTAGGCAAAATAAAGTAAGTACACAGATAGTAGGTACTAGAACTAGGAGTTGACCCATGAATTGGATTCCTAAAGACTTCTTTCTTTCTCTACAGAGTAACTCTTCAAAGGGAATACCTGAATGTATATTCCCATGACACTTCAGCATTTTTCATTGTTTTACTAATATGAACAATGTTTCTGTGGATATCCTTATATGTTTATCTTGTTAAACATAGAATTATAACAGGGTCCAACTTAGCAATGACAAGCCAAAGAGTGAGTACAATTTTTAATTTGAGGCCACTATTGTCAAATTGCTACACTACTTAATCAAATTAAATAGACTTATACACTATAACCTGGTAATTCTACCTTGATATAAATGTAGAGATAAAGTTATATAAGAGTGGGGAAGAGAGAGAGAGAGAGAGGGAGAGAGAGATCAAATAAATTCTCATAATAGTACATGTCCATATAGGGACCTATATAAGAATATTCATTGTGGCTTTTTTTACTCCCAAAGTCCATAACTGGGATAATTGGTACCATGGGATTCTATGCAGCAGTTAGAAACAACAGTTTAAATGTATCCATAATAATACTGCAACAAATATAATGCTGAGTGAAAAAAGTAAGATGTACTAGTATACCATAACATCATTTTTATAAATTAGAATTACATCCACAAAAAGTAATATTTCACATTTTGTAAGAATATATTACAAATGTACCCATTAAACATGAGAAATTATTGTCTATGGGGGGGTATATATGGGATAGAGGAATAAATGAATGAATAAAGGTGGTGTGTGGTAGGAAGTAGAGAAAGTTATTGTCAAATTTCCTTCCAGAAAGAAAATTTCATTTACATTCACACTCACAATATAAGATAATGACCATTTTCCCATATCATTTCCAGTAGTGGGTGTTATTAAATTTTAAAATAAGATTTCACCAGCTGATGGCTATTATCAACTTAAATTTTTTCCAGTCTGATTATTTGGATTGCATTTTTCATTATGAGTGGGGTGGAGCTATTTTTATATCTTTTCTTGTGACTTGGAATATTGCTAGATATGAAGAGCAAGGGTGCTCTTCCAAGAGTTGGCAGATCTGCCATAGCAGAATCCTCAGCCATCCACAAGCACAAGAATGTCACATGGCCATTGGCCATACAACCAAGGCTGAAAATGAATGCGGGTTCCATGGTGATATTTAAACCCTCTCCCCAGTTCTGAAGCCACCAACTAATGGCTGGCAACTCTACAACCTTTCCAAACCAGGAGTCCATCTGTGTTTGGTTGGTACTGTAGCTGCACGTTCAGAACATTTTAAATTCACTCACACTTAATGCATCAAAAAGCACTGCTCTCTCACTCTCTCTGCACTGGGTTATTTAATGTTGTAAGGATGTTTCCATGGGCTTTTCTTAAGCCTTTCCCTCCACGCCTCCTTTTTTTTTTTTTTTTTCCTCTTTTCTTGGAAGAGGTTGATTCTTTGTCAAGACTAAATGAAAAGCTGGCTCCAAGTTCAACTCAAAATTTACTAGCTGATAAATTGGAAGTAGGGAGTGGGTTGTGAAGATGGAAAGGGGAAGAGAGTAGAGAGGATGAGAAAGGCTTCCACTCAGAAGCAAGTTCAAACTTGAAATTAAAGTGTCTGATTTGTGCTGAGTCATATGGAGGCGGGAGTTAGGGGATGATGCTGGCTACCTGCCAGCCACATGCACTGCCCAGGTTGACGAACAAGCTCCAAAAAAACTACAAAAGGATTATAACTTCACCAGCATTTAAAATATATCATTAGAAGCCACGTGCATGACACAGAGCAAGCGATCAGCCTTGGCCTGTTTTGTTCATCTATATGACTGATGCCTGAGTATCCATCTTTCTTTCTTGGACCCCAGACTCCCATTTAGTTCTTTCCCTACCTTTATTCATTATGATCCTTCCTCCTATCCTTCCCTCTTCCCTCCAACTGAGTCTTTCTAGAAGCCTCTCATTCAACAAGGGGGGTGGGGATCATGGTTAAGACTTTAAGCCCTGAAGAGTTCTACAGGACAATCTTTCCTACGATGATGATAATGACAATGATATTAGATCAGTTAGTATTAAAAACCATCTTCCAAGGTTGATAATGTTATATCTATTTTAATAGATAAGGAATCAAAGCCCAAAGAACTTCATCAATTTCTCCCAATTTACAAAGCTAGTAAGTGCAGTATCTGGATTTGAACCCAGGATGTTTCTGTGCCCTTAACCACTATACCCCCTGCCCTACTTTTAAGCACCCTTATCTCATCTCAGAAGTATCCACTGACCATACCCCAAAGGATACCTTCTCCCTTGCATTTCTGAGCTTTGGCACTTGCTGTTTTCTTAAAAAAGCTGAGGGGGAGAAAGGGGAGAAAAGGGGAGCAGAGAAGGGCAGCAAAGAGCAAGTCATCTCAGGTCTTGAGTTCCTCCCATGCCAATTCCTTGCTCAAAATCTAATTCAAAGATCATCCAGATGTTCAATCACAACTTTTTTCTCTTAACATTTTATTGTGGAAAATTTCAGACATACAGAAAGGTTGAAAGAATAATGCAGTGAACACCCTTGTATGTATCTACCATCTAGATTCATACATTTAAGCTTTTCCCTTCTTGTTTCATCTTATCTATCCATCTTATATACCTTTATTCATCTACTTGATCCATTTTATTTTTTTGGTGCACTTCAAAGTGAGTTGCAGGCATTAGTACTTTATACATCTAAACTTTTGTTTCCTTCTTAAAAAAAAAAGATTTTATTGATTTTTTTACAGAGAGGAAGGGAGAGACAGTTAGAAACATCGATGAGAGAGAAACATAGATCAGCCGCCTCCTGCACACCTCCTACTGGGGATGTGCCTGCAACCCAGGTACATGCCCTTGACCGGAATCGAACCTGGGGCCCTTCAGTCCACAAGCCGACAATCTATCCACTGGGCCAAACTGGTTAGGGGATGTTTCCTTCTTTTTTACTTTATACAAAACAAGAATCATAGCTAACAATTATTGAGTGCTTACTCTGTCAGGCACTTTGCCAAGCACCTTCAGTGAATTACATAATATGACTTTCATGGTAAGTTGGGTGCAATTTCCACCCTCATTTCACAGATGAGAGGAACTGAAGCACAGGGAACAATGACTGCAGCTAACATTTATTTAGTGTTTTTCTTGGCAATGCGCTATGCCAAGAGTATTTCATGCATTATCTCACTTAATCTTTACAACAACCACCCTAAGGTAAATTTTATTATAAATGAAGAAATAAAGACTTGGAGACTAAGGTCCTGCAACCTAGGAAGCATTAAAACCTGGGTCTAAATTGAGGAAGTATGACTGCATGCTCTTCTATTGGCTCACATTCATGTTGTCCCACTTCTTTTTGCTATTGTTTTAATTTTTTGTTAATCATTTATGTTTACTACTAGACCATGGCATCTCATGGGCAAGAGTCATGTTTTAGTTTTCTTAATCCCAGATCCTTGGTCAGATACAGCTTGACACTTCATAAATGTTTCCTGAATAGATTGATAAATAATGGATTATAATAGCTGAAAGCTTTGTGTCTTGGAACCAATAGAGTGAAACATTGCTAAGTTCATGACCATTGAACAATGGAGAGCTTGAACCTGAGGTCAGTTACTGCTTCTTCACACCAATGGGCCCTGCAGCTCCTCACTTCATGCAGTCTTGGTGACCTGAAGGATGGGTGTGTGGCCTGGAGAATCTGAGCCCAGGCTGGAGTACACATTGTGCCCCTTGGCTCACCAGCCATCTTTTATGTGACCCCAACATAGTAGACATTAGGCTAAAGGCTGGATAGACACATGGGTAAAATACACAAGGACTCACTAAAATAGTTCCTACTCTAAACAGAGCCCAGGGAAGATAAGCTTATTTATCACCAGGACAAAAGGTCTGATTGGGTGCTTTATAGGAAAGAGATACACCTAATATTAAAAGACTTCCAAAGAAGAACAAATCATATTTCCATATGGGAAGGAGGTTCAGGGATGGTCTGGTCAAAAATTTTTATTTGGGATGGGCACAATTTTCAATAAAAAGAAACATGACAGAACTGAATAAGGATTAAAAAAAATACAGTCCCATGATGCTCCTATCCCATGGACATTGTTTTATGTTTAAAAAATTAAAACATAATACCAATGCTGAACTTCACAATCAGTGGAAGTGTAAAAAACTGCTCCAACTGGAGCTATTGGGTAAAAATGTCCAAGGGTGAGAAAACAGACAACAATGAGGCCAAACTCTATCACATGCTTATTACCAGGCAGAGCAGCATCATGGGCATGCCTGAGAGAGAAGGAATCATTGACTCCAGATCCAGTGTCCTTGGCATTAAACCTTGTTGATGGGATAAGAAGATCATGGTTTGGAAATGAAAATGGCATATCACAGAGATAAACAATTCCTTTTTCCAAATCTGAGAACTTCACAGCGGACATATTATTAACTGCCTCTACTGGGGTTATTGAGTAAAAAATAAAAATAAAAAATAAATCCAAGAAATTTTAAAAGTTAGTCAAGCATGGCTTTGGATATAAAACCAGGCATTGAAATGAAGTTTACTCAAGAGCCATTTTTTTTTTTTATACAGCTTTGTGGTTATAAGCACAGCCTCTTGAACCAAACTGAGTTTACATCCCAGCTCACTTCCTATTACTGGCTGTGTTACCTTGTGTACATAACTTAGCCTCTCTGGGCTCTTCAGTGTCCTTATATGCATAATAAAGAAAACAACTGGACTGGCTGGTGTGGCTCATTGGTTGAGTGATGAACTGTGAACCATGAGGTCACAGTTCCATTCCTGATCAGGGTACATGCCCAAGTTGAGGCTTGATCCCCAATGGGGGCATGCATGAAGCAGCTGATTAATGATTCCTCTTACTATTGATGTTTATATATCTCACTCTCCCTTCCTCTCTGAAATCAAAATATATATATTGATTTCTTTTTGGTACAACTATTTAATATATATGTGTGTGTGTGTGTGTGTGTGTGTGTATATATATATATATATATATATATATATATAGAGAGAGAGAGAGAGAGAGAGAGAGAATATATATATTAAAGAAAACAGTTGTATCAAAACATACAATTGTTGTTCAGATGAAATTGTATTTTCTAGGTAAAAAACCCTAGAATATATTGATAATTGTTTGGTAAGAGTAGCTTGATTTGTCATTTATATGTCATTTTACAACTTTCTGTTAGGCGCCT
Source organism: Pipistrellus kuhlii (assembly GCF_014108245.1). Classification (NCBI taxonomy): domain Eukaryota; kingdom Metazoa; phylum Chordata; class Mammalia; order Chiroptera; family Vespertilionidae; genus Pipistrellus; species Pipistrellus kuhlii. Next base: position 714,664 of record NW_023425573.1, on the reverse strand, counting down.
TAAAGTTTCCAAAAAATGGAGACCTGCTCACATGACTCCAGAGGATTGGGGTTTATTATAAAGATATGTGGCTTGAAAGAAGTCCAGGAAACTCCACAGTTCCATAGCCAGGCCTCAGAGATCTGGAAAATCGTTTTTCAGACTGCTGCGGCATTGCTGGTCATATGACCAAACAGCAGTGGTCTGCTTGTCTCCAAAGAATGAATTCTTTACTCCCTTTCCTCATGTTTTCTCCTTTCTTCTTTCCTTCCTTTTATCCATTGCAGAGAGTTAAGTATTCAGACCCCTCAGCCCAAGGCCTATTTTCTAGATTGCTTCTTACTTATTTACTTTTACCAACATTTCTTCATCCTATTCATCTCTGCTCCCACCCCTTAGGCAACCACACTCATTTTTGTTTAATGTATATCTTTTGTTTTGTACATGTTCATGTAAAATAGATATTTTTTAATGCGCCAATTATTTTTAAGAATTGTACAATACTTTGTTGCTCAAGTCAGTTTGGCTTGTGGATAGAGCGTTGGCCTGCAGACTGAAGGGTTCCAAGTTTGATTCTGGCCAAGGGCACATGCCAGGATTGTAGGCTCCATCCCCAGTAGGGGGAGTGCAGGAGGCAGCTGATCAAAGATTCTCTCTCATCATTGATGCTTCTAGATCTCTCTTCCTCTTCTTTCCTCTCTGAAATCAATAAAGAAGTGTGTTTAAAAAAAAAAAAAAGAATTGTACTTTGTTATATATCTCTTCTGTTTCTTATTTTTTTCACCCATCACTATTTATAAGTTCCTCCACATTATTGAACATTTATCCAAACTGTTTGTGTTCTCTGTTGCTTAGTTCTCCATGATATATACCTGTCCTAGATTGCCTATCTACTCTCCACTGATAGATTTTCAGATTTCCCCCAACTTCCTGTCACTACAAACAGTGCCATAATGAACATCTTTAAACACATCCCCTTGTGGGCCTGTGTGAAATACTCTTGGGAAATATACGTAGGGTTCATTTTAATTTGACTAAATTGTGTCGGATTGCTCTCCAGAAAGGCTGCTCCTGGCAATACTCCCGACAGCACTGCATGAATCCATTCCACACCGCTGACAATCTGCAGCTTTCTAATTCTGAATTCTTGGCTTCTCAGTTATTCTCCTCTTTCCATAATTCTGCTTCTTCCTGTTACTTCTTCACTTTCATTTCCCACCTTGTCCTGCATGGCAGCTGCCTGTCCTTCATTTTTGCTGATCCCTTGTATACTCCCCACAGTTTCTCACTCATGGCTTCTGTTGTTTTCTGCAGCAATAGCGTCTCTTGGCATCCTTGTCTTTATGTTTTACTTTCAAACACACTCATTGTTCTTCAGTCATTATTCAGTTTGGCACATTTTGGTGAAGTAAATTCTTACCCTGGGTCACTTCTTTTGACAGATACTGGCTCAGACATCAATCCCTGGCGCAATCAGATGCCTCCATGCTGAGGGTTACATGGTATAAGCCTGATAACATTTAGGGAACAGGACTCTTTCCATAGGTGTCTATTAACACAATAGGCATTCCAATCCATGGATTGTCCAATATACATACTGGTTTGATATTTTATTAAATTAACCAAAATTTATAAATTTTAATGTGGGGCAGTAGCTGCAATTATTCAGGTAGAACATCAATCTCAAAGTTACTTTTTAAGTAAACACAGTGAGAAATAATCCTCTAATTTCTCTTTGTCTATCTTGGACCCCTCTTTCCTTCTCTTTATATTTCCTTTTCCAACCCATACACGTGGTATTAGGAAAACCATGTCTTAATCCAAAAGACAGATTATTTTTTTGTCTATAACATCTTAAAACTGCCTTTTGACCAGACTAAAGAAACTTCATTCTTTAGAAGAATTAAATGTCATTTCTTCAGAGATAAAGTAAATGCCATCTTTATTCTGGGATAAATTTTCCTTCTGGATGTCCCCATTCCCTTCCATCACATGTACCACACTTTATTGTAATTGTCCTACAAAATATGAGCAACTTGAAAATATGGATTGCACCTATCCTGTTCACTGGTGTATTTCTTTTTACCGTGTGCTCAAAAAGTATTTGGGTAACTTTGTTGAATGTTAGAGCAGTGATAGCTCCAAGATACTGAGATTAAATAACAGTCCAACCCTAGCTGGTTTAGCTCGGAGGAGAGAACATTGACCTCTGGACCACAGGGTCCAGGGTTCAATTCTGGTCAAGGGATGTTCCTTGTTTGCAGGCTGTCGGGACTCATGCAGGAAGCAACCAATAAATGTGTTTCTCATACATCAATGTTTCTCTCTGTCTTTCCCTCTCTCTTCTGCTCTCCCTAAAAATCAATAGAAAAATATCATTGGGTGAGAATTAAAAAAACACATAAAAACAAACAAACAAGCAAAAATAAATAAATATATATATCACAGTTCAGTTACAAGGTGGGACAAATCATATATCCTGTATTATCTACTCAAATGTTTTTATATATGAAATTAAGTTTTCAACTTGTAAGGATTTATAAATATATACAAGGGTATTAGATGGGTAAAGATCATTAGATAAATCCATGTCTATTAAGAGGAATTTATATGCCAATATCTTGAGTAGGAGAATAAACTAATACTCTGGTCCTAACATAAATTCATAAAACAAAGATTATTATTAAAAGGGTGTTGAGAGATGAAAAGATGCTGTAATTATCCTGTCCAGATAATTTGCTTTCTCTAGAATAGAAATTAATGAAGAGAAATTAAAGGAGAATCTATATGGCATATGTATGGCTATATACCCACAGTGTTAAGTAAAAGTGTTTTCTGGTCCTGTCCCTCACATATCTGGGGCATGTGCCTTGTGGGAGGAAGCACCATCTAGCTGCACGTGGTCTTTGAATGCTTACAATGGCCAAGCAGCCTCCTCTTTTGCTGCTGCCAAATTGACCTTGGATTCCAGCTTCCCACAAGCCTTTATTTCTTAGAATCATAGACTCATCAAATTCTCTAGTGAATTTTTTTCCCCTCTGTGCCTCTCACTGACCCAGTTCTTCTCACTGACCCATGAAGGAGTAGCAAAAAGAGATATTCATTTAAGGTCAGAACCTATATGTGCTATGATCCAATATGCACCCCGTCCCTCATCCCGTATTAGTTGGGTGTGGAGATAACTAGGGGATGCAGACTCTAGACCTCTGATTTCTAAGTAGAATGAAGTTGTTCCCCAATACACACAGCTTCCGAGTAAGAAAAAGTGCATACAATATTTACATTTTTTCTAGTTGCTGCAGGAATTAGAAGCAGTGGCAAAATAATATAATAATAATAATAATAATAATAATAATAATAATTCCTTTGTGACGAGCTGTTATAAAACAGGATTTTTCACAAGTATTTACTCTCCCTGCAGAATGGAGCATTGAAGTGCAAAAGTTCACCCGAGAATGCCCACTGCTTTTCTTTAGACCTTCCAAGAGACACACAAGCCTCTTATTTTTCAGGGCCCATCTGGTCATAAATTGCATTCAACGTTAATTTATGAAAACAAATGACACCAGCCTACTCCAAGACATTTTGAAATGGGAGAATTAGGCAGAGTAATAAAACAGGAATAGAATAAAAACACTCAGGCCCCAGAGCTGCCCTGGCAATGTCCCAATTCACACAAGGACCCCTAGTATCCCTATTCAAACACATTTTGCTCTCACAAAGTTACAGTTATTTGATCACAAGAGATGAAATTAGCTCTTTGCCACAAAGTGTGGCAGAAAATTAAACACATCCAAGACTTTCTCCATGTGACTGGGATCACCATTCCTTCTACAGTGTATACATCAATGGTGGTCACCACAAATGGAGAAAAGGAACAAACAATTGGAGAGATAATACATCAGTGTCATATTCCTTCTCTACCAGCCAAAGTGCAGACATGGGGAAAGGAGTATAATTGTTCCTTCTCTTAGTTATCAGGAAGGATTTCTTGACCAAGGGGAACCGAGGAAACAGAAACATGATCTGAAAAAGAGCCTTCAGAAACGTCTTCCCTCAGAATGTTTAAAGACCAGAAGAGATCCCCATCATTCTTCCCTTGAAGATAAAGACATCACAATTGGGAAAAATTATTTGTTTTCCCTCTTGAAATTGTTCCATCCTGGGAAGCGCATTCCTGGTGAGATATCTCTGATTGATTCTACTCTAAAGTCTTCTTTGTTGGTCCTGAGACGTGGGCAAAAGGTAACCCCTTGTTTTGTAAAAGTTGCATTCTCTCTGCTCTGCTACTGGAAGGTGAGATCTGGTCTCAGGCACTGTGACCAGGAGCCTAAAGGCAGGTCCTCAGCATCAGGAAAAAGATAAAGTGTTTTCTAGACTTTCCCAAGACTGACATGAGGCAAATACGCAAGGTATGAATCATACACTTGAGGATAGAATTGGAAGAGCTGAGGAAAGCTCGGGGGAACCAAGAGGAAGAAAAAGTACAGGAAAAGATTTCCAGAGATAGAGAGAACAATTCCTCAGTGAGCCAGCTTGGACAAAACACTTTAAGGGAGGGCATGTCTTCAGCCTGTCTTTAACAGATGTTTACTCACTCACTGTGGTCCTGGAGCCAGCTGTGGCTGACTGAAGAACATTTTCCATCACAGATCCTTTGTGGTGAAAAAGAATAAAGTTGAAAATGGATGGCACCAGATTACATCTATGATTTATCATTTTAGTCTTGTCACCAAGAATCAGAGCCCTACTCTGCAAGGCTAAAGCAACGGGAAAAACAATGAAAATAAGTTTGATATGAATCAGTTATTTGAGGTCAATCTGGAAACTTTCTTTAGAGTATTAAAAAAGACATTTAAAAGAAAGAAAGAAGAATAATCCAGTGATCATTCATGGCTAAGTTTCAAGGATAAAGAATTTAATATGCTAAGGAGGCAGAGCAGCACATTCTCAGGATGGAACGGTATTTTAACAATTTAACAAAAATATAACTCCTGGGATGATGAGCCTTCTCCAAAGGCCATTTTATCCATTACCCTGACTCTAAGAAAAGCTGCAATCAGACCAACATAAGAGCTCTCTGTCCTTATGGAACTTGTTTCTATACTTTATAGTATTCAGGAGCAGTATGCTCTTATGCTTGAACTTAGTATAAAATTTTGTTTCTACTGCTAACACCACAAGGCAGTCTAAGAGATGTGTCTCAGAACTCGGGAGTGGTGACACCCAGGCATTGGGCAACTTTAGGCATTCCATGGCATAACCTTTGAATTGCAACTTTGATGCATGTAGCTGAAAGTGGGAAAAACTTGTTCATCTAAAGAAGACCCACAAAAAATATAAGATTATTGCCTGAACTTAGAACACTCCTGCCTGAAACCTCTAACGTCAAATTCTCCAGAAACATAACCCGGATCTGTATCCAGACTTGTTCAGGTCTCTCTTGGTCTTTCTGAGAACTGGAGGCATGGAGAGCTGCTCTTGCCCAGAGTGTGGACAAATGGTGAAGCACGTGTGCACCTGGCTTTACGTGTAGAGCTCTGCTTTATGCTACTGCTTTTCCTCTCTGTTTTGAGCTAAAACTTGTTCTCTGAAACCAAGTTTTATTTATAATTATGTTTTTTAATCTTCAATTTATTTGGATGATTTTATAACTCATTTTCTGCTTAAACCCTCCCCCACCAAAAAAACTAAATTCATCCCAGGGGAATCTCTCCTGCAGTCTGCCTTTATGGTCAACATCTTCAATCTGTCCATCTGATCCTCATGAAGGGGATCAAGCCAGCCAGCAGCAGTCCTGAGTCTTCTGTGACTCTCTACACCCTCCCTCTCCAGTTTCCCTGAGTTACAGCAGTTGCACATCCATCGGGATCACGAGAATTCTCAGAACCAGTTTAAACTCACAAGCATTCTTTCTACCTCTTCCAGCCCAAGCAGCTGCCTGTAACGTTACACATTTCTAAGAAGTTCATCGTTAGCCAGGTCATCTGTTTCCTATATCCTCTCCTAGGAGTCTCCAACCCCTATCACCCCCCCCTCCAATTCAACTCACTGACCTCATTGCCTACCCTAAACTGTAAGTGGGAACGTGAGAGTAGGAATTTCTGGGCCAGGAGCCATAAGCCTAAGTGAGTGGGGGGAAGACATGCATCTAGCCTTTTAGCATCCCTGAGGAACCAGAAATATTAGATAGTCCTGTGCCCTTCAATAGTGCCAACTCATCAGTTTATATTTATCACATACTCATTGAAGAAGAAAGTGAGTGAAGAAGAACAAAGGGAAAAGAGAGAGAGAGAGTGAAAATGGTGGGAGAATGCAGGATTTTAGCTTTTCTGTCTTTGCCTTCCTGGACTATTTAGTTGAAAAATGGTTTAGAGTCCTGAGAAAGTTTAGTCAGTTCTCTCAAACTTTGCCCATCACTGGACTCTTTCTGGGTTACCACTGCCAAATATTTAAATTTTTCTGAGAGAATTTTTTTTTTTTGTGGAAATATGGTAAAAAGTTTCAGAGAAATAGATAAGTTTCTAAGAAGTTGGACACCAAGAAAGGAGCTCAGTGTGAATAGAAAGGAATATTTTAAACAAATCTTTTACTAAGACATCAGCTATATATGCAAGAGTGATTAACAGTATTTAAAATTTAGTGAGAAAGATGCCAAAGGATATGTTAGTGTTTATTTTAAAGATGAAACAGAATTAGTTTCTGAAATGTTAATAGACGACTTGTTTGTTTTAATAGAACAATTCTCCTTCTGTTTTTTCTTCCTCTTGTTTATTTTCATTTTAATAATGTGTATAGCATGATAATTCACTCCCATTAACTGTCCAAACAGTAGTGGCTGTGCATTCTCAACCCATGGGCCCAGGATTAGATTTACTTTTTGGTGACCATGTAATCCAAATGGAAGTTCACCTCTTAAGGTGAAGGCCAAAGTTAAAAGTAACTCACCATCTGTATTTCCACCTCATTTTCTCCTTATCTGTTTTCACTTGTATCTGGTCCTCTCTTGATGGCCAGAACCTACATTATCATGTAATTAGTGCATTTATAAAGATGTACTTCATCTCTTTTTTCTCTGGGAACATGATTTTTTTTCATATGATGTAAGATTCCACTCTGATATGTCCTTTGGGCCCAACATTTTTAAATATCAAACATTCTATGTTTTAGGTCTTTCTATCCCTACTTGATTATAAGACTAAGAATATGCCACAGATAAAACTGAGTAATATTCCTCTGTTAATGTTTATTTTATCTCTTAATCAGTGCCATTCCACTTTTGTTGGACCAAACCTTCTAAAAAGCCACTGTAGGAGAAGAGATATAGATGGGGAATTAGAAAAAGCAAATGGAAATTCATGAACATTCAGGGGTCTCTGTAATACTGACACACAAAATGTTAGGATTTGGAAGGAATTTACAAATTATGGTTCAACTCCTCCCAGTCTCACTGATTGTGTTGTTAGCCAGGCAAGAGTGGATACCATTTGCACTCATCAAGCTCCATACAATGACAGATCCAGGTCTAGGACTCAGTTTCTCTAATATCTTTCTTCCATGAAGTATTTCAATTATCTTAATTTAAATGTTTTCTCACTCTTTAGTGCAAATGGAGAAATATAAGCTTCGTTTCCACCTGGGATAAACATGATACCCTCTCTTGAAAGTGTTCTCAGCTCTCACAGTTTCAGCTATGAATGCCCAGGTCAGCTACAGAGAGACTGTGGGAGAGGGATCACCAACAATCATACAAAGTCCACCATCAGCTCTGAATCCACCAACGAGAGCAATTCCTGAGAGAAATCAGCACTGACCACTGGTTCCCCTTTTCTAGAAAACCATTTTCTCTCTCAAGGGCCCCTGCCTCAACCCCCAACCTCAGCTCTGGAAAACTGGACATTTCTAAAGAGGCAGCACCTGACCTAGCTGACTAAGGGCTAGAGAGCTGTTCATTATGGAAAATTACATAGCAAAGGGAATACATATATCTTAATTTTACAATTATGTTTATATGATTTATTTCCTGGGAGTTCTACTCTTAATTGAAAAGAGAGAAACATCTTAAAAGAACATACTCTGTAGCTTCCTGTACTCAGGTCACACTGATAAACTATACCCTTTTACTAGGCTGAGAGCAGGGTGATTAGTTTTCCACTGCATCAAGCAACCAGAGTCGTGTGGTCAGACCATTTAGGGAGTGTGCTCCTTCCCTGAAGACCCACCTGTCCCAGCCCATTAGATCTGCCTTGAAGGTTGTCTGAGCTTCACCCTTTTTATCAGAACTTTATCAGAGCTCTGGAAAAGGCAGACTGCAGAATGAATGAGAAAAAGACAAGAGAAAATGGGAGTTAGCATAAACAATGAGAATTTAAGTTATATAACTGACAAAAGTTTTTCCAAGGAGAATTTTGAATGCTGGAATATATTTTTAAATCTCCATAGATTAAGATTAAGGTCAATCCAGGGATGTCAAATTAATAAAAATAAAGATGACTGAATGAAAGAGATACCAATTTATTTTCCCATCTATGAATGCCCTGAGATGCTGGCTTAGGAGAGAGGCTTGGTAACTTGTGCAAGGTAAACTCTCTAAAGGATGTCTTTTCTCCAATTCACTGTCTTCCCTTCCTTTGGTCTTTGCCTCTTTCAGTCCCAAGGTCCACAATGCATTCATGTCCTAAACATGTTATATGGATAATTCAACTTCCTTAATTTTTCTTTCTTCTTCAAGCTCAAATGTCTGATCTTTGAATTCTGAGCTTTTCTGTTGATCCTATTTAATGCACCCAGCTTCTCTCTTGTAACCTACCTATCCACTCCTCAGACTTGCCCCTCTACCATCCTAGTCTTTAAACTGCCCAGAAACCAGCCCTGGCAAAAATGATGAGCTAGGTTAGCCTGCCTTTTGAGCCATCAAATTCCCAACCCCATCTCCTCTTCTCTTTGGAATCTAATGACCATTTTATTTCTTATATGTGTGTATGAGTCTCCAGAGTTTTCATAGACAAGACTGCCTTTGCCAATTCAATTGTTTCTGTTTCAACATTCTTCATACATATTAACCTGGCTCGTTTCCTCTTTTTATTCTGGTTTCTGGTCTATTACTTTCTCATAGAGAACTTCCTAAAATACATATATTGGTCATCTCTTGCCAATTAACAAATAGTCCTCAAAAGCTCTGGCTTTAAACAACAAATATTTATTACCTTACAGTGTTTCTCTGTCAAGAATCTATAATCAGCTTATTTGGGTGGTTCTGGCTCAGAGTCTCTCCTCAGTTTTAGTCAGGATGTTGATAGGGACTGTTGTCATCTGAAGGCTTGATTGTGCTGAAGAATAGGTTTTCTAGATAGCTTCTTACATTGCTATTGACAGGAGGCCTGAGTTCCTTGCCACATGCACCTCCTGAGCTGCTTGAGTATCCTCATAACACAAACGCTAACTTCCCCCAGAGCAAACCATCCAAGGAAAACAGGAGGAAGACACAGTGATTTAATTATCCAGCCTTCAAAGTTATTTACTATCACATCTACTTCATTCTATATTTTGAAGTAAGTCACTAAGTGCAACCCACATGCAAGGGGATGAGAATTAGGCTCTACTTTCTGAAGGGAGTGTAAAAGGATTTGTGGACCTATTTTGAAGCATCATAACACACCCTCATATAAATACACTCTCTGTCTGGTACTCTACCTTATACATCCTTGGATGAGGATTAACAAAAAATATATATATTTATGAAATAACAACCACCTGGATCATCTCCTGCTTAGAAGACTTAGATGGGGGTTTGAATAAAACATGACAGGAAAGTGGGAAAGAGAAGAGCAAGGAAATTCAGTTAAAACTAATACCATAAGCAGAAGACTGCTTTCAAAGACTTGGTTTCTCTCCGAATTTAGCAAAGTATCGTACGTATATAGGATATAAGCTTCTACTATGTGCACTCAACTCAATTAAATATTAGGAATAGATATTTCCAGAAAAATATTGAACCATTTGGTTTCTCAAACAAGATATGAGAATTTTAGATGTAATCTAAGATGATGGGATGAATTAAGTCAGAACTTCAAACTAATGAACTAGGAGACAGAGGGTATAGGAGAAAGAGTGCTGGGGTAAGAGCAAAGAGACACATGTTCTAACCTTCATCCTGTCAATAATGAGTTGTGAGTCTATGGGATATGCCTACTTAAGAAATGTTGCCTGAGCAAATGGATGGTTATGTCAGGTCTCACAACCAAGAGTGCCATACAAGACATTATCCCCAGATGACAAACCAAGAATACAGTACTACTGGGAATCTAAAAATGAAGAAAATGTTAGGAGCCCCAGAGAAAGAAGAATAAGTTTTAAAAGGCGATTATGGTGTTTAGAATATGTAGTTAAGGTAAACAAATTTATGTGATAGCATTCAGGAGTGAAAGCACAGAGCAGAGAAAGAATAGATGTTTCAGGTAACCTTAAACATTCATTTTTCACTAGAAGATGAGTACATACAGGAAAGATATGGAAGATAAGGCTGGAGAAGTGGAACGGAGCTGAGTAAACCATGCTTGATTCAGTTTATCATTCACAAGAGGCCATTAAAGTATTCTGGTATTTATGAAATTACAATTGAAGTTTTGTCTTTTGAAGATCAAGTCACCAAAGGTACTACTAACCTATGAAGTGAGAGACACAGATTCTGCAAGGTCATTCAGGAAACTGTTTTGGCCACTTTCCTTCTATGAGCTTATTTTTCTTCATTTACATAAGGAAGGAATGGGACAAGCGAGCATCAAGTCTCCAGGCTATCCTAATATTCTACTTCTAAGTTTAACTAGATGTAGGCAAATGGAGAACAATTGGGCAGTTTTTAGGAAAGGTCAGTGCCATATTGAATAAAAGTACTAAAAAAGAACTGGGAGAATTTGCCATTGATTGTGTGATTGTGTGATTGTGTGATTGTGTGATTGTGTGATTGTGTGTGTGTGTGTGATATGTTGGTGTTATTTTTTTAATTGAATGTTTACTAAGGTAATTCAACAATTCAGCCTCATTTGATCAGACACCAACTTACTATTTTTAACATTCTTTAGGTGCAGAAGCTATATCTTATTCATTTTGTACCTTCCCAGTGTTTGGTGTCAAGTAAGAGCATTTGCATGTTCCATCAATTAATGCACTCAAGGATCCTAACACTAATTCTATCACAAAAGCTAAATATAGACTACTCAAGTAATTAGTATAAACAGAGTTTGAGACCAAAACATCCAGCTCCATCATGCTTCTCTTGGGAGGCTATTCTCCCTGGTTATTCCCATCATTCCTTACATTGGCTTCCCCAAGCTCTAACTTTTCCAAAGAATTTTAAGAATGAGTAGCCATCCTCAATGCTAACTGTTCATTTTTTTTTAAATAAATAGTTGTAAGAAGTATGCAGACAAGCACAGAGGCATGCATTGGTCTCAAGAAGTTGGGGCTGTCCCAATGTATTACCCCCATTATTTTCCACTATGGGTTCCCATAAGGGTTGGATGAAGTTTATTATTTTTCAATTTGTTTGCGTCTTGCCCAGCCAGTTCCTCAGGAGGTATGGAAAAGAGAGTTCAGTCTGCCACCTCACACCTGGGGGCTGGATATCCCCAACAGCCAATCTTCATCCTTAGACGGTTCTATTCTGCCTAGGATCCATCCACTTCATTCCAGCTCAACAATCTTGCCTGCCTTGGCAGCACCTACTCACATCAAATTTGCATGTGGTGGTGTTAGAGGAGGATGAGAATTAAATGCTATTACTTCTTGCCCTCCCTGAAATAGTCTGCTGGACTTTAACACTTAGTTTGGCGAAGAATTTTATCCTGAAGCCATCTGGCCAGACAGAGAAAAATTCTTAGTATATTCTGTTTTCTATGGAATACTTGGCCAAGACATTCATGTTTGTCTCACAAAGAGGACATGACTGTAACTTCTAGGGACATCTCATTGTAGGGCAGTGTGGTCAAGGGGGGGAAAAAAAAGATTATAGAAGGCTACTCTGCTTCTTATCACCAGCTTGGGACATTCTATTATATAATCCAACCACTAAGGTTCTCTTTTCACATTGGTAAATTGAGGGTATGTCCCACATCTCTCACCTTAGTTTAGTGAGACCAAAACAAGAAAGAAATATGGCCAATAGAGTCCTCTATTAACAGGTTCTTGACTGGATTTTACAGGTTGGTTTGTTCATCTAGTTTGGGACATTGTAGTCCATCCAAATGACTCCTGCACTAATTTTAAACAATGTGTGCAACACATTGTTTTCTGCATCCCCCTTTTCTCACCTTTCACATTTCTATAGGCCACAATATATTTCAGTAGATGACTGTGTATCAAATAAAACTGAATTGGGGGGAGGTGGCATACAACCAAACTTTGAGTCCTCAGTCAGAGACTTGGAATGTATAAAGCAAGAGACTAGTTAAACAGATTTATATAAAACTATAGAGTAAAATACAATAGTACCAATACAAAATTTGGGTAGGCCTTTGAAGATTTTTTTCCTGAGACACATTCACTTGTAGTTAATAGAGACCATTTATTAGTAGATATTACTCAGGACTCTGTCTGGGCTGTGAATGGAAGCTGTCATTTCTGGATGCAAGTTCTGCCACTCTGAAAATGCTGCTACCATGTCATCCTTATATATTCTTTTGTTTTTGTAAATGTATGTATGTTTATACAAACTTCTCTTCTATGCTGGCAGCAAGCTCATTTTTGTGATGGACCAAAATTAGTCAGTTGGCATGTCCACTAAATTACCAGTGAGATATATGAATAGGCAGGTTTGGTACTTGATGTAGAGGAAAAGAGAAAAAGGTCCTAAGTTAGAGACTGGGCCCAGAAGAAAACAGGTCAGTTACCCTGAGACACGGGAAACACAAGCATAACATGGATTTCTACTTTCTGTATTTGGTACAATTCCAAGCAAATGTGTTTTTTCCACTTTATTTTCCAAACTCAGGTAATGAGGTAGGAAAGGTTAATGTAACTGAGACAGCATTGAAGACAATGAGGCCTGCCAGTCTGCCTACCCATCCTAATAACTTGCCAAATATCCACCCTATCTAAGCTACTACAGACTATAAAGGAAAGATCCCAAGATGTCAAATAATTAGGTCTAGCAAGGCTTAGGTTGCTTCTCCTCATTTTACTTAAGCCTGGCTGTGTAACACAGAGCAGGTTACTTTTCTCTGGAATTTTCCATCTATAAAATTATATTAGAGCTAAGAATTGACCTACTAGAGGGCAAGACAGTGGACTTCACCCTGGTGTTGCAAGTTGGGTTGCTCAACCTCAGGGTCATGACTCATGACTCTGGCCATGAAGCATAGTTGGTGTGGCTGCAACTTCCTGCTGTGCCTCCAACCCAAGGCCAAGAAATCGCTCTTCTGTTCTTTGTTGATCTTTTGTTTGCATTGTGTTTATTTTCTTCTTTGTAGGTTCTGAGTAGTTGGGATAGAGGAGAAGAGCTAATGATCTAGAGACTTTGTAGAAACTGGATTTCAATTATGAGTCTGAGCACTTGGTTACATCAGATACAAGTGTTTGAGCATTGATGAGTGAGAAAGGTTGTGTCTGGCAAGGCAGGAGGAAGAGGCATAGCAGAGAGAGTAATTTGGGATGACAAGTACAAAAACGAACCCCCTAATCTTCCCAGGACCCATGGAGAGGAGCCCAAACAGGCTTAGGTCTCTATAGCTAAGAGCTGGCATCAGGAAGTGAATTTTAGGGGGAGTTGGTCATTCAGCCACAGACTTCCCTTTATGGTCTGGCCACCAAGTTCATACCAGTTTTCCAAGTGAGGGTACTGAGAGTAGCTGCCCCAGCTTCTGTGAAAGGCAAGGCTGGCAGACCCCCCAGATGCCTGAGATTTCACCACTGACTCTGATATGTTGGCTAAACCTACATCACTCTGTCTGCTCCTCTGACACCCAAGAAAGAGGTGCCAGGCTGTTTGCTTTGTCTGAGAGACTTCCGCTGTGGTTCTGAGAAATGCTGGCTGTCAAGACGTACCTCCAGGCCTCTGGTCCTCCTCCAGTTCAATCCTGCCATAACACTTGTTTTCTTCTTGCACCGTAAGGACAGAGAACCCACTCATCTGTTTTTCTGCCTGGAGGACAGTGATGCTGGCATACTGCCTTTACTCTCCTTTCTCAAACCCCTCTCAAATCTTACTCAACTCAGGTCGGGGCACCCACCTAAGTGTGGGAGGACCACCACCATCCTATTCAGAAGAGAGGGGAGATGAGTATCTTTGTAATTTCTGAGGCCCCTTTTCTCTCAAGAAGTCTTGTGCTTTCTCTCTTATCCTAGAGTATGGGGAGAGTATAAGATGAGCAGACAACCTCCAAATGTGTCTTCAAAATAGGAGAAAAGCAGAGAGGCTGTGAACCCCACTTTGCTAAGGACTTGTGCCTAGTGACACTAGCTTTTTAGTCGGGCTCTTGGGTGAGGTGTTGATAGAGGTTAGGGGTACAAATTGTTTTAAACTTTAGTCTTTCACTCCTGTTGATTTCTCTATTCCTGGAACCAGAGAAGAAAGAGTGGGAAGTAAGTTATGTGGCAGTGGTGCCACGTTTTAATCAGTGTCCCCAAATATCAAAAAAAGCGGGTTTTCCCAGCATTGACAGGCAAGGAATAAGGGTCTTTTTAAAATCTGTTTTCAGTCTTGGGGCCAAGGTTTCTTTTGTTAATGATTCTGAGTTTGATGTGTGTGTGTGTGTGTGTGTGTGTGTGTGTGTGTGTGTGTGTGTGTTTGAGGCTTGGGTGGAGATTGAACAAAGTAGAAAAGGAGGAGAAAACTAAGGAGGAAAGTATGTATTGGGTGCTTTTAAAAAAATCAATCCAAACAAACAAACAAAAAAATAGCAAAAGGTTGTCAGTGGGCAGTTATGCTGGCTGAGACTAGAACTGGAGAGAAAGGATCTGCCTGGAAAGGGGGGGATGGGGTGGTAGAGAGACATAGCAACAGAGCTCTGATTGGCTAGAGCTGTGCAAGAATAGGCCCATAGCAAGGGCTCTGAGCTGCTTCTGCAGGCAGCTGAACTGGGTCAGGTCCAAGCAGGCCCTGCAAAGACATGCTCAGAAATATCCACAATAGAGCTGTTGGCTACCAGCTTTGAGTCCTGATGGCATTTAGGGTTTAGGGTTTTAACCCCCAACACACAACATTGCAGCGTACTGCCTCTGCCTGTTGTCCCTGCCTCCCATGGGGTCTTTACAGATCATAAAACTATTTGAGGCAGGATCTTACTGATCAGAGTAACATAGGCTGAGAATGTCTTGGAAAGAAAATTTGCCAGGGAGTCAGGAGCCTGGGTTTAACTCTTTAGTGGGCATTAATTACCTTATACATCTTCTATTAATTGAGAGCTTACTATCTGCCAGGTGTGGGTGGCATATACCTCACCATATTAATATGTAAGCCTTCATAACAACTCAAGGAAATAGAAACATTTTGCAGATAGACAAGGCAACAAAGTCAGAGAGAGGTGCAGGGACAGGCAATCTGTAACTGTGGAGCACATGGTGATGTTCACATATCTGGTGATTGGCAGCAGCTTGGTTTTTATTGAACAACTAGACTACTTTGCAGGTAACAAAGTCTCCTAGCCAATTTTGAACTGAAATCAAAGCATTACAGTGAGCTGATAGTTCCTATTATGTTTAAAATAAAATACCAGGAGAAAAGATGGAAAAATACCTGAGTACTTTCAGTAAAGAATAAATAATATGCAATAGATTCACAGATTTGATATTTTGTTAATATCCATTTTTTTGTGAATTTATGACTGGATCAATATACATTAAAAATAAACGTCAAAAACATATTATTGACTAAAAAGAAAACTGGTTATAAAATCATTCATGGAATATAATGTCATTTAGGGAAATTTTTAAACATGTGAAACAGTGTTATCTAGTGTATGGTGTATAAATTGGTAATAAGCTGATAAACATGTCATGTAATGATATAAAATTCTTGACAGTGGTTGGCTCTGCAGAGAAAAGGAGGGGGCGAGGATGAGAAGCATAAAGAAGTTTTCAGCTTTAACTAGCTGTAAAATAGTTTATACACATACTCATACACATTTAGAAAATATTTGAGGCCTAACTGACAAGTAAACATTTCAATTATGCATGGGAAGATGAGTGTGCTTATCATATCATCCTCTCAACTTTGCTTAATTAAAAAACAAAAACAAAACATAAAAAAAAAACAGGAGTCTTTTTTATAGGCATCTTCTTTCATGCCATCCTGTTTATGTGGGTTTAGAAATTAATCCATGGGCTTTTTGTTGATCCTGGGAACATCCTGTAGGACCATGAAGGATAGGAAGAGATGAAAATATGTGTACTCTTTTGAGATTAAAAGAAAGTGGAAGTAACTAAGAGTCTTGTATTTCAGAGAAAAAAGAAACTGTAGGAACCTCAAGGATGTCACTCCATGCTGTCTAGGCTCCTGCCCCCTCCCTTCCCTTCTCAGACAAAAAGCAGCTGTTAGTAAGTTCTTTCTCAAGGAGGTTGTAATTGTTGTATCTTTGTAAATATTTCAAAAGTAATGTACATTTATCCATGGAAACAAGTTTTTATTCCTGACACTGGATTTGCCTTTAAGACAATTGAAATAAAGAAGAACAGATAATGTCTCAGCTGGGAAGAGAGTAAAGAAAGGTTCCAAGTATGCACTACCTTGCAGGCCAAGTAGAAGGGAAACTAACGTGTTTCCCTGAAAATAAGACATCCTCCAAAAATAAGACCTACTTACAGGTTTCCTTCTGAGTGAAATATAAGGCATCCCTCCGAAAATAAGGCCCCCCTAGGAGTCACAAGAAATTCACCAGGAAATTCAGGAATTGGATTGTTATTATGATGTTCCAGAAGATGATGACATGATTGTCATTGAATAAATGAGTAAATTCTTGATACTGTAGAATTCACAGTTTGTCTGGTTTGTGTTGACAACTACTGTACTACCGTACCACATACAGGTAATAAATTTCCTTTATTTTCATTTAACAGTAAATGTGTACCATATTCTTCTTCATGGAAAAATAAGACATCCCCTGAAAATAAGACCTAGTGCATCTGTGGGAGCAAAAATTAATATAAGACACTGTCTTATTTTAGGGGAAACAGGGTACCTGTGTGTCCCAAGGGGGAGTGTAGAAAGAAAAGAAAAAAGTGGAACAAAGAGGTCAGACTTGCATGATCTTATTTTCCCCTCCTGGGTTGAACCCCAAGGCCAGAGGAGACATGGTGGGAATTTCTAGGGAAATGTAGAAGGAACCTGAGAACATTTAGGGTGGGAACCAGCAGTGCTCTGCCCCAAGCACAGGAGAGTATGTGAGCCTTTTAGCCAAACTCAAAGCCATAGTCAACATGGCCTGGGCAATAGTTCAGTAGGGAGGCAGGGAAGTAACTAGAAAAGCAATTCTGTAGTAGTACTTCTCTTTCTCACACACACACACACACACACACACACACACACACGCACAGACAACTGGAGATGAGCAGTTGACCCATAAATTCAAGAGTGCTCCAGACCTATGCCAAACTCTGAATCAGATTGGATTAAAGTGTTATTTAATGAAGAGACAGATATTAAGTGGCAAGGTTGCTTTCCAACTAGCCAGTGCTGTTGAAACTCTTATTAACTCAGTCACAAAAATTTAAAAGTTACAGAAGGCAAATTTTCTTTGTATATTTCAATGCAGTGTGAATCAATTGGTGATCATGACATACACTGTTCAGTTCTGACCTCTCTCATAAGAATAACTATCAAGATCCTAATTGAAAAAGGTGCATAGAATGGAGAAGCTTTCTAAGGTTGTTAAAAGATTTAAATTTTCCATGTTCGTTTCATTACCTTCCTTAAATCCTCAACTCTTGTGAAAATATTACCTTTTTTGCTTGTCTTAACTCAGTGTTATAACTTAAAGAGCTCTAGTGGAAAGTATAGACTTTTAAATTTTGGGGAAGGGACTATGGTAAGTAGAAAAAGTAAATAGAAATATTTTTCATGTGTACATGCACACATATACCCACATGCAGAAGACACAAACGAACCAGATGTATTATCTGACACTAAGCCACTAGACAATTACATGGACTATAGGATCAGCTAAAGCTTGAGTCCAAAATTCAGCAGGCAGGTAATGAGCTTAGCAACCATCATCCCTGGCGTCCCTGTAATTCTTTGTTGAAATGAAACAGAAAATAGGGCCTAAAAGAAACTTGGCTCTAGCAAGTAAAATTTCCTTCATTTGCCTGTTTCAGGAACTCTCTCTTGCATTTGCACAAGCCCACCCAGGCGGGGTAAACTTTGCAAACTCAAGCAGTCCATCCATGGTGGGGGTGGAGACAGTGACTTCCCTGCAGAGGAGTCAAGAAGGCACACACCATCAAGCCTTGACCCTTTCACTGACCTGGGTAGGGGGAGAGCCAGGACATCAGACACCTTAGTTGTCCTAAATTGAACTCGACTCAGCTTCATCCCTGTTGTTTGCCCGCTCCCTGAAGAGTGAGCCCTCCCCTTGCTGGCTCAGGATTCCCAGCCTTATTTGGTTCAAATTACTTCTTTGAACTTTGGTCTCATTATTTTTGGATTGTCATTTGGTCTGGAAGACTTTCTTTCCATGGGTTCCTTCTGTTCTCCTTCCTTTTCACACTCTTGGATGTGCTTCCCACTGCCTTTTTACAGTCCTTTTGGGTGGTTTTTATTACCTCCATGCATCTTAATCTGAGTAGGGAGAAGCTTCAGGACCATTGTCATCTGCCCCCTGGATTCTTGTTGTTTGGTTGTTATGGGAGATCCTCAATTTTTTTAAAGAGTTTGAGGAACTCTGCTTTGTCAGCAGCTCAGGATACAGCTCTAGTTTGAAACCAAGTTTTACTGTCATTCTGTGCTGCCACTACTCTCAGGAACAAACCCATAGATTTGTGGCTACCCTTCAAAGGACAAGCTCTCACAGCATGCTTTCTCTACTCTCCTCTCCTAATAGCAAGAGTTTTATATGCTAGTTGAATTGGTGTAGATACTTTGAGCTGCAAGTAACAGGAAAATGTACATCTCAACTAGCTTGAACAATTAAGAAAACATGTTATCTCCCTTAACAAATGTCCATGGGTAGTGACGTTCCAGTTTCATTGGGAGCTCAATAACAACAAAGAGGCTCAGGTTCTTACTGGTGTTTTTTTTTGTTTTGTTTTGTTTTGTTTTTCTGCTCTACCTCCCTCTCTGGTTGGCTAGCTAACCTACTGGTGATAAGGTGACTACCAGAGTCTTACTCAGACATCACAATGTCCAACTAGCTTTTACAAATTATTTTTACAAATTATTTTGTAAATTATTTTGTCTCTTGGACCTTTATTTTCTCATCCAAAATAGAAATAAATGGTAGAAACTACTTATATAGCAATTATTATGGGCCAACCAGTCTTCTAAGCCTTCGCATATGGCAATTTGATCTGTACAACAATGTAGTAAAATAGGTAATGTTACTATTTTCACTTTAAAATTAGGAAACTGAGTCACAGAGAACTTAAGCGAGCTACCATATCACACAGATAGTAAGGAGCAATGCTGGGATCTAACGCTACAGAGTCCATGATCCTTACCACTCATTTCACTGCCTCTTAATGAAATAGCTGCCCCTTTGTTCCTCTGACATGTGAGGAAGGTGAGAAGAGAAAAGTAGGGTGGAATAAGAAGAGATGCTAAGTAAATACTGAAGAGGCAGGTGGAATTCAAAGTCCTTTTTTTCAAATTAAAGAGATGTATTGTCTACCAGGGTTTCTGGGCACTGACACAGCAATAAGTCAAACACTAGCATTCAGTTCTTTGCAAATGGGATCCACCTCCTACCTTGGAGCACAGACAAATGCAGTTGAGAAGCCCAGTGGAAAAAGCTGAGTATGGCTGGGCAGACACACAGAGGCTTTTGCCTCTGGATCCCCTTGAGTTCCTTCCCCAGGAGTCTTTGACAAATATGCAGGACTAAGAAGCTGTCCAAGAAATGCAGTCCTCTCAGCCAATCATTACCATGGTTCAAAACCACTGGGCAGGAAGAGGAGACAGAGAGAGCTGGGTAGGATCTGTCTCCGGTGAGGTTTGGAAACAAGAGATACCCCTGACTGAGCATACTGACTTGATGTGGTCTGGCCTAGGAGCAAGGGAATGGACAGAATGACCTTCACAGGTCTCCACCAGCTCAGTGGGTCTATGAAAAGAGACTTCTGATTCACTCCCAGGCTCTACACAAGTGACTCTGAAATATTCCTAGACAGTTGCCAAGAGAGTAAATGGTAGGTAAAACAAAGAGCCAAAAGCCAAGATTTGGGGGTTTTAAGTCATTTCTTTTAGCATCTCCTTTTGTGTTTTCCCTTATGCTTGCTTGCTGATTCCCTTCCTTGATAAACTTTAAGATCCCTGAGGACAGAGGCTCCTACCTCTTCTGCCCCCTCCTGCCAAACTGTGCTGGGTTGCCTTAAAAAGAAAAATTTCATTCAAGATCATTTCTCTGAGTTGCAGTTTGTCAGCCACAGAGCTCTGGAGAGGATGAGCAGGTTCATGGTGTCAAGAATGTTAAGGAACCAAAGGACTTGTCTGCATGCATATTAGCATAACCAATGGACACAGACACTGGGGCAATAGGGTCTTGTCTGGGGTGAGAATGAGGCGGGGGGGAGGGAGTCAATTGGGTAAAAGAAGACATATGTAAAACTTTAGACAATAAAAAAATAATTTAAAAAATAATAATCATCATGAAAGAAAAAGAACATTAAGGAAGAAAAAAACATGGAATCATGATTACTCATTTATGGTCTTCCTATTTACACTCAACTCTGATGTCCACCAAAGAGAATGGAGGTTAATTTAAAAAAAAATGTAGACACATTGCCATCCCAAACCCAGAAAACAAGTTTTTACCTAGAAGAAAATTCCATCAAAAGTAAAAATTAAATGGGGACCAAAAACCTAGTACCTACCTACCTCTGAACACATCTTATTCCTGTTGTGGTGGCTGTGTACAGACAAACAGATTCATTGGAGAGGTAATTGCAATAAGTCAGATAAGGCATAACAAAGAGAGTGAATCAGGAGAGCTCTCCCACAGCATGAAGTTTTGAGTAAGGATTGTGAATGAGGAGGAAAGTTAGAATAGGAGACACAAGAATAGTGCTCTGTAGGTAGTGATGGACAGTTGTTGAACTTGTAGAGGCGGAGGCACACAGATAAGGACTAGAAAGCATTTTAGCAGAGGTTATGAATAACAGCAAGTGAGTTCGTGGTAAAATTGGGTTGTGGTGGGAGTAAAAAGATGGGAAGAGGCACCCCTTAGAGTTTAAACTCAAGAGATTAGATTTAATATAAGGGGACATATAAAGCCAACTTGGAAATACATCCAAGTATTGGTGGAGGCATGCAAGAAATCGTAGTCTCTCATTGAGGATCGTGGGAACTCTGCTGATGCCTGAGGATTTCCAGGGCAGGCCAATCAAGGAGGGGAAAGCTGCTTTCTCAGGAGAGCTCAGACAGAGTGGGCAGAGGTGGGATTTGCAACCAGCAAGTGATGGCATGCACTTTTAATCAAGCTTTTAAGAGAGATCTGCCATCATCTTAGAAAAACAACAACAAGAACAGTTCTTTGGATTGGGATGGATATAAAAGAGCTTGATTTAACATCTGTCAGTTACATCGGATATCTCAAGTGTTCGGGAAAGAACATTAGGAAAGCTGACAATAGAGGGAAGTCACTGCATAAACGTCTTCACTGCACTGCTCACCTAAGACTGAGAACTGGCATGAGTGCTTGTCTTTAGTTTTTGATGGCTGTTCCATACCCAGAGCACAGACAACCCCTGAGGCAGAACAGGTTCGTTTCAAAAGCCCATCTTCTCCTTAGTTCAACAAATGGTTTTGGGATGTTTATTCAAAGCCAGGCATAGTTTTTGGTTCTGGGAAACACCAGGATGTTTCCGCCCTAGAAGGGATGCTTGCATTCTAACAAGAGAAGTGGAAACTAAACAAGTAAACATACAATTAAGATCATTTCAAGTGATGCCAAATACTGTGAAGGAAATAAAATATCTAGGCTGCACAGAGAAGGGAGTGTCATGCTGGAGTGACGTGGTTAGCACGAGGGAAGGAAGACTAGGCAAAGGCCTGCCTAAGGAATTGGTATTTGTGCCGAGACTGGAATGGCAATAAAGGGCAGCCAAGGGACTAAAGAAAGAGCCCAAGAGAGAAAGCCTTCCTGAAAAAAGGAGCAGAATGTTCAAAGATGTAATATGGCGATGGTATTTATAAAAAGCAAATTAATAAAATGATAGTCACTGCTAACTATTCATTGTTAAAAAACAAAAAAGTAAAGGCTGTGGCTAAGATGTCACACACCCACAGGTGGAAATGGAGCAGAAAAAAACCCATACGATATTGAATGCTTAAATGAGAATTAACAAAATCAAGATTAAAAGAGAGAGAGTGAACTGGACAGCTGGGTGAGCAGCATGTTTCCTGTGTGTATTTCTCCTAATTAATTAGCCTGTAAGAGTGTGGTCATTGAGCTCATGCCTGAATGCTGCTCTTGGGGGACAATTTCCAAGACCCTGAGCAGAGGCTGAATCTGTCTCCTGGAAAGCAGTTTAGAAGAGCAGAGAAAAAAGCATAGTGAGCAAGTGTCTGGGGCCTCCCCACTCTTCAGGGTGATGATCAGGGCCTGTTCTTCTGCAAGATGGCCTGAGCCTCAAGGCACATGGCTATGCTCACTGTATAACTCACAGTATAGCCACCATGGCCGCATCAAACAAGAGAGCAGGGATTCTCTCCATGCCCTCAGCCTTTGTTATTATTTCAAATCAAGATGGCTAGTACTTAATGCTAGACTCATTTCTAAACCCTTGGGCTTCAGGCCTGACTGTCCCAATTCTCCATATTATCTTCTACATATAAATTTAGGAGACTGGATGTTAATATCTAAGGACTTTTTAAGCTCTGACAGTCTCATAGAATATGGAAGGTCTATAATTAAAGTAGATACATGGGAATTATTAGCAGCTACAGCATAGCAGCATCAAAAAAATCAAGTGGAGCATAACTTGATTTTTGGCTCAGGTTTGGCTCAGTGGATAGAGTGTTGGCCTGCAGACTGAAAGGTCCCAGGTTCGATTCCAGTCACAGGTATGTACCTTGTTTGTGGGCACATCCCCAGTAGGAGTATGCAGGAAGCTGCTGATCAGTGTTTCTAACTCTCTATCCCTCTCCCTTCCTCTCTGCAAAAAATAAATCAATAAAATATATATATTTAAAACCAAGTGAACTCGGCAATCAGCTACATTGGTTAGGAAAGTATTGGACTGCCAAGTAGTAATATTGTAGAAAATGTAACTAATAACTGGCTAAGTGACAACGGGTTGATTTTTTTCCTTACAATAATGGCTGAATTGCTATAACACCAGGTCTATCCTGATTAGAAAAGAAGTAAACATGCGTCAGAGGGTACTGATTATCAACTAATGAACTTGGGGGAAAAGAAGCATGATGCCATCAGAGATATCACTCAAGCAGTGGATTGGGAGTGGAAAAGAACAAGTTGTGATCAGTGAGGAGATAGAGTGGTTTCAATATCAGAGGGTAGTAATGGGAGGTGAAAAGTCCCAGAGTATGATCTTGAGACAAGGTTGCTGAAGTGCAGTGAGGATGGAGAGGGAATTAATGACTACTCATCAGGCTCTGATCCTTTCTCTGCACCCCATAGAGAACCCAACTCTTTGGCCCCACCCCACCCCCTTTCTGCCTTACTTAACAAATCATATCTAGAGCATTAAAAGAGAACAGGTGAGAAGTGATGAGAGCAAAGGAAGTCAGCCATTAGTAATAGACCATCCTGAATGTGGGGTACCCTGCCAGCATATAAATAGCAGATCTGAGAAGGAAAGGAGGTTGGTGAAAATGAATGTCTGTACCTCATAGGAGAAGGTGTTAGGGTGGTAACAGTGAAAATGGTCTAGAAGCAAGAATAAACAAGAAGCCAGAAGACTCTACCCCACTGTCTGCAGGGATACCAGATAAACCTAGCAAGTTGCTCCTTTCTGCCACGGGCCTCTCTGCACTCCGAAGGCCAGTTTTATTCTGGCTATAGGAAGCTCTTCAGTGCCTGCCTGTCATGTCTTATTATGCTGCCATGTCATGATGGACTTAAATGGCCATTTCTCTTGTTAATACTTTTATGGCTTTTCTCTCCTTCAAGATTTTTGACAGCCATTGACCTTTTCATACCAATAGTTGAATGCCACCAGTATCATAACTTTTAAGAGAACTCTAAACAAGATAGCTTTACTCTCAGCATTAGAGTGTCCCCACAATGTAAGCACATAAAAAATAAATTCCATGAACCCACATAGATCATTATCCCATCAGAATGTAAGCTCTATAAGGGATGTCTTTTGCTGTTTGCTCATTGTTGACTTGTGATAATATCAAGGTCTGGAACATGGTAGGTACCTTATAAGTATTTCTTGAGTATTAAATGTGAGCGACTGTGTTAGAGAGCATTTGTGTGGCACTCTACAATTACACCTAGTAATATCCTTCCCTGCCAAGAATCAATTATCCAGCCAAAGGTCAGGCACCTTGACACTTTCCTGCCTCAGGTGAAGTTTCCATCTACCTGAGGTTAGAAGGTGAGTTCTCTGGTTTTTCGTGGCCCTGATATCCTAGCCACCTTACCACTCAGAGAACTTGTCCCAATTCTCCTGAACCCACAGGTTCTCAATGGCCCAGGAGCTACCATTTGAGCATGATGTTTCCTTCTGGGGCTTGGAAGACAGTCACACTTGCCTTTTAGGGTTTAGAATGGCTTTGAAGGTTTCCATAAGCCAGCCCCTGGGTTTTTCTCCAGCTCCTACCCCTTTAACATTTGATTATGCTTTGCACAAATGTTTTGGCCATGATTCATTTGGTGAGGCAGAGAGGTATCAAGGGGAGGAGGGAACTAAAGGCCGCAGACTCCAGTGACTTGGAAACTCAGGAGGAAGTAAAATCCAGGCAAATCATCTATCATCTCCCCTCTCTGCTCCCACATCCTTTTTTTCTCATGAAAATAAAGTGATCAGGAGGGGAAACACCTGGTTGCTTTGAGCAGATTTCATTTGTCCTTTCCTTCTTCCCTCCTCATTTTTATCCTTCCCTCTGCCATTGGGAAGCTGCATCCTCCACAGTTACTCCATCTCTCTGAAGAGTCTCCTTAAGGGGGATTATCCCATTTATAGACCATATGGGATGATTTGTCCCTCCTCCTCCCTTCGGCTACCATGTACCCAAACTGAGCTCAAAACATAAACAATATCTCCCCGCTTCCTTCATTCAACAGTTGTCTATGGCTAGAACTGTGCTAGCTGCTAAAGACATGGTGATGAGCAGAACAGACATGATCCTTTGGGAACTTACATCCCACATCCCTCAGCAGGAGACAGATGAAAGAGTGACCTAATAAATAAATAAGTCATCACAACTTGTGAAAAGTGCTTAAGAAGTAATAGCTAAGATTTTTTTAAATATACTAGTGGATGCAGAGTCACGGAAGGTTAAGCAAGTCACAAACATTTTAATTGAAATATTGAGGATGACATGGAGATAACTGGAAATAATGAGTAAAGAGGATGTTGAGAATAAAGACAGAATCATGGCTTAAGGGACAGAAAAGAGCTTAGTGTTTTCTAAGAATTTTATTTTTAAAAAATCTATGTTGACATAAAACAGAGCATCTGGTGCTCAGTGAGTGAGGCAGAAGACAATGAGTTCAGAAAGGCAGGCAACTTGGAAAAGAGCTTAGATTGTATTCCATTTGCACAGGAAAGTCACTGAAGAGCTCTGAGGGAGGTCATGTATACCCTGAGAGAAACCCCTAGGGCTGTCTTAGAGTGACTCAAAGACACACCCCAGCCCCATTCCCCAACCTCCAATCTCAACTCCCATCCCATGCCCAGTCTCAGCAACCACAGGGAGTTTAAGATCATGCTTAATTATTTAGTTGATTCTTTTACTCCTCTGATAGAAGCAATAAAGAAATAGAGTTCAAATCAGTTCATTTGGTAACCTCTGAGCAATTGGAAAATTTAGTCAATGGTCAACACTCAACAAAAATGAGATTTTGAATTATGTTAAAAGATTTAATGATCCAGCCTCTCCCTGTCCCCCATGACTGTGAATAACAATCCAAAATTTGTTATAGGACATAACAGGCCTTCTTAAGCCAGAGGTTGTTTGTCAGATAGTTCACTCAGGGTGGTTACAAAAAAATATGATATCTAATAGAAGGTCAGACCTTGGGGGGGGGGGGGAGGGGTTAGAAACTCATACTACCCACAGATGTGCAGAGAAAATAGAGCTTCTTCATGTCTCTATAGCTTTTCTAAAGAAAAAAAGTAAATTTAATTCAATTGGGTAATTTCAGTCAAATGCAATAATTTTTAAAATGTTTTTTAGGTAAAATGTTCAGGTTTCCAGACTTTGACTTAATTACTCACCTGCCCTTTCCTTTCTGAGCATATGAGGATGTCTTATTGTATCCTCAAAGCAGTGGGTCAGGGGGGGGGGGGGGGGAAGAAGTTTTTGTATCCACAGGTTACAAGGTCCTCTGGATCCTTGTTGATCAACGCTGTAGGTGAGTTGTGTATGTCCTAGCTAAGTGCTCTTGGAAAGTTGTTGCACCGTTAACTATTTTCACTCTCCCCTACCTCAAGTCTCCTAATCTCACAAAGAAACTTACCTAGATCCCCAAGCTACTTTCTCCTTACCCCTACTCAGCATGTAAACATTTTCATAAACTGAGAAGAGAAAGAGGTAAGAATGCATGTGTCTGCCACCTCCTTTCTTTCCTAAAGTGTCAGAAGCACTTGTTTTGTTTTCATTTGCTCATTGAGTACCAAAAGTCTGGATAGCCTCTCTCTCTCTCTTCTCTCTCTACAAACAAGTAATTTTACTTTTAGCAATGTTTTCATTCTGCTAAAATTTCATTTCAACAATCCATGTAGAAGAACCCTTGTGTTAGTTGTAAATTTTGCCTGCGCAGCAAATTGTAATTTTTGGTTAACTAGTATATAAGGGATATAGAAGCTCAGCTGTTTTTTAACCTATTTTTTTAAACTTTTGAACACCTTCATTCATCCCTCCTCCCATCCCCTCCCTCTGATAACCACCAATCAGTTATCTATTGCCTATATATAAAAGTTTGTTTTCTTGTTTGTTTTGGTAGGTTTTTATTTATATTTATATTTTTTTATTGATTTTAGAGAGGAAGGGAGAGGGAGAGATAGAAACATCAATGATGAAAGAGAATCATTGATCATATGCCTCCTACACATCTCACACTAGGGATTAAGCCCGCAACCCAGGAATATGCCATGACTAGAAATCAAGCAGGGTAGGTTTTTTGATTTTCAGATTCCACATATAAGTGAAATTATACAGTATTTGTCTTTCCCTATCTAACTTATTTCACTTAGCATAATCTCTAAAGGTCCATCCATGTTGTCCTGAATGGCAGAATTCTTTCTTTTTTAATGGCTCATTAGTATTCAGTGTGCGTGTGTGTGTGTGTGTGTGTGTGTGTGTGTGTGTTACATTTTCTTTAACTGTTCATCAGGAGACAGTTGTTTCTATGTCTTGGCTATTGTAAATAATGCTACAAAAAATATGGGGGTGCAAATACCTTTTTGAGATAGTGATTTTATTTCCTTCTAATAAATACCCAGAAGTGGAAATCTGGATCATAAGGTATTTATAGTTTTAATTTTTTGAGAAAACTTCATACAGTTTTCCCTAGTCTCTTTACCAATTATTTTCTTATCTATAGTGTACAAGCATTCTTTTTCCTCTGAATCCTCACCAACACTGTTATCTCATATCCTTTTAATGACTGCCATTCTATTGGATATGAGGTAATATATCATTGTGGTTTTAATTTGCATTCCTCTGATGATCAGTGATGCTGATGACCTTTTCATGTACCTTTTGGTCATTTGTATGTCTTCTCTGAAAAAAAAAAAAAGTCTACTCAGATCCTCTGCCCATTGTTTAATCAGTTTGGGGTTTTTCCCCCCTATTGAGTTATATGAGTTCTTTATATATTTTGGATATTAATCCACTATCAGTTATATAATATTTGCAAATATAGTTTAGCTTATTAACTACTACCAGTGATCCACACTGGTTATCTCACACTAATAATTTTATATTGATTACTGACTCTGTTGTAAGTTTGAGGGAGAAATAAAGAATAAATCATGGGCCTAGCACCCAACAAGTTTATAGACTTGGACTGGAGCAATCAATCCTCTTTATTATTTACCATGATTAGAGAATGGAAACAATCTGAAAGTCTAGCAATGGGAGACTAAATGAGTTTCTATTCAATAAGAAAAATGCAAGCATTATAATATTAAGGTAGCTATAAGTGTGCTGATAAAAATAACCTCCAAAATAAGCAGTTAATAAAAAATAAACTAATGTGCAAAATGATAAATATAGTAACTACTACTCTTTGTGCACAAGAGGGCTGATACTTATTCAGTTCTCACAGCTTGACCCCCAGATGTACTATCTGTCTCTATAACAATGTATCATCATAGAGTAGCCCTGGGAACACACACACACACACACACATACACACACACACACACACACACACACACACAACTTTATCCTTTTATATGCTTTTAAAACCATGAACATGCAATTATTTTACTATCATTTACTTATTTTTTATTATTTCTATTAAAATCTAAATAATTAAATGATGACCCATGGGTAACAGAGATGAAGAGAACAATGGCACATTGGAAGGACTTGAGAAATTTGACCCGGTAGGTTGAAGCATCAGAAAATACCCCACAGAGGAGGCAAGGTACCTGGAGTTTTCAAGAGTGATCATGTTAAGAAAAATCTGGAGATCCAGCTGCTCAATAAGTGGAGTCTCTAGGACAAGGCTAAGAATATGGTATTTGAGGTCTTGTAAATTTAGACCAATCATAGCCTTCAGCATCGTTACATTGAAGAAAAGATTGCAAGTGGGACCTGAAGTGTCCATTCAGCACCCCTGGATAACCCTCTTCCTGAGAAAATCAAGGTAAGGGGGAGAGGGTGTGGTTAGAAGTTCATGCTCAAGACTAAACCCTTTATGAAGCAATGTAATCAAATCCTACACTTTTTAGAATTACCACTGTTGGTTTGGACTTTTACAAGAGTTCCAGCTCTTTTTATTATTTTTCCACTGTTTTAAAAAATTATTCTTTTGCTTTTAGTTTCACAACATGCATTGGCCTGCTGCCCTTCTCTTTGAGCCAGTTCACTATTTCTCAGGAGAAACTAATAAGAAGCAATTGCTCTCTGGACATGTATTCTTCTCATGGGGTTTCCTCACTTGATAACATTCTCTCCTGTTTCTAAAGGAAGGGAAGAAACACTATTTAGGCCCACATTTTGAATGGGAACAGGAAGAGGTCTAGAATTCTGGAGTATTTAAGAAACCCACACTGAATGGAGACATATTATACACCCTCCAGATCCTTTTAGGTCATTCCTGACTCAGAGATGTCAGGAGTATTAGCTGTTCATGGCTAGATGGGGAACCCTTTGATTCACTTATCTCTGGCCACATTTAGGAAGAGAACCATAACTGAGTCTACTCCCAGATACCTAGTAGCAGTCAGATCAAGACTAACATCTAGTACAGAGCCTGCTGTAGTGTCTGAGCTGCTCCTATTATTCACTCCATTGGAAGAAGGCACTGTAGGCAGCTGTTAAATGGTCATGAGAGATCATGTAATGCTAAGCTATTATCAGTCGTTCTTAGCTAAACATCTATAAAGTTCAACCTTGATGCCAGAGCAGACCCATGGAGAAGGTACAAATTAAAGGAAGCCCTAGAGATTACTTAAGTCAAGCCCCTCATTTTACATTTACATTTACATTCCCAGAGCTATCAGTGTAAATGCAAAGCTAATTATTGGTGAAGACAGTCAGATCAAGAGAAACTCACTTCCATACAAGGTTGTATTCCATGTGATTAATTTATGGAAAAATGTCATTTTAGAACTGGAATGCTCTGGAAGGAAGGTCTTAGGACAGAATCAGGAATTTCAGAAAATATCAAGGTGCTTACATTTGTTTAGAAGAAAAAAGCAAAGGGAATAGGTTTTCTGTTACTGATGAGTGACACACTACCACAAATTTTGTGGCTTCAAATAACAACAACACTTATTTTGCTCATAAATCTGAAATATAGATAGGTCTTGGGAAGGAACACTCATCTCTGCTCCACTCAGCATCAGCTGAGGCAACTGAAAGTTTGTAATCATCTGAAGACTTATTCATTCATATATCTAGCTGTTGATGCTGGTCATCAGCTGGAACATCAAATAGGGCTGTGAATAGAATCCTCTTCATGTGTCCCCTTCATGTGACTTACTTAAAGTATGTTGTCTGGGCTCCTCTGGTGAGTGTCCTGAGACAAACCCAGGCATAAGCGAACTTGTTTTGCATAACCCAGGCCTAGAAGTCACACAGTATAACATATGGCATATTTACGAATTACTGCAGTCACAAAGTCTGGCCCATCTTATGGGGAGAAGAATTGGGCTCCAACTTTTGATAGGGGTATAACAAATAATTTGCAGACATATTGTAAAACAATTACAGTAGCTCAATTTTCAATTGATCTGATTTGAAGGTCCTTCCCGAATTAACTGAACTGATTTAGGAAGTTCTTCCCAACTAATTACTGGGCAGGTCCTGAATCAAGATATAAATATAGAGGCTTACTGGGGCCAACGGAAACCCCACCATGAAAGAATATCATTTCTAACTCTTCTGGATTCTAGAATTCCTGAATCATCCACCTCACTCCAGATTCTTGAGATATGTATCTCAAGAGACAAAAACAAATAATGAGTTCACTCATGTTTTAGGCTCCTAAAGCTGAAAACTCAGTTGTGCCTATAAGAATCCATCAAGCAGCCACTGAAAATTTCATTGAGAGAGAAACAGAGCAGGCCCCCACTAACTTTGAGTAAATTAGGGCAGGGTAAGGATCTTAAGGTACTAAGACCCCTAAAGAAAACTGTAGAAAAGAGGTTTCTTAATAATCAACTAGGTGAAACTGAATGGATCTTCTCTGGCTTCTTATAGGAGATCTATGAACACAAAAATGATTTTTGTCTTCCTGGTTAAGAAGGCAAGGTGCCCTCTGAATTTTTCAGGGAAGTGTGACTTAAGGGGACCTACGTAATCTCTGACTAATTGTACTTTTGGTTAGCTTTCTAAGTGCCTGTATTTCCTACCATATGGCATGCTTCTTGAAGGTAAGGGAGAGTACCTTCTATCTGCCATTATTAAAATATAAAAATACAGCACATTAACTTCTTGATCTCATAGCCACACCATTAAAGAAAAACAACTTAGGGCACAGGATGGTTAAGCCACACAAAAGGAAGAAATTTTAACAAGTGAGAAAGTAGAGGCAAGTTCATGGGACAGAAATTATCTAGGAGGGAAAGAGAAGCAATAAGTATAGAATATAAAGGCAAATGAGTCAGAATGAAAAGGGAAAGTCACTAAATAGATGGGATAATGAGTATTAGGGAAATAGTTGAAAGGAGAGGAGCCCTAGAACTTAGCATGGCCAAAATAAATTTACCTTTGGATTGAGTTGAAAAGCTGAATTCTGTACCTCTGTGAAAATCCACTGAGCCCCACCCTTTGAGGATAAGAAGAAGAGGAAGAGAGTCCCACTGACTTATCTGAATTATTTATTATTATTATTATTATTATTATTATTATTATCATTATTATCTTTCCACATAGACACACCCTATAGGTTTCTCATTATGTATCCACTGTGCAAAAAAAAAAACATATATCTTAGACTTTCTGAATCTAAAGTACATGTTCCTGAAGTACAGTTTACTTAAGCTGAGGCTCATCTTTCAGTAAATTCAGAAGTCTAGGAATCAGTCTTTGGATTCAACAAGACTTTTGAGGCCACTGTGTAGATTACAATGTAACAGCCCTATCAGGAGGGCTCTGTGATATTCCAGAAAGTAGACACCTCTGGTCACTATGCTTACAAAAGCTCTTAGAGAAATGAATTGTAATAGAAGACAAAGTCAACACACCAACCTATCAGATGTGAGGACTGAAACTTGAAAGTGGGGGGAGATTGTTAGAAGGCATGAGAGAGAAAGGTATAGAAGAGAGGAATAGAAAGGAAAACAGGAGAGGGTAAAGAGAGAAACAGTGTGTGTGTGTGTGTGTGTGTGTGTGTGTGTGTGTGTGTGTGTGTGTGTGTAAAAGAATGAGAGGGGATGGAGGAAAGAAGGAGAAAGATTTTTAAAAAAGCTGATACTTTAAAAATCTTTTCTTATGTTGAGGACACAGTAAATCAAATGATAATGAAATTCTATACAGATTAAATGCCCAACCAAAAACTTGGAAGCAAATAAGGAATTATATCACGAAACCTCAGTGTCATGTAAATCTCACTGGACAGGGAAATCAAAATGTTAGCAACAATTTTATTCTTTTTATAACAAAACTGGTTCTGAAAATGGAAGGAAAAAAAAGAATGGAACCACTTCTGCAAATAATTAAAGGGAGAGTGGAGATCATGGGTGGGGGGCAGCTGGGAAAGGGAGGGAGGGGTGTGCTGGATAAATATAGAACTATGATTTAAGAGACACTAGGAAACACTTTGTATGTGTTAATTGGAAATGCATTTGAGAGGCTGCAGTTTGTTCACCATGAATGTCATGACCTTGGGTTTCTTGAGGGAATGTGGGCTCCACCCTGTCCCCATGGTGAAGGGAAGAAGCAAGAAACCATGTCATTCAAAGGATGAAAGAAGTTCCAGTTTATATGGTGGAAGGAACCATTTTTTTTGTTTTGTTTTTGTTTTTCTGTTTTATTCTTTGCACTAAAGAGAGAAGCACTGTGGGATTACAGCAAAGCTGTTTTGTTTGCCAAGGAGAGAAACTTGGAGATGGGATGGTTTGAGAACTGCCTCACCCCATGTTAGAGTGACAAGATGGATTATCTTTTCTACCCTTGGTGGCCAAAAAAATCCTGGTTAATCAAATGAGCATTTGACCCAAGAGAAATGGAGATGTTAGGAACTGGCTTTGGGAAGAGGATTCCTCCTACTTATCTGGGCAGTTCCTGGCATTGGCTGTGACCACAGTCCCTGGCTCTGTGTCTCAAAGCAGAAAAAAGTGGATTCTGGTGAACTGAAAAGTTGAGGTCTGTTACATATATTGGCTGAAACTCTTGATTTTGAATGATAAAAATGATAAAAGATAACCCTTCACTAAATATCTTCCAACTCACTTCTACACTGTCACTTGTTTTTCAAACAATCCTCTCCTTTCATTCCTTTACATACTTGGGAACACAAGCAGAGCATTTATTGCTTAGGCCTCAAAGATGACCTGGAAGCTATGATGCCCAAGTAATATTATAGTTGTATCCCAGGTATAAAGGTTGTGACATGGGAGCCTGTTTTTGGGAAAAAAAAAAAAAAAAAAAAAAAAGGCTCCCAAGTCATCCAGACTCACCAACTCACCTACTCATCCCTACTCATCCCAGACTCGCCTACTCAGAATCTCTGCGGGTGGTGGGGCCATGAAATCTACATACCTAACAAGTCCCCAAGTAAGTTTTGTGTGGCCAGCCTACTTCTATAGGTGAACATTTGGGAACCACTGAACACTAAACTCCTTATTTATAACTATTTAATCAAGACTCAGGGAGGGAAGACATCACCATAGACTACACACAGCTGGCACTAAAACTCAAATATGTCACTTCTCAGTCCAGAACTTTGACACTATGCTTGCAATCTCCTTCAAATCATGAGTAAGACCTGAATCCTGTCCACCACCTAAGTCAAGCCTAAGCTTACCTCTAGGAATGCCTTATTCATAATGACTGTGATGATTATGATGATGGTTATGATTGCAGTGGTGGTAATTGCTAATACTTACCCAACACTTACTATGTATTTGACACTATTTAAGAACTTATTTAATCTTCAAAACAATTCATATTGTAGGCACTATAATTTTCCCATTTTACAGCTTTGAGACTTGAGGCATAGAGATATCAGAGAATTTGTGCAAGGTCACACAGCTAGAAAGAAGTGGGACTGGGATTCAAGCCCATGACTGGCAAAAGGTAGGAAGTGATGACTTCCTTAACACACTTCTTGAGTATTTTAGCACTTTGCCTTTTTGGTACACAAGACTTTTCCATTATAACATACTTCTCCTGACCTGAACTCCTTCCCTAACTGCCCCCCCTACCTGCTTATAGTTAACAACAGAAGATGGCAGAATTATCCTGAAATGAAGGAAAAACACTCAACAGAACCCCATGCCAGGAAGGCCTCTTAGGAGTGGGCCTGCAGGCCAGGCATATAGCCAATTATTGTCATGCCTTCTTTTCCCCACTCCCAGCTTCCTACAAAATTAAAAACAGGACTCAGATGAAGGTCAAAGTAAGCATGAGCTTTGTTCCCGTGGCCCCAAATACAGTGATTTAGGTTTAGTATGTTGGAGGATGTGACTCAAACCTTCTTTGATTCAGAAAGTTATATTGGAAACTTCCTTTCTACCAGACTCACCTCACTCCATAATTCATACATAAGGATCTATCTTGAGAAAGCAAAGAAAATTCAGGTGAGAGCTATGGATAAAAGAGCAGAAATGTTCCTCTAATTCTGTTCCCTCCTGGTGGATGGATCAGAAGTCCTGCCTTTTCTACAGAAATATAAGGAGTCTAGCATGGATGTTGTATACTAATCCAGGCCTTTTCTCTGATCTTTTTCACGACTGTTTTTATACACTACCTCTTCCATAAGTGAATAATGTCTTTAAATTCTATTTCTCCAGTGGATCTGATTTGCCTTACATCATTCATAGCCTCTTCCATTCCTCTCTTGCATCCAAGGGAATCTTGAATCTTGGAGAGAAGATGTCCACCCTATGAGCTACACATGCAAGCAATGCCTTTGAGCACATATGGATCAGTTAGTTCAACTGTTCCCTTGTCTATAGTCAAAACAGAGAGTTCAACATAAAGTATTAACCCAATATGGCATAATATTATCTTGATTTTCTCAACTTGCTCAAAGTAAGAGTAAATACCCTTGAGTGAAAAGAGAAGTGGGACATCGAGATAATAGAAAACTTTTAGAGAACTCTGAGAATCATCATTACTACTTGAGGCCAGAGTTCAGTCCATGGAAGTGCTGGCTTGTCTCCAGGAATGCCACATCGGCCTTCCCTGCAGCATCTCCAGCAGGAAGCTCTTAGTTTGTGATCCACCTTCAGAGTGCCCCGGGAAAGCTGCATCATGAACATTTGGGATCATTTCATATTTCATAAATGGGCTTAACACACTCATGAGATCAACTGGAAGGCCTACTAGATTTAATTATATTGGAAAGGGAGGGAACCAGAAACATCTTACATTGAGCTAGAGAGACAGCAGGGAGAGAGCAAGCAAGCATCAGGGAGATGTGATGGGATGCGAGTCATGCTGCTCAGGCTGAGGGGCTGAAACCATGCAGCACCAGAGAAACAAAACTACATCCCTGAAGCAGACAGCATTCAAAGGAGATTCTGGTCCCAATTCATTCCCAGGAAGGATCTGAGAAGTTGCCTTTGTTCATTCCACATTGATGAGTGCAAAATAAGCCATGTAAAATAGCACATACGCCTGTGCCTCGATCCTATCAATCTAATTATAGGTAAAGCTTAAAAAGGGGTCAATAAACTTGACATCTCTCTCTCTGCATATTATTTGTTATGAGCTCTAAGTCTACACTGAGAAGCTGCTAGTTTTCATATAAAGTTGACTCAGGAAAGATTTTTACAAGAAAAAGAACAAGAATACATGTGAACCTGGCCAGTGTGGTTCAGTGGTTGAGCATTGAACCATGAACCAGGAGATCACAGTTCCATTCCCAATCAGGGCACATGCCCTGGTTTCGAGCTCTATCCCCAGTAGGAGGCATGCAGGATGCAGCCATTCAATGATTCTCTCTCATCACCGATGTTTCTATACTTCTTTCCTCTCTCTTCTTCTCTCTGAAGTCAATAAAACCATTTTTTAAAAAAAAATGCATATGAAATCATGGAGGAGCAAAATGGACAAAAACTCACAAAGATAAAATGAATGAGAAAGTGAAAAGCACAAATTCTCTGTAAGGATACAGATTCATGGAACAATGGAAGGCACACAATGACTGAAACAACACAGGCCAATAAAACAGGAAGGATTGGGCTCCCTATTAACTGCTATGGCAGAAGCTGCCCATTGTTCTCCAATATTTTTTCTTCCTTCCTTAATTATAAAATTTTTAGCTGAGTATATTGCTATTCATAATAAAGATAAAATTTTCATCAGTAAATGTGGCTGAGGGGCTCACTTTTTGCTTGTAAAATATAAACACAAATGTCACAAGGAAGACACGTGGAATCTTTCTTAGGAGACAGATGGCATCTTTTTGGCCTCTTTTTTATCTCCCTTTCTCCACCTGATGCCTTAAGCATTGATATCACCATCTTGGGTCATGATAACAAGGACAATATTTGAGGGATGGTGAAGTAATGAGCTCTGTGGAGTCATGGTCCCCAAGAATGTTATGGAGCCGAATTATCACTGATCCTAGAAGGCTTACCCTCAAACCTTGTGATTAATCTCTGATAAAGACCATGTACTTCCCAGAGGGAATGTCTATGTATTTAGGACCAGCTTTGGCTACAAGTGACAAAAACCTGAAATTACTCTCAAGTAAATGGTCGAGAAATATATTTCTCTCTCACATCAACCAAAGTTCACCTCCTGGATTTAATATTCTTTATCTCTTTCCCTAGAAATAAAGATCATTATCAGGTAACATAGTCAGACCTCTCTTCTCAGAAATAAATGATCCCAATTTGACCACTCTTCTTTCATTGCAGGATTCCTTTTACCCCTGTGTATCTTCATTGTCACATCCATACCTGCTCTTGCCCATACCCCTTTTGAGTTTAGGCATGTTGAAGATTTCAGAAAGGAGCTAAAATGTCTTAAAGTCAAAGCAAAACTTCAGGAAGTATATAGAATTAGCCATATGGCTTGAGTAAAAGGCCAGCAAGTCAGCACAGGGTAGTCTGGCTTAACACCACCTCAATGCCCAGCTCCCTCCACATTGCCCTAAAGGCAGGGCAGCCTCCAGGAGAAAGAAAGAGACTGGAGATGGGCTCCAGTGCATAAATGCCTACACACCTGAGCAGCACTGCAGGCCCAAGGCCAAGATGCACAGCTCCCCCTAGATGCCTCCTAGCCCAGATGACTTGGGATCTCCTACCTTCCCAGCCCCCCATACACCCCTAGCTTTTTCATTACCTAACCCAAAGACCTTCTGAGGCAGATAAAATTCTCCATGTATGGTGAAGTTATTGAAGCGAAAAATAATAAATTTTCATGAGCGTGTTTCAATTTCCACTTGTGTTTATGGCCAAAGGTGTTTTCTGAATTTTAATAATCGCTGGTGGAACAAGGGCCAGCCACATGCTGCTAACTTGTTAAAGAAAATGGGAGGGGGAGAAAGAGAGCAAGAAAGAGTCCGTGCGAGTGGAAGTCCATGCTCAGCTGTAAATTGCTCAATAGCTCAGCTCTAATCCTCCCCGTTTTGAGTCCCACCCTTAAAACCTGAATGGTAAAGGATAAAATGTTATCTAGACCTTGCTGTGTTGACACTTTGCCCTGGGCTCATTTTAGCCATCACAGCAATTTTAGCATGGGGTGTGTGTGTGCTGAAGTGTGTGTAGATGTATGTCTTAAGAGAGAAATATCAGTGTTGTATGGTACCATTTCATATAGTGTGTGTAAAAGGGAAAGAATTTGGAGAACCAGGCTCTTTCCAATTGGACATCAACTTGACCGTTGTTTTAAGCTCGATTTTATCTGGCAGAGTTTCTATTTGCTTTTTAAATGTCAGAAAAGGTTAAGAAGGCTTTGATATCTATGAGAAATTTCCTAGACCCCTGGGGTAGATGCCCACTATATAGTAACGTAAATTGATTACCTCCCCCACCTTTAAATTTGCCTTTTACAAGGTACATATCTGAGAAATCAAGGAAAGACGAGGAGATTAAAGTAAATGTTCATTTGTGGGTCTGACTATTGTGCTCCAAATGAGTGAACCTAGAAATATTCAGATGTTGTATTTCTCTCTGTCTTTCTCATCTATCCTGACTCACATTTTCCAAATTTCTGTATATTCAAGAGAAAATATTGTGACTAGGAGAACATTAATATTCCCTTTCCTTGGCCCTAACTCTTTAGCCTGCTGCAATAAAAAGGAACTTGAGGCCCTAAGGGACTATGGAGCCTGCATTTAGCATCCTAGGTGTTTAATAAAGACCAATGGACTGAGTGTCCACCAGCCCCTTGAAGTCTCAGCAGGCTTTCCTATGCAGTGTGTGCCAGCCTTCAGACCACCAACAAGGTTTATTAAAAATGTACCTTTTCGGGGATAATTAACAAATGAGCTTTTGGTGTGCTTATACTCAATACTTACAATAATCCTTTACCTTCCCAACGGCAGAGAATAAGTTTGGGGACTCACAGAAGACCAAGGCATATCTGGACCACATGCCATCTGTCCCCATAGATGTCTACAGAGATATCCTTTGAGCACCTGGTGTCCAATGGCTATCTATCCAAGCAGATCACTATGAGTTATTCCTTCCCCCTGCTACCCTGCTCAGGCCCAGGGACTCCTTTTGCTGTGTGCCCTGCCAAGACATGGAAATATCAATAAGGGACCTTCTGTTGAGAGCCTCAGTAGACATTCCTTACTGAGATTCTGTCTAGGAAGCAGGGTCTCTCTTTCCAGTACTAACCAAAGGTAAAATCCCACTACTTTCAGTCCATTTTTTTCCCTCCTTTTCTGCCTGGGATGAGGGAAAGTGGGGGAGGGTGTGAAGAGGAGCTATTTTCTAGTGATGTTCGGCCAGCCATTTTTGTACTATTATTTGAGTTCACTCCATTTCACTAAGGTTGTATGCTTTAAAGTCTAAAGCCACAGACAATTTTTATTTCTATCCTCCGGCCTTACCTTGGCCTTGCCTTGCCCTAAAAACATTCCATTAGGGTGAAGAGAGTATATGTGTGCATGTGTGTGCCTATGGATGTGCACGCATGAGCACACACACACACAGGGGCACTGGAGGATGGATGGAGCAAATTATTAGAGGGAAAGGTCACTTAATATCTTGAATGATTTCTGCAATGTTTGTAAATAAACAAAAATTGAGTGATAAAGTTTCAAAATTCCTAGCATTGAGACTAACTATAGAAAACTGACATTTTTCTCTCTTAGAAAACAACTGGATAATTAATCTGAGTAGTACATAGGCTTCTTTCTCTGAAATTACTCCTGCTGAATTATGACACGTAATGAATTGGAAGGACCCTTGACTTTCTCATGCAAGCACCAGAGGACAGCACTGAAAAGATGTGTCCCAAGTAACCTCAGG
The DNA here is from genome assembly GCF_014108245.1 of Pipistrellus kuhlii. Taxonomy (NCBI): domain Eukaryota; kingdom Metazoa; phylum Chordata; class Mammalia; order Chiroptera; family Vespertilionidae; genus Pipistrellus; species Pipistrellus kuhlii. The sequence goes on along the minus strand of NW_023425573.1, from coordinate 675,073 downwards.
AGAATGGCCTACAGAACTTCCTAGCCCTCTGCTCTGGAGGTCAGATCACCTCATTGTCCCAGGAGTGGGAGGCAGTTTGTGAAGACTGGATGATCAACATCCAGAGGAGAAGGAGGAGGATGTGGTAGTGCTGCAACACTAAAGAATGGCCAGTTTTTCCAAACCCCAAGTTCCGACCCAAAGCAATAAAGCTAGCCTCTCAACTTGGCACCCAGAAAGGGAAAGGCAGGAGTTAGAGCTGCCTCACAAAGCCATGAGGTGCCAATTTCCACCTCACCCACTAGTCATAATCCTCCAGGCTTCAGATCACTCAGGTTAACCACTCTTGCCAGACTTTGGCCTCCTCCCACCTTCTTAGTTCCAGCACAACCCAGGCAGGACAACACACCAAAACTGCAGTGAGGGCTGCAACCAGAAAATGTGTGTTTTACTAGTATACCTATGGGCAAAGCAAGCCTTTGTAAAATAAGCAGACCCCTTAAATCTAAAGTTAAAAAATCTCTTGCTTTTATAGTCTTTTCCCTACTCTCTTGTTGGCATCCCTCCTCCCCATAAGATCAGAGCATTCCAGCTCTCATCACTTTCAGAAGAGAGTTGCAGGTAAGAAGTCTTAAGAACTGCATTGGAGTTTTATCAATGGCTGGATGATTCTGGGAAGCTTAGCACATGGGAGACCTCCAATAAATGTCTGTTGATCTGAGTCCATCTATGATCCCAGAAAGATTCTGTTGTTAATAATTTTCACCTTGAGTTATTTGTTCTAGAGTATGGCTCCCAACTATTTCTAAGTGAAAATATCATTTATTAAAGCCAAGACATTTCATAAACCACTATCTTATGATTAATATCTATTGATTAAGATAGTACAACAGAACCCAAAGCTATACGAATTCAACACCTCTCTGAATATGAGTTATTATTTAATACAGTAACAATGTACTTAAAAATTATATATATATTATATATAAGCAAAGTTTATGTATACTATATATGCAAAACTACATATATATGCAAAGTTTATCACCCATTCAATCTATGATACTTTCTTTAAAATGAAGATTCTTTGGACCCACCTCCCAGAAATTCTAACTCAGTGGATTTGGAAGTACAGTCCTGAAATCTGCATTTTACCCCATCCCATGTTTTTTTTAAGAGTGGTCATCCACTGACCACTCTTAAAAAATAGTAGTATGCAGTATGCATGCATATTAGCATAACCAATGGACACAGACACTGGGGAGGTAGGGGCTTGCCCAAGGTGGGAATGGTTGGGAGAGGGGTCAATTGGGATAAAAGGAGACATATGTAAAACTTAAAATAATAAAAATAAATAAATAAAAAATTAAAAATAAATAAGTAGTATGCAATGGATACTTACTTGAATTATCTGTCTAATTATTGTGGTGGCTCTTCATAATTTAACTACTGTTGTTTTCAAATTGTTGATATTTTATAATAGTTTTGCTCATCATCTATCCTTAATGTTTCCTGAGCTCTATGAAGGTAAACTTGGGAAATACTGTCTTGCTAACTCAGATTGGGAAGATGCTAAAGATGGAATTTAGTGCCTTGTAAGTGAAGTTCCAATTCCCAACTGCCTTGTCAATGGCTGGGTGACAAGCGCTGCAAGAAAAAATTAAAGGAGGTTTTTGGTTGTTTTGTTTTGTTTTGTTTTGTTTTAACTTCTCATTGGCTCCATACCAGTCTTACAAACTCAGTTTTGGCCAGAGTTAATTCTGTGTCTTCCAAATCATACAATTCAGAGATTCATAATTGGCCCATCTTGTAGTTAGAAGTTTAGCTGCCCTTCTACAATAAATATGGGCATGACCATGGCATCACTGTTCTTGGTCAGAGCATGGCATTTGTCTGATCCATCCAGGAATCCAATTAGAGAATATGGATGGTTTCAGAATCCATTTGTCTAAGGGAAAGATTTTCTTCTTTCAATAATGCCATGGAATTTCCGACCTGATTATTAAGAGCTCTGATGAGTCAAACTTAGGCTGGTTTTCTGGCTCTACATAACTCCCACATTCTTTGAGTTTTGAATTCCTTAATAATTCATCAAGTCCATGTACCACACTGATTCTAACTTCTATATTATATTGGAGATCTGAGAAGCATAGCAAGAATCTGCTTCCCTAGCCCAAGTTTCCATTTAATTCAGAAAACAGAGCTCTTAATTTATATTTCCTTTGACAAACAATGGTTTAACTTACAGGGTAAAGGCATCTCAGGAACTTGGACAAACTTAAGAGGAGAACTAAATTAGAGGTTAGATAAAACTCAGCCTCCCCACTTCAGCCAGGTTCTGCCATCTCCAGTTACTACAAACAATTGCAATTTTGAAAGTGTTGAAAAAAATACATTGAAAATCTCCTTCAAAGGAGAAAGAAATTATAAAAGCATTTCAAGTCTCTGAAGCTCAGTGAAACAATATTGAGCCCAGGACACCTCACTACTGTTTCACTGTAACAAGGCCTGGAATATGTCGGGTACTCAATGAATGTATATAGAGTGAACTTTTAATCAAAGCCTTGTTAATAGCTCTAGGTTTGCATTATCTAGTCATTTATACCACCAACATTTATTAAGCATCACCAGTGTTCCGGGCACTGTGCTAGATACTGAAGAGTTTATATAGAGTAATTTGATGAGCTCAGAGCTCAAATTCTGGTAAAGGTAGTAAAGACATTAAACAAGTGATTGAGATAAGACACAGTGGCCACTAAATGTAGGGAGATAGTATAAAGCTTTCCTGCGAAAGAATTCATTCAACTTGTCTTACTCTGTTAAACTTGAAGCATGCTATCCCCTCCTCAACTACAAGAACTTAGTCTGACTACTCAAATTAAAATTCTTAGACATAAGTTTTCAGTCAGAGCTCAAGGGAGAAGTTTTCCTATGGAGGGTCCTTGTTTCTGGTTTTTTCTCTACTTCTTGGCAAGACCTCAATTGGCACTCCTCTGGGTGACCCACCCGTTTGTAAATTTCTCCCTGGCAGCTCACCTTCTCCCTGGACTTGCAACTGGGAATCTCATACCCAGCTGCAGCCAAAAGATTTCAGGAAATGGTGCTTTGAAAACACATCTTTAAAATGAAAACAGATAAAGCAGCGGGCAGTGGAGCCAAGGAAAACTTGACTCTTTCTGAAAAGCAAGCAGTTTTTTTGGCACTGGAAACCTACCTGCTCTAAGGCTCCACCACATCCTCTAATACAGGCACTAGCACATACAGAGACACATGGACAGACCAACGCTCTGCAACTGGGCTGCAGAACAGGCCCTAGAAAACCTCAGAAAACTTATCCTACTGCTCTTTGGAAGCGCCCCATGGCCAGTAAAGCCTGCAGCCTTTGAGGCTCTAAACCAAAAGGCCTGGGTCACACACTTCCTTCTGGAGAAAACCCTTTAGCGTCCTCCTCCACATGGTAAATAGTTTAATCCAAGTTGGGTGGGATTTTTGAAGCATTTCTGTCAGATGTACCTTTTAGCAATTTTTACGTATAAACTATGAGGGTTGTACTTCCAATTTAGTCAAAGGAAAAATAGAGATGCAAGTTGGGACCATTTCAGCTACTAGGGTGGCATTAGTAAGCTGACACTCACTTCATCAAAGGCAGCCAAACTGTACCAAGAAATGTCATTTAAATAATATTCCCTTGCATGGCTATAACACATTCCAAAGTATCATATAATGTGCTTTCACTTGACTGAGCTCTCAAGAACCTCTCAATAGACCTGGGTGATTTAGCCAGGGTGATCTTGATGAGAAGACAATGAGTGATATGCTCAAGTGCACATGGGGAAGAAGCAGACAGCTCACATCTTCCAGTGCTGCACCGAGGGTCTGCCTATCGGTGCATGCATTCTACTTCTATGATTGCTCATCACTTGAATACCGGGTAATTCAACAAACCTATTGAAATGCAGGCCCTCTGTAATCTAAATATTGCTGGGTCTCTTGGAATCCCACCCCCACAAGTCAAAGTACCCTCAAATCACAAAATGGAATTACAAAGGTTTCTCTCTATGTTCTTTTAAAGGGGCAGCACAAGAAAGCCCACGGCACAGAGAATTTCCTTTGAACCCTCGTTACATTTCTCTCTTCTCACCAGTATTTGTCACTGCCACTCATGGCAGCTGAAAAAAAATCTCTCTTTCTCCTTTTCCCACTCTCCACACCATGCTTCCTGCAAACCTCTCACCACACACTGTCCACATTCTTTCATTTCATTGCCTCTCAATTACCCCCTTCATTTCTTGCTCTCTGTGTCTGACTATCCTACCCAGAGTGGAGTCTGGGTTGAGTGGGAAGCATTGGGTAATTCTGACATCCTTTTACACACTGTAATGACGGTCATGACATGAGAAAACAATCCTGGCAGTGTGTTGGCCAGAAAATAGCACAGTATGGACATGGTTCTCCAACACATCACTAAAATGGAGAAGGGAAGTGATAAGACAGTAGAGCCTCTGGCAATACAAGAGACAAGATGCTGAAACTATCTCCCTCCAAGAAGATGAGCAGAGAGCCAAGTGGGGAAGAGTGAATAGTTACTGAAAGACAAAATTAGAGAGGTATCCTTGGAGGAAGGTGAGTTTTACATGAGTAAGAAAAAGATTAACCCTGAAAGTGTCCAACTGCCTATGGAGCACTGAAACTATCTGATCTGCACCTGCAGCCAGCCCATGTGAAAGCAGGTCAAGAAGCAGCAGTTTTTACTCCCTTAGGATTAGTCTGCTCTCTGCCACTACTTATGATTATTTTCTTCCATCCACAGTGTAAGCTCCTTGAGGACAAGTTCTAAAACATCAGCATCTGGTACAGTGCCTGCATTCTTAGAAAATAATTTTTAAAAATCAATAAAGGAAATACTCCAGGGTAAAGAAAGAAGGTCTCTAGTCATTAGAGATATACTCCATGAATAAACAATGGAGAAGCTTCTATCTTTCTACAATATGTGATGGTTCCTGGTTCTAGAGATCAACTCTATGAGGCTCTATCAGAATTGTCAGTATCTTACAATGAGGTTTTGTAACTTAACCGCTCTTCGCTGTAGATTTGGGAGCCAGACTCAAAGAAATTATTTGTGTTCATAGACTGAGGCTAGGAAATCAATGTCATTGGCAGTATGACCCCAAATATTTAACCTCTCTCAATCACTACCCTCTATAAATCCCACACCAAAGTGAAGACCCTGCCTCTCTTTATGAGGAAAACTAAGATAAAAGAACACATTCTCCAGGCCATGACTGCACTTTTACCTGCTAAAAACAGCTGGTGATGTCCATGTTTCTTCTCTGACTGACTAAGATGGCTAGCATGCTCCTGGGAGCCCACAAATTCCTTGTACAATAGCCCAGTCTCCCTTCTACTTGTGAAGGTGGGAGCTGCAATCCCTTTCTTACAGGCTTTGACCTCACTCACACGCATATCTACTGTCCTCCCAGCTTGACCTTCTTGGGAAGAGATATTAATACCTACTTTGGCTTTTATGTTGAGCAAGTCTGTCATATCACGCTTCCTATGAAATTATTCCATTGTTTTGTTTTCAAATATCAACTTAAAACAGTTATTTTTATGATCTTTTTAGCTCTTAACTTTGTACAAAGGAACCACCTCCAATATATCTCACATCCACTTGTGACGAAAATTTGAATCAGTTTAATTTTTCTCCTTTCTAAAACTGATGTATACAAGCCAGTCTTTGCATAAAAGTGTCTATAGTATAAACAAATGACCCACCTATAAACATTCTGGACTTGTTCCTAAGGCACCATCTGGAGAGCCTAGTTCCATAATCCTGTAGGTAAGCTTGTGACATCTTTTGGGAGAAATGTCTTTTTTTTTCAGGAGGCCAGAATTACAGCCCAGCAATATTTTATGGTTTTTGGCATGTTCCTTGAATTCCTTCAGACTCAGTTTCTCTTCTTTTCAAAATGGAATAAATAATACTGTCTAGTCAACTGGCACCATAGGAACCATTTTTAAAACAATTTGTGCACTTTAGATGGAAAGACATCAGAGGCATCCAAGTTTTTTGTGATTTTTTTTTTCATATTGAATCACTTCAACTAGAAGCAGGTGGTTTAATAAATCCAAGAGGGGAAATCAATAAAGATGTGCACACAAATCTCCATGTTTCTCTGTGGCATATGGTATGAGCAACTCCATTATGATGTCAAGGACAAGCACTTCTCATTAATATATTTTAGATGTGTTAAGCCTCTTTTACCTGAGGCTCCTCGATGCAAGAGATTGAATAGATCCGAGGTCTTAGTGGCTGAAGAAGAGCTTATTTCCTTTCCCAGGCTTCTCAAACCTATCAAAGATCACTTGTCATTGAAATAAACCTTCATGGAGAGACACCCAGGAGTCTGAGCTTGTTCCAGATATCAGGAACTGGAGCAGGTGTTTGAGTCAAGAAGGGCACATATTACTCTTAGAGAAAAAGGCTGAGCTTTTAAAAGAAAGAGAAGGGATGTTATACCTTCACTACCACACTCTCCTGAAACAGATACTGATCCTTTCCCTCTGGTCATTCAAGATTCTATTCACAAACTCTCCTTGCTGATAAACCCCTCTGTCTCAGTGAATCCAATGTTCCATAAACCAGCCCTTTCACCATCTCAACCTATAGGACTTACCAGTTTTCATGGGAAAGGTATTAATTCAGAAGTTCCTGAGGCTCCCTGCTAAACCATTGATTTTTACTAATGCATTTGGCAGGTCCCAGAATTCTGTTCCCTTGTATTCCTTTCTATTTTCTTCATTGTAAGCCCCTTTTCCTTCCAATAAACCCTAGCTTCAGTTTAAGAGCTTCCTGAAAGATGATTCTATAACCTCCCCTTCTAGACCTTCCCACACCTCACTCTCATTCAAATGAGAGAACCACTGAAGGCCCCCTTGTCCTTGGCCCCCAGCATACCCTCATAAATCCACAATGAACTTTTTTTTAATTAAAGCATCCAAATAATTAATGATCAACCCCATTTGTGCCATTGAAAACCCAAATGTCACACGGTTGAAAGAACCCAACCAAATAATTCAGTGTATCCTATCAAGCTTTAGAGAAAAAAAAAAAAGAAAAAGAAAAAAAAAAGCAGAGCCCAAGAGGCCTGCATGACTAGTCTCTGTGCTGTCTGAAAAGCTTGGTTGGGTTTTGGGGCACTTGATTGGATTCCAGGAATAATGTGCCCTAAGCACAAAGGGCTCTTTTGATGTGTCTCCGCCATCATTCCTCCCCTTTCCTCCTCACTTTACCTGGGATACACATTCTCCTTGTCTCCCCAGATAGAAAAAAATAAAGCATGGAATAGAGGGGAAAAACAGCAAATGCAAAGTCAAGGGTTTGGGTTGGGGGGAAATTGAAGCTCTGAACCTGAGTGTGGTTACTAAAGTCTAGTTATTCCAGAAGGAATAGGAGAAATGGAGTTTATACAATGTCTGTGGCCAGACACTAGTAAATGGAAGAAAAGATGTTTCTTGATTCAGTGCGGTCCCTTGAGGTATATGGGTAATGACTGAGTCTCCCAGCAAGGACCTGCTATTTTCAAAGAGTCAGGAGAACTGCAGATTACCAACCCTGAAAATCAGTGTGGATTGACGTGCCTAATTTAGGCAGAGAATCTCATAGTAAGTCCAGTCTGTTGATTTTTCATGGCACTGGAATAATCTAGTAAAACAGAGAGAAAGAACACAGAATCCCCATTGCTAAAAATACCCTAAGAAAAATGGCAGAGCAAAGAGTGTGGTTCTAGTATCATCTGTAGAGAGACTGACTGACAGTAGAGAGCAGTGACCGGTTGGTATAGAAGGCTACTTGAGATTCTTCTAACTTGAGCAGAGTGTTTTATCCTCCTAGTCTCATTTCCTTTGTCTATAAAAAGATAAACTTAAACTACACCAATATCCGCTCTGTGATTCTGTATCAGAAACCTATTGCTGCCCCCAAATTAATGAACTAAAACAACAGCACACTTTATTTAGGTCTTCCTTAATTTCAATAATGTGCCAAAGATATGTGTGAAAGTCGTAAACATATAGATTCATTACATTTAGTCCAGTTTTTGATGTTTTTGATGCTATTATAATGGCTTATGTTTTTCAATGTTATTTTTTATTGTGTTGCTAGTATATAGAAATACAATTGTGTTTTATATATTAAATTTTAACATGATAACCTCATAAACTCACTTATTTTTTAAAAATATATTTTATTGATTTTTAACAGAGAGAAAGGGAGAGAGATAGAGAGCTAGAAACGTTGATGAGAGAGAAACATCAACCAGCTGCCTCTTGCACACCCCCTACCGGAGATGCGCCCGCAACTAAGGTACATGCCCTTGACCTGAATCGAACCCAGGACCTTTTAGTCCACAGACCGACGCTCTACCACTGAGACAAACCGGCTTCGGCATAAACTCACTTATTAATTCTAATAAATTATCAATAGATTTTCAGTCTGTCTCCTCTTCACCATCAGCTCTCAGCTGGTGAGATCACAGGGAAGATGTTTGATATATATGTTAAGTTTCTTAGGTTGCAAGCAACAGAAGTAACTCAGGCTAACTTAATTGTAAAGCAGGATTTGTCTTAAGGCTACTGGATGGTTTTGTGAGTCACGTGAAACAATAAACTACTAGACTTTGGAAAAAGAACAAGGTCCAGAATAGCATTAGAAAATGAATCAAGTGACTATTCAGGACTCTCTAACAGGGGGACTCTGGGCTTTCCTTGTGTCACTCCTATAAGATTCAAATTCTTCAGAGAACAAATCTTATTTTCTGTTTAAGTCCTACCATTGAGCATGTTGCCAGTTGACTGACTGGCCAACTGAGTCCCCATGCAATTCTGAAGGAGTGGTACCCCAAAAGGAACTTACAATGCTGTTATAAGAAGTGAGAACTGATGCAGAGAGGCAAGACAATGTTTGGTATCTAATTAGATTTTTCTGCCTCTCACCCATCTTTCCAGGTATACAGATTAGCACTTAAATTTTGGTGATGATATTGGTGACAGAGAAGATTACCATATCAGACAGCCCGACCTTGCAATCAAAAGCACTTTGGCTCACTGTCAATGATCCACATCATTCATTTATATAAGAAAGTGGATCCTTTGTCCAGCTTCCATCCCCAGGCTTCAATCAATCTCCTCTTCCCTATTAATATGCATTGTGCTGTTGAAATAGACTTGATAAGTAACCAAATTAATGTGCATTCTATCCTGCTTGCTTGCTTCTATCTTCTGTCTTTTTTTAAGGTAGTGGTGTATTTATTTTGCTACGGTTACTTTGGAATAAGACACCTAGTAGTTATGGTGATACAATCAGTAACTACATTGAATTCTATCTGCTTGTGGAACTGCTGACTCTGAGCTTGAACACACTTACTGTATAAAAGATGTTTGTGGTTTCTTAGGAGTATTTAATTCATAAGAAAATGGACCGAGGTCATCACAATCCATTTTCTTAAGGAGAGAATTGTAGTGAAAATTAAGCGAGGTTAAAAGGCTCTTATCATTGCCATCACTCATCTCCACCTTTGGTTATTGCCCTTTCTGTTTTTCATTAGCATGCTGACAACTGGAGCTATAGATGTTTTCATCTACACTCCAACTACTGCACTCATTTCAGTTTCAAGTTATGAAATCTAATCTAAACCTTAGAAGGGAAGTTATAAACTGTAATTTTAAATTTTGGTTTACAGCATTCCCCAGGATGATTCCAGGAATTGAATTGGGAGAGTTCCTGGGAATTAGAAACCAGCTCCTTCCTCCCCTAAAAAAAAAAACAAAAAAAAATAAAAAAAAATAAAAAAAATAAATAAAAAAACCTGAGGACATTTGAACAAAACTCATAAAAACACTGTTTTCACAACATCCAATCTGAGAAGAATTGCAGGAGAACATCTTATCCATCCCCCTCCTGGCAACTGCTTCTAACTAATCCCAGACAGAAGAAGGTTTCTCTTATTATTCAAGATCATTTGAAGGGCATTTCAAAATTCCCCTGGCCACCTGTTTCAAAATATAAAACCAAATGCCAGGAAAATATTCCTCATACGCAAATACCAATTCTCCCCTAAATTCAGACCATATTAAAGTATAAAATTTCAGAACTGGAAGAGAGTTTAAATACCATGTAGTCTAGAGGTTAACACTGGTGACCTAGAAATTGAGATATATTTGACTAGAGCCACAAAAAGTTTAATTATTGAATTTTTGAATTAGCTGTCAATGCTTAAACATTGAGATATAACCTTTTTAAAAATTCATATAGTTACATATCTGGAAAAATTAGGAGATCTGAAACACTGTGGCCCTCGTTCCTCTGGCAACAATCAGAATTGGGTACTCCTGTTTAGACTGAGGTTGTAGGGGGAAATAACCTCTAGTATACCAGAGAGCCAACTATTTCTGCTTATTTCATTTGCCCTAAATGACTGGCCCTTATCAGCACCTAAGTTTGTGACTCCTATTTTTTGCTGATGAGGAAACTGAGAACCAGAAAAATGTTTTGACTGAGGTCACCAGCTATAAATGTTACAAGAGCTAGAATCCAGGACTATGCCTCCTGGTCCAACGCTCTTCTCCTATAGAGCACTGCTCTTAGGCTGCAGCCATGCCAAACTACAGAGTACACAAACTCCAGAGTATCGTGTGGAGAAGACAAAGAGAGGATTTACAGAGAATATAAAGGTATAAGGTAGGAGAGATTTTACTTATCAATAATATAAAAAACAAAGATCCCAATCTAGATATATGTTTATAAGGGGTTGTTAAACTTAAAGGTCAATTTATAAAAAAATAAAAGTAGAATAGTACATTTCTCAAGAGGTTTTCTCAAACTAACTTTTTGGTACTGGATAGATACTATCTAAAACAGTTTTTTGAGCCACTGAAAAGGGAGTGACCCCAGGGCAGAGTAAGAATTATGTATTAACCATCTCTTGCAACACAAAAGAAAAAAATTAGGTTAAACATTAACGCAACATGTACAGCCCAAAAGTACCCGATCATTACAGTCAATTCCAGCACAAAATAGGCCAGCTATCCTGTGCTCAAAACAGTTATAGGACTAATGGCATCATCACAGCCACCAGTTGTTTAAGCCAAGCCTTTCATTGGTTTTTAGCTGTGAATGTGGTTCAACATAGAGAAAAGTGGCCAAAATAGGCTCTCAAGTTTCCTTCTTGTAGTTCTTCACCCATACCCAAGAAGAGTTAGAGAAGGAGCCCTTCTTCCCAGGAGCAAAGACAACTTGAGCTTGAGATATTTGAGTTTAGTTGGAGTTTGAGGGCACCTAAATCTCTCTATTTTCCCCAAGACACTCACAATTGTCATTCATGTGAAGAATAGCTTTTGCTAGTTGAATCAGTGGTGGGGAAAGACTTAGCTAAGAATTCTTCCTCAAGGTCAACTGACTTTTAATAAGCTTAGCGGTCTTTGTGGGTTACAAAACAAACTGATTAACATTTACATTCACAGAGCTGACCAGCTAAAAGGACAGCATTTACCAATTGACTACCTCCCCTCCCTCTCCTAACTTTCTCTTTAGAAAATCATTAATTTAAAAGAGCATTCTGGAAGGGCCAACTTGGTACCTGGTGGTCTTAATGAAATCATGCTCAGTGGACTTGTTCTCCCTTTTGGTATTGGTAAGATGCCAGAACGGCTCCTTAAATGGAGAATTTCTTTTATCTGATGATTGTGGAGACTTTACTAATGAAACAAGGAGAATGCTATATTAGAATATAAAATATAAAATGGGGATGACATTGCAAATCAGTGGAAAAAATAATAGTGCTGAGATAATTAGTTATTAAAATATTTTTTAAAAAACACCAAAAACTTTTCACTGAATCCCTACATCTCTCTTTAAACAAAATTATATTTAATTTTCATAAATATTAAAAAGAAAACAAAACATTTTAGAAGAAAGTATTACACAACTAAAACTTTGGAAAAGAAAATAATTTATAATAAATAACACAGAAACAAAATTTTTAAAGCAACAACTTTAAAGAAGATTGATCAATTTACCCATATTAAAAAAAAATACAAAACATATGTAACAAGAGATACATAAAAAGTGAAAAGATAAGCAACAGACTGATAAGAAGATATTTACAAATATAGAACAAACAAAAGATTAGTGCCCAGGATATAAAAAGAACTCCAAAAAGTGATAAGTAAAAGTAAAACTGTCAAAATGTCTAACATGCATGTAAAATTGAATCCCCAAAGGAAAGGAGAAAGAGATTAGGACAAAAGAAATATTTGAAGGAATAATGACCATAAACCAACCCTTAATTGGTTTAAAAAAAAAAATTCAGCAATCTCAGCCAAACCTACCCATAAATTTAATAAATTTTTAAAAAGTTCTGCTTAGACACATTGTAATTAAACTTCTGAAAACTATGAATAAAGCATAAGTATTGAAAGCAATTAGAGAAAATGATACATATAGGAAGCCAGTGATTCAAATGACAATGGACTTCTCATTAGGAACCATGGAGGTCAGAACACAGTTCCATAATATTGATATCTTTTTAGAAATAAAAGGGGGGGGAAAACTATCAATCCTGAATTTTATATCCAGCAAAAATATTCTTCCAAAATGAAGGTAAAATAAATCTAAGAGAATCACTGCTAACAGACCTGCACTACAAAAACAAACAAACAAACAAAACTGAAGGGAGTTCTTCAAGTTTAAGTACACGAGAAGCCTGATGCACAAAATTTGTGCAAGAGTAGGCCTTCTTTCCCCCGACTGCCAACATCAGCTTCCCTCTGGCACTCAGGACCCAGATTTCCCTTGCAGCCCCAGCTTTGTCTGAAGGTCTTCTGGAAGGATATCCAGTCTAATTAGCATATTACACTTTTATTATTATACAATAGATAATACCAGAGTAAAAACGCATTTTCAATAAATAATAGAGTGTCAATGATGATAAATGATAAGTGCGTGGTGTATAATTCATGGTTCAACCTGAGAAATATAGAGGAGATAGGGATAGAAAAAGAAATAGAGAAAGATAAAGAGAGAAAGAGAACTATTACAAAGAATTGATTTATACAATTACTAGAGGCCTGGTGCATGGAAATCATGCACTGGGGGCAAGGTCCCTCAGCTTGGCCTGCACCTTCTCATGTCTGGGACCCTGGGGGGAGCAGGCCTAAGCCAGAGGGCAGACATCCCTCTCACAGTCCGGGACTTCTTGCTCCTTACCTCCCACCTGCTTGCTGCTTCTTACTGCTCAGCTCACTGCTCCATAGCCTGCCGTGGAGGCAGGAGAGACTCCCACCACCACCACTGCTCTCATCAGCCATGAGTCCAGCTTCAGGCTGAGCGGCACTCCCCCAGTGGGAGCACACTGATCACCAGGGGGAAGCTCCTGCATTGAGCATCTGCCCCCTGGTGGTCAGTACACATCATAGCAACCAGTTGTTATGGTCTCTTAGGCATTTATTATATAGACTAGAGGCATGGTACATGCACTGAAGGGGGTCTCACAGCCCGACCCACCCCTCTCACACTCCAGGAGCTCTCAGGGGTTAGAGGCGACCCAGCATTCAGGGGAAGGTGATGCCCCCATCACATCTGCTGCTGCCACTGCCAGCAACACAAGCCTTTGCCAGGCTTGGTTACCCAAGACTCGAGTGGCTGGGCAGCTGGGCAGTTACCATCAGAGGCTTGCCTGCACCTTGGGTCGGCCATGGGCGGCTGGGTGGCTGGGTGGCTAAGGGGACTGGGGAACTCCTGAGGCAGGCACGTAGAGCAGCTGGGCCCACCAGCCTTGCTGCGCACCTGCTGCCCCAGTGAAGCCAAAGGGTCTGTGCACCGCCATCTTGTGGCTATGGGTGCCATCATCTCTGAGGGTGTGACAGTCAATTAGCATATTTCCTCTTTATTAGATAGGATTATATAGATGGGGTCTGGCAGGTGACTGAGAAAGAAAAATAATTAGTAGACTACAGTCTCACAGGTTTGCAGTCTCTGAGCTCAGGAAAAACCTAAGTCCTCCTGGAAAGGCTAACCCCAGGATGATGTCACTTTTGATTAAACTCAACTAGTTATAATATGGACTTCTTTTATATCACAAAAACCCCTTTACAGCAGCTTTAGATCAGTGTTTGACTGAATAAGTGAACTACCCAAATTGACATATCGAAAAGCCATCACAATCCTAACTGTTTTGGCTCAGTGAGTAGAGCGTTGGCCCACATACTGAAGGGTCCTGGGTTTGATTCAGGTCAAGGGCAGGTACCTTGATTGTGGGATCAATACTCTCAGTAGGGGGCATGCAGGAAGCAGCTGATCAATGTTTCTCTTTCATCGATGTTTGTAATTCTCTATCCCTTTCCCTTCCTCTCTGTAAAATATATTTATTTTAAAAGTCATCACACCTGGGTAAAAATATAAAACACCACTTTACTTCCTCTTAAGCCCTTTAAAACATATACAATTGTTCAAACTAAAATGCTTTATATTGGTCGGGTTTTCCATGTATATAGATGTTAACATATGACAACTGTAATATAAAGGATGGTGGGTTGAAATAAAGGGACCTATAATGTTGTTAGTTTTTATATTTTGCATGGGTGGTAATATTAACTCTTAGTAGACTGTACATTTATACATTTTACAGATATCTAAAACAACCATTAAAAATATACAATAATATATAGTTTTAATTTTAGACCAATTGGTACATACAAGAATATTCACTCAAGTATGTGTTGCACCTTTTTGTATTTCTGGAATATTTGTGATTTTCAAATTTAGCAAGAAACTGGAGTCTCAAATATGGCTGCTTGGCAAAAAATAAATAAATAAAAATAAATAAATAAATAAATAAATAAATAAATAAATAAATAAATGGAGCCTTCAGTCATAATGAGAGAACAGACGCCCTTGCTGAATGCTCTCAACTGTTTTGACTTCTGGAGAGGCGGGCCTGCCGTGATTACAGCTGCGATTAGGTGACTCAACGTAATTATGTTTTGTTGAAATTGAATTTATTGAAGCATGAATCATTCTGCCCCAGTCCTACCTAATTGCTCCAAACGCTGTGGATGGGAAGGATGGTGAAGGAGTTTCTCGTGGAGGTCATTACAGAAAGATTGTGTATGTGTGTGTATGCATGTTCACCCCTGCACATGCACGCGCCCCACACACCTTGCAGAAAACCAGCAGCGCTGCCTCACCCTCTGTGGTAACGTGACGTTTGGCAGGGAATATTTGCAGGGCTAACTGTGGTTTCTACTGCCGCCCACCCCCTCCTCGTATTTATGAGTAATTCACTATTTGGCTACCTCAGCCTGGCCCCCTCTGACTATTGTCTGGTGCCTCAAAGCTGCTAACTGGCAGATGTAATCCCTGTTCTCCCAGCTCAGACCCCCCACTGCTGGGCTGGTATCTTGAGGAAGCCCTGGGAGCTATAGGCCAGCTGCAGAACCATAATTTAAACCCACATGGGTGCCCTGGGGAGGCAAACAGCAAAGCCATGGGGAGTGCATGGGAACCCCTGCAGCCACCCTCTCTGTGTCTGGTGTACAGAGAGGAGTGGGGGTGGAAACAACTTTGGACTCTTACACAATGTGAGTCACCCACAGTTTCACGCATGCAAAAAACTTAGAGTCTTTCTCCTGCCTCCAGCCTGTGAAGACCAGGAGAACTCAAGTCCTTTGGTTATTGTTTATTTTAATGTCCACAAATTGAACAAATGAAATGAGCCTTGCCTACAGCAAATTAAGTGTAGCTTAGACATGAGTGAGAACTAGCTGGCCAACAGTTTTTCTACTAGAATGAGTTGCAGAGGCCAACTCCATCATCATAATAGCAATGAGAGAAAATACTTTTATACCACTTACTAGGAACCAAGCGCTGTTCAACCATATTTTAACTCATTTACTCTTGATAATAACTCAGTGGGGTGGGTGTCTTTACTAGCAGCACTTTGCAAAAAAGGAAACTGAGGCATGGGAAGGCTAAGGGACCTGCTCACATTAACTTAACTAGTAGCTCTAGCTCTAACTGTCTTATCCTAGACTCTTCACCACACCCGTGTAAATCTATGCTGGGTGCTTTCCAAAATCATCTGACAAGCTTCAAAACAACCCCCATTTGACAGATGAGAAAACTAAGGATGAGAGAGGCAAAGTTAAGTTGCGAAGATGATACAAATAGTAAGTAAAATAGCCAAATCTGGTGGCTTAGGTTCAAATGCCCTACTAGCTGTGAAAACCAAGGCAGAAGAGAAATGTATAAGGCAGAGTGGTCAGGGGAGATAGCCAATGGCTGGGAAAGCTCTATTCCATCCAATTGTTCATTGAAGGTCCCCTAAGTGGTTTCTGGGCTCCCTCACCGACCTCTGTTTCAAAGGTTTGGTCATGGCTGTCTTTTTCTAATCTCTGTATCTTCTCTTGCAACCATCTCCTTAATGCCATTCTTAAACACAGTAGTGAACCGGAAATTTTAAAAATCCATTGCCTTATTTTTTTAAATCTTAAATTTCTACTTACTAGAGTCAACTATTAAAGAGTAAGTGCTCCAAGGAGAAGGTAGCATTTTAAATCCACATTGGCAAACTTTGGGGAGAATTGGCTGAGTAGTAACTGGCATAGGTATAGACTCACAATAGACATTTGGATAATGGAGGTGGAATCAGGGAATGGCAGTGAAGTCAGAGACAGGCTTCAAAACTTTACTGCTCACTGCCCATTTACCCTAGGAATAAGTCTGTGCTCTTGTTCTTCTCATTCTGATTTGATGCTTCTAAAAATAAATAAATAAATAAATAAATAAATAAATAAACCCGGACTCAAAGCTAGTAGACAAGCAGCAACATTGGAGATCCTTGCAGATGTGAATGTCAGAGTGTCAAGGGCTCAAGATCCAGCTTATTTTATAGACCAAGGAACTAAGACCTTAATGGCTTCATGACTGCCTATGGTTACACAGCTAGATATTACCAAAATCAGTAATAAAACTTAGAAATAAGGTCCTGAGAAGATCAACAGCCCTGGACAGCTAAATGGGCCAACATACTATCCTCTGACTTTCTCTATTCAACATGCATTCTTCTGCTTTAACATCCATCACTGGAACAATGACAATATCACTCCATTTTCCCTACTTGGAGTGAGACAGGAATAAAATGGTATCTCTCTAGAAACTCAATCTGATCTTATTTAAGTAGTCAATATAAAGTGATGACTGCATCTTTCACCTGGAAAGTTAAGTTTAGACCTAAATATTAACAACACAGAAATATTGCCAAATACTCAGTATATGTAGAAGATTTTATGAAAATATAAATTTGGGGGAGTTGATGAAAGTCTAATATGAGTATTTTTTTCATTGTTATTAAAATTAAAGAAAGAAGCATAGTTCCAAGTTTTAATGAGTGGATAAAGATAAAGGAAATCCCAAGGGACAGAGAAGAGTAAGAATCCAAGGGAAGTAAGAAGCCAGGAATGGAGGTGACTATAAATATTTAACTTGCTGTGATTTTACCTGTACTACCCTAATCATAGCAAGGGAGTTTTACTTTCCTAGAAAATAGAATAGGGATTTAGGATAGCTTCATTTATATATGATTTAAATCATAGTGGTCTTTAAAGTAGCATCAGAATGCATACAACTCCAAAATAAATATACACTATTGACATTGCTCCTCAAGGTACCTTCTTTATCTAATATTACTTCATCTCCTTTTTCCAGCTTCAGTAATGACACTTCAATCAGAGGTTCAAGCTTATATCTTAAAAGTGCCTTCGCTCTTCTTCACCCTTCGCCCATATCTACTCCATATCTAAATCCCACCAACACCACAGTGGTGGCAGGACATGACCATAGTAGATTCAGACATGATCAGTGTGTTATCGCAATATACTAAGTTCAGTCCACATGCAAATAGAAACAATACATTCTCATTCTTACCTTTCATCAGATAAATTTGACCAAAAAAAAAAATTATATTGGTGGAAGCATTTTTTCCCATCTGGTCATAGGATAGGACACGTAGACTCAGCTAAGTTTTGGTGGGCCTATCTTACCTTCTCTCCCTTGTTCTCCTATCTTTTTCTATCTTTGACCTCTATAACCTAACTTATTTAGGTTTAGATTCAAGGAAATTGAGCCACATTTTCACCTTTTGTTGGTCTCACTTCAAACTAACAAATGGTTATTAATATGCCACCACGTGTAAACAGAAGACAAAGTAAATGCTTTTGATCTAAATAATAGTGACATTGGTAAATACAAATTTTCTTTGCCTCATAAGGATGTGTTATTTGAGCAGACATTGTGTAAGGGAGGATGGGCTGAAAAAGTTTAGTATATATTTGTGGAGAAAGGATTGCTAAAACTAGAACATTAGGTCATCTGGGAATTTAAGAGTTATCTGTACCAGAGAGCAGAAAACCTAAAACTTGAATTACAGAAGACTGAGCATCATTCTCTGTGTACATCAGCACGTATCTACAGATGATCACTCCAGGGAGAGGAAGCTTGGACAGCTGGCTGGATTTACTGAGACATCTTGAACTATTTCTTGAATGTTTGGGGATTTGGCAAATAAATGCATTGTGCCTCAAGCACCTTTCCCCCTCCATTTAAAAACCATGTGCATTGGAGAGGAAATTTAATCCTTATGTTCCTGATTCACTTACACTTAACCCATCAAAATCCAACTTGGTGGGAACCGTGAAATGCTAATAAATCACTTGAAGTCATCTTTTCTTTCAATTTAAGAAACCACAATGAGGAACTATTCTCATTGGCTTTAGTCAGGGGAGCAAGACAGAATTTTGGTTTTGCCCTCAGATTTTGCCACAGCAAAAAAAAATTATAACTTTGAAACACATTGCCACACCATGTATTTAGTTTTTGTCAATAGCCTGAAATCTGGAACCACCATTTTGTGAAAAGTCAAAAAATATGGACTGAGATTCAACTCCAGTTATGTGTTGAGCACTGTGTGCGTCTCTGGGTCCAGTGTCCTCCCCAGTAGCTTCTCTCTCCTCTGGATCTCTGAGAGGCTCTCTTTCCCCCTGCTACAATCTAAATGTATAGGAGATACTGTTCATTTATAAAGACTATTGAAGTAGGGTGAAATAGAATCCTATCAGACAAAGAGAGCCTGATAACCCGTAGTCTGATGGTACTGATCATGGGGATATTTGCAGAATATGAATTAAGTACACGCAGTCCATATGCTCACCCATAGTTGTGTCTTTATTCTATTTCAACCCTAATGTGGAAATTAAGATTGCTTTTGGCCAACTCAATTATTTACTTCATCAATAACTGATAAGAAAGTAATTATTATTCAAATAAATTTGACTTTTGATTTTTCTATAACAATCATAGCTAAATTCAAACATCTAATCTCTTCTTTGCCTGGGCCTGAACCTCATCAGCATATTGAAGTTAGAGACAGAGAACATTGATTTATAGTCCACCTGCCCCTGGCTTCTTGCCCAAATGGATAAATGCTAAGAGAAGATGCTGGGTGATCCTGAACCTGTTCACAGATACCCCGCCCACAGGTAATCAGGCTCTAGCCACCCGCTGCAGCTCCAGCCAGGCCTTAGAATTTCCTGACTCGTGCCTACCACCTTCCCAGCCTAGTGTTTCATTAAGATCAGAGTGCTCGTAAACATCCTTCCTGGAGCTCACATTTCCCCCACACCCCTCAAGGCACGCTGTATCTTCCCCTTGAGTCCCACAACTCACAACATATGGAAGGGGAAAGAAGGGCATAAGGATGGTTCTTCCACCTTTCCATTGAGATCACTGTTATTTGTGTCACTTCATTTCATCCAGAACTCTACTCTGGGCTACTTAACTATTAAACATTCACTAATTTCAAGACTCATGAAAGTACAATTTCTAGTAGAACAGTGGTTTTTGTTGTTTCTCCCTGGTCTCTGAGCAACATATGCTATCAAAAGAGAAAGGCCTGAGGTTTCTCTGTCAATTCAGTCCCAAAATAGGGAAAATTAATAACAATTTGAAATCCAGAAAAAGAAATAAAAATTGATTAAAGAAGGGAATTCCTGGTTTTGGAAGAGACCAACTATTTGACTAGAATGAAAATGGAATGCAAAGCGGCCAATGACGTGAATTCCAACCACATTGTCCCTGACATGAGTTGTTCAGCCTGAATGGCCTCCAGCAGGGAAGCTGTCGTATGTGGGGTACTTAAGGTTTTTAAGTAAGACTGACCTGGATTTAAACCACAGCCCTGTGTTTTTAAGAGCAACAAGGTTTTACCACCTACAAAATAGGAATAATACCTTCTTCGTAGGGTTACCATGAAGATTAAATGGACATTGTACTTAAAATGTCTAGTGTAGAGTTGGTACAGACTGGAAGGTAATAAAATGGTAGCTACAAAAATACCTAGTTCACACACCTTGCTGGTTTTCCAGGAATTTCCATTGGTTGCTCTTTCAAATTAAAGATTGAAAGTTACAGCTACTGTCAAATGTTACCTAGAGGAAATGACAGTAATCTCTCAGTGATTATCTTCTTGATGTATATTAGTATGTCAGCCTTTCTTTCTAATATTTAGGGATTGGTATAGAGATTTTGATGTCTAGAAGGAAAGGGGGTAAATGGAACATGGGATGTTGCTGTTAAAAGATGAACTAAAGCATATAAAAAATTTTAGTGTGTATTTGAGAAAAAAATTATTTGGATTGGATGATCATAGGTGGCTAAGAGTGATGCACCAATAGAAGCTAAAGGGTAAGACTTTATAAAGAAGACCCCAGCTTAGTTATAGCCTTGAAAATTAGCATCCTGCATTCTGGAACCTGACAGAGCAGAATAAAGCTAGAGCTCTTTCAAACACCCATTCCAAAAGAATAATAATTATTTGACTTGTCTCATAGTTCTCTAGTAGACCTCACAAAAAAAAAAAGAAAGAAAGAAAGAAAGAAAAAAAAAAAGAAAAAGAAAGCTTTATTTCACTCAGAAGTCTTTATTTTTCTCTGAGTGCCTGAACTTTCTTTCCTTAATCCTTCTGACACTACTGAGTCCCAGACCATCTCAGTGACTTGTTTCCTGGTAGGATCTGACTGATATTGATAGTGAGTGAGGCCATATTTTTGAAGATCCAATAACATGGAATGAGCTCCTAAGGAGAATGGATAGGACAAAAGGATTTTCAAGGATTACTGATGTTTTCCCATTGTATATTCGCTACTTTCTGGGGAAATTTCATCTCCCACGCTGGCTTCAGCTATCATCTCTGTACCTACAATTGCTCAGCTTAAAGTTTCTGTCTATAATTCAATTCCTGGCTTTTAGAAAAACGTTTCTAATGGTATAATTAAAGTTTCCTTATGAATGTCTTACAGGTATCGCAACACAGTATGCACACTTAGCAATTTTAATGAGTGGCATTAAAATGCATCCATTAATTCAAATTAGATACTTCAATATTATCTTCAAGTGCACTTTTTTTCATAATGTCCAAATAGACCTTAAATCTCACTTATACTTTAAAGATGTTTGGGAGGAGTAAGCCTTCCATTTCTATTTTTATTATCGTATGTCCCTCCTTCTTTCTTATAACCTCCTACTACCATTTTTTTTTTTGTGGGACTTTTTCTTACATATCCATAATATCATGATAACTCTCAAGAAATTTAATGTTAATGCCATAAAATTATTTAATATACAATATATATTCAAAACTTTCCAGTTAACCTAATAAAGTCTTTAATGGTTAATTATTTTGAATGGAAGTTCAAAATCTAATGTCATAGATTACAGTGAGTTGTTGTGTCCCTTTATTCTTCATTAACAATTCTGTCACTTTTTTTTTCTTTCACAAGAGTGATATTTTACAATACTCTGGCAAGTTCTTCTATAGCCAAACCCATAAATTTAGATTTTTTCTGATTTTTTTTTCATGTTTAAATTGAGTTGAGTCAATATATTTGGCGAATATAGCAAATGGTGTTGGATTTTTCTCAGTGTATCATGTCAGGAAACATATAATTTCAGATTATCCCCTTATGGGTAATGTAGTTTAATTATTGGTTAAGATGATTCCAACCACTATCTTCCAAAGTACCGTTCTTTTACAATTAGTAATTTGTGAGGTTAAGCTTTAAGACTGCATTTAGACCTTGTAACTCAAGAACCTTTCAACAAATGATTTTAGTATCCATTATTGCTCCTTGCCTGAATCAATCATTATATCAATGGTGATAAAACAGTTATTTTCTGATTCTATCATTTCTTCTAGATTCCATTAGCATTTTTCTGTAAAGAAGAGCTTTTTTCCCACCTCATTTTGTTTTATTTCATTCTTTGTTTTTAAATGTCATTATTTTTAATTAAATGGAATAAAAGACATTATTATAATTACTAAAGGCCCAGTACACGAATTTGTGCATGTGTGGGATCTGCTGATTTGGGGGCTGGCTGGGTGGGAGGAGTGGCCACGGGAGGCTGGCCGGCCAGCCCCACCTCCATCAGGCCGGTTGGCCAGCCACAGTGCACATCATAGCAACCAGTCATTTCAGTCATTCTGGTCGTTTTGGTCATTCTGGTCACTTGGCTTTTATATATATATATATATATATATATATATATATATATATATATATACACACACACACACACACACACACACACACACACACACACTGGCCCAGTGCATGAAATTTGTGCATGGGGAGGAGGGGGGATTCCTCAGTCCAACTTTGCACCCTGTCCAATCTGGAACCCCTTGGGGGATGTTCGACTGTTGAACATCCCTCTCACAATCCAGGACCTTTGGCTTCTAACTGCTCACCTGCCTGCCTACCTGATCACCCCTAACTGCCTCTGTCTGCCTGCCTAATTGCCCCTATCCCCTCTGCCTGCCTGCCTGATCTCTCCTAACTGCCCTCCCCTGTCAGCCTGATCTCACCCCCAACTGCCCTCCCTTGCTGGCCTGATTTTGCCTCTAATGGCCCTCTCCTGCTGACCTGATCTTGCATCCAACTGTCCATCCCTGCCGGCCTGGTTGCCCCCAACTGCCTCTCCCTTGACCCCCACCACCATGGCTTTTTCCAGAAGGAAGTTGGTCTAATTAGCATATTGCCCTTCTATTAGTATAGATAGATTATATAGGATAAGATTGCTTAAATGTGGTGGGGGGAGCCTTTTTCAGCAGGAGGAGATGCTCTTGGCAGATAAAAATACATAATCCTTATATCTGGACTGATAGCCAGCCATATTCACTATACTGCCAAACTGGTCATTAAAAAATTGAACCACTTTCTTACACCTTCCACCAAACAGCTGTTGCCCTTAAAACCCCTCCTCAGCCCTCACCTTAGGTTCTGCTTTCAAGTTCACTCAGATTAGGTTCTGATTGGCCAGTTTCCATGCCAGTCAACATCAAAAGCTCCGCCTCCTAGACAGCCATTGGCTCCTCACAGTTCAACCAGATTTGATTCTGATTGATTGGTTTCTTTGCCAGTCAGCATCTCTGGGCCTATCTCCAGGCCTGATCAGAGAGATGGAGCTGATTAGCAGCCCCCCCATGGAGGCCAAGAGAGTAAGAGAGGTGAGGTTGCAGAGGAAGCCTGGAGAGAGAGAGGCAAGTGCTGATCAATAGCTGCTATGGAGGTTACAGATCAGACTTTGCCTCTCTCTTTGGGCCTCTCTCCAGACCTGATCTGCAGCCCCCTTGGCAGTCAGTGCTAGGTTGCCAGGCCCACAGCAGCGACAGTCAGTGCTGGGTCACCACAGCAACCCAACACTGATTGCAGGACTGACTTCCAGTGTTCGGTTGAGCCTTCGATCATTACAGACCCTGGGTTTTTATATATATTAGGATTAGTCTGTAATTTCTTATATACTACAATATTATTATCATTGTTATTATTAATTTATTAGATTTAGGTATCAACATTATACTTATTCCTTAAAATTCTGGAAGATCACCTTCATTTATTATTTTCTGGAACAATTTATGAAACATTGAGATTATTTGATTTTTAAAGGTTTGCAGAATTCCCCTGTGCTATCACCTGGGGCTGGTGTTTCCACATGGAATAATTTGTTGAAAATTTCTCCATCTTTTTCCACTCTAGAGAATAGTCTATTTAAACTTTCTATATTAAATGCTATCTGTTTTGATAATTGCATTTCATGGAGAATAAAATGTTTCAGTTTTCCAATGTTTTTACACAGACTTTTGCAAAGTAGTCCATTTATGATTTAGTTTAAACTTTGCAACAGTTATTTCTCTCTAGGCTTTCCTTATTTTGTATGTTTGTGTTTTGCCTTTTTTTTTTTAACTAGGTAAGCTATTGACATGTCTATTCTACTTTTTCTCCAGAACAAGCGCATTTGATTCATTTATTAGTTCTGCTCTTTTTATTGTTTTCTACCACATTAATTTGTTTTTTTCTCTCTTTATTATTTCCTTTCCTGTGTTTCTTTTGGTTTACTCTATGAGTTTTTTATATTTTTGAATGAGGAATTAAACATTTATTTTCTTTTTCATTAACTCAAGTATTTCAGACCATGAATTATCCTCAAATTATTGCTTTAATTATAACTCATAAATTCTGATGCTCATATTTTTCATTATAATGTATTGTTTTTGCCAATTTTGCAATTTCAGTTTATATCTACTTTTATCCAATAGTATTTCAACAGAAATTTTTTGTTGTTGTTGTTGTTTAATTTCTAAGTAGAAAGACCTTTTTAAATTTTTGTTATTAATGTCTGTTTTACAGTACTTGCTAAGACTTTCTTTGTGACCCAATGTGTGATCAATTTTTTGTGAGCATTATTTGTCCTTTAAAAATAAGTTATATTCTCTATATGATCAAGGTTTGATATTTAATATACATCCATAATACCTTCTTTATTGATTATTGATTGTTGATTAGATCTTTATACCCTTATTTATTGTATTGTTTCAATTTTTTTGGAATATCTTTGTCAGTCCCTTTATTCTTAGCCTTTCTGAACTGCTTTATTGTAAGTGTATATCTTATGTATTTCATAGAATTGATTTTTGCTGTGAGTCAATTTGAACATATTTTTAATGAGAGACTTATGCAATGTATCAATAAACTTATTAATACATTATAATAATATAACATATATATTTTATTAATATGACTGATATGTTTGCTCTCAACTCATATTTTGTGTGAAATTGTATGTACTGTTTTCTGTCCTTATTTTATATTTCTTTTGTTTATTTAGAAACGTTGGTATTTTCTTTTCTTTTTTTTAATATGTTTTATTGATTTTTTACAGAGAGGAAGGGAAAGAGATAAGAGAGCTAGAAACATCGATGAGAGAGAGTCATCAATCAGCTGCCTCTTGCACACCCCCTACTGGAGATGTGCCTGCAACCAATGTACATGCCCTTAATCGGAATTGAACCTGGGACCTTTCAGTCCGCAGACCGACTCTCTACCACTGAGCCAAACCGGTTTCGGCAGAAATGTTGGTATTTTCATTGTAGTTACCTTTTTACTAATACCTTGCTCTACTTATTGGTTTTTCTGCTTTAAATGATGTTGCTTACTCTCACTTATTACCTATGTGACAATGTTTTATTCCAGTATTGTCATGACATGCCACAGCTATTCTGTCCCTCCACTCTTGTCCCCATTTTTGTTTTAGGTATAGATTTATATTGAAATACAATATATTCAAAAGTCCATTTGCCAAAGTTTGCAGTCCTAGTCCTATCTTGGTTGAATAATGTTCACCCTCAAGTAGATCCCTCACAGAGGAATAGTAAATGTTCTTTGAATTTTTGCACACAGAAAATTGCTTCTCACAGTCTTGATCCATACAAATGAGCTATTCTACAATAAAAATTATTCCAATCACACTTCCTACAGTTTCTCAAAAATGCAATTCCATTGTTTCCTCATTTTATGTAAGTCTGGTGCTTACTTGATTTTCTTTCTTATGTAAGTGATTTTATCTTTTTTGTCTGGAGACCTAGAGAATTGTTTTCTTTATAAAGTTTAATATTGAATATTTTCCTAACACATGTCTTATACTTCATCATTGCAGGTTTATTTTGAAAACTTTGGGCCCTTTAAATATTCAGATGCAAATTTTAGATATGTACACATATAATACCTTAATAAAAATAAAATAAAAGAAAAAAGAAAAAGAAAAAAGAAAAGAAAAGAAAAAGATAGAATTTTTTAAAATTATAGTGTAAATACTAATTTTTTTATTTTTATTTTAAGACTAGTCTTTTTCAGACTCTTCTGAACCTATTTTCTATAAATTATTTTCTCTCTGATCCTTTTTACTTCATTCCTTGCTTAATTGTCACCCTCTTGGCTCTTTTTCTGACTGTTCTCAATATCCCTTATATTTTCAGTCAAATATATTATTCTATGAGAATCTTGTAATTTAGCTTTTCTTTTTAAAATGATTTTGTCTTTTTCTTCCGTTTTTTTCTTATGTTCATTCAACTCTTATTTCACTCCTTTTTTTTTTCTATTTCTGTTCTAAACTTTGGAACTCCTGATATAAGTTTTTGTTTCATATTTTCAAATGCTTGTCTTGGGATTTTTTATTCAGTTTAAGTGTTAAGATTGTCTTCTGTTTCGTGTTTGATGCTAATAGGAGCATTTGCATCTGCTAAGATGTGTGGATTCTCATATTTTGTTTTTCTAGTGGCCTTGTACAAATATTATCTGCCATTTTCTATTTTAAGTGTTTATATATACAGTTATATGAAGGCACAATTATGGCTGACAAAGGGTGGCTGACAATATTTCTTAGTTCAAGAGCACCCTCTTCTGTTGGTATAAAAAAGTGTATTTTCTTTCCTTGATGGCACTTTTGGGGGGAAGGATTGATATGTCTTCTGACCTGGGGGATTCACTTTTGTTTTGCAGAACACTCTCACTTCCTTGTTCCCCTTTACTAACCAGTTTCCCAAAGCACACCTGCCCTGCGGTGTCCTCTCCTCCAGAGATGGAGCCTCTCTCACACTGCCAGACCCTGTTCCATACACTGTCAAACCCTTCCATTCAATTTCCCAGAAACCAGTCTTTTCAGCTACCTCCTCTCAGAGTTGTTCTCATTATTTTTCACTCAAGCCTTAACTTCTCTTTCTGGGGTTATTTTATCTGTGGTTCTGCCATAACAAGGCCTCCAGACCCCTCTCCTCTTTTCCATGGCTTCTACCTGATTCTATGTTCCAGCGTGATGTGGTCTGGAGTTGACCCTGTTGGACCTGGCAGTTTACTCTTCTCTTGTAATATAATCTGAAGCTTGAATCTTAGAGTATTACTTGTGTTACATATATATATATATATATATATATATATATATATATATATATATATATATATATATATAAATCTCTCTGTGTGTGTGTGTGTGTGTGTATGTGTACATATATATGAAAGAGAGATATACAAAGAGAGAGAAAGAAACTGGAAGTCTTTATTGACTAAAGGAATTCTTAAAACTGTTTTGACATAAGAAAACTAACTTTTAGGGTTACTAAAGAACCTTTAGTAGAGTCAGTCCCTTGGCTTCCAGGCCAATTTTACCACTAACACCCTATGTGGCCTTAGACAAGTCATTTAACTTGTCTGGAAGCCAGTTTTCTCTTATTGAAAAAATGTCTTTAGGTGGCTTCCCATTGGCATTCAATAAGCTTTAGATTCCTCCATTTCTCTTACCATCTTGACTCCCCTCCTCATTTTATGCACACAAATGACATTAGCTTGTGTCTTACAACTCAGGCTTCAATATCCAAAGAAAAGTAGTCCTATGTTAACTGAATCTTATAAAAACATAAATATAAATTTGCTAGTTTATAAAATTTATAAAATTTTAAATATAAATTCTCTTTTAAAGAGAATTGAGGTCTCCATTATTCAATTTCCAGCTCTTTCAGGGATGAGGGCTCAGTTGGGAGATACCACATGTCTGTTGGGTTTCTTTATAAGGTCTGGATGTTCTCTTTCAGACACACACAGCCCAAGAAGAGGCCACTGCCATGACGTCCTTTCATCTTCTCCATTCTATCCTGGGCTCAAGATCCTATCTTGGACACAACTTCTACTCTATGAAATATTTCCATTCCTTTGGGAGTCCATAATTTTAAATAAACCAAAGTAGGGAAGGGACAAGGGAACCGCAAGAGTAAATATGAAAACATACAAGCTCACCATAATGATTCTTGCTCAATAATGTGAATTTATATAGTGTTCTCAGTTTTCATGTGGCTAAAATAATGATCCATACCCCTTATTCATTGTAGCTAAAGAGACAGTATCACAGATTATCTCAGAGGGGCCATCCAGAGGTCATGCTGGGTATGACCTTAACCTCACATTGAAATAGCCTCACCCATTGTAAAGAGATGCAAGCATTGAGTGGGTAGAGAGATCATCCTATCCTTCAAGCTGTCAAGGTCAGGAAATGAATCTGCCCCCTTATCACCTGCTCATGGGTTGCAACCAGTCTAACATTTAGGAAGCCAAATGGAGATAGACTTATTTTATCAGTGTCTAATCTCCAGTCTTACCTATTCTAACTATATCCAGCTGTCACCTGTCAGCTTTTTATCTCTCTGCATCTGTGTCTAGAACACTGGCTGCAGTGATGACAACAATAGCAATTCAACACAAACACATATACATGCACAAATGCATGTACAGCCATGCACACAAGCCTACTAGTATGTGTGTACACAATATTCAAACATACACACACACACACACACACACACACACACACACACATACCACATGAACACCAACATACTTAGGTAGAATGTCAGAGAAAAGAGGAAGACATGTTGAACTGGAACAAATCCTTAGAGAAAGAATTGGGAATCCAGAGGCCAGAAAGAACAAACACATATATAGCCCCATGAGACCCCAAAGTATTGTATAGCTTCTTTATCTCCACTTACTGTCTCTACCTCTACCAATCCAGTTTCATTCCAGAGGTCAAGAAGGCTCTTTTAATCTCACTGTCCAATTCACTCTGGCCAATCATTTTTCATAGAAAAACAGGATAAAATTTAAATAAAAATCTGACCCTTATTGTCCTGCTCAGAATCATTCATTGGTTTCTCATTTCTAAGCTCAGCTAAGTTAAGCAATGTCAGTAAATAGCTACTTTGCCAAGTGGAATGGGCCAAGTGTGATAAGAAGATAGAGAAGGAACTCATTGAAAAGGGAAATTTCTTCCAGTGAGAGATCCAGAAAACTTTCACAGAAAAGATGATAGTTAACAAAGCCTTAAAGGAGTCATAGCGATAGAAAGGCCTTTGAGAATAACTTTCTAGGAAATTTATCCAGCAAACAATGAGTGATTAAATTATTCTGTAACAAAGCATGTATGTAGGGAATCAGTAGAAGATATTTGGCCTTCAGAGAGGTGGGAGGGGCCCAGTCTGGGAGCATTTGGAATGCCAAGCTTCTGGTGACCAATGAACCACCTTTTTAGCCTCAGCTCTTCACTAATGACTCTAGGTTTAGTATCCAGAGTAGTCATGGTATACCACACACCTGGGAGGGTTTAACTCATCAAGATTAATTGCTTTTCGAACACGCTTTTGTTGAATTAGAAGAAGATAAAAATTATTCCATCTTTGGCAGTAGTATGGTTAATGTGCTTCATCTCACCTCAGAATCAGCAATTCTGATAGCTTCGTGTGGCCCCAAAGTAATTCCTGCCCTGAAGAAATACTAACTGGCTCAGTTACAGACAGGTATGCTAACTTCCACGCAACATGGGAACAACTATGAAAAGAATAATATGGGCAATGTAAAGTATTGTAAGCCAGTCTGAAAATGGCCACCTGGCAAAAGCACTTAAGTCCATTCATTACTTTGACACTAGTTTGAACTAGAACTACTGTTAGTTTAAATAGAGTATGCCACCTAGTATGTGTAATGGCCAATACCATCAATTCAAGTACTAGGAAGAAATGTTAGAATTAAGACTCAAACCCAAATCTTCCTGTGCAAACATGAAAGTTAAGTCACTTCTACAAGTCTCTGTGACCTTGTCTGTTAAATGGACAAAGAGTAGCTCTTCAAAGTTACTCAATAATGTGAATTTGATCCATACCCCATATTCATTGTGGCTAAAGAGACAGTATCACAGATTAAAAGTTAGAGCTCTTAGCATCATCCCTGTCACATAGATGGGGCTCAATAAATATTCGGTGATTTTTTTTTTACAATTGAATATTTAATAAATGTGGGTAAAGGAAAAGGAACTCCCATAAACAATAGCCAACTGATATTTGACATTAGAGCAAAGTTAGCAAAATGGAGCAACAATAGCCTCATCAATATATAAATGGGCCTCCATGCCCAAAAATGAAAAAGAAAAAACATAAATTTTACACCCTTTATAAAAATTAACTCAAAATGAATCATAAGCCTAAATGTAAAATACAAAACTATAAAACTAAAAGATAATATAAGAGACAGCCAAGATGACCTTGTGCATTGATGACACAATACCAAATGCACAAACCATAAAAAATACCTGATAATCTGGATTTCATTAAATTTTTAATGATATTGTAAAAGACAATATCAAGATAATTAGAAGACAAGCCACAAGACTTGAAGAAAATATTTACAACAGATCCATCTGATAAAAGATTGTTATCCAAAATACACAAAGAACTCTTAAAACTAAACAATATGAAATCAATCAACTTGATTTTTAAAAATGGGCAAAGACCTTAACAAATACCTCATCAGAGAAGATACACATATGTCAAATAAACATATGAAAAGATGTTCAACATCATATGTCACCAGGGAAATGTAAATTAAAACAACAACGAGATACACATGTATAAAAATGGCCAAAATACTGACAACACCAAATGCTGATGAGGATGTGGGACCACAAGGATTCTCACACATTACTAGTGGGAATGCAAAATGGTACTGCCACTTTGGAAGACAGTTAGGCAATATATACAGAAATAAACATACTCTTACCAGACATTTCAGCAATCACTCTCCTTGGTATTCAAGTTGAAAACATGTCCACACAAAAACCTATGTTATAGTTTGCTAGAAACAGGTGTTTATAACAGTTTTATTTATAATTGCCAGAACTTTAAAGTAACCAAGAGGTTCTTCAGTAGGTGAGTGAGTAAATGAACTGTAAATATAATATCTTGACAATAAAATATTATTCAGCGCTAAAAAGAAATGTGCTATGGAGCCATGAAAAGACATGGAGGAAACTTAAATGCCTATTACTAAATGGAAAAAAACAAACAAACCCAATCTGAAAAGGCTACTTACTGTATATATGTTTGTCCAACATATATGGCATTCTAGAAAAGACAAAACTATGGAAACAATAAAAATAACAGTCATTGCCAAGTATGGGAGTGGAGAGATGAATAGGCAGAACACAGAGAATTTTTTAAAGTAGTAAGAATACTCTTTATATTATGATAATAAACATCTGCAAAAATACTTTTGTCCAAACCCATAGAACATACAACCCCAAAAGTAATCCCTAAGATAAACTGTGGACTTTTGGGGATTATTGCAGGTTTATCTTCAATTAAAAAAAAAAAAAATGTGCCATTCCAGTGAGTGATGTTGATAATGGGAGAGGCTGTACTTGAGAGAGGGTAGGGAGTATGGGAAATCTCCATATCTATTAATTTTGTTGTAAATCTAAAACTATTCTGAAAAATTGTCTTAATGTTTTTAAAATGCTGAAAAGAAAGGAAAGGAATGGAAAGTAGAGAAGAATGAAGAGGTGAGGAAAAGAAGGGAAGGGAAGGGAAGGGAAGGAGAGCATATGAAGGACACTATTCTGTATGGCTCATTATCTCCTTCAGGGGTAAAAATAGCTGTTTGTTTGTTTTTTTCACAAAAACTATTGAAAATCTCTCAGCAAACACAGTTTTGGTGGAACTGGAGAGCATGGTGGTGGTACACCCAGACTTCCCAGACTTTGTGATCCTCAAGGACCACCAGGGAGCCGAGTCCAATGCAATAAACAAAAGAACCTGTTCCATGCTAGCATGGGCTCTGTCCCACTCATGCCGGCAGCATGGCGGAAGAGAGACTGAATTTCAACAAGCCCAGGGGTTTTACTCCAGTGGTGATGCCACTGCTTTGGCTGACCCTGATTGGTTGGGTGAGGGCTAGGGTACAGTTACACAAAATGGAGGATAACTCCGCCCTGCACCACAGTGGAGTCAGGAGTTTATCCTCGCCCTGCCCAGCCCTCTCAGTGGGATCCCGCTAAAATGGGTTGGAACTATGAGGAAAGACTTCTGTATCATGGTCCAGACATTACAGTTTTGAGCAAATCACTTCATTTCTCCAATACTCAGGCTATTTAACTTTAGAATTGCCACATTGAACTGATTGGCTTTTGAGTTCCTTTAGCCCTCTTTCTCTGAGGTTATGAAATGGACATTGACTATGACCAAAGGCCCTTAAAACTCAATGCATGTAGCTCTTGAGAAAGTTTGGTTAATGTTCTGTAGCTGAGGCAGGAGATTGAGCTCAAGGACCCTGATGGACATTCTTTCAGCCGAAGACTCCTAAAAATAGCTTTTTCTTCTTTTTTACAAAGTTTCCCAGAGATGCCCAGAAAGCAGCTCAATCTTTTTGCATGGCCTTAAAAAACACAGTCCCGCTCTTTTTTTTTTTTTCCTGGGTCCCAGAAAGCTTCTCATTTGGAACTGTTATCTTCAGAACCTTGCAAGGGAGGGGAACTGGTGATTCACAATAGCGCTCAATGTGATTTAGGCTCGTAAATCAGGAGATTGTCTGGAGTAAATTGCACAGCGCCTCAGGCCAGACGCAGCAACCCCGTGTTTAAACAATCTGCTCTAATCCCCTCGGCTAACAGGCTCTCCGGCTCCAGGGAACCGCAGGCGGGGCTGCCTCATCTGCAAGTCCCAACACCGTCCATGACTTCAGCCTGTTTTTAGTGGGGCTCTGGGCGACCATTCTCTCAACTAGCTCTTTTTCAAACCAATTTCCCTTCCCCGGTCTAAGGAGAAACAAAGCCAGCTCTGGCATGTAAGAGAATGTCCTTGAATATATAAAAACCAACTACAGCAAATACCCTGGGTCCCCTGCTCCCACTGAGGGCCTGTCGTTCACAACTGGAGGATCTCTGGGGCCCCACCTAAGTGGATCCCTAGTACTTTGACTCAGAATTAATCCTCAAACACAAGGCATCAATCAGGATCCTGTTTCCCAGGCATGAAATTGGCAAGACCCATTGAACTGTATTTCAGTCCAGTTTACCTATGGGGGCATCTGTGGTAAACCCAGCCCATCCCTTCGCAAGGAGGAGAGTTTAGCATTCTCCTAGGAGAGCTATCTCGTGGTGCCCGGACACTAATGCTCTTTTTAAAACTGCTTAGCAAACGCTGGCTACTAGAGGAGTCATGTGGCTTCTCAGATCTCCAGGATCAAGCATCCGTGTCTCATTTATACTTCCTGGAAAGTGTCAGGAGCTAATTTCAAACGGGCAGCTGGTGGGGAAAGAGAGATGCCAAAGGAGGACAATATGACCCCATTCTCCTAGCCTGGGCCCTTCTGGGGCACCCAGCATGAGGGTGTCATTGCAGGAAAGCATGCTTGTGGGGTTTGGTTTCTTTCTAATTGGGTGGTTCATCCGCTACTTCTTCTGGACACAGACCTCTCTGTGATGACTGCGGCCACCCCTGGAGGAGCAAACTTGGTAAGCAAGGCCTTTTAGGAGCCCCCCTCTCCCTACCGTGCCAGCCCTAAATCCTCTTTTTGCCCAGTTTCACGCTGACTTAATGATGAACTTCCTTTTAAAATGAAATGCTATCGTCACCAAACTGAGAAGAAAGGAAGGCTTATGTAGCTTGGTCTGCTAAGAAGGAATGAGCATAGGATGGCAGCCTTCAACGGGGTCTAAAGATCTGATCATGTGCTTGGCACTGGGGTACAGGAGCATGGCCAAGGAAGGTGTCTTCGTGTGCCTGGCTACTATAACAGAATACCACAGACTGACGGCTTGTAAATAAGAGAAATCTGTTTTTCACAGTTCTGGATGCTGGAAGTCCTATAATAGATCAGGGCACCAGCATGGTCAGGTTTCAGTGAAGGTCTTTTTCTGGGTTGCAGACTGTTGACTTCTCATTGTTGTCTCATGATAGCGGGGCAAGGGAATTCTCGGGGGTCTCTTTTATAAGGAGCATTAATCTCATTCATGAGGACTCCACCCTCATGACCTCATCACCTCCCAAAGCCAGACCTCCTCATATGATCACATTAGGCCTGAGGATTTCAACATAAGAAAATTAGCAGGACACAAACATTCACCATTGATTGGGGGAAATGGAAGATAGGGGATTTGGGCTCAATGGAGGAAATACAGTTGTCAAGCACACCAAAAGGCCAGACATTTTATACACAGAGTTATTTAGTCCTAGTAATAAATCTGTGAAGCGGGGATGAGGACACATCATGAAACGGCCTACAATGAGTTAAGAGAGTTGTCCAAAGTCACTCTTAATGAGTAACAGACACAAGCCCTAGGTCCAAGGCAGATTGTCCCAAAGTGCATGCTCTTCTCATGACACCAGTGAAGCTGCCCCCAGGAAAACTGGAGTGAGAAGGTTAGTTCTCAGCCCTTTGCAGCAGGGCATATGGTATAAAATGTAAAAGAAAGTTCTAGATTGTATAGCAGAGTAAATCAGAGGGTCTCAACCAGGGATCATTTTACTCCCTGCCATAGCAATGTCTAGGGACACTTTCAATTGTCACAACTGGAGGGTGCAACTGGCAGGTAGTAGAAATAAGTCAGAGATGCTGTTAAATACCCTCCAATGCCCAGGAAAGCCCCTGTGATAAAGAATCATCTGGACCAAAATATCACTAGTGCTGAAATTGAGAAACTCTAGACTAAGTGATCTTAAGGTCTCTTCCAACTCCAGAACTAAATTAGGAGCCTTAATCTTTCCCTCTAGCTGCGTAGATGGGATTCAGTCCTATAATCCAATGTTTCTCAAGGTGGAGCCAGAAAGGGGACAAGGAGACAGACCCACATCCATGTCATTAGACCCTTTTAAAACCCTGGGTTTCCAGCATACCAAAGGTCCCAAAGAAACTACCTGAATATTGCTCTACCTCCCAAAGACTTGCCATTAAGTGCTCTCACCATGAATCTGCACCCTGGGAAACCCAGCTAGTTGGATGTTCATATGGGCCCCAGGGACCAGGTTGGATAGGGAATTCCAGAAAACTCAAGAAGAGAGGGTGGAAATTCATCTGTTCCTTGAAAATTATTTCAATGAATGCCCAATTGGTAAAAACTCATTCCCTGAAAGGCCAATTTGCTAAGAGCAAATTCCCAGGAAGCCAGTTCTTAGAAAGGTCAATTTTCCAAATGACCAATTCAGTTAATTTACCAGATTCACATGTTGTGATATTTAATGGGAACATTTACCCACTGAAATTTCTGTTTGTCATAGGAAAACTTTTTCAGCATATTCGAATTTTTAACCGGGAATTTTTTTCCCCAGCTAATTGTTATTTCTTTTGGATGGCTTTGAAATTGGAATTAAATTTTAAATTATGAATTAAAGTCATCTAAAAGTCTATTTATTTTGAGTACTGCTTTAAGTTCATTTATTTTTATTTTCATTTTCATTTAAAGCTAATTAAAATTGTATGTTGGCTTGCCAGCTATTTGCAAAAGGTTCAATGGTCCTGCCAGAGCGGTGGGAAGGATGTGAGGGCGGCCAGAGAGACTTCCCTCACTAACCATGTGTCAAGAACGAGACAAATAGTCAAGGAAGAATCAACTCAGAAGCATCAGGAGCAACCATTTTGAACTTTAAAATGTGGCTACTAATGCCTGAAAATAAGAAGCCAACATAGATTCACTGTCTGAGAAATACCAAAGACCCAAGAAAGTGGGCAAAAAAAAAAAAAAATTGACATTTTAAAACATATTTATAATTGCTTGGCTATTTTATCAAAAAGAGAAAATGCTGCTTTTGTCACAAGATAGGGATTACTTCTGATAATAGCTACAAAATCAATAGATTTTAATTTCCCCTATTGAATACTACATAGCAACATCATGTAGGTAATGGGTCTTTTTCAGCCATTTCTGATTTCTATTGGGTTGCAATGTCATTTTCCAGTTTTCTAAACATCAAGCACTTTTTAGTAGTGTGTGCCAATTTCTCCAACTGCATATCTGCCTTATTTTCCATTTCTGGCAATTCGACATTTGCATTTAATATATTTATATTCAAAAGCATTGGAAATGTATCAGAATTTTAAATCAAATTTAAACTAAATCCTCTATAAAGACATTAAAAGCTTATTTTTAAATTTCAAAACATACAAAGTGAATCAGTTTTAAACTAAATCAAATCTAAATTTATATTCTAGAGCATACAAAGAAAATCAAAAGTAGCCATCAATTAAAACAGTTCTACATAATATTAACATGAACTGAAAAATTTCCATGTGACATGCTGAAATAGCATTACTAATGATAAAATATGTTTCTTTATGTGTCATCATTAGTAACAAAAATGAGACAATGATATTGAGTTAAAAACATTTCTGTTAAAGCAGCTAGACATTCTAGCAGCTGGACACTGGAGTCAAATTGTCAAGTAGTCAAATATTGTAAAGGACCAAATTTGATAAATTTGGTATGATAGTCAATAGGTTAATTGATCTTTTGGCAAATTGGCTTTCTAATCATTGTTTTTTAGGGAACTGATTTTCAGTTCCAAGAATATTTGAAAATGGGGAAAGAGAGTAAGATTCAGAGTGAAGGCTTCTCTTAACTTCTTGGAGATTGAATGTTGACAGATGCCCATGTCCGTGCAAGGTCTCCTCCCCGGAGGTTGGGAGGCACCTTCCTTGGCCCCCCCAGTTATAAGCATGTGCAGCATTTGTTTCATACTTTTTTAAAATGTTGATGTAGCACCTAGTAAAAGACAGTTTGTGTTTTTATTTGTCATATGTCAGCACAGGATCTAATATGTAAAGAGAGAGCTCAAATAATGTTTGTTAAATGGCAAAATTAATGAATAATTAAACCTTATGACAAGTGTTATGATCCCCATTTGAAAGATGATAAAACTGAGGCAAAGAGAGATTAAATAACAAGCCCATGATTACATAGCTAGTAAGTGCTAGATCCAGGATTTGAACCCCAGGTCCATCAACCCAGGGTGGCTCCACTGTGACAGTTTAATGTGAACTGAGCACCTACTGTGCCCAGGCACTGTACTGGTCACTTCTTAACCTTTAACCCACTTAGATTCTCTTAGCAGCCCTGTGTAAAAGTTACTGTTATTTGTAATTTAGAGATGAAAAAGCGGAAGTTCAAAGTAGACCCATGGACAGAGCTAGAAAGTGCTAGAAATGAAATTTAAACTCAAATTTGTGTGACTCCAATGCCTTTTATCTTCACACCACTCTGTTATATCATCATCATCATCATCATCATCATCATTATATAACCCACAGCTATACAGAATACAAATTATTTTATAATTTAGCACCCACACACACCCAATAACCCTCCCAGGAAGAGTGAGTTATCCCATTTTTTCCTGGTGGGAAGGCTCAGATTCTAAAATTAAATGGCATGTTCAAATCCATATAGCTCATCAGTGGAAGATCTTAGAGATTATCTACCTATGTTGTTCATGTGAGTTTTTTTGTCAGACATTAAAATTTAAATTAAATTAAATTAAAAGTCAATTCCTCAGAGTCGCCACATTTCAGTGTTCACTGTGGCTGTTTTTTTACCATGTTGGAGAACTCAGATGTAGGACATTTCTATATCTGAGGCCAAAGAGGCCACAAGCCAATACTTCAAGATGACAGCTGTCCCAAACCAGGCACCAGACTTGTGAGTGAAGAAGTTATCTTGGAAGTGAATCCTGCAGCCCCAGCTATTCCAACATCCGGCCATTTGAGTCATCATGAAGCAGAGAAGAGCCATTCCCATTGTGTCCTCACTAAATTTCTGACTCTCAAAACTTGAAAGCATGATAACACGGTTGTCTTTGTATACCACGTTTGAGGATAGTTTGCTCTGCAGCAATAAATAACAGAACAGGATGGAACTTTTGTGTGATGGGTAGGATCTCAAGAGGAGGGTCTCTCCAACAGCCAGGCTCAAAGCACAGGTCCTAGAGCTGAGATGCCCTGGTTTGCACCCTAGCTCTGATCCTCAGTGCTTATTTGGGCTTATGTTGTTGCTTAAGCTCTTTAACTTATCTACCAAATGGGAGCCTGGTTGTGATTATATAAGATAATGCTTATGGAGGCCCTTCAATGAATGGGTCACAGCGAGAGGCAATGATGTATATGTGGTCAGCTCTGCAGTTCTCAATATGTGGCCACAGACAAAGAACACTTGTAGAAGTGTTTTCTGGTGAAATAACCACTGATTAGCATGCATTTGGAGATTGAAAATTACATAAATTTGAGGGATTAGAAAAGTATTTGAACCAGTAGCTCTGCTCAGGAAATAGCCATATGTACATGAATTTGCCTTCATTGTCTAAGAATTTAAACATCTTGCCTATTTAGATGACAGTGATCAGAAAAGAAGGGCCACCAATTCCAGAATGTATTCTACTTCAGATGATGCTTTCTGGGTCTGGAGTCCCAGCTGTCTATTGTCCTGTGCCTTATTTGATCTCACAATAGATCACCTGGTCCAGAAGCTATCTTCTGAGCACATCCCCTTCAGAGTTCTCTCCTGAACTGAGATATTTATTATAAATGGCCTTCTACTCTTCTTCCCACACTAATTCTAGCATCTGACACTTTGCACACCTCTCAGGCTGAATGTTCTTCTGATGTCTGATTTCAGTGGTATTTTTTTTTCTATCTCTCTTCCTCTTTATTTTCCTCCCTCCTTCTCTCCTTCCCCTATTCACACATCACATCTCTCATCTTACTTAGTTCAATCTTCTTAGAAGCTGGAACAGAAATCATCAGTTTCTTATAATTAAAGTCACTTTCTTTCTACTCAGTACTACTAACACCTAACCTCTATGCCTCTTATCTATCACATTTCAGGTGGGAAAATGGCATGAGTGGCAGATATAGAGGGAGAGTCAAAGAGTAAGAGAGATTTTCCAGGACTAAGCACCATGAGTGGGGCTCCTGAGCTGCCCTGCAGAGATGAGGAGGCTGCATCCTTGGCATCACCCTCCTGAAGGTCACCCCCACTCCTTCCAAATTCTGAACTCAACTGATTTCATCATCAAGGAAGAGTCAATGGAGGGGAGAAGGAGGAAACTTTATCTCTGGAATTTAATATTCTCTATGCTCCAGAGAACAGTAAGGTCAGGGCACCACGTTTATCTTTCCAGGTGGGTCTCAGGTACCTGACACAGCCTGGCAACCCACGTTTCTCCTCTGATTTCCCTGTCACCAGGAGCTTGGCAACTCCAGGAGCCAGGGAGAGGATATGGGTGGTGCAGCAGCAGGGCGTGTGCTGGCCTTGGTATAGGGAGGTGAGCAAGCATACTTCATAGCAGCAACTGGAGGGGTGGAGTGAGGGAAAGGGATATTGAGATCAGGAATGAAGGGTAGAATTGCAGAGGTTCAGTCCTACATTTTGCCGTTTCTGATCTCTCAGGATGGACACAGCTTAAATGTTACAGTGAATTAGAAAAGAGGAAAGGAGGAACAAATCTGGCCTTATTTTCTTCCTGGTTTTGACATGCTCTAGCCCTTGTTTTCCTACCTAAGAGAAGGTCTTGCAGGCAGTGAAAACCCCAACTTCAGGGCCTCCATTGACCTTGAGACTTAACTTCTCTGAGCCTCCCTTTCTCTATCTGCAAAACAACCTCTAAGAATTGTGGTAAGGATTAAATAAGAAAGCACAGATGAAGTGACTTAGCTAGGAATTAGACCAGTTCAATCATTCTCTCAATGTTAGTTTCTTCTCTCCATTTCACTTTCTCACCATCCACCTTCATGAGAGAGAACAATCTCTAGGCCAAAAATGTAAACAGAGAAAAAGTCATGGGCAGAGGGGCGGGTTGTTGAAATCCTGGTTCAAGGCATGTAATCACTTTGAAGTCAACCTTAATAGTTTATATTTATTTTGCACCTGTTCTTGAAGAGCTCTACTCCTTTTGGCTACCAGAAGCACTCAGTCATCTACATGAACAGCTGAGTGAGGTCAAGAGCAAAAGCATATGTCAGGCCCAGCTCAAGTTGGAGAGCTCAACCTAGGAAGTTAAAGGATTTGCCCAATGCTATTTAGTTAGAACAGAGACAGAACAGAGGTTGGGATATTATGGGTGATTATTTTAATTACCAAGGTTCTCACTTTGTTCTTCTGCCTCCCAAGCAAAAACTGGGTAATGTTCATTCTTTCTTACTCCCTGAGGCCATCCTGCCTATATGTATCCAGAATTCCCCAGGCCTGCCTCTCAAAGCTCCATATAGCTGGCGAGTCATTGAGTCTTGAGAATTTGCCCCAAGGCAGAAGCTCTCCAGGGATGCAATTTTCATCCACCCAAGAACCACTTCCCTCCAGCCTAGCTGTTAGGCAACAGCAGGCATGTGGGATGCCCAAATGCCTATAAAAGAATTATTACTAAGTAAGAGTGGATGATGATAATTAATTATCTTCCCTTAAAGAGAAAATCCCTGGAGCAAAAGTATCAAAGGCATTGTTTTACTGAGTTGGCAATTTCTTTGGCTCTGGAACAAGATGACTCCTTAGTCTGCATCTTTCTCTTACATTCTGACTTGTGGAATATACATTCTGACTTTGGACAGCTTCTTCTAATTCCCATCTTTATCCCTATCCTTGATCCAATAATCTTCATTATTAAAACTTCATACCATGTCTACAGAAATAGTTTATAGCATCCCTTTGATGGATTAATTCATGGTTACTCTCCTCCTTTACTAAAATCTAAATAAAAGAAAATGCACGTATAGTAGAGAACAAAATATCCCTGCCAGCCAAAGAAAGAAAACCACGAAAAATATACATCTAAAGAGATGGTACTATTATCTTTTCCTCAATAAATATTTTACCAGAGGAGTAGTGGACAGAGAAGGGATGTGTGTCATCATCCTACAAGTGAAGGAACCTGGCAAGATTTTCTTCAAACCTCGACCTATGTCAGAGACTATAAGATGCATATCCATGCTTCTTAAAAACAAGCTGTTACTTCACAATTCTTGGGAAACATCTCCTGTCATATAGACCCAAATCAGCAGACATATGACGAATAGCAAAAGTCTCTGCTTACTTAGCAAAGTGGACCATGGAGAGAACATCCCAAAATCTCATGTAGCTAATCTTGAAGAAATCTTGAAATGTTCATGTATAGTGAAAAGAGTAGAGGTTGAGGAATCAGGGAGTGGAGAAGGCTCTATACTTTCTAGCTTTGTGACCTGGAGGCTCTCTGGGAATTAGTACTCTTATCTGTAAGAAGGATTCTTATCTACTGGGGTTTTTGAGAAGTTGGGAGGAGATCATTGATATATGTCAATTTAGC
The DNA here is from genome assembly GCF_014108245.1 of Pipistrellus kuhlii. NCBI lineage: Eukaryota > Metazoa > Chordata > Mammalia > Chiroptera > Vespertilionidae > Pipistrellus > Pipistrellus kuhlii. Next base: position 633,521 of record NW_023425573.1, on the reverse strand, counting down.
TATTAGGTATGTCATTACCATGTTACATAATCCCATCTTGGGAAGATGGGGGCAGGGCCATGAAGCCACACATGCCATTGTATCCCAGTTCTCAAGACTATTGGCCCTTTGTACATATCCAGAAAGTATTTGTTGAATGAATCAGTGAAATCAGACCCATTGGTCATGCCTAATGAAACCAGAACATTGGTAGACTGTTACTTTTCAGAACTCCTTGAATATCAAGGAAGTGTTTTCCAGCCATCAAGCTGCAAGGATCTCAACATGCAAATATGTCCTTTTGAGAGTGGTTAATATTCAAGACACACACATACACACACACACACACACACACACACACACACACACTTTGCAAAAACATGTAGAGGCTTCACAGGACTAGACAGAGACAGACCTCCCCCAGCCAGTTCTGGAGAAGCACTTGCATGCTAGTGGATTTTATCTGGAAACAACCAGCCCATCACCATCTTATTAGAATAATTATTGTTGGTGATTGCCACAGGCAAACTCTTAATCTCAGTGTTTTAGCCCAATAAAAGTTTTATTCTTATTCACTGAAAGTCCAAGTTGACTTTCTATGGGTTTTTTTTTTCTCCAACCAATGATTCAAGTCTAGTTGTCTCCCCATCTCAGCATATTTGTTTCTCCAGAAGAGGAAAGAGAGATGGAGATGGTACAGTGTCTCTTCACTGCCTTGACTCATTTCTGATCATCGCCATCAGCCACAACTACTCACCTGACTCCAGCACAATTCAAAGGGAACACATGCATAATAAGTGAGCACCAAATGTCTCCACCAGCTTGGGGACCCAATGGATGGACATCCTGCAATCACCACTCTGACAGCCAGGTAGCTCTGGATACCCTCTCTTTACACTTTAATGCTTTAATTGCTAAAGGAGGCTTTTAGACAAGTTACACCTAGACCTGAAAACTATTTTCTATTTTGCAGATCACTCACCTTTTCTCCTCTTATTCTGATAGAGACTGGCTTTCAAAGGGGATTACACAGAGACAGTCTCCATTGTAGCTAGTTTCTTCCCCAGCTACTCACTCAGCTGAGAGGCAAAGGTCACAGAAAACCTGGCACCCTTCTAATCTCACTATCTCCTGGAGAACACGGGCGCTCCCTCTCTGGAATGCATGGAGGTTGCCAGTTACAGCATAATTCTCCTGCCAGCTTCAGTGCTGTCTGCCAGAAGTAGGGGCTGCTCCCAAAAGGCTGACAGCCTGAGAGGCCTTCCTAACTGTCAGGAGGGGCCATAGTCTGCAGGTGGAAGTCCAGTTCCTCTTGACTAACCCATGACTCTCCAAAAAAGAGAGAGCAAAGCTCGCCTGAGACTTTCAGAGGAAGGAAACACATGCAATTTGAGGCCCTAAGGGCTAAAAAGGTAAGCCTATATTTCAGACTGTAGCTTTGCCAAGTTTTTTCCATGAACATGAGGCTTTGGAAATTCTGAACTGTCCAATCACTGGCTGTGGTCCAAGCCACACTTCCCTTTGCCTTCCCAATACACCCTTACCACACCAACTCCCTGATTGCCTCGGGGAGCCCCAGCATTTTCCTGCAGCAAACGCATTGAGAGTCCTAAAAATTGAATGCAAGAAGAATAAAAGGCAAGAGCAGGCTTATTATTAAACTCCCCTTTAGCTGGCTGCCTGGATTCTTTTAAGCCCACAGTTGGATTTCTTTGAGGTCTCGGTACGTGCTGCTTTGCATGGCTGGCTTAGCGGATGGGGAAAGGAGGTAAGACAAGCTCTGCACTGGATAAATAAAAACCTTTGTTAATTAAGAAGCCACCGACAAGGCCATGGCCTATGTCAGGCCGCCTACACAGAAAGTTTGATTCTTCGGGAAATGAAAACAAGGGAAGAGAGAAACTCTCCCTACCACACTGCATAACTTTGTTCAAAGGCTGCTAAGTTATTCCCTGCTTCTACATCAGCTGTGAGAGACCTCTGAAATTTGCTGTGGTTAAAATAAAACACAAGCCCCCAAGCATATGAAAAAAAAAAAAAAAAATGTGTTAGGATATCTAAAACAGTTAATCTCCCATCTTCTCTAGGAAAAAGATCTTAAAACATTCATTTCCTATGCAGCCTTTATGCTTTCATGTCCTGTCCAAACAACAGTCTAAGTGCATGATCTGAACAATTAACCAGATGGCACTGGAAAAAGAAGCCAGGTAATTCACCCAAAAGTCCCCACAAGAACTTAAAAATGGCCAGCCCTTTGTAAGGATGATTCCTAGTTCTGCTTTGCAAAAGCTCTTTGTTTGCCAAAGATTATACCAATGACAAAAGCATGGGGCCACACGCCTCTCTCCATAGCCCTGTCCCTTGCTATACCTTTCTCACCTAAGTTTCTAAATCAGATAGTCTAGGGTCAGACTTCCAGGTCTGCTCATCATAAATAGGTCATGTAAATTGTGTTCAATGCAAGAAAACCGTGAGGGTTAAATATGGTCATATGTAATATGCTTAATATGTATGATGTAGTAAAAAAATAACACATAAAAGATTAGCATCATAAAATTGCATTGGTAGTTATTAATAAGATCTCCTCCCATTCTTTCTTCACTTCCCTTGAATAGATTCAGTCTACCCCAAAGGGATCTCGGACATTTCAAGGTAACTCAAGGGGTAAACTGGGTTAATTAAACTTGTCAGAATATCATAGAAAGGAATATAACAACTTTACACCGCTAAAAGTTCAAACTGATGCTCTGACTTCCCAAGTATTATCCCATCCTCCACCTCTTTACCTTTACTGAGCACTTACATATGCCCAGCCCTATGCTACTCTTTGCTTCTATTGTCTTAGCTGAACATCCCAACAACTCTGATATTCATAGGAGCCCTGTGACCCTGGCTGCCACATTGTTTATAGTCTTTCCTCTCAGACTTAGCCACAATGCTGCTCTTAAAAACCTCTCAAGGCATCCCCAACCAGAAATGGATAAAGAGCCTCTTAACTTTGGGTGTGCACCATTCTTGCCATTTTATAGCCTCACAGAAGCCAAGCCCACAGATTTCTGGGAAACAGAGAGTTACCAGTATATAATCCTTCTAGAGCTCCCTCCCATGGGATTCTGCTAGACGTAGCCCCAGGATTACTGCCTCTGGGCACAAGGGATTCTAGAGGAATCCTGATTAGAACCCAAAACTGTTTATAAAAATTATGTATTGTGGTTTCCCCTTCTATAACTCCCCAATGGCTGTCATAAAGCTAACCTGATAGTCCTCCCCTCCCCACATCTCATCAATAAAGAGATGAGACACAGACACACAGGCAGCTGGGGATTTTTGTGAGGATGAGAATAGTCAAGTTGAAGGTTGGTGGATTTTGAGCAACCACTCAACAGTAAAATGTTATTGCTTTGGTCTGCTCTTTCTGGTCCAATAATCTACTCATCTTCCTAAAAGCAAAGAAGAGCATGCTGAGGCTGAAATGTCAGACTCTTTGTTTTCCTGTGTTGGGAATTTGAATGTTTAAAGCCACCAAGATATGTGTATATACAGTATATATATATATACACAGTAGGTATCCTGCAAGATAACATCTCTCCCCTCCCACACCACCTTGATATTTCCTCCCCACCACTTGCCCAGGGAATGTGGCCTCTACATAAACCCAACAGAGGTACAAGATTTAAGTTTTCTTTTTCCTTCCACCTCTGACTGGTCTGCCTCTACCAAATTGCTTTTAGGATTGAGGTCCACCAGCCCCTGGATATGTTAGTCAGAATGATCAAGTGTGGCAGAGAGAAAGAAGAGGAGTTAGGAGTCCCACAGATTGGATTTGAATCCTGATTCAATCAGTCATTAAGGATTACTTGCCACTAATCCTTAACTACACAGTTTCCACAACAAGGTAATGAAAACAGTGCCTTCTGCAAAAAGATGCTGTGAGTGTTAGAAGACTGTTAAACACTAACAGCAGTGAGCAGTAATTACTGCATTTATTCAGGGCCGGCTGTGTGTTCCACCTCTAACCAATTCTCATCTTTGCCTTTTATGGTCAAAACAACACTGGAGTTTATTGTTCCCCATTTATTAATGTCAGGATTCAGAGAGATTATTTAATTTGCCCATTTCAAACCAGCCTAACTTCAAAGTCTGTTCTTTCTCTAACTCCTTGTCTTTCCTGCTGTTCTAACCTACCAACCAAGTGCTCTTCTTACCACAATCATTCCCTAAGAAAACACCTCAAACCCTCTCCTCTGGAGATTCCATAGCTTCTCACTCATGTTCTAAAGAACAATCGTGTTCAGCCTTCTCCAAAAGGCAAAGAACAGAAGCCAAAAGGATGAAGTTTAATGGCATAAATGTAAAATTCTACATTTCTGTTCAAACCAAACACTATATAGAAAGGTTTTAAAGCAACTCTACTCATGCTGGTCAAGGGAAGGGGACTGTAAAGGAGATAGCAGCTGCTATTTAGGCTCCATCTTATGCTCAATATGAGGAGTGTGGCACATAGCTTTACTGTTTAATGCCACACAATTCCATATGAGCAGCAAGATGAAGCTCCTTTAGAAGCAAATGTCTTAGTGCTACAGCAATAGATGAAAAATGAACCTTGAAGGAGGTGCTAGTTTTGTCCAAAGGCCTGACCACTTAAGAGGGGTGTTTTCAATCCTTCAGCTGTTTTAAGAAGGCTGTTGACAGTATCATATTGTTTTGATTACTATAACTTTGCAGCATAGGTTGAAATCAAAGAGTGTAACACCTCCAACTTTATTCTTCTTTCTCAAGATTGATTTGGCAATTTGAGATATTTCTGTGGTTCCATATAAATTTTAGGATTATTTTTTCTAGTTCTGTGAGAAACACTATTCGTATTTTAATAGGGATTGCATTAAATCTGTAGATTGCTTTGGGTAGTATGGACATTTTAATCCTTCCAGTCCATGAGCATGGTATATTCGTTTATTTGTGTCATCTTCAGTTTCTAAGAAAAGGGATCTGAGAGGGTGTGGTCAGGATGATGAGAGAAAATGCATCTATTTAAAAAACATTTATTGAGGTTCTTACAAATCAAACAATGTTCTACAACGTTACAAAATCTTTCCTTCTCAGAGACTAAATGTCCTTTCTCATGTGTGATTTCCTACAGCCTCCCAAGTTTGCACTTTGGTCTGCAAGGCCATAGCAGACCAGCCTCTGGCTTTCTCTAATCTGTCTCTTAGAGTTCTCTCTCTCTGACAATGCTCCTAAAACACCGCCCTCTTTGTTTTCCTTGCATACAAAAGACTCCAGAGTCTTAGCACTAGCAGTTGCCTTAGGTACCATCCAGTTATAAGAGCCTGTTATTTTATTCTAAGATTCTTAAAAGATTATGCTGGCAGTCATTTCTTTACATATATTTTTTTCTAAGTTCTTTGAATGGATTTATATCACTGTTTCTATTACTTAAAAACTCTTAAATGATGCTGTAGACCTGAAACTAATAATACAAAATAGTGTTGAGCCCTGAATGGTTTGGCTCAGTGGATAGAGCATTGGCCTGTGGACTGAAGGGTCCCAGGTTCGATTCCAGTCAAGGGCATGTACCTTGATTGTGGACACATACTCAGTGGGGGGTGAGTAGGAGGCAACTGATAGATGTTTCTAACTTTTCTCGCCCTTCTTCTCTGTAAAAAATCAATAAAATATATATATTTTTAGATAGTGTTGAGTGTAAACTGTAAAATGAAAATAAAATTGTAAAAATGGGCAATGATATTTAAAAAAGGGGTGGCGCGGAAACACATCTGTAATGCTCTCAAAAATAAAGATAAATTTCTAAGGAGGGAAATGAAAGTGATGAGACAGTTACAAAATAAAAATTCTAAAGTAATAGGGGTTGCAATTAATAGCATTTGTTTGAGGGAATTTGATATTTACTTTAAGGGAACAGTAATTATAATGGCTTCCTTTTTGCCATTACTGTAGACTTGGTGCATAGGGCATTGTGAGACTTAATAAATCACTATAAGATGATCAAATATTGACAGTTATGAAAACAAATATACAAAGTATAACTCCTCTGTCTTCTTTGGCTCTCCTTGCTTTGGTTTCTTTATAGCTAAACCTATTTCTCTTTTATTTAAAGTTAATTATTTGAGAGTAAACATAAATGATACCAATATCTTCCCATTGCCAATGGTTCTAACCACAGTAATTGGAATAAAGCACTGCCTTGCTATGAAAAAAGTACACATGGGCTACCTCTAGATGAGTTCTGCCTTTGAATTTTATGGTCCTGAAAATGCTTTGGTTCCGAGAAAGGTCATCTCCTATCTGATGGCTCTTCTCCAGTTTATGGATATTTCATTAAAAGCTGCATCTGGTAGAGCTTCCAAAATGTCTAGCACAAATTTCTTTCACTAAAGGTAAGGAAATGAATAGCAGTATTCAAGTCTCAGAGGGGTTGTTAATATGCAGAGCACAGGCCAGCTGTTCTCCATCTTTATTGAACATATATCAAGAGGGGGGAAACACTGAAATCAGAGCATGCAAGATTTAAGTTGCAAGATAGAAAAGTGTGCTCAAGGCAGGATTGTGAAGTAGCGGAAGAAACATTGAAGGACTTCTCCCTCAGACAATTTGCAGTGTGAGCTGATTTAGTCATAGGCCACTTGGAGAACAGAACATACACTAGAAAATTTCCTAACTCCCAAAGTAACTTTGGATACTGGAGAACTTCCATCAAATCATGAGGATCTCTTTGCGTGTAAAGATGAATTTTGTCTTTTTCCTATAATAAATTACACATTTTATTTTAAGAAGAGTGAATGATAGGTAGAGATTGATACTCAAAGGTTAGGGCAACTAGGATGTAAAAAATTTTTTTTAATATATCTTATTTATTTTTTACAGAGAGGAAGAGAGAAGGATAGAGAGTTAGAAACATCAATGAGAGAGAAACATCAACCAACTGCCTCTTGCACACACCCCACCCGGGATGTGCCCGCAGCCAACGTCCATGCCCCTAACCAGAATCGAACCCGGGACCTTTCAGTCTGCAGACCGACGTTCTACCACTGAGCCAAACTGGTTTCGGCTAGGATGTAAAATTTAAAACTTCATTTCTCTACCCAACCAGCATTGCTCAGTAGTTCAGTGTTGACTTATGAACCAGAAGGTCAGGGTTTGATTCCTGATGTGGGCACATGCCTGAGTTATAGGCTTGATCCCCAGGGTGAGACATGCAGGAGGAAGTTGATCAATGACTCTTGCATCATTGATGTTTCTATATCTCTCCCTCCCTCTCTATTCCTCTCTGAAATCAGTAAAAATATATTTTAAAAAATAAATAAATAAGTTCATTTTTCTTATACTAATTGTATCTTTAATCAAATCACAAAAAAATACTTAAATGAAAAGTCTTAAACTTCTGTTAAAATTTCATTTCCCAAGTATTATAGTTATTTTACACCTGTTCTTATAAATGTGCAAATAGTATAACAACCTAAATGAGCACTGCTCAAAAAAGAAAGAAGGTTTTAGAGAAATAATCTTTTTAAACAAATTTATATCAATGGCAGATAGAGCCATAATGATGTGGGAAACAAATTTTGATCTTAGAGTTAAGTAACTGATGTTGACTCCTAGCATTGGCAAGTCACTTCACTTTTCTGAACCTGAATTTTTTTGCATTACACAAATATTTTCTTATCCTCTCTCAGTTTCTGTTTCTTCCCCTATAGTTGCAAAATCTGGAGATTGCTATCTCCTTTAAATGTGTTACAAGGATTATATAATATAACATAGTCAAAGTCCTGATACACAAAATATCATTGTTGTTTTCCCAAGTCAAAATGAAGAAATCATTTGCCCTAACCCTTGAGTGTCAATCCATGTGAACTTCATTAAGGGTAAAGATAATGAAAAAGGGACCAAGTGAGAGAAGTAGAGGATCTTGAGAAGGGGAGATAAAAGCATTAATTCTTTATAGGATGTTTGTGAGAAGGTAATGAGTTTATGCAAAGAACCAAATATAAGTGTTAGCTCTCTTTACCCTCTCTTCCTTTACACTTTCCATGAAAACGCTAGATTGTCAATTCTAGTATATTCGCCACGCTGAGAACATGGGGACTTTTGTGGAGGTTGGACATCCATTGCACATTGACTAAGTCCCTTTGGTGAACACACAGTTATATTCCTAAGGATAGGGACTTTTCTCTGTCTTGTTCATCCTTGCCATCCTGGAACTTTGAATAAATATGAGCAAAAAATTGGTGCTCAGTCAATGTTTGATTAATAGTTGAATCCATGAATGAGTTCATGATAGTAATCCTATGTTCAAAATTTGACTTTGTCAATACCAATAGAAATATGATCAAGATGCTAAAAGTCAGGAAAGAGACTGTGCCTGACAAGTACGGGTCCTCAAATTTTGCTGTGCATAAAGATTATCTAGCATCTTTATGTAGCTAAATTGAGGCCATAAAGTAACTACCATGAACTCATTCATAGATTCAACCATGCAACAATTTAGCTACCTGAATGAAAAAGTGAATAATTAAGATTATCTGTGTATGCTGTGTGTTTCTTCTCCCAATTTTGTTAATGCCAAAAAAAAAAGTTTAAATGAATGTATGCATAGAAGAAAAAAATAAATAAATAAATATATATATATATATATATATATATATATATATATATATGCTCATAATGTTTGCTTTAATGGTTCATTATAAGCTCTAACTACCCCTCTGGTGTGAGTCAAAGCAAACTAAGAAATGTGGACACAAATATCACACTTAAGTTGAAATTTATGAGCTGCAGAATAAAGGATTTGAACCTTACTTCAGATATAGGTTGGCTGGGAGATATCCAAAGGATATAAACTGTTCAGGTAAATGACTCTGAAATTCTGTTCCACCATATCCAGTTCCACCAAGATCAACAGAATGAAACAAAAGGCTGAACAGCACTCTGGATGCCGAAACTAGGTGGCTGCCCCAGGAACGGAAAAGGACTTCTTTCTGTTTGAGTCCAAACTCAGTCACTAGTAGGAAAAGGCAGCTGGTAAGGAGAGGATACTGGATGCATTTAAAAAAAAAAAATTATATATGTATATGGAGAGAGTGACTGTGCCTAAATAAACTTGGACTGGAAGTAACCCACCTGGCAGGAAGGCTGAAGTTGTGAAGAAGCAGGGAGGAAATATAAAGACTGTGAGGCAGGAAGCAATCTCTCCATGGGATGAATGGGATCATTCAGAAGCCCAGATTGCTCCTGCTTCATAAATGTATGACTGCTAAGGATAGCCAATAGGGTCTAAATGATGCCAAAGCACTGTTCAATCCCAACAGGCTAGCAAGAAAAAATTGAATAACTCAATAAAGAACTCAGCAAAAGCCATTGTATGAATTCAGAAAGGCAAGGCCGCCATATGTAGGATTGCAATTTTTACTTTCTCATGAAGTTTCAAAGAGCTGAAAGCCTTAGATGGAGACAGATTTTTCAGGAACTAGTTAACTCAGAGAACTTAATCCAGTAAAGAGAAAGCCCTGCAATTAAAATTCTTGGTGTGAAGTAGTGAGATAGAGATGTCAAATGATAGAAGCTTTATGTCAGGTTCAATCCTCCCTTCTTTTATTTCTTCTCTGAAGCCTGATTTGATTTGATTTTTTTCTCTAGAAAATACTGATAATTCTGATCCAATCTATTAAAGAACGTAAATAAATGGGGCTTTATACCTTGTCCATGGGTTAGAAGACTGAATAGTGTTAAGAAATCAATTCTCTTCCAAATTGCCTTTCAAATCACAACCCCAACAGACTGTTTTTGTAGAAATTGGTAAGTTTATTCCAAAATTCATCTAGAATTGCAAAAATATTTAAAAAATTTTTTAATATTTTTTTTTGCTAAAATATCACAAATAACTTCAAAGAAAAAAAGTTTGAGGCCTAATACTACCTGACTTCAAGACTTCTAGGAGTGTTATTTACAATAGCCAAGATCTGGAAACAGCCCAAATGCCCATCAATAGAGGAGTAGATAAAATGCTGTGGTACATTTACACAATTGAACACTATACAGATGTAAAAAAAAAAAAAAAAAAAAAAGGACCTCTTACCATTTGAGACAGCATGGGTGGCCCTGGAGAGTATTATGCTGGGCATAATAAACCTGTAAGAAAAAGACAAATGTCACATAATCTCACTTAATCTGGAATCTAATAAATAAAATAAACTGATCAACAAAATTAGAACCAGAGGCATGGATACATGGAACAGACTGACAGCTGTCAGGGGGAAAGTAAGTGTGGGGGACTAGATGAAAGGAGGAAAAGAGAATAGCCAAAGAACATATATGCATAATCCATAAACACAAATAACTGCAATGATAGCCAGAGGGAAGGGGGTGTGAAGGTTGGGGTGGAGGTGGGCAAAGTGGGGAGAATAGGGACATCTGTAATAGTGCCAACAATAAAAGTAAAGTTAACAAATAAATAATTTTTAAAAGAATGTATTGTTGGCATAATGATAGCAATATGAATCAGTAAAACAAAGAAATGCTTAGAAATAGGCCCATAGTGTATTAACAACTGATTTTGACTTTGGTGGAGAAAATATAATCTTTTTAATAAATTGTGTTGAAACAATCAGATAGTCATATGTAAAAAATGGGCTTTAATCCATACCATATTCCATATACAAAAACTACCTTAAAATAGATCATAGACCTAAGTGTAAAATGTAGAATAATAAAAAAAATTTTAGGAGAAAATATAGGGACATTTTTGTGGCAAATATTTTTTAGATACAACACCAGAAGTATAATCCATGAAAGAAATAGTTGATAAATTAGATTTCATCAAATGTAGAACTTCTACCCTTTGAAAGACACTGTTAAGAAAACACAAAGATAAGGCATAAATTGGAAGAAAATATTCTCAAATCACATACCTTATAAAGAAACTATATTCAGACTACATAGAAAATTATCAAAAGTCATTAAGGAGAAATAAAATTTTAAATGGGCAAAATATTTGAAGACACACTACCAAAGAAGATAAAAATGGTTAATAGGTGCATAAAAAGATCCCAATATTATTAGTTTTTATGGAATGAAATTTGAAACCACAACAAGATACTATTACACACCCATTAGAATGTCTAAAATTAAAGACTAATCATATCAAGTGTTGATGAGGATGTGGAGCAACTGGAACTCCCATGCACTCCTAGTGGAAATGTAAAATGGTACAAATCAGTTTGGAAAGCAGTTTTTTTAGTTTCTTACTAAATTAAACATATGATTTAGTCATTCTATTTTTATATATTTACACAATTAAAATAAAGCATATATATATATATAAATACTTTTATACAAATTTTCATAGCAGCTTTATAAGTAATAACTCAAAATTGAAACAACCCAAATGTACATCAATAAACAAATAAAGTCAAAGTTATGTTATATACACAAAATAGACTAGTATTCGGCAATAAAAAAGAAAAAACTATTAATATACACATAATTATGAATGAATCTACAAAAAAAAAAAATGTGCTGAGTAAAAGAAGCCAGACAACCAAGAGTACACACTGTAAGATTCTATTTATATCAAATTCTAGAAAAAAGCAAACATCTATAGTGACAGAGAGCAGCTTAGTGGCTGCTTGAGGGTGAGATGACAGTGAGAGGGATGAGAGTACAGAGGTGAAATATAGTGGCAACCATACTTTGGTAAAAACTGCTGTTTGAATTTTAAACCTGCTAAGGCAATTTTCCTGTGCCTGGGACCATAGCCTTTGGAGATAAAACACTGAGTTCTGCTTCTGCAAGATAGGGCCACATTCCAATGTCCAGCAGGATGTGACTGGGAATGACCCTGTGGGCTGATCTGTTTTTAGAATATAGTTTTTAGGATTTAGAATTTAGAACAAAGGAAAATTCCTATGATTTGAACTGTTGCAGAGTCCCCAAGCAGTCAGACAGTGCAGGGGGAGAGTTTGGAGAGACTTGCTTTGTTCATCGCATGATGGGCTTAGGGAGGATGAATTCAAATTCTAAGCAAGAACTTCCTATTTTTATTAAAGAGCCAGCCTTATGTGCACTTAGTGGTTATCTCGATGTTGGCCTTGAAAACAATACAGTTCTATCCAATTAAAAAAGTGCACCTGGCATGGTATTGAGATTGTGGGCATATCTGGTCTCTGGCCTACAAGGTTAGATAGTTAAGTTTACCTTCATCATTCTTCAAATGGGCTAAAGCAAACTAGAAAGCAATATTTTATCTAGGAAGAACAGCAGAAAATTTCAAACAATTTGTTGCAAAATAGAACTACCTGCCCTTGAAGCAGTGCAGTCATGTGGAGTCCGCCTGCATGTGTGCTTTTGCGGCTGTCCTGGCCAGATATTTCAATAAATCTTTGCCTGCTTTTTTAATAAATCATCAGCCTCCGGTGGTCTTATTTCGAACCCAGGGTTCAACCCTACAACAGGAGGCATCAAAGAGAACTTTTGAGGGCAAAGGATGTGTTGATTATCTTTATTGTGGTGATGATTTCATGGATGTATACATATACCAATACATAATTTTAAATGTTTGTTGTATGTCAATTATACGATAACTAGAGGCCTGGTGCATGAAATTCATGCATGAGGGGGTGGAGGGGAGTCCCTCAATCCAGCCTGCACCCTTTCCAATCCAGTAGGATCTGGCCTAAATGGGCAGTTGGATATCCCTCTCACAATCTAGGACTAATGGCTCCCAACTGCTTGCCTGCCTGCCTGCCTTCCTGATTGCCCCTAGCCACTCCCCTGCCAGCCTGATTGATGCCTAACTACTCCTCTGTGAGCCTGTTTTCCTATAACTGCCCTTCCCTGCAGGCCTGGTCAACCCTAATTGCCCTTCCCTGCAGGCCTGGTCCCTCCCAACTTCCTTCCCATGCAGGCCCGGTCCCTCCCAACTGCCCTTCCCTGTTGGCCATTTTGTGGTGGCCATCTTGTGTCCACATGGAGGCAGCCATCTTTGACCACATGGGTGCAGCCATCTTGTGTGTTGGAGTGATGGTCAATTTGCATATTACTCTTTTATTAGATCGGATAGAGGCCTTCTATATGTGTGGAAGCAGGCTGGTTTGGCCTGAAGGGTGACCCAGATCAGGGTGGGGGTTCCCTTGGGGTATGGGGCAGCCTGGGCTAGGGGCCTGTGGTGGTTTGCAGGCTGGCCACACACCCTGGTGACCCAAGTGGAGGCCCTGGTATCTGGGAATTATTTATCTTCTATAATTAAAACTTTGTAGCCTTAAGTGGAGGCCAAGGCAGGCTAGTGCTGTGGAAAGCTTGGCTTCTTCCACCACTGGGTGCAACTCAAGCCTCCTGCTCTCTCCCGCTCTGTGGCTGCTGACATTTTTGTTGGGATTTATCTTCTATAATTGAAATTTTGTAGCCTTAAGTGGAGGCCTGGGCCAGCCAGGGTGTGCAGAAAGCTTGGCTTCCTCCATTGCCGGGAAGCCAAGCAATGGCTCCTCCTCATTCCATAGCTGCAGCCATCTTGGTTAGGTTAATTTGCATTCTCACTCCTGATTGGCTGGTGGGAATGGCTTGTGGGTGTAGCAGAATTATGGTTAATTTGCATATTACTCTTTTATTAGATAGGATTAAGAAGAAAAAAATGTATATAATAAACATCATGCCAATTCTCATAGAGCTAAAAAGGAGTAACTGGCAACAAAAATATTTATTTATTCATAGTTCTAGGTAAAATAGTACTGTAGTACACTTTAAATATGGTAATGGCATAGTGTTTCTAGAATTTCTCAGATGTCTGACTCTTATTTTAGGTTGTCCTTTTTGGTGAAAGATTCATATCTGTCCTTTCATTTATATTTCCATGACCTCTGTTGGTCCCTGCTCTGCCCACAGTAGGCCGCAGTACTCAGATATCCAGCCAGTGCCTACCCTAATATGAAGTATCTCTAGTGAGATGGAAAATATTATAGGTATGCTCCCCTGAGAATTAGGAATTATCCATAGCAATAATGCTGTTAAGATGAAACACCAATTGCTAGCTGTCTATTGAAAGTTAGTAAAAGGATTAACACTGTCACAGAAGTATGTCCCTAAGAATGTACTAGAAAATAGCTGCTGGAACATGTACTGAGTCCTTACCATGATAGGATCCAGCCAATACAGCAGAGCATCTGCTTTGGATAAACTTAGCCAACAGTTGCAGTACTTACTCGTGTTGGTATTCGGGCCCATGGAAATATCCTAAGAATCTGCGCAGAGTTGTGTGTAGACTTAAACCCTGATGAAATGTGAGAGGAACAGAGGGGCCCACATTCACTTATGATCTGCATCCAGGAAGCCTTCCCAGTTTACAGTGACCTCCACATCTCTGAACTCTGAGCATTTTTCAGTCTGTTCCACTATTCCACTGGTCAGACAATAATATATCAGGTACTGTCTGGTGCCCAACATTGTTGTCTAATATAACATCTTGTTTCTTGCAGTGAAATTCAACCTTTCATATTTGTCTATTCATACAATAAATATCCATTGATTTCTTACCATGGCAGAGCACTTTGTTATGTGCTGGAGTTACCGGGGTGACGAAGACAAGCACTGTCTTCAAAGAGGTGAAGGTCAAGCAGGGGAGACAGACTTTAAATAACAGTGCATCGTGAGTAATTCCATCATGATTGTGGCAAGAGCAAAAGAAACATTTGGCAGTGAGAGCTGACACTGAGGAGCCTGATCGTGTCCTGTGGTTGTTCAGAAAATCACAGGACACTCTCTGGAGAAAGGGATGTCACAGCTGAGATCAGATAAATGATAAGAGTAACCTGGGAAAATCAGAGGAGGAAATTCCAGAGGAGAGGAGAGGAGAGGAGACGGAAGCATCACATGAAGAACTGAGAGGAAACCTGTGGGGTTGGAACAAAGAGGGGAAATAGGAAGGCAGGCAGAAGGGAGGCAGTGGGAATCTTGTGGGCTGTGTTAAGGATTCAGGGAGAAGAGAAAGCCATGGAGGGGTTTGTGTTTTACCATCTTTATTACATTGTAAACTCCCTAAAACACAAGGGTTCATATCAAATTAGCACAATAGACTAACCACCAGAAAATTCCACCTGCAAGCAATAATCATAAACCTTTGTTCAGGGTCCTCTAAGATACTTAACTGGGGTTAACTACTTAAAAATCTTGTCTAAAATGCCTGATTTCACAATTTTGTTCAGTACAGTAGATCAAACACCAGCAGGTCTCCTTTGCTGATTCAGTAGCTTGCAGGGGAGACCCAAGTAACTTCCTATCTAGAAATTAGAGTGAGAAAGTCATGAAACTGGAGAAAAGAGGAAAGCCCATCCAGGCTCACACATCAGAAGAAGCTTGCCCAGGGTCATGTAGGGCAGAATCTGAGCGCCTGAGGTTCTTACCCAAATTCTCATGACTCTTGGATGGTCCTTAAAGGTTGTGATCAGATTTTATTTTTACTTTTGACTCTTCAAAGGCAAAAACAAAACAAAAACAAAAAAACCACTACTAGAGGGTTCAAGTTTATTGGATTCCACCTAATTTATTCTCTTTTTAAAGATGGTTTAGGTAGAAGAGCTACAGTGGAATTGGGAACAAGGAAGAGCATTAAAAGATTAGGAACTGAAATTGACTGAATACCTGCTGGGACTACGCACAATTCCAGACACTTACCTCCCCTCTTGTTCCCCTCAGTATTTCCCAGTGAGATCAGTATGGTTAGTTGTACATTACAAATGAGGAAACTGAGCCTTGTAGGAGCTTGTACAAGACAAAAATGGTGGTAAGTAATTTTAGAAATAAATCTAGGATTCCAACACAGATCAGGATGGCTCAAAAGTAATGTTTTCCCTATTATTGTGTGTGACTCCAAAATTGTCCCTATTGAATCCCCACATACTGATAAGTTACCTTGGGGAGACTTGCCTACTGTACTGGCTGGGGTTGCGCTAAAATGCAGGACCCTTAAAAGCTTGCCACATTTCCAATAGATACTAATCTCCAAGGGCTCATTGGCCTGCAGTGTGTTAGGCCCAAAGTGAGATGTGACAAAGACATAGAAAACAACCTTTCTCTCAAAAGAGGATAGTTCTTAACTCATTGGGACCTCCGGACCTTGCTGAAAGCTTGTATCTTCCCTTCCCTCAGAACCAGTAAAAGTGAAGCCTGGGCACCACTCAGCTGGCTTCCTGTGTCCTCAAGCAACCAGGTCTCTCTCAGTTAGGGGCAACAGTTTATTCATAGCACTGTCATCTTCAGCTTCCCTAAAAGGAGTACAGATCGTGCTGCACAGCAGGATCCAGAGCTGAAATGCTGTTTCTTGAGAAGAAGGGAGGGATGAGGCATGTGTCATCCAGAGATCAAATGAATCATGACTTTCCTATTTACTTGGAAATCTCTATCTTATTCTCCTATCTCCCCATTCTTTGCAAGAGAAAGGGTTCCAGTTATGTTCCTGAACATCTCAGAAAGGAACAAAACATCTGTTTTTCTCCTTTATACAGAGAATATTTCTGGGCATTTGTTCTACTCAAGCATTAGGCAGATAAGATGAACCCTCCCAGGTGTTTAAAGCCGCCCAGGATCCACCCCTGTAGAATCTTATATTGGAAATGTTACTTAGCTTAGGAACTAAAAGCCAAACCTGACTAACTTGGTGATCAAAGCAAAACATGCCTGTTAGAGTCCTTGGATTTCTCCCATTTTCTTCTACATTAGGACACACAAGGATTGGGATACACGTAGAAGCTGAAAAGGACCGAGATAGAAGTTTGAGCAAAAAGCAATGATTAGAGATGAATTCCTGAGAAAAAAGAAAGAGAAGTTATGTGGTCATATAAAGAACATTAGCTGGGGAACAGAGAATTATGGGATTTATTTGTAGCTTGGGCATTTACTATCTGAATGGCAGTAGGCAATGGCAGTAGGCATGACATGAGAACATCTGACTGACTTGACCTTGAAAGTAACATTGCTAATGGCATTCTGCTACATCTGATGTCCCATAAGCTGGATAACTTGGAAGGAGAGAGAAAGGGGCAGAAGGGAAAAGAGCATAGGAAGTCAGGAGAAGCTTCAGAATAGAGGGTGACAAGAAACACAAGTTTGATAGAGAGTACAAGGAAGAACACCTGTAAAAGGGAGATCAGAAATTGCATCCAAAAAAAGAAAAGATTTTGGAACCAGAGAAACAGATTTTGTTGGTTGAACTTACGACTAGATAAGACCAAAGCCAACCTCTAAGGAACCCAGTACTGGCAGAAGAAAAGAGAGTAGAAAGAGAAGACACAGCTACCTTCCTCTCCTCCCATCTCCCTTTAAAGGAGGCAGAGACACCAGTTAGCATGGAGGAAATATCTAGCAAGTTTTATGGCTCATTAAGAAGACAAGCTTTCATCTATAAATGTTAAGTACTGGGATTTGAGTGAGGAGGCATGAGCCCAGCATGAGACTTCTTTATCAGGAACTAGAAAGAGCTTGCACTTGATGTAAATTTAGAATGACAAAGTAAGGTGGAATATTGGGTGTGGTGTGTAGGAGAGAGGATAAATATAAATTATCTCTGGAGGTAAGAGTTGGCTGTCTGTGGGAATGTTGTGACTCAAAGTTCAGAGGGCAGGAAGGACAAGGAGACTCCCAAAGGGGGCAGAGTGGCTCTGCCAATGGCCCTGGTTGGCCCATCAGTGACTCCTGCTCTATGTCAGGCCTGCCTGGACTGGCCATGACTTGCTACTTGGGAAAGGCTCGGTGAGATTTATGAGATGAGCTAGTGGGATATTCTTGGCAAGTCAAAGCTATAAATGTACAGTACTTATTCTCCTATAGGGATGTTTTAAGAAAAAGAAAGACAGGAAATGTCTACAAAAAGTAGAATCCCAGCCACTGTTCGAGGAGAGTAGCCTCTCTCTGGAGCTACATCAAAGGCACAGCTCTGTCTGCTCCCTGTGGCCTCTGTGAATCTTGCCCTGGGAGTTCAACAGTTTATTCAGGATGAAGGAGGGAAGGAAGCACACCCACTGCCGGTGCTCTCCAAGGCCTGTCAAAAGGAGGATGAGCCGGGACTCCTGGGGAAACTGCCATTGTCCCTTCCATAGCATCTTTCCTAGATACTTCTTCACCATTCAGACAAGATGCAAGGGCTCCAATGGTACTGAAGCTCAAAGGACACTCCAGTAGGAGCACTGGACTATACTTTGCAACAGAAGAGCTACTGGGCCTGGGAAATGTCACTTCCTTCCTCCAGGTTCATTTTCTTATAAAATGAGAGGGTCAAAGATGAATTAATAGTGAACATTAGTAGTGATCTTCTCCAGTGACCATAGAAAACTATAATTGGAATTTTAAATAAAATTCAGTGGGGTAACATCCTATCTAGTAAAAGAGTAATTGGCAAATTGACTGTTACTCCAACACACAAGATGGCTGCCACAAGATTGCCAGAAGGGGAGGGCAATTGGGAGGGATCAGGCCTGCAAGGGAAGGCAGTTGGGGTGATCAGGCCAGCAGGGGAGGACAGTTGGGGGGGACCAGGCCTGCAGGGGAAGGCAGTTTGGGGGAACCAGACCAATAGGGGAGACAGTTAAGGGTGGTGAGGCTGGCAGGGGAGGGTAGTTAAGGGTGACTGGGTCAGCAAGGGAGAGCAATTGGCAGGAACCAGACTGGCAGGGGAGGGCAGTTAGGGAAAATCGGACTGAGAGGGGAGCAGTTAGGCATCAATCAGGTTGGCAGGGGAGTGGTTAGGGGGTGATCAGGCTGGCAGGTAGAAGCAGTTAGGGGCAATAGTAAGGCAGGCAGGCAAGCAGTTGGGAACCAGCAGTCCTGGATTGTGAGAAGGATGTCTCATTTAGGCCTGATCCTACTGGATTGGGTGCAGGCTGGGCTGAGGGACACACCCCAATGCATAAATTTTGTGCACCAGGCCTCTAGTTGTTTAATAACATTATATAAGTTTGAGGTGTACAAGTCTATAATATATCATCTGTATGTTGCATTGGATGCTCACCAGCCAAAGTCTAGTCTCCTTCTGTCACCATATATTTGACCCCTGTTACCCTCTTCATTATCTCCCATTCCCCCTTCCCTCTGATAACCATAATTGTGATGAAAGAAATGGAAAAAAGCAACTACTTGATAAAGAATTAAAAAACATGGTTATAAGGTTATTCAAAAATCTTCTAGAAACTTAGTGAGACTTTCAAAGATCTTAGTGAGAATGCAAAAAAAAAAAAAAAAAAAAAAAAAAAAAAAAAAAAAAAAAAAAAGTGGAAAAGGACCAGTCAGAAATTAAGCATACACTGACTGAAATTTAAAAATCCAAAAATATGAAAACAGTGTAAGGAGCTTCTGGGACAACTTCAAGCATACCAACATCCACATTGTGGGGATTCCAGAAGGAGAGAGAGACTAAGATATTGAAAACCTATTTGAAGAACCAATGACAGAAAACGTCCCCTACCTAGTGAAAGAAATAATTACAAATCCGGGAAGTATAGAGAGTCCCAAATAAGAAGAACCCAAAGAGGCCCACACTAAGACACATCATAATTAAAATGCAAGGGCTAAAGACAAAGTGAGAATCTTAAAAGCAACAATAGAAAAGTAGTTAGTTACCTTCAAGGAAATGCCCATATGACTGTCAGCTGACTTCTCAACAGAAACTATGCAGGTTGTGGCAAGAAATATTCAAAGTAATGAATAACAAGAACCTACAACCAAGATTACTCTACCAGGCAAGCCTATCATTTATAATAGAATTGAAGGTCAGATAAAGAGCTTCACAGACAAAAAAAAAAAAAAAAAAAAACTAAAGAAGTTCATCGCCACCAAACCAGAGTTATATGAAATGTTGATGAGCAAGAGGAAGAACAAAAAGAAAAAATTAAAAAATATCAACAACAAAATGGCAATAAATACATATCTATCAACAATCTAATTTAAAAATAAAAATAAATGAATAAGAAATCTAATGAACAGAATAAACTGGTGAATAAAATAGAATCAGAGGCATGGAAATGGAACAGATTGACAATTCTCAGAGGCAAGAGGGATGGGAGGGCAGGAAGATATTAAACAAAGATATGCACACTAAAGTTCTGGTACATGGATTCTTGTACCAGTAGGGTCCCTTGCCCTGGACTGTAGGGATCGAGGCAAAACCAGCTTTCCAAAATCCCCCAAGGGGTCCCAGATTGCAAGAGGGAGGTTCTTGGGTGACATACCATGGAATTGGTATCCCTCCTTTCTGGTTCCAGGTGTGTCACCTGAGAACCCGAGCTCTCAAGTAACCACAGCTCAGCAGCTCTTGCATTGAGCATCTGCCCCCTAGTGGTCAGTGCACATCATAGAGAGTCTGCCCCCTGGTGGTCATTGCATGTCATAGCTACCAGTCGGACGGTTGGATAGTTGGACAGTCACTTAGGCTTTTATATATATAGGTATGCATTACTAAGAACACAGCAAAGGCCTAGGGTGGCACGGGAACCAAGTGGAGGGGGAACTATGGACTATGGGGAATAAAGAGGGACATCTGTAATCATCTCAACAATAAAGACTAAATTAGAAAATTAATGAAATTTATCATGAGGATGAAAGGGATACATGAAGGAGACACAGAGGCATCTTTCATTTCAATTCTGGTATTATGGAAGGGATAGAGTTCACTTTATGATTCTCACCCTCTCCAGTATTCTGGAAAACTTAAGTCCCTTTACTATAAATTACCTTCCTCAATTAGAAAATTAAGCTATTTCAGAATCCAGATCTGCCCCAATCAGTTCTTTGACCCTGGTCAGGTCTCATGACCTTTTGGTCTTTGGTTTCTTCATCTGCATAAGATGGTTAACTATATTAATTCCAAACTCCCTTCCATTTTATTTCTATGAGCTCCTTGTTCTCTTTGCTTCTGTTATCCTAGACACAGACAATGGTCATGTGGATAAACTCATACTGACAATTGTTAAGTCTCATCCCTGGGGAAAGAGGAAGGAGTGTAGATGGTACTGTGCACAAAGACTCATTTGTTAGCTCTAAAGGGCCTTTGGAAAAGTCTTTTCCAGGCTCTTGCTTTTAACCAGGATAGCAGTTAAGCCCAAATGAGAAAGTTAAAATGTCATTTCATTCTGCATTACTCCCAAAGTCCCTGTATATGGCATATTCCTAGAATCTCACTCCATCCTGGGTAGTGTTTCTATTTTCCTAACCAGAAGCAGATGGATCCTCTCTGTACAAAATATATTTGTCCTGTTTGGCCTGCATTGCCCTATATTACTGACAAACCTTCCAATCCAGGGAATATCTAAAAATGATAAGTCCCACTGTGATGCTACCACCACTGTGGAGAGCTTTCACTTACTGAAGCACCGATCACAAAGCAGAAAGAAGAAAATTCTTGTTCTTCCCTTACCATGCTCCTCCTCCTAGATTTAGGGGTAGAAGTTAGGGACCCTAGTCCAACCACTAACTTTGAGAAAGTTACTTCCCTTTTTTTTTTTTTTTTTTTTTTTACCTCATTTCATTATCCATTAAAATAAATAAATGGATAGCATTTTCTTTCCTAATTCTAACTTTCCATGAACCTGTAAAGATGAATGGGCTTTGGGTAGATTGATTTGGACAAATGGCTTAGGTTCCCTCAGAAATCAAGATCTCAGGAGAAACTTGGTTGTTAATAGTTTATTGGAAGGTAAAATCCCAAGGCAACAAGAGTAAGGCAAATGGACACAAGATAAGAAAGAATGAGAAGCAAAGGTGATGTGCTATTATCTCAGTCTATCCGAGCTCCTATAACAAAACATCACAGGCTAGGTAGCTTGTAAACAACATAAACTTATTTCATGCACTTCTGGAAATTGGAAAGTTAAGATTAAAGTGTTAACATGGTCAACTTCTAAAGGGGGCCCCCTCTGCCTAGCTCATGGCCAGTGTCTTTATGCTGTGTTCTCTTGTGGCGATAAGGGCTAAGAATCTCTCTGGAGCCTCTTTATAATGCACTAATCCCATTCATGAGGTCCCCACCTCTTAATGTGATAATTTAAGCACCTCCTAAAGGCCCTACATTTTAATGACATCATTTTGGGGGATTTAAGATTTCAACATGTAACTTTGGGGGGAGAGGGGAAAACATTTATGTCACAGCAAATATCAATCTAGCCACAGTTTTACATTCTTCAGAGAAGCCCAAAGGGTCACTCAATCACACTGGACATCTGCACACATTGTACAGAAAACGTAAAGCCTTGGAGAGAGGAGGGAAAGACAGAGGTCTATTTGTAGACACCCTCCTATTTTCTCTTTTGATTAGTCAAAGTCCTCCCATTGGGGATTCTATCTCCTTTTCTTCTAGGTTGCATCATCTGAACCCTTCGAAAGTCACTGGGGTAGCCTTCAAACTGAAGTATGGCACTGTACTCAACCTGAAAGAGGTGGGAAGAGCCATGGATTTCAGCATTCAGTTCATCTGCCTCCTACAATGAAATTGTGCAGGATCA
Source organism: Pipistrellus kuhlii (assembly GCF_014108245.1). Classification (NCBI taxonomy): domain Eukaryota; kingdom Metazoa; phylum Chordata; class Mammalia; order Chiroptera; family Vespertilionidae; genus Pipistrellus; species Pipistrellus kuhlii. The sequence goes on along the minus strand of NW_023425573.1, from coordinate 611,052 downwards.
CCTGGAACCTGTCACTCTGGCAGAGGCAAGCAGCTAAGGGTTTGGGAGATCATAAAGCTAAGGGGTCACAGAAGCTTATCTGGCACAGAATGGTAGAAATGGATAGGATGGAAAGGTGTACTAGAAGAGAGCTTAAGTACCTTTTTTCAACAAATGTTTTCCAAGAAATTTGAATACAGAGAGTCAAAATATTTCTCTGTTCTCAAGAAAAACACACAGGCAATTACAGGAAAGTAATAGATCACTATAGATGGTTACACTTACATCCTTCATTTTACTTAAAGGAAAACAAAGCAGAGACTTGACAAAATTCACACCAAGGCATTTGTGACAGAACTAGGCCTGAAAACCAGGCTGTTAATTTCCAAATCAATGCTTCATTTACTGCCCTTCTCTCACAGGCACAGAAGTGGTGTAGTGTGGACTGTTTTGAAACAAGTAGATTTAAAAGATCCAGTGGCATTAGGGCCTGGCTGAGCTGCATTGCTGACTCTGCACACATTCTCAGAATGACATATTAGGGACTGGATGAGGTAGAAGTGAAGGGGGAGGGAGTGTCAGGGAACACTTGGTGAAGACAACCTATTTGCTTAAAGGAGCCAAAAGGGATCAGTTTAATTGAAGTTAAATATATTTTAAGGAAGGTAAGAGCCTAGCTGGGGGTTCAGCCAAGAGGCTTCATTCTGCCTTTGAAAATGAGAAGAGTTGAACAGGATCAGTACGGATGAGTTGATAAAAAAAAAAAATGTCCTTTGAAGTGGACAGGGATCTTTTTATAGCCTCAGAATAACTTAGCCCCTGGTGAGGGAAGAGCTGTTCTCATTTATAAGCATGGAAGGTTGTGAGCTATCCCCTCCAGTTGGATTTCGTCTAGCTTGGCCATGAAGACAGAGAGATCGGCTTGGTGTCCTTGACTAGCTGAGGGAAGATAAATCTGGCAGTCCTTCATACAACAAAGCACAGATAAATGGCTCAAGGAATGGTCTTAGAATGCTGGTTGAGAGAGATTAGAAGGAAAGGCACAGGACATAAAATCACAGCCTCCACAAACCATACCCAACTCACTTACACTAGATAGACCATGGTTTAATCCTTTTAAAAAATTAGGAAATCAATAGCAGTGCCAAGAAACAATAGCAATAAAAATTATCATTATGAATTGCTTACTATGTGTCAGATGCTATACTTGCAATATCTCATTTGTTCCTCTTAATGATGAGATAGGTATTATTTTTATTTCCATTCCATATTCAATAAAATTAAGTTTCATTTATGTGTGAGCAAGTTTAAAAAAAATTTGTCCAAGCTTAGTACCTTGCAGGCCAGAACCTAGGTAGATAAAATTGTTAGGTAAATGTTAAGGTAGCATGATGTTACCTTTAGTTACAAACCTCATGGGGGGAAAACTCCACTCCCATGTTATCAGCACTCAGTTGTCTTGGCTGAACTACTGAACAAGTTGGTCTAATCTTCTACTCATCAACTTGTTCAGAATTTTGTACGAGAACATTTTGCCAAAGGCTTAAGATTCAACTTTCCTCAGTCTCTTGAGTCCTGTATTACTATACATTTAAAGAAAAAGAAGAAACTTGGAGAGAAGACACCAAAGTAATAAATATGCCCCTAACAAAGAATTGCCTCAGTTGTAGTCTAACTGAAATGGTGTTAATTAAGTCTTCATTCCAAACAAAGACGAAAATAGGAATAGTGGACCCAAATTGCAAGTGAATTTAACTTAACCTGATATTTAAGTATTTTGCCAAAATTCAAAGCTTTATAACTCCTAAACCTGACTCATGTTTCTATAAAGATAATTAACTGTTGACATTTGATGCTATGGAATTGAAAAAGCAAATAAGTCAGAAGATTTTGGGTTCAATCTCAATTTCACCAAAACCCATCTAATGACATTTTAAAATGTATTTTTACCTTCCCTCTGGTTCTCTATTTTCTCATCTGCAAAATTAAAGAATTAGAGACAGCTGATACTCTCTGTGTCTTCTGTTACTCTCAGAGTCTTGGGTGGTGATCTTTGCCTTATGTACCTCTTTGAGCTGCAGTGAAAATCAAAATTGGGAAAGGGGACACATACACACACACACACACACACACACACACGAACTCTTAAACGCAAAATCAATAAGGTTTTGTATTATACAAGTACAAAGGACAGTGTATCTTCAGTCAGCCACACATCCTTCCTACCATCCTTGAGACATCATAAAGACAAAAGAAACACTATGAAATTCCATGGTAAAGAAAAAAATACTTTTCCATCCTCTTTTCAGATGGAGCCTTGACTTTTGAGACCTACAAAGATGTCCTCCTGTCTGCTAGAAGGTCAGGAGTTCAAAGTACGCTATACCTCCAAGCTTCTAGCTATCCCACACTCTGATACTTATCACTCAACCCCTTCTCTACTATAGACAGCCAAGCAACAGACATTTACGCCCTGGCAATGGGATTTCAGGACACATTAGAGCTGAAAGAAACTAGAGATTCTTTTTTTTCTTTTTTTAAGTTCTGGGCATAGGGCATGTGCTAATTGGCCTGGATCTTGCTATGAAATAAATTGCTATTATCATTATTTTATTCTCTAAAGGAGACAACCTCAGGTTAGTATTTCAAAGAAGAATGAGTCACTGGAAAAGCTTAAAAGAACCCACTAATTATTTCTTTAAAGAAAAACCCTAATTCTGGGAGAAGGGAGGTAGAGGAGACATCAACTGCCCATTAAGATAAAAGGGCCGAGTTACCTGGGCTGCTCCAGGAGGCCCAGAAATAACAAGAGTGCCCCTTGTTATTTGTAGAATGGATTCTCCTGTAGAGGCCCCTTCACAGACATTATCTCACTGACCCAGAATTCCTGGGAGAAGAGCAGGTTCACTACAAGCTTCAGTATCCCTTTCTTTCTGCTCCGTCATGATGCTAAGAGTCCAATGGAGCACAGGTCAGTGAAGGGATGGGAGTCTTTCCATTTTTGTAGACTCAGCATGAACAGTTATTCAAAATCCTAAACCACCCAAGCTGGAAGGTATCTGGCTACCTTCTCCAAATATGTTTTGATTTTATTTCTAATACAATTCTCTGAAGAATCCCATTAGTTAAAACAGAAGATCAATTTTACAATAAGTTCAGATTTTTAACGTTTACTCAGTATCAAGTTCATCTTGAGAATCATAAAATTAATTTGATGACAACAACAATTTTATAACCAGTCATCTGGAACCCAGTGATCACAATCATGAGGCATATTATGGTCTACACTCTAATTTTTTTTAAACTTCCAAGATCCCTTTGACCAATGTTTTCTAGGGCCATGAGTGGAGAAAATGGGACTCAATGGTTCAAAAAATTAGATTAATTAGTTAAGTTATGGTCTACCTCAACTGAAACATTTTCAGAATAAGAGGACAAGGAGATGATGTCCAAGGAAAGAAGACAGCATCCCAATTATAGACAGAAAATAATTGTATTCTCCATAACTGGGAGCATGAGGAAGGGACAAGTTCCAGGAAATCATGATTCTATCTTTATTCAAAGGTTGTATCCCAAGTGAACCTCTGACAAGGGTTCCATGTGGTTGGCCAGTGATTAAGTCTCAGATATTGAGACTCTAAGAGCTAGAACAAGGTCCATTGGTCAAACTTGGTACCTGGAAAATTAAAAATTAATTGGCCATGCAGTCCTTTCCAATGGGCATCTTCAGAATAGGTCCTGAAACATTACTATCTAGAGGCCTTTCTAATATTTCTGGACATAACATAAAAGAAGATGCAAACTAAAAAGTTTATTTTTTACCCACCCTGGTAGTTGGGTTTAGGCATGGATTTTGTTGTACCTATAATAATTCTATTATAAGAATAAATGTATTGCAGTAATAAATGCAATTCTTTTTCTGTGGTCTGAATGTTTGTATTCCTCCCAAATTCATGTGTTGAAAACCTAACGTCCAGGGTAATAATATTAGCAGGTGGGGCCTTTGGAAATGCTTAGGTCATGAGGGTAGAGCCCTCATGAATATGATTAGTGTCCTTGTAAAAGAAACACAGAGAGATCCCTCACCCTTTCTACCATCCTGTAGAATAAACAGATAATATTGCAAATGGTCATTACGCCCTGATACATAACGACTGATCACCAGGAGGGCAGGGCAGCGAGCTACAAGCTGTGTGCAGTGGAGAGCTACAGCTGCCATGGATGGGGCAGCCAGCTGAGGCAAGTGGCAGCAAGCTCTTCACGAACACCATGCCGGGGTCAGAAGGCATGAGTTCTAGCTCTGCCAGTGGATTGGCTATGTGGCCTGAGCAAATTTTTTAACCAGCCATGATCTGCATTTCCTCACTTATAAACTAAAGAAACTGGACTCAAGCTCCTACATATCATCTCCTTGATCTTTAATTCCCTTGCCCTAACAGCATCACTATTAGCACAGCCATTCCCAAGCCCTGGAGGAAGGAAGAGAAGAAGCCAAAGGAAACAAATGGCACAATCAACTGAGCTTTACATAGGAAGATGCTGTCAGTTGACTCAGTTTAGGATGAAAAGCATTCTATATCAGAGATATTCTTCCCCACCACCTCCTTGGGTTAGCCTGGTTCTGGGATTCTGACAGCTCCCACCAGGAAACCCTCCTCCCTGACTCATCTCCCATAGGGTTAAGGTAGAAGTTATATTTCCTCTTCCAGAAGGAAATGGTAACAATTATTGAGTACTTCCATGTTGTAAACACTGTATTAGATATGTTCACACATTATTTAATTTGGCCTCATCGCTACCAGAAAAGTAGCATTATTTGCACCATTTGCAGGTGAGAAAGCTGAGTCTTAGATTAAAACCCTTCTCAGGTTCCCAGAGCTACTGAAGGGTTAGACCCAATTTGAATCTTATTTCTTTATTCTTCCCATACATTATACTGCCCCTTGAAGGGAGTTATTTATGTTTGCTTACTCTTTGTATCACCTAGGAGGACTCCAAAAATGGATTATTTAATTTAATAATCAGCCTGTATTTATTGCACCCCCCCAAACACACACAGACACACACACACACACACACACACACACACACACACACACACACGCTTGTTTTCCTATCTATTTCCATTTTGTTTTCCTTGCTCTCCACTCTGTCCTCCAAAGCAATCCAGAAATTTTCAATACTCTGGCAGCCAACATCTGGTCATTCAGAAACATTGGAATGATTAACAAGATTTCTGAGTTTCTTTCTGGATGCTGAGCATAGTGGGGATACTGAAAGCCTCTCTATTGCTTCCTCTGTGCCATCGCACCACAGCCAGTGCTGGGCTCTGCACACGGCCAGCCTCCATAAATACTGCCAGATGTCCAGTCTTTGGCCAACCTCCTTCTTCCTGTTCCCCTGCTACTGGGCACCTGCTCTTCTATTCTACCTTCCCCACACCACTGAAGACACCAAAGCCCACTCTCTAAGTTTCTGTAAAAAAGATTCTTAAATCTTATGAGTGATTGCATGATGTAACCTTTGAAATTATTTCAAATGCTAACATTTTGTGCAATTCCAGAAAGGCAATACCAGCTGATGAACAAAGGAATTTATTACAAAAGTCCTGCTCTGTGCTCTAGGGAACACCAGGTGATATACCTTCATTAACCTATAAGGCATCTGGTCTTACTAAGAAATCCTAGAAGTAGATCTCAAACTATAATATGAATTATTTGGGGTGCTTAACAAAATGCTGATTCTGTGGCCTAGCTAACAGATTCTGAGTCATGTTGTGCTAGGGCACAGAATTCTTTGGTTTTTAACAAGTCTCCCCAGGTAATTCTGATGCAGGTGGACCATTACACAATTTAAGAAACCTTGGATTAAAGGAGCTGTATTAACAGGTTACCTTATTTTGCATAACATTTAGCTCAATAAGCATTTAGTATAAAGGGGCTAATGGTACTAATCCTTGACATCAATTTTTTTTGCCTGAATTAAGAAACAGACTATTCATAGTAATAATAGCAACAATAGCTATGACTTTCTGAGGGCTTATTCTGAGCCAGTGACAGCTCTGGGTATGCACACACATTATCCCCTTAATCCTCAAAACTCTCCTGGACAGGTGTTACTCTCCAAACTTTAAAGAGGACAAAGTCGAACCTTGGGAGTTAAGGCTGGCCCTAGCTAGTACATGGCTAAGCCTAGATTTGAACACAGGCATGTGTGATTCCAAAGATAGTGTTTATTCTACACCACCATACTTCCTCCCTTCCTAGTAATTACCCGGGGAGGAAAGGAAGAATGATTATTACCGTATGTATGAGCTCTGCCTAGTATTAGCCTATCTTCCTGAAAATTAGAAAGAAATACGGTTGGTCATAAATAAATAGCCCTGACAATGAGCCCAGGGGAAAAATGTGGATTCTTCCACTAAATGGAGCATGAAGGACTCAGTTATTTAGCTTAATTCTTCCTAAGGCAGAGAAATAAAAAAAGATGACCCTCCAAATCTTTTTCAGGCCAAGACTTCATTAAATGTTACCCTCAACTAAATACCTATCTCCGTTCTGAGGGACTTGGTGCAGTCAGTTCCGCCAGCCTGTAGGTGCAAACATCTGGAAAGCAGGTGTTTGATTTTGTAGGTGTCAGAGGACACACAGCTGAGCTGAACAGCTGAGGGGACAAGGGAGGAAATGTCTTACATTGATGTAGCACCTTTCGACTCTCCCCAAGCCCCCTTCAATGGGGAAGTGATGGAGGGCAGGAGGTGACCGGAGGGCCACCAGCTGCGGAATGGCTGCACAGGGGAGCATTTAATATGAGGACAGGAAGTGAAACACAGAAGGTAGTTGGTCTTGGGGAGGGGTCCGAGGGAAGTGGAGAGGAATGGGGCTAAATCTTCCTGCCTGAAGCTGCTCTGGGGAGGCCTGGTTACACTCAGAGGCCAGGGACTCTGCTCCTACCGTGTTTCCCCAAAAATAAGACATCCTCCAAAAATAAGACCTACTTGCAGGTTTCCTTCTGAGTGAAATATAAGGCATCCCCCCGAAAATAAGGCCCCCCTAGGCTAAACATGAGAGATTTGGTCCACTGATTCTGAAAGAAATGGAGTCACAAGAAATTCACCAGGAAATTCAGGAATTGGATTGTTATGATGATGTTCCAGAAGATGATGGTATGATTGTCATTGAATAAATGAGTAAATTCTTGATACTGTAGGATTCACAGTTTGTCTGGTTTGTGTTGACAACTACCATACTACCGTACCATATACAGGTAATAAATTTCCTTTATTTTCATTTAACAATAAATGTGTACCGTATTCTTCTTCATGGAAAAATAAGACATCCCCTGAAAATAAGACCTAGCGCATCTTTGGGAGCAAAAATTAATATAAGACACTTCTTATTTTCGGGGAAACAGGATAGTTCTGCTGGGGAAGGTGAAAGAATGAAGGGAAAGAGCATTTTCAGAGTCACACAGGCAACATTTGTGTGCGCCTCCATTTCATGCCCCTTACCTGAAACTGGCTATGGAGTTCAAAGAGCCCACTTATGTGCAAGGGGCCTCGGTAGTCATTTTCTTTAAATCTGTTTGTACCTTATTCTAAGACTCTAACCCAGCTGTCATTCTCATAAGAGGTTTCTCCTCAGAATGGTGCCAACATTAGAGAGGTCCTTCTGATCATGGTAATGGATCCTCCTGGTACCTGCTAGGATGCCCATTATGCCAGCCTGAGCTGTCCCTTCAAGTCCAGTGTCCACTGTGCCCCAAGTCCAGCCTTTTTAAGTTCCCACACCACCTTTCCCTCCCAGACCAGCCTCCTGTTGAGAGCACCACCAGGACACTCTAACACACCCTCGGAATGTCCACACTCTGCCTTGCCACTTTCTACATTCACCTTCCCTTTTTCCCCTCTCTCTCTAGGACAGAGATAACCTCCTGGTAGCCTTAGGCATTCACAAAAGACAGAGCCTTTGGCTTTAATGTAGCTTCCACATGCCATCCTGCAAGGAGAGGAATTAATAAATGCAACACTTACATAGCTTTTTCTTATGTGCTAAGCACTGTTCCAAGTATTTTATATGTGTTGGATTATTTAGTTCTCACAGAAATGTTACCAGATAGGCCCTGTCATTATCTCATTTTACAGAGTAGGCGAGTGAGGCACAAAGGGCCTAAGTAACATGTCTGAAGTCATGCAGCTGGGCAGGGACAGAATTGGGGTTTGAACCCTAGCAGTCTGTCTATAGAGTCACAAGTTACTACTTTCTGAAACTAGATGAGGGAGAAACACATTCAAGCACACATAAGTTAACATTTCAAAATTTACCTGCCCACACTAGGAGATCAGTGAATAAGTTTCCTAGTTATCCCTTGATATTCTCCTAGTACCAACAAGATATGAGAGAAGTTGTCTCTGCTCAAATGCCACCAGCAAAAAAAAAAAAAAAGGACAAGAAAAGATTCCCCAAAATGGAAAAATTAGTTCTGCTTCAAAAATATTAACCTGGAATTGACAAAATTTTAAACCAGGAGTAACTGATTTATTTTGAGGATCAGGGTTTAAAGTTTAAACCATCAATAAAAATGGTGACTGAGGTCAATTAAAAAATAAATAAATTGCATTTCTAAAAATCTGACTTGAGTGATTTTTTTGCTTGTGCATATATCCTCAATCAGCTAGTAAAGTACAAATGTATTCTTAAAAATAGATAGGTAGATAGATAGAAAATAGATAGATGAGAGAGAGAGGGAGGGAGAGAGAGAGAGAGAGAGAGAGAGAGAGAGAGAGAGAGAGAGATGATAGATGATAGACAGATGATATATAGATTGGGAGTAGTTTGGGGGTCCACAAAAATTTCAAGTAAAACCATCAGATAGCAATGTATTTTCCATAATAAAAAGTGAATTCTATTTCTTTCTCACCATCCCTAATCTCCCTCCTGTGCTCCCTCCTCAGATTTCTTGGCCCTTTTAAAGCAACATGGCACAATCCAACTGCTTTATTCTTCCCCTAAAATGATCCTCTTTCTTATATTCTCCACCTTATTGTCATCTTTTCCATCTTCCAAGCCTGAAACCCAAGAGTCAGCCTGTGTTTTTCTCTCCATAAGTCTCTACTATCACATCGGTCTCCAAGAACTATTGACCCTTTTTTTCTAAATATCTCCCAATTTCATTTCTTCTCCATTCCACTTTAATAAGTTCAGGTGCTCATCATTCTTCCCTAGGTGTTTTCCACAGCCTAAAGCTGGTCTCCTGGGCCCTCTGTTTCCTCTAATCTCAACTCTTCCCACTGTCACCAATCACCTTATGACTATGATGTCCCTCCTGTGATTCCCCCAGTACCGACAGAATAAACTCAAGTGCCCTCATTAGCTTTCAAGGTTGACACAATTTGTCCCTAAGCCCAACTTATCAACTTCACTTCTCTCCCCTCGCTGAACATCGCAGTCCCTGTGTTACACACACACAGTCCCTGAATGCCACACTCCCTGGATTACAACCCATCAGACAGCCACAGTTCTTTTTCTTGTTTAATTTTTACATGTGTCATTTCCTTCCCCTGGAATTCACTTCTCCCTTTTCTCTAAACACAAGAATCAGCCACAATATCACCTGTGATGACACCTTGCCACTCATGTAAGCAAATTGAGCATCTTGGGCATACATAAAAACCCCAAATCTGTATTTAAATATAAAGTAATAAATATAATTGAGTTATATGACTTTAGACTCCCAAGTATATAGTCCTAATAACTATAAGAGAGCCTAAACAAAGGAGATAACTTGAAATTTTCTTTATGAATAAAGTAGATATAACAGTACAAAACAGTTTACCAAACATAGTCTCATTTTATGCCATGAAAAGTCAGCATAGTGTAAGTTTAGGAGGACAGAATGTCTGGCATTGAATCCTGGTTCCATTTGCCAGCTTTCTTATCTCAAGAAATTTACTTAACCTCTCTATGCCTCAGTTTTCTCATCAGACTTCCAAGAGTTGTTTGAACATTAAATGACTTCTATGCATGGAAGGCACTTAGAAGAATGTCAAGCAAATAGCACGCACTCAATATCAATAAACTATAGTTACTATTATCAGCTTTATAAAAATTACTTATATTTTATTACTAAGACCCCTTTCACATACATCCCCAAATGGTTTGGAGTATAAAACCAAGCAATACCAAGCCATCTTTCTAACTCATATTATATTCCATTATCAGTGTTTTAAAATAGGAATGGGCAGTATTTCTTCACCAAACCTTTCTTGCTAACTTCTCTCTGTGACTTCCCTGTCACCTCCAGGAGAGCAGATACCATGTTTATACCCTGCCTATTTCCTCATTTTTCTTTTCCACGCAATGGTTTTTCTAGAGCATTTCTCCTTGGACCTAAGAACCTCCTGGGAAATGTGCTGAACTATAGAGCCCTGGGTACACTCAGATTCTGATTCAGGAGATCTGGAGTGGAGCCGCAGAATCAGCATTGTTACAGCTCCCAAACTGACACTGTTATAAATGCTGCGCACTCTTCTGATTGTCTTAATTCCTCCAAGACCTACCAGAGAAAGGAGAAGTCTTTCAGAATCAAAGAACAAAGGGAGGAGGTGGCTATCGTCACAGCAGCTGGAAGGCATGTACCGCATCTCTTTATCTGCCGTGTTGCCAAGCCCTCTGTCAGCACTCCATAAATAATAATCACCACGATAATAATAGCTGGAATAAATGCACTGAAATTAAACACAGGAAAAGTGGAGCCACAGCTGGAATGTGCAGCAACCTAGTGATGTGGGGGAGGAGAGTCCCACAGCGACCCCATCGCCTGTCTCCTTAACCACAGGGCAAAGAGCAAGCAGTCCTCTTACACTAATGCAGATGCAAGAAATCCCATAGAGAATCATCGCATGATGTTTGTGACCCTTCAGGTGACCTCGCTGAGCCCAGGCAGGACTGGGGTTCCTGGGGACCACTTCAAACCACATTCCAGACAGGCATCAAAGACCATGTATGACCCCAGAAGTCACCCGAAGTATCCCATCCAACACCTGGAGATAGTCTCCTGAGCTCTGTTGCTATGCTTACATCATGAGGGAGCTATGCTCCTGGTGACCCAAATCTAGGCAACTCTGACAATGAAAATGTTGTGGTTATGATGTACATTTTTACTTTCACCTCCTGCTCCTCTTTCTGCACTGTGAAACTATATACAACAAATCACAACTTTTTTTTTTCGTGGGAGAATCCTCCAAATTCTGATGGGTCAGTCCCCACCGAACATTCACATGTCCGGTCCCCACTGAACTTGGCCCTACTACTTGGTTATTATCCCTCTTAAAGTATATCTGTATCTCTCTCTCTCTTTTTAATTTCTTTATTGATTAAGGTATTTACACATGTATCCTCATCCCTCCATTATCTCTTAAAACTGATCACACTGTTTCTGGAATCATGCCCCTCCCTTTTACAGATTTGGAAAGTTAGGGCCAAAGAAGTTAAGCAAGACTTCCTGAAAATCATGCATTTAGGCACACGGCACATGTCATCTGCTTGGGGCCACAGCTAGGACTGAGGGTGGCCATGGAGTCCTCCTGGGGTTCCACCTTGTCTCCTCTACCCCACCAGCAGCTTCCACACCTCATCTGCCTCCTCTTTGTGGATGCCATGTGTTACAGAGCGAGTCCCCAAGAGATGGACCACCGGAGCCAATTTGATTAAGCATGCTAGAGTTTATTACAGATTCGAATCCGGGCTCAAACCTTGGCTGACGCAGCAGCCGGCAAACATCCAGGTGAGAGCCCCGATGGAGGGGCAGTCCCTCCAGAGCGCTCACACAAAAACACAGACAAACACACACCTACCGCGGCCAGTCAGGCTCTCCGGACCGGGGTCCCTCATGGTCCTGGCTGGGGATACCAGACGAATTCATGATCCCCAAGGACCACCAGGGAGCTGAGTCCGATGCAATAAACAAAAGAGCCATCTCCATGCTAGCATGGGCTGTCCCACTCACGCCGGCAGCATGGCGGAAGAGAGCGAATATCGCCCAGTCCAGGGGTTTTACTCAGGTCGGTGGTGATGTCACTGCCTCAGCTAATCCAGATTGGCCCCTCAGGACAAAGAATTGGCCAATCAGTTATCTGTTCCTAAATCCTAAAGACTAAATTCTACAGACTGGGGACAGCCAGCAGGGTCGGTTCCCAGTTACACCCTGCTGAACATTGGAATGTGGCCCTATCTTGCCCATAATACAAAAGCAGAACTAAAGGTTATTTATAGTTTCTACCCCTAAAGCTACTGAGTCAGTGGGAGTCAATCTCCTGTAACTACCCTTGAAGTCAGATAGCAAGGTTAAAATTCAAACAGCAGTTTTTACCCAAGTATGATTTCCACCATATTTCACCATGAGGTGCTGGGGGGGCAGGAGAGATGTTTGGTTTTGTGGGCCCCTGGAAAGAACGGCCTCAGTGGGAGGTAGGAGAATTCTATTTACAGCAGCCACCTTGCTTGCACAAGTGGAGGACCTGGGCAGTGGGCTGGACACATCCAGGATGTGGAGCTCTCAGATATGTCAGATTGTTATCACTGTCAGATACAATTTCCTCCCACTGCCTCTGCCCCTCCACCAGGCCCGTGGTGTCCATCTGTTTATGGAAACAGTGTGGTCCTGGCTGGGTATTTTTAGACAGAGCCTTTGTTGGACAGGAGTGACTTCCCACCAGAGCTCCACCTGTCAGCGCCATCCAGCTTCTCCTTCTTCAGTTATTTGTTGTAAAATTCTAATAAATAAAAACACAAAGGGCTGAAGTTTCTCAGAATGCGGTGGATGCTGAACTTTTTCCCCACCTACTCCTCCAAAGGTAGATTTTCCTGTTTTGATTTGCTTCCATTTTTGTTTTTGTAGCTTTTTTTTTTTTTTTTTTTTTTTTTTTGTAGTTATTTTTCTTCTCCTGTCATTATCTGGAAAAAGAATAATATGCAGCTCCTCCCACACCCATTAAAAAATAAGCTTTGTTTTTGAGGACTTCCTGGGGAGTAGGAAATTACTCTGTGTGCTTGTGACAGCTTAGTCTGAGTAAGAGGAGAGGAAGTGAAATGAGAGGCAAGGGAAAGAAACAATATCTCAGTGTTAACACTATTGAGTCATTAATAAACTGTTAGTGATTAACCAATCCAAACATCATTTTAGAGATGAGGAAACTGAGGCACAACAAAAGGAAGGTAGATCCTAGCTCAGAAAGCAATTCCAGAGCATACAGTACCGAAAATTAAATAAAATAACTAAGATATTATTATTCTCATCTCTGTGCCATTTGGGGCATAGGATGAAGCTATAGGAATATTGGGGTCCTGATATGGACCTGAAATGGAAGGTTCTGGGAAAAGGAGATGACTTCAGGAGAAATGGAACTATAAGTGGCAGACTGGTAGCCAACGTTTCAGAGTGTAAGTGTCATTATGTGGGGAAGGAAGGATAAAGAGGCAAATTAAAACAGACCCTTTTGGGAGAAGAACCTTAGAAAGAAGAGGAGATAGGAAGGAGAAGAAAAGGCTGGTAACACTTAAAGATAACTTATCTCAATGCTTTAGAAATTAACTGTGTTGGAACTGAGACATTTTCAAGGTGGTTTCAATTGCCTTTCATCTTATTCTGAACTGTGATATTAACCAAAAGCTTTGGGAAATTGACTTTAAATTTTCTCTTGAAAATTAATCTTTTTGTATACCTGCCTCCAAACTTCAACTATTTGTGTAGAAATTAAACAATTTAAATTAATAAAGACTTGATTTAGGATGTCCTAGTTGGTATTACCCCTGCTAAATATTGAGGACATTTGCCTGGGGATATTCTTCACTGGCCAGGCCCAGCATGCACCCCTGAACATCTTCAGAAAGAGTTGGCAGGCCTGCTGGTCCAAGATGAGCAGATGGACACTGGACATGAGGGCAGGATGCATCTACAGGTTTAAAGAAAACTAAGGAGGCCTGATGGGAATCAGGAGACCTGACTCCACATCTGGCTCTGGAACTATTAGTCATGTGCCCACAAACTATCACTTCTACTCTCAAACAAAAAGTCGTTCATATGCCAAGGTGGGGAATGGGGTGAAAAAGACCCTGAGGTTTTCACCAACTAATAGAGTACATCTTGGGGACAGAGTCAAGTAGTGAGTAAGTTTGCCCACCTTTCTCTGAGGATTTACAGGTGCATTTCTGAGCAGGCCAAAGATGCTTTACCACATAATGGAAGTTGCATGAGCCACCCTAAATCTCCAAATTCCCTTCTACTTTATCCAGGTGCTTGTCCTATGACTAAAGCTAGAGAGGACATTTTCTAGAAACCAGTAAAGCTATCGCCCAATGGTTGCCCACTCTGTCTGTATGTTCTCAAACAGTAGTAGTGCTTACTAAAATGCAGATTCTTGGGCTGACTTTGAACTTACAAAAATCAAAATTTCCAATTGAAATACCTGGTAATCTCTATTTTAATAACTTTTCCTTAGATAATTCCGATATAGAGTCCTATTTAAGAACTCTAGCTCCAAAGAATACAAAAGTATATTGTTATCCTTCTCTCCTATGGAAAATATAGACAGCTGGTTGACTATGGGTTGGCCATCTATTACCTAGCTTGGGAGCCTCCTGCAGCAAAGTCCCTTAAATGTGCTGCAGCCCAAGCAGAAACCAATATGGTCCACCATAGGGATATGCAGTAGGTAGAGAACAGATGAGAGAGTGGGGATATGCAGTAGGTAGAGAACAGATGAGGATTTGGGACATTAACTTCAAATAATTAACAAATAATATCTCACAAATAATAATTAACAAATAATATCTCAGACAAATAATTAACATCCAACTCAATGTTAGAAGTATAATGAGAAATTATTCCTATAGCTTCATCCTATGCCCCAAATGGCACAGAGATGAGAATAATAATATCTCAGACAAATAATTAACAAATAATATCTCACAAATAATAATTAACAAATAATATCTCAGACAAATAATTAACATCCAACTCAATGTTAGAAGTATAATGAGAAATTATGAAATATTATTGGCCATTAGGTAAAGCAGAATAGTAAGGAGTAAGAGGAAAGAGTGTGGCCTTCAGAAACATAGATTGGGCTTGAATCCCACTCCATCACTTAACAACTGTGGATTCCTCTGGGCCTCAGTTTTCTACTTTTTAAAAGTGTATTGAATACTCAGAAATTCATGAAAATCAAATAAATTACTGGCACAGAATAGATACTTGGTGACTTCTGGCCCCTTCCTTTTTGCCCTTAAATGTTACTAATGACACACTGTGCTCCAGGATGCCACAGAGATAAAAATGATCTCTTATCGGGAGCTATTGTTAAGTCCATTTCTCAGGGATAATAACATATTTATCTAGTTGTCTGAGAAAAGAGGATTTCATTTATTTTCCCATTGTTAGGCTGAAAATAAGACTCCGTCCTCTGGGGATCTTTGGGACTTTTTTTTGTTTTTGTTTTTGTTTTTGGCTCTTCAGAGAGTTATGGAACCCTGAGAATGGCATGTCCTGGAAACAGAATGCTTGCTTTTCCAAACAAAATGGAAATGGGGTCCTCAAGGCTTCTCTTCCCGATAGAGGGGTCCAGCATGGTCTGGGATGGGAGCCAGCACCTCTTCTCTGAGGACATGTCAGTCTAAGATGCCAGGAGAAGTGACAGTTGTTTGTTTCTTCTCTGTCAGCTGTGTCTAAGCACCATTTACGAAGTGCTTTCCCAAGCAGGACCGACAGCATGATGATATCAACACAATGGTGGCAATGACCTCTGGAAGATTCTCCCTCACCTCTTCCAAATCCTTGCTCAGCTATTACCATCTCAGTGAGGCCTACCCAGACCACACCATGAAAACTGTAATCTGTCCTCATTTCAGCACTCCCCATCTTCCTTATCCTGCTCCACGTTTTAAAATATTCTTTTCTCATATGCAGCAACCATAAGGACACATGCTACAGACCTTCATCTTCAGTCCTCATTGTTGGCCAAGGGCCTAAGCTACAATTATTTTAAATCCATCACTGAGTTAAAGCTGAGACCACACCTTCTATAGACTGTTCCCAGCCAGTGACTGAGTGCATCAAAGACTCCTGATGTCTAACTTTGGCCAAACCAGGATGTCTCCACACCACCTTCTCTCTCTCCCTTCACTAAGGATCACACTTGCATGGTGGTCTATGGCTCCTCCAAACTTCTCTGGCAGCCTTTCTACTTTCTTTCACACAGGCATTTCCTCTAAGGAGCTCCTCGCATGTTGGCCTGACTTGGTATTTGTTTCTCAGAAGACCCAGGCTAACACCATATGGCATTTATCTATGAACATGCTAAATCCTTTGCTTATTATATTTGTTTTATTTTCCATCTCTATCCACACACAAGAAGGCAGGATTTTTTTTAACTATTCTGTTTATTGGCATATCTCAGATAGCTAAAAGGTGACACATAATGAATAGTAATTTTAAAAAATAATGCCCATTTTATAGATGGGAAAATAAAGCAAGTGGCTCAGCCTATAAGTGGTGAAACTATATTCAGAATCCTGGTCTTCTGACTCCAAAGTTCTGATATTTCTTCTCTCTTCACTTATTATCCCCTGTCCTCTTTTCCTATCCTCTCACCTACCTCTCTTTGTTTTTCTACTTATTGGTCTTTCTCTTTGACCTTCTTTTTCTCAAGATGTTATTTACCTCCCATGTGTTCAGTCTCCATGGTTTGTGTGTGTGTGTGTGTGTGTGTGTGTGTGTGTAGTGTGTTTTGTGTATGTATGTGTATAATGTGAGGAGTATGTATGAGGGTAATGTGTGTATTTGAGGTGTGTGTGTTTACAATGTTACTGAGATGGACTGGTATGTCAATATTATTCAGGGATGTTGGATTCAAAAGGGGGAGGATTTGGGACATTAATGGAAACTAAAGGCAACCATGAAGGCATAGAACTGAAAGACTTCATAAGGATGTGAGAAAAGAGAGTCTGTAGAGCAAATGCCACCAGATGGGGGTTAAAGGACTAGGAGCTAACCCTACTAATCACTGACTTTGTGACACTGATCTGGTCCCTTAACTTCCTTCTCTGTCATCATCATCACTTTAGGAATTCCAGCTCAACGTTCTCCTCAGCAACAAAGACCAAACAAACAGTGAGTGGGAAAACACTCTATAAGTAGGAACAAATGTGAGCACCCTTAAGGAAGGACAAACACACACAGGTCATGAGACCCATGGCCAGGTTTTGAGTTTCTCTCCTCCTTTCACTCCTAGGTGCTGCTGTCCATCTGAGTGGTTAGAAAGGGGAAATGTCTTCAGCCTATGGTATTTGGGCAGCAACAAAGAATTTCCAGACAGTGAGTTTGGGAGAGGTGATAGAACAGGTGCCCAGGAAAAGCTGGGGAGTCACATTCCTCGTGTGTGGGATCAATCTCCCTGTGTAGAGGGTGATTTTCACAAAGTCTTGAGTACACACCTGGGAGGAGAGACTCATTAGGCTCATGAGGAGAGCAGATGGTGGATGGAGCCCAGGAAAGGGGGGCAGAGGGCTCAGTGTTGCCTGCAGAAAGAGGCATCAACTGTTCCATACACTGTGCCAGAGCCATGAGGGACTGAAGAAGAGTTGGCTCCCTCCCAAGAGCTTTGAGACCCTGGCTCTTGAGCCTTAAGGAGGAACGAATGGGGAGAATGGGGAGATCTAGTGTCCTGACTTCCTTTTCCCAATCATATAGGGTGATAAAAGGCAAAATGGGATAACAGTTTTACTTTGTGCATTCTGTCCTGCCTGGCCCAACATCTGTCAAAGGTCACAGCACACATTCTAAAGGGCCTACAGTTGTGTGGTAGCAGAAACTTTCTGATGCAGCAGAAATGTTCTTTCTGGTCCTTGATAACAGCTCCAAGAAGCCTCCACTGATTTTTGTCACTGGAGTGCCCTACTATTATAGATCCGAGACTGGAGTGCTGGAAGTCAGGGAGACTAATTGAAAACTCTGCCAATGATTTGATAAATGACAAGGAAGATGAGCAAATGAACATGTTCTCTCCAAAAGGAAGCATGAGGAAGGGGCACCAGGAGGGCAATGATGCCCAGGCCACTGTGGAGGTGCTCAACATGCCCACCAGGTATACAGCTATACCTAGGGCCTGGCACCCATGGTCCTCATAACCTGTGCACAGGTGGAATTCTCTAAGATCAGAACCCCTTCATCACTGCAGTAGAAGCCCTCGCTTACTTGCAGGGCTGGGATGAAGATGGAATGAGATCAAGTTTGTGAAAGCACTTTGAAAGTTCTTTTGAAAAGTGATGTGCAAGGTGAACTGTCTAGCATTATAAAGTCTGGTGCCGGGGGCTCTGAAGTAAGCTATCTTCCAAGTTGGGATGGGGGGAACAACCCAGGTGGGCCAAGTGATCCCACCTGCCTTTAATGCTGAAGTAATGACCACTGTGTTTCCTCCGGTCTCAATTTCTTCACCTGTACAATGGGTGGAGAGACAGATAATTTGGAGAATCTCTGGCAGCTCAGATATTTTGGGATCCTGTTCACACGCAGCTCAGATATTTTGGGATCCTGTTCACACAACCCAGATGCAAGAGGCTCAATTCCACACATTCTCTTACCTAGTAGCCTCATGTCTTCATCTGTTCTTATCTTTACTCTAGATTGGGGATGAAATAGCCAGACATACAACAAGCCCAATCAGTACCTGCATGCTCCCTCCCTGCTCACTCTCCTGAACTCCCTGCCCAGTTTACTCCAATGGAGTAGATAACTGAAAATAGAAGAAAAATTCCTTTCTCCTAAAAATTACTACCCTTAAGCATGCTCCCTGAGGTCCCTCAGGACATCTAAGCCTCTTTCTCCTCATATGTGTCTCCTCTAAGGCTGAAAATAAAATCAACAGCTCTGTGGATGTGGGGGAGTGGGAAGTGGGAAAATGGCACAATGCACTCAGTTCAGGAGAACATGGGAATGCTCACCGCCCTGGAGATTCATTCAAGCAGCTGTTGATGAGGATTTGAGAGGAAGTCTCAGCAGGTTCACCCACTCTGCAAAGCACTGGCTGGCCTGGCCCACACTTCCTGGATGTCAGCCAGGCTATCCAAGCCAGACCACGACCAGAGAAAGGACACCAGTAGAGCCAAATAGATCTTGAGCCTGGGAGGATTTCATTCCACTGAGTCATAAACTCATGGCATTTCATGATTCCTTAGAGTTCGGTCTTGCTCAGGAATTTCCTCCACAGTTCCCTGTCTGCTAATCCTTCTGCCTTTGCTTGACCATTTTCAGTGACAAAAGGTTCACTACTTCATACAACAGCCTGTTCCATGTAGGAACAGTTCTGGGTGATAAACATCCCTGCATGGACTGAATCAAAATTGTCTCCAAGGAGCCTGAGAAGTGTCCTCTACAAGACCACTACCTCCCTCCTGTCTCCTTTAGCTGTATGGCTGGTGCATAACTTGTGACTGGAACACCACTTCTCTCTAACTACACTTGGCAGCCCTCCAGAAAAAAAAAATGTACAAAAAGAAATAACAATAAAGAACCCTAACGGGTCATGTGGCTTAGGCATTCTAACTCCCTGAATGATAAATAATAATAATAATAATAATAATAATAATAATAATAATAAAAACATGAAGTGATAAACTCCTTAAGCCTAAAAATTGGTCACAGCACCCAGCCCCATGCTCTTCTTGCCTTTCTGTCCTTATCTGGGTTTTGCCCTCACTCTTCACTCGGAGGAAACCATCACAGAGGTGAAGTACTAATAGTTCTGAGTCATGGACACCTCAATCTATTCAAATTAACAAATGAAGGACATAGCCATGGGACCTTCATAAAGTTGGCACTCCCCCTCTGTCACTCTTTGACTCCTGTACGTGGCCATCCATGGGTTTTGGCCAATCAGGATCACTGTGTCTGATAGATCCTCTTACCATCTAGTTGAGAGGACATGAGAGTCACTGAGTTCCTCCCTGAAAATTATGAGTCATCCCATCTCTTCCACCCCATCTACTTAAAGCCTAGAGATTAAGGTGGTCTCAGATCTCTGTGAGAAGGTCTCCATGTGTCCAGAGAGAAAATCAGGTTTGGGGTGACGTTTCAAGGTCCCTGCACTGTGAAACTGATAGCAACGGGGACAGGCGGCATGTTACTGGGAGGGCTCAGAAGGAGGACAGCCTCTATAGGTATCGTGGAGACCCGCTGGGGTGCATTATCAGCCAGCATGGGTCAACATATGCCATTGTAAAGCAGACAGCAGGGATTGGCAAATCCAAAGCCCCATAGTGACCTGGAGGCCAGCATAACGCAGCACCATGCTTTCTCATCAAAATGTCGCGAGGGCATGGTTCACCGGATGGCGGCTTGATTTGCAGATCCTGGCTCCTGCTGGGACTCCTCCCCTTCCTGAGCTGCAAGTGCAAAAGTGACTCAGGCCAAAGACAGTGTTTCCATCCAAGCAGCCTAAACTAGATTCCACACAGATATCATCACCCAGCTCAAGTTCCCAGGCTCTCCAGACATTCTTAACCTATCTCACCACATATATTGAGGGGCACCCACCATCTCTGAGGCCCACCTCAGAAGGTGCTTATGATCCATTTTGCCACCATGAAGAGGAGCCTCCCAAAAGATAAAGCCAGTGCTGAAGAGAGCAAAGTGAGAGACAGATTCTCAATGTCGTTTGAGTGCTTGATGCAACTATAGCTTAAGTAGCTCTCCCTCTGATCTTTAGGTCTCTGGGCTGGAAGGAAAAAGGCTTGATACTGATCCAAACATCCTTCCTGGCACCTCTGTGTCCCTTTGTTAAGTGTGGGGGAAAAAGCAATACCTCTAAATAGGAAATCATTAAATAATCTTGGTCACCAACATCAGCCCCAGCAGACTAGAGAAAAAACCTCCTAAAAATTAGAGACTATAGAAGAACATAGTGTATTTTGGAGTATGTTATTGTGTGTATTGGGAGAGGAGATTTTTGTTTAATAATACAGGTAATGTATAAATATACCATTCTAAAAATAAAAAATAAAAAGTTAATGTAACACAAAAAAACTATTAAATTCTAAAAGCCCCCTTTAATTCTGTCATATTTTACCTTGTCAATCCCACTGCTTTCCTTAGAGGTCACTTTACTGCATATCCTTCCACACTTTTTTCTCTGTATTTGTGTAAATGCAGATACGCAGAAAGTTTATTTTCTTTCTCACATAAATAATGTAGCAAAAATCATGTCAAAATATGTACTCACCACATCATGACTTAATCCTAGGCATGTAGCAAGGAAATATGTCCCAGCTTTCCTTGCAGTTAGGTTAGGAACATGTAGCTGAGTTGTAGTCAATAGGAATGTGAGCAGAAGTCACATGTAACTTCTGGTCCAAGAGTTATGACTGAGAATGCTTTCTCCTTAGTGACTCTGATTTATCCCATGCCGAAATGGAATTATCAAATGAAGGCAGCATGGGTTCCAGGCTGCCACTTGGAAGAAAGCCACACCAAAGGGCCAACTGACCCACACTGGACTTGAAGTGAGCAAGATATAAACCTTAGTCATGTTAAGTTTCTGAGATTTGCTGTTACTAAAGAATAGCTTAGACTATTCTGACTACCACAAATAAAATATTACTCTACCTATTGTTCTGTGTGTTTTTTCTTCTTAAGTATATGCATATATAAGTCATTTATCTTCTCCTCAGCAAGATAATATAGTCATTGTGAGGGGATTAAGTGAGAACACTGAACATAAATTCTCTGAAACTCTCAAAACCCCTTTTCCTTCCTCTCTTGCATGCCTTCCTTATAGCACCAACTCATGTTCCAAATGAGGCCTGAAACTTTGGGGTTTTATTATCCCTCTTGGAAATAGAATAGATTATATGCTTTGTGGTACACTAAGAAGACTTCCTTGTCCCTGTACTGTATCTTAAGCTGGACCATCACAGGACAGAAAAAAAAAATGCTACCATTAGCCGTATACAGTCATCCCTCAGTATTTCCATGGGATAGGTTCCAGGACCCCTACAAACACCAAAACCTACAGATGCTCAAATCCTGTATATAAAATAGTGTAATATTTGCATATAACTTATGCACACCCTCCCATATATTTTAAATCACCCCTATGTTACTTATTAATACCTAACACAATGTAAATACTATGTAAACAGATGTTATGCCTTTTTATTTAGACTAGAGGATAATGATAAGAAAAGAAAGTCTAAATATGTTCAGTACAGATGCAACCATCATAAGCCTAACTACATAGTACACATCAACAACAATGCAACAATTTTTTCTGAATATTTTCAGTCCATAGTTGGTTGAATCCGCAGGTACAAAACCTGCAGATATGGAGGACCAACTGTATTTTTGGAGGTCTGGAGACTTTAAGATTTCCTACAAATACTCCAGGAAACATAACACTTTAAATATCCACTAGTTAAGTGAAGATTAGTGATTCAAGCTGAGAACTTGATGGTAACAGGGTATGGGATGGTGAACAAGAACACCAAGATAAGAAGGGGAGTCAAAGAAGAACCCAAAGTTATTTTATGCTTCACAGTTCTATTTAATTTATTTAAAAGCACATCTTTCCAGTTTAGTGTCTGTTACAGTCTGTTATTTCTAATTCTTGGAAAAGTGGTCACCCACATGGGGAATCCCTGACAACACTCAATTAACCAGAGTGTCCAAGCAACCAGAGGCCCCAGGGATGTTCAGCTGGGAAGCATAATGATGATGAATCCTGTCCATATTGTTTATGATTTAACAACTGGTTTATTATGTAGGATGTTCTGGGTTACTCCTGGGAAACTATTTAAACAAATAATCAGCAGTTAAATTACCTAATAGAAAAAGTGTTGTCAGGTTCCTGGAAGAGAACCATGACTTAAAGCTATTCATAGATTCTTAGAATTGGAAGGTACTCTCATTATCTTCTAATAAGATTCCTTCATTGCAATAGTGAGTGAATTGGAGCCTAAAGAAGTTAAGGAACTTGCTAAGGGTCAAATTTGCATTCTTCACACATACCTTTACCACCAAAGGGCTGATGTCATTTTCACTGCACTCCATAACTCCCTGGGGTTATGGAGAGAGTGCTGGAATATGATCCACAAGACCTGTTTCTAGTATAGGCTCTGCCACTCTGACCTTGGCCAAGGCCCTTAACCTTTCTGAAGTAGGTCCACTGTAAAGCTCTTCAGAGCCTGACAGTTTTATGGCTCCTTTATAAGGAAAATAACTTCATGCAGTCATTTCCTGCAAAAATTGCTATAACTTATGCTTCAAGTATAGAGCAAACCAACCCTGCCACCTCATCACAATTTCTCTCACCAGGGAGAGAGGATAAGTAGATCTCATGCTATTCCATCTCTGAGGTCATTGATCTTTCCCTCGGGTATCAGCAGCTCTCTTTTGGGATGCTTAAATGCTAAGCAAAATGGACTCACTTGAGTATCTACAAAACATCTCTCATCCCTCTCTCCTTTCTAAGAAGCTAGTTTTGTTCTAGCCTCCCTCACTTATCAGGATGCCTGCAGATGTGGGTTCTGAACTCATTGACCCAATTACGACAATCTCATTTCCCTGACCAGTTCAAGATCTCAGATTTAAACCAATCACCACCTGGCATTCCTTAGCAACTGCTATTTGTCCAGAAATTGGCAAATGACTTAAGCTGACTAATCAGTAAAAAGGAAAAACTTACATTTTGTGCTAGGGAAGGATTTTTATTCCATGGTTTTCCTACCTATCTGTGTGTGAAAGAAGAAAATGTATTGGCTCAGCTGCTGATGGCAACCATGTTGAAACCATGAGGGGAGACACCTGAGACAAGACTAACTCTTAAAGGAGAAGGAAGTTGAGCAAATCACACACACACACACACACACACACACACAAAGGGGGGATCCAGATGAGTATATCTTACCTAGAGTCTATCCTGCCTCTAAACTTCTTCTATGTGAGGTTTTTTTTTAATTCATCTTTGTTATTGAAAGTATTACAGATGTCCCTCTTTTTCCCCATTGATTATCTGCACTCCACAACCCCTTCCCCAAAGCCTTCACTGTACCATTTTCTGTGTCCATGGATTATGCATATAAGCATATTAGTTATTTGGTTCATCTCTTCTCCCTCCCCCTTCTCTCTGAGATTCTTCAGTATGTTCCATGCTTTTATGTCTCTGGATCCATTGTGTTCATCAGTTTATTTTGTTCATTGGATTCCACATATGAATGAGATCATGTAATACTTGTCTTCCTTTGACTAGCTTATTTCTCTTAGCATGACACTCTCCAGGTCCCTCCATGCTGCCTCAATGATAAGAGATCCTTCCTTGCTTTTTGCTGCATCTACTGCAAGGATGAAGACCGCTCTCAGCAATCAGACTGTGGACATCTCAGAAAATGTGGACATCACTCTGAAGGGACGCACAATTATTGTGAAGGGCCGGCCCCAGAGGCACCCTGCAGAGAGACTTCAACCACATCAATGTAGAGCTCAGTCTCCTTGGAAAGAAAAAGAAGAGGCTCCGGGTTGACAAGTGGCAGGGAAATAGAAAGGAACTGGCCACAGTTCACACTATCTGCAGTCATGTACAGAACATGATCAAGTGTGTTACACTGGGCTTCCATTATAAGATGAGGTATGTGTGCACTCACTTCCCCATCAACATCATTATTCAGGAGAATGGTTCTCTTGTTGAAATTAGAAATTTCTTCAGTGAAAAAATACATCTGCAGAGTTCGGATGAGGTCAGGCATTTCTTATTCAGTATCTCAATCCTAGAAAGATGAGTTGATTGTTGAAGGAAATGACCTTGAACTTGTATCAAATTCAGCTGCTTTGATTCAGCAAGCCACAATAGTTAAAAACAAGAATATCAGAAAAATTTTGGATGGTATCTATGTTTCTGAAAAAGGAACAGTTCAGCAGGCTGATGAATAAGATCTAAGTTGTTCAACTATAGAAACACTAAGATGCTGAATGATTTGTCACACTTGTTTATGAAACTATAAAGATGTATAATAAAAGCCTTGTATTGATTTGGGGTGGAGGAAAGATCCTTCCTTTTAAAAAAAAAAAAAGTAATATTTTTATTGATTTCAGAGAGGTAGGGAGAGATAGAAACATCAATGATGAGATGGAATCATTGATCAGCTGCCTCCTGCAAACCCCCTACTGGGGATCAGGCCCACAACCTGGGCATTTGGCCTTGACTGGAATCGACCCTGGGACCCCTCAGTCTGCAAGCCAATGCTCCATCCACTGAGCCAAACCAGCTAGGGCAAAAGATCCTTCCTTTTTATAGCTGCATAGTATTCCATTGTAAAAATGTTCTATGTAAGAATTTAAATGTCTGTCACTTAAATAAGTGTGAGAGTCTTCCTATTTCTTGCAGTCAGAAACACCCTGCCCCATAAATAAGGCCAATTAAAATACACAGAGAAGAAGGCAAGTGCCTGAAATCATGGTGTGTCCTAACTGAGGTTGATAGATTTCTCTAGTGTCATTTCTTTTTTTCCTGGAACCTCAGGGTCCCATGTGCCATGCTGCTGAAAACACCACATTCCATGTTGTCCACATTCCTTTGGATCTATAAAACTAACCCCAGGAACTGAAATTTGACCTACTTTGTCTCCTCTTAGAACCTTTGAGGAACTTGGTCAATATATTTTCTAGTCCTAGATTTCCATCTGTAAAACAAGATTGATGATACTTGTCGAGATGACTTTCATAGTCCACCTAATAAATCCATTGGCCCTTTTCAAAACCTCATCCATTTCTCCTTTACTCATCCTCTCTCTATTCCTCAACCCTCTTTTGAAAGCAGGAAAGAGTAGGATTTCAAGTAGTGGTGCTAAAAATACCACCTGAACAGGTACAGTTTCACTCTATGGACAACTAGAGCCTCTGAGATACAAGAAAATTCATTGAGGTAGAGGTGCATCACCCCTTGTGCCTTCAGCCTACTGCTTGGCAACATCTTGCAGAATGGACCTAAGGTGCCAGTCCTTACTTTGTGCCACTCCTTTGGACCTTTAAGACATCATGAATTTTATCCCAGGGCCCTAGATGGTGCTGGAATGCAGAAATTCACTCTGCTTCTTCCCTAAGAACATCTGCCAGGTACAGACTGGACCAGGTTTGGAGAATGGGACTCCCTGGGTAGGGGGAGGGCACACCAAATGGCATTGTATTGGGCACCTGCTTTCCTCCCCCATCACTAAACATTTCAGCCAGTGGCCCCCGGGTAACAGTAAACACCAAAGGCAATCTTGTATGGAATGAGAGATCCTACAAAATGTCATGATAGAACAAGCCTTCTTCTCTTCACCAAGGTTGTGGGAGGCAATCACTTTGCTTTGACTCAAAGACTCCATCTACCAAATAGTTTTCCATTCCCTTGGGACAAGATATGACAGTATTCAGATCCTTTATCTGAAAAACAGGGAGGTTGGAATAGAGAATCATCACAGTCACTTCAGAATGCATATTATTGGTTATACCATTTCCTAGAAAGGAATTCATGAGACTCCTGGAATTGAAGACTTGAGCCAAGTAGTCTCTCTCTGGCCTCATTGACCTCAACTGTTCTGTAGTCTCTATATATTTCCCAGGGTCTACCAAAATCAGATAAGGGAGATGAAGGAATGTGAGAAATGCAGCATGACCACTTGTCTCTTTTTCATATTTGGATAGTATGGAAATATTTCCTTCTTTCTAGCTTTATCTCTACCTCTCTACCTCAGGATGCATGAGAAGATAGTGGCTTTCCACTCTGGTGTTCCCTCCATGTTTTATTCCAGTCTCAGCCTTCTCAGTGACTTATGGGGCCTCCTTCCATAGGCCTCCCCAGTTGGAAAAACAGCTGAGGCCTTCAGACATTATCCCTGACTGTGAAGTCTCTGCAGGTGCTCTTGGGGTTGTCTTTCACACATGCTTTCCTCCCACCAAGTTTCCCAACTCTGAAGCAGCTGTGTGGGTATTAAGACTGGACATAGGCAGTTCCTGCACACACCCTGTGGGCTATGTAGCTTCTCACCAAACCTTCCTGCTCCCATTAGGGGTCAGGATGGACATCAGCCCACTCCACCTGGCTGCTGATATACCCTGGAATGCACTGGCAAAAGGGGAATGATGGCTCATGGGGTTAAGAAAAATGTCTGCTCCTCTTCCCACTATGTGCCTTTCTCTCTTTTCAGCTTAGAAGACTAAAGTTCAAGTCAAGGTCAGGGGAAGGGGATTGCTAATAGGGTTCAGATTTCAGACACAGAAGGAGTTGGGAGGCAATTTCTGGGCCTCTGGTTAGCCACATCTTACAGGATATTTTCTCATCCTCCAGCAATCATATCCTGAGTACCTACCATGTGCCAGGCTCTGTGTGAAGGGCCAGGGGATACCAGGATGAGCCCTACAAAACCCAGAGCAAGGGAACAGACATACTAATGATGACGAATGTGCTAACAGTGGTATACAGTATATGCAAAGGGCTGTGAGAACTCTGAAAGAGGTGACAGCATCTATGAAACTTTTCAGAGATGTGTGCTATTCTAAGGAAGAATAATTTGGAAAGAATATTCTCAACCATCTGGAAACTGAACCAATTTATGTATCAGACACAATTTCTAAAAGTCCTACACCTTACCCAGTCTATGGTCATGCTTCACATCTTATCTCTGTGAATGGAGTCCCTGGAAC
The DNA here is from genome assembly GCF_014108245.1 of Pipistrellus kuhlii. NCBI lineage: Eukaryota > Metazoa > Chordata > Mammalia > Chiroptera > Vespertilionidae > Pipistrellus > Pipistrellus kuhlii. The sequence continues at coordinate 583,347 of NW_023425573.1, read as the reverse complement.
AGTACAGGATGAATGGCCTGATTGACCCAACACAGCAAACTGACCCAGAGCAATAATTGTCTTCATTCTTTTGTTTAGTCATCAATAAATAAACATTGCTTAAATGCCTAGTATGTACTGGGTTTGGTGGTTGATATTTTATTTACTTGATTGTAACACCATTGCACTGCAATTTCATGAGAGCAAGATGTCAGGTCTGACTTATCCTTCTTGTTTCTTTCTTTTTTAAAATATTTTTAATTGACTTTTTTACAGAGAGAAAGGAAGAGGGATAGAGAGTTAGAAACATCAATGAGAGAAAAACATCGATTAGCTGCCTCCTGCACACCCCCTACTGGGGATGTGACCACAACCAAGATACAGGCCCTTGATTGGAATCTAACCTAGGACCCTTCAGTCTGCAGGCCGATGCTCTATCCACTGAGCCAAATCAGTTAGGGCTTGACTCACTCATTCTTATGTCCCCAGCTCATACCAGTGCTCAGCACACACAGGTTCTCAGTAAATATTTGTTGAACGAATTTAAAAAAAAAAAAAAAATGATGCAACAGATCTGGAGACTCACAGTCATACTAGTGAAATTGTAATTATAGGCAGTAGTTGTCTCTGATTTTCTTCTACTTTCCCTATCATACAATACCCAAACACAAATCCAGATATGTAGTGGACATGGGTAGGTAAAATTGGATAGAATATTTTTAATTGGAAAGTACCTAAAGAAAAAGAAACCTAATACCTACAATCGTAGTACATACTAATCTTCTTTGTTCTTCCTGGTTTCCCCTCCTACTTTATGCCTTGCTTAGCCCAGGGTCCATTTCCATCAGTCCTTGCCTAATTATAAAATTCTGGTGATGCCTGTACAGGTAAGAATTTAAGGATAATCTTATTACAGAGTGTTTGTCTCTAAATAGAGGGTGATGAAATTTAAGTTAATGATTCAGCCAAACTTTAGTGGGGATATAGTTGATAGAGGAACCATACCAGGTACCAGGAAATCAAATATAAATAAGACATTTTTCAAAGGAAAAATAAATTACACAAATATGAAGCCAAGTATTCTAAGTCTAAGAAACTTCCAGAGATATGTTGGAAATTTAGGAGTAGGAAAATGGGGAGAATCCAGGATATTCTCATGGGGCAAGTGGCATTGAGATATATCTTCCTGTTGTTTGGTCCTGGCATAGACTGAGGTGAGGAAGGCATTCTAAGTGAAGGAAAGACAACAACAGAGATGCAGAAATGCTGGTGACATTTTTCCTTTCTGCTAGAGCTCAGCATGCACATCGGGACCAGGACAAGATGTCAATAGCAGTAACAACAGTGACTAATATTTACTAAGCTCTTACTACATGGCAGATACTCTTCATTTAATCCTCATGATTGAGCAAATTAGTAATGTTACTCCTCCCATTTACAAATGTAAGACACTGAGGCATGGAGAATTTAGGTAACTTGCCCAAACTTGCATCTTGTTTAAGTGGTGAAGCTGGGATTTAAATTCATGTCAGGAAGACTGCCATGTCATATTGCATATTGACTACAATTTTAGACTTGGTTTCTCAAACTATGTTCCAGAGAACACTGGTCTTATGAAATGCTCAATCCACAAAAAAATTCTGTACTGGTCAAATAAGTTTTAGGAAGCCCTCTATCATATACTGTCCACCCTCTTGGGAGAATTACCAAACGTTATTATTTATTAAAAGTTCTGATAATGCCCATAGTACAAAAACATGTTTTAACTTCCTAACGCAGTGTTTTCCAAATGCATCTAGCCAGAAACTCTGTGTTCATCTACCACTTATTAACAATCTAGTGTGTAGAAAACTCTTGGGAAATACTGCCTCAGGACATTATTCTTCTCACTCTTCCTCTGCTGAAGAGGTACTCTCTAGAATGAATAATAATACATTCTATTCATTGTACACTAGGATTTTTCCAAGTGCTTTAACAAATAACATGTCATCTTATCATATTTTAAGCTTTCAAACTATCTTTCAAGCTCCTTCTCTTTCCTTCTTTGAAGCAGAATCTTAAGCGATTGCAGTTCTAAGCGTGTTTCTCAGAAAGTTAACACCCATGTTTATCTTTTTTTTCAAATCAGAATGGTGAAATATTCTACTACTTTAAAAAAGAGAGAAATCCTTTTCTTCTAACAGATTTTATCAGTTTCTAGGAATTACTTAAAATGTGCTTATGAGAGTAAAAGTCAAAGATTAGCACTTCTCAACTCCTTTAAGAGGTCCCCTCCCAGACATTTATTCTGATAAAATTACTTCCTGTTAAGGATTACTTTACAAAGAACACAATTTAAAACTAAGAGAAAATGAGGGTGTGTTTTTTTTAATAGCCACATGACTTCCCCTCCCAGAAATATTTGCTTCCAAAAACAGTTTTGCTTAATTCAGAGGAATGACTTGATAATGTTGGGTTTTAGGCTACAAGGGGACTATCTGGAGAGGTTAAAGATGTTATTTTTATCCCTCACACCACCTACCGAAGGTATTATAATTGCCCTTTCCACCTACCAGATTTGTTCTGATCATTCCTACCCATTCTGTCACCTTCTGAATTCCTGGAATGCGTGGACATTCACATCCAACTGGTGTGAATCCTGGCTCTATCACTAGCTCATTGGGTAATGTTTATTAAACTACATTTATCTGTTTCTTTATCACTAATTATAAAATAACACTGTTAAATAGCACATTGTTGATGTGAGGATACAACTGGACTAGATGCAAAGCTCCTAGCAGCCCTCATGACACATTGACACACCGGAGGCACCCAGTGAGTGGAAGGATACACGTCTCCATTTCCCTCGCAAACCGCCAGCAAGAGAGACAGCCAGGAGCTAAATGTTGCCTCAGTGGCTCTAAGATTATACCTTTGAGATGCTTTCTTAGCATGAAAAAGTGCCTGGAAACTTACCTTTCTCCCCATGAAAACCCAAGAGGTGATTCAAGAAGACCATTGGCTCATCACCCACCACCATTTGTCTAGCACTGAATCTCATTCATTCCCCAGTGGCTGCTCTGGGCCACATTCTAGGGCACCTGGCCCTTGTCTTGGGAGGCACAGGGAGTGCTCATTACTTCTCCTTGTCAGCTGTGGCTACAAAACCACGCAGGTGAGTGGGGCACTAGTAAAGTTTCATAGCTTGGGAAGGAGGCAGGGGGCCAGGAAGCGAGCATATTCTCAGCCCAAATGCCAAGTTCAGTCGCTTCAATAAAACCACCCTAACCTACAAAGTCCAGAGGTCACTGTTTGGAAATGGAAAACCACCCCCAATAAATGATCATGGGATGCAGTATTGCTGGATTTCAGAAGGAGCTGGAAAGCATGAGGTCAAGCCTGATTTCTCCTTTTAGCTTCCCCCATTTCTATTCCTTAAGTTGATAAAAAGCTTTGTGTCTCAATTTGTGACTAAATGCTCCAGAAGTAGGGAATGTGTTGCTGTGGCAAGTGTGCCATTGCCCCAACACCCTCTTCAACAGCTTCATCCTAAGCCCAGGTCCAAAGAGCCCACCAGTGCTGTTTTGTTCCCCTGGGCTTCCCAGAGGCTGGCAGCTTTGTGGGCAAGGCTGACAGACCAGTGAATGCCTGCATCCACCCCACCCCCCCACCTCTACCCTGCATCCCCCAGCCTAAGACAGCAGCTCTCCTCTCCTCTTTACATTCCTCTAGGAATCGTCTGCAGGTGGTCTCAGGTGTCCCCTGCAATCAGAGCTTCTGTCTGGCTTGCAGGGCTTTGCACGGTCCCTGAGCCTGGTCACCCCAGGCTCCAACCAGCAAGCTGAAAGGCTCCGCATTACAGACATGAGGACAATGGGTCTGCTTGGGCTGAAAGCATTCCAGTCTCCCGCATTCAGTAGGAAGGGGTGTGTGGTGGAGAAGAAAGGTCATTCATGCGGATGGTTTATGTTTTCCCAAGCCAGCATTCCTCACAAACAGCTGTGTTTATACAAAACCGGAGGAGAGAAAGAGAAGGAGAAAAAGGACAGTGTCCTAGGGATGACATCATCCCATCTTGTCTGCTCCACCTCCCCCGCTGTCAGCAGGCGGGTGGCGGGGAAAGTTACAGAGGCTGGTGGACGTGCTTGGTAAAAATACATGCAATATTCATATGTGCGTGTTTTTATTAGATATACAGTCTCCCTGCTCTCCTCTCTGACCCCTCCCCATGTATCCAGAGCACCCTAATACATTTGGCTGAACCCCATGTTCCCTGAAACAGCACCCTCTGAGGAAGGCGACATTTGGGAGCTCGTATTCCTCCTTCAAATCTATTTAACAAAACCCTCCTCACTGAAGAAAAGCCTGACAGGAGGCAGAGTCATTAAAGTGAATGAAAATGCCTCCAAGGAGAGATTAGCCCCAAAGCCATTCTCCTATCAGACAAAGGCCCCTTTCATGCAGACTCCAGCCACCGGGAGTCCTGTAAGCAAAGATTAGGGAACAAATTCTCAGAACCTAGAAGCTCTGGCTCTTTGGGAGACATGCCAACACAGCCTCCTCTGCGAGACCATAAGAACTCAGCTTCTGTTTAAGTTGCCGTTGGCTTCTTTAAGACTCAGACTGTAAGGGAGAGAGCTCCACAGGGGAAAATATATCCCCTCTTCTCTGAGCCAGGTCTGTCCCTAACATAATCCAGATGCACAAGACCCTCACCTGTTCTTTCACTTTGCCAGAGACTGTAATGTGATCATCCCCCAGCCTCTTGCCTCATTGTCTCAGGTAGGAAGTCCTTCCACCAGCAGTCTAGCATAGCCTGTTCTGAGCCTCAGCACCTCATCTGCAACTCTCTTATCAAGCATCTATTTTGTGTCAGGCTGAGCATCACATGGTATGGGTGCAAAGAGATGTTCAGAATAAGACCCCTGCTGTCAAGGCAACTACTGTTCGCTTCAGAAAGACAGATATATTAATAGTGAGTACAATTCAATATAATGTGGGTCTATTGAAATGTAAAAATGTAAGAATGACATCAAAGTTAGTCTATTTTATATCTGGAAGTCTCAGGAAAATTTTATAGGAAAGGTAATACCTGAGTCACGTCTTGAAAGAGGAGTACATGTTTACCAGGTAAACTTGGACGGGGGATGGAGGCATAGGGAAGAGAGAGAACATTCCAGCCACAGCGTGTAGCATGGACAAAGGCATCAAGCATGACAGAGCATATTGTCCTGAGTAGCCTCTAAGGGTCCTTCTCTAGTGGAGCAGAACATCTGGGAAACAGTGTCGAAAGATGAAGTAAGAGATAGATGGGGTCGAATTATAAAGGGCCTTGTATGCCAATCCGAGGAGTTGGAGGAAATCAAGTCTTCAAATTTCAGAGCTGCTGAGGGTTTTTATAAGCATGGGACATTTCATAGTCAGACATGCATTTTAAAGAGAAGGTGTCCAAGGTTGGAAGAAGGGAGACCAGTTAAAATATTATTTCAAGAACCTATAGAAGAAATGGTGAGGATTTGATGGGCAGTGATGACAACATTGGGGTTGGAGAGAAGGAATACATATATGAGACATGGAAAAAGGAAAAAAATGGAAGTAATTGGCAGATTTTGGACTTTCCAGTCTCCATAATGGCAAATCCCTAAAATAAATCTCTTTCTGTAATAAATACACTTTCTATTGATTCTATTTCTCTGGAGGACCCAACTATTAATAAAACAACACATAAGTCACAATCCTAGGGTCCACATTCTGGAGAACGCAGCCTAAGAAAGGTTATGATGTCAACTTTTATATTACTATAAGATAAAGAAATGAATATGGATATCCAAGTGGGGGTGCCCACAAAAGGAATATGGATCTAGAAGTCACCAACATGAAAAATAGTACTTGAAGCTGAACAGAGGAAAAAGAGAGATGACATAGATCTTTCAAAACTCAAAAAAGTATTATGTGAGTTTCCTTGTCTTTACACAAAATAAATTAATTCAGCTACTCTGTCCAAACTTACTCAAATGGTTTGGGGAGGGGGGGGGGGAGAGAGATAAAATAAAGTATCATTGTACTCATAAAACATGGGTACATATATAGATATCATCAGGATCACAATTCAACTTGAGATGTTTACAAGAAATTGGACTCTTTGACACAGTCTTCCCCCTGACAGTACGCTATCTGCAACACTGGTTCAGTGGTCACGTTGGGTTGTATTTTAGTCCCAATCCCTGTTCTAATTAGTCATATCATTCTGGCTTTAAAAGAGTGGAAGGTATGGCACTGCCTCCAGGAATATCACTTTTTTATTTTAAACTAACTGTTATGCCAAGGCCTCACTTCTGACTGCAACCAGTACTGGGCAGCGTCTTTTCTTTTTTAGAATATTATTTGTTGGAATAAATGAGCAAAATTCAGCTTTGGAACTATAACGTTTGTTTTCCTTTTAGCAAGAACACAACTAATTCAATCAATTTTTTTTTAAAAGAAACTTTGCTGCTTTCCTATTTTCATTGATTCTGCAGTGTTTTTAGGTTTAGAATTATGTATAAAAATCTAAACATTAAGCCATGTTCTATATAAAAAAAAAAAAAAGTTTGTTAGAAACAAAGCTTATAACAAGTAACACATTTTAGGGAACAAATAATTTCAGGCAATGACAATTATTTTAAACAATGAATATTGATGGTGGTGAGCCCAACAGAGCTATGCCCCTCTCTTCCCTTCCAGTCTCTACTCTGACTCATAGGCAGTGTCCTCTCACTCTTCTAGAGTGTCCTGGCCAGACCTGGAGTAGGAATGGCAACACTGACTGAAGTCCTAGCCACGGCTCCAAACACTCTCATGTCGTGCAATCCTGAGCACATTGCTTCTCTTCCTTGGCCTCGTCTTCTCACATAGGAAATAGCAAAGTGGAGCCACACACTCTCTACGGTCCCTGTTATAATCCACATCCATGTGCTCATCTAAGATGCCGAATGCTTGCTTCAGTTGTTATTCCCCTCAGAGAAGCTTCAGTAAACACCATTATGCTCTCCTCCTCAGCTTTGCCTATCAGGTTCTTTGATCATCTGACCAGGATGTGCTTAACTCCACACACAGACTACACACACCACACTCATACCACACATGCACACATGTGCATACCACAGTCACACCACACAAAACCCACATACACTCCACACATACCACACACACACACACACACACATATATACACACACCACAATACATATACATCTGTATTTACTCCATGGTCTGTGTCCACTTCAGTACCCACCCTATACGGTCTTGCCTCTTCTGTCTTTGTTTTCACCTGCCTAGGAAAGTTCTGGATTGGGTTGCAGATGTAAAAACTCAGAGAGAATGGAAGATAACAAGTATGCCAATGAATAATAAAAAACGTTCCCTAACCTACCCCTTTAAAATAATGGAAAAGCTATTTGTTTTTCATATTGTACTTAGCTACTTCATTAGCCATCAGGGAAAGCCTTTCTTATTTAATTGTGGAGGAATCTGGACTCAGTTTCATCTTTTAATTATTTGTACTTATTTTAACATCTATGCACAATATGTAGCCTCTGACAGTTTTATGTTGCTGATGCTGGTCAAAACGCCCAGAACCTATATTCCCAGGCCAAGAGTCTCACCGGCAACATCCAGAGGGAAAAGAAGCCATTATTATAGGATCTTGACTCATTGACATGGCCAAGCCTGGAACATGTCCAGGTTCAGACCAAGGAGACCATTGATCCCTGATCCCTGAGTTTTTCTCTTGTGTGTTTCCTTCATAGCAACTACTTGCAAATATGTACATTTCCACTCTTGTTCCGTTATTTATTATCTGGCTCCTCGGCTAGACTGCAAGACTCTTAGGGAAAGGTAACTGTTGAATAACAGCATTCTCAGCACCCAGCATAATCTGTGACATAGATACTTAGTAAATGCTTCTTAAATGTTGATTCATGAAGCAGCTGGACCAGAAACGCAAGACATTAAATCTTAAAGGCAAAATCAACAACCCTCAAGTTTCAGCTGTTCTCTCACTTGCAGACTAAGAATATGAAAATGGGCTGGAAAAAAAACAAAAAACATTCAAGTTAAGAAAGCCATGAGTCCCTGGAACAAGTTGAAACAGAAGGAAAGGCATTGGACTCAGAGCCAGAAAGTCTGATTTAAAATACCAGCTGTTTCTTCATCAATGTATGACCTTGGGCAAGTATTATTCTCTCTGATTCTCTATGTCCTGTCAAATGAAGAAATAACACCTGATCAGTATTTTTTATTACAGTTTTTTAGCAGTAGAACTTTATATATTATAGAGCAGATAAAAGCAGCATTTTACTAGCATGCAATATTTCCTATGTTTAAGTATATTATATTTACTTGCTATTTATACAACAATGAGTCTAAAGAGGCTTCTGATTAATACAAAAATATCAGATTCAAAGCTATGAATAATAGCTGATGCCTTCTGTTAAATTTAATTACACACTCTCAAAATTCAGATTTACACAGATAAATGGTTTGAAAATGATTTATCTTCAGATAAATAGGTCCGATTTCCAAGTAGATGTTTAAAAGAACAGTCTAGTAAGGACCAGACTGGATAACTGGTAGGTCACATTTTCCAAAATCCCTCAGTTATATGTTGCCACATGATAGATTTCTAGTCAATATCATGTGAGTGACATACACAGCCCCCAGAGAACCTTTGACACACTATCTTCCATGTTCTTTGGCCTTCTGCTGGCACAATGAACAGGGACACAGAAGATCTGGGAGTCCTGGGTGAAAGATGGTGAAGCCACAATTGGAAGGAGCCTGGATCCCCACATCTCTGCTTGAAGGAGAGCTCCCTACCATTCAGAAACACCAATTTTAGGCTTTATTCTACCAATATACTGGATCCATTGTGTAACTTTTTACGGCAACCAGCAACAACCTGGCAATGCGAGTTAACTTTTTGAAGATCTCAAATGCCTTGAAATGTGGTACATATGTGTTGTTTCTATTAGAGCTTCTAAAATAGTTCATATATTTTTCAGAGTGAAACATGAATAAAATAAATGCTTGTGGTATCTCTGAAACTTCTTCATGAGGTTCCAGGTATTCATGAAACATATTTGAAAATAGGTGTTTTCGTTATGTCTGGCCTAGATGTTCTAAAGATCTTTTCCAGCGTCAGCATTCTATTATTGAATATTTTTCCAATTTTCCAAATGGAAGTCATACCAGTCTTTATAAAGAGAGAGTGATCCCTCTGCTTCTGCAATAAAACAGCACCTAAGAAGCATCACAGGACATAATATTTCTAGCTTAATTATTGCATATTTAGAGGATGAAGGCCTTCTTGAGAAACTTTAGTTCTAGGATCTTTTTTTCTTTTAGACATAATAACAATCATGCTATTGTAAAAATGACCTGAGCTGTCTATCAAGCAATGATATAAGTTTTCTGGAAGGTCCTTCAAATCAAAGCCAAAATTACAGCAATTCTTTCACATGTTCTACTTATATTCAAACACGTTAATAAATGGCACTTTGCTAAATTTCCCAATTGCTAACCATAACAAAAACAAGCAAGACTGTTTCTCCTGCTGTGGCTTTTCTTCAAGAGCCATCATGCTCAGCAGCTGGGGATGGCCACAATGACCTCTGAGCGCACAGTCACAGTAGTGGATTATACCAGGCACAGGCACAGCTCAGAAACTCCCTAAATCACTGGAAACCCAGCCCTAACCTAAGGCAGGACTCCCCCCAAAACTTTTCTAGGCTCATGGGAGGACCAGTGGTTGAGGAGAACAAGGAGAGGATAGCAGTATGGAAAACCTTGACAATTCCTAGATTCCAAATTTATCTAAGCTTAGCAATCTTCATTCTGGGGACAGTATTACTAGTATGCTATTAATCTGCAGGGAATTTAAGACTGGACATGATCTCACTCATCTAGGGGAAATGGTGAACAACATAGACTGATGAACACGAACAGACCCAGAGATAAGGAGCCATGGATCAGACTGTTGGACCTCAAAGGGAGGGTGGGGATGAAAAGGAGAGATCAACCAAAGGACTTATGTGCATACATACAAGGCTAACCAGTGGTCGAGGACAATAGGGGGGTGGGGGCATAAGTGGGGGGAGAGGAGGAGGATTGGAATGGAGGGTTGAGGACAAATATGTGATACCTTAATCAATAAAGAAATTTAAATTAAAAAAAAGACTGCAAAGAACTCCTATCATCACTGTCTGCCAAGCGTGAGAGCCTTGAAGAGAGTTATTAGCCTACAAGGTAAAGGAAAGATTCAAACAAACTTTGGTTTTAGGCATCCTTGAGTTTGAATCCAATGTTTTGCATGCTGCTCTGTAACCTTAGGCAAATTATATAACTGTCCTGAGCCAAACAGCAGCTTACAATGTGAAAACGGCAACCTAAAAGGAGCTTAGGGTCCAACTCGGTCTTACTCTGAGACCTCAGTCCCAGCCACAGGCCTCTGAGCCCCAGTCAGCTTCATTTTGCCCCATGTGTCAAGCATCCACTCAGTGCTGGATCTTTCAGAAGACAGATGCTCTGTCCCTGCAGGCCAGAAACTCAGCAGCCACTGAGTCCTTGCCCAAGTTATGTGGTAGAAGAGGAGCGGTTGTTTTCTTTTTCTTTTTTTCCCCCTTTTTCTTTCTTTTTGTTTTTCTTTCACAAAACACTTGAGAAGTGTGGAGAAAGCAATCTTTGTGAGGCCTGTGAAGATGTAACTCTATATGCCCTCCCAGCTGAGCCAGGCCTGCCAAGTGTCAGGCTGGAGACCACAAAGAGAAAAAGAGTTTCTGCACAAAGAAAGCATAAATCTTCGGAGAAGATGATCCAAGGTTGAACCAAAATAAACTTGTCATAGTCCGAATGCTAGGACAGACAAAACTAATTCCCAGTATCCAAGGTCTCCTATCGTCTGGTCCAGACTGGCGATGGCTCCCAGACAGAGAAAGGTGTTTGGGGAGTGAATATAAAATGACTCATGTCCGCTCTCCATTGAAAGGAAGTGGCAAGCATTAATGGAAAATAAAGAACATTATAACCTGATGAACAAAAAGATAGATACAGAGGCAGTAAAGCACCGAACAGACTGTCACATTACAGTGGGAAGGCTGGAGAGCGTTGAGGAGTGGGGGAAAGAGATAAACTAAAGAACTTGTATGTATGCATATACGCACAACCAATGGACGCAAGACACTGCGGGGGGGGGGGGGGGATGAGGGCATGTGATAGGGGGCAGGAAGGCTGTGGGAAGGTCAGTGGGAGAGGGAAGGAGATATATGTACTACTACATGTAATACTTTAAACAATAAAAAAATGAAAACAAAAATTAAAAAGAAAAATAAAAAGAGAGAAAAAAAGAAAGGAAGTGGCATCTGCCAAATGCCAGAGGATGATGTGGGATGCAGGTTGGCTTCCTGGCTATCTGGCCTGTCATCTCCAGATTATCATGCTTAAGTCCCAAGGTCTGACATTGGAAAGAAGTAACTTGCTGCATTATTCTTCCACACGATTATCCCCATTTTTATTTCTCAGAATTGTCCTTGCACTAGACTTACTGGGAAAGCTCTTCAGGGTCCTTAGGCGTCCCTCGAATCCCAGTAATCTGGAAACCCTGCCCTGTCTTCCCACAGCTTTCCACGCCCAGATACACAGACTCGGCACACGGTGTTCTGTGAGCAAGCCGAGCATGGAGGGAGCGCCGAGCCAAGGTAAGTAATAGCTCACAGCTGAAGTGTTCCAGAAAGTCATTCTCAACATCAGTTGTTATTTCATGTCCTTCTGCAGAACTGGCATTCAAATTATCTTCTCATCTCTGAATTTTCGAAAACTACGGCTAGAAAAAAAAAATGCTTCCTGCCAATGAGGTATCCTCTCAGCATAGCCCAGCATTGTGTGGACGTGACAGTGACACAGTGACTTTGAGGAAGCCCAGCCACTCAGAGCCTCATGCATCCCACGTGTTAGACCAAGGAGGACTGAGATCTCTAGCTAGCATGCCTTCTAGCTCTACAATTTGAGAGCTCTATAATTATGATTTGATGGCAAATAAGACAGGATAGACTAACAAAGTATTTCATCAACCACAAACTATGCATGCTCTCAAACATATCAGGCCCAACTCCTTATCTCAGTGTCTGCTCCTGTGAATAGCCAAGCTAAGACAAGCCCCATGGTCCAGTATGTGTCTAACTGGCAAGGCTAGTGCATTATGGCCACACATATTCTGCAGTCCTAAATTCTAAGGGGCACCATTCACATAGACTATGATGAGAATGATCTCCTCAGTGGCATGCATGAGAGGCCCTAATAATAGCTGGTAGCTGGCTCGGCCCTCTGTCAGATTGATCTAGAAGAAAATTATCTTTGCCCCACCTCCCACCACCTGGGAAAGAAGAGGTGCATATTACCAGAGAAAAATCTTCCCATAAAGACAGAGCAGGTTTAATACTCCCCCTCCCTTCTCCTCCTCCTCCCAGGCCTGCCCTGCCCTTTCCCAGATGTGCCCATTTAGTTATGGTGGGAGCTGAGCTGTGGATGAACAGTGTGACTGTGCCTGACCACCCTTCACAATTGATTGGGCTGTGGCAGCTGGGCTTGTCCCCAGATGGGGAGAGCTCTGTGCAGATGGCGTTTATGCATGGGAAACCGGAGAGCCTTGGGGACTGGACAACTATGGCCCGTGCCTCTGCAATTCCCACTCAACTTCAATTAACAGCCCTGAACATGAGGAAGGCTCTCTGCGATCTGACAAGCCTCCCACAGACAGTAGTTTGGCCTCACCTGGAGAGACAGCCGCCTCGAGGGATGGAAAGCTACTCTAGCAGTGGACATCTGGACAACCCTAATAAGGCCAGCCCAGGATGGGAGTTCAGCTAATTGCTCAAGTTGGCAGTGATGTCTGGATTCCAGCTGCCATGTCTGGCAGCACTGTTTGGATGTCTTGAGTTTACTGTGAGATTGGGACTAAAGGACCCTTAGGAACTGAAAATGTCAGCTAGGGTTCATGCTGAAACAAAGTGATGTTTGTGGTAGGTAGAGAATGGGAGGATAGTAAAATAAAAATATCACAGCTTCCTAAGATCTTATCAGGAAATCCATACTCGGCTGGCAAAATGGGCCATTCCATAAATACTGAGCCTGTGGTGTCTGATTGCAGAGGAAGGGCAGAGAGTCTAAAAACATGCAGGGTCCAGAATTGGGAGCCTGTGTTCTCAAGATGCAAATTGACCAAATTACTGCCCTTCTTCACTTTCTCTCATCTTACCCTACCTGTAAAACAAAGGACTCATCTTGCCCACCCTACACCAGACCAGATTTCCCTTGAAACTAATAAAGTTGAAGCTTCTGGGCCCCACACAGGCCAGTTTTAAGTCCCTGGAAAGAGTCCTAGAGACATTTTACATGATGAACTTGTTTGGGGTCTTTTTTGCCAAATTTGCAAAAGAATATTTTAACCATGATCAGTTAAGATCAATGTCTCTTCCCATTATGACTTCTTCCAGTCACACATTTTCTAATGTCAGGTCCCATTGGAATTTGGGAGATTTAGCTAAAACTGATTTGAATTTAGAATACATGTAGTTTGGGTTTAGTAGGATATATTAATGTGGTTCAGTTTCTCCTATAGTTTCAGGTGCTCCATTGTATGAATGGATTCCAAAAATATTCCTACTACTCACTCTACTGACTCACTCACCCAGTGTCATGGCATAAAAGTGCCAGGCAAGACAGCCTATGTGCATAAGTGTATCTTAAGGTACCAGAACTGGAAGTATCTGCATAACATATAAGATTTAAGGTTTGAAACATAAGCAGCAAGAAGGGAGTTTTTGGAAATTTTTTTCATCATCAGAAACATAGCAATTGTAAGTGGGGGATTCAGTTCTCATCAGTCCTTAGGCAAATGGAAGTGTTCTCTTATCAGGAGTACAATTGATAACTCAATATATAATTATGAGTATACTATATAGTGAAGTTAATTTTCATGGATTTCTACATAATATCTAGGAATTATTCTAAAATCAACAAGTGAATCACAACAAAATATTTTGATATCCCAAAACAGTAATACATTAAAAAAATAATAACATTTTAAATAGGAGTAATGAATAGACTCTTGCACTGTTAGAGTGTTCAATTTTAAAAAGGGGAGGAAACTATATAAAAACATTGGAGAAAGAAGTTTAATTTCTTGCCAATTACATTGACACTAAAAAATAATAAAACTTACAATATGCCATGAAAAACACCATGAAAGACAAATTGATTAATGAGTGGAATCAATTCAAGAGACATTTAAACTTAGCCATGCTCAAAGAAGCTTGATCAACAACAAAAAAGTCATTTGAAAAAGTGAGCAATGGACTTAAACATTTCTCTAAAAATGATAATACAGATGGCCAATAGCATAGGAAAAGATGCTCAATATCACCTATCATTAGGGAAATAGATATCAAAACCATAATAAAATACCACCTTCCGCCCATTAGGCTGGTTACTATCAAAAACAAAACAAAACAAAAACAGAATTACAAGTATTGGCAAGGATGTGGAGAAATTGGAACCCTTGTATACTGTTGGTGGGAATGCAAAATAGTGCAGCTGCTATGAAAACAGTATAAGATTTCTCAAAAAAAAAAAACTAAATTATTTAGCAATTCCATTCTGGATATAGCAGGGTTTCAAAAGAATATTTGTGCACTCATGTTCATAGCAGCATTATTCATAATAGCCAAAAAGTGGAGGCAACTCAACTGTTCCATTGATGGGTGAATAGGTAAACAAAATGTGGTACATCAATACAACGGAACATTATTCAGGAAATCCTGATACATGCTACAATTTAGGTGAATCTTGAAGACATGTTAAGTGAAATAAGCCAATCACAGAAAGACAGGTACTATGTGAGTTCATGTATATAGAGTACATAGAGTTCAGTCAAATTCATGAAGACCAAAGTAGAATGGTGGTTACCAGGGTCTGGGGAAAGGAGGAATGGGAGGAATTATTTAATGAATACAGTTTCAGTTTTGCAAACTTTCCAGAAAACAGTTCTGGAAATTGGTTGCACAACAATGTGAATGCACTTAACACTACTGAACTGGATACTTAAAAATAGCTAAGATGGTAAATTTTATGTTGTATATATTTACCATAATTTAAGTTTTTTTAAATCTCAAAAGAAAACTTAAAATGCTTTAAATCTTCAGCTCATACATAAAAGAAAAGCGATTGAGGTGTTCCCAAATGTAGAATTTAAAA
Source organism: Pipistrellus kuhlii (assembly GCF_014108245.1). Lineage (NCBI taxonomy): Eukaryota > Metazoa > Chordata > Mammalia > Chiroptera > Vespertilionidae > Pipistrellus > Pipistrellus kuhlii. The sequence goes on along the minus strand of NW_023425573.1, from coordinate 568,104 downwards.
ACACTAAAAATTACAAAGCATCACCAATAACAAGTTATAAAACTATCAGGAATGTACTATGATCTACAATAAAAAAAAGAAATTATAATCAATGTAGAAAAAAAAAGACTATATTATCTTTGTATTCTAAACATAGAAAATATTACCAAATCATTGACATATAATTTATATATATAAAAGGCTAAGTGACTGACTGTATATCCATCTGACCATCCAACTGACCTACCCTCTAGTACATATGATGCACACTGACCACCAGGAGGCAGATACTCAACACAGGAGCTGCCCCTGGTAGTCAGTGTGCTCCCACAGGGGGAACGCTGCTCAGCCAGAAGCCCTGAGCTAGGCTCACAGCTGGCGAGCACAGTGGTGGTGGCTGAAGCCTCTCCCGCCTCCACAGCAGTGCTATGGATGTCTGACTGACAGCTTAGGGGAGTGGGCCTAAGCTGTCAGTAGGACATCCCCCGAGGGCTTCCAAACTGCAAAAGGGCACAGGCCAGGCTGAGGGAACCCCTCTCCCCCCGCACCGCACCCCACCCCCCCGCGCCCCAGTGCACAAATTTTATGCACCAGGCATCTAGTTTAAAAATAAACATTGACTCATGCATGATATATATAAAGCTCTCGCTGCACCAAGAAGATTTCAACGTGTATAATTATTAGCATTGGGAGATTCCACAACATTATGTGTTTAATAATTCTTTGTGGAAAAAAACACCAAAAGGCAAGAATAAAGTATTAAGTAGATTGTTCACTGTGAGCTTTAGAGTACCAGAATGATATTACCTTAGACTTTTGCTTCTGCATGTAAAAGATGCAATAAGTTTTGCTAATCTGAAAACTGTAGGATGTGTAATTTATGAAACTTTTCATGAAGCTGGTAAACATCGAGAATTATTAATTGACAACACTATTTGGAAATACATGATTGACAATGCAATCATCCTTAATAATGCCCAAATAACTACAGCAACGTTTTGTATACATATTCGTGTTTGAATGTCATTCTGATGCATACAAATTATGATATGAGAATAAATCTCATTTTATTGAAGATTTTTGTTGGAAATTATACCAAAGAGAAGGTGCCTGTGTGAACTGTGGAGTGCATGCACTTAACGAAATTCAAGAAGTATTTACATTGCATGGAAAAAAATGTTTGTATTTCTAACTTCCTGACAATCCTTTATTAAGGAATATAAATACATGTGATGTATGAGTGACAACAGGCAGAGGTTTTGATCAATTCTCTGAATGATGAACAATTGGCAGCCTTTCAGACTATAACTTCAGTCATTGAACATCAAACTGTACACCCCAAATGCTTTTTCTTGGATGGTCCAGACAGTAGTGGAAAAATGTATCTTTTATAAAGTTTTAATACATTATATTAGATGTAGTGGTGGTACTTTTTTACCCAAATGTCTACAGGAATTGCTGCAAATTTACTTCCCAATATAAATTAACAATTCCATTAATTAAAACTTTAATTTCCAGACTCCATATAAAGAGTGAAGTTGCTAAAACCATTAGAAAGGCCCAACTGCTCATTATTAATGAATGCACCATGGCATTCAGTCATGCTATAAATGCCATAGATAGATTATTAAGAAAAATTATGAATTTGAATGTTGTATTTGGTGGGAAAGTTCTTCTCAGAGGGTATTTTTTACAATGTCTCAGCGTTGTGCCACATGCTATGCGACTAGACATAGTACAAATGAGTTTAAAGTACTGTAGTGTTTAGGGATGTTTCAGACAGCTGTCTCTTAAAACAAATATGAGATCAGAGGATTCTGCTTATAGTGAATGGTTAGTAAAACTTGGAGATGGCAAACTTGATAGCAGTTTTTATTTAAGAATGGATATTATTGAAATCTCCCATAAAATGATCTGTAACAGATCTATTATTGAAGCTACCTTTGGAAATAGTGTACCTATAGATAATATTTAAAATATATCTAAATGCACAATTCTTTGTTCTAAAAATGAGCACCTTCAAAAATTAAATGAAAGAATTTTGGATATACTCGATGGATATTTTCACACCTATGTGAGTGATGATTCCATCCATTCAACGGATGATGCTGGAAAGGAAAATTTTCTCATCAAATTTTTAATAGTATTACCCCTTCAGATATGTTGTGTCATAAACTAAAATTGAAAGTAGGTGCAATCATCATGCTACTGAGAAATCTTAATAGTAAATGTGGTCTTTGTAATGGTACTACATTTATTATAAAAAGAATGAGACCTAACATTACTGAAGCTGACATATTAACAGGATCTAGAGAAGAAGAGGTTATTCTGATTCCAAGAACTGATTTATCCCCATCTGACACGGCCCCCCATTTAAATTAATTCAAAGACAGTTTCCCATGATGCCAGCATTTGTAATGACTATTAATAAATCACAAGGAAAAACTCTAAACAGAGTAGGAATATTCCTACCTGAACCCATATTCAGACACGGTCAGTTATATGTTGCTTTCTCTTGAGTTCGAAGAGCATGTGATGTTAAAGTTAAAGTTGTAAATACTTCATCACAAGGGAAATTAGTCAAGCACTCTGAAAGTGTTTTTACTCTTAATGTGGTGTACAGGGAGATATTAGAATAAGTTTAATCAATTTATCAGTCATTGTTCTTATCAATGTTTTTATATCATGTCTTTGTTGTCATTACTTATTTATTAATCAATTTATATATTATTTTCACGTACATTTTACTAATTTTCTTTCATCTCTGACACTTATATTTTAGAGAAAAGGTGAATAGCAATATTAAAAGATTTCTTCTAATAAATTTCTTTTCAATGTGCACAAATCCATGCACCAGGTCACTAGTAAAGAAATAAAAGAGTACGCAATCAATAATGTAGAAAAAAGCATTATAGAAATGATCTGTTAATTAATAAAATATAAATGTTATTTTCTAGATTCTGTGATGCTCATAGTATCTTGTAAGCATATTTTTTGTTGTTGTTGTTATTTGTTGTGACTCTTTTCCCATTTTAATTAAAGGTTCATCTTTGTATGGAATTGTGTGTTCTTTTTCTTAAAGATGGCCCCTAAATTGTATGAGCATAATGACCTAAGGACCTGGATATGCCCTTTTTTTATTCTCATCCCTCAACACTATAGTGTTCTTGGGGAAATGAACTTTGGTCTATAATTCTACCTACTAGAAATGTAGCAAGAGGAATGACTTGGCTTTATCACTACCTATATATGACCTCTATATAATTTGTCCAGTCACAACCTTAGCCTCAGTTTCTCTATCTTAATAATGGAGAAAAATTCCTTGGAATTATCTTCTTCCCATAGGTAAGATTGGGATACAAAGGAATCACTATGAAATTGAGCACCCTAGAAACACAAGTCATAAAAGAAAGAAATCACTAACCAAAATTTCTTGAAGCATTTACCTCATTCATCTGAATTTCCTAAGGTTCATTGTTCCCTTAGACCTCCCATCTACTTTTGGGAGTGGAGGTTGGCATGGCATGGCAAACTCCATAGGACAATGACGAAATACAAGGGAAATGTGAAGAGAGTTCAGGCTAACTTAGGCCCATCTGAACAAGGATCCTCAAGATAAAAGGAAAAAGTAGAATGAAATTTATTCATTCAATATTGGTGGATTATATGGGAGATAAGAACAAAAATTGTAGCAAAAATTATTCCTAGATTTCAAGTTCAGGCAACTAGCACAAATGAAATGCTGTTTATAGAGATAAGGAAAGTTGAGGGAGAAACAGAGAATTGGGGACATCAAGTTCCTTTTTGCACAAATTAAAGTTGAAAAACTTGTTAGACATCTGTATAGATTATATAAGTCAATAGCTCAGAGGTTTGGTTTCAGAAAAATGGTGATATTTAAATGAGAATGTGTCAAATCATCTAGGGAGAGGAGAAAGGAATGGAGGAAAGGGAAGGGAAAGAGGAATTTAGACTAAAGGACCCAAGCTTTTAGATAGCAAACAAAGTAGCCAGCAAAGCTGAAGTAGCCAAAGAGGCAGGAGGAGAACCAGGAGAGGGTGTCTTCTTGCAATCTAGAAGATAATGATGGAAAAAAAAAAAAATGAAAGTGGCCCACTGTACCAAAGGCTACTGAAGTATAAATCTAATTTATTGCTTTTGTGTTATCAGATGACCTATGTAAATAGTATTCAACACACACTGATCAGGATCAAAAGCAGTTGCCCCAGTGTCAGCAGGTAAGTTGATCAGGAAGATTGTTCTGACTCCAACTGAGTAGGAGGTTGCAGAGCTGTCCAAAGACTGGACAGGCACTGATGCATCTATCCTCAGTTAGACAAGAGGCCATTTGAGTTGCAGCAAAGACAAATCTGCCCAAGAAACTTCATCAAAGAATCTGACATCCAGCATGGTCTCAGACAGAGAGAGTCCACTCAGATCACTGACTAGGAAAGTGAACAAGCATTCAATGCCCTGGGAATTTCCTTTCACATTCTATTGTATTTCTGCTTTATCATGGACTTCAACTCTAGTCACATCTATTGGCTTTGTTCACTTCCCCATTCTCAATAAAAAGAGGGCAACTGCATGAAAATACCACAAGAGCAGCAGTTCCTAAATGGAGTGGCAGCTCACAGAAAGCTGACTGAGTTATCTTATCCCAACTCCATGTTTGGTGACTTTGTGTTAGTACCCTGAAATCAGCCATAGTAAGAGTATCTATATCATGGAAATCAGCATGCGTTACTGATTAGGGCTTTTTCTCCACTCAGGAGAATCGGTTGTTAAATATTTCCAGCTCACCACTGAATAATGTCCTGCAAAAAGTCACATGGCATGCCAAAGGGGAAAATAAAGTTAAGGTCAAATAATTTGAGGAGCCACAAGTTAACTCTCCAGGAGATTCTCAATGCACAGCGGTATATTAAAGACTTAGAAAAGTCTTTCTTTAAAGGAATCTAACTTTTTTTCTACAACAAATAAGTTTTCCAAACTTATTTAACTATAGAATCCTTTTTTTTTTTTTTTTTTGTAGACTATCTATTACTGTCATCTGAAGTTCATGCTGCTTTGGACTTCTCTTTTATCGATAAATAAAACAATGTTGTTAACATTGATACAGAGATAGAAATAGGCCATAATCATTCTGCTGTTCATTTCCCTGGCTATTTGGAGAGGTGTGCTGATGATGAATGTTTGCAGCCATTCTTGTGATTGCTGAAAAACACTTATTATTTATGACCTAAGTTCTGGGTGGTGATAGCTGTCATTAATAATGATAGTTTAGCCGCAGGACTGGGGAGACAGCAGATCTGGAGTGTCTCTGCTTAGCCTGACATTTCTGTGATACAGGAGTTGAGGCTGTAAAGCCCAAAGCACTTAGGACCAGCACGGGGAGTGCTAGATTTCAAATTCTTTCCTCAGTCAGGAGGACGCCCTTGGAGGCCCGGGTCAGGGGTCTCAGTCTAAATGTGGAAACCACCGCTGGCTAATAGATTGAAGCGGGGAGCTCCTGGGGACCTGGTGGAACAGAACAACTGTGTTCATTAAGAGAGCCAGGAAGCAGCCATGGGGGTCTTGTCCATCGACAACTTGGCAGGACACAAAGTATTTTACCAAAAGGAATCTCACAGCTGGAGGGAGCAGGTGCGGGCAGAGCAGAGCCAGTGCAAACGCTGGAGAGAGATTAAGGCAGGAAGGAAATTGGATTTTCCCAAGTTCCAAAGGGGAGGGTACACCAGGAGGAGAAAAATGGTGAGAAAGGGGGAAGATGTGGGGGAGAGAGAGAGAGACAAAGAGGAGGGGGGGGGCGGGAATTGATTCAGGAATTGAAATAAATATTCTTCCCCAGCAAGTAGGTAGTCATTTTGCATTTTAATAATTTAACAGGCAAAAAGCCTGAGCATTAACTGAACCTATGCTTTCACCAGAAGCGGAGATTATCAGTTGCTGAACAGGAAAACTAAAACTAAACAGAAAATGTTCACATCTTTCATTTCCTCAGGAGCAGGACCTGGTGCCAGGAAAAATGTTTCTCTCCCCTCCCCTCCCCTGCTCCCCTGTGTGTAGACAATGGGACATGTTCTCAGCCCTGATCCGGATGGTGACCTCATCCTACAGCTCTAGATTGATGATCAGCAAGGAGCAGGTTCTGTCCAGGGTAAAGAAGACCAGTACCAGAAACCATAAGCATGGAGGTTCTCAGTGCAGACAAGGATAAAGTGGAAGGTGGCCACCACATTTCCAAGAAGCTAAAGCATGGAGTTCTGCCCCTAATCTCATTAGGTTCAACTTGGGGCCATGTTACCTCTAACTTCAACCAATTGGAAATAGTTTTTTACGTTTCTGTATTTGATTCACAGAACAGAACAAAACAAAACAAAAAACATGCACACACAAAATCATAAAAAAGTTCAACTAGATATAATAGCACAATAAACTATATTTTTAAATTTTGTATTTAATTTATATTTTCAATTCTATTTTTATCTTCATGACAAATGCTGAGTCATGAATTTAAAAATGAGAACTGTGCCCATTCTCAAAAAGGAAGGGTGTTTTATCCGTATATTCTGATCACCCTGTGGCTGAGAACACATCTTTCCTTGTAAATACTGAAGGGTCCAGGTTGTCTCTCCTCTCCTGGACATTAACCATTCCTGATGTATCATCACATAAGATTTTCAACAGGAGTTAATGTACTTGTATCCAAAGACAATGGAAATTAGTTTGGAAAAATTCTTATTATCATTCATATTTTCACTGATTAACATTCTTTAAGTCATTCTCACAAACCTTATTTTATGTAGTCCTCAAAATAAGCCCAGGAGTCAGGTGATATTTTGATCCTTATTTTCCAGTTGAAGAAACTGAGACTCAGAGAGCTTGTAGCAAGCAGGACGCATGTCACAGAACTCATAAGCAGATCTGTGTGACTCTAAAGCTCTTTCTCCTTCCCTCAGCCCTTGCCTTAATCCTCTGGAAGGCAGGGGTCAGGGATCAATGGTGTACTCTACAGGACCCCTAACACAGAGACCTATGCAGGCAACTATTTAATGAAAGAAGGAGGAGGGGGGTCTGTTTTCCCACTGCTCCTTAGTTAGTTCTTGGTGCTTATTCATTATCTGCTCTGTGGCCTTATCTCTTCATATACAATGTTCCCTCCTCAATTCCTAAACCCATTCCATATACCAGATTGCTGAATTTGCTGAAGTGGCTAAAAATGTGCAAAAATATTTAGTCCCAATACCCAGCCTCAGCCCTTTCCTCTCTAACACTCCTGCCAGAAAGCACGAGTCCCATTGGCTGGAAGGTGGATGAAAGATGACAGGGAAAATTAAGGAAATATTTATCGAACTGCTTTTTCTCCAGACAATTACACTGACCACATCACAACAGATACCTTGATGTGTTGGGCTCTAGACAGTTCTACATCATTCTCATTTGTGTCTAACCCCTTTTCAATCATAATCAGAACCCTCTCCCTGAATCACTTCCTGCATCCAGCTACTCCCTCACCCAGAAATCTTCAGTTGTCTTTACTGACTCTAACATTAACTCCAACTTTCTCAGCAAAGCAATATATTTCTAAAATAGACATTAGATGGATGGGTGGGTGGATGGGTGGATAAATAGATGGACAAATGAATAGTTGGATGAATGGACAAATTGATCTAATACTCAATTGCCTGTGCCCATGAAAGAGCAGCAGTCTTCCATCTCCCTCTGAGAAAAATGAAAGGCCTTATCCCCTTTCCCGTATTTCTCCTTTCCATACACACACACTTCTACCACTATGGACATATTGGTCTCTATAATTTCTATGGTTCATAATCTAACACCTCAGCTTAAAGGGGCCTGGAGAAGGGTCACACCCTAAAATGTGAAATGTCTTGAAGTCTCAGGCTCTAAGACTTCTAGGATTAATGAACAATATTGACTCAAATCACTTCCTTCGTAAGCCTCCATTTCCTGAATTGTAAAATTGAGGCCTTCAAACATGGAGCCAAGTTGAGAGCTAAAAATCCTTTGCCCATTTTTTTAGACATTGGCCATCTAGAGAATGCATGCAACTGCTGAAAGATATTAGGAAAATCTACTGAAGTATTTACAAATCAGTATAGCCCTGAGTGTAGCCAGTGGGTCACAACCCCTGCCTAAAGCTGTGTGAGAAGCTGGGGAATCCAAACTGGCCAAGTACTGAAAAGGGCCCAGCATGTCCAGGTAGATGGTGAAGATCGGGCTCATTCCTGCTATGCACTGCTGCTCCTACAGCTGGGGTCAGATAGGGAGGAGATCTGAGCAACTTGGGAGACTTTCATCACTCCCCTTTGTACTCCCGGACCTTTGGAATCTCCAGCTATCATGCACATTTTCTTCCATGCTCAAATTAATCTGACGTCTCTCTTTTATCACTCTTAATCTTTCTAGTCATTCTAATGAAGAGCCCTGAGGCCTATTTACTGCTCCCCAGTGAGCAGAAGTTGGATTTTTATTTCTTGTGAATTATGAACAACAGCTCTACTTTCAATTACTTTTTATGAGCACACACTTCTTCCTTGATGATGATTGCTTAATGGGCCAGGGTTAAGGAATAAGGGATTTTTTAATTATTTTTTTTTAATATATTTTATTGATTTTTTCACAGAGAGGAAGAGAGAGGGATAGAGAGTTAGAAACATCGATGAGAGAGAATCATCGATCAGCTGCCTCTTGCACACCCCCTACTGGGGATGTGCCCGCAACCAAGGTACATGCCCTTGACCGGAATCGAACCCGGGACTTTTTAGTCCGCAGGCCGACGCTCTATCCACTGAGCCAAACCGGTCCTGGCGGAATAAGTGATTTTACAGATGCTCCTTTGCTTGCACCTCAGACTTCTCTTCATTCCCCCTCTATCCTATGTTGCTTTCATCTGTAAAATAAAAAGGACCCTTACATGGCCTCTAAGCCATCTCAAGTTCCAAGGCAGTCTGTTCCCAGGCTTGCCCCGGTGCTGGTCTGGTGGACACGTAAGCATTGACTTAAAACAACACATTGATCTAATGGAAGCTGGCCCAAAGACTTCATGTGGCCAAGGGTAAAACACAGGAGTGAGGAATCATAGGGTGTTTGATTAGAGCTTGTTCCCTGATTGCGTGTGTTCTCAGACAAGTCCTTTTCCCTCAGTAGGCCTGTTTTTCTTTGGTAAAAGAAAGAACAACTTAATTCCAAAATCAATGACAATTATAAAGCATCTCTGAAAAGCCTACTACTTTTCAAAGTAGTCAAAGAACATTATGAATAAAAGAATACACAAAGCTGAAACTGGCTTGGCTCAGTGGATAGAGTGTCAGCCTGAGGACTAAAAGGTCCCAGGTTCGATTCCAGTCAAGGCTATATACCTTGGTTGTGAGCACATACCCAGTAGGGGGTGTGCAAGAGGCAGCTGATCGATGTTTCTCTCTCATCGATGTTTCTAACTTTCTATCCCTCTCTCTTCCTCTCTGTAAAAAAATCAATAAAATATATTTTTTAAAAAGGAATACACAAAGACATGATTAAATGAAAAAATATTGTGTTCATTCAAAACTGTTGATAGTTCCAAACTAACCTGTAAATTTAATACCATCACAATTTTCAGGAAACTCAACAAGATGACTCTAATATTGATTGATATGTAAAAAAACAAGAATAATTAAGAGAATATTGGGCAAATGAAAACAAGGAAGAGCACAAAAGGAAATCCATCCCACTAGATAAAATAATTATAACACTCTAGAAAAAAAATTTAATATAGTATTGGCTCAGAAATAAATGAAAAGATAAATGCAATAGAGTAGAAAAGCTACAAATTAATTTGTGGTAGGCAGAACAATGGCCTCCCAAAGAAGCCTCCTCACTCATGTCTTAATCCCTGGAGCCTTTAAATACGTTATGTTAAATGGTATATTCATTTCTTGGGCTGCCATAATAAAGCACAACAGACTAGGTGACTTAAACAACAGAAATTTATCTCCTCACAGTTTTGGAACTGAAAGTTTAAGATCAAAGTGTCTCGTTCCAAGTCCAAATTTCCTCTTCTTACAAAGACACTGGTCAGATTGGATTAGGCCCCACCAATATGACCTCATGCAACATTAGTCACCTCACTAAAGGTCCTTTCTCCAGTCACATTCAAAGGGACTGGTGGGTCGGGGCTGCAGCATATAATTATGGGAGACACAACTCAGCCATCACAGCAAAGAATTAAGGTCACAAATGGAATTAATTAGCTGACCTGAATGAGATTAAGGTATTATCCTGTATTATTGAGGTAGGCCCAATGTAACTCAAGCTAAAGAGGGGGTCATGAAAGTCAGCTTCAGAGTAATGCAGCCAGAGAAAGACTTCACTGGTTATTGCTGACTTTAAAATACAGGGGGGCCAGGATCCAAGGTATGTGGACCCCTGTGGGGAGGAGAAAGAAGAAAGGAAACAAATTCTTCCCTTAAGGATCCAGAGGGAAGAGAGAGCTTCCAACACCTTGATTCTACTAGTAACCCCAGGAAACCACTGCAGACTCTGATCTCTAGGAGAATGCAAAATAAGTTTGCGTTGTTTTAAGCCACTAAGTTTGTGTCATTTATTAAAACAGCAATAGAAATCTAATACATAATGTATATGAAGAAATTATGATCAAATTGTCATTTCAAATAACTGAAAAAGAATAGACAATTAGCTAGTTATCCAGTTAAAAAAAAATAAATGAAATCAGATTTCTATGCCATATTATTCACAATAAGAAAACCCAGATGGATTAAAAACCTTGGTAACATACACACGAAAGTACTGGAAGAAAATATGAGAGAATGTGTTTATGACTCTGGGGTAGGAAAAGGTAAATAAATTACAAAAAAAATTAATAAGGTTTACAATATTAAAATATAAAACATTTGTTGCAAAAGACATAATAAACAAAGTCAAAAGACAAACAAAAAATTGGTGAAACGTATTTGCAACATACATACTCTGAATTTTGTTGTTTTTTCTTCTTGTCAGTGAAATTACTTCAATAATTAAAAACAAAAAAGACAAAAAGGTGGAAAGAATTTCCTCTACCATCCTCTTTTCTTCCCAGGAATGAGGTTGGAATAAATGAGAACACTCTTTGAAAACAAAATCACCATGGGAACACAAGGCTGTTTTATTGAAGTGAAAGGAAAATTGTGGTTTCTTAAGGCATTTCCTCCCTCCATCTTTCCTGCCTTCCACAACTCCTCTTCCTTGCACATACCTGTGGACTGAGCTAAGAGCAGCCAGTGTTCACAGGAAAAGACTGCTAAAAGCCTAACCTACTTAGGACCTTTGAATATGTGACTGAAACTGACTATATATTTCCTCTTTTTCTCTTCTTTCTGGCCATACAACTAGATGGTATGCCCCAGGTGGCTCCTTTGCAGTTAGATATGTGCGCCTAAGTTCCAGCTAATGGAATGTGGGCACAAGTGTCACTTCTAGGCCTAATGAACGAAAACCTTACATCCCCCATGGTTCACCTTCTTCTGCTGGCTTGATACAAATGAGTGTGCAAATCTGGAAGCCATGTGCTGAAGTTACAGAGCCATAAAATGCAAGAAGCTTGGGTCCCTAAATTATTGCCTAGAAGAGAGTCACCGGTAATTAGAAATACTCATACTGGGCTCATGAGAGCTAGGAAAAAAATATATTGTATTTGAGCTATAATACAGTTTTGAGTTTGTGTTTGTAGCTGGTATTGCATGAATTAATTCCGAGGACAAACTGACTTCTTCCTCTATCATCTCAATGGTACCAATAACACAGAATGAGCAAAAGAGATGACCTTTGGCTTCCTCTACCCAGCACCCTTGCCCTGTCTATCTCCTTCCATACTCAGGCAGGAGATAAACTGTAAACATGTCCCAGCTCCAGCTGCTGTTCAGTACACCTCACACAAGGCTGCAAACTGGAGATGTGAGGACCCAGCAGAACATGGTTTGCACCCTCTGTCCATGTTGTAATTGCTTGGACAGCCACATGTCATCGCTTGGACCTCCACCCCAAGAAAGGGCAGGTGACCACAGAATTGTATTTCCTACTGCTGCCCTCTGACACCCTTTCAAGGAGTTACCCTATTCACATGCACTCTCTGATCCAGCCTCTACACCAGAACCAGAGGCACACATCCTGGAAAGAGAGGCTCCTGGTCCTTAAAGACCAGGCTTTGTTTATCTGTGTATCCCTCACCCCGAGGCACACCATCTGAGGGTACAAACATAAACTTGCTTCTGAAGAGCTCCTTATCAAATGCATGGTTGCATCCATTCTCTTTGCCTTATAAGTGGCAGACATCCAGTAAGTCTACATGGACTGTACTGGGATGGAACTGGATTGGGAGCAAGCTGCCAGCTGAAAAGGTGCCTCTTCTGAGAAGCCCTCTCCTACCTCCCAGGGGACGCTGCTTTCCTTCCCTCCTCTTTGCTTTCACAGCTTTTACTCACTGCTCCTATTTAGCCATCACCATGCAAAGCTGCAATTGACCTTTTCAATATACTGTGAGCTCCCCGAATACAAAGTCACTATGTGTTTTTCATTTCGTATTTCCAGGCCCAGTGCATAGTAGATCTTCAAGGAACAAGTAAACAAATCAATGAACACACCCTGGCTTAATGGAGCAACTTTTTCACCAGAAGGAATTATAGCTCTAAGTCTGTTAACTTTTAGAGACAAATGGGAGAATAAGAAATGGAGTGGTGTCTGAGCCCTGCCAAGGAGCCTGAAAGGGCATCAAGCCCACCCTCCAATGCAGGAAACTCTTCCAAAGGATTCTAGATGTGTATCTTTGATTTAAATACTCCCTGCAACTGGAAGCTTAGTGTTTTAACTAGTCTTTTCCACTATTGGACAGCGTCTGTTGTTAAACAGTTCTTCCTTCTAGTTGGCCAACACCTTCTTCCTCAGGACCTCTTTGTGGGCTCTCGTTGTGCCCTTCAGAGAAGATATTTCTGAAATACTCCTACTTGGTGGCAGAGATTCTAGAAGATGCCACGGTCCTGTGCCCTGGACCATTTTAGATAGGTCACCTCCAGTAAGTATCATGCAAAACTGGGAGATGATTTCCCTGCCTCCAGCTAGGATCCCCATAGTCTTATCCCTTTCTGAAGAATGTCCATAGGAAAGAAATGTGGCCTATTTGTCTCTGTTTGGTCCTGGTGCTGAGATATCCTCCTGCTCATTCCTAACTTAAATTCTTTTTATTACCATGCCTGTCTCTTCCTTCAGTGAAGGAGAACTGTTGGCCCCTGTCCACTACATAAAGAGTAACCAATTCTCTTTTCCTCCTCTCCCACACATGATGTTGGCAACCCAGCCTTTTCTTTTATGAGCTGATTCATAGGTTCCTCAAGCACCCTTCTCCTGCCACGTGTGGGAAAGCCTGCAGCATCCAGTGACCACTACAACCAGCAAGTCGTGGCTTTGTGCACTGTGCCAGCATGGTCCAGGACATATCCTGAGGACCCACAGTGTCAACACGTGGACAGCCACGTGTGGGGACACAGCCTCCATTAGGGATGGAAGGACGTGGGAAACAGCAGGTCCCTCCTGGCAGACCTATTGTGGACTCCAACCCTCTCCGCTGGCCAGCCCTGCGAAGTGCTGGCCCCCATGCCGTGAGCTTAATTACTTTGCAAGAGGACATTTGTCATTGGACTTCCTCTTTGTTCTCAGAGAAAGCTGGGAGTGGGCAACAGAACAAAGACATGTCTTTGCAGAACATGCTGTGAATCTGGGTCTGGTCCCAGGAGAGGAGAGAGTTGAGCACACAGGGGCTTGGGAAGCCTGAGGATGGGGCTCAGAGCGAACTAAATCCCCACCTTAGTTCTCTGAGCTGTCATCTCAATGGACCCCCATTAGACCCAGTCATGTCTGAACTGATTTATGAAACCTAAGAGGAAAAAATGACTTGAGGACTTCTCTCTCCTGTCTCTCTGATCCAGGAAGGTTATTCTCTTTATAAAAATAAATAAAAAATAAAAAGTCTTCTTTTTTTATTTTTGGAGGCTACATTCAACTGGAGTGTGAAATTTTTGTGACTCAACTGATCTAGGGCTTTGACTCTCATTTTTAGAATATTCTTCTGATCTTTAGCCCTCCAGCTACTTAGTGATCAACATAACTCATAAAAGGTTGTTGGAGCATCTTTTAATGCATAGATGGGGATTGATGGTCGCTCACTCCCTTGATTCCCCACCCCTTACCTGTCTGGAAAGAGATTTATTTAGCATAATTATTCCCTACACTAGTGTTAGCAAGGGAAAGGTTTTTGTTATCAGTGCTTCACTCAAAGAAACCTGAACTAGCACAGCCTATGTTTATGAAGACCAGAAGGGTCCCTCTCCTCACAGCAGCCAAAAGGGGTGGGCAGAAAGTCATAGAGAGGTCTCAGGATGGGGTAAGAGAAGACAAAAGAAAACAAATAGGAGAAGAGACTCCTAGATGCCCATCCAAGACTGGTCATCTACAGGCTGAAAGACAACTCCACAGAAAACTTTTCTACCATCCCAGACTGTTTGTGGTTACCTAAAATTATTTTCCTCCTGTAAAATACTTAGTTTCTCTCTTTTTTCTTCAGGACATAATGTGCATAACTGTGAGTCATCTTCCTCTAAGTCAAGGATACTTACAAATCATCCTTCAGCCTTTCATTCTCCAGAATAGGTCTCTCTCTCCTTTCACTTTCCTCCCAGAAATTTAAAAGGAAGCGGAAAGGAAACTCATGAATTGAATATCTAACTTGAACTAGGACATGAAAGAAATACTTTGCATAGATGTTTTTATTTTATCCTCTTAGCTGTCCCCAAAGGTGCATGTAATTTTATCATCAGTTTTTCAGATGAGGAAATCGAGGCTGAGGAGATTAAGTGAATTGCTCTGAGTCACCGAGCTGGTTAATGACAGCTGCCAGGTTGAGCCCTGGATCTGTCAGACTCCAAGGACAAGGCCTTACTGGCTCCTCCATCAATTCTGAGCCTCTCCTTCCAGTCTTGACCTGCTCCATGTTCCCCATATTCCTTTAGTTCTACAACTGATCAGAGTACTTGACTTAGATCAGAGCATAAAGAGAAAATAGCATCAAGTATCCAACTTACATAGCACTCATCTAGCCAGACCCCTTATTAGCTCTGGGTCAGGCTCATGCATGAGACTGTGGAAGTGGGAGCTCCCAGGAGAAAATGAAGTGTCTGGATGGAAACATTAGCCATAACACATGACATTCAAGGGCCAGGAAATGGCCCCATCTCATTAAAAATCAAGCTTCTTCAGAAATCACAGTGTGCCGTCCCTGGGCCAGCTTCCATAATTACCAAAATGGTGTCAGGAAGGTGCATTTCCCAAATGTAATGGGTTTTCAAATCTTGTTTTTCTCTTTAAAACATGACTGTGAGTCCAAGAGAGATCTCTGAGGACAAGAAACACTAATGGAGGCAACAACTAGGCCATAGAATCTCAGAATATCAAGGCTGAATAGAATCTCAGCCCTCATCTAGCCAGACCCCTCATTACAGATCTGAGAAATTAGCAACCCAGAGAGGAAATGTCTCCCCCAAACGGAACTATGGCAGAAGGTAAACTCTACTTGGGAGCCCTGAACTGCCATCTAACACTCATTCTACTCTGCCAAGTGTCCCAGATCAGATGTTTAGGTCTCTCACCTCTAAATGCTATGCAGGCAGTAGAAGTGGCTTTTAGAGGGAACCAAAGAAAGTTCAAGCACTCACCCCCATCTAGAAAAGAAGTCTGTCCCTACCTCCCCTAACCTGCCATGCTTCCTCTCACACCAGCATCTCCTCTTCCACAGGACATGGCCAGAGACCATTTCTGTTCCCTTCCAAATTGGCAGCATCATAAATGCACATCCTAAGCTTGTCCTCTTCCCAATTGCTCCTGTGTCATCAGTGTCAAAGGAGACAGGAAGAAAACTCTGTGTTGGGAAAATAGGGCTCAAATTCAAGGATAGAGATAGATAAGGATTCGTGGATAAGATGGGTGAGGCCAAGGTCTCTATGTAGAGCTCAGAGAAAAAAGAACTATCAGATTATAGGAAGTCCATTTCTCTGTCTCCAGCCAGAGCTTCCTGGCCTTAATTCATAAGGTGCCTCTTCTTCAAGACTCAGGAGCCTTTAAGAGATGCTGGCCTCCAATGCTTTTTTGTTTTTACCTCAAGAAGAAAAAGAACTAGAAGCTTGGGGGAGAATAGACCCTTTTAACCACCTGAGGAGGACCTACACCACTCCTTGTCTAAGAGACCATCCTAGCACCCAAGATCTACCTCCCACACATATACACCCCTTCCTGTGGAAAAGGGCCAATTCTCCTTGTCCTAAGGATATGAGAGCCTCCCAGTTTGTCTGCTGCCCACTGATTTCCATGTCGGGTTATGAAACCTCTGGTTAGCCCACAGTTTCTCAAACATGCTCACATATTATCTTACCAGGGATGGGGATTATATGGCACAGAGATCTTGCTATGTGATTCTGGAAAACATCCTGACATCCACAAAAAGGTAAATTAAGACACTAAACTCTTGCCAGCTGGGGCCAGCAGCAACATGGCCCTTTGGCAGGCAGCTCTAGGACAGTCCTCAGATGTACACACCTCTCCTATGTCTCTTGTTTTCCCCTCTTCGTTGTTTTCTTTCCCAAGGATGAAGAGATTTCGTTTTCATCATTCCATAGATGGAAAGGGAGGTCTTTCTGAACCAAAGCCAAGCACTGTGTGTTCCTTACTGTTTGGTCTGTAAATAACTTGAAACTCTCTGTCCCCTCACCTGCCATCCCACACTGTCCTCCAACCCCTCTAAGCTCTCCTTTCAGAGTCCCATGAAGGCTGCTACAGAAGCAGTGAGCCTTTTCCTAACCTGCCTAACCATTGGGAAGTCACAGAAGGTGGCAGAAATATCACCATCCTATCTGAAGTAGCAGGGAGAGTTTGTAAAGAGGATGCATGCTGAGGAGAGACAGCTCTGCTAACAGGCTCTCTCAGAGTCTCGAGGTCTCCACACACCATTCAGGCAGAGTCAAGGTTCCAGTTTACTGAGTGGGGGCTGAGAGTGACTATGGACATTGTTTGGTCCCTCCTCTGCTGGGCCAGCTGGCCTCTAGTAAGCTTCTGGAAAGAGAAAGGTATTTGTAAAGAGATGGGGCACAGTGAGGAAGAGGAGCAGCATCTTGTTCTGTGTGCTATTCATACTGTTTGCCCCCACCCCATCTGACATCCATTCTCTGCCCTGGGACCCCTGGAAATGGCCTCACCCATTATTGTGCTGCATTTCTAGCATGTCTCCCCCTCATGCCAGTACCCTAGGCAGCCCATCCTCCACAAGCCCAGCCCTGACCAAGCTCTGGAAACACTGCTTTCTCCCTTGTGTCTGCAGCCTTATGATGGTCACCACTTCCTGCTGGTACTAGTCTCTGGTGTGCCCTGTTAACATCCTGCCCACACTTCCATAAGTAGCCATTCATTAAAGTCAGGTTTGAACCATCCGAGATGAATGCTGTTTCTTGTGAGGACCCTAATGTATGCATCGAGTGTGTTCAATGCAAGAATGGAGATTAAAAAGGAGAGAGAGGGGGATGTCCACCCTGAGGTAATGTGTGGACTCAAACCAGCAACATCAATGTCACCTTGGGGCTTGTTAGAAATGTAAATTCTTGAAGCCTATCCCCAAAATTTATTAATCAGAAGTGGGGTCCCACTATCTTAGTTTTAACAAGATTTTCTTCCAACAATCTAGTTGGAGGTGTTTTGGTGTGTGTGTGTGTGTGTGTGTGTGTGTGTGTGTGTGTGTGTATTTTTAAATTTCTTTATTGATCAAAGTATCACATATTGGTCCTCATCCTCCCCCCAATTCCCATCCCAAACTCCTCCCCACACATACCCCCATCCCCCTGTTGTCTGTGGCCACTGGTTGGGCTCATATGCATGTACACAAGTCTTTTGGTTAATCTCTCTCCCTTATCCCCACCATCCCCTACCTTCTCTCTGAGGTCCCACAGTCTGATCAATGCTTCCCTGTCTCTGGGACTGTTCTTGTTAATCAGTCTATGTTATTCTTGATTTCCCCTAGATGAATGAGCTCATGTGAAACTAGAAATTGTATGTGTTTAAAATATTTTTATTGATTTTTAGAGTGAGAAGAGAGAGAAATATTGATATGAGGCAGCTGCCTCCTTGACATTTCTATGGGGGATCAAGCCTGCAACCCAGGCATGTACCCTGATGTGGAATCCAACCAGCAACCTTTTGGTACTTGGGGCAACCCAAACAACTGAGCCATATCTGTCAGGGCTTTAACAATCCATTTCAGCACTTTAGTTGTAGCAGTCACCTCCAAGTGATTTTGACCCACAGGAAAATTGGAGAACTTCGGGAGCCAGTGGAAAGTATCTCTGTCCCTCTCTTTCCCTGCCTACTTCCTACCTATTCTGAAGGGAGGGAGATAAGAAAACAGAGCACCCGGGTTTTCCAAAATTATTAAAATTGGGTACCTGGCCCCTTGATTAATCAAAGATCTCCTGCAGTGGCATTTACCGCCTGGGTTTTGGTGTAGGTTAAAGAAGCCACTGTGAGTGCACAAACTTTGCTGCATTGTCCAAAGGGTACAGATGCTTTTTGACGCAATCAGTGACTGCTGCTTGCCTGCTGCTCTCTGATTCTCTGCATGTAAGCACAGAAGATCAGACCAGACTCTTTGTTCTCAAAAGTATGAATCAACAGCACTTGGCCCCAGATACTGTTATCTTCCAGCTGTGCCCAGCTGTGTCACATGGACTGAAGTGGGGTGCTTTTTATGGTTAGGAAAGTTTTCTTAGGCTCTCTCTGCTCACATGTGGCTCATTCTTATTCTCCTTATACCAGCTGCTTGGGAGCTGGTTCACATTTGCAATGGAAACACTTGGGCTCTGGGGAAAAGACAGATTCTGACTACCCACTGTGCCAGCTGTGTGCCCACAAGCAGCTACTTCATTGTCATCTGTCTCCTTCATTAGTAAAATGGGAGTAATGATATCTATCTTTCAGGGTGGGGCAAGGATTAACTGAGATGACCTATGTACAATGCCTCAGCACAAAGGTGGCTTGTTCTAGGTGTCAAAAAGAACTTTCCCTTTTTTTCACTCCTTCTCCTGGAAGACCTAACCCTGTATTTTCTGTGATGAAGTAGTGATATAAAAAGGGCATAACCTGGAGTCAAACTGCTTGTGATTGTCCCAGCACTGCCACTTATTGTGTGTCTTTTGACTACTTAATCTTTATATGCCTCAGTTTTCTCATCTATAAAATGAGGGTGATAATAGTACCTACCTCATTGGATGATCATCATGTTTAATTCCTAGTATATATGCATATTACATATATATAATATGCATATATAAAATCTAGCATATCTATTTCACTCTGGAGGTCAGCCACTATTATTCATTATTAATAACAGTATTACTATATATTCTAGGTAAATAATTGAGATGCAAAGGCTATCAGGAAGGAATCAACAAACAGGAATAATGGGATAAATATTTGAAACTGGGAATGCATTAATGTGCCTTTTTGTGTCTTGCTCATTCTCAATATTTGAAAAAATGTAATATGTATTTTGAGTAAGAGTTCAGGAAAATAGAGGCAAAAAGACCAGCAAAGAAGTCATGAAGAATCTGGAATCAAGAGGAAGCGAGCCTAGACTGGGCTGATAGTAAAAAAAATAAAAATAAAAAAATAAAATAAAAAGGCAAAGCTGGGTCAAATCCAAGGACTGGGTCTTTGAAAGGTCCTTACCACAAAGTATTTCTCTCTGAGAATTTTTTTCATCGCCTGGAAAAGAACCAGTCTGTTTTCCATCCCCGGTCTCTGCAGAGTCGTTGTCATCACCACCCACTTTGTTCTTGCCCCTCCCTACCTTGTAAAGTCTTTCCTACTTTCTTCACGTTCCAAATCCTTCATGACCCAACTCTTTTCCCACTTCCTCTGAGACACTCCTTGGTGGATCCATCCCTCTCCTACTTCCTTCTCCCATCGCCCCTCATGTGGGCTGTGGTCAGTTCCACGCCATTTACCACAAATTTGTCTTCATTCCTAGGCAGTTTGCTGTGGTTTCACGCATGCACGTTTTCTTCCCCAAACCAATCATAGGTTTTTTTCCTTAGGGCCAGGACAACATCTTTCATTGCTTCCAGGCCCAAAGTTCTGGAAGAAATTAGACTGATCCCCCAAAGAAAGCATAAAGGGTATACATATATAAAATATTTGACTAATAATTGGAGCTTTTGCAACCAGATCTCACTGTCCCTAGACCCTGATTGCATCCTTGAATCAGATCCCTAGGATGAGTGAAAATGGAAAAGGAAAATGTATGTGGGACTCACTGTCCGCATATTGGCCTGAATTCTAACCCCACTCTAATGAAATTCCATGATTCTTTATTCCTCAGGATAGCTCCAAATCTGCAGTTCTTCCTCCACCAGCAGAGCAGCAGGGGACAGAGGTGAGCACTAAGAGGACTTTCTCTTCCATGCCTCTTCACTTTCTTCCCTCACCAAATATCAGTAGCAAGATGTTAGAAGGCAGAATTAGGTTGAGATATGGGTCAAATAACAAAAATACATATTAACAGGAATATTTAATATACAATACTAAATTTTAAATAAAAAATATCAACTGATGCCTAGCCAGTGTGCTCAGTGGTTGAGCACCATCCAATACATCAGGAGGTTGTTGGTTCAATTCCTGGTCAGGCCACATGCTTAATCCCCAATGAAGAGTGTACAGGATGCAGCCAATCTATGTTTCTCTCTCATTGATGTTTCTATCTTTCTCTTCCTTTCTCTGAAATTAATAAAAATATATTTTAAGATACTTTTTAAATATCAAGTGTAGAAGAATAGCATGGTAAGACCTAATTTAAGTTGACTACAAACTCAATATAAAACAATAAATGTTATTAATAAAGTTAATGCAACCTGGATACTTCAATAAACACCTAATGGCCAAAACATAGAGGTAATATTTCCATTCAACTAAATGCATTAATCAGACCAGAACTACAATATTTGGGATTTTTAAAGGAGGGCATAGACCATAGCCAGAGGAGGACAATGCCATAAAAGGGTCTATAAACCAAATGACAAAAGGAATATTAGAAGGAACTAGAAGCATTTAGCCTGAAATATAAATGTCTCATGGGGATATAATCCCTGTTTTCAAATATTTGGAAAGCATTCATGTAAGAAAAAGACATTTATTCTGTTACTCCAGAATAGGGCAATTTCAATTTGAGAAGAAAGTTCCATGAGTTTTCTTAAAAATATAATGGGTTATTTTGTGAGATAGTGAATTCCCTACCACTGGAAATACTAAGTAATCATGATTCTTTTCAGAAGTCTGCTACTTCATCCAAGAGTTCAGTGTCTTTTTGCTGCTCTTGAACTATTCTAGATACCCCACAGAGAAACACAGGGACAGGAAAACAAGCTTATTCCTACAGAATTGACTTTTTCAGTCCTCCATTCTTAGCCCAATAAGGATGCAGTGTTGCTAGATAAATAAAAAAGAATTAAGCATTAAAATCCTCTGGGGAACTTTTGTGACTTTAAGATCCCTGAGCCACAGCCAAAACTACAGAAGCAGCACCTCCAGGGATGGGGAATTGCAATCTGAATATTTTCAAAGGGTCTCAGATTATTGTGGAGATTTATGGGGTTGCATCACACAGTACTGACCTCAAGTCTCACAGTTTCCATTCATCAAACCCCTAAACCAAAGATGTTAGGGTCACTGCATTGTGCATTAGAGTATTGACTTTAAACAAGATCCCAGTGAACACTTGTCTGGTGAAAACAAGCCTCATTCACATAGCTTTCTAGGACTGCCAATTCTCAGAAGCAGGGGATGAAGTCTGGGATAGACCGCCATTGCTGCTGCCTGATGTGGACGAGGAGACATAAGGAGGTAGCAGTATCTTAGCGAGGAAAATGGTGATGGACAAAAGAAGCCTGGGATGAGAGCCAATACACCAGCTCCTGGCACCCTGGGTCTGCCGCCAGCTGTTTGAGTCCCTAGAATTCCCTGATCAATTTTATCATCTCTAGATGGAAAGAATTACAATAACTCTCTACAAGACCCTAGTTAAGCCATATCACCTTGTTGGTCCTTGGTCTCCAGAAAGGCAATGTGGAACTGGGCCACTGGTTTGAACGCTATTAGAATCATAGTCTCTTTTAGAAATGATGAAAGCTATACTTTGCCCCCACATCCCAGAATAAAAACAAAATGGTGGGGGCACTTAAACAATTTTATTTATTTCAGAGCATTCTCAGAAGCCCCCTGGACTATACTATCTTTTCAAAGAACCCAGGTAACTTTGGAATCCTATGAGCATAATTGACATGGGTCTGATACAAAGAGCTTCACATTCAGGTGTTCTTGAGATGGGGGGGTCACCTGCTGGTAAAAGGATGGGTCTACCTTTACAGGTTTTTACCAAAAAAGAATATTATATATATATAAAGCTCCTTGTCTGTAGCCATTGCTTCTGGTCTTCTCAACATCCCAGTGCTTTTCCCTACAAAACTGTCCCTACCCTTCTTCACAGTTTCTTCCACTAGTCTTCTCCTCATCACCATCCATTTTTGTGTTCTCCTATGTGTGGCTGAATCACAATGAAATAGCGACATATCTATACTCATATTTTTCTCCATATGTTTCTTTATATCATCCCTAACTGCTCATTCAGGCCCTGCTCAATCCAGGCCATTGTCAGTGTGAGTAGATGACCTCTGGAAGACCCTCCAACTGACGTATTTGATTCTATGTCACTGAGGAAACCAAAGAAAGGAAAATGTTTATTAAAATCTGTGAAATCTAACAAGAGGGTAGGGAAAAGGGGGAGCGCCTAAATTCCTGAACTCTCCCCACAGAGAGAGGGTGGAAAAACCCAGGCCCTCTTGGCCAGACGTCATCAGATCCTGGCCTCCCAGAGCCACAAATCAGTGAAAATGTATATGTATTTTAATACACCCTCATTACAAATAAAAGTGGTGTTACATCAATACAGTGGTTGGTTAAAACATGTTCCAACTTTGCTAAACAGGGAATGCATCGAAACGCCTAGAATAATATCAAGCAAGGCATTCCCTCTGCCAAACTTTGACAGAGGGGAATTCACACTGCCAGAGAAAATCTGTTCTTCATCAATGTTTCAATGGAAGCTAGGGACATTTTTCTGTGAGTGAAGCAAATTGCCAGCTGCCAATGCTATGATTTAATTCCCTCTTTTCCCCCCTTACTTGAAATAATTGCCACAGCATTTTGTGAGTCATTGAAGCCCTGTGTATAATATAGATTATAGCTATATGGAGGGATGGAACTCATGTGGTAGATAAAGGGGAGAGAAAGAGTGAAGCAGGAAAGGGGTAGAGAGGGCATCAAAGAGGTGAAATGCGTGAGGGAAACACAAGAAAATGTAGAAAAACAGAATAAGAAAAAGAAAAGATGAGCAAAGCAGAAAAATGAAACAGAGAAGGACTGAGAGAGATGAAAAAGTTGTGGAAAGGTAGAGAGAAAATAATACAGAAAGAAGGGAGAATAATGGTTGGAGGTGGAAGAGATTTTTGAAGATCTTACAGATCAGTTTCCTCTCAGGTGCCAGGCAGAAGGTGAAGAAAGGGTGACAGTTTTTGTCCAAGGTCACTGAGCTCAAAGCAGAGAGCCAGACCATCTGACTCCAGTCTAATGCTTGTTACTCTTCAGCAGGTAGAGAGCAAGGTGAAAAGAAGGAAATTAAGAAAAAGGAAAAACAACAACAACAACAAAAAAAAAAAACATAAGAATTTGAAAGTGCATATATCTGCATACAGCATTTGGCATCCTCAAACATCTGTATGGTCTAATATAATCTAATATTCTAAAATCTAACATGTCCTAATATAGCTTCCTGATTTTTAGACACTGGGAGCTTCTCATGCAATGTATCTAAGAACTAAAGGACATGATTTGCTCCCTCATCAGATCATAAACAGTGGGGAATGCTGAAGGGGACATCAAGTTGTCACCAGGCTAAGGCTTGGCCTCTGGGTGAACCTGCAAGTCCCCAAGACCTCTGAGTATGTTAAGTATGCTAACAAGATATGAAAATCCCAACACCACAGCCCCAGCCCTGACTTTGGAAGGTTCAGTCACCTCTCAGAAGGAAGGACCTTTTTGGCTTAAACACTAGTTACTCATTTTCTTTTTTTTTTAATTAATTTTTTATTGGTTAAGGAATCACATATTTGTCCTCTACCCCCCATTCCAATCCTCCACCTCTCCCCCCCACTCATGCCCCCACTCCCCTATTGTCCTTGACCACTGGTTAGGCTCATATGTATGCACATAAGTCCTTTGGTTGATCTCTCCCTTTTATCCCCACCCTTCCTTTGAGGTACAACAGTCTGACCCATGGTTCCTTATCTCTGGATCTGTTCTTGTTCTTCAGTCTATGTTGTTCACCATTTCTTCTAGATGAGTGAGATCATGTCCTACTGTAAATATAAGAATCAAAAATGAGTTACTCATTTTCAGTCTGTCATTCAGTTAATAGTACTGTGCCAATGTTGATTTGTTTTCATGATGGTACTATGGTTGTGTAAAATATTCTTACTAGGGGAAGTTGTGTCAAGAATATATAAGACCTCATCTCTGCAACTCCTGTAAAATTCTTTCAAAAGAAAAACAAAAATAGCCTTCATAATAATCTCAAAGGTTTGAATTTGGAAGTGTCCATCAGTCCCTGGGCCCCAGCCTCTGGACTCTGGTCAGTTGCTTACCTCCATGCTCCAACTCCTTCCCATACAACAAGGAGACCTACACATACACATGTGAATACCCTAAGCTGCTTGTCCAAGCTCAGACCACAGTCTCCAACCCTGCAAATAACCTCTCCTTGGCCACATCAGGGCCTAGGAATGTGTACATTGGTATGCAGGCTCCCAAAGGAAGACAGACCTGGGGAAGGCTCAGGGCCATTTGGGCAGGGAATTACAGGGTCTACGGTACCAGGAATATGGTCTAGAAGGAGGTATTAACCACACCTCCCAAGGAGGCACATCCTTGGCATCACCCCTGAGAAAGGGGCACAGGAGAAGAACCTTGAGGTTAAGGATGGCTTATCAGCTTTTTCTATCTCCATGAAGATAGTCTCTGTACTCAGTATAAGAAAGTAGGTCCTCTACTCTCAGGCCTGCTCATATGCTCCCCATCCCCCTTTAGGAAGCACCCGCACGTTCATTGCTCCCTCCACCCCAAACACAGAGGACCATGACCTTGATTTCACCTCAATTCCCCAAACTCCTACTGTTACCCTGAATATAATTATCTGTGTTCAGTCTTTCTGTTTCATCCACTAGATTGAGAACTTCTCAAAGGCAGGGACTGTGTCTCAAACATCTCTATACCCCTAACCCCAAGTCTGGAACATAAACAACTGTTACTAACTGAAAGCTAAATTGCTATATCCTCCAAAGAGCCAAGGGAGCATAGCAGAGAGGTTAGAGATTATGTCGACTGGAATCATACAATCCTGAGTTCAAATTCTGACTCACACATTTAATTGCCCTGTGATTGTGAAACGTTATTTAATCTCTCTGAGGTTTAGCTTCCTCCATAGAGTCATGGTCAGGATTAAATGAGACAATGTTGTTGGAAGGACTTGACAGAACACCTGGTATTCAGTAACCAATAAATGTGGCAGAATGACAGAATCTAGCCACCAGTATCATGGGTCAGACTTGGAAGAGCTGGTTTGCTCACATCTTAATAGTTATCTTTATTTAAGTACAAAGAGAGCCTAGGTAGAAGATAGGTGACCAGAAAACCTATCCAGGTAACCAGAAAAACTAGAAATGTGTGCCCTCTTCCTCTCCTGGAAGAAATAGCCTAGTGGTCGGATTAGTGACCTCTCCCTGCAAACTCAAGCTAATAAGCCTGCTGCTGATTGATGGAGCCCCAAACACTTCCCGGAGGCTGACACTCCATTATCTCTTGCTTAGGCCCTCATATCTTAAGGTGGCTGGTGACAACTGTGAGATGCAATGGGGAGCTGACAAAGAAAAAAAGACTGTTTTCAACAGATCAACACATCAACACCTGTTAGGCAAAGCCAGACAGCTAACTCCTGCAGCCTGTGAATGCAAAAGAAAAATGCATGAAAGATGGCAGTAACAGTAACTGAGGACCTATGTGGTCACAAGATTGGGTGGGGGTGAGAGTGGCAGTTCACCTATGGGTCCAGGAACAAGGTCAATTGAGAAGGTATGGCAACTCAAAGCTGAACCAAATAGATCCCAACTGCAATTAAAATAAAAATTAAAAATAAAAAGCAGAGAGAATAAGAAAGTAAAGGGTAAAATCAAATCATATTTAAAACCCAAAGCAAAAATTTAAGAAAATGAGATCTAAGCAAATTAAATTTACATAAAAGAATTTAACTGGATAAAGCACATATCTGAAATGCAATGTCAAAGGGTGCAGATGTTACTAAGCATAGACATTTGGGGTCCAGTTGTGAGGAGGTAAAACAGAGGTGTTCTGGAAAAGGTGGTGTCTCTCATCATCTCCTATAATTCAAAATAACACTATGAGTTACAGCATTTATTGGTTTCCATAGTAACAGTGTGAACATTCCCACCATAACCAATTTCAAGCTATCAACATGACTATCACTGAACTTGGAGTTGGGAAGAAATTTACAACTGACTCTCTTGCAAAACCAGCACAGACCTCCACCAGGACACCAGAGAAAGCAAGATCAAGTTTGGGGAAAGCAAAGAGAAGCAGAGCACATTAGGCTGGCAGCCCCAAGTCAACAAAAGTGAAGAGAGGAGTTAAGAAATCAAACATCTCTCAAGCCCTCCCAAAAATTAACAGCTAGTTTAGGATTAGATCCAAATTCCTCTTCTCACTGGCTACATGGGGGGACAGGGAGTTCCCTAATAAGCAGAGAACAGTGCAACAAAATCCTCGACATAAAAACAATTCATAGCCTGGAGAGACATACAGAATTCCTCAGACTATATTATATATGATGGGCAAAATATGTCTATAGGCCCAATTTTCTAAAATTACTTCTTCTCCATGTTTTGAGAGATAAGACAGACCCCCAATCCCTTTTTGTAGGCACAGTCATGTCCAATATGTTCCTGAGATTTCAAAATTTCAGATATACTATTGTTGGTAACTCAGTGGTTCCTCTTCCTCTACCATGAGAAGGGGTTACACAAATAGGTTCCACCAAGTAAGCGTCCTTATCCAAAAAGGACAGGACTCGCTGTACACCGAGTGTGACCATTTTGTATTTAAAAGAGTTGTCACTTTTTCAGACAAAACTACAACACAGCCAGTCTTCATGCAACAACAACCCAATAGCCATATGGGAATCCAATTACTGGAGGTGGTACAAGATGGCCCACATATAAGATAGTAAAGTGTGTGTGTGTGTGTGTGTGTGTGTGTGTGTGTGTGTGTGAGAGAGAGAGAGAGAGAGAGAGAGAGAGAGAGAGAGAGAGAGAGAGAGAGATTGGGAGGCAGTGAGTGGGGAAATTTTGTCATCCTAGACTTAATGGAAATGCCAATAAC
This sequence comes from Pipistrellus kuhlii, assembly GCF_014108245.1. Lineage (NCBI taxonomy): Eukaryota > Metazoa > Chordata > Mammalia > Chiroptera > Vespertilionidae > Pipistrellus > Pipistrellus kuhlii. The sequence goes on along the minus strand of NW_023425573.1, from coordinate 540,486 downwards.
TGGTTTTTCCACATTTTAAGTAAACTGAATTATAAGCTGAAAATATGTCAGTTTCTTGAAAAAGGTGTACAAGGTACATTCCATTCCCAGGTCAAATTAAACAATTTACTCCAAAGTGATCTATTTTCATGCATAAGACTCCTCGGAGTCTACCTGTCATAAGCTGGGACTTAGCTCAATGGGAAAAGTCCCCTTTCCAAACACACAGTCCCTCCTCTGAACCTTGTTCATTTCCCCTGAAGAGTTTGTCCATCCTTACAATTGAGGGATTATTAAATTGAGATTTTATTTTTCCTGTTTCCCTTTTCTCCTTACTCTACCTCTTTTGTAAAAAATGAAGGAGAAAGTTATTCTCAAAGATTAGAGAAACTAGGTAGTGTGAGTGAAGTTCTTTTGACTTTGGAAGGTATGTCAAGCCCTAGGAGAATGTAGAGAATCTTCAACAGAGTCAAGATGGACATGTGGCTAAAACTAAGTGGTCAAGTTGGCTTCACTTGGCTTCACCCTAGATTCCCCACATTGGAGCTGCCATGGGAGAACAGGAGACCTCTCTCAGTCATTTGGAAGCCAGTCTTTCTAAGAGCTGATTGACTTGTAGAAATGCTTTAAAGAGCTGAACAGAGGCATGCAAAACCCCCCTGACCTTGTTTGATTGGCACCATCATTTTGGTGTTTGGGTGATTTTTTAATCTGTTTTCAAATATCTTTCCAACAAACCTATTTCTAAAGTTATAAATTTAAATATTAAACATTTAATTACATTCAACAAACAACATATATAATCTGATTTCCTGGAATCTGAGATCTCTGCTAGGCTACAAACAACCTTAAGAATAAGAAATTGGCTTTTATCTCTGTCTCTCCAGACCCCATCCCAGTGACTGGCATATAATAGGTACTTTAAAAAGATAGTTTTTGAATAAAGCAATGAGTAAAGGCTCAACATAGACTCAGCATTAGTTAGGCAGACCTTGGATGGAATGAATGAATGAATCAATGAATGAATGAATGAATGAATGAAGGGTGGGAGAGAGAAAGGAACAGGGAGAAGGAAAAAGGGAGAGAAGGAGAAAAAAAGAAAAATAAGTATCCAACATTGGTTCTCCAGAAAGATAAAATTTTCCTGCATGGAATAATTGGAAAACAATAAAATTCAATGTGTATAGTCCCCTAAGTAAGGAGACAAGTAAATAAGTAAAATTGAGTTTTGCGTGAGCACTTGTGGGGGTGCTAGGAGAGACATGGGTTGGAGATGGAAGGTAAACACCACATAGTCTACTGCCAAAGACAAAAGGGTACAAGTCTGATTTTGTTAGGTTGGCTGTATCTATTCATCAAACTCAGTTTATTGCTATAGAAGTCATAATTCCTTTTTGCCTAAGTAAATGAAACCTGAAAGATTTTTAGAATGTATACCCTTGTTTTCTTAGCTCTTCTGAATGTGTTGTCAGCCAAAGACACTGGCCGCACCCCTCTCTTTCAACACTCTCCAGGGCTTTGTTCTTATCAAGCAAATAACTGGTGTGCAGCAAAGACTGTCTCCAGTTCTGAGGAAGCTGCTCTGTTGATTTGCTAATCTGTTTGAGGAGCTGACAAAATCAATTATCTCTGTAGGAATCCACAGAAGTGATAGAGGCTCCTCAAGGCTCTTCACTCCTTGCCTTTTTTAATGGATCAATCCACCCCATCCCCAAATGAAGGACAATACTGATGAGACACCCTTCCCCATTGCCTGTGTTGGCTGCCTCACTGTCAGTTTAATTCTATCACTAGATCCTGAAAGTTTCACCACATATTAATAGCAGCCTTGCATTTCTTAGATTACATGCTAGGAATAAGGGCATTTCAGTTAAACATTTAGAGACTCATTAAATATCACATAAGTCTGCCTGTGCACATACACACACACAACCTAAAAAATCCCATTGCTCACAGCATTCTGAAGTCTTGCTTCTTGCACGCACACGCACACACACACACACACACACACACACACACAAAAAAAAAAAAAAATTACATACTGCATAGGGCTTATCCCTCTATGCTAGGGGTGTCGAACTCAATCAGAGAAGGGGCCAAAATCTAAAATCCAGCCTAAATCGCGGGCTGAATGGTTTACTGAACAGTCATAAACTGTCATTGTGATGGAAACGCAGCGGAGTGCAGTGATGACAGCGCGGTGCGGGCCACATTGCAAGGCCTGGCAGGACGGATTTGGCCCGCGGGCCTTGTGTTTGACACATGTGCATCTATGCCATAGAAATTGCTTTGAAAAAAACTGCTTTGAAAATTGAACAAACCAAGAGCAAGGTGGAAGGTCAACTTATGCAGACTAAAGAGAAAGCATGTTCCAATTAAATGCCTGCATACTTTGTCATTGTCTAGATTGATTGTGACGTTCCAGTAACACAAATATATATTTTTCTTTGAGTTCTACACAATGTATATATAAATCTTACATATTCATTCAACATTTACTGCCATTTTTATAATGGTCTGAGAGTACCGCAGATGTGAAGTCGATGCTATCTGTTTAACATCAGAAACATCTAGAAGGTAGCCACCCAACTCTGAACAATGACCCTGACACAGAGGATTCCCAACTGTTACATCAGAAAAGCTTTTTTTGAAAACTATTGATTGCTGGCCCCATGCTGGCATTTCTGATTCAGGATCTCTAGGAGGGAGGTCTTAAAAGCTTTGCTTTTAACCGCACTCCCCTGCACTCCCACTCCAGTGAACTCCAGCAGCCGGCTCCACACCTAGTACATGTAGTCAGGACTCACAGGCTAGTTAATGCAGCTGAGGTCTTAGCGGGTCTTCCACCCAGAACATCTGCCAGCCTCCAAGCCTCTCTGAAGGCCATACTCCCCAGGAGACCTAGGAGAGGGAGATGAAAGATCTCAAAGGAGGCAGTTCTTTGGTCAAGACCCCAAAACATATCCATGGTAGAAATCAGCTTACACTGCACCTTTCAAAAATGGCAACTTATTTTCTCACCATCCCTCCTCAAATTGTCCTTCCACTTGTGGGCTTCCTACGGACACAAGGAAGAGAAAAAAAATGAAACCTTGAATGTCACTCAAGACCTACACCTACCAAAGCAGGATGAAAATGTACCTCTTCTGATGTTTACTCCAGTTCAACATTTACCCAGCCTCTAGCTTTTCACCTTTCCTCCAGCCCCAAAAGAGATGTTGCTCAGGCTAGTGCCATAAGTGGTGAGGACAATCTTGAGCCTAAAATAGGCCTCTTCTCTTATTTCATTTTGGGTCATAAAACCCAAGAAAACTCTAGAGGCCAAATTCACACCACCACCACCACCACCACCACCATTCATATTACTCTACTTCTGGGCTTTGAAAGATGAACTGTGCAAATCTTTCTAGTTCTCTTTTTTACCTTCTGCTCTAGCAACATTCATCTCTCTTTCTCTGCCTTGCTTTTTTTCTGCAGTTTTCCCTTTTTATGTTCTGCCAACCACCAGAAAATTCTAAAATGCTATCCCCTAGCACAGCAGAAAGACCCCAGCAGTGATACTAAACTGACCTCATACTGGGCTTTCAGACCCTCTCCTCTTTGAACCTCTTCCAGAATCTGTCACTCCAGGGACACATGCTCTTGTCTCTAAATTCTTTATAGCCATGGTCTCATCAGCATCCACAAGAAGGTCACTGGCTGCCCTGCCCCATGACCTGCAGCTACTATTTGTTGGTAGCCCTAAATAATACAGGCCTCTTCTAAACAATCACCTCCCTGCCCCACCTCCCACCCACCACTCCTTATCCTTCAGCCCTGGGTCAGCCAGTGCTAACTCAAGGGCAAGTATGAAACAAATTTGCACTTCTCCCTCCTGTTCCAGGTCTCTCTTAATGCTAATTTTTTCCAGATTTCTCCCTAACATTCAGACATTTGTACTTGGGATTACTGTTCACAGAAGTATTTGTTTGTGCAGTCGCAGGCTAGACTTCCTTAAGTTCCTGTCTCTTCCCACTGAGAAAGGACCTCTAAATCTGGAAAGTTCTGTTCTGAATCTTTGCTGCTGTCCGCCAGCACCTCCTATTCCAGAATCTACTCATGACTTGGAGAGGAGGTTGGGCAGAAGTGAAGCTCTGCTCTTCAATGGTTCAGGCTGCAAATACCCAGTCAGTCTACCCCACAGCACTCACTGATATTGGCAACAAACTTTGAGGCTGCTACCATCCCTCCCTCTGACCTCTGGTCAATTCTCCAACAGAGAACTGACTACAGTGCCTCCCAAAATAATCTGCAAATATTGAAAATTGAAATTTACATGGAGTCCTGTCACATTTTTTCCCTAAAATTCCAAATCCATAACATCTACAGAACTCCTTTCATCCAATTATTGAGCAATTCTATAGATGGAAAAAGAGCAACAGAAAAGATAATTCATCCTCCACCCACCCATTAAGGTTTTGATGTGTTTTTTTGTTTGTTTGTCTGAGGCACTGGCCAGCAGCCAGGCCTGCCTCTCTCCCTGCTGAGGTCTGTGCCCATTATGACCATTGTGACCCCAGTTTTATTTTTTCCATGGGTGCTCTGGCACATATAGAAGTGTTAGCACTTGATTTGATTTCCAAAAAGGTGACTGTGATTGCACTGGCTCACCCAGCTCTCCCTTAGCCACCTGTGGGGTTCCAAGTTCTTTTGTATGATGCTAAGTATGAATCCATTTAGCTACAAAAAAAAAAAAAAAAAAAAAAAAAAAAAAAAAAAAAAAAAAAAAAAAGATATCTAGCCATTGAACAGTTCTAGGAGAAAGAAAATACAATGAATCCAGTCACTATCATGTCTCAGATTCTGAAAGTTGGAGAATTTCTGCTCTCTATAATGTGAGTGGATCAAAGTGACAAATGGATTGTTCTTTGCTATCTGAGTAGTTGGCATCATACAGACATAACTGATATCTGATTCCATTTCTTGACAAATGCTAAGACTATGTAGACCAAATCCCATTGTAGCTTCCTCTGGGGCTGTCCACATATTTCATGCTGTGTTTTGCTGCGTCAAGGGCTTTGTGAAAGAAGAGGCCACTTGCTTAGAATTCTTATTGTTGTCCCAAGAGTTTCTAAGAGAGCAGCAAGGGTCCCCTGAAAAGGCAGGCTCCCGCTGTTGTTTACCCTCCCATGCAGACCTCTGAAGTCCTACAGAAAGAGACACAGAGAGAGAGATTAATCCCAAAGCATTTAGACCCTAGGCTCAATCATCACACCCTAGTTATCCTGGAGCAGAGCTTAACAGACAATCCCATGATCCACGATGTGTTCCAAGTATTCTGGTCTAAATTCTGGTCTTCCTCACTTTCTCATGCTTCACTGGAAATCTCAAACTCATCCCAGGCTGGAACTCTGTATTCTGCGCTTGTGTAAAGCCTGGTAATTGGCATGGGCCTCAGGCTTTGAGTTACCCTTCCCTTTCTAGTTTGGATCCAAATCTTGCCTCTTTTTTCCAACTGACAGGTTTCCACTTTGTCTTGCCCTCAGGACTCCTGGTAACCACTCAAACCCAGACTAGACTGTCCAGCTCCCAGGCATGAAGCTGCCTCAGTTCAGTGACCCAGAACTGGCTACTTCTGATAATTACTTATAATTCTTCATTTCCTACAGAATAAATTTAGTGTGACTTCCCCATAGCGTGCTCTAGCCACTGCTATGTCTCCACTCTGTCTTCATCTCTTACTGCCTGTCCTCTTATCCCTACTAAACAGCTCCAAGGTCCTCAGAAATGCCATCCTCTTCAACACCTCCAAGCTTCTGCACAGGCTGGCCCCTCTGCCAGATCTCTAGCCGTCATCCTTTGGTTCATTTCTGCTTCCTTCAGATTGCAGTTCTAGGATTTCCAGGAGAAACCCTCCTCTAACTTCCATAGGCCTGTCTGGGTGTGTCACCCACAGCACCATGTTCTCCCTCTCACAAAGCCCTTGTCACAAGTGCTACTGACAAAGTTTCTATCTTCCTAACTAGACCATATGCTTTAAGAAACTGTGTTCATCACAGCCATTTGGCTTGAGGTCAATTCCTCCCAGTGATGCCAACAGTAATCAAGGCTCAATTACAACAAAATTGTGCAAACAGCCCACACAGGAGCACACCTAGAGTGCCTAACTCAAATGACAGGAGAGGCTAAGCCAGTGGACCACAAGGTGAGAAAGATGAGTGACCCTTGAACTGAGAATGACCCTTGGCCAGTTATCCACAGTTAGAAAATGGAGATCTTAGTCCTACAACCACATAAGAACTGTTCCTGCCAGTAATCTAAATGGGCTTGCAAGCAGATTCTCCCCCAGAACCTTCTGATGAGAACATAGCTCAATTGATATCTTGATATTTTTCAACCTTTAAGACCCTCAACAGAGGACATAGGTAAAGTGTATTGGCACTTGGAAACTGTGACATAATAAATGTGTTGTTTAGAGTTGTAAAAAAAAAAAAAAAAAAAAAAAAAAAAAAAAAAAAAAAAAGACAGAAAGAAAAGAAACCATGTTCAATTCACATTCCCAGAAATCACCAAGGTACTTAATTACACATAATAGAGACTGAAATATTTGAAGTATGCTAGGCCTTTTCTGTGATGTGAAAATATAACAGTGAACACAACAGGCTTGCCATCACACAGCTCACACTCTAAAGAAAAAAACAAGTGAATAAACATAAATGCAATCGGAGTTGTTAAGAGGGACATAAAGAAAAGAATCAGGGGGCTGTCCTAGAGCATACTGGGAGAGGTGAAGCTGGAACACCTACTCTAGACATTGAGTGGTCAAGGAAGGCCTCTCTGAGAAAGTGACCTTAAGCAAAATCTGAAGCATGAAAAAGAGACAGTGGTGCCAACACTGGGGAAGTGAGGCAGGAAAAAGCCTGGTATATACTAAGAATACCAGAAGGCTAGGATGATTGAACAAAGAGGAAAAATAGCATATTCTTCATACTATCACACTCACAGCATCAGAGGCTTAGACCATAGCCACTTTATCACCTGTGGGATGAGTCACTGTGGAGAAATGGTTTTCTTCCCTCCACTGGGAAAGGTGCTTGGTAACAAAGGAATTCCACACACCACTGCCTTTTCTGCAAAACATTTCAAAGCCCAGGGGCCCTGTCTTTTGAGCTCAAATTCTAGCGCAGTGAGGTAAATCTGTTCTTATTTTTAAATTTAATTTTTAATTAATTAAAAGGAATCAACAAAGGAACAAAAATGAGTTTATTGGTAGGGATTTTTACCTGGTTGTATGGGGGAAGAAATAAAAAAAGAGGACTTATCCTTTCAACTAGACAATCAGAATGTGTCTTTTTGAGAAGATGAACTCTGAAGGTGTCCTTGAAATAAGTAGACTTCTATTCAAAGATTAGGAGTAAGGGCCTCCCTTAGGGTCAAAGCACACCCACTTTATTTCAAGGCCAAGTTTACACCTATGCACGCTAGATCTGGAATGTGCTCTGTTATCCGTTTCTAGTTTGGCTTCACCCTATTCTTGACCCAGAACAATCTCCAAGATAGATTGACTGTGAATAACTGTGGATGACAGCTGGGTCACTGAGCCAAGAACTGTTTACATGTCCCTCTGAACAACCTGTTCTTTCGTTCCACCATCAGAATCAGAGCTTCCTCCCTCTTTTCCCCTCCTCCTCCTCCTTTTCCTCCTCCTCCTCCTCCTCCTCCTCCTCCTCCTCCTCCTCTGGCTCTCAGAGATGGCCCACATTCCTAGCTTAAGCAATGCATTCTTGCTGCCCTGACACATACCAACAGAGTGGGCCAAGCAGACCATTGAGAGAGCCAACCTATCCACCCAACACTTGGCTTTGGCTAAGGGCATCACGCCAGGTCATGGTGTCATAGCAGCTAAGGTCTCTTGATAAACTGCATTGGCTCAACCCTTAAAATGGATTGTGGCATTGTTAATGAAGTTGATGGTGGTTACATCAGACTATATCCCTCCAAAGCCCAGATTGAATGACTTTTAATTAAGACAAGCCTGGTGGTTCATTCTCCCCTCACTGTGGAGGCAATTGCTAGATCCAAATTTGGAATGGGTTTCAATGGGGATAAGGTTGTTGGTTACAAGGTGTACCATAAAAGAATTAGAACTTTTGTGTATGAATGGTCTCAGGAAGCTCATGGGTTCAATTCCATCATTGCTAAATCACCAATGATTCTGAATCATTTTGAACCAATGTCAATGCCTTCCATGAACAGGATTCATTCATTCATTTGTTCATCCATTCATTCAAAAAGTGTAGTATATTACACCTCCTAAGTGTCACGCACTGTGCTAGATATGCAAACAATGAGATGAATGAGTCATGTTCCCTTCCTTCAAAGAGCTCCATAAGGGGCAATGCATATCTTTATTTCTCTTGAGAAAATGCCTGAAAGACTACTATATGAGTCTTCCAAAGTCAATAACTACCAAAAGTCATCATGAGCTATAATACTAAGTACCCTTTCTGCAGGGACAGTGGTGATGATGCTGGTGGCTGACAACTTGGATTACAAAAGCTTATTAAATCAGGCAAATGTTTTTCCTCCTCTACAATGTTTCATGTGTCATAGGCAGTTAGTAGTTTGAGAAATAGAATTAAATAGAGCTACAGTCTCTGCAGTCTCCATGTAACATTACTTTATTATGGTTACTTACTATAATATTATTAATGACTAAATTTGAGTGCTTGCTATGAACTAGGAATAGTTCTAAGTCCACTATATGTATATCTAACTTAATCATAGCAACCCCAAGAGATAAATACTGGTGTTCTGTTTTTATCCTGACTTCATAGATGCAGAAACTGTGGCTTGACTTGTGTACCTGTTGTCTGCAGGGCTTTCCAGGGGCTCCATCTGAGAACTGCTGACCTAGTTCAAGATCCTCCCCTTATGAAGCCCATTCATCCAGGCTTTATTGCTTCCAATCAGTGGCTACATTGCTTTGCCAAGTGGTGGCCACACACACATAGGCCCCAAATTGTGAGGTCATTTAATCATTGAACAAATATGTTTTTTTGTATTCCCACCTAATGAGAATACAGTGATGAAACAGATGTAGGCTCTGCCCTCAGGAAGCTTCCAATCTGGTAAAGTAAATTAGAAAAATGAACAGAAAAAAGAGAAAACCAGGAGTAGGCACTGAACCCACTGGGTTGTCTGATGCCAGCAGAGGGTTTGGGCTGACGCTGGCCCTTCAGCTCCCCTATTTCAAGATCCCATACCTGTACCCATAGGCCCTGGCTCTTATTATGGCTCAGACCTTGGAACGGTGTCATCCTGTGACCCAGGACACTGAAGCCCATCTCACTCTACCAGCATGCAGGTTATCAACATCATTATGGCAAGACAGTGTCAAAAATTTACTCTTTGCAGCTCAATGTAAATAGAGACAGATAAAACACCCAAATGAATGGCTAGAAGAGGCCTGAAGAACAACTTCTTGAATCTCATAAGAATCAGTAAAAAGAGAGACAAGAAAGCATTAACCTGAATAATCAAAAAAAATTGAACAATAAGGAACTAGAGGAGAATTATGGTTCAAGTGAAATGAGTCTTTCCAGCATGAGACCTGCACAACTCTTGGCTCAAGAAAATGCCAGACCCTCAAGTCTCTCAAAGAAACATCATAAATTAACAAGTTCCACCTTAGTAATCCAAGGTAGTTGCAAGGGTTCTTCATCCTTCAGTCTTCCCTAGGCTGGGTTGCATTTGGGATTTAGTACTCCAGTGATAAGTATATATTTGGGTTCTATGCTTGTTCTGGTTGTGGGAATCTCTGTTTATTACCAAGATATGAAAAGCACCAACATCATGATCAGATTCAATGAATTATTTCTCTCCAAATTCTTACCATCTGAGATGCAAAAAAGAATACAATCCCTGCAGAGCAGTTAAAGGCCAGGAACATAATGGAGATTAAAAGGGAAGACCAAATTCCTAGGGTTGTCATGTGGCTGGCTTCTCATGGAGTAGAGTAGATAATTTATCTCTTACTGGGAAGTCTAAGTCCCAATCCTGCTCCTGTGATTTTATTCATGGTAATATCCTTGAAACAAAAATCACTGGTTTCTCTCCTATAATGAATTAAAAAGGCACAGCAACTAACATGGTCACCAACACCAGCAATGATACCATCACTGGATAGATTGCCTCAATGGCTTTAAGAAGGACGTCTGTAATAGTGTCAACAACAACAACCAAAAAAAAGGAAATGAAAAGACACCCATTGCCATTTGTTTGTATTCTGGTAGGAGTTGTTGCTTCCACCAGCATATTTTTCTTCATCATCAGTATCCAGTAGTATATCCTGGACTCTACCATCTTCCTCCTTGGCATTATTGTGGCCCATGTACCTCCAGATCATATCATTGACACTCATTAATGACAAGAAGTGGATGGCCAAGAAGAACAGCCTAGTGAAGAACCTGAAGCAATGGAGACCCTCAGTCAAACCAAGTGACAAAATTGACACTTGGACTCACAACCGAACCCATCTGTGGCTTGACCATCAGCTCTACATAGCTGACATATATGAAGAAGAGACAAACTAATTCTTGGCCTGAAGCTCTGGAATCTGAGTCTCCTTATTTAAGATAATAACACTGTATAATCAAGTTGAGTTCAAACAAGGACAGGAAAGTGTTCCCATCATTGAGAAAGTTGTGGTTGGAGATGCCTCCGGAAATGCCCTTGGAAATTCTCAGAGATCATTTTGGGTGATGTGATAAAAATTAAGAAATGAAACTTCTAAGTGTTTGAAATCCCTTTTGATTCTACCAACAACTTTCAGCACCCATACATGAGATGGATGACATCAATGACAAGTGCTTCATCATGACCATGAGATCTTAGAGAAGTGTAGCACCATCTTTACCAATGTCCTGGAGCAAGCATCTGGACAAGGAATCTGGTAATGCCTTCCATACAGTGTACATGGCTAGGTGGCTTAGAGGAGCCACATTCTGGGTTTCTGTCATTCTACGTGCCAGCAACTGAGTTTCCAAAAACCTATTCATTGAACAGATACCATGACCTTTCTCACTTCCAACTTCTGTTTTGTGATCTCTTGTCAATGATTGATCCCCTTCAGTCCACTGTGCCAGAGTGCTGGGATCAATGTTGTTATGTTCACAGATAATCGTCCCTCCACAGCCAAGGGCTGCACCAAGAGTGTCCACCTCAGGCAGTAGGGGAGGCTGAACTACTGGGCCCTATAGGACACTTAGCTGACAAAGCCACTCTATCAACTCAGGGAAGCATCCAAAATGAGGAGACAAAGAAACAGGTCACAAATGAAAGAAATGGAAGAAAGCAAACTACTGGGTATATCACATTTGTCAAACACAAGGCCCGCGGGCCAAATCCGTCCCGCCAGGCCTTGCAATGTGGCCCACACCGCGCTGTCATCACTGCACTCCGCTGCGTTTCCATCACAATGACAGTTTATGACTGTTGAGTAAACCATTCGGCCCTCGATTTAGGCTGGATTTTAGATTTTGGCCCCTTCTCTGATTGAGTTCGACACCCCTAGGGTATATAGTTCAAAACCATGGTTATAAGGTTTTTCAAGAATTTTCTAGAAAAGGCTGATAAATTTAGTGAGACCCTCGAGGCTATGAAAAAGGACCAACTAGAAATTAAGCATACATTGACTGAAATAAAAAATAATATTTAGAGATCCAACAGCAGACTAGAGGATCACAAGAATCAAGTCAAAGATTTGAAATACAAAGAATCAAAAAATACCCAACCAGAAAAGCAAAAAGGAAAAAGAATCCAAAAATATGAAGATAGTGTAAGGAGCCTCTGAGACAACTTCAAGCATACCAACATCCAAATTATGGGGGTGCCAGAAAAAGAGAGAGAGTAAGATACTGAAAACCTATTTGCAGAAATAATGACTAAAAACTTCCCCCACTTGGTGAAAGAAATAGACTTATAAGTCCAGGAAGTGCAGAGAACCCCAAACAAAAGGAATCCCAAGAGGACCACAACAAGACACACATCATAATTAAAATGCCAAGAGCAAAAGACAAAGAGAGAATATTAAAAGCAGCAAGAGAAAAACAGTTCATTACCTACAAGGGAGCACCCATATGATTGTCAGCTGATTTCTCAACAGAAACTATGCAGGTCAGAAGAGAGTGGCAAGAAATATTCAAAGTGATGAATAGCAAGAACCTACAACCAAGATTACTCTACCCAGCAAAGCTATCATTCAGAATTGAAGGTCAAATAAAGAGCTTCACAGATAAGAAAAAGCTAAAGGAGTTCATCACCAAGAAACCAGTATTATATGAAATACTAAAAGGTATTCTTTAAGAAGAGGAAGAAGAAAAAGGTAAAGATAAAAATTATGAACAAATACATATCTATCAACAAGTGAATCTAAAAATCAAATGAAAAAAAATCTGATGAACAGAATAAACTGGTGTGTATAATAGAATCAGGGGCATAGAAAGGGAGTGGACTGTCAATCCTCAGGGGGAAAGGAGTGTTGGGGGTGCAGGAAGAGACTGGACAAAATCATACACCTATGGATTAGGACAGTGGTGGGGGTGGATAAAGGCAGAAAGTAGGGTGGGAAATGGATGGAGGTGAGTTATGTGGGGGGAAAAGAGGAACATCTGTAATAATCTGAACAATAAAGATTTAATAAAAAGTAAAAATAACCAAAAAAATATAAACACACAGTCTTACTAAAAGACAATGACATCTTTGCATCTTTAGTCACAGAGTGGAGGAAAGCTGCCTAATCTTTGACAACCTAAAGAAGATTACTGCTTACACTCTGACCTAGAATATTTGCCCCTTTTTTACCTATATTATTATTGGGCTCACTCTATCCTGTTTATCGATTTGGGCACAGATATACTGTAATTCCTCATTACTTTATTTTAAAACTGAAAGTGATCTCATAAACCAGCAGCTTCACTATGAGAAGATGTACAGATTGGTGAAGAAGCAACTTGTCAAGTACTTTGGCCTGCATACTGGCCTCAAGCCCTGGGAGCTTTCGTTGTTTATGTCATCATGTGTGCACAGAAGGGATTTAGACCTAAAACTCTTATTAACCTTTTGGTAAAATGGAAAAGGGACAAGATAAATTACTAGGAAGACAACTATGGACAAGAATGGACAAAGTAGTAGAAGAAATGCCTAGAATAAATTGGCTACACATTTGCTCTCATTGATATTATGAACCATTAAATATCATATCTGATCACCAGAAAGAACGGGATCAATTTCATCTTTCTGAAATAAAGCCATCTGGGTAGGGACTGCATCACAGCTTCTCATAACATTAATTCTATTCTATGGCTTTGAAAGTGTCACAGACCTGAATTCCACCATGTTCCTGACTCAGGATTGGTTTGTGGATATGTTACATCCATTTTAACTTTGGGTGTACAAAAATGTGTGAAAACTTTTCATCAGACTTTACTTGGAAGCTGTCAACATATCACTAGGACCATCTTTTTTCCCAGATCTTCCAACTTCACATTGGTGATGATCTTCAGATCTCTTCAGCAAAAATGACATCATCAAAATTTATACAAGAGAAAGACAAAAACCATGTGAAAGGCATTCAATTTATGTTTTATACTTTACAGCTGAGATTTAACTGGTTAAGTATGACTTTTATGTCTATCTCCATCTCCTATTTTTAAATATGTTAATTTTAAGGGGATGATGTAGGGAAGAAAAATAAATTTGTATTTACATAGGTTTCCATGGCATTAAATAGTCTTGTATAACCGAGATATCTGCTGGGTCTCCCTTCCCTAGGTAGCATTCTCCAAACCTCTGTTCTATACCCCTCCCCCAATATTTCCATGTATTTCTGACAAAATTGGTCGCTTTACTCAAAAATCCAGCTCAACATTTGCAGGAAATAGAAATGGGAGCAGGATTACATCTTAAGAACATGAACATCCACTTTGACTTTTAGACATTGCCATGACATGCTCACTGGCCATATCACCCCTCACCCCAACCTTTTGCCATTTTACTAGTCCATTTTTCCAGTACCTCCTCCCATCTCACTTTACTCCTCCCTCCTTCACCCTACCACTGGAACATCACTTTGCCTTCTTTCAAATCCTGCTATAAAACCGAGCTCCAAGTCCACTTTGCATATGCTACCTCAAGGTGCTCAACTGAACAAAGGAGTCTTTCATTTACCAGGAAACCATTTTGGTTTGAAATAATATCTATTTCTTGTAAAACATTTGCAAAGCATTTTCTAGATGAACATTGTGTCAATCATGTTTCATGCTTTTAACTTAGATTTATTCATGTGTGGAAACATACATCTATGTTGACAGGTCCAGAGAGACCTCATTTTAAAGTAAAAGACATTTTACAAAACAATAATACTAAGCTAGAAAGTATTAAGTGACATAATAATATTCAGGGATCAAAATATCTGCAAGTGACTTCTGATATTCTTTCTCAATTGTAATTTTCTATGATTCTGGGTCAGATACCATAATGCCCAGTTGGAGGCTGTAGGAACATCAGAATTACTGGCCCAGAGAGAGTAGCAGCCAGGTGCCAGAAGTGGATGGACTGATTCAGGTGCCCACATGAGGTGGCCCTTGCAGTGGCCACATCTTTTTTTTTTTTCTAAAGTCAGATTTCTTCATGCTTACAGTAAATTTTACCCTTTTTATGTGTATAGTTTAGTAAATGGAAGCACATATAGTTGTAAAATCATTACCACAATTAATATATAAGACATTTCCATCACCACCCCAAAACTACCCCTTTTATAGTCAATACCTCTCTTTATCTTCATCACAGTACCTAATAATCTGATTTGTTGCTGTGTGTGTGTGTGTGTGTGTGTGTGTGTGTGTGTGTTCTATTTATTGCCTCTTTCAAAATGTCATATAATTGAAATCATATGTAGCCTTTTGAGGCTGGTTTCCTTCCCTCAGGTAAGGCATTTGAAGTTTAGCCATGATGTTGCACATATCAGTCATATGTTTTTTCCTGCTATACTGGTAGTATTGCAGGTATGGGGACACAACAGTTTGTCCATCTACCAGCTGATGGACTTCTGTGGATGTTTGGATTTTTCCAGTTTTTTATTATTTCAAATGAAGCATTTGCATGCAGCTTCAGTGTGGACATTTATAGTTAGTGGGTAATATCTAGAAGGGGATCACTGGACAGTACAATAAACATATATACAACTTTGTAAGAAACAACTGAACCATCTTCCAAAGTGGCTGGATCCTTTTGGCATTCCCATTGTGTCTGACTCTTATGGCAACCTCATTTGCAATCACAGGGTCTCAGGCTAAGAATAATGACATTCTACTTTTGTTGACCTAACATTCAGAAAGTCAAAAATGTCCAAAAGCAGAATTTGCAGCCCCTGGAAGTGTGAGTTTCCTGTCCCTGTGGGTATCCAGGCAGGGTAATTGCGTGTCAGGGATGTGGTAGAGCGCTAGACAGTATCACCTTCCAGATCTCTCCCAACTCTGATCCTATGACGCTATGAAATGAAAGTCACCCTGGCCAGTGTTCTGAGACACCCGCCACCCACATTTTTACCACTTGGCTCACTAGACAAACATTCATCTTGATGTTTGACATCTTTATCAGTCTGACTGATGTATTTCCCTGAGTCAGTATTTTTCATGCAATCAATTGGATCTCTTGGCAGTTTTTGCAAAAAAGTAATAAATTAATGGACCACCCACATACTGTTTCAGGTTCATTTGCTGACCTGTGTGGGATGTAGATATTTTACTCAAACTCTCCATGCTTTAGCTTTCCCACTAATTCTGCAGAGCACACTAAGAATAGGAATGGCTAAACAGTGATGTTGGTATTTATAACTACAATAGAAAGATTTCTTTTACTTTGTCCACTTTGCCACAAACTCTGGAGTCTTACAGACCTGAATTTGGATCCTGACTTTATTAACAATTGTGTGGTCCTGAACTAGTCACTTAACCTCTCTGAATCTTGATAAGATGTACATTCTCTGCAGAGGATTAGTTATTGCAGGGAAGGCACCTTCCATAGTGCCTGCTAGAGTCCACTCTCTGGGGAGCACTAGTTTTGTTTCAACTGTCCCTGAATATATACTCTATCACCACTACTCAAGAGAACTGTAGTCATCCCAGGCTAGTACAACAGGAAGTGTGGAGCTGGAAAATAGCACTAGACACAGAGCAGAATGCAGAAGAGGGCATGAGGAAAGTGACCACAGGAGCAGATCAGGGAGCTAAATGGGAGTTGGATGGGGACCGTGGTGACCCCAGAGGTGTGACGCATCAGCAAGCATTGAGAACTTTGTCTCTTTGTGGTGAAGCTAACCCCAAATTCTGGGTTTGGAACCACTGCCCATATCTGTCTCTGAGCTCCTGGCCAAGGATATCTTTCTGATTAAGAATTCACATTTCTATGTCTTCCTTCCATGGCTCATTGACTCCTCCAAGCCACACTGGGTCTGTGGAAGGAGATATCCCCCAAATTCTTTGGGGACACCAGGACCACTGATATTGGGTAAAATGGTGACAAGAGCAGTTCTGAAATGCTTTTCTCTTACAACCAAAATAGTGGTTGGATCTAAGTAGGTCTTGTTGATCAGGATTTTCCAGAGAAATCAGAAACTTGTAATATCTATGAATTTTGTTTTTATAAAGATTCCCCTAGGGTAGGCCTTGGTCATTCTAAGAACTTGGAATGCCAAAGTGAATATGCCCCTCAGCTTTCATGAGAAACATCTGTAAATAGTTCTCTAAATCAACACAGTTTCTTTCTCATATCCCATCTCCACCCTTGGTTTCTCGCCTCATTCCCTTTCCTGGCCATGTAATAGACCAGGACAGTGGATTCCAGCCAACAACTGTACAGTGAAGGAGCCAAGAGATGAATGACCTGGTCTTGACCTATCCTGGATCTTGGAAAGGATGGGAAAATGACAGCCTGCCCAGAACACAGGGAGAACACTTGATTAATTTAGACAGAGAACATGCCACCTGGATCCCAACATTTCTGATTCATGCAAATTTGTGCAAGTGACAGCTTCTCCTAGACTGGCCTCTCCCCCTCTCCCCCCGCCTCTCCACCCCCGCTCTCCCCCCCCCCTCTCCCCCCCCCCTCTCCCCCCCCCCCTCTCCCCCCCCCCCCTCCCCCCCCCCCCCTCCCCCCCCCCCCCCCCCCCCCCCCCCCTCTCCCCCCCCCCCCCCCCCCCCCCCCCCCCCCCCCCCCCCCCCCCTCTCCCCCCCCCCCCCCCCCCCCCCGCCTCCCCCCCCCCGCCTCTCCCCCCCCCGCCTCCCCCCCCCGCCTCTCCCCCCCCCCCCCCCTCCCCCCCGCCTCTCCCCCCCCGCCTCTCCCCCCCGCCTCTCCCCCCCCGCCTCTCCCCCCCCGCCTCTGCCCCCCCCGCCTCTCCCCCCCCGCCTCTCCCCCCCCGCCTCTCCCCCCCCGCCTCTCCCCCCCCCGCCTCTCCCCCCCCCCCGCCTCTCCCCCACCGCCTCTCCCCCCCCGCCTCTCCCCCCCCGCCTCTCCCCCCCCGCCTCTTCCCCCCCCCGCCTCTCCCCCCCCCGCTCTCCCCCCCCCGCCTCTCCCCCCCCCGCCTCTCCCCCCCCGCCTCTCCCCCCCCCGCCTCTCCCCCCCCCCGCCTCTCCCCCCCCGCCTCTCCCCCCCGCCCTCCCCCCCCCCCCCCCCCCTCCCCCCCGCCTCTCCCCCCCGCGCTCTCCCCCCCCCCGCCTCTCCCCCCCGCTCTCCCCCCCCGCCTCTCCCCCCCCGCCTCTCCCCCCCCTCTCCCCCCCGCCTCTCCCCCCCCCGCCTCTCCCCCCCCCGCCCTCTCCCCCCCCGCCTCTCCCCCCCCCGCCTCTCCCCCCCCGCCTCTCCCCCCCGCCTCTCCCCCCCGCCTCTCCCCCCCCGCCTCTCCCCCCCGCCTCTCCCCCCCCGCCTCTCCCCCCCCGCCTCTCCCCCCCCCGCCTCTCCCCCCCCGCCTCTCCCCCCCCGCCTCTCCCCCCCGCCCGCCCCCCCCCCCCCCCCCCTCCCCCCCCCCGCCTCTCCCCCCCCCCGCCTCTCCCCCCCCCCCCCCCCCCCGCCTCTCCCCCCCCCCCCCCCCCCCGCCTCCCCCCCCCCCCTCCCCCCCCCCGCCTCTCCCCCCCCGCCTCCCCCCCCCCGCCTCTCCCCCCCCGCCTCTCCCCCCCGCCTCTCCCCCCCCGCCTCTCCCCCCCCGCCTCTCCCCCCCCGCCTCTCCCCCCCCGCTCTCCCCCCCCGCTCTCCCCCCCCGCCTCCCCCCCCGCCTCTCACCCCCCCGCCTCTCCCCCCCTCCCCCCCTCTTCCCCCCCGCCTCTCCCCCCCCGCCCTCTCCCCCCCCGCCTCTCCCCCCCGCCTCTCCCCCCCCGCCTCTCCCCCCCCCCCGCCTCTCCCCCCCCGCCTCTCCCCCCCCCGCCTCTCCCCCCCCCCCGCCTCTCCCCCCCCGCCTCTCCCCCCCCCGCCTCTCCCCCCCCGCCTCTCCCCCCCCCCTCCTCTCCCCCCCGCCTCTCCCCCCCCGCCTCTCCCCCCCCGCCTCTCCCCCCCCCGCTCTCCCCCCCGCCTCTCCCCCCCCGCCTCTCCCCCCCCCGACTCTCCCCCCCCCGCCTCTCCCCCCCCCCGCCTTCTCCCCCCCTCTCCCCCCCCCGCCTCTCCTCCCCCCCCCGCCTCTCCCCCCCGCCTCTCCCCCCGCCTCTCCCCCCCCGCCTCTCCCCCCCCCGCCTCTCCCCCCCCCCGCCTCTCCCCCCCCGCCTCTCCCACCCCGCCTCCCCCGCCTCTCTCCCCCCCCCCCCGCCTCTCCCCCCCGCCTCTCCCCCCCGCCTCTCCCCCCCCCCCCGCCTCTCCCCCCCGCCCTCTCCCCCCCCGCCTCTCCCCCCCCGCCTCTCCCCTCCCCCCCGCCTCTCCCCCCCCCCCGCCTCTCCCTCCCCCCGCCTCGCCCCTCTCCCCCCCGCCTCTCCCCCCCCGCCTCTCCCCCCCCCCCCTCCCCCCCCCGCCGCTCCCCCCCCGCCTCTCCCCCCCGCCTCTCCCCCCCCGCCTCTCCCCCCCCGCTCTCCCCCCCCGCCTCCCTCCCCCCCCGCCTCTCCCCCCCCGCCTCTCCCCCCCCGCCTCTCCCCCCCCCGCCTCTCCCCCCCGCCTCTCCCCCCCCGCCTCTCCCCCCCGCCTCTCCCCCCCCGCCCCCCCTCTCCCCCCCCGCCTCTCCCCCCCCGCCTCTCCCCCCCCCCCCCGCCTCTCCCCGCTCCCCCCCCCGCTCTCCCCCCCCCGCCTCTCCCCCCCCGCCCTCCCCCCCCGCCTCTCCCCCCCCCGCCTCTCCCCCCGCCTCCCCCCCCGCTCTCCCCCCCCGCCCTCCCCCCCCGCCTCTCCCCCCCCGCCTCTCCCCCCCCGCCTCTCCCCCCCGCCTCTCCCCCCCCCCGCCTCTCCCCCCCGCCTCTCCCCCCCCGCCTCTCCCCCCGCCTCTCCCCCCCGCCTCTCCCCCCCCCGCCTCTCCCCCCCGCCTCTCCCCCCCCGCCTCTCCCCCCCCGCCTCTCCCCCCCCGCCGCTCCCCCCCCCGCCTCTCCCCCCCCGCCTCTCCCCCCCCGCCTCTCCCCCCGCCTCTCCCCCTCTCCCCCCCGCCTCTCCCCCCCGCCTCCCCCCCCCGCCTCTCCCCCCCCGCCTCCCCCCCCGACTCTCCCCCCCCGCCTCTCCCCCCCCGCCTCTCCCCCCCCGCCTCTCCCTCCCCCCCCGCCTCTCCCCCCCCCTCTCCCCCCCGCCTCTCCCCCCCCGCCTCTCCCCCCCCCGCTCTCCCCCCCCCCCCGCCTCTCCCCCCCGCCTCTCCCCCCCCGCCTCTCCCCCCCCGCCTCTCCCCCCCCGCCTCTCCCCCCCCCGCCTCTCCCCCCCGCCTCTCCCCCCCCGCGCCTCTCCCCCCCCGCCTCTCCCCCCCCGCCCCCCCCCCCGCCTCTCCCCCCCCGCCTCTCCCCCCCCCGCCTCTCCCCCCCCCGCCTCTCCCCCCCCCGCCTCTCCCCCCCCCCCGCCTCTCCCCCCCGCCTCTCCCCCCCCGCCTCTCCCCCCCCCGCCTCTCCCCCCCCCCCGCCTCTCCCCCCCCGCCATCCCCCCCCCCCGCCTCTCCCCCCCCGCCTCTCCCCCCCGCCTCTCCCCCCCCCCCCTTCCCCCCCCCCCGCCCCTCCCCCCCCGCTCTCCCCCCCCGCCTCTCCCCCCCGCCTCTCCCCCCCCCCTCTCCCCCCCGCCTCTCCCTCCCTCCTCTCCCCCCCGCCTCTCCCCCCCGCCTCTCCCCCCCCCGCCCTCTCCCCCCCGCCTCTCCCCCCCCGCCTCTCCCCCCCGCCTCTCCCCCCCCGCCTCTCCCCCCCCCGCCTTCCCCCCCCCGCCTTCCCCCCCCCGCCTCCCCCCCCCCGCCCCTCCCCCCCCCCTCCCCCCCCCCGCCTCTCCCCCCCCCCTCCCCCCCCGCCTCTCCCCCCCGCCTCCCCCCCCCCGCCTCCTCCCCCCCGCCTCTCCCCCCCCGCCTCTCCCCCCCGCCTCTCCCCCCCGCCTCTCCCCCCCCCCTCTCCCCCCCCGCCTCTCCCCCCCCGCCTCTCCCCCCCCGCCTCTCCCCCCCCGCCTCTCCCCCCCCCGCCTCTCCCCCCACCCCCCGCTCTCCCCCCGCCTCTCCCCTCCCCCCCCGCCTCTCCCCCCCCCCCCCCCGCCTCTCCCCCCCCGCCTCTCCCCCCCCGCCTCTCCCCCCCCGCCTCTCCCCCCCCCCGCCTCTCCCCCCCCGCCTCTCCCCCCCCCCCCCCCCCCCCACCCCCCCCCCCTCCCCCCCCCCCTCTCCCCCCCCCCCCTCCCCCCCCCTCTCCCCCCTCCTCCCCCCCCGCCTCTCCCCCCCCGCCTCTCCCCCCCCGCCTCTCCCCCCCGCCTCTCCCCCCCGCCTCTCCCCCCGCCTCTCCCCCCCCCCGCCTCTCCCCCCCCGCCTCTCCCCCCCGCCTCTCCCCCCCCCCGCCCCCCCCCCCCGCCTCTCCCCCCCCGCCTCTCTCCCCCCGCCTCTCCCCCCCGCCTCTCCCCCCCCGCCTCTCCCCCCCCCCGCCTCTCCCCCCCGCCTCTCCCCCCCCGCCTCTCCCCCCCCCGCCTCTCCCCCCCCCCGCCTCTCCCCCCCCCGCCTCTCCCCCCCCGCCTCTCCCCCCCCCGCCCTCTCCCCCCCCCTCTCTCCGCCCCCCTCCTCCCCCCCGCCTCTCCCCCCCGCCTCTCCCCCCCCCCCCGCCTCTCCCCCCCGCCTCCCCCCCCCGCCTCTCCCCCCCGCTCCTCCCCCCCCGCCTCCCCCCCCCGCCGCTCCCCCCCCCCCCGCCTCTCCCCCCCCGCCTCTCCCCCCCCGCCTCTCCCCCCCCGCCTCTCCCCCCCCCGCCTCTCCCCCCCGCCTCTCCCCCCCGCCTCTCCTCCCCCCCCGCCTCTCCCCCCCCGCCTCTCTCCCCCCCCCCCCCCCCCGCCTCTCCCCCCCGCCTCCCCCCCCCCGCCTCTCCCCCCCCGCCTCTCCCCCCCGCCTCTCCCCCCCGCCTCTCCCCCCCGCCTCTCTCCCCCCGCCTCTCCCCCCCCGCCTCTCCCCCACCCGCCTCTCCCCCCCCCCCGCCTCTCCCCCCCGCCTCTCCCCCCCCGCCTCTCCCCCCCCGCCTCTCCCCCCCCCCTCCCGCCTCTCCCCCCCCCTCTCCCCCCCCCCTCTCCCCCCCCGCCTCTCCCCCCCCGCCTCTCCCCCCCCCCCTCCCCCCCCCCCCTCTCCCCCCCGCCTCCCCCTCCCCCCCCGCCTCTCCCCCCCCGCCTCTCCCCCCCCGCCTCTCCCCCCCCGCCTCTCCCCCCCCGCCCTCCCCCCTCTCCCCCCCCGCCTCTCCCCCCGCCTCTCCCCCCCGCCTCTCCCCCCCCCCCCCGCCTCCCCCCCCCGCCTCTCCCCCCCCCGCCTCTCCCCCCCCGCCCTCTCCCCACCCCCCGCCTCTCCCCCCCCCCGCCTCTCCCCCCCGCCTCTCCCCCCCGCCTCTCCCCCCCGCCGCCCTCCCCCCCCGCCTCTCCCCCCCCGCCTCTCACCCCCCCGCCTCTCCCCCCCCCCGCCTCTCCCCCCCGCCTCTCCCCCCCCGCCTCTCCCCCCCCGCCTCTCCCCCCCCGCCTCTCCCCCCCGCCTCTCCCCCCCCGCCTCTCCCCCCCCCGCCCCTCCCCCCCCCCTCTCCCTCCCCCCCCTCTCCACCCCCCCCCCCCCCCCCCCCCCCCCTCCCCCCCCCCCTCTCCCCCCCCCCCCCCCTCTCCCCCCCCCCCCCCCCCCCCCCCCCCTCTCCCCCCCCCCCCCTCCCCCCCCCGCCTCTCCCCCCCCGCCTCTCCCCCCCCCCGCCCCTCTCCCCCCCCGCCTCTTCCCCCCCCCGCCTCTCCCCCCCCGCCTCTCCCCCCCCGCCTCTCCCCCCACCCCCGCCTCTCCCCCCCCGCCTCTCCCCCCCCCGCCCTCCCCCCCCCCGCCTCTCCCCCCCCCGCCTCTCCCCCCCCGCCTCCCCCCCCCCCCCTCTCCCCCCCCCCCCTCCCCCCCCCCGCTCCCCCCCCCCCCTCCCTCCCCCCCCCCCTCTCCCCCCCCGCCTCTCCCCCCCGCCTCTCCCCCCCCCCCCCGCCTCTCCCCCCCCGCTCCCCCCCCAGCCTCTCCCCCCCCCGCCCCCCCCCCCCCCGCTCCCTCCCCCCCCCCCCCCCTCTCCCCCCCCCCCCGCCTCTCCCCCCCCGCCTCTCCCCCCCCCCGCTCCCCCCCCGCCTCTCCCCCCCCGCCTCTCCCCCCCCACTCCCCCCCCCGCCTCTCCCCCCCCGCCTCTCCCCCCCCCGCCTCTCTCCCCCCCGCCTCTACCCCCCCCGCCTCTCCCCCCCGCCCTCTCCCCCCCCGCCTCTCCCCCCCCACTCTATCCCCCCCCGCCTCTCCCCCCCGCCTCTCCCCCCCCCGCCTCTCCCCCCCCGCCTCTCCCCCCCCCGCCTCTCCCCCCCCCCCTCTCCCCCCCCCGCCTCTCCCCCCCCGCCTCTCCCCCCCCCCCGCCTCTCCCCCCCCGCCTCTCCCCCCCCGCCTCTCCCCCCCGCCCGCCTCTCCCCCCCCCGCCTCTCCCCCCCCCCCCCGCCCCTCCCACCCCCCTCCCCGCACCCTCTCCCCCCCCGCCTCTCCCCCCCCGCCTCTCCCCCCCGCCTCTCCCCCCCCCCCGCCTCTCCCCCTCCCCCCCCCGCCTCTCCCCCCACCGCCTCTCCCCCCCGCCTCTCCCCCCCCCCACCCCCCCCCCGCCTCTCCCCCCCCGCCTCTCCCCCCCCCCCGCCCCTCTCCCCCCCCCGCCTCTCCCCCCCCGCCTCTCCCCCCCGCCTCTCCCCCCCACCCCCCCGCCCTCTCCCCCCGCCTCCCCCCCCGCCTCCTCCCCCCCGCCTCTCCCCCCCGCCTCTCCCCCCCGCCTCTCCCCCCCGCCTCTCCCCCCCGCCTCTCCCCCCCGCCTCTCCCCCCCGCCTCTCCCCCCCCCCGCCTCGCCCCCCCCCACTCTCCCCCCCCCCTCTCCCCCCCGCCTCCTCCCCCCCCCCCCCCCCCCCCCCTCCCCGCCTCCCCCCCCCGCCTCTCCCCCCCCCCCTCGCCCCCCCGCCTCTCCCCCCCCAGCCTCCCCCCCCCCCCACCCCCCCCCCACCCCCGCCTCTCCCCCCGCCTCTCCCCCCCGCCTCCTTCCCCCCCAAGCCACCCTCTCCCCCCCCGCTCTCCCCCCGCCCCCCCCTCTCCCCCCCGCCTTCCCCCCCAGTTCCCACTTTGCCACCAGTTCCACTGCACATTCACCACTTGCACCAGTTCCCACTGCACCAGTTCCCACTGCACCAGCGACAGCCATTTCAATGTCTTAATGGCTGTGATGGCTGATGTTCCGAAACTTTAAAGATGTACCTGCTCCCCCTCCCCCAGCTCTTCTCTTCCTTTCCACTCCCCTTCCCCCTGGGAAGCGGCTCCTCTTATAAAGTGGCTGAACTTGGTCGCGCTCCTCTCTTTCCTTATCATCTGCCTTCTGTCACAGCCCAGCTGGGAATTGATTGAAGGAAAAAACGTGAAAGCTGGAGTTGTTTCAAGTCATTTTCTTCTGAGCCCCAGGACACTGCGGGAACTGATTCCCGGGCTCCTCACCTCCTGAGCGCCAGTCTCACACCGCGGAGCAGCACGTGGCGGCCTGTCACCAACGGGAACATGTGGCTCCCAAACCCCATTATCATCATGACATTTGATGCCCTAAACCACATGTGTCAAACACACGGCCCGCGGGCCAAATCCATCCGGCCAGGTCTTGCAATGTGGCCCGCACCGCGCTGTCATCACTGCACTCCGCTGCGTTTCCATCACAATGACAGTTTATGACTGTTCAGTAAACCATTTGGCCCGAGATTTAGGCTGGATTTTAGATTTTGGCCCCTTCTCTGATTGAGTTCGACACCCCTACCCTAAACGGTGAGACTAATGCAGTGCCTTTGTCGATACCTGTCAAGTCAAGAAAATTATAAAAGGTAATCAGGTTATCCGTCTTTGTCTGCGAGCCGTGCGGGGTCTGTCTGCTACTGTAATTACATGGGATGCACATATTGAAATGAAGATCAGCTAGACTATCAGCAGAACCTCAGTCTGCTTGGAATGTCTGCTTAGGATCTTAACATGAATATTTACCCTTTTTCATCTTCATTATAAGTAGTAAATAGGTTATGATGAGGGGGATTACAGCCAGGAATTCTAAGCAGGAAATATGAGGCATAAAAATATGAGATTGGCTACAGTCTTTCCTCCACCCTTCAGTTCCAGCAGAGAGAAGCAAGAAATTTCAAATTCCAAGAATCAGTACTTTTAATGTAAAGTGTCTTTTTTATCATATTGCTATTAACATGAAGACCCTAAAGTAGAGGTATGGGGGGGGGGGGGAGGGGTTTAGCATGCATATTTCCATAGGATGGAAATAAGTAAAAGAAGGAACTATTCCAGCCATTAAAACTAATAGATCACAATAATAAATATGAAATCACACTCTATTAGATTACATGCATATTCTAAGGTAGATAAATCTTGGGACATTTTCAATAACAACATAGCAAAAGCAAATTAAGTGAGGCTAGCACTACTGTGAACGAAAGGAAACAGGGAAGGATGCATGTCATTGAATTATATTTGTGTTTTTATCTATAATCTCTTTTTTATTCCTTAGCTTTAAAGGAAATGCTCTCAAAATTCATTGAAAGCTTGGGCTTGGCTTTTTTATGTAAAGCGATAAACCGGTTTAAATGTAGGTATTGCTTTATGGAAAATTTTCACTGGGTTTTTAAACTTAACTGTCAGAGTTGTCATTCTGCCTTTATACTTTACAAGGAATAGAGCAAGATCGCAAATGCTTTCCAGTCATTAGAAGTTGGATGGATTAGAAGCACAATGAAAGCAGTCCGACACACTGTCAGAAGAAAGCAAAAATGAGGTTATGGATGTTAAGCACTGCAGAGTCTCTAAATGTATAGGCAGAGATTGTAAAATTGACTTTCTTAGTTATAAAAAAAAAAAAAAAAAAAAAAACACTGCCAAAACCAGTTTGGCTCAGTGGATAGAGCATTGGCCTACGGATTAAGGTCCCAGGTTCGATTCCAGTCAAGGGCACGTATCTTGGTTGTGGGCACATCCCCAGTAGAGGGTGTGCAGGAAGCAGCTGATGGATGTTTCTCTCTCATCGTTTCTAATTCTCTCTCTCCTTTCCTCTCTGTAAAAAAATCAATAAAATATATTTAAGAAAAACCAAAACACTACCTATTAACAGTGTCTCTTGCATTTCTCTAATTTACAAATAGCCTAGCAATAAGGGGTCTGATAAATTGTATTACAATTCTAACACAGAGTTGAAGCCTTGCACTGTTTAAATATTCCCTAGTTTTCCCTTCATTTCTTCAAAATTTCTAGCCCATGAATTATTAATTTGCCTGAGTGTTTTAGTAGAGACTACTACATGCTTCCTAGGATCTATCATTCCCCCATCTTTTTTTTTTTTTTTTTTTTGACATAAACTTCATGAATTTAGAATGAGTTAATGGCCTGTATTACCAAAGAATTGTGTTTCCCAGCCTCCTTTGTAGCAAGGTAATGTGACCAACTTTATACCAGTGGGAAATGGGCAGCAATGGCCAGAAATAGGCAGGAATCCCCGTCTCCTCCTTTCCCACTCCTACAGACTTGACTATAGATACAGTGCTGCTGACATAGCTTTGTCCATACAGTCAAGGGGATATCTTGAAAAATGGTGGAACCTTCCATCAGAAGGAGCCTGGTTCGTGGACACCCTCCAGGATCAAAATTAACCACATGCCTGGGATAAAATTTCATCTGTTAGAAGTTTCTGACTTGTTTTGTCCTTTTGTCTTTGTTACAGCAACTCAGCCTATACCCTATGTATTGCAATTATTTTACTTTTTTTTATAACGCTTCTTTTTAATATTCTAAAGTTTGGATTTAAAGCAAAAGTCCCAGTGAGTAAATTCCAAAAATTAACATGTGCAAAAATGTTGATACAATTAGAAATTGTTTTATATTAATTTATTGTACTTAACTGCTTAAGAAATTTGTCATGACAACTCAGAACTCAAAACACTTTCTATACTTAAGATTTTTCATAATTCTGAATTGTAAAATATAAATTTTCATTTGGAAAATTTTAATACCTCAAAATTAGCAAGTGAAATTTTTAAAAACATGTATACACAACAGAAAGAGGGGAGCTTAGATTTTTTTCCCCTATATACAGAGTAACTTTTTAAAAGTCTTATACTTTGAAAATGTTCCCACTGATCTAATAGCAGAACAGGGCACTTAGGATAGTTGTTAATGGATCTCTATTCACCCTTACAAACTCTTTTCTGTTAATCCGATGGCCTAAAACAAATGTTTTAAATTGCTTTTGAGGACTCTTGTTGCGTCTGTAATACAGAGCAATCACTGGTAATGATCCCAGGTGAAAAACCTATGCAGACACAGAGTGGAAATTCACTCTCAGGACCTGCTTTCCAGTGCTTAGAGGAGACAAAATAGGCAAACATGGATGTCATTGAGCATTTATCAATAAAATGCTTTCATTGATATTTGAAGACCAGCCTCCCTACTATTGAACACTTCAACAGACATAAAGTATCTTAAAGATTGCATTAAGGAGATTGAAGGCTTCTACTCAATAGATGATGGAGAACCCCAAAGTCTAAGTATTTATGCAAGCTTCAAATTCAAGAAAATTGCTGGTACACAAGAATATTATATATATATATATATATATATATATATATATATATATATATATATATATAATCATCCAAATGGGAATTCATCCTGAGCATAATTATTCTTACATTATCAGTCAACCTGGAATCAGTGGAAGGTATACAACAATGTGAGGAGAGAAGAGAACAAATTATCCCAAGTAAAGTAATAAAGGCTGAAACATTATAGATAACCTGAAAAAAAGACACTCAATTTTACAAAGCTGATGCATTAAAAACTCACATTGACCAATTTGTCAGAGGTTTTAATCACAGCACCTGGCAGAGTGGGTTTTCAGTGCATATTAGCTCCCTCCTCCTTACTCATGGTCTCCTTTCATTCCTTAATATTTTCTATTTAATTGCCAGAACTGCCTGCTTCTATTTCCTACATGATGAAAACACCATAAGCTCATTTGTGAGCTCTTCATGTAGAGAAGGGTCATCAGAGAAGTATTTTATTACCACGTCCCCTCACACTCTCTTCCCAAAAAACTAACCAAGATTTCTTATTCCAGCAGTTAATGCCTCCATGCATACACTAGGTTCCATTTATTTTTATATTTTCTATGATGTCTCTTTCATAATATCTCCCTCCTTCATAGATCTGCAATTTTTCCTTTGACATATTTTACTACCACCACCACCACCATCTGCCTTTAATTATATTTCAACTTGTTTCCAAAAACTCTAGTTTTGATCTCAACCCATTTTTATTCTTCATTCCATGTCAGACTCATTGCATATAAGTTTCCTTTATACTGCTTCTAAAAATTATTTAAAATTTCCTATACTGATATTAATGAGATTTCTTACCTCAAATGCAATATTGATGCTTCTTTGTCTATTAAACCTTTATGCAGCATTTAGCATAAATATAAAGATTATAAGATTTGGAAACAGCCTAAGTGCCCATGAGCAGATGAGTGGATTAAAAAACTGTGGTACATCTACACAATGGAATCCTAGGCTGCAGTAAAAAAAAAAAAAAAAAGAAGAAGAAGAAGGAGGAGGAGGAGGAATTCTTACCATTTGCAACAAAATGGATGGACCTGGAGAGCATTATGCTAAGCAAAATAAGCCAATCAGAGAAAGATAAATATACCATGATCTCACTCATTTACAGAATATAATGAACAACATAAACTGATGAACAAAAGCAGATCCAGAGACAGAGAAGCATTGATCAGACCATCAAACCTCAGAGGGAAGGTAGGGGAGGGTGGGGGTAGGGAGGAGAGATCAACAAAAGCACTTGTATGCATGAATATAAGCCTAACCAATGGACACAGACACCAGGGGTGAGGGCATGAGTGGGGGGAAATGGGGCGATAAGGACACATATGAAATACCTCAATCAATAAAAAAAATTGTATATATAAAGCTTAAAATTCCTTAATTTTTCAAGACTTCATTCTGTTTATTCTTAATGCTTTAGTTTTATTTCCTCTGTAAATGATCTAATATACTCAAAATACATAGAATAGACAATTAAAAAACTGCTCAAACCTTTTTTTATTTTTTTCTCTAATGTCTAAAGCATCTTGTTTTCAATGACTAGACCCAAAGTCTAAGATATTATCCTTCTGCCCATCTCACCATTGAAATGGCAGCTTATCCATATATATAATCCCCAAATGCATCTCTAATCTTAACCCTTTATACTCTCATCCCATATTTCCAAGTGCCTCCTGAGTCCCTCATTTGTATGTCTTAGCATCCCAAACTAAATTCCAGTTAGCCCCCCAAGCAGCTCCTCTTAGCCATCAATCCTACAGACATGAAATATTTTAATTTTCACTTTCTTGATATGCATATATCTATGTATTATGTAATCTAATCTTATTGATCTTTATTTCAAAACATGTATGAGTTTTTCATTTTCATTCATTTCTATAGTTCAAATCTAAATCAGACCAAACCTTAGGTAGAGCAACAGGTTAATTGTTCTTTTCAACTGTCCTCCTTTCCCCCTCAAAGCCTTTCAATATATTACTGTCCAACCATTACATATATGTGTGTGTATACACACACACACACACACACACACACACATATTCACTTGGTTGGACAGTAATTGATATTTTTACAGAGAGGAAAGGAGAGGGATAGAGAGTTAGAATCATCAATGAAAGAGAAACATCGATCAGCTGCTCCTGCACACCCTCTACTGGGGATGTGCCCGCAACCAAGGTACATGCCTTTGACCAGAATTCCTGGAACCCTTCAGTCCACAGGCTGACACTCTATCCACTGAGCCAAACTGGCTAAGGCTTAACTATTATTCTTACAGCAGGTCTGTCACTATCATAAACAATGATTCAGTCCAAGTCTCTGCTTTGTGTTTACTGTTTTTCTTTGTCTGAACTCGGAACCTTTGAATCTTTGCTTTCCATTATGCCCTCACCTGAATCCTCTATGCTAGTGCTCCTGGATGGCCTTTTCCTTCTCTCCCTCATCCATTTCTACACTATGTATTATTTCTCTCACTTCCACTCACTCTCCCTTTGTCTTGTTCTAATAGTAAGATTCTACTCTCATTTCAAAATTCATTCAACTTTTTATAAAGTTTTCCCCAACTCTTATTATAATTTGTTGTCTCCCTATCTCCCAGCACATAGTTCAAAGTAAAAATTGGGCAACTCTGATTTTTATCTTCCCTGGTGTGCATGATATTCCATCTTCAGCAATTCATCACCTTGTGTTAAGCACTGATCTTGTGTTCTGGTCGGTTTTAAGATATGAAAACAGAGGAATGAGGTGGAGAAAAATCAAATGGTAGCAGATCGCTTATGAATGGGACTTATTAGAAAGTAATCAGAGTTCTATGCTGTTTACAGATGCATTCAGTTTGGGGTAATTCAAAGAAATGCACATTTATATGTGATTTCTTTTGTGGATATATTTTAATAAAAAGTTGAAGGTAAAGGGATTACAAAAGATGAAGCAAAACACATGAAGACAATTGTATCTACTCCTCAATATTACCTAAGGTCAGTCCTGGGGGTAAAAGAGAAAGAATAAGAATCATTAGGGTCAACAGGAATGCTGGGAAGAGAGAAAACAAGAACTTTCCCAATGTCTGCCAGGCACTCACAAGGAGAGCAGAGACACTGCCTCTGAATGACAGGCACTGATTACCAGTCTTATCTACCCTTATTGTGGGGCAGTGTAATTCCTTCAGGTTCTATCTCTAACTTAAAGGAGAGGTCCCTTAAATCCATCCACTTCCCTTTGCTGTGGTTGATTCTGTGCTTGCCATACCCATCTATTACTAGGAAATTGGGTTCCCCACATATATTGATGTCAGAAGAGTGGTGTGCTGTGAAGACAGCTGGTACCTGTTACATATCTCACTAGATGGATCTTCCGTTATAAATAACCTGGCTCTGGTTTACAATATGTGTCTTCAGAGTCTGATTATGTGAGACAATTCATCAACAAGAACTTAGAAGTGTCATTAGCTGAGAGAGGGAAAAAATCCTAGACCAGAGGACAACACACCAGTAAACAGACTATTAATTATCTGCCTTCTTACAACCCTCTTAGTAATACTTGAAGAGAAAGTAAAAATACAAGTATCTGCACTGAATTTGTACCTAAATTTATTATATTTATGTTATAAAATTAATTAGCTGAAATAGACACCAGGTAAGAACTAATCCTGGTCTGACATACTATAAAATCCTGACATTTAATTTTTTTTAAATCCCACTGATTTTGCCCATGAATCTCACTTCTTTCTCACCTTCTTTCTGGAAAATAAACTCAATTGTTTTGTTCAGTGAGGAATGCTACTATATCCTTTGAGCTTTGACTCAAATGGCACTTTATTTCTAACTGCCCTCTCAAATCCTCTTAAATCCTTACCTGATGTCTACCTTTTTTTTCTTAAATCAAATAATTCATGGAAAACCTTATCTATAATCTATCTTTGAACAGTCACAAAGATATCTCTCCTACTTATTGTCCATATTTTTCATGTGATACAAATGGATAAGTATGCAAAAAACAACAGGAAGGTAAGAGTGGTACATATTCAAGCCAGATAAAGCATAACCTTCTTAAAAACTTGGTGGTTGTAATGTCAGGCACTGAGGAACTCTTGAAGGGTTCACAATAAGAGCATTACATGTTTAAATTTGTGTCTTAAAGACTCTAGCAGTCATGTGAAAGACATATTTGAAGGAAACAAAATTGGTAGCAGAAAATTAAAGAGAATATAATGCAGTAGTAGAGATAGAGTTCAGTCCTAAGACAGAGAAGTAATAGTAGGAATTACTAGTAGTCGAGGAGAACTGGGGGGAAAACCC